>NC_083095.1:180185978-181605308 GCF_949774975.1 Lagenorhynchus albirostris
GAACTGCCGAAGAAACAATTAAGCTATTTTCATATCATAGTGTTGGCAGACGAGCAATTACGTTAGTGTCATTGGGAACTGGGATTTTCGGTGTGGAAGAAAGGAGAAACCAATGGATGATAGATAAGGTGACATAAAAAGCCTATAGTTTTCGATTTGAGTTGGAAATTCAAGTATGTAATCATATAAAACTCATTTTATCTTAAAAAAAATAATAATTTCCTAACCCTGTCCATGAAGAGGCCTGAAAACGAGGAGCATTCCAATGATAGGAGGCAAGCAAGGCCCCGGCGTCCCTGGTCAGTTATGTATCCTGGATCAAACATCCCAGATTGATCTTCCAGTGAAGATCTTGGCAGTGAAACTACTGCCGCAGCAGAAATGTCAGAGCCAGCCGGGCAGAGGCAAGAAGGCTGTTTTCATCAGCACCACGTCTCCGTGATCATCCCGGCTGGGCCCCATCACTGTGATCCCAGCCAGATGCTGGATTCCTGGGCCATTTGAAAGATAAGACCCTACCACAGGAAGCAGCAACAGGGAGTTGGGGACATCAAAACCAGTCAGCTCGTAAAAAGTCGCAGAGGGGCCCTGACAGAACACAGCTGCTGGCCCACGGCCGGTGTGGGGACATCATCAGCGCAAGTCACAGGACGCCCAGCCTCAAGGGGCTGGAGCAGAGGTCCTTCTGTCCCCCAGCGTCAGCGTCAGGAAGGGCTTCTCCCCCGCTCCCTGGCTGCCTTCGAACTCCCGGAGACCTCCCAAGACCACTTTAAGAAAGTATCAGGGGGCTTCCCTGGTGGCACCGTGGTTAAGAATCCTCCTGCCAATGCAGGGGACACGGGTTCGAACCCTGGTCCAGGAAGATCCCACATGCCGCGGAGCAACAACTACTGAGCCACAACTAGTGAGCCCGTGAGCCACAACTACTGAAGCTCACGTGCCCGTGCTCTGCAACGAAGAGTAGCCCCCGCTCGCCGCAACTAGAGAAAGCCCACATGCAGCGATGAAGACCCAACGCAGCCAAAAATAAATAAATAAATAAATTTATAAAAAGAAAAAAAAGAAAGTGTCAGGCTGTGCGGTAAATCACAGGAGCCACAAGCCCTCTGCTGCTTCCCCCGTGGATGTGGCGGACGTGGCGGGGGCGAGGGCTCACCCTCCATCCCGGGTATCTGAGCCGCAGGGACACAGGGACTTGCGTGGCAGAGGTGATGCCCAAAACGTGACTTGCAACTTGTAACTTCCGCCAGAAGCAGCTGGCAGATTTCTGCCTGGGTC
The DNA here is from genome assembly GCF_949774975.1 of Lagenorhynchus albirostris. NCBI lineage: Eukaryota > Metazoa > Chordata > Mammalia > Artiodactyla > Delphinidae > Lagenorhynchus > Lagenorhynchus albirostris. The sequence goes on from NC_083095.1 coordinate 180,187,257, forward strand.
TTGACCACTCGCTCCGGGGTCGAGGGAGGGGAGGGGAAGGGCGGCTGCCACGTCGACAGCCGCCCCCCGCCCCCAGCCCCAAGATTGCCAGGTGGGAAGAGGCCTCTCTGAGGAACCCAACGGTCCCAGCCTCACAGCTGTCCCAACGTGCACTAGCCATGAGGGGGAGCCCCCAGACCACGTGACGCCGACCCTCAGTGACCTTAGTCACCTCCCCACCTGCCCGAATTCATGGCCCACAAAACACATACGATAAAGCGAGGGGAAATCGTCTCAGCAGCCAAGGTCACCAGAACAGGTAGCGTCTACTACAGCTGAGCACACCCACCTCCTACCCCCTACCAGGTCCACTCCCGGTAAATAGCTAACCAAGTCGTCTCTGCCTGCACCGACAGGCACATACAAGAAAGGCCACAGCAGCGCCATATTCATGACAGTGGCAAACTGGGATCAACGTAAGAAAGGCAAGACGAGAACTATCCATGGGCTGGATGGGACTGGGTGGAACCAGAAAGAATAAGGGAAAGGATGGCAGCAGAGAAGCCTGGATTGGCTGTTTGTGGCCTGATTGTGGGGAGGGGGGAGTCCCAGTTAGATGGTTGTACAGTGCTGAGTATGACACCCATTGTCACAGCTAAACACCCATTGGAAGGGGAGGCACCACCTCCTACCTCCCCCACCAGCATATGTGAGCTGGTCTTCCCCTAACCAGCCCACTCTACTTGTATTTGCTCTGATCATTACAGTGTTCCTGGCCTTGTGCCTGCTGATGAGAAAGAAGGGAAGGGAGGGAGGGAGGGAAAAAGGAAGCACTAGGTCTCTTTCATTTAAGAAACAGGCGTTTAGGAGCTTCCCTGGTGGTGCAGCGGTTGAGAGTCTGCCTGCTAATGCAGGGGACACGGGTTCGATCCCTGGTCTGGGAGGATCCCACATGCCGCGGAGCAACTAGGCCCGTGAGCCACAACTACTGAGCCTGCACGTCTGGAGCCTGTGCTCCGCAACAAGAGAGGCCGCGACAGTGAGAGGCCCACGCACCGCGATGAAGAGTGACCCCCGCTTGCCACAACTAGAGAAAGCCCTCGCACAGAAACGAAGACCCAACACAGCAAAAATAAATTAATTAATTAATAAACTCCTACCCCCAACATCCTCTTTAAAAAAAACAACAGGCATTTAAACAGATGATTTCAATACAACAAGACGGTGAGTGCCGTATTCCAGGTTTGCTTGTGTTAGTCACTAGATTTCTCCTTGAACACACCACCTGTCTTCTAGAAAGGAAACTCCGTGAGAGCAAGGACAGTGTTCTACTGACTTTTCAATTGCCACAGCATCCAGGCCCTCGTGCATGGTAGGTACGTCAAACCCATTTTTTTTTAACTCATTTTTAAAAAACTGAATGGCTGAATTAAGCCAGAGCTAGCTGCATTTGTAAGGTCACCCACGAGGTTGCCTGGAGATGATGTGAACCCTCCTCCCCTGCAGTCAGGTGAGAGGAGATACGTGTGGGGCTGAGATGAGAACACTTAGCCTCCGGTTTGCTCTGGGTCAGTGGACTGAAGCCAAGCTCTGTGGACAGCTAGATGTAGCCAAGGACAAACACCCCTTCCCCAGCATCCCATGACACGGCCATCACAACGGGCTCCAGGCACAAGGGTCCCATCTAACAATATAACATCATAGAAAAGTGGGCAGGAAATGGCCCCTGGTCCTGGGGGCTGAGGAGGGAGTTCAGGGGACCCACAGGTGGAATGAAATACCCAGGTAGTGAGCGGTGTCTTACCTGACCTGCTTTTGTCCTCCAGGGGTCAGGCTCTCTGGACCCCTGTGATCTATATCCCACTGACCGGCTGAAGTTCAGAAACCACACACGCACGCACACACGATGAACAGAACGCAAATTGTGCATGAACTTCATTGATTTTTATCATTAAATATCTTTTATCAACCTATTTATAAAGGTACAACTAATATGGAGGGGGGGTTCCCCTGGAACTCTAAAAGGCTCAGAAACAGCTCTGTGTAGGCACAGATTCTGATTTTTCCAAATGAAGAAAAAAAAAATCTCACATGTAGGACTTCTCTGAGCCAATAGAGGGCGTCACTCACCTTTACAAGTCCCTTGAACACTTTTTTTGGGGGGGAGAGGGTTGAGGGTGGCAAGACCCTGAGATGTACTGAATCTGAATGGGCTTTTTGCTGTAGACTAAGGCAGTAGGATGTGGGTGGGATTGGTAACTAGAAAACTGACATATGAATATTGCAAAAACGCCCTGTCTCTTTTGCATGGAATAGAGTTGAATCAATTTTCTCTCTTCCATTAAGCTCTTCCTCTTGCTAGATTGACCTAATGACATTAGCCAATTCTCCCACCCTTGGCATATAGCTGAGAGTTTCAGTTGGTAGACTGTTGCACTGCATCTTTCCATTGTCCAAACTAGTGTGTTTGTTGTGTGTAACCGGGTTATACGTGGGGGAATGAGTAATTCTGGAAAGGTCCACTAGAGGGAGCCAAATGACTGCTTTAGAACCATTCACTGCCCGTTGGGATTCCTCTTTGGGAAGCTGCTTCCGAATACCTCTTGGCCACCGTCCTTCCCCTTTAAAAATGAGAAGTATATACACTACCAAACGTAAGGTAGATAGCTAGTGGGAAGCAGCCGCATAGCACAGGGAGATCAGCTCGGTGCTTTGTGACCGCCAGGAGGGGTGGGATAGGGAGGGTGGGAGGGAGGGAGACGCAAGAGGGAAGAGATATGGGAATATATGTATATGTATAGCTGATTCACTTTGTTATGAAGCAGAAACTAACACACCATGGTAAAGCAATTATACCCCAATAAAGATGTTAAAAAAAAATGAGAAGTAATCATAGCAGCAGAACTGTATATTCTGTATTTTCTTACTTAGCTACCCACAGACTTTAAACAAACAAGTAATGCCGCTGTGGTGACATATTCAACAATGTGAAGATTCTCTGCCTTCTTAATAGGGAGTAGAATAATTAGAGAAATCTTGCCTTAGGAAGACCATTAACTGGATGCACAGTGAGAAATAAATCCTCAGGTATATTGGGGGGCTAGGGGATGGGAGAATGGTTTATAAGTATAAACAATTACCAGGTTAAGCTGATCACTTTTCATATATTTTCAACTAATATTTTAAGCATCTGTTTTAAAGGGGACTTGACAGTGATTTTTTTTCTTCTTATGCTGTGATAGGGGTTGGCTCTGCATTAAGAATCACCTAGACAAATACTTCTTTCCTGCTTCTGTTCTGCTTGAGACCTAGGAGACTGTTCATCGAGGTCAACAGCATCCTCCCGTTGGCATTGGCCGTGGCTAGGCATTCTGTAGTCAAGAACTGCTGGGAAAATGGTGCCTCTGAATTTCAACCAGCTTCTTAAAATACTCCCCCCCTTCCACTTCCCTGGTGGCGCAGTGGTTAAGAATTCGTCTGCCAATGCAGGGGACACAGGTTCGAGCCCTGGTCCAGGAGGATCCCACATGCTGCGGAGCAACTAAGCCACTGCAGTGAGAAGCCAGCGCACCGCAACAAAGAGCAGCCCCCGCTGGCCGCAACTAGAGAAAGCCTGCGCGCAGCAATGAAGACCCAACGCAGCCAAAAAAAAATCTCTCCCTCCTTCTTGGTACCCACCCTTAAACCTTTTTAACGCACAGCCAGGGGCTAGTGGGTCCTTCTGAGATCCCACACACTTTGTAACAAATTATAGCTCCAATTCCATTATATAATTATTTAAAATCTGAATTCCTTATTAAACTGTCAAAGCTTTGAGGAAAGAATTTTGTCTGGATTTTCTCGAGAAAATTTTAGCCCCGGAACCCAGCAGAGTGCAAGGCACACAGGAGTTCATCAATTTTTATGGAATGAATAATATCCTTGTGAACAAGGTGTAAAATAATGAAAGCTAGGAGCAAGCAATGGCCTTCCCTGTGCCAGCCTCTCTAACACTAGACATGTGTGAACTCATTTCATCCTCAGAAATGCCCCATGAAACAGGTAACAGGCACTACTACTACCTACATTTTAAAGTTGGGAAAAGTGACCTCAGATTGACGAGGATTAAGTAACTTGCCCAAGGTCATGAGGGGTATAAGCCGAGACTGGGGTTTGAACCCCAGGATGGTGATGCCACCACCTGGACCCTCGGCCACATTACCATAAAGAACTAGGCCCGGGAATTAGAGGTGGTTATGCAGATGTGTACCTGCATACTGACTATACCCTACGGGTGCCAATTAATTCACAGTTAAGGAAAACTTGAATGGAGTAACATGCAACTTACCTCATGTCTTAGGTAGGTCTAAGCTGCTGTAACAAGAAGACTCCCCCCCGTCCCGCAATTCAATGACTTAAAGATCAAAATATTTATTTCTACCTCATATAATAGCCTGGAGTGAGTGCTCTGGGCCAGTGGGCAGCTCTCTTCATGTGGTCATCCAGGGACCCAGGCTCTTCCATCCAAGGGCCTTGTGGTCCTCTGTGCAGCTGGGACTGGCCCTGTCTTTGGAGAGAACTTGGTCACAGAGACACATGTAACTGCTGGGAAATGAGGTCTCACTGGGCAGCCATGTACTTGGTGACAAGTTCACTACCATGGAAAAAAGCAAACTTGATAGGAAACTAGCTATGCCCACCACACTCAGTGCTCAGGCCTGTGCCAGCCAGCATTTTATTCCTCACTTTCATAAGGACAGACGTTATCTGCTCGTGAAATTAGAGGATGACACCGGTACGGAAAAGAGAAAAAATATACTGGACGATAGATGAGGATTTATTTTTTAAACTCATAACCTTAGGAAATGGCTTCTTAGATATGACACCAGAAACACAAGCTACAAAAGAAAGAATAGATAAACTGGACATCATCAAAATTTAAAACTTTTGTGTTTCCAAGGACACCATCAAGAAAGTGAAAATGCACAGGAGAAAAATTTTGCAAATTATATATCTGATAAAGGACTTGTGTCTAGAATATATAAAGAACTATTAGAGCTTGGTTATACAAAGACAATTAACCCAATTTTTTTAATTGACAATCTAAATAGTTTCTCCAAAGAAGATACACGAATGTCTAACAAGCACATGAAAAGTGCTCAACACCATTAGCCAGCAGGAAAATGCAAATCAAACCCATGAGACAGCACTCCACACCCACTAGGGCGGCTATAATCAAAAAGACAAATCATAACAAGCATTGGCGAGGATGTGGAGAAACTGGAACCCTCACACACTGCTGGTGGGAACGGAAAATGGTGCAGGCGCTTTGGAAAACAGTCTGGCAGTTCCTCAAAAGTTTAAAGTTACTTTATTCTGCTCCTAGGTGTACACCCAAGAGAAATAGAAACATACGTCCACACAAAAACGTGTACACAAATGTTCACAGCAGTATCGTTCATAATAGCCAAACTGTGAAAACAACCCAAATGTCCATCAACTGATGTGATATAGTTGTATAATGGAGTATTATTTGAAAAAAAAGGAATAATACTATTTTATAATCATTTTATATGGAGTATCATCTATGAAAATAGCAAATCATTACGTTGTAGAGCTGAAACTAACGTAATATTGTAATTCAATTTTTAAAAGTTAAAAATAAATTATATAACGTACTTCCGAATTTTTTAAAAAGGAGTAAAGTACTGATACGTCTACAATACGGATGAACCTTGCAAACATTAAGCTAAGAGGAGGAAACCAGTCACACAGACCACATACTGCATGACTCCAGTTGTACGGCATATCCAGACTAGGCAGATCTCTAGAGACAGAAAGCAGATTCGTGGCTGCCTAGAGCTGGGGAGAGGTGTGACAGTTAAGGGGTGTTGGGTTGCTCTGGAAGATAACGAAAATGTTAAAAGTTGATTGTGGCGATGGATATAGTATAGAGTGACTATATTAAATATATGAAAAGCCACTGAATTGTACACTTTAAATGGGCTTGTATGATATGTTCATTATTCCTCAGAAAAGCTGTTAAAAAATCATGGGAATTCCCCGGCGGTCCAGTGGTTAGGACTCTGTGCTTCCACTGCAGGGTGCACAGGTTCGATCCCTGGTCGGGGAACTAAGATCCCGCCTGCCTCGTGGGGAGGCCAAAAAAAAAAAAAAAATCATAAGCGGCAAGAACAATGCGCTCCCACTAACAAATGAAATGCATCATCGCGCCATGTAACATCCAGCTCACAGACTCTGAAAACCCTCTGCACAAGGATGGGATGGGGAGAGAGGTGTTGACAGTGACACCAGGGAAAGCGGGAGGTGGGGGTCAGGATTGCATTATGAGCAAACAGCATGACGGAGCTCCCAGAACAGTTAACTACGCTGAGGTGGAGGCTATCCTCTCCCAGCAGAACTTCCAGGGGCTGTTTCGAGCTTTAGAGCCTGGGGCGCTCTGGAAAACAGAGCCCACTCACAGCTCTAAACTCACTACTAGGGAAAACACGCGAGAAGATGGGAAAACTCATGGCGGTTATCGCCAAGGCTTCGATGTCAGAGGAGTCTTCTGTTCTGGCCTCAGGTGGACTGACTCACTGGCGTCAGGCCTGCCTGTGACTCGCATCACCAGGCTCGGTGGGCAGAGGCTGCAAAGACCTGAGAGGAGGAGTCCCCTGCATTCAGGGCTGTTGGCTGGGGGTCCGGAGCGACAGCCCTATTACCAGGCTCCCTGTGGACACCAGTGAAAAAGGAAGTTGGGGGATGGGGTCAGGAATCAAATGGGTTTGAAAAGAAGACAATCATAACAGGTATACTGTTTAAAAAATATCTCCCAGCGATGCTTCTTTAACAGTAAGCCTGTCTCTCTCTCCCTGTACTTCCACCTTCCTTTTCTTCATTTACACTCCACTTCTCACCAAAAATAATCTGAGGACAGAATGGAAACTTTGAGCCCCAGGAAGTACTTAATAGCATTGCTCTAAGTTTTGGGGCGTCCTTTGAGCTCACTGGCAGAAAGAAAACAGAAGTGCCTGAATTGTTCTCATTTTCAGGAAGGAGAAAGCATACCACATTTCCAAACTATAAAAGAGTTACTGACACAACAGCTAAAAGAATTTTCTGACGTGACTCTTTGTTTTAGCGGATAAATGTAGGTGACGGAAAATCATTTTTCAGTAAGGCAGAAAAAGCATTGTATATATTTATGCGTGTTGCTCAGAGTTGCTGATCTATTATTTCTACCAGAAGCCCACGCATGTCAGAAATGCATTTAAACAGCTTAATTTCTGCTAGAATTCACCCTAGAATAAACAAATGAGCAATTATTTATGTGCCTCTTCTGTTTCAGCACTGGGGTGAATGAAGAGATGCCAGAGAGGGAGAATAGTATTTGAGTTCTAGAAAATTCCTTGAGCCATAACAGTAACACACAGGAAATAATTTGAACCGTGGAAGAGCACAGACTTAGACGCCGGGGTGGGCGGCAGCTAGGCACCTTACCTTGGACGTGTGGGGGTTCCAGCAGGAGAGATCAGTGAGAACCACAGTGGTAAAAAAAGCTGCGTCGGAATGAAGGTCTGGAAAGCCAGGCCCCAGGGTTCTGACCTGCCTCCTCCATAAAGAGAGCACCAGGCTCACACCCATCCTGGAAAGGCTGGTCCCGTGCCAACGAGGCCAGGGAACAGAAACGGCAACACCGCAAGCCTCATTACAGGACAGCCATCCCCCAGAACAGATGCAGCCCCACCCAAACAAGGCAGTTTGGGGACAAAGGAGACCTAAATCCCTTGGCCACCCCCGACCCCCGCTCCTCTCAGCCGCGCTGTGGCCTCAATGGGCCAGGTGGCACCTAGGGCCAGTCTGCCATCCGCTGCTGGGAACTGGCATGTTTAATCCGCTCAATTAGAAATGTAACGAGGGCTTCCCTGGTGGCGCAGTGGTTGAGAGTCCGCCGGCCAATGCAGGGGACACGGGTTCGAGCCCTGGTCCGGGAAGATCCCACATACCGTGGGGCAGCTGGGCCCGTGCTCCACAACTACTGTGCCTGCCCTCTAGAGCCCGTGCTCCGCAACAAGAGAAGCCACCGCAGTGAGAAGCCCGTGCACCACAACGAATAGTAACCCCCGCTCACCACAACTAGAGAGAGCCCGCATGCAGCAACGAAGACCCAATGCAGCCATAAATAAATAAATAAAAAATAATAAATTAAAAAAAAATGTAACGACTTCTCGCTTCCATTTGCCAGGCTGCCAGGGAGAAGGTACAGACAGCCAAGTGCGGTCCACGATGCTTAGCAAAAGCTCAGAAAGCGCAAGCCCAAAGCTTCCTTCAGAGTGACAAGCATTCTCTGGAAAAGACCCGGATGTGCCCAGCTCTTCTTCCCGCCCCGCGTGGTCCTGCCTGCGGGGGCGTGATGGCCAAGGACACGGCCTACAACCTTCTTTTCATCATCTCTAAATCGGTGTAATAATAGATGATGTCCACTTCTGCAAAGATTAAGACAGAGTCTATAAAGGGCTGATGCCTGATGTCTGGCACTTAGCAGTTTCGCAGGAGCTGTTATGACCCCGTTAATTTCTAGTAGTTTTGGTCCCTCCGTCTGCTATTTCTAGTCCCTCCACCGCCGGGAAAAAATCCAGACAAAATGTCTCCTGAGATGCAGGCGAAGTGGGCTCAACCATATGACTCCCCAGCACATCAGTGTCTCAGCAACAAGTCAGGGAGTGGCCTGAAAACACCGGGGGAGCCGATAGATATTTCAGTAAACCCAGGGATGTCCCTTCCAGGATCGCAATGCACAGTCACGTCATTTCTGACTCACCTTCCTGCATCTCTGCCTCACCTGGGGGAAGCAGAGAGGCAGCTGTTTTTATACTTTCCCAATCAGCCTCCTATACTTTCTCACCTCCACCCAGGGCTACTCCCCATTGGAGTCCCAGGGCATGGCAATCAAGCATGTGTGAGGAAGGGTCTGCAGTGGGCAGAAAAGCAGTCCTTTGAGAACACCCACACCCTAGTCCCTGCGAAGGGCACCCCCTGTTCCACAGTGGAGGGCGGCTAAGGTAGCAGATGGAATTAGGGCTGATAATCAGCTGACCTTAAGACAGAGAGACGAGACAACAAATGCTGGAGAGGGTGTGGAGAAAAGGGAACCTTTTGCACTATTGGTGGGAATGTAAATTGATACAGCCACTATGGAGAACAGTACGGAGGTTCCTTAAAAAACTAAAAATAGAACTACCATATGACCCAGCAATCCCACTACTGGGCATATACCCTGAGAAAACCATAATTCAAAAAGACACATGCACCCCAATGTTCATTGCAGCACTATTTACAATAGTCAGGACATGGAAGCAACCTAAATGTCCATTAACAGAGGAATGGAAAAGAAGATGTGGTACATATATACAATGGAATATTACCCAGCCATAAAAAGGAACGAAACTGGGTCATCTGCAGAGATGTGGATGGACCTAGAGACTGTCATACAGAGTGAAGTAAGTCAGAAAGAGAAAAACAAATATCGTATATGTGGAATCTAGAAAAGTGGTATAGATGATCTTATTTGCAAAGCAGAAATAGAGACACAGATGTAGAGAACAAACGTATGGATACCAAGGGGGAAAGGGGTGGTGGTGGGATGAATTGGGAGATTGGGATTGACACATATATACTATTGATACTATGTATAAAATAGATAACTAATGAGAACATACTGTATAGCACAGGGACCTCTACTCACTGCTCTGTGGTGACCTAAATGGGAAGGAAATCCAAAACAGAGGGGATATATGTATACGTATAGCTGATTCACTTTGCTGTACAGCAGAAACTCACACAACATTGTAAAGCAACTATACTCCAAAAAAAATTAAAAAAAAAAAAGAGATGATACTGGAGGCCCCCACGTGACCACAGGGTTCTTAAACATGGAAAAAGGAGGCAGAAGGAAGTGTGACAATGGAAAAAATGGCCAGAGAGCTGCCATGTCACTGGCTTTGAAGATGGAGGAACGAGGGCAACAAGCCGAGGAACGTGGGAACCTCCAGAAGCCGGAAGAGGCAAGGAAACGGATTCCCCCGTAGAGCCTCCGGAAGGAATGCAGCCCTGCTGACACCTTGATTTAGTCCAGCGAGACCTGTGTCAGACTTTCAACCTACAGATTGTAAGACAGTAAATCTGTATTGTTTCGAGCCACCAAGTTTGTGGTGATTTGAATGACAGCCGCAGAGAATGAATACAGAGACTTCCCACTCATCTGGCGACATCCATTCTCCCTCCCAAGATGTATTTCCGAGAGAGGTGGTGCGCGCTATCTCCGTGATTTTTCTTGTACTCCGATGGAACGTGCCAGCCAAATGCTAAGACCCTATGCCCTGCAAGTATAGGTAAAAATCGTCGTCACGCGTGCGGACCTCCACGTGAGCCCGCTCCAGGAAGTAAGGATGGCCAAGGAGTTACTGGAGCCCGCAGTTGTGGCGTGTTCAGGGGTTGCCAAGGGCACCCGTGTTCTGCCTGATCACCCCTTCCATGCTTCCCAACCTCTTCATCACCACAGACCTCATGGCCCCAGGGTTTAAGAGATTATGCATGAATTAGTTTTTCTCTATTTTTATTCGTCAGAGAAACATATGCCTTCCAACCAAAGCTTGTAATGAGCATGAAGTAGCCAGAGCTCTCACTATGATTTCAGTGAATTCCAGGTGAAAGCAAAGCCAGGAAGCTTTAGAAATCCTGCCCAGTCCAATCCTCAGTAAATGGTTGGCTTCTCTAAGTTTTTATTTAATATTTAAAATACTTGGTGAAGCCGCATTATCACCTTATGGCTTCCTAAAGGCCCCAGGTTGAGAACTACTGAAAAAGATTTCATTTGTGTGATCCATTTAGATCCTGAACTTGACACCTCAGTGTCTAACTCCTTTCACCCCAGTGTGATTTCTGAGTGCCTTTCAGCTCTACGAGTTGAAGATTTTTTTCATCGTATTGGTAGGTTTACTTCGAGGTCAGCTTAGATTCTGGTCTGCCGAGTGTATAGCAATGGAGGCACCCATGGTGGGCCTTGGAGACGCCACAATCTGATACAGAGGCTTTCCCCAGTCTGTCCCTGGGAAGGAAGGGACTGAAAACAAATTCCCTGGAATCTCCTTTTATGGACCATACGCTCCCACTTCAGAAAGAGTTAAAGCACGTGCTTCCTGCTTCTGGGAGTATAAACTGTTAGAACCACTGTGAAAAATAGTTTGGAGTTACCGCCTGAAGTTAAAGATACGCATACCCCATGGTCCAAAAGTTCCATTTCTAGGTTTACACTCAAAGAAATGTCTGCCCATGTGCACTAAGAGACATGTACAAGAGTGCTCATAGCAGCGTTATTCCTAACAGTCCAAACTGGAACCGTCTATAGGAGAATGCTATAAAGAGCAGCGTATTCATACAATGCAATACTACGGAGCAATGAACGCAGCACAGTGGACGGTGCGCACACTCATAGTGTTGAAAACAAAAGAGAGCAGGTGCAAAGGAATGTTCTCTGATTCCATTACATAACGTCAAAAAGCAGCTGAAATCATAGCATTTAAGGATTCAGACTTAGGAGACAAAATTCTAAAGAAAAGGAAGTAGTTACCGCAGAAGTTTAATATTCATTACTCCTGGGCGTTAGGAAGGGGTTGGTGATTGGGAGTGGACATGAGAGGGGCTTCTGGGGGACTGGCCATGCTCTATTTCTTCACCTTGGTGGCGATCACATGGGTGCATGTTGTGCTAAATCCTTGAGTTGTGTATTTTACACATTTTTCTGTCTGTGTGCCATGTTTCACACTTTTAAGAAGAAAAGTTTGAAATGTAAATTCTGAACTATTTCCCTAAAAACAAATTCCTTGCATTCGAAATTTTCTTACTTTATGAATTTCCATTATACAACATATTCATGAGCATAAAAGAACATTTGAAAAACTTCAGATAAGTGGGAAAAAAATTACCTCTAAATTCTTTCTCCCGAAGTAAATACTGTTAATACTTTGGTACATTTCTTTCCAATCTTTTCTCCATGACTAGTTTTTGATGTTTTTATTTTTCATGACAGATAGCCAGATTTATTCAAATCTACATTTTAATATCTTTCACTTAACATTATCCTGTAAGCATTTTCAAAGTTCTTACAAACCCTCATGTAATTATTTTAATGACCATGTATCTCACTTAATGGTGCATCATTAAAGGACATATCAACCTGAACAATATTTAGGTAATTTCCTCTCTTTCTATCTATAGGCAGTATCATGGCAGAGCTTTTTTGTATAGCCAATTTCAAATTATTTCCTTAAAAATGATCTCTAGAGGGCTTCCCTGGTGGCGCAGTGGTTGAGAGTCCACCTGACGATGCAGGGGACACGGGTTCGTGCCCCGGTCTGGGAAGATCCCACATGCCGCAGAGCAGCTGGGCCCGTGAGCCATGGCCGCCGAGCCTGTGCGTCCAGAGCCTGTGCTCCGCAACGGGAGAGACCACAACAGTGAGAGGCCCGCGTACCGAATAAAAAAAAAAAAAAAAAAATGATCTCTAGAAATGGATTTTCAAGAGCCAAAAATAATGCCTTCCTAAGGCTCTTTATACAAAACATGTCCCTTTTCCAGGATCGGAGTTCAAGCAAGTTATGAAATCCAAACAGACTCATCTTAGGCCCATTTAGAATAGCTCCTCCCAGAACCGGGTCAGCTGATCTGTTGATTTCCCTAAATCGCGGCTGCAAGTCCATGGATGCCACTAACCTTGAGTTCACGCACTTTTATCTTCCCACTGAGATGCACAGCTCAGGGGTACTTTGGTCACCCAGCAAGATTCCTTAAAAGAGCAGAGCTATAAGCTCACCTGTGAGTTTCTAAATGCTTAGAGCAACAATTCCAACAAAGTTTTAGCGTCTTCAATGGAAAATGAGAATATGAATGTCAAATTTGAAGGAATATGTGTGAGCATAAATGCGATGATGCATGGAAAGTATTAAGTATAGCGTGTGCCCCATAACAGACTGTCTACAGACGTGAGTGCTCTTTCTTCCCTTTTTCCTGAGACTCATCTTTCTCCCGCAGTGGTGACAGGATCAAAGATGAGAGAGAAAGAAGAAGGAAATATTCAGGAAACATAATAATCATGACTTCCAAGTATATATTACGAGGCAACAACATTTATAGAATGTAAGTAGAGAGGCACTTTTCCCAAGTCTTGCATTCACCTGGACTATACCTGGGAGCCTTTACCATTCGAGTCGTTCTTAGAAGTTAATGAATTGTCACCAGAAGGCTGAATGATTTGCTTCTCCATAGTTTTGTTTAGGGTAGTGTTTCTCCAAATGTGGTTATGGGACATTTTTAGAAGCAACCTGGTATATTAGGGCAAGTAAAGCTAGAAGATGTAATAAACAGTGCCCCAAGCTCGGTGGCTTAACAGCATGAAGATGTAGTTATTGCTCATTTCATAGTTCAGTGTGTGTTAGCATGTTGTGAATGATGGTCTTCCCACCCAGCGGCCGTGGTTCTTTCCACCTAATGTCTCTGCTGTCACCCAGGGCCACAGGGTCCTCTGCCAGGCCCTCTGTATCCAGCCGGCAGATAACAAGATAGGGGAAAGCCCACACAGAGGATTCAAGAGTGGTTTTAGGGGAATTCCTTGGCGGTCCAGTGGTTAGGACTCCACTCTTTCACTGCCGTGGGTCTGGGTTCAATCCCTGGTCAAGGAACTAAGATCCCCAAGCCAAGTGGCACAGCCAAAAAAAAAAAAAAAAAAAAAGAGTGGTTTTAAGTACCAGTGCTAGAAGTACATCATTTTGCTAACATTCTATTGGTCACGACTCAATTACCCAGTCCCACACAGCTGTGGGAGAGGGTGGGAAGTGTAGTTTAACTCCATCCCAGAGGAAACGAAAATGATTTTGGTGATCTCACTGCATACCTGGAGTGACTGTAAATATAAATATAAATATATATATATATATATACACACACACACACACATACATACATACACACACACACACACACACATATTTAGGAGGTTTGGGTAGACTCAGATCTTATGCATATCTGAGGCTACCCAGACCTACTGAATCAGAATCTCAGGGGTCTAGGAATATGAAGTTTAAACAGATTTTTTTTTTTTTTTTTTTTTGCGGTACGCAGGCCTCTCACTGCTGTGGCCTCTCCCGTTGCGGAGCACAGGCTCTGGACGCGCAGGCTCAGCAGCCATGGCTCACGGGCCCAGCCGCTCCACGGCATGTGGGATCCTCCCGGACCGGGGCACGAACCCGCGTCCTTTGCATCGGCAGGCGGACTCTCAACCACTGTGCCACCAAGGAAGCCCCTAAACAGATTATTTTTATAGGCACTAAAGCTGGAAGCCAGAGACGGCTTTGAGGGTTCCAGCACAAACATCTCTTTTCCAAGGGCAGCCCTGCTATTGATCTTACCTTAGATGCCAGGCTGGGTGCCCAGAGTATTTTTGCAAATCTTTCAGAAGCTGCAACAACTGTACCATAAGGACTCCCAGGATGGTTTGCCAACATCCCATTAAAAGTGTGCGTAAGCATGGCATTTGCTGGGTCCCTTTCTCAGCACTTTTATCCTTACTCAGACAAAGGGGACAGTGCAGGGCTACACTGAGCAACACAAAGAGAAGCCAGCCCTCACAGCCCAGATCTACCTGCTGTAGGGACATTGTTGAGGTCACCATTCAAGACATCATCATTTTATGGGGACACATGGAAGAAATTCTCTCAGGTGTCAGTATCTTAAATAGTTGTTTTTCTGTGAATCATGAAATTGATTGCATTTCTTCTTTGTATTGGCTGCTGGGAAGTTTGGAGCCAAAATTTGAGACCACCTATAGCAAGTATACAGAACTTAATCCCAATTACATCTTATTTTTCCTACTTTTACCCCAAATATTCACATTTGCTTATTTTCTTATCTTATTAAAGTGTACATATTTGCACATACTACTTGATATCTATTTTGAATGAGCAGGTTGTAGAAATTGATTTTTAATGGTTGAATAGATCTTGTGACAGAAAAGTGAACAGAAATATTGGTTCTTAGTTTTCTGACCATGTTTTAGCCCAAGGAAAATATTCCCCCCAAAATGACATGCATGAAGCCTTAATCACTGGTTTCACTCAGTACAAAGTGAGTTTCTTCAGAGACTTCAGAAAAAAAATCATTAATTAAAGCCACACGTACCTTTCTAAGATCACTCCGTCCCAGCTGTCATCTCTTTTCCTGAGATGGAATCACCATATTCTGGGCCCAGAGATAGTACAGAACCGAATTACCATTCGAAAGTAGAGTGTTGGGTGAACAAGTCTTGGCTTTGATAAATTTTGCTCTCTGAAAAAAAATAAATTGCTCTCTGTCCAAACTTTCCCACAATAATAATTAAATCCAGCGCAAAAAAAGCTAGAAAGAATTCATATACCTTTGAGACATCTTAAGACTATTACTTAGCAAAAACTTCCCACACTGAATTTAATGAGTAACTCATGGAAGGGGCTGAGAGAAAGGTGTCCAAATGTCCATTCAATTAACTGAAATGTATTAACTAAAATTTATTGAGCGCCTGTTTATGTTCCAGTCACTGTGCGTTAACATGCAATTCCCATTTTACAGATGCACACACACACACACACACACACACACACACACACACACGAAAGAAGCTCGCACTCTGAAAGGGAGGTATTAAGAGGGTGTGGACACGTTTCTTTGAGCAGCCCCTGACAATGGCCCTTGATCGGAGGGAGGCTGCCTCCGGAGGCCTGGCCGTTACCTTCAGCACCAAGGCCAGCGCACCTGGCTCTTCTGGGATCCCCTTACCTTCCCCATTCCGGAACTCTCACACCCAGAACTACAATAAAGACATGCTCTTTCTCAATGAAACATGCCTTCTTAATTCTTGAAATGAGCTTCATAAATGACTCTTCATGCAGTGGTCAGCGGAAAAGCTTTTGACAATGAGAGATGAAAATGGTCCGTTTATTGGAGACCTACCCCTTCCGAACACAGGCGCCCACGCAAACCACCCCCACCCCCCCACACACACACAAACACACGCGCGCGCGCTGCCAGATGGGCTGCACGTTGTCTGAGCTCTGCTCTTGTCACTCTCAGCACCTCTTCTTACAGAGAAGCAGTTGGGAAAAGCCTTCTTTGCCTCCTGTCCCAGCATGTAGTGACTCCTTTGCCAGCACAGGGAGGGGAGATGTGTGACGAGCACAAGGGCTCAGGACTCTGGTTTTCTGAGATTTGTGCTTCTAAGAGCGTTTTATGCCTGGGGTTTGTGTATAGCTCTTGACTCTAAGGCGAACAAACAAACAATAACAACCCACCATAAAGACTGCCCTTCCCGGGCTTCCCTGGTGGCTCAGTGGTTGACAGTCCGCCTGCCGATGCAGGGGACACGGGTTCGTGCCCCGGTCCGGGAAGATCCCACATGCCGCGGAGCGGCTGGGCCCGTGAGCCATGGCCGCTGAGCCTGCGCGTCCGGAGCCTGTGCTCCACAACGGGAGAGGCCACAACAGTGAGAGGCACGCGTACCGCAAAAAAAAAAAAAAAAAAAAAAAGACTGCCCTTCCCAACTAAAGTAATACAAATCCTGTAAGGCAAACATTTCGGACATTGGTAACACTATTCCCACTTCACAGATGAGGAAGCTGAGCCCGAGATTAAGCTACTTGCCCAAGATAACACAGTGACAAAGACGAACCAAAAAAGCCAGATTTCCAGTCTCCTTTCTGCTGGTCCTTCCCCAGCAAGATACATACACATATTTGCCAACTGTCACCAGCTTCCGGGTTGTGCACCCCTCCCTCTGGCCCAATTATCTGAAAACCAAAAGAGTAGAAAATCGAAAATGAGAGGGAAGTCGGCAGGGACGTGAGGCAGCGTATTGCTGCCGCTTCCTTGCCTCCTTTTTCAGAAGCTAAAATCGACTCAACTCTTCCTCGGTGACAGCCCCTCGCCTGCGGCGTGGCTCCCGGCCTCGGCGGGGGTCCGTGCAATCTGGGCGCCTCCAGCTGCCCCTTCTCCAGAGTCGCCAGCCGCAGAGCTCTGGGACGGAGCGAGGGTGCCCGGGGTGTCCGGGATGCCCGTTCCGTTGCCGCTGCTGGAGCCGCCCTGGGCGCACTGCACAGGGCCCGGCTCTCTTCTGCTCGCCCGGCGCGCTGCTCGTCCCGGAGCGTAGCCAGAGAGCCTCCAGCTGCGCCCCAGGCCCAGATACTGGGCTTTGCGGAGCGCGGAGCCCCGGCTTCCCCCCAGCCAGCTCCCTCCTGAGTTAGCACTCAGTGCCAGGGAGAAGCGTGGGTCTCTCCCCACCCTCCCCAAGCGCACCGGGCCAGCTTCCATCTGATTAGAATGTTTCTTCCATCTGATTAGAATGACAGTAGCTTTCAAGTCATTCATTATAAGAATTTTAGTCTTAAAAGAAAAAGAGGGTCCCACTGTAATTGTGAGTTGTAATAGATGCGAACTTCTGGTGCCTTCCTCTGCAGTATGTAAGACAGTAAAAAATGTGTCTCATCCAAACGCGCCCGCTCCCTAAGCCCATTGTGAAGTCAATCTCTAACAAAGGGGACGTGTGAATATTCAACACCAAGTCTTTCAGCAGTATTTTCCGGAATCCCTGAGTCGGGCTTTTTTTTTAATCAGCGAATACCTGTTTAAGTTTTAAAAGCACATGGAAATCGCCCGCGAGCGACCATATAATTTGATTTACCAGGCAATCTGCAGAGCGATCGCACATCATTTATAATGTTCATTGAACATTTTGCCTAATTGTGTCTGTCTCTGAAAGGGCGGCGCACCCCCTCCCGACCGCGAGCAGCACAAGTGGCGACATTCCCATGGAGCGGCCGCGCCGCAGCTTGTAGCATTCAGCTCGGGAGGCCGGGCCGCGCGCTTCCCTGCCCGGCGACCGGGCGCGCCTGACACTAATAGCTCGCGGCTCAGGTACGAGCGGCAGCCGCGTTTGACTCCATTCAATTCACAACCGGCCGCGCTTGCAGGTGTCGCCTTTTGAAACTGCCATTCAGGCGGCCGCTGTTCACTTCTCGCTGCGCCGCGGGTTTTGTGGAAGCGCAAGAATGGGGCTGATTATTCCCGTGCCCACAGGCCGCCCCCACCCCAGCCGGACGCGAGGCTTCCCTCCGCCAAAAGAGGCGTTTAATTAGTTCTGGAGCCGCGGACAGCCAGCGCGGCCGACAAAGCCAGGCTCCCCAGGTAATCCCGGTTCCCGGCGGCCCCGGGAGAGGGCGCCCGGGGCCAGAGCACCGGCCTCGGGCCGCATGCTTCCTCCCGCGCCGCCGCCGTCCCTCTGCCCTCCCGCAGGCTCTCCAGGCGGCGGAAGCCTCGCTCGCTGGGCGCCTCTCTCGCCGGGCTTGGGTGACCTTGGCCAGGGGCGCCGTTGGTCCCCGGCCGCGAGCAGCTCTCGGGTGCCTGCGACCCCTTCCCGCCTCTCTGTCCCCATCGCCAGCCGGGGAGATGGAAACTTGGTTGGCAAGACAGGTGGCCCTAGCTGTCTTGCGAGTGAATGTCCTCTCCGTGACATGTCATCCTCCACCCAATTCCCATTTCGGAGAAATATCGGACAATGTTTTGGGGAAACACTGGAGACATCTGACCCCTTTATCCGCCTTTGCGTCTCAGCGCCGCGTGCGCTAAGCTCAGGGCGCAAAGTTGGGCCTGGGAGATGGCGAATGGTTGCCTCGCCACCGCGGCCAGTGACACTCCCTTTGCAACAGGGCTCGGGCGCCCGAGCTGGCCCCAAATACGCATGTCAGTGGACAGCATCAGCCTGGGCCGCATACTCTAGGCCACCGGAGTCACAGGTACCACCCTCACCCTCCAACCCCCCCAAAGGGATCGCGCCACCGGGATCCAGGCCTTTGGCTGCCGTACGCGCAAGACCTGCAGCGGGGGCGGGTGGGGGGGTAGGCCCAGTCCAACCGGATGCACACTGGGTACCTTTCGCGGGGGGGAGTAGGCGTCGGCCGCTGGGCAGGAGCCCCTCCCGCCTCGTCATTTGGTTTCCGCGAGCGTCCGAGGACGCCGGCACCCATTCGTTCCACTCGCTGCGCTCTGTGAACGAGCGTGGGGAGGGCTGGGGAGGCCGGGCCCGGGGAGGGCCGGGTGGTCTCCCTCCCCCGCCCGCCCCGCCGGCCGAGCCGCGGCACAAGTGTTGCGATTCCCACGGACCGGCGGGCTCTGCGGCTGGAGGCCCGGGCATCCGGGGCCCGGGAGACGGGGCGGACGCAGAGGGGTTTGTCGACACGGTGACCTCCGCGCTCCCGCTCTGAAAGGGGCTGAAAGGAGCTGTTTATGGTGCATTACCAGTCAAGGGCTCAGGTACCAGCGCCTTGTGTCGGCAAGCCCCGGCGGCCGCCCGTGCTGCAGGTGTCAACTATACAAACGCCCGGGAGGGGGAAGGACGCCGGGGAGAGACGGGGAGGGGCGCCCGGCCGCGCCGCGCCCGCCGCTCGCGCGGTTTCGCTCTTTCTCCTCTGCGGTGAGAGCAGCCGGCCTGGGGCGCAGACCCAAGGTCTTGCGGGGTTGGGGAGTGGTAGAGACAGCGGCGGAGGCAAGGGCGGCGGGGAAGAGGGAAGGACCCACAGGACGTTGTTTATGGGCCGCATTTGATCAGGAGGGGCGTCGGGGGAGGCTTTGAGCCTCTGCCCAGCTCGACCCAGTTTCAAGGCTGAGGGCAGAGGGAGGTCACGGGAGGCTAGAACTGTCCAGTGGAGGCCAGCGTTGGGCCGGGCAAGCATTTTGCCCGCCGGTAGGGCTGCTTGGGCCCCCAGGGGCCTCCCCGGATTTAACCTGAACTTCCCACATGGGTCCATCGTCTTCATGTCTATCTTCCTGTGCAAAGATGGGCCTGAGCCTGGATGCACGTTTAACAAATGTTCTTGGTTAAAGGAGTGGCCCTCTCCTCCTCTCCCCACGAGTCAGGGTCACTTCCGGCCCAGAAGAAACCAAGGAAGGCGCCGTACTCTCAGTGGGCCCCTCTGTGCCCCCAAAGGCCTAGCAAGCCGAGAACTCAAACCCCTCAAGTTGGCTTCTATAAAGCAACACCTGGAAATGTTTTTTTCCCTTAGGGAGGAGATTGTTACTGGAGTTTACTTCCTAGATTGGCCCTCAAAAGCCTTCACGGGGCCAAAATACTAGAAAGAAAAAAAAAAGGTAAAACAAAACAAAAAAGCCCCAGACACCACTGCCATGATATTAAGCAAGACAATTTTAAAAAATAGCAAATGATATTTAACGATTTTCAGAGCCAACTAGAAAAAGGATGAGCAGACAGAAATCTTAGGTGTGTCTGAAGGAAGCTACTGGGAACTCCCAAAGGTCTTAGAGATTATCTGCCTTGCTTCCTTATCTAATACTACCTAGAAACTTCTTTCTCCTTTCTGCAGCTCCATCACCATCACTACTTTTACATGTGCCATCTACGATTAGAATTAGTTTTTAACTGAGTAAAACTGAGTGCTTTTCTTAAAGTGACAGAGGAATGGGACAAGGAATGGTGAAGAGAATGAAGAAGACAGGTGTGTGTCTGAGAGAATAAAGGGGAGAGAATAGATTCCTTACGAGGTGAAAGAAAACATTTCCCACCTGAAAAACAAAGAAAAATCGCCCCTGTTCCCTCTATCATCACATTCACAACTAAACGTCTTGAGTAAGTTATCCAAAGTAGGGGGTTTCTATTTCCTCACCTTTATTCAGCGCTCAGCACACTGCACTGTGGCCCACAATCTCACACTGCAACTCTCACGCATTCAGTCATTTTCACCAATAACTTACATGGCCCCCAATTTAAGAACAATTTCTGACCTTATCTTGCCTAGAATTGCAGTAAACAGGCCCACCATTCATCCTGATACCAAGAGCAGAATCCTCAGTACCATCTTTTGTTTCCCTCTCTCCTCCAGGCCCACAGTCAATAAGTCACCAGATCCTTAAAGTATTTCTCCAGTCTGCCCGGCTACCAACCAGTTCAAGCCTTCATAATCTCTCAGCCCTTCTGCTGCAGCTTCCTGATCCGTCTCCCTGCCCATAATCTTGCTTTACACCAAACAGTTTTTCAACACTGCAGCCTTGGTATCCTTTCTAAATGGCAGACTTGATCATGCCACCTGTGGCTTCAAACCCTTCCCTGATTAATTATATATAAGTTACAAATATGTGCTATTGTACTAATCAATTACATACATTATAAAGACTCAAATTTTAAAAGAATGAGATACAAATACAGATAAAAAAATAAATGATGGATTAGAACAGCAAAAAAAAAAAAATACAGGTGATAGTTCTAATATTTTTTTCCCATACCCCAGTGGATCTTCTCCACTCTGGAAATAACTGTTCTATATTATGCCTTAATACAGCTTGTAAGCTTCCTTATTCTAGACTCTGCCTATGTTTCCATTTTCATCATCTCTCTTTACTTCAGCCTTAATAAAGTTCTTTTATATTTACAAATGCCATGACACTCATACTCTGTCTCTGTTTCATGTTTATTTCAACCTCTACTCTCTGTTCCCTCTAGTCTGTAAGCTCCATGAATAAAGGATCTGTTCTATTTATTGTTAGTGCTAATCACAATTCTCAGCACAGAATTGTTGTTCAATGTTTGTTCCATAAATAAACATGGTACATCTTGGAGGAAGCCATGATTTCTATAAAGAGACTAGAAAGCAGAGAAAACTGATCCACAGAAAAAGAATGAAGCAGACACACAGAGGGGAACAGAAAGAAGCACAGGAAAGACAGAGAGAATGTGCAGGCATCTTTCCAGATCACAGTGTGTTAACAAAGGTACAGGTTAGGCTGTTCTATAAAAGAGTTGAAATATATACTGGTTTAAAAGAGATAGAAGTTTGTTTCTCTCTCACAAAAACAAAACAAAACAAAACTGAATAGGCATTCCAGGCCTCAGGTGGGATCTAAATGATGCAGGAGACTCACTCTTTTATCTAGTTACTTATCCATCCTCAATACGTAGCTTTCCACTCATGGTTCAAAATGGCTGCTCCAACTCCTGCCACTGCATTGGCATTCCAACCAGTAGGAAGAGAGAAAGTAGCAAAATGGGACATGTCCTTCCTCTTCAAAGAGCCCCAAAGGTGAATATCACTTCTACTCATTAGCTAGAAGTTAGTTTCACTGAGCTGCAAGGATGTCTAGAAAATGCAATTTTTATTCTGGGTGTCCATGTGCCCAGCTACAATTGTGGGGTTCTATTCACATAGATATGGGGGAGAATTTTCAGTCTCTGAGACTCCCGGTACTGCTGCCTTCCTCAGGCCTAGCTACATTCCTGCTTATGGATTCTAGGACATGCCCTGAATCCCATATCATAGCTCTCTTTTAATGTTTGTTCATTCAAGTTGATTTCCATTACTTGAAACCAAGAGATTTAAAACTAACACAAAAATTTACCGAGTAATATGTGCAACAACACAGGTACATCAGATAAGCCAGGTCATGCTGCAGTAGCTACCTCCAAATCTTAGTGGCTTCACACAACAAAAGCTTATTTCTAGTCCAGGTTTCCTGTTCTATGAGAGTTTGCAGGGGGACCCTGTTCATTGTAGTCACTCAAGGTCCCAGGCTGACAGATGTTCTGCCTTAAGCTGAGTTTCCGCCATCGTTACAGAAGAGAGAAGCAAAGGTCCAGTTAGTACACAGGCTCGTAAAGCTTCCTCGTGGCCTGCCTCTGCCCTGGTGCATTCTCCTTAGAGAACCAGCCATTTCTCTAAGGATCTCTGGAACCTTTAAGTGAGGAATGGTTTTTAGAAACCAAGATCTGAGAACAAAGTGTGTTCATTGTTACAACGGCCCTTTTAGCAGACTGAGCTAGGAGAAAAAAAAAAGAACGTACACATACATATATAAGTACCTCTACGTTTATATCTATATCCATATGTATCTGTACATTCTAGTCGTTCTCCTTTCCATATTTATAACTCCCTTCTCTAACAGTGAAAAACCCAGTTCTCATTATTCTCAATATATTTACTCATTCATTTACTCCTAGATCACACAGAAAGTCGTTTTAAAATTGCTAACCTATACCACTGTGAACATCAGACCTACTAAATAGAGTTTAGAATTTGTTTATAGTTCTTTTTACCCTGAGTCTGAAAGTATTGTATTCAAAAGTTACTTGGGGGCTTCCCTGGTGACGCAGTGGTTGAGGGTCCGCCTGCCAATGCGGGGGACACGGGTTCGTGCCCCAGTCTGGGAGGATCCCACAGGCCGCGGAGCGGCTGGGCCCGTGAGCCATGGCCGCTGAGCCTGCGCGTCAGGAGCCTGCGCGTCCGGAGCCTGTGCTCCGCAACGGGAGAGGCCACGGCAGTGAGAGGCCCGCGTACCGCAAAAAAAAAAAAAAAAAGTTACTTGGATCACTAATAATAATATTTTTTTAAGTAGCAGGGAAATTACAACAATAAAATGCACTATTGAACATGGAGGAGGAAAAAAAGCTTCCTCCTGGAAGTGACGTGGCATTTCTACTCATCTTTTACTAACCCGAGCAAGTTACATGGCCACATCTCACCTCAAAGAAGACAGGGAAGTACAAGCTTATGACCTGCCTGGAAGAAGACAGAAGTCTGTGGCTTGTCCGTCCAGCTCCCATCACGTGGGATGTCCTATGATGGAAACTTTTCAGGTTAACTCTTGTTGTAAAGCACCCAGAAAGTATAATATGGTCTTTCTGCACTTTCCCTTCTTCTCTGCTCACACCTGCCCAGCTGAAAAGGAAAAGTGCTCCCTAAGCACTAGGGACCTGTAAGGTCAATGACAACATAAATCCCTCACATCACTTTAAATCAGGGCAGGGAAATGTCATAAAACGGATGATGGTTTGCAGAGCTTTGCTTCGCCCTGGGACATCTCAACACTCTTAGGAGTCTCTGCACATTTTCCTAGCTCCATCTTGGATTTTTACAGTGGGTTTGTCCTCCGGTCTGGTAGGTTCCAAGCACCTGAACAAATTACAAGGGCCAGGAGCATGTGAGGAAACAGGAAGACGTTCTACCATGAGGTAAATACAGGGAAATGGGTTTTGGAGGCTGGTGAAGGCTAAATAAAAGTGAGATTCTAGGTTCTTGAGGCAATCTCTGACTGTCCCCAAAATGCTTTCAAATGACTGCAATAGGCAACATTGTAAGAATTCATCCCTGTGATGGATGGCATTACCTTTCAAGGACACTAATAAAATGCCAGAGAGATGACGGTCCAGTTGCTGCATGTTGCTTACACCTTAGTGGCCTCTCGCTGAGATTGACGGCCTGGAAGTAAACTGGCTTTTAACGAGGGCAGAAAGGATAATTTGGAGCACTGAGCATTCTCTGAGAACACAGGTCTTGGTGGAGCATAGATGTGGTCACCATGAGGCCACACCATGCCTGGGATGGGAAAGGGGATGGAGGCAGGACCAAGAAAGGAGATGCAAAAAGGCACATTGAAATGCACTGCCCCAGGGCTTGCTTGAGATGGAGTCTGTAGCTGGGACTCAGGTCCCTAAATGAGGGAAAATTGTGGGCTATTGCATGCCTTCTACTTTCATCAATCTATTCAGCCTCCTAGGGACATACTTCTGCCCCTCCTCTTGTAGTCAAACTCACTCAAGACTCACCTAGCTCAACACTGTTCCCTTTATGAAGCTCCTGCCAACCCCTCACTCTCGTGCTGAGCCTTTAAACCTCAAGATAGCCCTTACTACACTGGATTATAATAATCTCTCCTCTCTCTTACTACCCCAAGAATGCATTAGGCACAGAGAGTGCATCTCTGATCCCCAGCATTTAACACAGTGACTGAACATAGCTGATGCTCAAAACATCTTTCTTAAAGAGATAAATAAAGTAAGGCTTAAAACAGGGCATATTTACATTTTCTCAGTATTTCCACATTGCTTTTAACTTTGTATATAATATGGGGAAAAAAAGACAATTCAGCTTTAAAAAAGTGTAATCGATTGGCATTATATAGACTAGTAGTCTCCAAAGTGAACAAGATGTTCCTTTGGGCTACAGGGAAAAATTTAGAACTTCTAATATATTTTTACTCGTCTTCTTAAAATTTCTTTTTGGGCATGTTTAAAAATGTATGTATGCAGTGTATTAATACACACTTATTTCTATGCAATTTTATATACATAATATACATAAATTCACCTGTAGAGTGTATACTCAAAAATGGTAATGATAAGGTGCATCAGACACAGCTAATCCTCCCCCCTCCTCAAACACACAGAATACTTTTCTCTCCTTATTTGATAACACCCCAAGTACTAACTGGGAGTATAGCCACCAAACGCAAGACCACATTTGTCACCTTCCCTTGTAGCTAGATGTGGCCATGTGATGGCTCAGGCCAACTGAATATGAACCACAGTGATGTGTGCAACCTTCAGATCATGATCTTAAAAGGAAAGGAGTGTGCCCTTCCTCTTTCCTTCTTCTTGCTGGCTGGGATGCAGACATGATGGTGGGAGCTAGAGCAGCCATTTTGGACTCAAGGTTAGAAGCCATGTTTCAGAAAGATAGAGCAACAAGTCACAAGGAAGCTTGACCCCCAACCCATTTAGCCACCATATAAACTTCGGGTTGCTGGGACTTCCCTGGAGGTCCAGTGGTTAAGACTCTGCATTTCCACCGCAGGGGGCACAGGTTTGTTCCCTGGTGGGGGAACTAAGATCCCGCATGCTGAGTGGTGCAGCCAAAAAATAATAAATAAATAAATAAAATTTTAAACTTCGGGTTGCTTACACTTGGACTATTACAAGAGAGACCAAAATGTTATATTATCTTCAGATATTTGTTACAGAAGCCAGAACTTTATCCAGAATAATGCAAGATGTGCAGTCAAAAAAAAAAACTCGAGACGATTACTTTAAAATGACTCCTTTATACAGACAATCGGGGCTCAAGGTGAAAGCTACCAGTGGTAGAGGACTCTTCAGGCTTTTTTAATGCCTGTGATATCACCTCTCATTCATATCTTTTTCTCCTGTACTTTATAGACATTTAATAAAAGCGTATTCAATCTTGTATACTTGAAAGTGAAGACTAGAACATTAATGTTCTCACCATAACAGCCACAACGAAATGGTAATTTTGTGGGGTAAAGGGCGTGTTAACTAATCTTATTTTGGTAAACATTTTGCAATATATACATATATCAGATCATCACATTGAACACTTTAAACTTACACGATGTTATATGTCAATTATATTTAATAAGCTCAGAGGGGAAAAAAGAAAGAAAACCCTTATTGATTAACCCACTGAGTATAGAGGGAAGCAGGATGAAACTAGCATTCTCTGAGTGCCTACTCTCTATACTTTACATACATCATTGCATTAACTTTCCACAGCAGTCCTTGAGGTAGATATTATTATTTCGTCCCATGTCTATAGCCAATGAAAATAAAACTCAGCAAGTTTAAATAATTTATCCAGGAGCAAACAACTGTGAAGAGTGGAACAGATACTTGAATTTGAACTCAGATCTACGAGAGTCAAACATCCACGCTTTTCCATCCTCTACACTTTCATATTTCAAACACTTCCTCTATCAAACTTCCAGACTCTTCCTCCTGCCTGTTCCCCTTTCTCATTTTGCTTCACATCCTTTTTACTTTACTCCCCTGCCCCCTTTCCTCTCTGCCTTCTTATCTCTTCACCTGAAGCCACACACCTGTATTTGATAATCATCTGGAACAGTATTTCTCAAACCTGACTCTGAAGATATGTATGTGTTTATGTGAGTATTCACATATTTATATACACACATAGATGAATATATGTCCTTGTATATAAAGTCTCCACACTTTTCATAGAAAAACAAAGCAACAACCAATAAAAGCTTTCATGAGCCCTCACTCAGTGTCAGCTTAACTGATGATTAAAATGAACCTGCTTAAGGATAAAGAAGATGTGGTATATATACACAATGGAATATTAGTCAGCCACCAAAAAAATGAAATAATGCCATTGGCAGCAACATGGATGGACGTAGAGATTATCATACTAAGTGAAATAAGCCAGACAGAGAAAGACAAATATCATGATATCGCTTACATGTGGAATCTTAAAAAAACGGATACAAATGAACTTATTTACAAAACAGAAATAGACTCACAGACATAGAAAACAAAAATATGGTTACCAAAGGGGAAAGGTGGCGGGGAGGGATAAATTACGAATTTAGGATTAATAGATACCCATTACTATATGTAAAATAGATAACCAACAAGGACCTACGGTATACAGCACAGGGAACCCTACTCAATATCTTGTAATAACCCATAATGGAAGAGAGTGTCAAAAAGAATACATATACGTATATGTATAACTGAAACACTTTGCTGTACATCTAAAACTAACACCACATTGTAAATGAACTATAATTCAATAAAAATGTTTTAGAAAGGAAATTGCTGAAATATTTGCCAATATAAAGTTGGTATAAACTCTTTATGGGTGTTGTTCTTATATAACTGCAAAACCAAACACATTAAAACTTTTCTAAATCTACAAATCAATAAAGTTCAAATTAACTTTAAGGTGATATATGATACAACTGTGTAGTAACAGCATTTGCGACTTACAAAGCTGACGTGTTGTTGGTCCCTATCCTCAATCAACCCACTGTGCGTCACATCCATTTCTCCCCAGGTTAAGTAAACTACTGTGATAGTTTTGTTCATCTAGCTTGTTTTGTAGTTATTTCATTTCTTGGCACGAGCAACAATATCTGTATATCTTCTTTAGGCCGAAGCAATTAAAATAGACTGGCACCACCACAATCTTTTTTTTTTTTTTTTTTTTTTTTTGTGCGGTACGCGGGCCTCTCACTGTTGTGGCCTCTCCCTTTGCGGAGCACAGGCTCCAGACGCGCAGGCTCAGCGGCCATGGCTCACGGGCCCAGCCGCTCCGCGGCATGTGGGATGTGGGATGTTCCCGGACCGGGGCACGAACCCGTGTCCCCTGCATCGGCAGGCGGACTCTCAACCACTGCGCCACCAGGGAATCCCCCCACCACCACAATCTTAAACACAAACGTCAACTCAGATTCAGGCTCCAAGTTCAAAGATAGGGCTAGGTTTTTGGATAGCCATCCAGGTGGACCAGAATATGCTCACCCTTTGTTATTGTTTTTTCAAGATTAGCATCTGAACATGGTCACAAAATTGAAAAAAAAAAAAAGACATAATTAACTTGCGGAGCCTTCATTTAAGAAGTATGGACCCAGAAAATCGGAGGTCCACAGAAATGAGAGGGGTCCAGTGATAGGTCGGAACCCTCACCAGGAAAATCAAACTCCTGGGTATGGAAACAGTCCCTTTGCTGTGAAGAGGTAAAAGGCTACAGATACGACCCCCTGATTACAGAGGCACGGGCAGATGACAGAGCAACTGTTTCTTCTAACAAGCCTGGCTTGTTTTTCCTTGCCGGTGAGGAAAGGCATCTGGCTTCTCCGCAGGGCTGGTGAGAATGGAGGAATGAGTGGGGGACACCAGCCCCCGCCCCGTTCCTGCACTCCAGGCCCTGGTGTGTGTCTAACTGATATCTCTGAGAAGGACACTGCAGAAGAGAAACAGGAGAGACGGGCATGCGTGAACGTGCCCAGCTGAGCACTGGGGTGTTGCTCTGCCCCTTCTAAGGCTTTGCTCTGGGAGCCATCCTGTGTGAATGGACCATTTTTCCATCCCCGACCCATAACCATGAGCATTAGCAAAACACCGTCACCAGGCCTAACCCTAACTGCCTCCAAAAGTTGTGAGAAGAGCTGAACAGAGGTGCACTGCCTCTTCCAGTGTCAGCGGCGAATCAACCTCAGTATTTGCTGATAGATTTTTTTGATATTGGTCCACTGTAAATCCTGGCGCTCAGGTAGGGGTGGGCGAAGCCAACAAGAATGACTCCTTCCTGCTTAATAGGGCTCCACTTGTAACTGATGCTACATCCTCATCGACTCCACCAATGTTTACTGAGCACTTATGAACCTACTACAGCTAAACAAATGAAGAGCATTGGACAAATAAATAAAATTGAGCAAATACTACCGTGTGCCTGACACTGGGTACGTGTTTATATTTGTTAACTCAATCCTCACAGTAACCCAACACGGCAGTATTGTTATAATTTCTTCTTGCAGGAGTAGAGGCCCAGGTAGGTTAGCTAACTTGCCCAAACGGCTGGTCAGTGGCAGAGCCACCAGAATCCAGGCAGTCAGGCTCCGGAGCCCATACTCACGACCTCTGTGCTTCCCCGCCTCTCTGGGGTGGCAGTGGAAGATGGGGTGCTACTTTCTCTGCGACAAAAATAGGCTCAAACCTCTAGCGGTGTGCAATCTGAGAGGAGTCTTGTGGTGGCAAAACCTGGGGCCTGGCGGGGTGCTGATTTCTTGGAATGTCCAAGCATGAAAACTGAATTCCAGACGTTTAGGGAACTTTTCCAAATAACTGGAGTTTCTTGACTAATGGTAGGCATTTCCCTGCTTGAACCAGGCATGGGCTGGCATAAGCTTCTTCAGGTACAGGTTCACGGGGCTGAGGAAGAGTTTTGCTCTAGGCAGGATTTTAAGGAACAAGAACAAAAGTGCCACTGCAATAGCCTACATCTTCAGGACCACTGGTAGGCGTGAAAGCTAAGGTATCATTGAGGCGAGGGAGAAAAAATT
Organism: Lagenorhynchus albirostris; assembly: GCF_949774975.1. NCBI lineage: Eukaryota > Metazoa > Chordata > Mammalia > Artiodactyla > Delphinidae > Lagenorhynchus > Lagenorhynchus albirostris. The sequence goes on from NC_083095.1 coordinate 180,216,957, forward strand.
ACGCGGGAATCACAATCGGTGACCTGCCAAGCACGGAAGAAAGTCAGCCCACGGGCAAAACACGAAGGTGATTTCAAGAGATGCGCAAAGTACCACCTCAACTGTGCGTTCTCAGGAGTGACCGGTGCTTAAGTGAAAATGAAATTATCCGACGGTAAAGTCCTACGACGAACCATCACGCCACTCTTCAAGCCCGTCAGTAAAGGTATAAGGAAATGGTGATGATGAGAGGCAGTCAAGTGAAAAGTGCAAGTTATGAGAATAGAAATACATGGGAGGAAACAGGCCAAAATGTTAGCAGTAGTCACGTGGAGGCTGCGGAGCTGTGGACAACGCAGACGATGTGGTGGCTTTAATGAGTAATTTTAAATTCCCTTTGTATTGTCAAATCCCTCTAAATTTTGTTCACTATTGATCTCATGCAGAGAATGACACTTCATTCATCCCATGCCATCCCATTTCAACTGCACTGTAGGCGGGACTTAGACAATTACATGAAGGCTCACTCAGGACCTGGTCCACGTGCAGGGCACCCTGCGTGCCTGGTTGCCCCAGCCAGCCCTCACTGGTCCCACTTGCCAGAGGGTTCTTGCTGCTTTTTGAAGATGGCACAAGCTAATAATAGCCAATGTTTCTGGAGGGCTTCTCCAGGGCTTATATGAAGGGATCATAAACTGCAAACGTTTTCTTTTAAAAGAAATTCCTTATTTAAAAAAAAAATCATAATTTAGGGCTTCCCTGGTGGAGCAGTGGTTAAGCATCCGCCTGCCAATGCAGGGGACACGGGCTCGAGCCCTGGTCCGGGAAGACCCCACAAGCCGCGGAGCAACTAAGCCCGTGCGCCACAACTACTGAGCCTGCGCTCTAGAGCCCGAGGGCCACAACTACTGAAGCCCACGCACCTAGAGCCCGTGCTCTGCAACAAGAGAAGCCACCACAGTGAGAAGCCCGCGCACCGCAACAAAGAGTAGCCCCCGCTGGCCGCAGCTCGAGAAAGCCCGCGCAGCAACAAAGACCCAACGCAGCCCAAAAAATTGTTTTTAAATAATAATAAATCTTTTAAAAGATTTTAATTTAAAAGATCATAATTTAAAAATTAAAAAAACTCTGCATATATGTTCACATATTTCAAAAATCACAAGATCCGAAAGAGTATACAAGGAAAAATTCTATCCATTAGCCACTCAGTTTCTCCTTCAGTGCAGCTAACATCATCAGTTTCTTAAGTATCCATCTAGAGATATCGGCTGGCTGCATAAACAGATGTGCTCACATATAGTCACTGTGCTCTTTTTAAAAAAAAAAATGCAAGTGGGAGTATACTAGCCACTCTTGCTTCTTTCTCTTTAACGACGTATCTTGGAAATCATTTCACATCGTTACATCAAAAGCATTCTCATTTTGTTATGGCAGCTGAATATTGCATTATACAAATGCACCATAATTCAATTAAGGCCCTACAGATGGTCATGAAGCCAGAAAAAACATATAGCTTTAAAGAGAAGCAAACAGAAAAAAGCTCAAAGTTCCTGTTTCTATTAAATTCGTTTTTTTTTCCCTCTTCATTGCTCACTATGGAGGCCAAGACACAGAAGTCTGGTAATAATGACCTGCAGTGTTTACCTTAACTAAAGACCAAACACCTTTTGGAATAACAAGACTGAAGGACAAAGCTCAGAAACTTTGCTATTCATCAAAGAAACCTTGGCATGACAGAAAATACTTATTTGGATAATTATATCAGCATTTCGGTGTTTCATCCTCCAAAGATTAATGTTTAACAACGGGAACTTCTAGAAGGAAGGAGCTGGGTGTTGGACGTTGGGATTTTCCCTGCGGTTGGTGGCAGCCACATGCCTCCCACCCTCATTCCCAGATGGGACACGGCCCAGCTCTTTATTTCAGGCTGAGTAGCTTCAGAGCAGAGAATGTCTAATGGGAAACCCTAGAAAACGATGCTGACACCCCCATCACCCTTGTGCTGGAAATCCATTTATTTCCACTCATGGCTCCCTGGCGCCGGCTGTGTCACTCCAGGACAGTGACTTAACCTTTCTGAATCTTATCATTTGCAAATAATAAAAACACCTGCCCAAGTCATCTCACAGTGCTCTGTTAGCAAACAAGAGAATCCATGTGAAAATCGTATTATATCAGCTACATTGGGCTTCCCTGGTGGCGCAGTGGTTAAGAATCTGCCTGCCAATGCTCGGGGACACGGGTTCGAGCCCTGGTCTGGGAAGATCCCACATGCCGTGGGGCAACTAAGCCTGTGCACCACAACTACTGAGCCTGTGCTCTAGAGCCCGCATGCCTAGAGCCCGTGCTCCACAACAAAAGTCACTGCAGTGAGAAGCCCACGCACTGTAATGAAGAGTAGCCCCCGCTCGCCACAACTAGAGAAAGCCCGCATGCAGCAACGAAGACCAATGCAGCCAAAAATAAATAAAATAAAATAAGTAAATTTATATTTTAAAAAATCAGCTACGTTCAGTGTAGAGACAAAGAAGAGGCCAGAAGATGCTATGGAAGGCAACTGAGGTATGGAGTCAGCCAATCTGGCGTGTGACTCAGTCTCCTTCTCTGACGGGCCATGCGCCCTGGGTTTATGGCCGAGACCCATCTATTCACCGGTTGAAGTAAGGAGGATGCCCTTCAGCTTTGCGGAATTATGAGAGTAAGTGATAAACATGAGTGAAAGCCCTCCAAAATGCTCATCTCCATCTTGTCTAGCCTTCGTATTATTCCTTCTACCTATCTTACAATAAATATAAGATCTCCAAATAAATATAAGATCGTCAAATCAAGGAGCTCAAACTAGTGGAAAGGACTGTAGAAAACCAGAGAGAGGTCATCGTAGCATTGGAAGAGATGCTAAGTTAATAAAGAATGAAGTAAAGAGGGCTTCCCTGGTGGCGCAGTAGTTGAGAGTCCGCCTGCCGATGCAGGGGACACGGGTTCGTGCCCCGGTCTGGGAAGATCCCACATGCCGCGGAGCGGCTGGGCCCGTGAGCCATGGCCGCTGAGCCTGAGCGTCCAGAGCCTGTGCTCCGCAATGGGAGAGGCCACAGCAGTAAGTGGCCCACGTACCGCAAAAAAAAAAAAAAAAGAATGAAGAGAATGACAGGTAGGCGGGGCTAGTTCAAGGAAGGCTTTTGAAGTGGTGTCGAGGTTTTCAGCATTACCTAGGCCAGTCCTTTCCAGTATGGAATAAAATGTCACCTGATCAGAGTGTACTTTCTGAGTGGAGAAATCATCCATAATCTATACAGTGTGACTTTGGGGGCCAGAGAAAGTCCCATGAGCCCATATTTAGTTCTGCATCCTTTGTCTTATGCTGGGAATTGCACCATTCAGTGATTCCTTCCTCAGCACATCAGGAGGTGCTGGAATCTGCAGTGTAGCCAGGACTCCGGAGAGGCCAGCAAGGTGGTGTTTGGTAAACTGGGGCCGGCTTAGAACGGGGTCTGACTGACTACATTGCACATCAATGTAAATACACCTTTCATGAGTGGGTGGAAGCAAGGCTAAAATCTGGTCTCAGCAGCCAGTGGAACCAGCACTGGGCTGGGGTGGACTGGGATTGATGGTAACCTGCTGTGCGACCTTAGGGAAGTCACTGAACCTCTCTGGGCTTCAGAGGCCTTTCAGCATTAGCCCCATGATTCTATTTTTCAAACCCTTTCCTAAGAGTGTAGGGTTAAAGGGTGGGTTGATGAGGGCACTCAACTGAGAAGAAAAAGTTTTCACAGAAAGGGGGGAGGGAGGGGGAGGGTAAAGAAAGGGGAAACAGACACAGGTGAGGGCAATCCAGACACCTGACATCACCTCTGTGTTCTTGAGTGGGGACGGGGACAATTTGGGTCATGAGGAATTAACATGGGACCATTTTCAAGGTGGGAGACAGACACCAGTCACATCTGCAGGTGCCGGCTTGCAAGCACTAAGCGAGGAGCGTGGGACACCGGCGGGGAGACAACGGCACCCTGTTTCTGGGGACCTGGGGCTCCAGCAGGGAGGACATATACTGAGGGGTGTCGAACACTGTGGAGCCATATGAAGGGGGAGAAGAGGATGGAGGGCCCAGAGGCCCCACCCTTCATGGGTGCTCTCTGCCCAGAATCCATCCTGGGAAGGAGTCAGGGACCCGGGCTCCAACGCTCCAGTCATTGTTCCTAAAAGCCAGAGAAAGACTCTAGAAATGTTTGCTGGGAAAGCAATGAGCAAGTATTCAGGTCCACGCCACCCCTGGGAGGGAGAGAGAGCTGAGAGAGACAGAGAGCGTGCGAGGGAAAGAGAAGGACAAACAGGCAGACGGACACAGCAAAGCTTCCTCAGTGCCCCATGGCCCTTGCCAGATGTTCCCCTGGAACCCAGAAACTTGAAGATGGCCTCAGGCTTCCGACAGCCTCAAAGGCGGCGCAGCAGGAGTCTGCTGGGCCCTGATGACAGGTGCCACTGAGCCCCTTGGAAAGACTTGAAAAAATCTCAGTGCCTCACTAGGATTTGGCCCTAAAAAGAATCAAGCACTTTGCCACTGCCTAACCTTAGGGGACGGATGTTATTTTATACTGAGGCGGAGGACAAGGTTATGGGACGTCTCTGCTGAGGACAGAGGGTGGAGCGGAGAAGCTAGAACTTAGCGAAGGGTGGAGAGGCTTCTGGCTCTGGGACCAGCCCTGTCCCTCTGCCCTGAAGTACCTGGAACCTTTTGTTCTTGTTCCTCTCCATGCCCCCCCCCCACTGCCCTGGGGATCCAGGGCACATGGAGGGATGGACTGGAATGAGAGCTGGGGCCTGTAGCCTGGCAGGACAGGGCTCCGTCCCAGCCTTCTCATCTGACCTGTTGCTTCAAGAGGAAGAGGGCAGCCGTCCACACTGTTGTGACCTCCAGTGACCCAGAGAAAATTTCCTTTATTAGCAGTGAAGCCTTTCTTCTTTTTAGTAGAGAAAAGAACAATCATGTCTTACTTAAGGACAGGTGTGTGTGTGTGTGTGTGTGTGTGTGTGTGTGTGTGTGTGTGTGTGTGTGTGTGTGTGTGTGTGTGTGTGTGTAAGCATGCACGCCCGCACCAGCGTCCCCGTATCAGCGTCTGCACCAGCCTGCAGACAGCCAGCAATTCTCTAAGGGGAAGATAATGGTTCGGGATGGGGAGGGCGAGGGCGAGGAGGGTTCTGACCGGAACAAGTGACTCTCTTTTCTTTTCCTCCTACCCCAGGCTCATCCCTGCAGCCCCAGGAGCTGCCCAGAAGCTTCATGCTAGCTTTGCTCAGCCTCACAGGACAGTAAGGTTTCCCGCCAGCACTGGACTTCCCCATAGCTCGCTTGGGTGCCCAAGGTAAAGTTCTGGACTCTTCCACAAACTCCTCAAGCATACAGAAGGTGATCTTCTGGGGACCCTGACTGTTAAAAATCACATCGGGTTAAAATATCCCCCAATACACGCTTACTGACTCCCATTTCCCCCAGCTCCTGCACCGCCCCCGCCCCCCGCATATCCATGACGCAAACATTTTCCCAAGAGCCATCTAGATCCATCAGAGAAGGCCTCTTGAAGAGAGCCTGTGTGGGCTGGAATCCCAGTCTTTCCTCCACGGACTGGTTATCAATATTTTGGATAAGGGTTTGAAGTCCGGTCATCTGTTGTTACTCCTCCAAGTGCTCGGATTGATTCAAAGCCATGTCCCTACTGGGTTTGAATCTAACCAGGGGAGGGGAGGGGAGAGGAGGGGAGGGGAGGGGAGAGGAGGGGAGGGGAGGGGAGGGGAGGAGGGTCTTTTAAACATAAAGAGAATTGGGTGCCCAATTCCAGCAGCTGGCTGGATCCGGGGTCTTGACCTCCTCCCCCGCAAACAGCTTCCCTCCCTTTGAGGTGAGAAAGGTCAATCTAAATACAGGAAATTGCAGCCCAGGGTCGGACACAGGGAAACCGTCCACATTTGCATCAGTTTATCACCTCACTAGGAAGGGCATGAGCTAACAGGAAAGGACTTGCTGAAAAACAGTAAGTCTTTGGGTTAAAATTCTCTGGTGTCCTTGGCCGTTCAAGGTAGGGTAATCTCTGGTTTTCTTATATATCTTTTGCCCTTAATTTTTTTGGTCTCAGAATTCACTTAAATACAATGTAATGTCTAAAACCAAGAAGCGTGTTGAAATCGCTGTTCTAAGAGACATGGACTTGGCTTTTGAGAGGGGTCTAAACACCCACTAGAAGCCTCTGGTGGGACAAGTGTCTGAAAAAGGAAGAGGCTGAGCCAGGGAGGCAGTGACTCTAGGTCTTCTGTTGAGAGAACACGCGCGGTCGGCTGCACTTCTGAACTCTCTGGAGCTTGGCTTTTAACAGAATTGCCTCGACCTTGAAAGTGTTTCTTTGTTACTTTTCAACTGAGGAACTCGTGTTGCAATCGTAGTCTGTGATAGAGTGTGTTATGGGCCAGAGCACAAATGTTTTGTGTTTGGTTTAAAAAAAAATTTTTTTTTAAAGGCCGGGAAGGAAAAAAATCATTCAGGGATGGTCCCAGTTCCCAGTCAGAAAGGTGAGAGGCTCTGGTGAGAGACTTTGAAAAGGGTTCCCACTCTGCCCTTTAACTTCCATGCCCTCCCTCCTGACTGCTCCAGAGCAGAAGACTCAATTGACTCCTTTTGTATCCGATTTTATTGCCCCGGACCCCTAGGGTCCCGATTTGATTTCAGAAGAAACGTGCCCCTCTGAGCCGCTCTCCAAGTCGTCCTCCAGCGTCCCTATTTCTGTCTGCGGGCGGGGAAAGGGAGGGGAGGGGAGGCGAGGCGAGGCCGGCCGCGGAGCACCAGATACCGGAGTCAGGATCCCGAGCAGCGCCCCGCAGCCGCGCGCCCCTCGACCCCGAGCCGCGCCTGCAACGCCTTGCGAGCTGCATCGCTTCGCCTTCCAACCCCAGCGGCACACACTGTGCCAACTTGACCAGAGTCCTGGAAAGGTCCGGCAGCGAGACAGAGGCCGGGAATGGAACCCAGGCCGGAGGCCCGCGCGCTCCGGGGATGGGGGTGGCGAAACGCACCGCCTGGACCGCCCAGGCTGCCAGCAGTTTTTGCGCCGACCCCCAAGGAGCAGCGAGCTCCGCCCGCGATCAGCTCCCGCCGCCTGGGCCGCGGACGCGCCCTTAGGAACTTTTGTGGCTGCGCGGAGGCGCCCCGCGGAAGGGCCTGGCTCTGCGCAGCGCGCGCGGGCGGGCGCCGGGGGCCGCAGGTGCCCCTGGAGCCGCGCGTCCTGCAGGTACTCGGCCGAGGAGCCGGCGGGGAGAGGCGGGAGGAGCCCCGGGCCGCGCGGGCCCCGCCTCCCCTCCGCCCCGGGAGCTCCCACCGGGCGGAAAGCCTCCCCGGCCCCCTCCCCGCCGGCACCCCGCACTCGGTGATTGGCTGGCGCCGCGGGTCCCTGGCACGCGCCTGTGGATGTAGTTATAAGAATCCTCGCGTGCCAGCCCTCAGCTCCAGCCAGCCGGCACAGCCCTCCCCAGCGCAGCGCGGGCGTCGGCCAGAGTGCAGCGGCCGCGGGCTCCCCAGGGAGGCCGGGGGCTGGAAGCGGGCGGGCAGTCTTCGCCGCCTCCCGCGCCGGGCCGTGAGGGCGGGGCTGCCAGACAAGGCCGAACTGCCGCAGCAAACTTCCAGAGACCATCCTCACCCAGGCCAGCAGTCCCCCGGGCCCTCGGCGGCGCAGAGCATGGACGCGGTGCTGCTAGAGCACTTCCCCGGGGGCCTGGACGCCTTCCCGTCCCCTTACTTTGAGGAGGAGGACTTCTTCACCGACCAGTCCTCTCGGGACCCTCTGGAGGACGGCGATGAGCTGCTGGCCGACGAGCAGGCCGAGGCGGAGTTCCTCAGCCACCAGCTGCACGAGTACTGCTACCGCGACGGGGCGTGCCTACTGCTGCAGCCCGCGCCCTCGGTGGCTCCGCACGCGCTCGCCCCGCCGCCCTCGGGGGGCCCCGGCGAGCCGGAGGACGGTGGTGGCGGCTACTGCTGCGAGGCGGGGGCGCCCCCCGGCGGCTTCCCCTACTCGCCCGGCTCGCCGCCCTCGTGCCTCGCCTACCCGTGCGCCGGGCCGGCGGTGCTGTCCCCCGGAGCGCGGCTGCGCGGCCTGAGCGGCGCGGCGGCGGCGGCGCGGCGGCGGCGGCGCGTGCGCTCCGAGGCCGAGTTGCAGCAGCTGCGGCAGGCGGCTAACGTGCGCGAGCGGCGGCGCATGCAGTCCATAAACGACGCCTTTGAGGGGCTGCGCTCGCACATCCCCACGCTGCCCTACGAGAAGCGCCTCTCCAAGGTGGACACGCTGCGCCTGGCCATCGGCTACATCAACTTCCTCAGCGAACTCGTGCAGGCCGACCTGCCCTTGCGCGGCGGCGGCGCGGGCGGGGGCGGGGGACCGGGCGGCGGCGGGCGCCTGGGCGGGGACAGCCCGGGCAGCCAGGTCCAGAAGGTCATCATCTGCCATCGGGGCACCCGTAAGTGCGTCCGCCTCCCAGCTGGGGGAGACGGGGACGGGCACGGGAAGGTCCCGGAGGGGCTGGGTGAACAGACCGACCAGCCGACTGACCGACAGACGGACGGACGGGTCGTGGGCACCGGCCACCTTGAGCGCGAGCTGGCGTTTCTGAGGTTTTTTTCCGCCACTTTGACCATGGCTCGGAGGGTGCGCGTCCCCGACAGAATTGCAGCTTCTGGCATTGCGGGGTGGAGGCGCTGGGGGCTTGAGGGGTGGAGGAAGAGGGTCGTTCTAATGGAACCTAAGACGCCTGTCTGTCCAGGCGCCCAAGAGGGGATCCTAACGGACCGGAGGGCACCGTTGGGAACAGAGTTGGACATTCACAGTCTGTTTTCTCTTCTCACCCCCTCAGGGTCCCCCTCCCCCAGCGACCCGGATTATGGCCTCCCTCCCCTCGCAGGACACTCTCTCTCTTGGACTGATGAAAAACAACTCAAAGAACAAAATATTATCCGAACAGCCAAAGTGTGGACCCCAGAGGATCCCAGAAAACTCAACAGCAAATCTTCCTTCAACAACATAGAAAACGAACCGCCCTTTGAGTTTGTGTCCTGAGACGTCCCAGACCCGCCAGAGGATCTGATTGTGTCTCTGTGCACATTGTACATGTATATAACGTAAATGTAATTTAAGAATCACATTTTTCTAATGGCAATCAACTGTTTGTTATTTATCTATTTATTATCCTGTCGAGTTAATGAAATAGATGATCTCTTTTTAAATATATAATTTATATAATTTATCCTGATTTTCTAAAAATATGCAATAGTCTGTGATTCCACCCAGCACCTTTGGCAGAACTCTGCATTGTTGGAAGAACTCTGGCCAGAAAACTTCATGCTAATTTATTGCCAGATATGGTTTATGTCTAAGCAATGTTAATAAATGCTATTTACACCTTTTTGTAAAAGTTGTTTAATACATGATGGAGTGTAATTAACTTAGTTTAAAAAAAAAAAAAAACCTGAACCAGAGACTCAAACGTAGCTTTTAGTTTTAGCTGAAAGGAATTGGGTTAGAGGGTTAGGCCTCAGTTCTCTTAGAGGCTCTTCATCTGAATCGCCAGCGCTAAATACGTAAATATTTCGCCTGTATTTTTAGCCTACCATCCAAACACCCTATGAGGCAAGGAGGTCATAGACTATTTATTGTTCTCATTTTTCAGACGGGAAAGCTAAGGCTGGGAGACGATGTTTGTCTTACCCAAGGTCACCGGCACCCTGCCTAATCATAGTGTAGAAAGTGTGTCCGGTGGCAACAGGGGGCTAGCTTCTGGTCTAGCCAAGGGAAGGGGCCTTTCTGCTTCCATGGGCTGGGGAGAAAGGGTTGCTGTTGAGCCGCCCTGTGACCCATCCCTTCTGCAGTTACAGCGTCAGATACATGGAACTCAGATGGGGAAGACGACCATGCTGAGGCCGGAGACCCTGTCGGATGCTTTCCAACAAAACCCAGGGTCTTTTAGGTAAGGCGAGAAGGAGGGCGCCCTCTCTGCCACTTCTGCAACTGGGTTATTTCTGAAATTCACTTGGTTTTGTCTCCAGAATCTAGTCCTTTTAAGGCAAGCAGCGTGGGGAGAAGGCGAGCTTCGGGTGGAGGGCTCAGAGTCGCCCCCTAGCGAAGGGGAGACGCGTAAGGGCGCGGCCGGGAGAGCCCAGGAAGCTGGGACTCGGGCTAGTCTCCGCCGCCGCTACCCGGGGCCGCCCTGGCCCTCGGGGCGCCCTCAGCCGGCGGCGGGAGTCGGGGCGCGCGGCTTTGTGTGTGGGGTCCCGCGCGCGCTCGGACGGCGCGGACGCGGAGGGAAAGGCACCGAGAGGGGCCTCGCGCGCCCGGCGCGCACCTACTGGCTGATCCGCAGACCCCGTGCCCCGCAGGCCCTGCGGAGGCGGGGTGTCGCTCCCCTCCAGGCAGCGGCCTTGTCAGCCAAGGTACGATCGCCCCGGTACCCACGGCCCTGCCGAAGGACAATATGTCGGCAGCATGCTAATTGCTTTAACCTAGTTTCAGACCCACCGAGGGGTTCCCGCGCGCCGCGGGTGCCATGGACGTCATCCAAAACCAATTAAAGCGAGGCCGCGAGCCCGACCCGCAGCGCGGCCTGGCCAGACGCGCGGAGATTCTGCGTCGCGAAGCTCCCAGGAGGCCCTTGGCCACGGACCCTCTCACCCTTTCCAGCCTCTCCCGTCCCTCCCCCTAAAAGATGGAGATTTCACACTGGAGGCAGAATTTGGGGACTAGAGAAAATAATTCGATTTTGTCCTGTATTAGGGCCTCATTAAACACGAAAGTTGCTTTTGCACAAGTGCTTCTATCAGGCATGTAATCTCATTACACTCATTAGAAAGTCAAATGGTAGGCAGACTTCAACTTAATTATAAGTTATGTAAGTATTGTACCGTTTTCTTCGGCTGTGTAGACCTGCGTTTCAGTTGGATTAGAGAATGTGGCAATCCGCCGTTAAAACACTACCATCATTGTGATGTGGCACCTTTTATTTTGCGTGCCACTTTTTTGTGATTCAATGCTTCAGCGACATCCTTTAGTGCGGTGCAGATGAAGCGGAAGAGCCGGGCTGAGCATGGAAAACACCAGGGTCTCTATCTTGTCACTCTTCTGTCCTGACTTGGCAAGTCCCTTTAAACACAACCTTCAAAGAGACTGACAGCTTCTTTTTATTTACTCATAATCCATTCATTCTAGTGTAGCAATTCTTAAAAAAAAAATGCGGCAGTAAAAGCAGAACAAACGTATCATTTCAGAGTCTCCTTTGGCAGCGGAGAGGCCGGAGCTGCGCTCTGCTCGGTGCAGGAGCGGCTCTCCCTGTGGCAGAGCCAGGCTCGAGAGCCTCTGGCCCGGGGCATCTCTAGCCAGTAAATACAGCCTGGCACTGGAAGGATCAGCGTGGGGGCAGTTTGAGTGACAGGTATTCAGCGGTCCTTCTAAGTCGACACTCTTCTTCCAACTTCAGCAAAAATGCTTATGAAAACAATCCAGTAAGCCAACCTTCTGGATGGGTATGGAGACCCTTGGCTCAGCCCTGCTCTTCTGAACACTCATCAGCCCCTGCCCTGAAACCTAGCCTGGGACCACCAGGAGAAAGCGTTTAAAGCCCTCCCTGGCTGCCCTTGTCTATTTAGCGTAGTAAAGAAGCTGCAAACCCAGAACGGGATGCATTTTCTGATCTCTACTGGCAAACTGGCTAAATCATTACCCAGTGGTCCAGACTCCATGCAAGCGGTCATGGGGGGGATGGGGTACAGGAGAGGGTTTGGTAAAGCCAAGGAAGAGAGTTTGGGTGTGGGGGGCTCCCTTCTCCCCATACCTTACCCCCCTCCCACCAAGTACACATCCTCACTTCCAGCCCATCCTCCTGGGCTCCATCCCAGGTTGCTCGACCATTCTATTCTGCCTTGGTGTCAGAGTGCCTATAGCTCTAGACAGTAAAAGCCCCTTCTCCTCATTCCTCTCTCTCGCCTACATTTCTGGTGGGCGTTGGGGTCAGTGTCCTCTCATTGTTGCCTTAAAAGATATTACATGTCACAAAAGGGCAGCTGTCTATTTTCAGAGACTGGGGACCAAGGCACCAAACCTCTTTGCTTTGTTTTTCATCAGGGGATTCTCACGTATGAGGTGAGGTGGGGTGGGCTGTCTCCTGAGAGGGGAGGAGAGGGAGTCAAGAAGAGGGACCTACTTCCCCACCCTGAGCTGGGTGGCCTCTGGGATGGAGCCCCCTTGTGGAGCCTCTTCCTTCCCAGGGAGGGCACACTAAGGAGTAATGAAAAGCCCTCACAAAAAGTTGAATTCTGGAGCCTATTGGTCCTGTAAGGTAGAAAAAAGTGGGTGGGAAAGAGAATGAGCTTCCCACCCCAGGCTGGGCGCAGAGCGCATAAAGAGCCTCGTTGGAACTCCTGTGAAATCGGCTGCGGGTGATTCCCAGGACTGCTCATCTGCCAGGATCAGGATTAACGCCCCTCTGTGGAGAGGGTGTGAAGCCTCTTAAATCCATAAACTCATCCCATTTCCATTAATGGGCCTTTGCGGTGGCACCGAGTACCAGCTGCGGGGCTGAACAAACACCAGTAGAGCACTCCCCGGAGAACCTCTCTGGGAAGAGCCCTCGCCCTCCCTCTCTCCCTCGCCCTCCCCTCCCACTGCCTTCCAAAGCCTTCTGCAGCCTGTGGGAATGGCCCTAAATAATTCCACAACCAATTGCGTTTTTGAGATCTGGAACCACTGGTAGGAAGCGATTCCCACGATGGGATGTGGGGTCTGGCCAACAGGTGTTGGGATTTGGCCCAGGGAGATGGGGAAACCCAGGGAGTGAGAGGGGACTGCCAGAATGCGGGCTGCTCAGGCCTCTCGGCTTTACAGGCCGTGGAAGCCGCAGACAATCGCAATGATATCTTTATTGCTAGGTTCATGTCCTGGGCTATAACATATCAATCCCTGTCGTGGTGCTCTAGGGTGCACCTGGTATTTCAAACTTGTTCTTTTTGTGCTTCTGGGTCCTGGGCTGCAGCTGCCTAAAACAAGCAAAGAGAGAGGCCCTTACAATGTCTCCAAGACGTGTTGGCATGGTTTGCCTGTCTTTAATGTACCATTAACTATTGTCTTTACACAATATGGGAACTGTAAAGCATGACATGTGTTATAATAAAACACATTTTCAATGATACACTTGGACTTGAAGCTGGGGTGCAGCAAACAAACAGGCCCAAATCTTGTTTTGTCTCCCTTGCTAAGCCTACTGGCAATTAAACCCAAGACCACTGCTTCCCCCCCTCCTGATCAGCCAATTAAATTTTATGTCTCCTAATTTTTCACATAGAAAAAAGTCTCCGTGCTGGCCCCTAAAGACATTGATTTTCTTGCTATCACCTGGCGCTCAGGCCTTAGTTCCATTTATCAAGAAGGGAAACGTCAGGCGTTACATAAAGTGACTCTGTTACCATAAGGCTCTCACCATCCTAGCCTATTGTTTTCCCTTGTTAATAACTCATTACCAGGATTTAACAAATCAACCATTACATATGTTTTGTGTCTCCATATTTTGATCCGTACGATTAAGCAGATGTTACGATTGAAAATTGAAAAGTCCAAGGCTACTCTAGTCTGAAAGAAAGAGGGCAGCCTCAAACAACGAGCTAACAATGAGATTCAGAAGATCTTCAGAAAAACATTTACCACCAATAAACAGACTCCAACCTGCTCCATTTCAACCATTGTGTGCTTTGGGGGAATAATTAAGTTTAATAGGAATAGGTCTGGAGGGTTTTCAATGCCAAGACCACAGGTGCGGGGTGGCATGATGAATGATTTGCCTGATTTTTGCCAAGCTCAAGGGCTCTTCTCTTGGACTTTCAAGCAGATAGAAAATATTGTCATTTCTTTTAATTCACAGCATTACTTTCAAGCCGAACAAAGGCCGGGGCCGTGGGGAGGCGGGGGAAGGGCTCGGCTGTAAGGAAGCGCCTCGGAGGCGGAGGTGCAGCCGAGGAGGCTGAAGCGGCGGCGGAGCGCGCTGCAGCGTTTGTGCGCAAGTGACTGTCCTGTGCCACACACAAAAGGCCTCCTTTTCCCCACCTTCTGCCGCCTTTCAGCCCTCGGGCCCAGGCCGAGACGGCTGCCGGGACTCCGGGGGCCTCCTGGCCGCATCCCCAGGGCAGCTCGGCCTTTGGGAGTTACGCCGCTGCCAAGGCAAACCTCGCCAAACTTTCCCCAAACTCGGCGGGCTGGGGAGGGACCCTGGCTGGAGGCGCGCATGCGCCCCGCCCGCTGCTCGGCGTTCCCAGGGTTCGGGAGAGCCGGGGTGGAGTCGGACCAGCATCCCCAGAGGCTCGCCTAACCCCTGCTCCCGGGGCAGTCGGGGTTCGGGGGCTGTCTGTCTTCCCTCGAGGCTGGAAGTGGCTGCCCGGCGCCGGGCTCTCCGCAGTCCTGCTATCTTTGCGCATGGAAGTCTCCAAGAGGGGCTTCAGTAAGCGGCGAGCAGAGAGGGGGCTGAACGGCCTGAAGGAGGGCAGGAGATGGGACCCAAAGCTTCCTTTGGGGAAACAGGGGGTAACAACGCCCCCTGGCCGGGCGGGGATCCCTCGGGCGGCCGCCTGCAGAGGGCTCCGTGGCCCGGGGCGCAGGCTGCGGCGAGCTGGTTTTGCCTCTGGGCAGAGGCGTCAGCGCCAGCGGCGGCAGTGGCGAGGGCGCAGGTTTCTAACCCGCTCCTGCTTTCTGAACCCTGGGCATCTACCCTTGCTCCGCCGGAGGGTGGTCTTGGCCCTTGGGAGATCCCCGCAGCTTCACGCCAACGCTTTCCCTGGGGGGTCGGCACCAGTTCCAAACAAGCTGTGGCGCTGACATCGCTTTGGAGAGGCGCCGGCGCTTTGCTTGATGGTGGCGGGCTGTGTGGAGGCCCCGAGGCCCCAGGGAAGAATTTAGGGTTCCCGGCTAGTGAGAGGCACCCCTTCCCTGCCTCTTGTGGCACGCAGTGTGCTTCACGCCTGCCTTTGTCCCGGGAAACCAAGGCATCCTGGGCACTCCTGCACTTGGCCACTCTGTGGACTTCTGTCTCTCTCTGCAGTTTGGGTGGAAGGACTAGACAAAGATCTGGATTAGGGACACACCACGGGCTCCTTAAATCCTCCCTTTCCACTCCTCGTTCCGCCCCCCCCCCACCGCAGCCAGATAGGAATCATTAGTCCTTAACCCCACCCCCAAGTGCTCCTAGAGAAAACTAGTTTCTTTTGCACTCGTCTTAGAGGAACTGGCACCTGGGACATTCTCACCCTTCAGGTGAAGTTTCCTCAATTATTTCTAGTTTTACGATTTATTTCCAGCGATTGCACGGGATCGCCTTTAGCTCCTTTCTTGTTTGGGCCACAGGTCCGTCCCCCAAACAGCTAGGTAATCACCTACCTTTAGAGTACAAGCCTTTGGAATGGGATTCCGGTGAGAAGGCTAGCTAGTGGATGTTTCTAGAAGGAGTTTTATTGTGAAATCCAGTTGGGCAAGTGTTTTGAAATGGATAGCAACAGTGTGTTGGCATTCGGATTTTCAAAAGAGACGTGGACTTGAATTGGGGCAATTCTGAAAAAAAAAATTATCTCCTGACCTTGGTCAGCGACGTGCGAACTACAAGTAAAAGTTGTAGAAGAACCACTTCTCAGTGAAGGACTGCGGGCTGCACACCCACCCACGTACACCTAACACTGGTGCAAAAATCTAAATATTGGGGTTCAACCGTTAGGACGTGTGGGAATAACAAATGTGAGACTCCTCTAAGCAACTATTGGGAAGTTTTTCTGTACCTTTGAAAACATCCTTGATGCCTCATTTCTTTGATGCCTGCTCAATAGACACCATGAGAGGCTGGCTGAGCCGTCCCTCCCCAGCCTTCCTCTTGCGTGCAGTGCTTTCATCCAGCGCTTGAATTGTGTTGTCAACGTTCAGTAGACGAAAGAGGAGGGGGCATGAGAACTGAGGGGGGGGGCGGGGTGTCCTTGAAAAGTCTTGGAAATCGGTATTTTTGCAGGTGTAGAATGTGCCTAATAACCATGGCTAGTGCGTGCTCCCCAATGGCGAGGGTATGACAGGGACAGCTGGCTCAGTTTTCAGCGTGAAAACACCCCCTCGGTGGACCAAACACAACGATACTGACCTTTCTGCGGGGGGAACGGAGATGTGCCTTTGACTGAACTAGACATAAAGACGTCTTGCTATGACTTTTGTTCCCCACGAAAGCGAAGAAATATTGCGTTTAATATGAGAAGTACTGTTCACAGCTTTTCTGTGCCCCCTTAAGAAATATTCCAGTGCGGATTTACTGGCCCTCTTCCACTGAGTTGGCCCCAAGGCCGGGGGTGGAGGGGGGGTACGGGGAGGCGAGGACAGAGGAGGGGGTGGCAGAGGGAGTGCGCTAAACCGCCTGTTGCCTGTTTCCAAAGTTCTCCCTCTGCAGCAGCAAATTTATCAATCTTTTCATCTGACAATACTTTGAAATATATCATTGGCATCCAGAGTTGTCTGATAGATTATCTGCAGGCACACAGCCTTTTTCAAGGTCAAGTTGAAGATTCTTGTTTGCTGTTTAACTGGGTTGTTTAAAAACTCAGAACAATGCCTGCCTGTTAAATTTTCACTTGTTCTCATGGGGCATTCCAAAGCAAGTTTTCCTATTGACCGGATGTCAGGTCATTTCATCCTCTTGAGCTTCTAAATTCAGCAACCAGGGCTTGGCAATGAAATCAACAGGAGAAGAAATGAGATTTAACCTTAGCATTTGCAGACACCGAGGAGACTGAGCCATCTTCCACATCTCCTCAAAGTGTGTACTAACGTTTCTCTGCATGTCACGGTGCTGGTTATAGCCACACACATCTCTTCAACTTTCTGCCTTTATTCTAGTGGGAAGCTAGAAATGCACTCTCCTAAAGTAGAAGTGCAAAGAAATTGTGGCCACTCTTGTCTCTGTCAGCGCATAACCTGTTGCTCTAAGGACATTTTATAATAAAGTCAGCCTCTAAGTCGTCATGCTTTATGGACATATTTATTTATGTTTTTAATGGAGATAGGCTTCACAGTTTCCACACTATCTGCGATGATTGATTTTTTTATTCAGCCAACTTTTATTTACCTTGCGAAAATGTTCTGGACCAATGTGATAAATTACAGATATGCAAATTTCTTTGAATGGTGTTGTAAGTGTGTCTAGCTCCAGCTGAATAACGCCTTGCAAGTCAGTCTGTGCGCGCTCAGGACCCCAGGGAGCTGATCAAAGCACCCATTCTCTTTCATCCCCGGTATTCTCCTCCAAACTATTTCGATACAATATGTTTCCATGATGCACTTAATGTGCTAGGGACATAGAACTCATTACAACCTAGCTAGTTCTGCCGACCTCTTTGTTCTGAGGCAGAAAGTCAAAGAAAAAAGGAAAAGCGCTGCCCGTTGCCAGCTTTCTGAAATGCTAAAGCATGCGTCATTTTTCACCAGGTCTCGTCGTGATATCCTCAAAAGACAAACTATGAAACCGGCCTCAGCCCTTTCTGGCATTAATTACACTGCTGTCCAGCCGATCTGTTTTTCCTATTATATGCATTTCTCAGCAGGGATTTTTTTTTTTTTTTGCAAGAGTAATGCAGCTGCAAGTTAAACTATGAATGCATTTTTTATCACTATGGAAAAAATAAGTGAAAAGGCTGCAAAACATACAGCTAAACTTTGTAAAGACTTCTGGTTGATGAGATCTAGGGTGGGACTTTGGAGGTTTGTGCAACATCTGTAAAACCTGAAATTGACTTAAAAGCCTCAGGCATTTCCAATGTGCCCTCAGTGTTCTGTGGAGACACTCATTGTGCCATGTGAAATTCCGCTTTGGTACCCAGATAAATCTTGAAGGTGAAACTTTTCAAGGTTTCTGTGAAAATTCTGAAATGAAACAGTCTATTCCACACCCAGGCAGAAGGCTGTCTCCAAGGGATTTCACTGTCCAGGATGATAGCACGGAGAATATAAGTTCTATTTCATTTCCTCCGTTTCTTGTAGGGTTGATTGGTTGGTGGAAATGGCTGGCAGCCAGTTCTGGGAAAGATTCCAGACCTGACTCCGATTAACCCTCTCTGGTGAAACTCTGCTGGAAACCAACTCACCAGCAATTGCCATTAATCTACTTACTAATTAAGCCAATTCATTTCTAAAGGAGAAAAATTCCTTTCTTTAGCCAAACTGATGGGAGGAAATTTGAAAGAAGCGCCAAACTGTGTAACTGTAATTCAGCCAAGGACTGCTAAAAAAAGGTGTTGATATATAGCCGCAGATTTAAAACAAGTTTCTAGGGCAACACTCCTCTGGGGACGGTGGCATACAGTGCATAGTAGATGAAGCTCGAATAATGCTCCACCGCGCTATGCCACCCCATGTCCTCGAGTTGAACACGTCTCTCTCCAATTAAATCCAGTGCCTTTTACGCACGAATAAATCGCCTCTGTAGCTTTCGTCTGCACCAGGGTACATCAGCTTTATGTGACAGCTACCACGAATATACTTCTTGAGATTTAATAAACAGCTTTAGAAATCTGCAATCCAGAGCCTACTATCTTGAAACTGGGCTGCAGACTGGGCCTGACTTGTAGTCAAGGGAACAGAAAGGACCGAATTGACCACTGCGCCGAGAAGAAAGCAAACCGGTCTTTCGGGAAATGGTACCTGACATTCCGGAAAGAATAGATATGTAAATCTTCATCTTGATCCTTACCTGGAAGCACTAGTCCAAAGAGTGTCCACACTTACTGAAGAATTGTTTACAGCGTTTAAGATACTCTGGGAGTCTCGTGCCCATGTCGGAGCGGACCTCCTTAGAGGAAATTTAAAATCCCCTTCGAGGTTTCCTGGTTCTCCTTTATGGGATCAGTTGGCAGCAAATCAGTTCGACTTCCTGTTACAGAGAGACGGAGTGGATTAGAGAGGGAATGACACTGGCTTAGTGCCTCAAACTTTTTAATTTTAATTGAAGTCCGTTCCTTCCCACCCTAAGGCGCTGGGGCACCCCGCTGAGCCCAGGAAGCGCCGGGATGGATTTGGCGGCGGCTCGGGGTCTGTGCGCCCCGCTCACCAAGCGCCAGCGAGCGGGGTTTCCTTCCGAGCTTGGAAAGGTGCGCACAGAGCGCGCACTTGGCCTTCTCTTCAAGCGCGGTGCTCCAGAGCGTGTGCGACATGTGGAGAGACGGAACAGTTATGTTAGAAACGCCTTGGAGATGCTGTCCCTTGTCAGGGAGGCAGTCCTTACGCCAGGATGGGGAGGGCCCTCTTCCTGGGGTCCCGCTCTGCGCAGCCCAGTGTCCGGTGCCTACTCAGGGGCATCCGTATTGTTGACTGGGGTGTTCTGGGGCATCGATGGCTTCTCCAAAGACTCTTCTTCCAGGGCTTCTGACAGCCTCACTAAACATAGGGAGAGACCAAGAGATGTGAAATTTGTTTTACTTCTGTACATAAACCACTCCTCACCCATAGCTCTTTCCCTCACTTTCAGTGGAGTCTCCCAGGCCTGGCTCCAGCTGGGGGGCCTCTTCAGTCACCTCGACGAGGGGGTGAGGGCAGGTCAGTCAGGCGGCCAGATCCTCCTTGGCCTTCAAAATAGCATGTGCCCGTCAAGTTTTCCCCTGAGGTAGTTTTCCTGCTGCCCCAGACTGGAGATATGGTCTGAGGTGCCTGTGACCAAGGCCGGTTCTGACTCAGGAGTTACGAGCCGTCGTAAGAGAATAAAACAAGGCAGGGGTTGTCTTGTGTTTGGGTCCTAGGATCTGACTAAGGTTTACATTTCCATATGCGTTTTCAATCTTTCCTCCTTATGAAATAGCAAATTATGAATGAGGAGGAAAGACAATCAACTTGGCGGGGTTCTGATGTTGGGGGGGTGGGGAGGTTTGCCCTCCCTGCTCCCCGCCCCTCCCGCCCCAGGCTGGGCTCTCTGCTCGGTAGGGAGGGACATTTACCTGGTGTGTAAATTGTGAGGAAAGCGTTGGGGGTCTGAGACAGCAAAGCCACAACATGGGATATGATGTTCCAGCTTTGAAGGGGAACAAAGGCCCTGAGCTAACCCCAGTGAAAGCCAGGAGCGTGGAGAAGGCAACAAAGACTTGCAGCCTGCGGTCACCGGTAGGTGTCAATGTGGACACTCACAGCCGGGGCAGTGGAAGAGGGGGACACAGAGCCAGGCTGTCATTCCAAGGCATAACATGAACAAAGATAAAAACGCGACAAGCTCAGCTTTCAATGGTTGGGAGGTTCAAAGTGGAGTGCTAGGGAGTGTATCTGGGTCAAGTATTCCCTGAAGCAGGGTCCCTCTTTCTCTCGTCCAGTATCAGCCAGGGAAGTTGTAAGGCCCCTTTCCCAAGGTAACTTTTCTTACTAAAAGAAGAATCTTCAAAATAATGTCCGGTTCTACCCACTGCCTAAGTTGAAGAAGATGGAACTTTCAGCACTTCCGGATCCCAGAGACCCAGGTGGCTGCATTAACTTATGAACTGGAACAGCCTACCTTAACTTTTGGGATAAAGTTCATGTACTCTTGAACGAATTTAATGAAAAGAAATAACATTCCTTTTATGAAACTGTGCATACATGTAGATGAATCAAAGGGTAACATACTTTAGAAAGTATTCATCCAACGAAGAAGTTTCAGTAGTAAACCACTGAAAGAATAACGGAGACCTAGTAGAATTAAATATACCTGTGGTTTCAGATTCCCTATTAGAAATCAGCAGACAAGGCATTTACCAGCAAAGGACTCCTCTAGAATCTGGGAAAGATAATTGGGAATCCTCCGCTAATGCAACGGATTAGCAAAGACCATCTTAGAGAACGAATAAGTGGAAATGATAACAAATTATGTTTAATCCTTAGAAGGCGGACACACTGTGTTCCTTAAATTCTGCTACTAGAACCAAAATACAAGTTTTAAAAATTATCATATAATAAAATTCTGATTTTCTTTAGCTGAAGTATGTCTCCTAAATAATAATTTAAAAAAAGGATGTAAATATCCTTAAAAGACTAATGACATTTCACAGGTAATGCAATTTGGAAAGAAACACTTCCATGTTTTCTTTTCCAACAATGTGCATTTTTGTAAACTGCTATAAATTGCAATTCAAAAGCACTGATCTCGCCATCCCCAATCATTTTTTATACTGATCAAATGAATGCAGATACTCCCATTTGGGAGGGGCGACATGACATTTCACTTGGCAGTTCTAAACAGGTCACAGACCTTTCACAGACCCTAAGGCAGTGGGAGGGAGCTCTTTACTAAACCGTGTAACCAAATCAAACCAATGGTTACCCCTTTTCAAAACCATTGGAATGGTTTGCACAATGCTATTCACATAGCAGCACAGAAACTGAAAGGATGGTCATCCAATGGAAATTTCTTTCCTTTTGTTTACACTTGCAGAGCTCAAAAAGTAATACTTGGAGGAAAATAATTACATTTGCTATGATAAAAGTCTTAAATACTTAACATGCATTTTGGTTGGCGTGACCCGGCATAGATATGGCCATCCATTGGTACATATATATATGCACATGTATGTATGTATATGCATGTATATTTATTGGAGATGTCTCTTTGTTTGAAACCTTAGGCACAAAGACACAACATGGCTGCCCTCAAGATGACCTATTGCTTTCAAGTTGCTTGAACACATCAGAATTTCCATTGTTAAGGTTGATTAATTGAAACTGATAAGTTACCATGAATAAAGATTGTTTTTCTGTTTAATGTGGTGGGCCTGATTTGGTAAATGCCTTATTCATGTAGCTTTGCAGTGCAGCATATGGGCAAGAGTCATTCAGTATCACAAACATATACAATTTATTATGCTTGTATGGGCACAACCAAAGGCCTTTCTATTTTAATGACAAAGTTTCAATGAAAAATTCCATTTAAAGAGTCACTAGGAACATGAGGTGTGATTTTGTAATTTATTCTTAAGAGTTTCCATCTCTGAGTTTCTGTGAGTAGTTTAAAAGATATCACATTTAAATACAGTTTAAAAAAAGATGCAAACATCCACATTACACCTTAGCGCTTGTCATTGGGAATACAGCAGAATTTATGTTAATGTTAGCAGACATAAGAAGAGAAAGCACCTTTTCATCTGATGCTACCTTGTGTGCTCTGCTAATGGTAAAGTTACCTTAAACGTTTCATTGAGATGCCAGCAATAAAAGCTCACACTGCCCAGTTTACAAGAAAATGCAAAGAATGCTGGTGAATAACAAGTTAACTTCCTGACATCTTTTTTCCTCCTTTACTTAAAAGCTGATGTCACTTTTCAGACTACATTAAAAAGTGTCATGAGTATTTACCGATAAAGGTAAGTTTTAAAATTTTTTTCTAATGAGGTACAGAAACGTTTTTCTCCCTTTTTCATTTTGGCTGCTCATGTAATCCCCAGAAGAAGAACAACAACAACAAAAATCTACGAGAGATTTGCTAATGAACTAAAGAAATGACTGTATCAAACCATCAAAGAGATAGCTACCATATTCAGCCCTTAATGTCTTATCAAATAAATTCTCTGGTCATTCATGTCCATGAAACAGTTCAAGTTCACCCAACATTTCTCAATTAAATTAGATGGGTAATCTCAGTTCAGCTCTTCGGGAGAGTAATAAACCACATTGGTCACAGTTGACCACAGCTAGTATGCGATTCATAAAGGACTGGGTGTCCATTGGAAAGCTAATCAGTGCACCGTCACTTGTAAAATCCCCTCCTGCATTTTGAAGCGATAATCTGTATCTAATTTTTAAAGAAAAATTTACTCTCCTTTCACTCTTCTGAGGCCAATTTCTTTTCTGGACCTGAATAGAGATCATTGGTGAAACAGTACCAAATAGCTCTGGTATGTGTATAACAAAAACCCACCTCTTTGTAGAACATAACAAATTATGCAATGTTCACAGATGCACTTCGCATTGTGCCTTTTGTGAGAAAATGAAGGCCCAAGTCAATTCCCCACCCCCCTCTTTATGAAAGCCTGGGCTCCCCATGCAATCTGTCCTAATCCTAGAGAAAAATCATTATACCTAATATGGAAGCTTCATAGTTCTTTGAAAAGGGATTTTTCATTTGCACTTCTGGTCTTTGTAATTTATTTGCACAAGTGTGAATCTGAAGTTGCAAGCAAATTTGTTCCTATAAACAAGCAAGGAGGATTAAAATGTTAACTGCTCCTCTAGCCCACATTTGATATTTAGAGGAAATGCTGTGTTCACACAATCCCGTGGCTTGAATTTATAGGCTACCAAAGAAATATAGTCATTTTTCAGTTACAATTTTAAAAAATTTACACACTGAAAATATTTTAAACATCGTTTCTGTATTTTGGCTTTTTATGATCTTTATGAGGGAAGGGGCTGCTAATAGCTAATCCTGATTTTCATGAGGTAGCAGTTTCTGCGGAAATGGTGACAAATGCAGAGAGGCATTTTCAGGTTCACCTTGCCTCGTGGGACCTCTGTAAATACTGGTATTACTTTTATTGAATGTGCTAACCTTTGAGTGTCAGTCTTAGAATAGAAATTTCAAGCACTGAGAAGACTCTCTGCATCCTCAGTGCCTCGCCTAAGTCTTTGTTTATAGGAGGTGCTCACAGTTACCATATGATGCAACAATCCCACTCCTGGGCATATATCCAGACAAAACGCTACTTCGAAAATATACATGCACCCCAGTGTTCATAGCAGCACTATTTCCAATAGCCAAGACATGGAAGCCACTTAACTGCCCATTGACAGATGAATGGATAAAGAAGCTGTGGTATATATACACAGTGGAATACTACTCAGCCATAAAAAAGAATGAAACACTGCCATTTGCAGCAACATGGATGGACCTAGAGATGATCACACTAAGTGAAGTAAGTCAGACAGAGAAAGACAAATACCATATGATATCACTTGTATGTGGAATCCAAAATATGATACAAGTGAACTTATTTACAAAACAGAAACAGACTCACAGACACAGAAAACAAATTTATGGTTACCAGAGGGGGATGGGGGTGGGGAAGGGATAAATCAGGAGTTTGGGATGAGCAGATACAAACTACTATATATAAAATAGATAAACAGCTAGGTCCTACTATAAAGCACAGGAGACTATATTCAATATCCTGTAATAAACCATAATGGAAAAGAATATGAAAAAGAATATACATATGTATAACTGAATCACTTTGCTGTACGCCAGAAACTAGCACAACGTTGTAAATTAACTGTACTTCAATTAAAAAAAGTAAAATCTAGTAGGTGCTCATAAAGTCTGTGGAATGAATGAATAAATAAATGAATGAATTCACAAAAAGAAGGTGAAACCTAGGAGGTTAAGAAGTGTGGGCCCCTCGGTATCCACAGCCTTTCCAGTTGCCTCCACGTTGACCGGTCTTGGTCATGAGACTCTCTGACTAATGGGACAGAAGCAAATGTGGTGTCAGCAAACTTCAACAGTCCCTGTGCACCGGCGCTTGCTCTTTTTTGCTGTTCTTGAGAACCCTGACACCACCATGAAAGCAAGATTGGGTTTGCGTGATCAATGATGAGAAATATAAGATGTGGTTGCGCCTGTCAGCCCAGCAGACGGCCAGCCTGAGGCCAGCGACAGCCAGCTAACTGTAGAATATGAGCGACCCCAGCAAGAGCAGGCACAAGACCTACCACCTAGGTGCAAGTGTGTATAAAGGCAGAGAAGCATGGAATAGCACGGAAGAGTGGGGAACAGCAAGTCATTTGTTATGACTAGATTAGAGAGCTCATGTAGGGGAGAGGCAGGGATTATGCATGCTCTTATATGCTAAACTGAAGAATTTGGTTTTATCCTGAAAGCCATAGACATCTATTGAAGGATACAGAGGAATAACAAAGTGTGTAAAAGTGAATCAAAGAATGAAATCCAGGGGCTTCCCTGGTGGCCCAGTGGTTGAGAGTCCGCCTGCCGATGCAAGGGACGCGGGTTCGTGCCCCAGTCCGGGAAGATCCCACAT
Source organism: Lagenorhynchus albirostris (assembly GCF_949774975.1). Taxonomy (NCBI): domain Eukaryota; kingdom Metazoa; phylum Chordata; class Mammalia; order Artiodactyla; family Delphinidae; genus Lagenorhynchus; species Lagenorhynchus albirostris. Next base: position 180,242,005 of record NC_083095.1, read on the forward strand.
GCCGTGGGGCAGCTGGGCCCGTGAGCCATGGCCGCTGAGCCTGCGCGTCCGGAGCCTGTGCTCCGCAATGGGAGAGGCCACAACAGTGAGAGGCCCGTGTACCGCAAAAAAAAAAAAAAAAAAAAAAAAAAAAGAGAAGAGCATTTCAAGAGTTAAGGGACGCTCATTAGTAACAGAATGCAAGGGGTTTGGTCCAGTGCCAGGGGATACACTAACAACTGAAAACTATTTCACATTTGAAGGATTCCCTAGGGAGGGTGCCCTAGGGAAGAGCAGTGTCAGGGAGATGCAGAGCAGAAGGCAAGTGGAGTAATCTGGGGCTAGAGAAGGAGAGAGAGCAGGTTCCGATTTCTCTCTGGAGGGCTGACATTAAAGGTAAGGAGGACCAGAGGGCGCTTGCTTGAAGAGGAAGGGAGGGGATGAATAAGAAAAGAAGGCCTCGACAGCATTACAGGAGGAGAGCGCTGGGATGTGGTGGGACTCTTTAGCCAGAGGACAAATAGGGATGTTAGGCTGTTACCCAAGTTCATACAATTATGATGTGACGCAAACGTCAGACTCAATTTTATTAAACATTTATTGATCACTTACTGAATGCCTGGGAAGTGGCAGGCACATTTATACACAAGCCTTACCACATTTGATTCCTTAAAACGACAACATACCTTGAAGTTGGAGGAAGTAGCTTTCTAATCAATCCAAGGGAGATGTCTCCGTTACTTGAGAAGTCAATGGCAGAACTCCTTACCCTACGATGATGTAATGCCAACTGGAAACACAAGTCCCTGAACTCATTTGGGATGGTGGCTGTCTATCTATTGAATGTGGATGTCATGGAAATGATCAAATTGGCATCCTGCTTTTAGCTTCCTAGAGCTGCTGTAACAAAGTAATATAAACCATATAGCTTAGAACAACACATATTTATTCTCTCGCGGATCTGGAGGTTGGAAGTCTGAAATCCAGGTGTCGACAGGAACTTGCTCATGCTCAAACTCTGGGTGCAATCCTTCCTTGCCACTTCCTAGCTTCTGTAGTGGCTGTAGATCCTTGGGGTTCCTTGGTTTACAGCTGCACCTCTCCAATCTCTACCTCTTTCATCACGTGGCATTCTCCCTGTGTGTGTGTGTCCCAATTTCGCTCTTCTTTTTTTTTTGCGGTACACGGGCCTCTCACTGTTGTGGCCTCTCCCGTTGTGGAGCACAGGCTCCGGATGCGCAGACTCAGCGGCCATGGCTCACGGGCCCAGCCGCTCCGCGGCATGTGGGATCTTCCCGGACCGGGGCACGAACCCGTGTCCCCTGCATCGGCAGGTGGACTCTCAACCACTGCGCCACCAGGGAAGCCCCCAATTTCCCTCTTCTTATAAGGACACCAGTCATATTGGATTAGGGCCCACCCCAATCACCTCATCTTAACTTGATTAAATCTGCAAAGACCCTATTTTATAAATAAGGTTACATTCACAGGAACCGGGGTTAGGGTGTCAACATATCTTTTGGGAGAGGGGGGATATAATTCAACCCATAACACATCCTTTTCCAGAAAAGGTAACTTATTGCCTATTTCACAGACAGAACACCAGGGGAAAGGACTTTTACTAAGGTGCAACAGAGACTTTTAAAATGTTCTTTCAAGAAATGGTAGATATTTTTTTTTTTTTTTTTTTTTTTTTGTGGTACGCGGGCCTCTCACTGCTGCGGCCTCTCCCGTCGCGGAGCACAGGCTCCGGACGCGCAGGCCCAGCGGCCATGGCCCACGGGCCCAGCCGCTCCGCGGCATGCGGGATCCTCCCGGACCGGGGCACGAACCCGCGTCCCCCGCATCGGCAGGCGGACTCCCAACCACTGCGCCACCAGGGAAGCCCAAGAAATGGTAGATATTTAATACGTGCTTTTGATGTATAGGATAATAAGAAGTGGGGCCATTGTTTACAAAGGGGAAGTGTTCTTAGAACAGACTGTATACATAAGGTAGGCCTGAAATCAAATGAAGGGTCTTTGGTCTAGAAACGTGAAGAAAACTGGTTTGAACATATAGGAATTTTTTGGTGGGGGGAGAAGGAAGTACAATATAGCAAGTTCATGATTTATTATACTGTATGGACATGATAAATAACAATTTAAAAAGAAAATAATCCAAAGATATACTGCGGGTCTTCCCTAGAGGCGCAGTGGTTGAGAATCTGCCTGCCAACGCAAGGAACATGGGTTCGAGCCCTGGTCTGGGAAGATCCCACATGCCGCGGAGCAACTAAGCCTGTGAGCCACAACTACTGAGCCTGTGCTCTAGAGCCCACGTGCCACAACTACTGAAGCCCACGTGCCTAGAGCCCGTGCTCCACAACAAGAGAAGCCACAGCAATGAGAAGCCCACACACCACAACAAAGAGTAGACCCTGCTCCCTGCAACTAGAGAAAGCCTGTGCGTAGCAACGAAGACCCAACACAGCCAAAAATAAATAAATTAATAAAATAAATTTTAAAAAAACCCCAAAAAACAAAGACATACTGGGATAAAATAGATAAACATTTCTCAGGTAAAGAAATGTAAAACAATGAACAAGGCTGTTATGGACTGAATTGTGTCTCCCCCAAAAGACGCTGGAGTCCTAACTGCCAGGACCTGTGAATGTGACCTTACTTGGAAATAGGGTCTTTGCGGATGATTGAGTTAAGATGAGGTCATTAGGGTGGACCCTAATCCAGCATGTCTTCATCCTCATAAAAAGGTGAAATCTGGACACAGATACACACACACGGAGGGAAGACTGTGTGAAGACATGAGGAGACCACCATCTACAAGCAAAGGAACACGTGAGGTTCCTGAAGCTCTGAGAGCAGCATGGACAGGTTTCCCCCTCACAGACCTCAGAAGGAACCAACCCTGCTGGCATCTTGATTTCAAACTTCCAGCCTCCAGAGCTGTGAAACCACAAATTTCTGTGGTTTAGCCAACCAGCTGCTGTACTTGGTTACGGCGGCCCTAGCACTCATACACAGGCTGAAACCACAGACCTGTGTAATTCCAGCTGCAGAAATTCACAATGACAGCCAGGAATAAAGCTCCTTTTTGGTGACAGAGGCTGAATGTGCTCTGTGTTGGGTGAAAGAACAAACCACTCCTCAAAGACAGAAGCATGAATGAAAGGAAATTGGGAGAAAAAAGAAGTTTCTAACCTGGGGCTACTATGGCTTTTTAGAAAGCTCTGGGCTTAGGGAGGCTCAAAGGCAAAACTTACTTCACTCACAGGAACTGAGCCAAGCGACCTGATGGCTTAAAGGCTTCAAGACCCTATTGTCACAGCAGGACAGGCACCCCCAAACTTATAAGAACTGGCTGTAGACTGGGAGTGAGAGTGGCGGAAGTGGGTGCAGTTACCAAACCGTACTCAGGAAATACTGCATTCAGGTGGCAGGAGGGGAGAGAGGGAGAGAGGGAGAGAGGGAGAGAGGGAGAGAGGGAGAGAGGGAGAGAGGGAGAGAGGGAGAGAGGGAGAGAGGGAGAGAGAGAGAGAGAGAGAGAGAGAGAGAGAGAGAGAGAGAGAGAGACGGAATGAATATGAATGAGACAGAGAAACTGGACCCTGTAAACCAAAATTCCAAAATAAATAAAGGAAAGGAATGCTAGGAAAGACAACAGAAAGATAAGCTATCAGGATACGAATTCACTCCAGATAAATTTAAGTTGGTGAAATAGTTTGACAAAGATTTTAAAATGTGTGTTTAGTATGCTCACAGAAATAATTGATAGTGTCCACTAAACAAATAAATTATGATGCAAAACAGGCCAGGATAAAATAAGAACTGATGGCTCTGAAAATGAATCAATTTAAAGTCTTGGGAAATAAAAAAAGTCACTAAACTAAAACTAAAACATGGGATAAATTGGGCATAGATGAAGAGAGGATTGGAAAACTGGAAAAGGTGACATCAAGAAATCCATCCATATGCACAACAGAGAAATAAACACAAAAATTAGAAAATGTAGATTAGAGGCATGAGAAGAGACTGTGAGGTGCTTCAGAAGAAAATAATGTGTAGGATGTTACACAAGCAACATTTGAAAAGACAATGGCTGAGAAATTTCTAGAAGTAAAGAAAGATATGAATGATCCAAATTGTACTCTGAATATTAATCAAGATTAAATACATTTTATAGAATGAGTACATTACAGTAAAACTAAAGACCATCAAGAATAAAGACAAAACCTTAAAAGCTACATAAAGAAAACTCAAATGACCACAAATGGTTGACAAATCGACAACAAACTTCAAGAAGCCTGAGCAGAGGCTCAAAGGCAATGGTATAATAACAAAATGTGGAGGAAAAAATAACTGCCAACCCAGAATATCGTATCTTGCTAAACTACCCTCAAGAGGGAGATAAAATTAAGACAAACAGAATTTATCATCAATAGGTCATCACTAAACAAATTACTGAAGTAATGATACTTTTTAACATGCACATATACTAAAACATACACATATGCAATGGGTACTCAACATGTAATTCTGTGTTTTCTGAATATTTGAAATATTTCATAAAAAAACAAAAAAAGAGTTTCTAAATTAGTCAACAAGCCCTTCCTCAATTCATTCTCACTGATATGTAAACACAAATAATAAGATTATTTTATAGTTGTCACTCTAGCTTCCATTTGTGTAGCATGTAATAGTATACAACATACTTCTCCCTATGACCTACTTTTTTTCCATGTGATCATTTCATTCAAGATAAGGAACATGCATTAAAGAATCTGAACCAGCCGGGAACAGGAAAGGCTGAGGACTGAAGCCCAGTGACACTTCTCTACACTGACATAAATATCCGCTTTTCTGATCTCCATTTATTCCCTCAAATTCCAAACTCGGGGTTCCTCCCATTGAAAGGAATATTCACATGCAAAGATGTCACTCCCAGTTCACTTAAGGGTGCAACTTGATATGTCCATGAATTTGCATGAATCCATACCCAACATCTTGTAACATTTTGTCATTTCCCTAACAGAACCATTCCTAAATTTAAACATTAATACTCACTCAACACTAATTAAAACCTCTCTCAATATTCTGTTACCACCAAAAAAGGCTTATATGGTTTATAATGACTGGGCGGCAATGGGCAGCTGAGGTTTGGGATGAAATCAGTGGCCACAGGAGCCAGAGAGGCTGCTGGAATCCAACTCATGGCCCAATGACTGAATAATAACACACACCAGAAACCGTCTTTGCCGCATGCTACATGCTTTGGACACCTCTGAGTACCAATCTGGGGCATAATTAGGAATATGCTTAGTGGCATTTATTCAATGAAATGTTGTCTACAAATACTTAAAAAAAGCATCACTAGGCTGAATTAATACAAGATAGTCCATCAAATTAATAAAGTACACTTTTAATATGTATTAGTTGTGACCTTTTTTCCTACTAAGTTGTTATGATCTTACAAATACAGAGTACTTTGCCTGCCTACTTGTTTCAGCTATTAACATTATTTTCAAAGCATGTATTATCTGTTTTCATTTTTCACATTTTTCAATTCCCTATTTGACCAATGGACAAAGCTTCAGTTGGATAGAGAACTTCAGATTAATTCTCAAATCCAGTTGGTCATCCTGGCTCTTTACTATGCCATTGAGAACTCCCTGTATTTGGAAAGGTATGTTAAGAGACACACTGCTGATCTTCCAGGCTTTATTTGTCATTTAATAGCCTAAATCCCATGCCTTGAATAGAAAATATCTCTAGAACACAGGCATAAAGAGCAAGGCAAATTCTTAAGAAAAGGTAGTTGAGAATCAGCCCAAATCTCAAAGACAAGGATGACATATATAACTCAGCAATACGACATCTGAATTACAGGTAATTGGTGACAATAAGGGAAGTAGAAAAGTTGGTGGCAGTGACATCATGAACATTAACAGACCCCTTAATACATTATATTTAGTAAATCAGGTTAGTCCTATTTTAACATTTTTAATAGCCATCAATTACATGCTAAGTGATGTTATATATTATGTATGTATGTGGTATATGTGGTAATACTGTAAAATACGCATTTGAATATGAATACCTTAGTAAATTATATTAATTATAGCTGAAGTCTAGAAACAATATGTAAAACAATGCTAACACTTATGCCTAAAATGCTTTCCTTTTTATCTTTTAAATTCCAATTTCTTATGTGATTTTTAAAATTATTTTTGTGTTTAAAACAACAGCAGGGTCAACCGAACTCCACTTTCAATTAATATTTATTTTTATAAATTGGTGGATAATACACTTAGTGAAAAAAAAAACACTTTTCAGGTCCAAAGTTTCAAAGGGTGAAAAGAAAGGTTTTAAAATCCTATCCAGCGTATTGCGATTGTTTTACTATTCTTTAAAGCCTTTAAAATCACTTCTTCCATGTTTCTTCCCTAAAAGACTGAGAGAATTAACAATACAATGTAATCTAGGTTTAAATTTGGGTGTCTCCTGTGCTTCAGATATTTATGTTTGAGCTTTCTCTTACTGACAAGCCACTTAAAGGGTCACTGTTACTTTGAGGTTTTATCTATGAGATTTGTGTCTTTGGGGCTCATTAGGAACATTTTCAAAGATTACAATGTCAATAGCACCTAATTACTAGACTGTGAGAAAGGTCTTCTTAAGTACATAAAATCTGTGGCAGTGCACAGTGCACAATGGGCAGCTCAGATCCCAAATTTTATCACAGTTAAGCAGCAAACAAATTAATAATGTTACCTGGGATCTTTTGGGATAATTACTACTGTGTAAAAAAAACGGCTTTGAAATTCTGCAGATAGTACGGTACCTCATTTTTTTATTCCCTTATATTGATGAGGATTTATTTATCTCTTAAACTTCCTTTGTTGCAAGAATAACTCTGTTGTTCTTGCTAGAATTTTTTGGAGTAAAGCTTGCAACATAACAAGAAGTTAATTTCAATTTGCTTAGGAAAGATATATCACCTGATATAACATTGTTTTAAGTTATGTTTTGTTTTATTTTGCTCTTTTCAAAATATCTACCATATGATCTGATACCAGTGACAAATTTTATTCTTTCTTATGCTTGGTAGACAATTAGTTACTAAAGAATTAAAGGAGAGACCAGTTCTTTTAAATCACCAGCCTACTGCTGAGGACATCATAGCTCTCGTGTAGTAGATTAAAAAGCAGGTTTGCCTGACTTTATTTTGGGAACCCAGGGATTATATTATCCATAGCTCAGGAGGAAAGGCAGGGATGGGGTCAGCTAGGCACTTCATCTCATTTAATCCTCATAACAAAGCTAGGAGGTGGGGTCGCCATCTCCATTTTACACAGCAGAGGGAGCTGAATGAAGTTACCCAGGGAGTGACTGGAATGAGACAGGAATCGAAGTCTGTCCACCTCCAAAGCCTTTCTGCTACATCACGTTTTCCCATTGTGTGTTGTTGAAAATGGGACCACACATTGTCATGCGTGAGCCTTGGGGCAAGTCAATATAACTGAGTGGTGACAAGCCTGGGCTCTAGGGCCCCATTCTCTGGGTCTGAACCCAGCCTTATTTATAAATTAATAATCTATTTGTGGTCATAAACCTGGCAGCTTACTAAACCCCTCTGAATCCAACTGTCTCCTCTAAGGCTTGAGAAAGCAAGAGTGCTGACTTTATAGGGTTTTTGTAAGGATTAGAGTTAAAACTTAAAAGGCATTTGGAATAGTACCTACACCCACTAAATGGTAGTTATCCGTAATTTTCAAAAGTACCTTGTGGTATGAAAATACAACGTAAGAACCTCTATCTTTGATGCAACACCAAGGATGCTGTTAACAGGGAGGATAAATATTCGTAGGGTATTTAAAATATAATATTCTATTTACATAATTTAAAAAACAGAACTCAATACCACAGTGACTTTACAGGGTTGAATTTGGCTTCTGTCACCATATAGGTTACCCCTGTGTTATAGAAAGTAATTAAGATCTGTCTGTAAGTCAGGTACGTACAAACCATGTAGTTAAACACCTCTTTGAAAATGTATTTGTGAATTAGTGCTTGAAAACACTGATAACGTATTAAACTATTTCCTAGGGGCCTGAAGGGGGTTCTCCACCTTCTGAAGTACCTGAGAAGCTTGGAGTGATTTGTTTTGTGACGACAGTTTGGTCCTTTGACCGTCTAGTGTGAATACTGTTCAGTCTCCATAATTGTGAAAGGCTGATACTCATCTACTCCCCAATTAGTAAATTTGTAATTCAGTTTCCTTCTGGCATTTATGTATTGGTTTTCTTATCCATTAAAAATAGAAAATTTATTTCTAGTCAATTTTGGATGAACTGGAACCCAATTAACCAGAAACTTTTGTTAACTGGATGATTTCCCCACACTATCTTCAGAGGGGAAAACATGACATGTCAACGTTATATCAGAGGTTTTGTAGAAACATCAGGGTTATGCCCAGAGGCTTTCAGTATGACACTGTCGCCCAACGCCTCTTCTGCGGTGCAGTCATATTCAGAATGAGGCACTTTGTGGCATGCTGCAAAATTATGGATCATAAAATAGCATTTACTTTCAATTTTATTAGTAAGGCAAAAAAAGGGGGCTAATGAATTTTAGGAGGACTTTCCGTAGACAGGTTGGAAATAACTCTACACTTCACATTTTCAGGACAGAGGAAAGGGAGTGACAGTGTTTGTTTTGGCCAAAGCTGCCTTATGGCCCAGGTGGCCATCAAGGTCGGTTTGTATGACTACAAATGGACCTTTGAAAACTGTTTTGCTTGGCAGAGAAAAATCACTTTTGGATGTAAAATTCTCAACTGAATTTTTTGCTGTTAATTAAGCTCTCTAATTAAAATGTCAGGTGGAACACAGGTTCCAAATTTAACAATTTATATTTTTATGATAAATCATGAGTCTCTCTTCCCCTAATACATTGTGATATTTTAGAAATAACTTACTGTATGGGTTGGAATTTCCAACAATTCAACAGAGCTAGTCCCTTATTTAAATGCTGGTATCTTCGGGGACTTCCCTGGCACTCCAGTGGTTAGGACTCCGCACTTCCACTGCAGGGGGCCCCGGTTTGATCCCTGGTCAGGGAACTAAGATCCCCCAAGCCACGCAGTGTGGCCAAAAAAAAAAAAAAAGGTGATATCTTTAAATTGCATGCCCTAGGCTAGCAGCTGGTACAGAGTCCAGGCTGGGTGTTACTGTCACCTAAATGCCAGTCCAGGAGGCAGCCAGCACTGTGACTGCCGAAAGATTCCTCTGCACCCAGGCAGGCACCTCCGGCAAAGGTACTACCTATACCCGTAAGCACTACAGAAAAAGCCTCTCCACTGCATGGAGGCCCAGAAGAGAGGTTCCTTTCTCAATCTAGTTTTCAAAAAGTTGATTTTAAAATTAGGGTCCAACAGGAATAAAGATGCAGACATAGAAAATGGACTTGAGGACACGGGGAGGGGGAAGGGTAAGCTGGGACGAAGTGAGAGAGTAGCCCTGACATATATACACTACCAAATGTAAAATAGATAGCTAGTGGGAAGCAGCAGCATAGTACAGGGAGATCAGCTCGGTGCTTTGCAATGACCTAGAGACGTGGGATAGGGAGGGTGGGAGGGAGACGCAAGAGGGAGGAGATATGGGGATATATGTATACATATAGCTGATTCACTTTGTTATACAGCAGAAACTAACACACCATTGTAAAGCAATTATGCTCCAATAAAGATGTTAAAAAAAAAATTAGGGTCCAGGATTTAAACTCATATCACACACTTCCTCCTTGTATAAAGATTCATTATAAAAGTCTACTTTTAAAGATTCCCAGACATGAACAACAGAAATTACTGATACCCTTTGATTACCATCAATAATTCAAACAAATAACGTTGCATTTCATTAATCCAACTTGTTTATTAGAGAAAAGCAAGCATGGTTGTTTCCTAAAGACTTACAGAAACGTGTGGACAAAATATACTTCCACCTCCAAAAGAGTCCAATTTGAGGCCACACAAGGACTGATGGGAGATAAAGAATGCTATAAATAGTTGTCCTTTTCTTCTAAGCATTAAATTGGAAAAATAGGGATTTAACAGGAGCTTCGGGTTTGTTGGCAGTTTAATTAAAAAGAAACAGGGTTCCAACTGAGACAGTTCCTGGTTTTGAAATATGACTTAATTCATTTTTAGTTAGCAGAGATCAATATTCAGAAATACATATTAACATTCTTTTATTTATCATATCTATTAATTTAATAAATTGGCTGAAAAAAGTCATGCATTCATCCAGAAACCAAACATCTCAGGACAACAAAGAAAAGCATTATTAATCTTAATTACCCATCCTGCGTGAACCATTTCTCCAACAATAAAGATTCTTATCTCTTGGTGAAGGAGGGAGGGATATGTGATCCCTGTCTAGGTCGACATACCTGTTGTCTGTAGGTAAACCAAACCGTTTCGTTACTGAGGCTGAATAATACTGACTGATTAAATGTTAAATAGGGAAAAAATAATCTACCTACCGAAGATGCATGATAAACATTTGCAGAAGATGTCGACGCTGTTATCAATTTCACTTTGGATTGCACAAATAAAGGTTTAGCTTTCTGAAAGACACAAACAGTATGTACCGTGTTATCCAGGGGAAATAATGACCAGCCCAAATGGATGTAGAATGTTTTTCAGTCCTTAGTTAACTGAGATATGAAAATCATGCTCCTAACTTATTTGCTCAAATATCGCTGGGGAAATCCTTTCCTTTAAACCCAAGGAATAGACCCCTTCCTAATTCAGGCTACTTTGAGAGAACATTCAAGAAAAATGTTTTCCTTAATGTCTCTTCTGACTCTACTTCCTTTTGATTATCCCTATGCCATATGGGATTTACTGCTTGTAACTGGTCAGGTACTACGGGGTCATCCCCAGCACCACCCAGCTCCTGGAAGCTACACAGTGATGGTCGTGATTCCCAGGAACTGAAGAGTGAAAAAACAAAAGCATCTCTTCCAGGAGTTCAGAAGCAGTAGCACACAAGCAGAATTGCCACCAACATCATATACTGCAAAGTAAATCATGACATTAAAAATGCACAAGTGAAAAGGACCAGAAGTACACCAAGCATGATTATCAAAAAGAGGTCTGAGGTCCATGGATGCACCCTGGAAATTTATGTGACGTTCTCCCTACTCAAGGCTTCTCTCTTGCTGGTTTGTATGTGTGTATACACACATACATTAAGTGTGTTTGCACGCATTTTTCTATTTCCCCACAGCCTGCCCCCACTCTGTTTTTGTTCCTCTCACCAAATAAACAATTTAAATATTTATTTGTATTTTTTATTTGAACATGTTCTTGCAAAAATATGTAATTTTGTGCATGTATTTTAATTTGTGCTAGTATTATGTGATATCCTATTTTGTTGATTCTAAGGCATAGCCTTCTGATATTTTAACATCCCTAAAATCAGGATGCATCTGACAATAGATGGAGCGTCACAGTATGATTGGCAGCACTTTTTCTCTTTTAGAGTCTTATAAAATCTTGAACCGATGTTGAGCACATCTTAGATTCAGGGTGAAAAACAGCACATCTCGTGTGTTCCACTTCTTTCGCTGAGGACTATGTACAAAGTAATTTCACTAAGTACTATGCTTTTAAGGTCCATCCATTTTGCTACATATACATAAAATCCAGCACCGCATAGGACTACCTAGTACTCCAGGCATGTGTCGGCCCCGTTTTGCCCATCTGCTCTCCTAAGGTGGTCCAAGCCACACCATCTCTTACCAGCATCACTTCAATAGCTTCCTAATCTGTTTCTTTCCCTGCCCCCGGCCTCCATAGCTGCCAGAGTTGTCCCTTTAAAATGTTAAGTGAGACTGTCTTACTGCTCTGCTGAAAACTCTAAAAGGCTCCCAATTTTACTCAGAGTAATAGAAAAAAAATCAAAGTCCTAGTATCCCTTTAACCATATTTATTCCTGTTCTCTCTTGTTGCTCACTGCTCCAACCACACTGGATGTTTTGTTGTTTCTCAAACATGCCAGGTACACTTCTGTCTTAGAGTCTTCCGATGGTCCTTTCCCTGTCTAGAAAACTCTTTTAAATATACACATGGTTCTTTCCTCACTGCCTTCAAGTCTTTCATAAAGATGGTAAAAGAAGCCAGTGTTAAATGCCTGACTGCTGAGAATTTAAGTTCCAATGTACTCCATTGTTTCATACCGTGGGTGTAGAAGAAAATACAACCTCTCTGCCAGGGCTGAAAAAGGTAAAATCCTGCTGAAGTTGGGGTCAGAAATAGGGGCTGTGCCTATCAACCTGCCTTCCAGCTGAAATGTAAAAGGGAGATTTGAGCAACACACAAGAGAATGCAGTTGATAACACTGGGTTTCAACACACCTCACCCTGTCAAGGATGAGAGAGAAGAGTAAATAAAACAGGGACTATGAAAAAACTGTAGAGTCAGTTAAAGAAACAGTATCCTGAAATCAGAACTATACTCTTTAAAAAATGACCTATTATGAGATCTAGATGAAAACTTCATTAAACTTGCTGTCCCCAACAATAGAGTATAAGAATATACGACCTCTAGAAACTACTGACAAAAGTCTCTGGAAAAGAATCGGTGGAGATAAAATGCAAACTAACATAATATTGTCAAGAAAAGCTATGACTTGTTTATGGATTAGACGATTCAGCACCTAAAAGGTGCCAACTGTGCCCAAACTGATCTATAGACTTAATGCACTTCTAATCAAAATCCCAATAGAATTTTTAATTTGTTTCTTATGTTTTTTTTTATACTGTGAATACTGACAATCTGATTCTAAATTTTATATGGAAATGTAAAGATCCAATAAAGCCAAGGCATTCTTGAAGAACATCAGGGCAGGATTATTTGTTTTATCACAAAAAGATTTATAATAAAGGTATAGATACTAAATCAGTGTCACATTGATGCGAGAATAGACAAATAGAACAGTAGGACAGAATAGACAGAAACAGACTCATACATACATAAGCCCTTACTATAATATATAACGGGTGGAATTATGTACCAGGGGAGAAGATGGACTTTTTAATAAATGGTGCTAGATCTGCTGATTATATTAAAAGAAAATGAAATCAGATGTCTACCGTTCTGTACACTAATATCAATTCTAGGTGGATTAAACCTCTAAATACGAAAGGCAAAACAAGAAAAAAAATTTAAGTTTATAGAGAAGAAAATATTTTTTGTTTTTTAGGTTTTTTTAAATTATTGAAATATAGTTGACAAAATTATGTTAGTTTCAGGTGTACGACATAGTGATCTGACATTTGCATACATCAGAGAAGAATTTTTTTTTTTTTTGCGGTACGTGGGCCTCTCACTGTTGTGGCCTCTCCCGTTGCGGAGCACAGGCTCCGGATGTGCAGGCTCAGCGGCCATGGCTCACGGGCCCAGCCATTCCACGGCATGTGGGATCTTCCCGGACCGGGGCACGAACCCGTGTCCCCTGCATCGGCAGGCGGACTCTCAACCATTAAAGGTTAGGTAAGGTTTTCTTAAAGACAGAAAAAAATATAAAGGCAATAAGGAAAAGATTATTAAACTAACATTGAGATTAAGAACAATTTATTTATGAAAAGATACCAAAACCTTGTCCACAAACTGGGAGATGACATTTGCAACCCAAGCATGCTGCTTGGTACATATTTGTACTCAAATATCTGTGAATGGACAAGTGACTAGAGTATAGGAAACCAAGGGAAAATGTTAGTTTACCCAAAGTTCATTAACTCATTCACTCATCACTTTTTCCCCTTCCCTCTCTCTGTCTATTTTTCTTAAATATTCGCTGTCCACTTTGATGAGTGTCTTGAGTGCATATATACTGTGTAGCTATATAGATAAGGATTCATGAGCTTGAATCCCAAATAAGTAGTGGCACACAGATGTATTCTCAACTAGATAGAGTCCATCTCTCCTCCACAGGAAGACAGATTGCATGAACATCTGAGGCAGGGCCAAGATTTTTCTCAAGAAAATACTGGATCTATTACTATGCTTGGACTGGAATAATTTTGAGATTTTAGAAGTCTGTTTCATAAAGCCTGGACAATTCAAATTTGGACCAGAAAATTTTACCAGATAATCCTTAAAAAGCCTGCTTTTTGAGTAGCACAGCATTCTCCTGGGTCCTCCAATATTTTATTTTTCCAGCTGATTAAATATCTAAAATGAGGATTACTCCAATTAAAGTTGTAACCTTCAGTTGAGAAGAGAAAAAACCAAAAGGAGAAGAAAGAGACTTAATATATTCCCATCTACGTAGACCAGTTTTGGAACATTTCAGGGGAGTCAATTATTAAAATCCTCAGCAAGGTTCATATTACTATGTAAATTTAGTTAAAAATTAGAAATAATATTATCTTGCCAATGTTCTTAAGTTCTTTGATCTCTTGCAGCAACTTGGAGTTAGAAAACTGTCTTAAAGTGAAAATTGTGGAAAAAATTTTAGAAAGAAAGTGATTTTAGATTGTAAGCCTCTTGAAGCAGGAAACCAAAATTTATATTTCTTGTGACTTTTTCCACAAACCTGACTTGTCCTCAGAACACTTAGCTGTGTAGCAGTTTCTCAACAGCATTTACAGTATGTTAAGTTACTGATTGATTGCAATTTATTGATTATCTTTCTACACTGGTCATCATTTGCCTTTACAATTACAACTCCCAAGTGAAAACATTAAGTAAACAGTTTTAAAAATAGTCTATTTTATATCATATGATATCACTTATATGTGGAATCTAAAAAAATAATACAAATGAATGTATTTACAAAACAGAGATAGGCTCACAGACATAGAAAACAAATTTATGGTTACCAAAGGGGGAAAAGGAAAGGGATAAATTAGGAGTTTGGGACTAAACAGATACACACTAGTATATATAAAATAGATAAACAACAAGGACCTACTGTATAGCACAGGGAACTATATTCAATATCTTGTAAAAACCTATAATGGAAAAGAATCTGAAAAAGAACATATATATATTCAGTTATGTATATATATGTGTGTGTGTGTATATATATATATATATATATATATATATATATAAAAAACTGAATCACTTTGCTGTACACCAGAAACTAACACAACATTGTAAATCAACTATACTTCAGTTTCCAAAAAAAGTCTATTTTAGAATTGGGCTTTATCTACAGGTGACTTCTAGTGTGAAAACGAATGGCTTGGTACTAGGAATAGATTCTTTTACCTCCTTTCTCCATTTGGAAGTGACTGGATACTTGGATCTTGAGCTGTGATAGTTCCTACATTCCATCCACGCACACAAATGGTCAGGTTGATAAATGCCACCCGGGGGAATGAGTCCCCCTCCTCTGAAATTTTCACTTGCCTCCATTATAGCTCAACCATACTGCGTGGTAACAATTTGTTTACACATCTATGTCTCACACTGGATTGAGCTCTTTGGGTTCAGACACTCTGTCTTATGCCATCAGCATTCAGCAGAGTGACTCATGTACTATCTCCAGAGCCTCTAATGTCAGGGGTTCAAAAAATGTTAACTTCAGAAAGACACGTTACAGGTATCATCAAAGAGACAAAGAGTATCTAGCCAGTGTGTACTTACAACATAATTGAAGGATGTGTCAGTCAGCACTCCAAACTGACGGGACAATGTGTGTCTAGTAAACATCTCGTTCTTAAGGACGTGAAAGCTGAAACAAAAGAAGCAGTGGAATTAAAATGAACAGAAATTATAGGAAAGAGCAAATCGGTATTATGTTCTTGTGATTAGAAACTAGAATGTTCAGTGTAAGAGCAAGGAGATACAAGTAAAAATTTAAAAATATTAGTATGAACTTACCACTCTTTGATTTTTAAAATTATGTATTTTCCAGCCCTGAAAAGCAAATAGGAGGGAGTAGCCATACTAGATATTAACATATACCACAAAAATCATAGTATAAAAACAGTTTGGAAAGGAAAAATAAATGGAATAGAATAGGAACGCTGAAACAGATTCGGGAATGTACTAGAACATAGTATGTGACCAAAGTGGCACCACAACCCAATCCGGAAAGGACTGGAGTAAAGACCTAAATATGAGAGGTAAATCATATTTAGATTTAGGCTTAGATTTAGACAAGCCATAAAGAAGGCTTGTCTAAAACCGTGGGAGAATATTTTAGTGGAGATGGAGAAAGACTTTCTAAACACACCTAAGGCAAAAATATTGATGGATAAAAATTAAGAACTTTTGTACAATAAAAGTCAGCATACACAAAGTTCATAGACTAGGAAAAGGTATTTGTAACATCTAAAATTGATAAGGAATTAAAAATAAGAATACACAAATTTCACAAGCCAACAAGAAAGCAAAAGACGAAAAGAGTTCACAAGAGAGGGACGTCCTTTAGAGGGAAAACATCAGATCCAAAAAAAGCATCTGAAAGTCAGTTATTACCAAATATTAGAACTCAATCCTTGTATCTCTCTATTTTTCTCCAACACTCATTCTTAGCTGATCTCATTTAATCCCATGGCTTTAAATACCATCTATACTAATGCATCCCAAATGTATGCCCCCAGCCTAAACTTTCTTCTGAACTCCAGACTCATATACTCATCACTGCCACCAGACCTCTACCCTTAAGTGACTAAAGGCAACTTAAATCAAAATTGATTTCCCGCCAAAATGTGTTTGCTTGTTTCAGTTGAAGGTAACTCCATCCTTCCCGTTGTTTAGGTAAAATCCTTGACTTCTTTCTTTCCCACCTTATCTCCAATCTTTCAATACATCCTACTTTCAAAATATATCCCCAGGGCTTCCCTGGTGACGCAGTGGTTGAGAGTCCGCCTGCCGATGCAGGGGACACAGGTTCGCGTCCTGGTCTGGGAGGATCCCACATGCCGCGGAGCGGCTGGGCCCGTGGGCCATGGCCGCTGAGCCTGTGCATCCGGAGCCTGTGCTCCGCAACAGGAGAGGCCACAACAGTGAGAGGCCCGCGTACCGAAAAAAAAAAAAAAATCCCCAATGTAATCATTTCTCAACAGCTCCAGGTCTCCCATTCCAGTCAAATCACCATCATGTTTTGCCTAAGAGGGGTTTATTCTTTCTGGAGCTCTTAACTCTTCTCCCTGCTTTTCCTTTGGCTTCCCTATGGCTTTTTATCAACACAAGTCATAATTTTTTTAAGACATCAGATCATTGGGTCTTTCCTCAGTTCAAGACTCTCCAGTGAGGTTTTAGGGTACCAACTCATTATTCTGAATATTGATAAATAAAGGGGATCAAGCATTTATCTTGCCTTATCTTGTCTGAAACTATATTTCAGGGTAACCAGTGGGGAAAACTTTTTTTTTCTTTAATAGAATTTAGCTAAGAAATGCAGAAGGAAAGATAAAATTAAGGTATCACCAATTTGCAACCCTAATGAAATCTTGGATCATGGTTTGTGATCATTGATGGATGTTAAAATTATTTGGAGAAAGGTCAGTGATGAACCTTAAAATATATGAATTAGCCTGATAACACTTGATTAAAATAATATAGCCGGACACTATGTGCCCTATGATGTGATGCACAGGAATTACATAGTAGTTCGAGTGAAGTAGTCTTGCCTAAAATATTGAACCTGAGTCTAATCAACTCTCTGGATTTAAAGATCAGTTTGTAAGATATACAGATAGAAGAACATGTTAGATGACACCACACATACATACACACGTGCACATAAACAATTAGTCAAATCCAGAATGGGGGACATTCTACATAACAAATGAGCATATTTCTCTAGCAAATCAGGTCGCTGGAAAGAACGGGGACGTAAGTGGGACCATCATAGAAAGAAAAAAAAGATTTAAAGGATATAACACCCAAATGCAGTGGTCCACCTACCATGAATCCCGATTTAATCAAACAACTGTAAGAGATTCCCTTGAGATAATCAAGGAATTTGAATATGATTTGGTCAATACGTAGTACTAAAGGATTGATATTGCTAACTTTATTAGGTGTGGTAATGACCCAGTAGGCATGTAAAAGAGAAAATTTTCGTATCAATTGAAAACAAAGCTTCTAGTGATTTCCCATCTCAGAGTAAAACCCCAAATGTTCTACCTCACTGAGCTCTTATACCACTCCTCCCTGCTCATGTCTCTCCAGCCACCTGGCTTCCTCACTGTCCTTGAACACACAAGCAAACCCCCACCCCAGGACCTTTGCACGTGATGTTCCTTCACCTGGAAGTCTCTTCCAGGTAATCACATGGCGTGCTCCCTCACTCATTCAGGTCTCTGTATCTGGAGATAAATACTATCACGTGCAAATGAATGGAAATGTTTTAATAGCCCTACGGAGGAAGATGACTATGTAGGTCCAATTAAACCAGGTATCAAGAGAGTCTGTCCATCCTGTCTATGATTTAAATTTGAAACACTGAGATCAGGAATAAAACAGTTTTGAATTAGTTTTTCTTTGAAGTGACTTTGACTACTCTTCTTTTTTAGGTCAGTTATTTTGCATCTCTTGAAAGAGGTATTTGAGGGCATTTCATATTAGTTAATATATACAGAAAAATGCAAGGCTCCCAATTTCCTTAAAAGACGATTAGTCGCATTTTTATAAATAGAATTTGTATATATCACCACACTATACCTGTTCCTGAGAATGAAGAATTTCTTTTCCCAGTTTTTGTTGATCTGATCTGATTCCTTCTTAACCCTGTAATAAATTTATAGGTGGTTAAATACTGTATTAGCTGCAAATGAACAATTATGAATTACTATTACCAGTACCTCTCCGACTTCTTTTTCTCTTTCTCTAACTTAGCCTTTAACATTTGTATTTGCTCTTCCAAACCACGTTTCTCTTCTTCAATCTTTCAATAGAAAATACATCACAAAGTTAATTATACCCTATTTCCCCATAAATCTGAAAGGTTATTTCTATTAAATAGCATGCATATTCTAACTATCATCGAAAATTTGAGGGAACAATGAGTTACATTTACTTGCAAATTCCCATAAACTGGAAGAATTTAAGATCCCATGCCTCCATTTCCTGTAAATGATTCACTTCAAAGCAGCCAGTGTGAGACAATATTACCAAGTAGCCAAAATTTATCTTCATCACCCCTCCCCCCTACCAGGTATCACTTTTTCTAAATCTCTTCATCATAGCAGCAGCTGCCCCCAGTTACTCTATTTCCTCTTTCTATCAAAACCGTCCTCAGGAAAGGATCTGACCAACTCAATAACATTAGAACTGTATGCCATTTCTCAGTACTGTTTCTATTTTACAAGGGGACAAAGTTTTGGCAAAGGAATGAATCTGTAACAGTGGAACTGTAGGCATGTCATGAATGAGATTTCTTTGGGTGTGGCAGGGATGTAACCCAGAATCATACTATAGAGGCAACCAGGTCCTCTGTCTCTTCATTAGACTGATTCTTGGTGTAGCTTTCAAAGTCATTACTCCTCTCTAAGGATAGTCAGCATTGATATAAACAATATTTAAGTTAATAATAAGGGTCATATTAGTCATTATT
This sequence comes from Lagenorhynchus albirostris, assembly GCF_949774975.1. Classification (NCBI taxonomy): domain Eukaryota; kingdom Metazoa; phylum Chordata; class Mammalia; order Artiodactyla; family Delphinidae; genus Lagenorhynchus; species Lagenorhynchus albirostris. The sequence goes on from NC_083095.1 coordinate 180,261,569, forward strand.
ATACCTTAGCCACTGGTAGTCTCGCTTTTTCTCTATGCATCGCAGCAGGTATTCCATGTCTAACCTGGAAAGAAAATAAACAAAAGCAAGTATAACATTTCAAGTCAATGCATAAAGATGTGGTTTTTCTGCAGCTTAGAGAAAGGCAAATGAGACTAAAAATATGCCAACCCTAGTCCCATAGGGGTCTTGACTGCCTCATTTAATTTACAAGACTCAGTGTTTATACATTGCATTTGCAATTGGACAATTATATCCCATTAAAACCAACGTTCCCACTACTGTTTGTTTTCTAAATGCATTACTTTGTAATTATATATGGGTCAAATTTTACCATTACACTTTTTTTTTTAATGAAGTGGGCAGTTATTACCCAGTGAAGTCACAAGCTTAAAAAAAACCTTTTATTTTATTTTTCTCAACTATCTTTTGGATTAAATCTAATGAATCCCAGTTATAGATATAAAAACACTGCGTTTCAAAATGGTTAAGTAAATTACATATTGCACTTTTTTGGTTTTTAGATTTTAATGCATTCGTTTGCTCATTTATTTAATAATAAATAAATAAACTTTTATTTTAAATGATAATTAAGACGGATTTTCACTACTATTCCTCTTGAATGATGCAGAGAGCAGATGGCAGTGAGAAAATATACTGAATATAAAAACCTGCTTGATTAGCTATTCTTTTGGTTGTTTTTTTTTTTTTTTTTTTTTTGCGGCACTCGGGCCTTTCACTGTTGTGGCCTCTCCCGTTGCAGAGCACAGGCTCCGGACGCGCAGGCTCAGTGGCCATGGCTCACGGGCCCAGCCGCTCCGCGGCATGTGGGATCTTCCCAGACTGGGGCATGAACCCGTGTCCCCTGCATCGACAGGCGGACTCTCAACCACTGCGCCACCAGGGAAGCCCTTTGATTAGCTATTCTTATATTCCTCCACAGAATGTAGACAGCAAAAGGTGCTTCTTATTACCACCACTACCTGCTCTAGTGGGTGACCCAAAAGCTTTTGATCTGTTGCCCATGTTGATGGGGTGGGGTCTGCCACGCAGGGCCTGGAGCCAGGTCTGCAGAATAAAGTAAAAGGAACCCAGAGCTCCCTGAAGCAATCAGAAGTGAGGGCTGAGAAGAGCTAGAAAAGAAGAGAATGGCCAGGCAGGACCCCAAGGCTGGAGCTGCTAGTGTGTGGTGAAGCCACAAGTGACCAGTGCCCAGGGGTGATGTCCAATATTCAATGTGAAACGGCATCTTGGTGATGCAGACTGTCCCTGTTACCTTCTTCAACCTCATTCAACTAAAGGTGTCCTGTGAGTGAGTGGTTTTAGTAGCAATCACAGAATTGGGTTGAATTCAGTGTATGATTCAACAAAGTGGGAGCTGGGATGACACAGAGTGCAATGGGACTCAGAAATTGACTCGTTTCAGTGGAAGAAGGAGCCCAGACATAACAACAACCACCAGAAGATGCCATGGGTGTCTGGAGAAACAAGTGGACACGTTTTCGGCTGCCACAAAGCACAGAATGTGGGTTTGAGCCAACTTTACTCGTATCTGAAGGGGCAGAGAGAACCCAGCTGACATTAGCTGCCACGTAACAAAATTTGTAATTAACAGCCATAAAAGTTACAAGTTTTTGAGTGCCTACTATGTGCCAGGCACATCACACATATTACCATTCACTTCTATACACTAACCTATTGATTTCATCATCCCTGTTACTTTAGATTTTTAGCGATAGAGAATGCACGCACATATTTTAAAAATAAACTGCAGATAGTATACGTGAACATAAAACTCTCACTTCCCAGAAGCCAAGGGTTTGGTTTTGTTTTAGTTTTTCTCGTCATTATCATTATAAATAAACAGTAGCCTTTATTTTTTGGGCTCCCCACAAATAAACATTAAGAATTTAGAGCATTCGAATTACCTTCCATCTTCTCTCTTCCCTCGCGTGCCTGATTTTTTATTTGCAAATGTTCAGCTCTTACTGTGGTTGCCTTTATTATGATGTCAATATATGTAAACTTCTATATGGTGATCTACGAACTCCCTGCTGATAATTCCTGATTATCCCCTGGCTGATAGGAGAATTTTCAGCATGGACTTAATCCTGAACTCGGACCCTAACCCATTGCTCTTACCTTAGTTCACTAAACTCTAACTCCTACTCCATCAGTCCCCTCAGTCCTGAGGAGCTTTCTGGTGGTCCTAGAACTACTAAGATTATAGTTCCCTTGGTTGTCTGCACACCTTCCTAGAGAAACCTACCACCTACAACCACCAGCATAGTGACTCAGTCTCCCCAAGGCCCATGTGGCAGGAAGTTAGCCAAAAACAAAGCCTGAGGCCTAGCAACACCTATTTAACAAAACAGTGAGAATCGTGGTTCTCATTAGCCTTCCTTGGCTTCGAATACGTTGGGGTCACCCAAGTCATGGGAGGCATGCACTTTTGGGGCTCCCTCTACCTGTTTGTTCTCAAAGAACACAATCCGCTTGAACTGCCTCTCTGACCAGGACATGAGGAGTACACAGTGAATTCACTGCCATTTGGTTAACAGTAGACCAAGGAAATCATGGGAGTAAGAGCCCCAAACTTGGGAGGGCACTTGCCCGTATGTTAATGGGAATAAACCAACCCAAATTTTAAAAACGAATCCACAGGAAGTTAGGAAAACAAACTGGCAAAACGAAATAAGTTTCCACTTAGAAAGGCATTTATATTTATTTCACTCTATCTGAAGTCATATCAGTAATTGAAAGTTTATTTAAAAAAAAAAGATTCTGGGACTTCCCTGGTGGCGCAGTGGTTAAGAATCCACCTGTCAATGCAGGGGACACGGGTTCGATCGCTGGTCTGGGAAGATCCTGCATGTCACGGAGCAACTAAGTCCATGTATCAAAACTACTGAGCCTGTGCTCTAGAGCCTGCGAGCCACAACTAGTGAACCCACGAGCCACAACTACTGAGCCTGTGTGCCACAACTACTGAAGCCTAGAGCCCGTGCTCCGCAACAAGAGAAGCCACCACAATGAGAAGCCCACGCACTGCAACGAAGAGTAGCCCCCACTCGCCATAACTAGAGAAAGCCCGCACACAGCAACGAAGACCCAACGCAGCCAAAAATAATAAATAAATTAAATTAAATTAAAAATTTTAGAAAGGAAAAAAAAGATTCTGTATTTAAATTTGCATACAGTAAAAATTAGTTCCAATTTTCAAGGCTCCTTTTTCCCAACTCTCATATAATGATCAACTCTGTAATAACTACAGATAAAACTGTGCTAAACCATATCTTCTGTAAAGCAAATAAATATTCAATCTCTCCCAAAGACAATACTCTGACAATGACAAAGATAGCTTCTCTTTTCATTAAAAAAAAAGCACCACATGTAGACTAGAGTGTTTGCTCTCCAGTTTGAGTTGAACTTTCAACTCCCGCTATAGCACGCTATATTCAATCCTGGCTCTGTCCACATTAAACTGTCATTTTGTTTTGCCAGCTGCTGGCGTTCCATTTTCTCTGGAATACATGTGCTGGTCTTTATGTGGCTACTTCATTGACAGGTGCAAACACTGGACTGCTAAACAGTAGATAGAGGTGAAAATGAGTGGTAATAGAAAAGGAGATAACTTCCTAAGTAGGAAAATGTAAATTAAATAATTACAAAGATAATCGAACATTGTGACTAGACATAATTCATTATAAATATTTCTCTTTTTTTGAATTTGTATATATATTTATAGCTAAAAGTCTATAAAATTAAGAAGTAAGTTTTATTTACAACAGAAATTTAAGAATTATGATTCTTAAATTTGTTTCCCAGTTTAAGCACTTAAAACATGTTAAAAAACACCCAACATTTAATAAATATAATCTAAATTTGGAATCAACAGCCAAGGTTTGTAATAACAGGAGTGCAATTATGTTTATTAACTGTCATATGATCAACCAGATTCCTTATCATATCCTCTTTCTCCTTTTCTTGTCAATCAAAGACTCATCACATTCTTTCATTTCTCCCAATTTCCACAAACATCCCTCTTCTGAAACTTGGGCCGTTCCTTCTGGGTTTAATGCCTCCTTGAGTCTCTCCTTTAAACCATCAAATATATTTCTATCAAAACAATGTTTCTAACTCATGAAGAAAGATGATATTCTGTCCCTAAAATTTCATTAATCTTGACTTCCATATTATCACTTTTTTTTCTGATTACCTTCTAAGCAAAGAACTAATTCTGAACACCAGTAATGTGCCAGCAGGTGCTAGCTACGGGGGTGGGTGGGGAGGGGAGAGTGATGCAACCACAGGAAGAGAGGAGAAGCAGCCTGTGTGCTTACAGTCTGGAAAGAAGAGACTTAAGAATTGAGAGCACTGAGGATAGACTAGGAGGCTGTGTGCAGGCAGGCACTGATCACTGCGTAAGCCAGAAGGCAAAACAGAACATTTACCTCCATATATCACTGGTGAATTTTCTTCTAACAAAATTACTAGAATTCAATTTCAAAATTCTTTCAAAAATAGACAAGAGCCACAGGCACACAGCACTTCCCAAAGAGTAAGTTTGCTTTAGAACAACAGAGAACTCTTTCTGCCCTCACCTGTGAAGTACCAAGCAATAGCAGTCTATTACCAAGGAAGGCATAAGAGCATAGAGAGAGACTTACTCGGTGGCACAGGTGGATAGTTCTGCTGAAAGCTAAAGGTGGAGCAGCACACAGAGAAAAGCACTCTGTTACCCTCATTCCCATTCTAAGCACACACCCACTGCAAGAACATCAAGGTTGTGGCCCACTAAAAGGAACCATAGCTACAACCAAACTCAATTCAACTTTTGGCTAGATTGGCTCTACCGCTTACAATAACCGTCTGTTACAGGAAGAGGCATGCCATTTCCACGTGTGAACACTGTTTATTTCAGTCTCTACTATTCTACACATGATGACTGATATTCAATCGAAAATTATGAGACAGACAAAAAGGAAAAGAACCTATTGTCAGGAGACAAAGCAATCAACAGAATCAGATTCAAAGATAACCCATGGATCATGGAACTATCAGATGAGGACTTTAACTATAATTAAAATGTTAAAGAACCTAGGAGAAAAAGTGAACAATATAGATGGTAAACAATAGATAATTTCAGCAGAGATTTGGAAAATGTAAAAAAAAAGTCAAATGTAAATATTAGAAATTTTTTAAAAAGATGAAGAAATTAATTTCTTTGATTAATCAATACAGCTGAGGAAAACAATTAGTAAATTTGAAGGTAGGTCAAAAAAATACCCCAAACTGAAACACAAAGAGGAAAAAGTCGTTTAAAATCAATGATCGGAATATCCAAGAATTTGGGGACAATATCAGATGGTCTAACATATGTGTAATCAGAATCTCAGAAGGAGAAGGGAGAGAGAATAGGGCAAGAGACATAATTAAAGATAATGGTAAGGAGTTAATGAAAGACACCAAACCCCAAATTCAAGAAAGTCCATTAGGACAGAGAGAAAGAAAGAGAGAGGAACAACAAACACTCCAAAACACATTATAGTCTAACTGTTGAAAAGCAAAGAGAAAGAAAAAGTTCTAAAGGCATTCCAAAGTAAAAGACACATTACAGACAGAGAAACAAAGTTAAAATATACAGTAGACTTTTTGTCTGAAACTATGCAAGACAAAAGATAAGGGAGTGACATCTTCAAAGTATTAAAGAAAAGAAACTGTCAACTCAGGCTTCCATACTCAGAAAAAAATCTGTCAAAAATACAGGCAAGGGCTTCCCTGGTGGCACAGTGGTTGAGGGTCCGCCTGCCGATGCAGGGGACACGAGTTCGTGCCCCGGTCCGGGAAGATCCCACATGCCGCGGAGTGGCTGGGCCCGTGAGCCATGGCCGCTGGGCCTGCGTGTCCGCCGCAATGGGAGAGGCCACAACAGTGAGAGGCTCGCGTACCACAAAAAATAAATAAATAAAATAAACAGGCAAAATAAAGTTTTTTTCAAACAAGCAAAAGCTGAGAGAATTTGTTGCCAGCAGACCTGCACTATAATCACTGCAAAAGGAAGTTCTTCAGGAAGAAAGAAGAGGATACCGGGCAGAAACTTAGATATATAAAAAAAATAAAAGCTCCAGAAATGGTATAAATGAAGGTGTCAAATGCAAACTTTGCCATGGCAAATCATATCCATTTTTGTTACATGAAAATATCTATATTAAATTATAATCTTCTGAAGAATATAACATGTTAGAAACTCCAAAGAACTGTACTTTTGAGGGACACATTGGAAAAGATCATCCAAAGGCATTTTGAGCAAGACGAATGGACAAATATGAGTTGCACAGTGACTTTCTGGAGAACTCTTAAACACTATCTTTACTGCTGAAGACTAAGCTATTTGGTGGGAGATTTCCAGGGGTTCCTACAAATTGCAATGACTTCCCACTGATCTCTTATCAACCAGCTGCTTGGGTGCTTCAGTCTGAAATCGTTTTTTTGTTGCTTTCCTAATAGATGTTCTCCTAGCTATTCCAGTGGTTGTATAAGAATCCCAAACGATTGAAATCTTTCTAATTTAAGTATAAAATTTACCTTTAAAATACACTTATGCCTTATTTAATGTAAACCAGACAGAAATGTTACGAATCTTAATCAGAATCCACTTGCATATATTCAACTAGAGAGAAAGACCACCAGAATTACTCTCTAGGACGTTCAGGCTCATGTCTATCAGTTCTGGTGGCATGAAACACAGTATGGGTCCACCATGTGCTTTCAGCCATTGGATTAACTGGACTCCATAACACTTCATGGCACTGGTTATAAGTAACTCCTTATTCTATTCTGGAGATATATATATATATTCATATAGTCGACAGAAGAATGTTTCCCACATAGAAATTAGTGAAGGAGATCCTCAGGCTATATTCAAGATTTTTTAAAAGCCTAAAAATCAGTATACCTGATTCCCTAATAAGGCTGCATAGGCTAACAAAACATAAGAACTCTTTGGATTTGGCTGGCATAAAATCAATTCAGTGAGCTATCCTTGGTTATCTAAAGTTGATCAGAAATGCAAGTTAGCAGTAATATGCAGTAGGTGAATAAGGGGAAACAAATAGCTTTCCTTTACTTAGTTTAGTTTTTTGATGAACGAATGGAGACTACAACTGAGGCATTACATGAAGAAAAGTCTAAGTACCACCCTCCACGAAAATACATTCCTAAAGAAAGGGGAATTGAAATATGTTGTAATTTATACAAACTAATCCCTAGGGTTTGAGGAGAAACCTGAAGAGGTCAGGGCTGGAGAAACTGACAAGTTGGAAGAGCTGGACCCGGAGAGGGTGGCTGATAGTCCAATGCCAGCATCCAGTGGGGTGTAGCTACCTCAGGTTGACGGTGGTGAACGTCCGTATTAAAGCTGTTCTATGACAGTGTTTGTAATAGAATTCACAGCAGAACTAGTACATGCAATGATGGCAGTTAGGATGGGTGGCAGCATGTCAAATGTTCAGGGGGTGAGACCCAAGTCCCGGCAGTGTCAGGACTCTGGCAAATGACCTGGTGTTCAAGACTGGCCCCAATTCCCAGGGAGAACTAGAAAGAAACCCACAGCTGAAACCCAGGTAAATGGAATAAAGCACACCATGCAGTGAGGGGTCAGGTGGCTGCCCTGTGGGCTCCTGAATGACATTTCCTCTGTTACCACCAAGGTGGTATACATGTGGTCAGGACCTAGCATCTGCCCTATGGCTCAGAGCGTCCAGGGAAGAATAGCAATTGATACTAATCTCTTCTTTTCCTGATTTCCACAACAATCTTAAGCCCTTAAAAGAAATTATACTTAAATATCGCAAACTCTACAAGTAAAATGTTATTATTCTTCCCCAGCAAAAATAAACAAGAAGAAGACAAAACATAAAACCTTTCAAGTGATTTTTTTTTTTTTTTTTGGTGCAGTATGCGGGCCTCTCACTGCTGTGGCCTCTCCTGTTGCAGAGCACAGGCTCCAGACGTGCAGGCTCAGCGGCCATGGCTCATGGGCCCAGCCGCTCCGTGGCATGTGGGATCCTCCCAGACCAGGGCATCATTTACTGGGTGCAGCCTTAAAACTCAAGTGATTTTTAACAAAAACCATTTTTCATTTGTGGAACAAATGTTGGATATTATTTTCACCAAAATATTTTCAGTCCCAAATATACTGAAAGTACTTATTTATCATCAAACTACTTAGAGTAGAATAATACAGAAAGTCAATGCCACCTTTCACTTGAAGTTTAAATATGGTATTACTCAGATTTTTCAATTTTGGTCTCTGACAACAGAATCTAAAGATGCATTCACTTTAGCGGCAAATGACAAATTTGATTTTAAAATAAAAAACAAGTAATTGTTGTGTATGATTTCAATTATCTCTACATTTTAAAGTTATTCCTATTCAGGAATTCCCTGGCGGTCCAGTGGTTAGGACTCAGTGCTTTCACCGCTGTGACCCCGGCAAGTCGCACGGCACAGCCAAAAAAAAAAAAAGCTACTCCCATTAGAAAACAAAGATCCAGTGCGATAAGGAAAATTCTTTTGTGTCAACATAATCTATCAAAATACAGTAAATATCCTTTGACAGTCCCTGAAGACCATACAACCGTACACGTGTCCGGGACTGTCCTAGCTCTGTATGACTCTACCACCCTGGGCTGCCAGGTCAACAATGAGCAAAATGCTGGCTTTTTCACACAGCTCTGCAGAACTATGAACTACCTTCTTTATGAAGGCAAGCCCAGGGGAAAAATAACGAAATAATGAAACAATGAACAGGTTATATGATTTTCTTCTCTGATGGAGTGTATTTTCAACTTCAGCAGCTCAATCAAATAAAAGGGATGTACAGGAGAGGAATGGGAAAGATCTTCCTTTCACCCACCTTGCCTATAATACTCTACACCCATAATGATTCCATATCCCATAGTAATAATAATTTTTTAAAAATTACTAGCTTGCAGGGTGACTATGGTCATACTTGCAAAACTATTGCAAAAGTACTTCACCTTGCAATTCTTGAATGTTTAAAGAACAACATTCTAGAGCTTTTATTAAAGTTTTTCCTTATGTCCAAATTGCTTTGTATTGAATGAACTTTAAGAATGGGAATACGACTGACTTTGTCCCCTGTCCCATTTCCCACATGGAAGGGTCCTGATGCTTTCTGCAGATCTAAGCGTGCACCATATGTTCCATCAGCGCAGACAGGTGACCCCATGGAAGCTCAGAAGTCTTCCAGGGAAGCATTTACTGGGTGCAGCCTTAATTAACTAATTACCCTGGAGCGGGGGCTGTGGGAGGGAAACCTGGGAATGTAAGTTAACCTTGCTTTGTGAAACCTCAGTATTTGAAATGTTTTACAGCTATCAAAAAATAAACTTTACACAAAAACGCTGTCCAAATACAAATTTCATGTTGTGAAATATTTCATAAATAGAAATCACACAGCAATGTTCCTATTGTGCTTTTCAGACTGGTTGAACACTCAGTTTATCACTGTGTGCGCCGCTGGGTGAAGCACGTGTGCTGTTCCCACCGAATGACACAGATTTCAAAAAATAAGTATGATTAATTAGATAAGGTAAATGACTGATGTAAAAACTTCCTGCAGCAAGCTCTCTGTTTGGTCATTTACACGTGGTCAAGATGACAAAACCCTTTAAAGACAATTTTTAAGAAGTCCAACTACCTCAATATAATAAAATATTTAAAGGAGAGAAACAGGAAAATGATAACCAGAGTGCATACAGAGAGAGCTAATCTACAATGAAGAATACACCACATGGGAGGTGATGGAAGGGAACACTCTTTATAATAGGATCATTTTAACAAAAGTGTATATGAGAGTAATAACGGTGAGCTAGAAAAATATATTTCCCTTTAAAATTGAGTCAATTCCTATGAAAATGTAAACTCCAGCTTATGTCATCTCTCCCCTCCCCCAGTCCAATTTTTACAATAAGTAAAAGTTACACATTAACTTCCGAGTCTCCCAGCTGACAAAATGTACTCTTAAGCTTCGGAAACATCTAGATAACAGTCATTACGGTCAGAAGGAGAGACTGTGACACTAGGAGAAAACCCTACTGAAATGACACCTTCTCAGAGACGCTGTCTGCCTTTGTCTCCCCTTCATGGTGTCTTTCCTGTAGGGGAGAACAGTGGTATTTCTGCCCCTTGTCGTTGGGACTTTGGAAGCTCAATTTTGATGGGTAAATTTGGGACTTTGGAGTTTCTAGTCTGCAATTCTAGGATTTAGTTAGGGCCCTGGGTTTGCTGTACGGAAGGGGTTGCCCTGTCCCCGTCTCCAACCCCACTCTGCAATGCTCCTGCCATCATTTCAGAGCCTCAGACCACAGACCCCTGGCACACACCCTGATCTCAAGGCAGCTGACAGAGGTTTATGGAACAGGACACTGCCTCGGCCACAGACTCCCTAAGTCCCAGGCTTGGACTACAGCCCCTCGCCCAGTAAGGCTGGGCCCCCCGCCCCAGGTCAGCAGGCAGCCCTGCATGCTCAGCCCCGGGGGCGGGGGGTTGCTTTTTGTTTTCTTGCTTTGTTGTGGGCCTCCTCCCCCCACCCACCCCCGCCAAATACTTCCCAGATCTGGATTCTAAAAATCTTACTTCTAGAACCCAGTCATTGGTCAGTCATGTGCCACATTCCCCAAATGTCCTTCTCCCCCTCAGGAAATTCCAGTTGTTGATACTTCCTAACTCTCTGCAAAGTGGAAGCGCTCTTAGAGGAGAATGCTTTTTCTCAAGTCCTGGGGTTTCCTTCCAAGTGGAGTGACTGCCACCAGTATTAACACCCCGGCCTCCCTCTACCTGCTGCTCTACTTCCCTCTTTCTCCTCCGAAAGGAGAGAAAGTGGTGGGTTCGAGTGGTGACCCATCTGCCTGGTGAGTGAGCGAGAGAGGGCTATACCTTTTCCTGCCTCCGTTTGGAGCAAGGATGCCACAGCGAGCATGATTCTGCTCTGTTCTCCTGCCCTGAGTGTTGGAGAGGTAGATTCCGCCCCCTGGGGGAGAAGGAGGGAGAACACGGGGACACGTAGAAAGAAGACAAAAGAGTCTGGGAAACCAAAAGATTCTAGTGGACAGACTCTTTCCAGGAAGTGCTGTACCTTGGCCATATGTGTCACCCATCAGCCTCTAAGCTTTCTAAACGTCAACATGGAAAAGGAGCTTTGACCGGTTGCACGATTCACAGGGCCCACAAGATAGATCGATTGTTCAGAGAAATGCAACTATTCCCATAACTAAGCTCAGAAGAAAGTTCGCCACAGGATCATTTTAAAGGGAGGTATTGGGTAATGCAGTGAGCAGTGTCTCTGCACAGTCCACACAATAAGCCAACACTGAGACGAACATCACAGACCTACTACTTCTTGATATGCCCTTTAATATAGACCAATGGCACCGCCGTAGGCCAGGTAGAAGCAACTCTGATTATCTGGGGGTAAGGAGGTTACTAGCATATAATTCATGGATGTATGTCTCTGATAGCATGAGCTAGTCCACGGTTGATTTAGAATAGTCCATGAGCAGGGCTTCCCTGGTGGCGCAGTGGTTAAGAATCTGCCTACCAATGCACGGGACATGGGTTCGAGCCCTGGGTTTGCTGTAGGGAAGGGGTTGCCCTGTCCCTGTCTCCAACCCCACTCTGCAATGCTTCCACATGCCGCGGAGCAACTAAGCCCGTGCGCCACAACTACTCAGCCTGCACTCTAGAGCCCATGTGCTACAACTACTGAAGCCCGTGTGCCACAACTACTGAAGCCCGTGCACCACAACTACTGAAGCCCATGCACCACAACTACTGAAGCCCATGCGCCTAGAGCCTGTGCTCCACAACAAGAGAACCCACCACAATGAGAAGCCCGCACACCGCAACAAAGAGTAGCCCCTGCTCGCCACAACTAGAGAAAGTCGGTGTGCAGCAATGAAGACCCAACACGGCCAAAAATTAATTAATTAATTAATTAAAAAAAAAAGAATAGTCCATGAGCAAATGGACTTTCCAACTGCACATCTTTCAGGGAGTCTCCAGGAAGCCTCTGATAGATACTGGGCAGTCATGAGTTAGAGATTATACACACTAGAAAGCACTTGGAATGTGGCTTCTCTGTGTTGCTAATTTAATAGAGATCCACGAAGCCATGGTGACTAAGCCAAATAAACCACCACGCTCAGGACAACGGTGGCATCCTCCTGGATAAGGTAAGGGGCCTGATGAGGACGCATCGGTGAGGGGAAGAGAAGCCAGAGCCCCCTGCCCAGATGCACGCAGAGGGAGTAGGGGGAATCGGGTGTCTGAGACTGTTTGCAGGTGAAGGTGTCCCGGGGTGTGGTCCTGTGGGTGGGTCTTACCGTAGGATGCTCTTCCTTTGAAGCCTTCTTTGGACTCTTGACTCTTTTGGCCTTAGAAGGCAATGAAACGGGGAAGGAAGAACGTGGCCTCGGAGCGCCTGCACTCCCGGGCTGTGAGGGCCACGGAGACAAGGTGGTTTCCTTCTCCTTGATGGCTCTGGGGCTCTGGCACAGAAAAAGAGCCAGCTCTGTGATTCCCACTATACATGCCTCCGATTCGCCTCCCTCTCTTTTCCTCCCTTGTCCTCCTCTCCTGAGCTAGAATCGCAGTCCCGAAGGGCCTGGATCTACTCTTGCTCCCTGTCCCACCATCCCCGGTCCCCCAGCGCCCCCGCTCCTGCCTGATTTCATTTGCAGGTGAGGCCCAATTTCCATTCCTCCCACAGATGCTCGTGTGCTAAGAAAAACATACCAAGAGATCAGTGTTTTCTGGAAGCACCTGGAAAGGTGGGGTCTTGGTGGAGTGGGGTGAGGTCGTAGCTTGAGGTGGGTGTCGTATTTGTACGGAGGTGGAGGTGGGCGTCGGGGGCCGCAGGCAGGAGCGACGGGACAGGAGTCTGAAGGGCCAGGGCATTGAGCCCGGGGGTTGGGACGCCAGTGACACCTTCCATTCTCACTCCCTCCTCACTGCTCTCACCCACCAGTCCCTCATCTCCCATGCACACGACTTGCCTCACTTTTAAGTGTTTTCTCCTTCAAACTTGGATGTGGGAAAGTGAAAAGCCTCGGGATGGTGTGTATAGGTTCTTCAAGCCAGATGCCCAAATAAGAAATTAACACAGTAAAAGAAAAAAAAAAAAAAAGAATTTAAATGCAAACCTTGGCGACTATGGCATCCAACTTTCTTGTCATTTCAAGGTCCGCTTTCTGTTTATTAACCTGTGAAATTAAAGACCCATGTCATTTGTTATCATTTGCAAAGATTAAGAAAGAGAATTTTTGGTAAACTTCTTAAGCAATGGAAGAGTGGCATTTTAAACCATTTCACTGTCCAAACTATTATAGGAATATAAATTATAATACTGAATGTAAATTAGAAGAGAAAATAAATTTGCACCCAGAAAAAAAAGTACTTTATAATAGAGATTATAGGAAAACATGCAATTGTTTGCTTATGTGTATTTATTTTATTAACATTATTGGGTACCAGGCACTGCACTAGACTCTTAGAATAAATAATACATAAACCTTGCCATCAAGCATTTAGGTTCTAGCAGAAAATGGGTTTCTAAAATGCTCCAATTAGGGAATTCCCTGGGCGTCTAGTGGTTAGGACTCTGAGCTTCCACTGTTGGGGGCAGGGGGTGGGTTCAATCCCTGGTGGGGGAACTAAGATTCCCACAAGCCATGAGGTTGGGAAAAAAATTAATTAAATGCTTCAATTAAAAAAAAATTTTTATATATACCAAAAAAGGAAGCAGTGCAAATGTTAGTTAGAAATAATAAAAATATGACCATCCGACTTGAGGAAGAGAACAATAGCTACAGTGTTGAATCTCCCTGTGTAATTGTAAGTGTCCCATGACCACCACCCTCCCAACCAGGTAATCACTATTCTGAATTTTGTGCTCGGGATTCCCTTTTATTTTTTTGATAATTTTTTGTCGCTTTTATAGGCTTATCTTTTTACCCCATTGGTATCCTTAAACAATATACAAATTTAGTTTTGCTTATTTTTAAACCTTGTTTAAAAATCATAATGTATGTGTTCTTCCTCCACTTGTTTGTTCCATAGTTTCTGAAATTAACCCATGTTGATACTGGAAACGGTTCATTCATATTGGCTGCTGTATTCAAGTGTATGAGTGGAGCATAATTTATTAATCCATTCGCTGTCAATGAACATTTGGGAAATTCTAATTTCTTTTATACATAATATGGCTTTGAATGTTCCTGTACCTGTTCCCCCAGGCACATGTGCTAGGGATCTTCTGTGTGACATTATATGCCTAGGAGCGGAAATCTGGGGCATATGTTAAGAGAATGATCAGCTTCAGAAGATAACCCAAATTTGTTTTCCAAAGTTTTGGTAACAATATACATAGTCCCCAGCAGTTTATGAGAATTCTCTACTCCACATTCTCACCAACACTTGGTACTTTTATATTATTAATGAAATCAAGCACATTTTCAATCAATGTTCATTGGCCATTGAGTTTCCTCTTTTGTGAAGGGCCTGTTAAAAACTTTTGCCCATTTTTCTATTGGGTGGTTTTTTTCTTATTGATTTGAAGGAGTTATTCACGGATTCCTGAAAACAGCTTTGTGAATACATAAATGGTGCGAATATCTTTGCCAAATTGGTGGCTAGATTTTAAACTTTCTTTGAGGGGGTCTTCTGATGAAAAGGGGCCCTTAATTTTTGTGGGGTTGAAATTTTTAACTTTCCTTTTATGCTTTATTTTGTGTCTTGTTTAGGCAATAATTTCTACTTGGAGTTCATATGATTTGTTCCCTAGAATTTTAAAAGACTGTTTTCCCTTTATATTTGAATGCTTAATCCATACAAAATGGGTATGCATCATGTGAGGTAGGGAGCCAGTTTCATTTTATGCAATTGTTGAATCAATTGTTAAGCATCTTTAGTGAAAATTCCACCCTATTTACATTGATCTGTGATACTGATATATATTATTTACGTATGTCTGGTTCTGCTCTGGGTTCTCTATTTTCTCCCAATGGTCTATCCCTGGCCCAGTATCATGATGTCCTAATTACCCTAAATTTATATTAATAGCTTACAGGAGAAATCGCTCCCTACTCCATCATGTCATTGTTTCACTTTGTTTCCTAGCTATTCTTGACCCTTGTTCTTCCATATTAATTTTAAAATAAGCTTGTCAATTCCATGAAAAACCTTGTAGTAATTCTGGTTGGAATTTTATTGAATATAGAGATCAGTTTGGTGAGAACTATTATCTCTAAGATAATCTAGTTTGCCTATGGCGACTAAGTTATAGCTCTCCATTTATTTAGTTTTTG
Source organism: Lagenorhynchus albirostris (assembly GCF_949774975.1). Lineage (NCBI taxonomy): Eukaryota > Metazoa > Chordata > Mammalia > Artiodactyla > Delphinidae > Lagenorhynchus > Lagenorhynchus albirostris. The sequence continues at coordinate 180,276,961 of NC_083095.1, forward strand.
TAATCCCCTTAAGTTTTTTTTAAAGTCTTTATTAATCCCAGTCAATAATTTTTTTTAAGTCTTTATTGAATTTGGTAATATTGCTTCTGTTTTATGTTTTGGTTTTTTGGCCGCGAGGCATGTGGGATCTTAGCTCCCCAGCCAGGGATCAATCCCGCACCCCTTGCATTGGAAGGCGAAGTCTTAACCACTGGACCGCCAGGGAAGTCCCAATAGGTTTTATAATTATTTTCCATGGAGATTTTTACAAATTTTTATGAGATTTATTTATGAGCCCTTTATAAACTTTGCTATTTAATTATAAATTTTTATAAATTATAATTTCTCCCAATTTTTGATTGAGAAATCCAATTGATTTTAGAATGCTGATCTTCTATCCAGCGATCTTGTTAATTTAAATAATTTGTCTTTAAGTGTTTTGCGAGGTTGGCTAAGTGGACAATTGCATCCTCTTTGAATAATAACAGTCTTGTTGTTTTCCATTCTACTCCTCACACCTCTTGCTGTCTTTTTTTCTTATTCTACTACACTGGCCAGAATTTCCAAAATAACTAAAAAAATGGTATTAGGCAACCTTACCTTGTACTGATTTTAAAGAGAATGCTTCCTGTGTTTCACCAAGAAGTCTGTTTGCTGTAGGTTTTACTCTTTAGCAAGGTAAAGAACTTCCTCCTACTTCTCATGGGACAGCGGTGTGTATGTGCACACCTGTGTGTGCATAAGATTGGATGTTATTTTTTCTCAAAGAATTTGCATCAACTCAGAATATCATATAATTTTTCTCCTGTAATCTGATTGTGTGGGGAATTACATTAATAGCTTTTGCCCAAATCCTTTTAAAACTTGTTGCATTATTTTGAATGTTATTTTTTCTCAAAGAATTTGCATCAACTCAGAATATCATATAATTTTTCTCCTGTAATCTGATTGTGTGGGGAATTACATCAATAGCTTTTGCCCAAATCCTTTTAAAACTTGTTGCATTCTTCTGAATGTTGCAGCTTGAGCCTAATATTGTTTGTGAGATTCATCCATATTGTTACCTGTCACTCTAAGTTATTCCACAACTAATTTAATTTACTCTAGTTTAGATGGACATTTGAATTGTTTCCAATTTGGGGCTATTACCGACAATGCTGCCCTGAACATTCTTGAAAATGTCTCTCTTTTGTGAGTCATTCTAAGGTATCCTCATCTTAAACAATAGTAGAAGATTTGCCAAACAATTGTCAAAATTAGTTCTACTACCTTTTGAGAGTTATGAAAGTTCCCCTTGCTTCACAACTTTGCCAACACTTAGTACTGTAAGCCTTTTATTTTTGTTCTTAAACAATCAATCTGGTGTGAGCAATACTGTTTCTTCATGGTTTTACTCTGTTTCACTTATTGTTGAGGAGACTGGATATATTTTTGTAGGTTCCTCATCTGAATTCCCACTTTTCAACTCTTTGCCTATGTTTCTAGTGGATAGTATGTCTTTTATTAAATTGATTTTAGGGCATATTTATATTTTGGGGGTACTCATACTTTGTCAACTCTATGACGTGTGAAATCATCACTACAGTCAAGATAATGAACATACCCACCACTCCCAAAAGTTTCCTTATGCCTCTTTGTCAGTCAGTCCTGCCTCATCACCAGGCAACCACTGATCTGCTTTCTGTCACTATACATTAGTTTGCATTTACGAGAATTTAAAGTAAGTTGAACCGTACAAAGGTATTCTTTATTTTGTCTGGCTTCTTTCACTCAACATAATATTTCTGAGATTCATCCTTGTTGCTGTGTATAAGAACGATCCATTTCTTTTTATCTCTGAGTAGTATTCCACTGGGTAGATAAGGTACAACTTATTTACCCATTCACCTATTAATAGACATCAGGGTTATTTCTCCTACGAACATTTACATACAAGTCTTTGTGTGAATATACATTTTTACTTACCTCAGATAAATACTTAGGAGTGGAATAGCCAGATCACATGATAAGTATAGATATAAATTTTTAAAAGTATTTAAATATTTTCTAAAGTGGTTGGATATTTTACATTCTCACCAGCAGTAAATGAGAGTTCTAGGTGTTCCTCGCTTTTGACAACACTTGATGCGGTCAGATTTTGACATTTTAGTCAGTGTAGTGAGTATATAGTGAGTGATAATATCTCCCTGAGATTTTAATTTGTATTTCCCTAAAGATTAATGATGCTGAGCATCTGTTCATGTCATAGTTCGCCACCCATACGTCTTCTTTGGTGAAGTGTCTGTTCAGATTGTTTGCCCATTTAAAAAATTGGGCTGTTGACAGTGTTACTGAATTGTAAGACCATTTTATGTATTCTAGATGCAAATCTTTTGTTAGGTATGTTTTGCAAATATTTTTTTCCAACTCTGTAGCTTGCCTTTTCAGTTTTCTTTTAACATTCTGAAGAGCAAAAGTTTTTAATTTTGATGAAATGCAGTTTACACTATTTAAAGAAATCTCTGCCAAACCTGATGTCACTAAGATCCTTTCTTGTGCCTTATTCTATTAATTTGTGGGTTTAGCTATTACATTTAGATTTATGATTCATCTCAAGTAAATTTTTATATGAGGTATGAGGCAAGGGTTGAGGATCATTCTTTGCCTATAGCTATCCAATTATTCCAGCATCACTTGTTGAAAGGATCATCCTTTCCTGCTTGAATTGCCTTGGCACCTTTGTCAGAAATCAATTCATCATATATGACCCAAAGGGTCTACTTCTTGGCTTTCTATTCTATTCCATCAATCTATACGTTTATCCATATGCCAATATCACTTTATCTTGACTACTGTGCCTTTAAAGTAAGTGCTGAATTCAGGTCGTGTGAGTGCTTTCTCCAGCTTGTTCTTTTTCAAAATTGTTTTAACTATTCAAGGTCCATGAATTTCCATATACATTGTAGAGGAGCTTGTTGATTAAAAAAAAAAAACCTGCTGGGATTTTGATTGGGATTGTATTGTATCTATAAATCAATTTAGAGATAACTGACAGATTAATAACATGCATCTTCTGAATCACGAACACAGTATGTTTCTCCATCTAGTTAAGTCTTCGGTTTCTCTCAGCAGTGTTTTGTATGGTTTTGTACATTTTCTGTCAAATTTATCCATAACCATTTCATATTTTTATGTTATCGCAACTGGAGTTTTTTAAAATTTCAATTTTTGATTGTTCATTGTTAGTACATAGAAATGCATTATTTTGATCTTTGTAACCTTGCTAAATTCACTTATTAATTCTAGTAGTTTTTTTGTAGATTCCTTAGAATTTCCTATATAAATGATCATGGTTATCTGGGAATAAAAACAGTTCTACTTTTTCCTTTCTAATCTGGATGCCATTTCTTTCTTTTTCTTGCATATTATATTGGCTAGGACCTAAAAAACAATGTCTAGTGGAAGTGATAAGAACAGAGAGTCTTGTCGCATTTTCTGATCCTAGACTTAAAACATTTAGGCTTTCACTATCAAATGTACTAATGGTTATGTTTTGTAGGTGCCCATTATAAGCTTTAGAAGGTTTCCTTCTATTCCCAGTTTGCTGAGAGCTTTTATCGTAAATGTATACTGGACTTGCTCAAATGCTTTTTCTACATCTATCTGCCCCCTGGCTCCAACGTTTTACATTTTTCCCACATGCAAAATACATTCATCCTCATCCAAGGGCTCAAAAAATCTCATTCTATAACGGCATATGCTTGAAGTCAGGATCTCATTACTTAAATCAGGTTTAGGTGCAGTTGAGGCTCCTTGAATAAGTCTATCTTGATTGGAAGACCCAGGAACTGAAGAGACAAGTTATCTGACCCCACAGCCAACATACCATGACGGAACATAGGATAACCACTAAAGACTCTCCCCTTGGGTCATGGATTTATCTATTCCCACTGGAAATGTGTGATGGTTCCTAGGCACAGAAATTCAGACATGTATTTTATTAGAGTAAATGTCTGGGTTACCAAAATATCAGTTTTCTAGCTGAATGGCCAAATGCTGGCATGTTACAGGTAATAGAACTGGACAGACTTGAAGCATGGCTCAGAGGGAACTCAGGCAACAAGGAAACCAGTAACGGAATCAAAGCCCACTGCAAAGATAACTCAATGCTGTGCCCTCAGAATGAGCGGCTAGAACAACCTTTGTAACTCCTTTCTATCTCAAGTCTGGATTGTTCCTAGAAATAAGGTGCACTGGGATGAAGTAGATAGAAAATTAGTTAAGGGTAAGAGTTCAATTATGGTAGTTTTCTGATAAGGACCCTCTTTTTTGTTAGCTTCACGATCAATGAAAGTTCAGGTTACAAAATCTACATATAAAAATCAGTAGCATTTCTGTACACTAACAACGAATTATCTGTGAGAGTAAAAAGAAAATGATGCCATTTACAATATCACTAAAAGCAATAAAATATTTAGGGATAAATGTAACCAGGGGGGTGAAAAATCTCTACACTGAAAACTACAAGACACTGATGAAATAAATCAAAGAACATACAAATAAATGGAAAGAAACTTCATGCTCATGGATTGGGAGAATTAATATTGTTAAAATGTCCATACTACTCAAAGCCATCTATAGAGTCAATATAATCCCTATCAAGATTCCAGCGGCACTTTTTACAGAAGTAGAAAAACAATCCTAAAAATTATATGGAGCCACAAAGTCCCCCAAAAACCAAAGCAATCCTGAGAAAGAAGAATAAAGCTGGAGGAATCATACTTCCTGATTTCAAACTATATTATAAACCTATAGAGTCAAAACAGTATGGTGCTAGCATTAAAAACAGAGACCTAGACCAATGGAACAGAATCAAGAATATGGTCAACTAATATTTGACATGGCAGCCAAGAATACTCAATGGAGAAAAGACAGTCTCTTCAATAAATGGTGATGGGAAAATTGAACAGTCACATATAAAAGAATGAAACTAGACCCCTATCTTACACCACTCATAAAATTAACCCAGAATGGATGAGGGACTTAAATGTAAGACAGGAAACCATAAAACTAGATGAAAACATAGGGAAAAAGCTTCTTGACATGGGTCTTGACAATGATTTTTTTTTTGGATATGACACCTAAAGCACAAGTAACAAAATAAAAAATAAACAATTTGGGACTGCATCAAACTAAAAAACTTCTGCACAGCAAAAGAAATAATCAACAAAATGAAAAGGCAACCTACAGAATGGGAGAAAATATATGGAAATCATATATGTGATAAGGGGTTAATATCCAAAATACATAATGATCTCATAAAACTCAATAGCAAAACCCCAAATAATCCAATTAAAAAATGGGCAGATGATATGAGTAGACATTTTTCCAAAGAAGATGTTCAAACGGCCAACAGGTACATGAAAAGGTGCTCAACATCATTAATCCCTGGGAAAATACAAATCAAAACCACAATGAGAGATCACCTCCCACTTGTTAGAATGGGTTGCCACTGAAAAGACAAGAGGTAACAAGTGTTGTCAAGGATGTGGAAAAAAAGGAACTCTTGTGCACTTGTTGGTGGGAATGTAAATTGGTGCAGCCGGTATGTAAAACAATACACAGGTTTCTCAAAAAATTAAAAATGGAACTACCGTATGATTCCACTTTTGGGTATTTATCCAAAGGAATCAAAACACTATCTTGAAAAGATATATGCATCCCATGTTCGTTGAAGCGTTATTTACAATAGCCAAGACATGAAAGCAACCTAAAAGTCCATTAATGGATGAATGGATAAAGAAGATGTGGTATATTTATCCAATGGAATATGATCCAGCCATAAAAAAGAAGGCAATCTTGCCATTTGAGACAACATGGATGGACCTGGAGGGCATTATGCTAAGTGAAACAAGTCAGATAGACAAAGACAAATACTGTATGATCTCATATATGTGGAATCTTAAAAAACAACAACAACAACAATAATAAAAAACTCATGGATACAGAAAACAGATTGGTGGTTGCCTGAGGCAGGGGGTAGAGGTGGGACCAAAATGGGTGAAGGTGATCAAAAGGTACAAACTTCCAGTTATAAGATAAGTAAGTCCTGGGGACGTAATGTACAGCACAGTGACTGTAGTTAACAACACTGTATTGTATATTTGAAAGCTGCTAAGAGACTAAATCTTAAAAGTTCCCATGATACGAAAAAAATTATGACGGGCATTCCCTGGAGGTCCAATGGTTAGGAATCCATGCTTTCACTGCCGCAAGCTGTGTTGCACAGCCAAAAGGAAAAAGAAAAAAACTGTGTAACTTCACGTGATGATGGGTATTAAGTAACTAGACATATTGTGGTGATGATTTTGCAATATACACATGTATCAAATCAATCATTATGCTGTATACCTGAAACTAATACAATGTTATATGGCAATTATATCTCAATTTGACCAAAAAAAAAAAAAAAAAAGGATAAAGGAAAGCCACCAAGCATAGGAATCACAGAAAGATTCAAAATTATTTCATATGCTTCTCCAAAAACTAACTAAGGGTACATCGTTCCATACTTTATTGCTTACCTATACTTACTGATCCTGCCTTTTTACTACAACCTCTTTGACTTTTTAAACTAGACTCTTAATAGTCCAGAAAATAAACTGTATTGAAAACAGTAATAGACAAGCATGGAACAAAAACCCTTCAGGGAGCACGTCTTTTAATTTTTACAAAGTGACTCTGGTCAACCCCACCTTCTTCCACTCCTCCATCTGGCCACAATCACAAATCTCCATTTCTGGAAAAAAGCACTGTAGCAACAAAGAAAGTCCTAATAGCCACAAAGCCAGCCTCCCTTCCAAGTGAATAACAGAATCCCTTGGTGGGGGGAAGGGGGTGCCAAATAGTGATCTTGTTGGGCCCAAAGTTATGCCATGGAAACCCAGTCCTAAGAAGAACCTTAAGTACACTCCTTCTACTGAAAATATGAGCCTCCAGACCAGCTCTGAACACGCTAAAGGCTCTTGTGCTGTCGTGAGGTTTGCGACGCAAGATCTTGCTGCTTGGCAACAAGCGTGGTGCTCAACTTCTAAACAGCAAAATAAAACATGATTGGTTCCCCATGGGCAATATAATAGCACCAGTTAACCGCTTACAGTTCAAATAGAGCGGCAAAGTAATTCACAAACTGTGTAGTCCGTTCCTAGCATAGGCACGAACTCATTGATGGAGTAGTTTAATTTCTTCTCTGATACTGCTAACAAACTGACAGTTTAACATCTGCTTCCCACTCTATAAAAACACTTTGTATTTTAATGACAATGTGCACATTTAGTTGTTTGTTTTCAGAAGCAACTCCTGGACTGGGGGGAATGACAGAAGAGGAAGGGTGTGGGGCAGAAATCGACCACGTATACTCAGTTCATGGAGATGACTTTTATACGCCAGGGGTTTAAAAGTAAAGAGTTCAAAATAACACATTTGTTAACACAATTTCTGTGGATAGCTAACCATAATTTTTTTCCTGGCCTGCATTCCCAAGTTGGTTTCATAGAAGGCTTTATTGTAGTCCCAGAGCATTGTTTTGCATTAATTTCTATGACAAGGCACCCAAAACACATGGTGCTGAGAGTAACAAAACAGAGTTAGGGAAACAGTCATGACTTGGCACAAAGTGTGACAAGCTGTAAAAAAGGGAATGTTTCAATATCTGAAGTGGTGTTGATTTCCTATGAACAACCTTTTCTCTTCTAAACAGTATCATATTCTTTTCAAGCACATTTAGAACGCAAGTCAAGCTGTGTTTTATTTTTGATTATAATAAACACAGTCAGTTTACTGTAACAAAGACATAGTAGTGGTGATCAGTTGAAAGCCAAAGTACGACACCATGAGCTGGACGGGGGGTGAAGTCGGGGAGCCTGGGGGGGGGCGGGCGGGTAGTCAACTGATAAAATAAAAGACCAGCCGTCTGGAAAGTTCGCTTAAAAGAACATAAAAAGGCAGTGTTTTCTTATGAGACTAACACAGAATGCCAAAATATCTGGCTGGGCTCTTTTTTGTTGTCACTTATGGCAATTTGTAACTAAAAATAGTAAATCCTTCAAAATACTGGGCTCTCATATTTGTTTTTTTAATCCCTATAATAAAATACAAAAATTTTGTACACTGCTTTAAATTGTAATACTCTTTCTTGTATAAGACTCTTCTACATTGTACGTATATTTATTAAAGAACTACTCAAATTGTTTTCTCCAAAACAATCATTAAAAAATGTTTATAATTACGCATGCATTTAGATTATGGATAAAGGTGAAATGAAGAGTTCACAGTAAACAGTTACAAATAAAGTTTATAAAACTTTCATGATTAAGTTCCTGGATTCAAATTTATTAAGAAATAATGTAAATCCCCTTACCATTTCTTGCACTAATGATTTTTCAAACTCAAGCTCACATAGTAATTTGTCTCTGCCATTGACTAGCTGAAAGAGAGGAATATTACATTTTGATTAAAGGTAAGAAAATACTCAAGAGTCCTCCTCAGTGAAATCTAGTGAAACATTTTGATTCTAAATGTGAGGAAAATGGATCCCAATATGATCAAAGCAAAAATTAAATGTCCATAGATTACCATGTAATAATGATATACTACTATATAATTATTTTTATTATATAAGCAAGCAAAACATACATAAAAATGCCAATTTATTTACAACCTTTCTCACCCTACCCCCCAAAAAATGTGACTCAATGTCTAATAAAGCAAGTCCTACTCTATTAAAAAGAGCAATTTTGCTTTACTCATTATATGAACCATTTCTCTTATTTTAGGTTTTGGTGCTATATTTATATGCATATCAAGCCATATTCATAACAATTGAAAACAGCCATCAAAGCATATACTGCAGGGCCTTTGTACCAACGTGACTTGCTTCAGTATTTTATTTTTTATAAATTTATTTTACTTTATTTATTTTTGGCTGCGTTGGGTCTTCACTGCTGCGCACGTGCTTTCTCTAGTTGCGGTGAGCGGGGGCTACTCTTCGTTGCAGTGCGTGGGCTTCTCACTGTGGTGGCTTCTCTTGTTGCGGAGAACAGGGTGCATGGGCTTCAGTAGTTGCAGTACGCAGGCTCAGTAGTTGTGGCTCACGGGCTCTAGAGCACAGGCTCAGTAGTTGTGGCGCACGGGCTTAGTTGCTCCGTGGCATGTGGGATCTTCCTGGACCAGGGCTCGAACCTGTGTCCTCTGCATTGGCAGGCGGATTCTCAAACACTGCGCCACCAGGGAAGCCCCACCTCAGTATTCTAAATGATCATTTGCAATTTGCATGTAGTATATACACTGACAAAATTCAACCCTTGGTTTTGACATCCATTCAATTCAATTAATTTATATATTCATTAATTTAATAAACATGTATGGAACACCTTTCAGATGCCAGACATTTTGTTCGGCTGTGGAGGTAGGGAAATGAAGTTAAACAGATCCCTTCCCTGGAGCACCTACAGTATGCTAGGAGAGCAATGTGAACAAAATAACTGTAACACATAAGAAAAAAGGTTAATAAGTCAAATCTTCAGGTAGTCGAAAAGCATAAAAATCCACATAACCTGGCAACCGTAATTATAACAAGTTCTGCTATACCCGGTGTCAATGGCACAGAAGGGCCATTTGACAAGGGTCTTGAAGGATCTGCAGAAGTTCAACAAGTTGGAGGAAGAGAAAATGGCAATAAAAACAGCAAAGTAACCACAGAGAAGCCTGGAGTAATGGAGGAACTGGAAAAAGTTTGGTGTTTGTGGACCCAGGGTGCATAGAGACAGGAACGGCAGGAAATGAAGGGAGACAGAGATTCAGGGTGATATTATGAGGGGGCTTGTTCACCTCAATTAGGGGTGGAGGGCAGACTGGTGTAAAGTGCAGGATAGGGGTTGGTTCAAATCACAGCTCTGCTGCTTACTAGCTGTGTGGGTAAATTAATTCTATGCTTCAGGTCTTCGTTGTCTCATCTATAAAACTAGGATAATAAAACCTACTTTGAAGAGTTCTTCTGAAAAGAATTTGAGACAGCAAATGTGAAAGTGCTTAGCTGCTCCCGGCACATAAAAATCACCCAGAACATTTTGAGGTAGCCTGATCTTACACTGAAGGTTTTAGCATGTAAGATTAGGGTATTAATAACCATAGCAGGGGTGTGGAAGCTAGATTTGAAGGGGATGAGAGTGGAGACAGGAAAATGAAGTAGGAATCTATGGAAATGATGGGGCCTCAACTAAGTCTGTGACAATGTTGTTGCAGAGAAAGGGGATGGGGGTAAATTTTGGAAGGAATGTCTACAGACCTAATGACCAGCTAGATATAAGGTATGAAGGAGAGAGTAGATAGGAATTCCCTGGACTCCATGCTTTCACTGCCGAGGGCCAGAGTTCAATCCCTGGTTGAGGAACTAAGATCCCACAAGCCATGCCATGCGGCGTGGCCAGAAAAAACAAAAAGGAGAAAGTAGAGGAGGACCCTAGATTTGTCACTTGGTCCTCTGGGATAGATGCCAATGTCATTCATTTAAGTGGGGAACACAGCCAAGTCCAGATTTGAGGAGTAATGAGTTCAAGATCTGACACTGAATTTGATGAAAATGTAAAGCATTTTTTTTTTTTAGCAAATATTTTTGAGAGCTAACATAAAGGTAATAAAGGATTGACACAGTTCTTGACCTCCAGGGAGCAAATAGTCCCAGGTATGCGGGGGCACAGAGGAAGCCCCTAATTACCATAGGGGACAGAAGGAGACTGTCAAAGAAGTCTTCCCAGTGCATGTAACATGGAAATTGAGGGTGAGGACAGAGTTAATATTACAGATGTGGTGTTCAGGGAAAACATGAAGCAGGGGGAAGGTTCAGAAGTCATTTGTAATCAGATGTGCCAGTTATGGGAGAGTCTGAAGTCAGCCAGAGAGAAAACAAAGACCAAGGATAAAGAGAATTCCCAAGAATGGCATTCAAGTGAAAGATGGAGGAGGAGGAACCATTGACAGATATTGCTTGGGAAGGTGTGAGGAAGTGAGCAAAACACCAGAAGCAAGCACTGCTGCAGAGGGCATCTCTGACATGGGGCATAGTCCTGCCACAGAGAGTAGAAGATTCAAGAAGGAATGAGACTGAAAAGGATTGAGGGCAAGATGAACCTCATGGTGACCTTACCAACAGGAAAAACTAGCAACAGGTGTGTGAAGAAGGGGCTAGTAGATACAGGTTTCTTTTAGTTGATATTTGAAGAAGAGTGAATGGTAATTACTTCAGGGGTGATCAGGGTCAAGGGACACCACCCAGAATGATGGCTTGGCTATATCTGTAGGCCAGAGGGAAATGCTTAAAGGCATGTGAGAGAGAGAGAGGGAGAGAGAGAGAGGCTGATGAAGAAAGGTCCCAGAAGAAGGAAGCTTGTGAAAATGACTATACTACCCAAAGCAATCTACAGATTTAATGCAATACCTATCAAATTACCAATGGCATTTTTCACAGAACTAGAACAAAAAATCTTAAAATTTGTATGGAGACACAAAAGACCCCAAATAGCCAAAGCAATCTTGAGAAAAAAAATGGAGCTGGAGGAATCAAACTCCCTGACTTCAGACTATACTACAAAGCTACAGTAATCAAGACAATATGGCACTGGCATAAAAACAGAAATATAGAACAATGGAACAGGACAGAAAGCCCAGAGATAAACCCATGCACCTATGGTCAACTAATCTATGACAAAGGAGGCAAGGACATACAATGGAGAAAAGACAGTTTCTTCAATAAGTGGTGCTGGGAAAATTGGACAGCTACATGTAAAAGAATGAAATTAGAACACTCCCTCACACCATACACAAAAATAAACTCAAAATGGATTAAAGACCTAAATGTAAGACCAGACACTATAAAACTCTTAGAGGAAAACATAGGAAGAACACTCTTTGAATAAATCACAGCAAGATCTTTTTTGACCCACCTCCTAGAGTAAGGGAAATAAAAACAAAAATAAACAAATGGGATCTAATGAAACTTCGAAGCTTTTGCACAGCAAAGGAAACCATAAACAAGACGAAAAGACAACCCTCAGAATGGGAGAAAATATTTGCAAATGAATCAATGGACAAAGGATTAATCTCCAAAATATACAAACAGATCATGCAGCTCAATATCAAAAAAACAAACAACTCAATCAAAAAATGGGCAGAAGACCTAAACAGACATTTCTCCAAAGAAGACATACAGATGGCCAAGAGGCACATGAAAAGCTACTCAACATCACTAACTATTAGAGAAATGCAAATCAAAACTACAATGAGCTATCACCTCACACTAGTTAGAATGGGCATCATCAGAAAATCTACAAACAATAAATGCTGGAGACGGTGTGGAAAAGGGAACACTCTTGCACTGCCGGTGGGAATGTAAATTGATACAGCCACTATGGAGACAGTATGGAGGTTCCTTAAAAAACAAAAAATAGAATTACCATATGACCCAGCAATCCCACTACTGGACATATACCCAGAGAAAACCATAATTCAAAAAGACACCTGCACCCCAATGTTCATTGCAGCACTATTTACAATAGCTAGGTTATGGAAGCAACCTGTCCATCCACAGACAAATGGATAAAGAAGTTGTGGTACATATTATATACAATGGAATATTACTCAGCCATAAAAAGGAACGGAATTGGGTCATTTGTAAAGATGTGGATGGACTTAGAGACTGCCATACAGGGTGAAGTAAGAAAGAGAAAAACAAATATTGTATGTTAATGCATATATGTGGAATCTAGAAAAATGGTACAGATGAACCAGTTTGCAAGGCAGAAATAGAGAACAGAAGTAGAGAACAAACGTATGGACACCAAGGGGGAGAAGGGGGGTGGTGGGATGAATTGGGAGATTGGGATTGACATATATACACTAATATGTATAAAACAGATAACTAATGAGAACCTGCTGTATAGCACATGGAACTCCACTTCGCTGTACAGTAGAAACTACTGTAAAACAATTATACCCCAATAAAAAATAAGTCAAAAAAAAAAGGAGGAGGAAGAGATGGAGTCAGGCAAATGGGTGGAAGGATGGGTCAAGGCAAAGAAGAATGTCCCCTCTTCTGATGAGGAGGAGTAAAGGTGAGGCTAGGTAAGCTAAGTGATAGGGTGAGCAAGAGAGTGGAGAGGGGAAAAAAAAATCCAGGAGTCCACTATGTTCTCTGTGAATTAGAGAACCGCGAGGAGGAATGGAATATGGAGTTGGGGAAAGTAATGATGGAAAGAGCGGCAGTGGGTGGTTAGAAAGGGTGCTAATTACAGATACAAATGACTACCTACAAAATAGATAAACTACAAGGTCCTACTGCAGAGCAAAGGGAACTATATTCAATATCCTGTGATAAACCATAATGGAAAAGAAAATGAAAAATAATATATATATATGTATATATATAACTGAATCACTTTGCTATACACCTGAAACTAATATAGCATTGTAAACCAACTGTACTTCAATCAATCAATCAATAAGTTTTTTTTTTTTTTAAGGATGCTAATTAGATCCAAGGGAAAGGATGGGTAGAGGGAGGGCATAGCACCTAAAGGCAAGGATCAGCTTGTCTCCAATGGCACAGCTCAATCCCTGAGCAAGGCCGGGGAACAGTGGGTACTGGTTACATGAGAGCCTCAGAAGGGGAGGTGGTGGTGTAGTTGAAGATGTGAAAGGCTGAACGGTAGGTTTAGAAAAGTAAAGGAATGAGAAGTGGAAGGAAAGGAAAAGATTTTGTGTTGAGTCTTATACCTTGGTCTGGAAAGAAGTGTCATTAAGTTTCCAATGGGCATCAATTACTGGCGAACACCAAGGCCCTTGGCCCCAACCCTTCCTGCCTCCGTAGATGTCTCTCAGCAATGATCTCTTCTCTCTGTTGTACTTTTACCCTCTCATTCTTCTTTCCATCGACGTCATTTAAAAATACTCTAGTTTCATCTTTTAAAAAATTCCTTCCTCAACCCCATGTCCCCCTCCAACTACTCCCCGACCTCTCCCTGGCCATTCGCAGCCAAACTTCTAGAAAGTTGCACAAACCCACTGTCTCCACGTCTGCATTCACCCCCCAATTCTCAACTGCTTCCACGTTCCAGTAAATGACCCTCATTAATTACCAGGGTCATTTTACTTGCCAAAGCTAATTGTCCAATCCTCCCTTTTTAGCCTTTTGCACACCTGGCCTCCGGGCAGCGCTGGGCACGCGGAACGAGTCCTTTCTCTTTGAAACTCTTGCCTGGCTTCTGTGATAGCCACTCTCTCTCCTGCTTTCCCCCTGCTCTACCTCTATTGTCATTTTCATTTGAATGTCAGTCTTCACTTCTCTCTGCTTAATCTCTCCGGCCTTCAACCTTCTTAAAGACCACAGCTTTTATTGCCTAACCATCTCTTGAATTCATCCATCCCCTTCATCCCCGTGTCACCGCCCTCCTTCTGTTTCGGGACTTTATATTTCCCCTAGTTACGGACGCGCAGGCTCAGCGGCCATGGCTCACGGCCCTAGCCGCTCCGCGGCATGTGGGATCTTCCCGGACCGAGGCACAAACCCATGTCCCCTGCATCGGCACGCGGACTCTCAACCACTGCGCCACCAGGGAAGCCCTATACAAGAAATCTTTTAACTGGCCTCTCTGGCTCTGGATTTTCCTCCCTCCCGTTCACCTTTTTTCTGAAACACGAATTCGATCCTGCCCCAACGTTCAAAGCTCCCCATCCATTCAGAAGGCAACTCAAACCCCTTGGAATAACACTCCTCCATGATGCGCCCTGCTTCTCACCACCCCTGTTCCCACACCTCCTTCCGGCCAAAGCAAGTCATGTGCCCTCTCCCTTCTTTTGTTCTGGCTCGTCCACCTCCCCTTCACCCTTTCCTGCTAACGCTGACCTTGCTTCCAGGAGTCACCTCGGTGCCCTCCCTCCAGCCTTCCCCGATCCTTTACAGTCCAGGCTGTCTGTGCGACCACCTGCCCCCACGGCGAGCAACGCTGCCCTGCTTCCTGACACTGATCACACCTGGGCTATAATCTCTGACGACTGTCCCCTCTCAGAAGGAAATTCATATTTACAAATTTATAAATTCATGTATTCAGCCACAGGTGGAACACAGACTCAGCTGTCATATGATTATTAAAATTTAAACATAAAAGCTACCGAATCCCATAATTGACAGCATTTAGCCCATGGAGACGGCAAGAGGTCAGCCTACCCAAATTCCATCCCATTTTCAACTTGTTTTTAATTGCATCCTGGACTGAAAAGGGGAATATGTGGCTTATCCAGAGGCTTCTGAGCTGCCCCTTTCCTCTCTTCCGGTTCTGTTTACTCCTCCCTCACACCCCAGACTCCCCCCTCTTCCTGCCCCAACACAAATTCTCACCACGTGGTCTCACCAGATCCCACCTCCTGCTCTAGCCATAGCAAATCAGAGTTTCACGGGAGTAGCTTACACTTTATGCATTCACACGCTGTATGCAGCTCTTCCGCCCTCCTACCCACCTGGAAAAATCACTTCAAGCGAAGGAGTGTGAGATAGGTGTGGAAGAATAGGTGAAGCCTTTTTCTAGAACCTTCCAGGTAAAGCCAGGCATCTCTTCTCTATGTACGTACTTCTATTACAGTCCCTATCACCCTGCCCTATGGTTTTTGTCTCTCCCTCCAGACTTGCTCTCCCCCACAGCAAGGCTGCATGTGTGTATATAACACTTTTGTATCTCAGCAGTGCCTGGCACTAAAAGGCATCTGATGAACATTGCTGAATTAATTGATTTAGTGGAGGACATTGGAAACAAACCGGTAAATGTCAGCTGTCATTTTGTTCAACAACTCCAGATCTGCTCTCCAACTGGCAAAGCACTTTGACGTACATTACCTCATTCTGTCCACACAGTAAGCCTGTGAGACTCAGGAAGGAGGATGAGGAACCAGCCCAAGTGGCCATAGTGTCAGAAATGGAACAGGAACCCTGATCAATACCAAATTATACCTACACTCATCTGGGTAGAGGCCCAGTGCATATAAAGAAAAAAAAAAAGAAAAGAAAAGATACAGGATAAAAAAAGATGATCAAACAAACTACGGATTTGCTATATTTGTCTAGAACAGAGCTGTTGAATAGAAATATAATGTGAGTCTTATATATAATTTTAAACTTTACAGTTTATAGTTGAACTTATAGCCTTGTTAAAAAGGTAAAAGAGGGCTTCCCTGGTGGCGCAGTGGTTGAGAGTCCGCCTGCCGATGCAGGGGACACGGGTTCGTGTCCCGGTCCGGGAAGATCCCACATGCCACGGAGCAGCTGGGCCCGTGAGCCATGGCCGCTGAGCCTGCGCGTCTGGAGCCTGTGCTCCGCAACGGGAGAGGCCACAACAGTGAGAAGCCCGTGTACCGCAAAAAAAAAAAAAAAAAAAAAAAAAAAGGTAAAAGAAACAGGTGAAATTAATTTTAATAATATTTTAATAATATATTTTGTTTATCCCAATAGCTATTCAAAATAGTATCATTTAAATGGGTAATAATCCACATTAAAAATCATTAGTGAGATATTTCACATTTCTTACGGTACCTAAGTCTTTGAAACCCAGCGTGTATTTTTCGCTTAGAGCACATCTCAATTCGGGGGCTAAAATTTCATGGGAGATACTTGATCTGCATTTAGATTTCATAAAATTTACAAATAAAAAGGTAGATTCACATATTCAAGTTATTCAAAATATACATAAAAGTTTTTCAGTAACTGAAACAAATATCAGTATTTTTATACTGAAATTTAAAAATTAAAATTAAACAATTTAAAATTCAGCTTCTCGGTTGCACGAGACACAAGTGTTCAGCAGCCACCCATGGCTGGTGGCTACCATGGGGCACTGCGGCTCTAGAAAGCTGAGGCAGCATTTAATCGAAATACTTAAACCCACAGAGGGTATAACCAGCCACTCAGGGGCTAATGGCTTAACGGTGAGAGTTTCTGCTTTAATTTCCTTGAACTGCCCCCAGAGAAGAGTAGGCTCATCTGACTCATCTTTCCCAGAGACAGTACTGACTGAGTAGTTTAAGAAACATTTACATAAACGGAGATGGTTCCCTTGCAGGTTATTAAGCGAAACTAGAAAGCTGAGATTTCTTTTTTAACCTTAGAATTTGATGCCAAGAAAGTTAAACTTGTCAGTTCTGTAGACTCTTGTTATCTCTGTAAGAATGGCATTTGCACCCTCATCACTGAAAATAGGATGAAGCACAAGAAAATGACATCATGTTGTGAAAACCTGTGATGGATTCAGTGATCACAGAAGACATCTCCCAGCTCTGACCGATCATGGCATACATTTGTTTACAAAACAGTTCTTGGAAGTCATTTTATCTAAAACCTAAGAATACCCAGAACTGCAAAATCAGGTTGAAACCTGAATCTAAGTCACCTGAGCTCTGGATATGAGGCTAGTGTGACTGAGGAACTGAATTTTTAATCTTATCTAATTTTACTTAATTTTTATTTAAAAATTAATACTCGATTCAGTTCACGGCAACCTTTATGTTTATTTGGAATAATCGAGGATGTAAATCCACGTTTCGTCTATAAATTTTATGAACTCTAACTACATTCTCATTCTCTGAGTCACTCAAAGAGTATTTTTATTTTTAAGTGCGCCGGCACGGTGCTGAGCGCTGGGACGAGATCAGAGACCGAAAGATAGTACTGTCTCTGGGTTCTGGGGTCTTCGGCAAGGCAGACTGACCAGCACAGAAAAGGGTTTTGAGAGCTAAGAAAGCACAAAGCAGGAGCCCCTGACCTGGGTGTGGAGGGCAGGAACTGCCGCGGTCCTGCGGCATTTGATGCCCCAGGAAATCTTGATCTTCATGATATCAAAAGAATTTCCTGCTCTAAATACAGATTTCCTGGATATACAAACCCAGTTCATTCATATACAGAAAAATGAACATAAACCAACATCTGATCTGAAAATAAGGCTGCTCATTTTTAATAATATCATTTTTCCACAAGTACATCTTCGGACTCCCTGTGTCATATGCTTTTTCAGTTCTTACAGTCAACAAGGTAGATACTCAGTTATCCCAAATAAAAGAAAACATGAATTTGTTTTCAAGATGGAATCCTTTTTCATTACTAAAGAAATAGTCCTGAGTAACCGACTTTTCTCTACATCATAAGGCAAGGGGGACACAGGGTTATTTCACCAATTATGCTGATATTTCCATTGAAAAGAGTCATTCATCAATGCAAAAAAGTTACAGTACCTTTTGAATGGTTTTATGATCCTTTTCTGCCATCTCTTTCAGACTTATAATTTCATCTTCTGTAAACAAAAGGAGAGAGAGGCCAAGCATGAAATTACAAGCTTATGGCCCTGTATTCAATCTGCCTGCTGCAGGGCAGGCTGTACACTGCTGGCAGGCATGGTGGACGCAAGTCCTAGCAGGACTGTGACCTTCACAACTGCCCTTGACATTCACAGCCTTCTTCCTGCTGTTCAGATGGCTGGTCAGATAGGGATTAAGAACTAAGTTCAAGATCCAAGTGTGGCTCAGGGTTGAAAGCTTTTCATCGATACTAGCAAGAGATATTTCTGCTGTTAGTCACAGCCAATACAAACGGCTTTAGCAGGTGGTACTTTATGACTCAGTAAGAACTACCGAAACCTGAAAAAGCATTACTATACCACATCAGAAGAGAAACGAAACTACACTGACGTGGTATAATTTTACATTCAAGGAATGTTGTCCTATATCTGATTGTATCAATGTTTTGCTGTAAATTTTGAATTGCCTACTCATAGCTTTTCATACCGCAGATTAAGGATATCATTGTGTGACTAACATAAATACAAAGATAGCAGTACATGTAAAGACTTTAAAGCAATCTAACTTGGTGATTTAAATGCAATATTTACCAATGTTTATAGATATAAAAAAGAGGGTATAAAGTCTACAAATGGAAATTTGTACTTAAAATTTGTACCAAAAATTGAAGATAATGTAGTAAGTAGTAGCATATTTTTCTGAAGGGCCAACTCTGTTTCTCCACAAAGCACACCCCAATATATATGCTTAAATATTAAAATGTTATAAATTTTAGATAATTAAGCACATGAAACAGAAATCAGCACAAGTTTCTATTTGTTTATAATATTTCTAAGTGATATAGAATACTGATTAGCACAATGCTTGGCTTAGAAAACAACCACCCTGAGTTAAAAAGGCATGGCTAGGGGAGTATGACCAATTTCTGTCTCAAGAAAAGAATGAAAATGAAAAGTGGCTAACGAACTGATGTTTTAAATGTAGGTAACCAAACAAACATATGTTTGGAAAAGACAAGCATGGCTATGAATTTTATAAAGTGCCCAATGTAGAGTTTTCTCAAAAATGACTTTAAAATGTTACCTAATAATGAATTTTCTTTTAGATTGAGTCGGATGTCTTCTTCGAGTTCTGAAATGACTTGAAGCAGTCTCTCATTTTCCACTTTGTACTCCAAATTTTCCTTTTCCAGAGCTGTTCTTAGAGGGCTGTCGTCTTTGATAAAAGAGTCCTAAAAGATGGAGAATTCCATATTTCTAAGCAGGGAGCCAAGGATTTAAATATGCAACACAAGACAATACAGATACAGAAGAGCTATCATATAATTTTCTGAATTCTATTACACACTTATAATATGAATAGTAAAAAGGAAGGAGACTAAATAGAGCTTGCTGGGAGAAAGGCTGCAGTACATTCTGTACAAAGACCACAGCACATGGGGACAGTTTATTGACAGGAATAATGCATATCATACTGTTTGTGTGCCCTCATCATTCAGGTCAATTCATTATGGAGGCAGCTGGGGCCCCTCCACCCACACTTCCCTCTGTGTGTGTCTGAAGTGCTGTCCGCCCGTAACCAGGCAGGCTGGGGAGACCGCGGATGGGCAGCAGCCGGGGGGGTGGGGGGGTGGGGGGGGTGGGAGGATGGGGGGGAGGGCAGCAGCGCTGGGGGGGCGGGGCAAAGCGCACGGCTAAGGAGGGGGGCTTGTCGCCTTTGTGGCATTCCCCAGTGTCAGTGCTGCCAGTGTCATGAGGAGCACATCACATGTCAAAGTGGTGACGTTTTCAGGCTGGGAGCCGCATGGAGTCCATCAGGCACACGGATAACCACACAGTTGGTTTTCTGCTTGGTGAAGGAGCCACCCAGAGGCAATTCATATTCTGAACATTAACGTGGCTTTGCATGCCTGTCACACTGGGACTGTGCAGGCGTTTAATGCTATTGAGGACTTCGGTTTAAATCTCTATGCAAACAGTGATTACCTTGTAAGAAGGTTTCAGGATAACTTACAACAAAAGACTTTAAAGTTATAGTTTTAGTAAAGCAAACTCATTTACATTTTTATTATGTGCGTCTTTTGTTTAAATCTTGCCATGTCCATTATGGGAGAAGCTTTTTCTTACGCAGTAGAAGCTTATGGGGACAGCTAGTCTTCTTTTCTTCTTCTTCTTCTTGTTTGTTTCAAAGCTTTTGAAAACATCTGAATATGCTTGCTTATGGCTGTCTAGATTTTATTGCCGTGCTTTTTTTTTTGAATTAAGATGTAATGAATTGGAGAAGCTGGTGCAGAACTTTATACTTCATGATGATACAATATTAAACTGATTATGCAATCTCAAAATATTAAACAGCATGTTTGAAAGTCATTGTATTGTTACACTAAAAGAGAGAAGCGTCTACATGCCTTCCTTCAAAATTAATATAGACACTAGAAATACTTTTGAACTTTAATCTTCAGGTGAATTATAAGCTATTCTTTTTGTAGCAATGCCATGATTGCAAATACACAAGAATAAATTCTCCTCTCAAAAACAAAACCATTCCTCCCAATATAACTGGTGTCCCTTTGAAACTATACTTTGATTTAACTTTAGAGATATCTGAAAGTAAATTATTAAAAATGTTTTCCTCTGTGGTTATAATGGGTAAAAAGAAAAATAAGTGGGTACAATGTTTTATAGTACATGAATAAACCCTTGAAAAACAACAAGTGACTTACTAATGAAGTTAGTTATATCAGAGTTAACATTTAAAATAATGTTAAATTTTGCACTAAGCCCAATTATGAATCTTCATGATTTTGAGTCACCATTCCATTTAAATTATTTAACCCCAATTCATTCTTAACTAACAAATCTAATAGCTAAGAAACAACACTGTTTTCTTAATAAAGAATCCCAGTCATTAATTTCTTGTCCCACATGGTTCAACTTGAGAACATCACAGAATGTATTTATAGACTAAAAAAGCTTTCTTAAAGACAAACAACATTTGCCTTAATAGGCTTAAGCATACATTTCCTAACAGTGGCAGAAAATGAACATCCACTGTGGATTACGTGAGCGCTCATTATTATAAACTAAGCGAGAACTATTTGAATTAATCAGATGAAGTGTAAAATTTACCAGTGGTAGCAGCTAACACCTAAGTGCGTTTTCTAAAAATCTGGTAGAAAAGCAGGAAACAAGGAAACACGTCCAACTCGAGGGGTTTTTTCCTCCACAAATCCATCGACAGCCCCTCTTCCTGAAAGGTTAACCTTTAGCTCTGTCCCCACCATCTGTCAGCTGCAGGAACTGCAAGTAATTAACTATTCAGATTCTCACAGCAATGAGGACACTCATTAGCAAAATGAACAAAGGGATAGTTCTGGGCGGCTATGGTCATCTGTTACACTCTGAGTGGCAGGTTTTGTGGTGGTGTTCCTTCTACCATCTGCCCACACCACTAGCTTTGGCTCACTTAAACCATGAGACTTCTTTAAAACAAACTGCATTAACAAACCGAAGTTAAGAAGGATGGAGATCATTAAAAGGTGGTTAACTGGGCTTCCCTGGTGGCGCAGTGGTTGAGAGTCCGCCTGCCGATGCAGGGGTCACGGGTTCGTGCCCCTGTCCGGGAGGATCCCACATGCCGCGGAGCGGCTGGGCCCGTGAGCCATGGCCGCTGAGCCTGTGCGTCCGGAGCCTGTGCTCCGCAACGGGAGAGGCCACACAGTGACAGGCCCGCGTACCGCAAAAAAAAAAAAAGGTGGTTAACTAGTTAAAGCTATTAAAAGCCACATTATAGCCTAAGACAGGCTGTGTGTGATCCACAGTCACTCTGGAAATTTAAATTTATAAAGTAACTTGCCAGTTTAGAGTTTTTCTATCGTGTAGTGAGCGCCAGGACTTCAAGTGGTGGCTTACATTGGTCTACTTCTCTTGTGAGCCAAGATGTGCAGTATCACTGTTCCCAGGTTTCAGAATCCCAAACTGAGTCATGAAAGAATCGTTTCTGAAAACAGGTGTGCTCCAGAGCCTTGACACTCAAAATGTGGTCCGAGGACCAGGAGCCTCAGCATCACCTGGGAGCTTTTTGAAAATGCAGAATCTCCAGCCCCAGCCCAGAATCTGTATCTTAACAAGAGCTGCAGGTGACCCATACACACAATAACACAATAAAGGCCGAGAAGCACTGTTTGGAGCACCGCAGGTGCCTTCCCAGCAGTCTCCCTTCTGCCATTTTGGCGTCTCAATCCTGCAGGCTCCACGTACAGTACTTGGACATCTCAATTTGAGGCTGCGGGTGGAGTGGGCTTCTGCTGCATGCCCATGCTGCATGACAGTCACGGAGACGAGCAGGTGCTTTCCCAGTGAGTGACAACCAGGAAAGCGGCACACTGGGGCAGTGTAGCCCTGCAGAGCTGCCACTTTTGAATGACAGCTCTGTTTCAGAACTGTCAGCAACAAATAGTTACATTCACCTGTTGGTGGGGGTGAGGGGATGTGGGTGTGATAGTTGCATAGATCATCCACGTTGGGTAAGAAAGAAAAATGAAAAATCTTTTCAAAACAACTCCAATTGCACTGAAAGCACATATGCATGTGCCTGGGCACACAGACACACAAGCACACATACCTCGACAGGCTAGTTTCTTTAGCAATTCTCCAGTGGATTTATCAGCGTACTGCATGGCAACCTGATAACTACAGCAGTGTGCCATTAAGTCATTGCAGGTTTTTACAGAACGTGAAAAGACACTCAGCCCTTGAATGTAGTTGGTCTGGGGTCGGGGTGGGAGTGGGGGCGGGAATTCAACATTAAGGGTGTTCTGACCTGGAGAGATGAGGCTTCTGGAACTTGAAGAGATTCTTTTTTCTGATTTCCATTTTGTCATAAATATAAGTTAAACTAGCTGTTTATTAAACCTTCCCTTTCCTATCATATTCTTAGATTTCATTCTACAACAGTCCTAGAGAGGGATTATGACTATTAACTATAGAGCGATTTATATAATTGGACTATGAGAAAGAACTAGAGCGTTTCCTTACTGTTTATTCAGTTTGCTTATTTCAAGCTTTTTACAAGTTTTTTCCATTGCTGCATTGAAATTTTCTAAATTGTTTCTCCAAATTCGGTTTTCCAAATCTAGTTTCAGATACTTGCTGTCGCAAGTTTTTTTACACCACTAGAGGGAGCAGTCGTATTAGATGAAATTTCAAATTTAAAAGGTAATTCACCTAGAACTTGAGTGGCATGGAGTTCTAGGAAAGCTAGTTCTTAGAGGATCTTTAAAAAGAAATTTTCAGACGTTTATTTTATATAACCCGTGATCTGCTTTTGCAGTGTTCATGTCCGTCCTCCCAAATGTACACTAGCCCTGCTCTGCGCTGTCCTCAGTCAGCCTGGCGCTTTGCTGGGGTCCTAAGAAGCTGGGAAAAATGTATATACCCAGTTCATCAGAAGTCTCACTTTCCTCAAATCTTAAGGTGTTTACAGAAAGACTGATGTGGTGTCCTTGGGGACAAACTACAGTGAAACAGCCAAGGTCTTCAGGATGCCACCCGAGCCAGAGAACGTCTTCTTATACAAGAGCGGGGTGCAGGCCTGCCACTTTCTGTGGTCCTCACCAAGCCCCATCCACCCTCATCCCCTATACTCAGGCCATCCAGACAGACCAGTTAACGGGCTGAGGACACTCAGAGGTGTAAACACGCCAAGAAAGACCTCGTGTTTTACTGGAAGAAGCTCAATTACCGAATTGGGATGTTCTCAGCAGTGCATTTCATGGAATGTAAACCAGATGGTCATGAGGACTTGTGTATTTCCTCATAATGATAACTAGAATTTATATGCACGTCTTTCTTCAAAGAACTCACAGCATTTCATATCCACTACAACGGGTATCCTCCTCATAACTCTGTTGGCTAGGCAGGTATCACCTCCCATTTCACAAATGGGAAACAAATGGATCAAAATTGCCTTGCTAACTGATGCTGGACATTGGTAGCCAAGTCAGGATTAAAAGCCAAAACTGTTAGTCTTATTTTAACCTTTTCTATTAAATTATTTTCTCCAAAAAATAAGAGTAAATGTAGATCTAAGACAAGAAAAGTAAATGCAAAAATTGGATGTGCCTCTCCCTCCAAGGCAACCAGAACATATACAAAGAAATAATATTCAATTTTATTAGGTCTATGATAATAATCCTTAATACCACATTGCTTAGAAGATGCTCTGGTTTTTTTAGAACACAGAGAATTCTAATAGATTAAACAAAGCACTCCTTCCCCCGTTCGTAAATAAAGTCCTTTAGAATGGCGCAAGTTCAATTTCTTATCTTTTCTAACTTTGGGGTTTTAAGTAAGAATACTAGTGTGGGACTTAGATAAACCAAGGACTGCACTTAAAGGGCCCAGCAACCCACAAGTGTTTCTTCCTAGTGTTAACACTTTGATGTATAACTTCTCAGGCTTCTTCCATACATATATATGCATGTGTCGATATTTATGCGTATCTATACACAGGTATTAATATACACTATATATTAATTATAACATACATTATAATGATATACCTATAGACCATAATACCATAATCTATTATAATAATATAATGTGTATATATATATATATAATATATATAGCAACTTTAATTCTTCCTCTATACAGAGCTCCTCCCTCCTCATGCGGGCCTTTGGGTTCAGCTGGACCTCGGTTCTCATGTCACGTCAGCATTTACCAGCTGTGCCCGGGGTGTAAGTCAGCTTCCTTATCGGTAAACTGCGCTGTGATGTGAGGAGGTAACCCTGCCAGTTGACACTCAACAGGTTGTGATTCTCTGGCCTCCCTGCTTGCCTCTCCTACTCAAACAATCCACTTCGTGCTCCTAGAACCTAATACGAAAACCCCTCTATGGCTCTGCGCTGTGGTTGGGCAGTACAGCCGGCAGCTCAGAGCTGATCTGAGATGAAAATAAACTCTCCTCTAGGGTCCACACTTTCCGGATCCTTCACATTCACCTCCTTGACAGGCAGCTAAGCTCTCCTTTCTGCTTTCTCTCTCTTTGCATTTTTTGTTCTGTCAGTGCTCTGAGCAGTAAAGCAGCTTCTGGCTCCTACTGCAAAGGGGAGAAGAGGGCAAAAACCCTCTGAGAATTTTCCTTCTTGACATTTCCACTTAAGGTCATCCTGTTCCAAGTTGGTTTCTTGGAAGCCTCTGACTTGAGATTGTTTTGTGTCTGTCAAATTATCTGGACTGCAAAAAAGGTGGGACTCTTCCAAATTAAAACAAAAATCTCTTTACATTTCTTCTAGGGTGGGGAAATTTCTGTAGTGGGAGGTAGGTTATTTTATTTCTATTACAAATAAAAATTGAGAACAATTATATTGCTCCTATTTATAATTATTATGGGTTTTCTAGAATATGGTGTCGAGCACAAAAGGGTTGGACTGGCTTATGTTGTGGAGAGATACCCAAGATACATGCATTGTAATCCCTTTATTCCGACCCCAAGCTTTTAGACAGTTGTAACTTCATTTATATGTATTAAAATGAATTACTCTTTGCTGTGAAACTTACAACTTTTTGAGATCCAAATTCTTCACACTGGTCCAGTTCTTCTCTTAATTCCTTAATGAGTTCTTCTTTCTCCTTCAGTTTTTTTAACAAAATATTCATTTTGACAGTCATCGCGTCATGCACAGGTGTCTTCTCTTCTTCCACCTCAAAGAATTTCTGGGGGGGAAAAAGCAGCATTAAAAGTCAGACACTGTGCTAGCACCAGCAGAAACCATTTCGTGTTTTATTCAAGCTCCTGTCTTGTATCCTGTCTTGTAAAGTTATTTTATTTTTGCAACTGGCACACAAGTTTTAGTAAACAACTGTGCTTATATTGAACAATACACTGAAGTGTCATGGTATACGGCACAGTATTATTCTATGAGACAAAGCATGAGTCTGACTGCGTCAGCCATGCCAGTAATAATAATAACAATAGTAAACCTTAATAGGAAATCCACATCATGATTGTGAATGTGCTACCTCAATCTTCTTCTACAAAGGAAGCCAGCAAACATTTTGACGATGTAAGAAAGGAAATGCACTTCAGCGGTGCAACTAATTCCCTCAGTGGTTTGGAATGGAGATGTGAACAAAAGAAGAACCATTTCTTGACAGCCTATTTTAAGCATTGAGGTGCTAACCTATTTGCAGCCATTGCTCTGAAGAATTGTATCACAAGACCAAAACAAGGAAAAATGCTTTAAAAATGATGCCGTGCTTTACTGCCGACATATAAAAATCTCATTTTCAACACAGACATGCAAAAGCATTTTGTCCATTTTGGACTCTGTGAATTACAGAGTGAATTACAGCATCTGTGAATTACAGAAGAATTATTTTATTTTTATCATTTGTTTGTTACTAATACGTTTGGACACATGGACATACAGGAAATATAGTAAAACCTAACCATATCTGCTAATATATTATATTTCAAAGAATTAGATTTACAAACTAAAATTGTTCTAATGTTATACGACGAACACCGGCAGACTGAGAAGAATAATAATACATCGAGGTAGCATTAAGAGTCAAGCTAAGGGCATAACACTGACACAGTCTACACCACACTGATGAAAAACATCAGTAAGTGAATATGCAGTAGAGTTAAAAAGAGTGAAAACAGAACAATCCATATGACAATATAGCTTTCTAATTGGGAGATTTTAAAGAACAGCACTGAGTATGTAGATCTATTTTTCACATCTACTCTGTTTATGTCTACAGTTCAAACGCTCTGCAGAGACTAAGTTACCCCACTGGTGCTCTGGGTGTAAGTGACAGGGCAGCTCAAATCCAACAGGTCTGAGCGGAGGTTGCCCATCTTCACTCTCCTCCTTTCTACCTTCCCCATTTATAACAGCAGCCCAAGCCAGAAACCGATTTTCTGTCATTTTAAGGACCCCCTCCCCCCTCACCTCACCAAATCCGTTCAACCCACCCCTAAATCACTCCCGAGCCCACCCTCCCCTTCCCTGTTCCCCCGCCTTCACGTTACCACCAAATCCGGGGTCCGCTCGCCCGCACACAGCAAAGCCGATCTACTGACACCGGGTTGCGCTGCCGTGTGTTTATTGTAAGGCGCCGAGCCGGGAGTCCGGGACAGCTAATGCTCAAAAAACCCGAGCTCCCTGATGGGATTCAGCAAAATATTTTTAAAGGCCAGGTGAGGGAAGGGAGCCCAGGATGTGCGATCAGCTCGTGCACCATTCTCAGAGTGGCTGACGGTGAGGTAGTGGGGGTGGGGTGGGGGGGGTGGTGTCACAGGGGTTAATATTATCAGTCCTTAGGCTCCAGGAGGCCTGGGGGCTGGGTGCTCATGGTCATCAAGTGGTTAACATCTTCCATTTGGTGTAGGTTTTAGCATCTGTGAAACAACTCAGGAAATGTGCATCAGATAATGTTATCTGGGTACTTCAGAGAGGAGCTATAGCAAGGGACCTGGGGGAGGGCTCTGTCCCGGGAATGCCCCCTAGGGTCCTGCTCAGTTACAGTCGGAGTCCTTGTCTTCACCTGGACTATTGTACTAGCCCTTAACTCACCTCCCTGACTCTTCTTTTGTCCTCTCCAACCAATCTCCACCCTGTGGCCAAACGGATCTTTCTAAAATGCAACTCTCCCCGTCCCCATAGGCTGAAGTCCAGGTCTGTTAGCACAATGGACAAAATGGTACCCCTGTTGCTCTGCTGCTGGCTGACCTGGCCCCTGACTCGTGCCAGCCTGCTGTCCCCTTGCCCCGCCAGACTGGGCATTTAATCAGTGCTGATACTCAGCCAGCGATTTCTCAGAAGCACTGTGGGACCACAGGTCTCCATGTACGTGGAATTTCTAGGCCACCTAATAAGCTCTTACTTGTCAATCTCCTGAATGGCATTAGAATAGGTTAGCCTGCGCCTGAGGACCAGCTCTGTCACTTAGTAGCTTTGTGAGCTTGAACAAGTTTCTCAAATCCCCTGTGTCTCAGTTTTATCATCTGTAAAATGGGACAAACAATAACACTATCTGAATTGTTGTGAGAATTAAATAAGATAGTGCATGTAAACAATTTTGGACAGTGTTTACAGCACCGTCAGCTCCCAGTATTACATCTTAGCGTTTATTATTGTTGTTACTGTTTGTCATCCAAACCCAGATGTCACCTGCTCTGGGAAGCCTTAGCATCCCTCCCCTGCCCACCTGCCTTCCACTGCTCTGTTCTTTCTATATCTTATAGACATTCTTCTTGGGTCCATTTGTTTATTACTTGTTTTTTGCTCATTAATCTTTATGTTCTGAATAGGATGGATTTATTTGTCCTCCTAAAAAAATAGCAAAACAAAGATGCTCCTGACAAGCTGGCCAAGTCACCTCCTTTATAACACAGCACAAACGACCTCTGGGAGCTCATTTAAAATCCCACCAGGAGGGCTTCCCTGGTGGCGCAGTGGTTGAGAGTCCGCCTGCCGATGCAGGGTACGCGGGTTCGTGCCCCGGTCCGGGAAGATCCCACATGCCGCAGAGCGGCTGGGCCCATGAGCCATGGCCGCTGAGCCTGCGCGTCCGGAGCCTGTGCTCCGCAACGGGAGAGGCCACAACAGTGAGAGGCCCGCGTACCAAAAAAAAAAAAAAAAATCCCACCAGGAACTGGGCTGAGATGTTGCACACACATGGCATTGCTGGGGTCAACCTGCCTTCAGGATGCACTCGTCCCCTCTGGACTTCAGGGCAGCGGAGGCCACAGTTCGTTGGAAGAAAAAGAGTTTCACTTTTGACATTTCATAAAGTAATCGTAAGGCCCAAACACATTGGATTCATTTCTCTTCATCTCCAGGAATGTTTCTGATGTTTTACTAGTGTTTATTGAATGAGCTAGGCTCAAGAGGAGGTGAGCAGAAAGCAGGGTTTTGTTTTCACCACCCCTTCAAATCTGATATTCTGTCTCATGTTTCAGTCTCTTAGAAGAGCTCTTGGGAAAGTGCCATGACTTTTTTTTTTAACTCTTAGATAGCAGCGAAAACACAGAAAGAAAGAGAGAGACAGAGAGAGAGAGAGAGAGAGAGAGAGAGAAAGGAAGGAAGGAAGGAAGGAAAGAAAGGAAGGAACGAAGGAACGAAGGAAGGAAAGGAAGGAAGGAATGAAGGAACGAAGGAAGGAAGGAAGAAAGAAAGAGAAAGAGAAAGGAAGGAAGGAAGGAAGAAAGAAAGAAGAAAGAGGGAAAGAAAGAAAGAAAGGAAGGAAGGAAGGAAGAAGGAAGGAAGGAAGGAAGGAAGGAAGGAAGGAAAGGAAGGAAGGAAGGAAGGAAGGAAGGAAGGAAGGAAGAAAGAAAGAAGAAAGAGGGAAAGGAGAGGAAGGGAGGAAGGAAGGAAAGAAAGAAGGAAGGGCCAAAAAACTTAAAAACCCCAAAACTCAACCCCCCAAATTCCAATCCAGCTGACTCTTACCCATCAAAGCTCCTGACCTTTCCCAGTCCCAGCCTCCCGTACACTAGCAGCCTGCAGGGGAGGAGAGGGCTTGAGCCTGGCTTCCTTTTCTAGTATCCAGAGATTTGGTCAAACACCAGCCTAGATGTTGCTGTGAACGTATTTCCTATGTGAGGTTAACATTTAAATGAAGAGACTTTGAGGAAAGCAGATTATCCTCCACACTGTGGGTGGGCCTCATCCAATCAGCTTGAAGGCCTTCAGAGAAAGACTGAGATTCCCAGAGGAAGAGGGAATTCTAACTGCAGAGTGTCTTCAGACTCGAGCTGTAACATCAGTTCTTCCCTGGGTCTCCAGCCTGCCAGCCTACTTTTCAGATTTCAGAATTGCCAGCCTCTGGGACCACAGAAGCCAATTCCTTAAATCTCCATCTCTCTCTCCCCCTCTCTCTCCCCACACACCCTACTGGTTCTCCTTCTCTGGAGAATCCTAATATCTACAACGAAAGAACAGACATTCACACAATGCCTCCCACTCCAGCCCAGCACCACAGCGTTTACTACGTATGGCTCGTCTCCTTTCCATAGTACAGTGCCTTCTCTGGCAGTTAAGAACTGGTGCCCATGGTGCTTGAGGCACTGACATCTGCTCCGTCCTCCCTCCCTTCATGTAACCGATCTTCTGACCACACTGCACCCTGAGAGCTTGGCTCTGATGCAGGGCACAGGGAGGGGAAGGAGGCAGGAGTGTGTCTCTGGTCTTTTAATTCACGAGGGCAAGAACATTTTATTTTGGACTTTAATTCTTTTCTTACAAGAAAATTTAATATTTAATTTTTCCTTTGGCAGTCGAAAGTAGGGGGTTAATATTCAAATCTGTTGATTTGATGTAACTGTTGGCTTTTTATTATTAGAATAATTTTATGATGCTATTTGACCTCATGGGCAAAACCTCTTGACAGACAATATTGGTCAACACAGCTGGATGTAATCTGGGGTGAGAAACAGACTAGGAAGTAAATTCTCAGTAGGGGATACAAAGTGACCTTGGAGTTTAATGCAAATGATGCACTCTTCTAACCCGATGCTGAGTCTTCTGGGTCACCAGCAGTCTCGGGATCCCCAGAGGAGCGGTGGTTGGTATTGGGGGGGCTGCATCATGAAGGTGGGAGCAGGGCTTTCCTCTCCCCCAAGGCTCAGACCCACGCCTAGTTGATCACAGGCTAAACAGTTAAGTTTAATGTATTAAGAGAAGAAGAAAAACCCAGGGAATGTTGTTTCCTTCCATGTGGAGTGACATCCTCCATCGATTATCTGATTAAGACCTTGGAAGAAGGAACTTGGTCACATCTTGGCCATCCCCTCCCCTTTGCCCTTCTCTTTGGGGAGCAGATGCTCTGCTCTGGCAGGAAGAGACCTCCTCAGCCCACGGCTGCCTGTGATGGGAGTTAATCTGCCAAATTCGGGGGTTCAGCACTGAATAGCCTGTGTTATCAGTAAGATGGACGATCTCCATCTGCTGGCTCCCTGACTTTATTTTAACTGGTCCAGAACCTCAGTAGGGAAGACAAGTATTATTTATCAAGTCTCATAAATACTCCAGTAATATTTATCTCTCAAGTTTGCAAATCTAAGCAGGTCACGAAAGCTGCTTAGAATTCTACCATGATTCTTTGATGTCTTTGAGATAAAATATAAATTCTGTAGGTTCCTTTTCCTGTATCCCCTCTCACCACTTTCTCAGCCTTCTTGTCTTCCAGTCATACCAAAGCACTGGCAGTTCCCTGGCGGTGCCTTGAAACTTAAACGCCTCTATGATGTCAAGTGGGCCACCTCCCTGACTTTCTCCCATTTTCCTTAAGCTTGCCAAAATTCATCATCGTTTGCTGGGGCCCAGCGTAGGCCGCCCTAAAGTGGGCCTCAATGGCATATTGATTATTTTGAATTAAAGTTTCTTAAGAAATGGGACACTCAGACCCTCCTTTCTGTCTCCGTGAAAGCAGGAAATCAATCTCCCATAAGAAAGGTGCCCTCCCTACATCTAGAGGTGGAAGGACACCCTTATCACATCCTGCCGCACTAGAGAAGGCAAGGGGGTGATCACACAGGAGAAAGGGCAGAGTTAAAGGGGAAGATGCTTCATACAGCTTGTGTCTCGGTGAGTACGGGATGATTTATTTTGTAACTCTTCTTTATAGTCTTTAGTTTCTTGCCATTTCATCTAAGCAGTTTTCTCTCTCACTCTCTTTTCAACAAAAAGCCTCATTCAGGCCAT
This sequence comes from Lagenorhynchus albirostris, assembly GCF_949774975.1. Taxonomy (NCBI): domain Eukaryota; kingdom Metazoa; phylum Chordata; class Mammalia; order Artiodactyla; family Delphinidae; genus Lagenorhynchus; species Lagenorhynchus albirostris. The sequence continues at coordinate 180,309,026 of NC_083095.1, forward strand.
TGCTCCAGGCAAAGGAATTGGTCACAATCCAAAAGCACGCGTCCTGCCCTTAGCAGAAGCCCATCATGGTTTCATAAGTCAGAGTACAGAAAATTCAGTCCCCTCCAAATACTGAAATGTTGGTGTTTTATTGCACAGTACTGTTATTAGGACTTTAAAAAAAAATTTGAAGTAAAAATCATTTAACACCTGGACAGTATTTGCTGCATTAAAATTTGGAATCTGAAGTTGTTAGAAAGGGATCTGCTATATCTCTGCAACCCTCCAGAGGTGGAAGACAATGACAATCAACACAGCAAGGCTTCTATTTTAAGAATAAATACTTTCCCTGTTCAGAGACTATTTTTTTTAATAAGGTTTCCTTTTTCTTAAATATAAATTTATTTATTTATATTTGGCTGCATTGGGTCTTCATTGCTGCACACGGGCTTCCTCTAGTTGTGGAGAGCAGGGGCTACTCTTCGTTGTGGTGCGCGGTTTCTAGGCACACGGGCTTCAGTAGCTGTGGTTCGCGGGCTGTAGGGCGCAGGCTCAGTAGTTGTGGCGCACGGGCTTAGCTGCTCCGCGGCATGTGGGATCTTCCCGGACCAGGGCTCGAACCCGTGCCCCCTGTATTGGCAGGCAGACTCTTAACCACTGCACCAACAGGGAAGCCCACCGTTCAGAGACTTTTGAAAATTTTAGGGCTTCCCTGGCGGCAGAGTGGTTAAGAATCTGCCTGTCAATGCAGGGGACACAGGTTCGAGCCCTGGTCCAGGAAGATCCCACATGCCGTGGAGCAACTAAGCCCGTGCGCCACAACTACTGAGCCTGCGCCCTAGAGCCCGCGAGCCACAACTACTGAGCCCATGTGCCACAACTACTGAAGGCCGCACACCTAGAGTCCAAGCTCCGCAACAAGAGAACCCACCACAATGAGAAGCCCGCGCACCACAATGAAGAGTAGCCCCCGCTGGCCGCAACTAGAGAAAAGCCCGCTCGCAGCATCAAAGACCCAATGCAGCTAAAAATAAATAAAATAAACAAAAACAATTTTATTATTTTACCATTTTAACAAACTCATTTTTTAACATGACAGCCTTGAAACAGATTTGGGTAATTCTGAATTGAATCTTCGTCTACATTTGAGAAAGTAAAGAAGAGGACAAACCTGAAATGCTTTCCTTGAAACAAGCACTGCTACTTGCTATCCATAAAAAGGTTGCAGTTCTGCAAAATGAACTATGAGTTGTTTGCAAGATCTCTTCAAAGTTACCAAAAAAGACACGTGAGTATTTGATGGGGAAGACATCATGGGAGAATATTTGAAGTCAACTTATAACAATTTTCCATTCCAGTAGATGATGGCTTAGCCAGAGGGGAGAAGACATGAATATAAGGCTTTTCTCCAAATATCTGAGTGAGGACACTCAGAAGAGGAGATAGTTCCATTTACCTTTCCTTCTGAACACCGATTACAGTCTCACCGAAAAGGAAGGCATTGAGATAAAAATTCAGATATTAAAATTTGCATTTTTCTGCAATCCATTTGAGTTTAACTCTAGTCATTTTTTGTATTTTTATAGAAATATAATCAATATGATGCTACACATGAAGCATTTTGCAGAGTGCCTGGGCCATAGTAAATACGTCCATAAGTGATAACTGCTTTCACTGTCATTAATTATCTGCCTAGGGAAAAGGAGGAAGTTTCCCCAAGCACTGTTACTCACAGATCTTTAACCAATGCCCTGTCACCAACGCCACCTAAGACAAAAGAACTGGAGCCCCAGACTATGTCAGATTCCAGGAGATCAGGTCTGCGCAGAACGATGGAGGTACAGCTTATGCAGGGCTCTCTCTACTCCTCTGTATCCTTTTCTCAGGGTAAACATGCCTCCCCATCCCCCTCTTCTCCTCCAAAGTGCCCCCAACAGTCAGTTCCCTAAGGCCCTCTGGCCCAGATTTTACTCACAGAAGAAAGAATACCCACTAAGAAGGTAATGACTTCATTCATTAGCCCCCAGTTAGTAAAGGAGAGGGAGGCGATTCGATTTGAGGAAATGAAATTCTGATGGTTCTGTTTCAAGCACTCTGGGCGTGCGGATGTGCCTAAGGCTTTTGAACAATAGGACGTATTCTCCTGTTACGCCGGCACCCTAAGAGAGCTCTTCTACACAGAGTCCTGCAAGAACACATCAGCATCCATTCTGTACATATTCATAGGACCTACTATGCACAGTTCTGGGCTAGTCACAAATTATTCTATGTATAAGAAAAGCCTCATCATTCAGTGTAGACAGAGAACAGAATAAAGCTAAGTCTCTCTAAAATTCTCTTTAAAAGACCTGGGAGACCGTCATCTAAAGAAGCATCTAAGTACATGCAGTACGTAAGACACAGGAAGTGAGCGTATTCCAAACTTGAAAGCAAAATTAAACCATGTTCCATGCCAAAGGGTCTGAACTGAGAATCACCTCCACCAGGCTGCCAGCCTTCATCTGCACTTCACCTTGATGCCTCTGCAAAGACACATGTCTTAGTCTAATTCAGACTCTTCAGTTCTATAAAAGTCACAGGACTCTCTTCTCTGCCAGGAGCTACATGCATCACATGGGGTGTGAGGCTGGTTATAGGTTTTCCCAATGCATTAGTGCCAAAGAACTGTGGTCCCTACCCCAATTCTGCTCCCTCCTTACACATTTGATTCCCCACCTTGACAAGGCGAGGAAGCGCCCAGTCCTTCCCCATTCAGGAATGAGGGAGGGGCAGAGTCTGAACCACTTGGGCCTCTGTAAAGGGACTTGATTCATCTCAGCAACGCTTTTCTGGGAGCATTTAAGAACCCAACCTCAGGAGTTAGATCACCTCTGTGTCATCCATTCTAGCCTGATTTTTCTTAATCTTCTCTGGTTCCCTGATCCCCATTTGGCTCTGTACACCTAACATCCATCTCAAGTCCCTCTGACTGTAACTCTTTTTTGACCTACTTTTCTGGTGAAGTTTTGGCCTCCCCCCATAAATATATATTCTATTTTTACTTTATTGCCCAATGCACCAAGGCTGTAGGTTAATGACATCTCCACAATCAGCCCATCTCAAAGGACTAATTAGTCTGACCCTCCTTCCATCCAGCTGCTCCAACAAGGAATGGATTCAATGAACTATTCCAAACAAAAAGCCATTCTTATGTTTAATGATGAATTACAGGTAGGACTCCCTTCAAATTCAGTGGAAATGATCACTCTCTTGAGCACTATTTAATATTATTTTGCAACTTCTGTCTAGTGTAAAAAAGTGATATACATTTGAGAATTTAAGGCATGTTATCATTTTCAGTTAGTAGATGTCAACAGTTAGAAAATACAAATGGGACTTCCCTGGTGGCACAGTGGTTAAGGCTCCGCACTCCCAATGCAGGGGGCCCGGGGTTCGATCCCTGGTCAAGGAACTGGATCCCACATGCAAGTCGCGACTAAGGGTTCGCACGCCAAAACTAAGGAGCTGGTCAGCCACAACTAAGGAGCCCGCCGGCCCCAACTAAGACCCGGCGCAACCAAATTAATTAATTAATTAATTAATTAATTTTAAAAAAAGAAAATACAAATAAATTGAGAACTGTTAAAATGAGATCTGATAATCCCACATTTGGAAATCTATCAACAAAGTGGTTGGAAACAGTAGTTATAAAAATGAGTGGTTTCACATCAAAAACATTATGCTGAAGTAAAAGAAGTCAATTGAAAGAGCATATTGTACAATTCCACTTATATGAAATAGTCAGAACAGGTAAATCCACAGCGACAGGAGTTTAGCAGTTGCCAGAGATTTGAAACAGGAGAGGAAAAGGGAGAGGGGAGAATAGGGAATGACTGCTCATGGGTACAAGCTTTCTTTGGGGGGTGATGAAACTCTTTTAAAATTAGCTTAGGGTGGTAATTCCCTATCAGTCCAGTGGTTAGGACTCGACGCTTTCACTGCCGGGGCCCAGGTTTGATCCCTGGTCAGGGAACTAAGATCCCAGAAGCCATGCGGCCAAAAAAAAAAAAATCCATTACGGTGATGGCTGCACAATTCTGTAAATATACTATAAGCCATTGAACTGTACACTTTAAATGAATGAATTTTATGCTGTGTAAATTATATCTCAATAAAGCTGCTAAAAATCAAGTTTCCATGTATATCAAAATATGAAAAAAATTATCTCATCTTCTAAAAACGTAAGATATTTAGGAATAATTTAGTTGTATGAAAAAGATATACAACCCACATAAATAAAATTATAAAACTGCACTGAGATACATGAAATAAGACATAAGTGAATCAAGAAATATTCTTGGATAGGAAGACTGATTATTGTAAATGATACAGATTTCTTCCAAAATTCATGAATAAATTTCCAAACAGTTCCATTTTAATAAAAATGCCAAGGGAGGCCGTTTTGGAATGGAAGTAAACACAATTATTTTAAAATTTATCTGGAAAAATAAGAGATCAAAGACATTTTTGAGAAAGAGAACTAATGAAAAAAGACCCAAACTTACCAGATATTAACATATTATAATGCTAAAAACATTAAATACCAAAACAGCAATGGAGAGCTATAACACTGCATAGATAATCTTATATAGCCACAAAATAGCAGAGATAACCTTGAGATAAACCTTATTGTTGGTGTATGATGAGTGTTAATTAAACAAGGAGGCCGTCAGACTGAGGTGGCTCTAATACCTTAGCAGCCTATGTAAGCAAACCCCAACCTGAACCTGTAAATGCCTCAAGGTTAAGAAATCAATACCTAAGCACAACCAGTCACAAACAGACAATGAGGCTTTTCCATAGAAGGCAAACACTTAAGCTACAGCCAATAACCTCCTTGCTTTGCTTCTGCCTTTTCTCTATAAAGTTTTTCCCCTGACTCCTGTGCTGGAGTGCTCCTAACTACTTCTGATTTAGTGCTGCCTGACTCGAATCAATTTTCGCTCAAATAAACTTAAAAAAAAAATTTTGTTCTTTTTACTCATCCCTCCCCCCTTTTACTGAAATATAATTGACATACAATATTATATTAGTTTCAGGTGTACAACATAGTGGTTCAATATTTGTGTACATTACCAAGTGATCATCACACAGTAAGTCTAAGTTACCATGTCACCATACAAAATTATTACAATTTTATTGACTATATTCCTTATTTCGTACAATACCTCCCCATGACTTATTTATTTTTGCTCAAATAAACCCTTAAAAATGTAACATGCCTCAATTTATCATTTAACATGAGGGAAACATTGTAAATCAATGAAAAAGGAAAAGATATTCAACAAATGACGCTGGGAAAATTGCTTATTAATTTGAAAGCTAGTGACAGTCTCCCAAACTTTTATTCCTCCAGTCTCTCTAAGGGATTTTTTTTTTTTTTTTGGCTGTATTGGGTCTTCATTGCAGTGTGCAGGCTTCTCATTGTGGTGGCTTCTCTTGTTGTGGCGCTCAGGCTTCAGTAGTTGTGGCACGCAGGCTCTAGAGTGCAGGCTCAGTAGTTGTGGTGTACAAGCTTAGTTGCTCCGTGGCACGTGGGATCTTCCCGGACCAGGGCTCGAACCCGTGTCCCCTGCACTGGCAGGTGGATTCTTAAGCACTGCACCACCAGGGAAGTCCTCTCTAAGGATTTTATATGCTCCTAAATCCCTCTGTGTCTGAGGGACCTAGAGTAGTGTGTTTTCTTATCTGAATCAGAGCTGATACATTTCCAAGACCACAAGAAGCTAAATAAAGTGTAATTTTTATCAAAACTTTTTCTTTTATCTGAAAATAAAGTACTATAATATCACACAAGAAATTGTTTTAATAGTTAAATAAATTTAAAACCTTGCTCCATAGCTGAAAAAGCACTTGTACCTGTATCCTGAACTGGCCTCCAGAGGGCAGCAGAGAGTCATTTACACTTAACCAAAAGTTACCTCTTAACCAAAAGTGTGTACTTTGGTTGTTTTTTCAACTCTTCTGTTCTTTCTTGTGACTAGGCCTTAACAAACTGGGCGGCCAGGATTTGGAAGGCTGTCTGAGGTCATGGATCAAAGCGATGCCAACAAGCCAAAGCAAAGATTCAAAGAATCACTTTTATATCTTTAAAATAATTCTTTAATTAGATAAACCAATGAACCACAGTTAATACACTGTTGGCTAAGCATATTTAACCAGCACATGTTTACGCAACACCGATGCATATAAAGCATTTAATCCTTTCAGGGCTTTCTATTCCTAGACATACAAAAAGTATATAGAAAGGGTGATAGTCACTTATTCTGTCATATTTTTTGAGCATTTGATACACACTAAAAGTTTATCAGTGACCCAGAAATTGTCGAAGACACAAAGGATTACAAAAGCATGTTTCAAAAAAAAAAATCATGTTATTCTGACTTACTTCGTAAACAACAAAGATTCTGGATAAATAGGCGAAATGCTTCTATAAACTGACAAAGTGAGGAATAGTTCAGCCAAAATTAAGTGAGTGCAGACATCCAGAGACTTGTGCAGGACACTGAAGCTGGCCTGTACTCCAGGGCATTGCGAAACCAGGTAAATTTGAACTTTGGTTTTCACCTCTTAACAGGGCACAGAGAAAAGGCATCACACAGGTCTTCCTCAAAGTGGTGATTCCAAATAATAGGAGACTACCCCATTAAGGTTGAGACACCAAAGGGCCATCTCTTCAGCGTGAGAAGGAACTAGAAGTAACCACCTTGAACCCTGTACCTCCTCCCATCCCAGTAAAAGTGAAATTGCCTCCTGTCTGGAAACTTGGCTCAAAGTATAGAGGTGGAGAAAAGTCTCTTCTGAGTTTTATACGCATGAGATGGCCCACATTCATACATCTGGGTGGTCTAAAATGCCTCAAGCTGAGAATTAGGTTAAAGCTGTCACAGACCCAGGAGTCTCACAGAAGCAAACAGAAATCTTCTCTACAGAGACTCACCTCTATTCCAGGCCTCAAAGAGTTTCTGCAGAAATATGAGTTCACAGTCAAAAATCATGAAACCCGAAAGTAAAGGACATATCATGAGCGACAGCCAGTACTTATTAGACCCTCAAAGATGAAAGACATGGAAATTATGAAACATGGAAGATGAATCAAGTACACCGAAATATATTTATAGAAATAACAGGACAAGTTACGGGCAAAGAGCCAGAGCCATTAAAAAATAACCAAACCAACCAAGCACAGAACTCCTAGTCATAAAAAAGGTGATAAGTGATATTTTAAAACTCAATGAAAATTGATAAAATAGTAATAAAAATATGCAGTGGGGTTTTAAAATATAGGATTAAAATATACGAGAGTAATGAGATATATATTAAGCCTTTATTCCAACACATTTTTTAGTTTAAAGGAAATAAAGGCCCCAGACAAATATTTCACTATATCTGACTCAAAAGGAATACAAACCCGAAATAGTCTCATAATCAGTAAGGAAATTGGGAGTTCAAAATATGTCAATCAATCAACTCCTCTAGGCCCAGGTGGCTTCCCTGGCTGTTCTAAATATTTAAGGAAGAAAAAGTTCTAATTTTACACAAATGCTCCTAGGAAACAAAATGCAGATAACATTTCCCAGCTCATTTTGTGAAGCTACCATAATCCTGATTCCCAAACCCAAAAAGAATAGTATAAAAAAGGAAAAGTAGGTGCTTCCCTGGTGGCGCAGTGGTTGAGAGTCCGCCTGCTGATGCAGGGGTCACGGGTTCGTGTCCCGGTCCGGGAGGATCCCACATGGCGCCAAGCGGCTGGGCCCGTGAGCCATGGCCGCTGAGCCTGCGCATCCGGAGCCTGTGCTCCGCAACGGGAGAGGCCACAACGCTGAGAGGCCCGCGTACCGCAAAAAAAGGAGAAGTATAGCTCACCACACTGATGTTCACAGGTTTAAAATATCCTAAGCAAAAGATTAACACACTAAGTTCAGGAACAAATTTTAAAAAGAAACAAACAAAAAAACACACCATGACCAAGTTGAGCTTATACAAAGAAAGTAAGGTTGATTTCACATTTTTAAAAATCAGCTAATTAATTTCACCACACTAATAGATTAAGGGGGAAAAAATCATATGGCCTCTCAATAGATGCAAAACCCCCACATTTTACAAAATTAAAATTCATTCATGATTTTTTCAGAAGTCTCTTTGCAAAAGAAATATCTACAGCAAGTATTATGTGTAATGTTGAAATACTGTATTCAGTATTGATATAAAATAAGGATGCTTGCTGTCATCACTTTTACTTAACAATTTGCTAGATGCCCCAACAGTGCAGCTGGCAGAGATGAATGAAGAAATGGTGTAAAATTGTAGGACAGCAAAACTTGCCATCCCCAAATGTGTCTCTTTGGCATGAGGATTAATTGGGCTGATTATTTTTAAGAAACAGAAAACTCAGAAAGCTTTTCTTGTTACCTCCCCCTTAGCTGCTCAAAGAATTTAGATAAAGGGCCTGTCTCCAGAATGGAGCTATCACTAGAGATATCTGTAAAGAATATGGACTAGGTGTGCTGGGAGAAACTTGGCAGGGCCTATAGATTAGGGTCCACTCTGTATCCCATTGTCTCTGCAGGACCCAGCAAACATTTGTTTACCAAACATTTGCTTTTCCATCTCTATTTCCTTCCTCCCCCTTGAGGTCCCAAACCATACCCCCAACATGCTCTTTTGTCTCTAGCAGAAGATGGTATTTAAGGTGAGGGTTTCAGCCATTTTGGCAAGTTACTCAGTTTTCCTGGGCCTCTCCCACGTGTACATGTTATTAAACTTTTGTTTTCTCTTGTTAATCTGTCTCATGTCAACTGAATTCTCAGAGCAGCCAGAAGAACCTAGAATGGTAGAAGAAAATATCTCCCCCCCACATAGATTTATTTTAAAATGTATATGGAAGAACAAAGAAAGAGCCATGAATATTTAAGCCATCCTGAAAAAAGAAAATGAGACAATTTATCCTACCAAACACCTACAATTAAGTATTAATGTAAGCAGATGGGGTAGGGGGTCCCGGGAGAAAGAGACCCAGGCATGGCTTAAGCCACTTTGTGATCTAAGCCTGGCCACAATGCTTGCCCAGTAATTAAGGATCTAAAGGGAAGTGAGGGAAATGAAGGAACAAAGGAAGAGCAGTAAAGAAACAATAGTTCAGCGAGAAAACAGAGTCCTAGTTCCTCCTCAAGGGATATACATAACCATCTGACACCTGTCTTCAGTTCTGCAGGAACTAAGGCCCCCACCCAGGTGGAGGACAGAATGATGTTGACCCTCTTGACTTCAATCAACCAAAGCCAGGACTCTGTCAACCTCTGCCCCAATTCTGTGCTGAATTCTCCTCTGCCCAAGTCCCTTTATGAATATGCATGAACCCTTAGTTTAAACGTCCCCAATTTTGCTGTTTGGGGAGACATTGCTCTGTGAGAGATCCCCAGTGTTCCCCTTACTTGCTGCAAGTAATAAGTCCTTCCTTCTCCCAGTCTTCAGCTTGGTTGTGTCTTTTGGCTCAACACCCACCAAGAGGTGAACCCAGTTTTGGGGTAACATTAATTTTAGTGGGACTTCCCACAAGGACAGATAATCTAACGAATGGAACAGAACAAAATACCCCAAATCTAACCTACACACATACATGGGAGTTCTGACATGACACATTATCTTCTGTTATTAACTTGAGAACCTGGGGGATCATTATGGGGAAAAAATTAATCCCTCCTTCACATCAATACTAAAAATCAGTCCCAGTGGATTAAAGACCTGTATGTATGTAAAAGACAATAATATAAAAATCTTAGAAGACTTTAAGATATAGCTGCATTTTTAAAACAAAACACAGAACGTGGAAACCATGAGGAAAATATAGGAGTTTGACTACATTAATGTAAAAAAACCACTTTGGTTTATTAAAGAACACTGTAAGAAGAGTAAACAGGGGACTTCCCTGGTGGCACAGTGGTTAAGAATCCGCCTGCCAATGCAGGGGACACGGGTTCAAGCCCTGGGCCGGGAAGATCCCACATGCCGCAGAGCAACTAAGCCCGTGCACCACAACTACTGAGCCCACATGCAGCAACTACTGAATCCCACGTGCTCTAGGGCCCGTGCTCTGCAAGAAGAGAAGCCACAACTACAGAAAGCCTGTGCGCAGCAACGAAGACCCAATGCAGCCAAAAAATTAAAAAATTTAAAAAAAAGAGTGAACAAAAAACCAAGAGAAGACATGTGCAACACATAAAACAAACAAAAGATGAGTATCCAAAATATGTTTTTTAAAATACTCTTATTAACCAAAAAGAAAACAAATAACACAATAAACAATGAATTTGAACAGGCATGTCACAGAACACGAAAACTGAATGGCCGATACACATTTTTTTTTTTTTTGTGGTACACGGGCCTCTCACTGTCGTGGCCTCTCCCGTTGCGGCACACAGGCTCCAGATGCTCAGGCTCAGCGGCCATGGCTCACGGGCCCAGCCTCTCCGCAGCATGTGGGATCTTCCCAGACCGGGGCACAAACCCGTGTCCCCTGCATCGGCAGGCGGACTCTCAACCAATGCGCCACCAGGGAAGCCCCAATACACATATTTCTAAAAGGGTTAACCGTATTAATAACAAGGGAAACACAAATCAGACAAAATAAAATAGTTTCATGTCCATGAGATCAACAAACATTTAAACATCTGACAATATCAAGTCTCGACGAAGAAGAGTAACAAATATTTTCATATTATGATCAGTTTGGAAGGCTCTTGGCCTTAGATAATAAATATGAAAATCCACATACTCTCCATTCCACTCTTACAAACATACTTTAAAAGCACTCTTGCACATGTGTACCTGAGACAGTACAAGAATGTTCAGAACAGAACTGTAAGAGCAAATGGCAATTTCATATGCCTCAACATAATAAAAATTGATAAGGATTACAGATATCTTCAGGGCACTTTACTATATCTGAAATCTGTGGTTAGTGGACAGAAAACTGTAAGCCTAAACACTAACACGGGATAATAAAGGGCCAGAAAAAGACACCAACACCAAGGAGTGTCATGAATTTGTATAAGAGCTTATTTGTTTCACAAACATTTAGACTGCACTTATCATGTGCCCAACACTGTTGTAAGTGCTTCACCAGCATCAGTTCATTTCATCCTCAAAACAGGCCTATGAGCTGGGTACTAATATGATCCTCATCGGACAGATGCAGAAACTGAGGCAGAGAGGGTGAGTATTTTGCCCAAGGTCACACGCAATTAAGTGGCAGAGCCAGGATTCGAAAGCAGTAGTTTGACTCCCAAGTCCTTGTATTAAAACATACACTATGCTAACTCCTAACCATGATGCTATATTGTGCTGGCAGAACCACTAGGGAAGTAATTTATCCAACAAATGCAGTTAAATCCCTTATTGATGTGAGCATAAGGATACCGTTCCAGCTATCTAGTCATTGCTGCATAACCCTGCTCCCCAAACTTAGTGGCATAAAACAACTATTTCTCATGGTCACTCACTAAGGAATTAGGACAGGAGTAGCAGGATGGCACACTCCTGCTCCTTGCCAGGACCCCAGATGGCAAGACTAAATGCCTGGGGGCTGGATGACTTGAAGGCTGGGCTCAGTTGGGCCAATGGCCCCAGTACCCACATGCAGACTCTCCAAATGGCTTGGGCTCCTAACAGCATGGCAGCTGGATTCGGAAGGCGAGAATCCAGAGAGCAAACATCCCGAGAGCATAGGATGTAGTTGCAAGGCTTCTTTTGTCCCTGCCTTCGAAGTCATGCAGCGTCACATTCTGTCTTTATGACCAAGTCACGGAGGCCCCTCAGATCCAGGGATGGGGAATTAGGCTGCACCTCTGGGTGAGGAAGAAGCAAGGTAACCTTGCGGAAGAGCAGGTGAGTGGGAGACAGTGTCAGGGTCACCTTTGGAAACACAACTTGGCCCAGAGTCACAGAGGCTGTTGACAGGGCAATAGGTTCTGGGATATTTTTAGCCACAGGTAACTGAACAGGCAATTAACAGTGGCTTAAATTCTAAGGGGGTTTTTGTCTCATGACATAAAAGGGCCAGAGGCAGGGCAAGTCCAGAGTTAGTTAGTTGCTCAGTGATGTCATGAAGGACCCCAGTGCTTTCTGTTTTTCTAGTCTGCTACCCTTAGCACATCCTAAGTATCCCACTCCTTGCTTTTAGGTTGGTTGCAGCAATTCCAAGCATCAGAAGGAGACATAATAATGTCAAACAAAGAAAAAGAGGGGTATATTTTCCCTTGAGTCTCTTTTAACTAAAAAAAAAAAAAAAGAATAGGGACTTCCCCAGCGGTCCAGTGGTTAAGACTCTGAGCTTCCACTGCAGGGGGCAGGGGTTCGATCCCTGGTAGGGGAAGTAAGATCCCACATGCTGCAAGGCACAGCCAAAAAGAAGAAGAACCTCCTTTCTAAACCTCACAGTTAACTTACTTTCAGGTCACATTGGACCTGAACTTGCCCTTGTTCATGCCATAGCTGGAAAAGAAGCTGAGAAAGGATCTAGCATTTTGGCTTCATAGTAAGAAGTGCTTCTGCTAATAAAAAAAGGAAGGGGAAGAATGACAGTGGAACCACCAGTATCTGCCACAAGTTCAGGCAACCTCCATTCACTTAGCAATTTTTAGCTGATTGCTAATTGTGTACCAGGCACAGCACTAAGAGGCAGGGCATGGCGGTGCGCAAGACAAGCGTCCCTACCCTTGTAAGGCTTACAGTCCAGCACAAAACAGAGACACGTAACAAGCAATCACATAATTAAATCAAAGGTGTTCAGTACCATGAAAAAGAGGTATGCAATCAAAGCACGATTTGCTGTAAAGAAAGCAATATTGCTTTATGGAAATATACTGCAATGAAAGACAAGATTATAGTTATAAATACTAAAAGAATCACAAGGTCCTCGCTAAGATGAAAAAATAATGACTGGAAATGATCAAGAGAAGGAAGCATGGTGTCTGGAAGATAGATCGCGTCCCCATCATTAGAAAAGTTACTCCATTGAGGATCTGAGACTGTTCCCTGGGATTTACTACAGACCTGAAGAAGCTTCTCTTGAGACTCCCTGACCTCCTTCTATGGAACCGCATGCTCACCAAACAAACTCTGGAATACTGCATCGCTTGCCCAGGTGGACTAGATACCAGACTGGAATTTTTCAGTTTCTGAAAAGTTCTATCTGTCACCATAAAGTGTTATTTTGGTCAGTTTAAAGTAAGCATGAACAATCTTAGACCTTCAAAGCTATAATCGCTGACTGGGAACCCATGGCGAGCCCCACCCTGGGCACTCACAAGATATCAAGCCGGTTTCACCCACAATGGCACTCAAAACTCACCTGGTACATTCCTTTGATAGTAGCTATGGCATCGGCCAGCTGCTGATTGTAGCATTTTCTTAAGGTATCCTCATTCTGCAAATGAAAAATAAATACAACAAGCACCACAATGGATTTCCAAATGCAACTCTCACACCTACAAGGGAGGGGCTCAGTATAAAACCATCATTCAAATCATATGCTCTCTCAAAAACTTCACTTTATAATGATTTCCCCTATGTTTACAGCTAATACAACACATTCCATTTTCACTTACACTGAACCAAAAGCAACAGAGAGCTCATATGGATAAAATAAATAGATGATGTGAACGTTTTCTCTCATCTTCCATATCATAGTCTTTCTAATGTCTTAGAACTGCTTATAAAATAGTGAAATCGGGGGATGGGATAAGTTGGGAGATTGGGATTGACATATATACACTACTATGTATAAAATAGATAACTAATGAGAACCTAATGTATAGCACAGGGAACTCTACTCAGTGCTCTGTGGTGACCTAAATGGGAAGGAACTCTTTAAGAGTGGATATATGTATACGTATAACTGATTCACTTTGCTGCACAGCAGAAACTAATACAACATTATAAAGCAACTATACTCCAATAAAAATTAATTAAAAATAAAATAAAATAGTGAAATCTATTTGGAGTTCACATCCTCTTCTGGTCCTGGTATTTTTGGATGAATTATGCTCATGGAAAGAAATCTAGGGCCACTAATCCACAAACTAGAGTCACTTTCTGATTAATCAAATTATTTGATCCTATCTGTTATGGATAACAATGAAAGATAGTACATTAAAAAAATACTCTTGTATGGAATCTAAAAAAAAGAAAAAGAGTTCTGAAGAACCTAGGGGCTGGACAGGAATAAAGACGCAGATGTAGAGAATGGACTTGAGGACACAGGGGAAGGGTAAGCTGGGACGAAGGGAGAGAGTGGCATGGACATGTATACACTACCAAACGTAAAATAGATAGCTAGTGGGAAGGAGCCGCATAGCACAGGGAGATCAGCTCGGTGCTTTGTGACCACCTAGAGGGGTGGGATAGAGAGGGTGGGAAGGAGACACAAGACGGAGGAGATATGGAGATATATGTATATGTATAGCTGATTCACTGTTATACAGCAGAAACTAACACAACATTGTAAAGCAATTATACTCCAATAAAGATGTTAAAAAATACTCTTGATTCTGATATGAATTTTGATTCTAGCATGGAGTGTAAACCACCAATGGGCTTTAGAGTCAGGCAGAATTGGATTTCAATGTTACTGTGCCACTTACTATCTGTCTGACTTTAAGCAAGTGACTTAACCTTGGTGGCTCAGTTTCCTTATCTGCAGAGCAGGGATGAGAGGATTTCCACTTAGGGATTGTTGAGGGATTTAAAGAGGAAATGCATTAAAAGGTACTTTGAATGGTGGGGTCAACAACACGTGGGTGTTTTGTTTTATAACAGAAAAATAACACTGATGCCTGTTCTTAATGACAGATAAATATGCTAACCTGATCAAAGATTTTAGGAAATTCCTCAGAGCAGCAGAGTTTTCATGTCTTTGGCTCCTACGGAGCCATTAAAACACAAGTCATATAAAACTGTAGTTAAGGGCTGAAATTCAAGCATTAAACTCTCTGGTCTGGAACCTAAACCCTGATGGTTTTTTAAATGGTGACCTTGAGCAAGTGAATTAACCTTTCTGTGCCTTGGTTTCCTCATCTGTAAAAGGGGTATAATAATTGTACCTACTTTGTACCTAGGTTAGTCATGAGCCTTAAATGAGTTCATACACAGGGTACTCACAAAAGTTTCTGCACATAGTAAAGCTATAGGTACCATACAGCTTTATGTAGTCATCACATACAAATTAAATTGCCCTCATAAGTTGCTAAGCTAAAAACTGTAGTATCTACACATCTAAACATAAAATTAATCCACATACGAAACAGAGGAAATGAGAGAACTTCTACCTGTTGGTAACGTTTTTCGATTGTCAGGATCCTGTCATGTAGAGAAGTGAAAAGTCTGCAAGATTCCTCTCTAAGACGGTCCTCAAACTTCAGTGGAATCAATTGTTTGAGGAACCCAAAATCCACCTGAAGAGATTTAATAATCTAAAAATGGAAAAACATACGTTATTGTAGAGAGTTAAGGGCCCTCTGTGTAAAGATTCTAGCACCTGGCCTGGTCTGGACAGATCACTTGGGCACCTGGTCAGGGGCTTGTCCTGAATTGAAGATTACCTCTCCAAAGTCATGTACACTGGGGGTTCCAGTTAATCTGCTAAACTAATACATGCTGATGGACGAAGGGAGAGGAGGTTCCCAGCAGTTTCCTCCCATACAGAGTAAGTTATCCTTTGCCATGAATCAAAAAACGTTTGAAAAAATAATTTTCAATATGTGATTTTCAGATCAGGAAAAATGGGCAAGAATCAACATTTGTTGTGAATTTACTAGCCAAGTACTTAAATATATAACCAATGTGTTGACTAAGAACTGGTTGGTATCATCCAAACTCAATGTATTTTTGTCTCCCACTGTCTATTTAAAATGTATTCACTAGGACTTCCCTGGTGGTCCAATGGTTAAGAATCCGCCTTACAATGCAGGTGACGTGAGTTCCATCCCTGGTCGGGGAACTAAGGTCCCACATGCCACGGGGCAGCTAGGCCCGTGCACCACAACTACAGAACCCATGCACTCTGGAGCCCGAGCCACAACTAGAGAGAAGCCCACACACCGCAACTAAGACCCAATGCAGCCCAAAATAAATAAACATTTAATTCAAAAAATAAAATAAAAAATAAAATGTATTCACTAGGTAATCTTCCCTCGCCCTGAATGGAAACTGTAAGCAATTCCTACTCATTCTTGGGAACAGAAAGTCCCATCACCACTCAAAACACAGCCCGAAAGTAGCATTTAGAATGTGACACTTCCAACTTCATTCATAGCTAAGGCTGCTCCCTGCACTCCAGGCCAAGGGCAGTAGCTGGCACCTGCACATCTTTAAGGAAAAGAGTGGGATTCACTCTTGAGCTCTCTCCCCTCTTACCTCCTCCCCACACACCCCAGCTGCTTCTCCACCACAGACAAGGCAGAAGGGATAAAGGGACACGGCTGTTCCTACCTGGCGGGGGGCTTCACCCTGGTCTGGTAGGACAGGAGAACGACCCTTCTTCCCTCGGGCACCAACACAGCTTCTCTAGAGGTTCCCGCTGCAGGTACCCTCTCTCCTGTGGATGCACAGGGACAAGCAGCTGCTTCTCTACTCCAGGTGGTCACTGCTACTCCGCCCTCGGGCCCTATGAATCTGGAGTTTTACCCTTTCTTCTCCCTTCTGTTGGGGGCCCTCTGTCCTTCTCAATCCGTCAACTGGAGAGGACCCAGAATGGCCCCAAGCTGGCGCTCTCTCTCTTCTTCTCAGAGGCCACATGTGGTCCACAAGAAACAATCACACAACCCTCACCCCGGCAACTCTGGCAGTGCAGACTGATCCCAGCTCAGCCGCTCCCCCTTCTTGCCCCAGCCCACGTTAGCTTCCTTGCACATGAATCGGCGCCGGTCCTCTGAGTCTTCCAATAGCAGCAAACACATTTCAAGTTCCACAGAAGCCTGCCTTACCGGCTTTGAGCTGAGGAAGAGCCCTTCCGCTACCCCTCCCCCAGAAAGAGCACGGCAACAGTGTTTCCTAAAGAAATTGCTTCGGCAATTTTTCCCCTTCACCTCCTGATCCCCGTTTTTATTATCCTTGGTCTGATTAAAGAGCTAAGAGTCATTGATCTGATGTGTAACATTCTCTTCGTAAATTCTGCAAATGGGATCTTACACTCACTTTGGAATTTGATACCTGGCTACTAGCACCCTGGGAAGAAGCTCGGTTTTAGCATCCTGATACTATGTGGGAGGTTTTATTTTGCAGTTGAGGATATCAAGACTTTGAGAGGTTAAGTGACTAACTAGTCCAACATTACGTGGCCGGTAAGCGGAAGGTCCAGATTTGAACAGAGTAGTGACTGACTCAGACTCCTTCTTTATACCATGTTGTCAACTTATGAAGGTTACTATTTTGAGAAATACGAAAAAAAATTCTAGAGCAAGTGAAAGCTTAAAGAATTCCTTAAATTCCAGGGACAAGATGAAATGACTTTGCCTTTAGGAGATCCAGCCCCATATGGACGGCTTGTTCTGAAGAAGGGAGGGACAGGAATCCTGGTATGGTCAAAAAAACTTCTACTGGCCCAAGACTCCCATGGATCAGTTTACAAGAGACATACCTAAGACACAATGACACAGAACTGAGGTCAGTGTAGAAATAAGAAAGTTTTACCAGGCAAACAATGTCCCGAAGAATGTTAATATAGGTATATTAATATTGAACAAAATGGACAATATGTGTATGTGCATATATGTATATATACGCACATGTACATGTGTGTGTGAATATATATACATATATGTATATACACACACTCAACAAATACAGGTTATTTTTAATTTCTCATTTCCATGGCACAATAATGAAGACTGACCTCACACAAAGCCTCAGGACAGGTCGCAACATAGACCAAATAATTCATCTCACAAAGACTGTCCGCTGACAACAAAGCACTGAAGTTAAAACTCAGCAACGTAACAGTAACTAAAGAGCACACGTGGAGATCTAACCAACTTCTTATTAAACAATGGGCCAACAAAATAAATGGGAAATTGGAGCACTTGAATCTAAATACTAATAAAAAAACTACATCTCAAAATTTGTGGGATGACGTTAAAGAAGTAATTAGTAGGACTATATTGCCTTAAATATTGTCATTTATACTGTCTTTAAATGCTTGTGAAAGGAAAGAAGGGAGCCTCAAAATGAATGACCTGTAGGCATGGATAGCTAAGAGCCCCGTGTCCATCACACAGGTCCTTCCTTACTGAGAGAAGCATGACTTTGTCGGGGCAGTAATGTGCCTCGCCAATATACTCACTCCTTCAGAACCCTTTGCAGTTAAAGGGGTCATGTGATGTAGTTAAGGCTAACGATAAATACGCTGGGGTTTTCGATGGAAAGTTTTTGCTTTTTTAGTAGAGCTACCACCACTCCATTCCACTTCTCCCCTATTCTCCTTCCTCTGTGAAATGCAGATGGAGGCTGGAAATGGAGCAGCCATCTTGTTACTGTGAAGTCAGAAATATGATAGCAAAATCCATGCACTAATGATGGACCTGTGAAAAGATAAAATGAATCTGGTACACAGATGACATCAGGGAGCTACTGCCCTAACTTGTAACTCCAGATATTCTAACCCAAGACTTCCTGTTAAGTCAATATAGTTGCACTGTCTGTACATGGAGCTATATGACATCCCATCTAATACCCAGATCCAATTCACGGAATTAGAAAAAGAAAAACAGAGTAAACCCAAAGATAGTAGGAGGAATTAAATAATAAAGATAAGAGGGACTTCCCTGGTGGCGCAGTGGATAAGACTCCGAGCTCCCAATGCAGGGGGCCTGGGTTTGATCCCTGGCCAGGGAACTAGGTCCCAACATGCATGCCACAACTAAGAGTTTGCATGCCACAACTAAGAAGCCCACATGCTACAACTAAGCAGCTGGTGAGCTGCAGCTAAGGAGCCCGCCTGCCGCAACTAAGACCCAATGCAACCAAATAAAATAAACAAATAAATATTTTAAAAACACATAAATAAATAACTAATAAAGATAAGAAAAGACATTTATGAACTAGAAAATAAAGATATGATAGAAAGGATTAATAAATCCAGAAGTAGGGTCTCTGAAAAAAATTAATGAAATAGATAACACTGTCAGGATTCATCAAGAAAAAAGAGGAGGTATGAAGACCATATTAAGAATTTTAAAAGAAATATAACTACGGATACAATAAAGACCTAAAAACGATATGCAAAGACAATAATCAACACCATAACCAACAATTTGAATATTTTGTAGAAAAATATAACATCAAAACGACCCAAGAAGATTTAAGAAAACCTTAATATAACCATAACAAAACAACAGCAGTAAAAATAAGCACAGACTGTTTTACATGCAAGTTTACACTGAAGAAATAGATACTTCCAATCTCAAGCCAGTAATTCCAGAGAACAGACTAGGGAACACTTCCCAACTCACTTTATGACAATACTATGACTTTGCTACCAAGACTGAACAACAGCATAAGGAGAAAAGAAAATTATAGGACAACCTCACTTACGAACATAGATGGAAAACAATCCTTAGTAAATTAACAGCAAATAATGCAATGCAAAAGGAAATATTATAGTCCAGTTGGGTTCGTTCCAGGTTTACTATCAAAAACTCGAATTTCTTCACATCATCAGATAAAGGAGAAAAACCATATGACTGTATGACCATCTCAACAGATCCATGAAAAGCATTCAAATCCAGCCATTCATGATTTTTTTTAAAAAAATGTCTCTCACTAATTTGAAATAAACATCCTTAATCTGATTTAAGCATATTGCATCAGATTTTGGTTCAACTATATTAAAAAATCCAAATAACAGAAGCATAAAAGAGAGGTAGGTTTACTTCTCTTTCACTAGGTGGTGAAAATGACCAAAGATCCTTCTATCTCCTTAGTCTTCTGTATACCTCAAAATCATGGTGTAACTGGTAGCATCCCTGGTCTAGGCACTGAAGTAAAAAGAGGAGGGCAAGAAAGAAAGAGAGGAAGGAAAGAGGGACAGGATGAGGAAGAGGTAAAGTGGCAGACAGTGCATCGGAACTGTGCCTTAAAGGTTGCCCAAAGCGGCCACCCAATATTTCCACCTAAATTCTACTGACCGGAACTTACTCATTTAGACGCTAGTTGCAAAGGAATAAAGTTATAACACTTTTCTGAAGGCATAAAAGAAGACAATAAATTGGGACGTAAGTGGGAAAAGAGACATCCTCAAAAGTGGGAGTGTAAATTGGTATAATTTCTATGCAGAGCAACTTGGCAACATCCTTCACAATGACTACTGCATGCATCCTCTGACTCAGACACTTCACTTTTAAGAATTTACATCCCAGTTTTACTGGCATGTGAGTATGTACAGAATTATTCATTGCAGTAAAAGATGTGAAACAACCAAAATGATGTCCATCAGTAGGAGGATAGCTAAATAAATGATGCCAGTTTGTGATACAATGTACTTGTAAAATAGATGAGGAATCTCTTTATGTACCAACGTACATAAATGATTTCCAAGTTATGTTGTTAAGTGAAAAAACAGAAGCAAAGCAACCTGAAGTATTTGTAGTAGTATGCCACCCTATGTCACAGTTTTATTGATTAGGACTTTTAATAATAACTCTTGATATCTAATGTGTATGAAATGTTCTGTTTCTTTACAATCGAGAAGGCCCCAAAGCTTTGCTGTACAGAGAAATAAACACAACATTGTAAATCAATTATACTTCAATAAAATTTAAAAAAATTTTTTTTAAAGCCCCAAAGGAAATATGATAGAATACGGAGATCTGAAAAAGCTGTATGGTAGTACAGGGGAGCAAAATCTGCCACCTCAAATTGTGTCTCTTTGGCATGAGGATTTATTTAGGCTGATTATTTTTAAGGCCCCAAAGACTCAGGAAGAAACTTTGACCTTCCCCATAACTTCCTAGAAGAATGCAGATAGAGGACCTGTTCCAGGAAGGGAGCTAGCACCATAGATAACTATAGTATAATACGCACTAGCTGTGTAGACTGGGAGGAACCTAGCAAAGTCAGTTAAAATTCGTCTCTGTGTCCCACTGTCTCTGCATGGCCCTGCAAACATTTGTTTACCAAATATTTGCTTTTCCTTCTTCATGTGAATTGCCTTCCTCTCCTACGAAGTCCCAAACCACTATCCTCAACATCCTCTTTTGTCTTTGGCTGAAGGTGAGAGCTTTGGCTATTTTGGCAAGTTACTCAGTTTTCCTGGGTCTCTCCCACATATATGCTATTAAATTTTTGTTGGATTTTCTCCTGTTAATCTGTCTCATGTCAATTTAATTCTTAGACCAGCCAGAAGAACCTAGAGGGACAGAGGAAAATTTCTTCCTCCCTGACCATGGGTGACACAGTTATTCACTACTGTATATTATTCTTGACATTTTTCTATATGCCAAAAATATTTTGTAATTTTTTAAAATATCGTAACTAGTAAATGTTCACAGATGTCAAAAGAATTCCAAAGAGAGTAAGAAAACATTTCACTAAACAAGTTAACATATATGAGCATGACATAAATATGACAAAAATGAAGTAGTAGTTTATACTAATAATTTTATTTTATTTTACTTTGCGGTACGCGGGCCTCTCACTGCTGTAGCCTCTCCCGCTGCGGAGCACAGGCTCCGGACGCACAGGCTCAGCAGCCACGGCTCACAGGCCCAGCCGCTCCGCGGCATGTGGGATCCTCCCAGACCGGGGCACGAACTCGCGTCCCCTGCATCGGCAGTCGGACTCTCAACCACTGCGCCACCAGGGAAGCCCCTATACTAATAATTTTAAAAACACACCTGTCATCCAACTCAGTGTGTAAAAGATATTAATATTTTTAAAATGCTAATCATTTCACTTCTGTCAAGGAAAGACATAAAGGCAAACAGTACCCACAAATTATCTCAGAAGTTTCAAAATAAATCCAGATTTACCTGCACTAGCTTTTGTGTAGATGAACTCAACTCTTTTAATGGCAAAATCTCACTGGAATCCGTTTGAGTAGCATGGTCTGTGCTGAAAAAGCCAACCTTCAAATCATCTGAAATGTTAAATCTGAAAAAGAAAAAAAAAGGGAGGAAAGAGAGATTAACTGTGGTTTATATAGTAGATATTTCCTTAAAAATATATTTAGGGGGCTTCCCTGGTGGCGCAGGGGTTGAGAGTCCGCCTGCCGATGCAGGGGACACGGGTTCATGCCCCGGTCCGGGGGGGTCCCGCGTGCCGCGGAGCGGCTGGGCCCGTGAGCCGTGGCCGCTGAGCCTGCGCATCTGGAGCCTGTGCTCCGCAGCGGGAGAGGCCACAACAGTGAGAGGCCCGCGTACAGAAAAAAAATATATATATATATTTAGGGAGCATATTTCATGCAAATCATATTTTACAGATTCAGAGGACTGGTGAAGTGAGGAAACCACTGAATTATCTGCTCATGACTAGGGGTTTTCCCCAGGACTCTGCTGGATTATCAGATTCTCTGGACACGAGCACATGGCTCCACTGATACTCATCTTATTTCCATTTTCTGAGACATGACCAATTTATGAGCCTACTTTTAATATCTTATTTGCGTTTTATGTGTGCTTCTGCTTGAAGCCATTATAAATTATGCACGGGCATAGCAAGCAAAATTACTTTTAGATAGAGGTTCTCAAAGTGTGGTCTGAGGAACCCCTGGAGGTTCCAGGACACTCTTTCAGGGAATCCACAGGTCAAAATTATTTTCCTAACAATATTAAAATTCTATTTGCCTTTTCCATTATCATTCTCTCACAAGTGTTCAGTGGAGTTTTCCAGAGGCTACAGGTTATGTGACTGGATGACAGATTGAATGCAGAAGCCGACAGGAGAATTCAGCTATGTTCCATTAAGCCAGGCATTGAGAGGGCTTGCAAAAATGTAAAACAATGACACTATTCTCATTAAAGTTTTTGTTTTGAAAAACAGAGTTCGTTTTTCTTCAAAATACATTATTTATACTAACACAGAATTGGTTTATCATTATTTTAAACGTCTCTCCTTTAAAATTTCTAATGTGGTAACTCTGAATAAATATAACATAAACTAAAGCTCTTTGAGGGACCCTATAATTTTTAAGACTGTAAAGAGGTCCTGAAACCAAAACATTTGAGAACTTCTTCTTTAAGGTAATCACACCACTGTACTGTATTTGATTTTAAACAGAATTCCCCCCAAAAAATCTAACTAGGAGCAAGTATTTGTAATGTCCTCCTACAGACTTTTAACTACGGGCATCTCAAACTGTAACAAGGCGGCCAGTTTTCTGGATGTACTCTCTCTGTCAATTTGACCAAACTTACCACAGCTATTGGTTTCTAAAATGTCAAGTGAAAAAAGAGAGCCGTGAAAGCTCAAGTAGAATTCCCAGACTTTTCAGCGCAGGCTCTGTAGACAGAGTGTCTGTGTTTCTACCCCTCACTTTCTGCTGACCAGGTGGGGCAGACCGTGATGGGGGGCACCCCATGGCAAGCCCTCTCTTTTTACCGCTGGCAGAGCCTCAGATTTATCTCCCATGGAACTCAGGGGAGGGTGATCATATTCCCAGTATCAAGGGTAACCCTTGTCTGGTCTCAGCCCACCACAGTGATCCCATTCTTCTGGTCAGATATTTTAGGGGTGGGTGTGGGACTCAGTGCTGGTGAGTGTGACGGGAGAAAAGATCTGTCGGGGGCTTGTGGGAAAGCTCTTGACACAGAAGCACCAGGGAGAGGCTTCCTCTATGACTCTGGACATTGCCACGTGTGGAAATGAGGCCAGGAACTAGCACAGTCATCTGGTGACCACAAGAGAGGCCAGCCAGAGGGCAGAGCCAGCGCACAGATGACGAGCTTTTAAAAAGATGGAAATAGGGCTTCCCTGGTGGCGCAGTGGTTGAGAGTCCGCCTGCCGATGCAGGGGACGCGGGTTCGTGCCCCGGTCTGGGGGGATCCCACATGCCGCGGAGCGGCTGGGCCTGTGAGCCATGGCCGCTGAGCCTGCGCGTCCTAGCCTGTGCTCCGCAACGGGAGAGGCCACAGCAGTGCGAGGCCTGCGTACCGCAAAAAAAAAAAAAAAGATGGAAATAATTTCGACTGCTGACTTTGTTGAGCCATTGACTCAACTCTGAAACCCATCACACTTCTGGTCTTCCTGGAATGTCATATAATAAATCAACAATTTGTCAGAGTTTCTGTCAACTGTAGCTGAAAGCATCCTAACTGATATTCGATGTGACGTTATGTAAATTACTTACCCTTTCTGCGCCTTAGTTTCCTCTTATGCAAAATAAATAGTACCTATTTCATAGAGTTATTGTCAGGATAGTGAGTTGAGAAGTACTTTGAATGGTGTATGTCACACAGTAAGCCTTCACGAAATGTTATCCATTTTTGGTGCTGTGACAGTGGTTGTTGCTATCACCACTATGCTTTGAAAATATCACAGTTTTTAAAATCATATACAGAGAAAACTATAAAAGCATAGCAATATTCAACCAAGAAAGGCTAAATTTAAATTTTTTTAGATTTTGATATTCACTACACTGTAATGATTTTCAACTAATCCCACTACATTTTCAACTAAACTTCCACACACCCATCAATATTATACTGATGACAGACCTAGTCAGCAGCATTATTCAAAGCAGAGGGAGCATCCGTAATGCTGTACATCTCAATTTCAATTAAAATTTCTAGTGTTTTCCCACAAAAAACTGTAGTCTAGATTTGGCCTACTTCATTTTAGGAGGCTATTTTTTTCTCACTAACACAGTACCTTTGGGAGAGGCAATCTCCATTGGCCCAAGCGTCCCTGCATGTTCCTTCTGGGCATGCCAAGAATACAAAGGCTCTGATCACTCTTTCCTTGGGCCATTCCCGAGTTGCGTTTGCAGTGAGCAACCTTGAAGGATAAGGCAATGTCTTTCCCCTGCCAAGAAGCAGGCTTGCTACTCCTTACTGCAGAAGTGGTGAACCCCCCAAGCTCAGGGATCCTCTCCTTGAATACAACTCACTACTGTATAGGCATCCATGGTAGGTCTTTTGTGACACCCTCATGGAACTTAGGGGGCATGGGGAATCAATGCAAATAAACATGAATCACTAATACTGCTTTTGCCATGATGAAGCCCTTTGCCTCTGACCCAAGAGTCATGTCGTCCGCCAACAGCCATGAAACAGTAACAAGCAAACATATTAGCTTGTAAGGAGGGTAAGATCTCACACACTGCAGAGTCCTTGACAAGTACCTGACCCATAAAATCCTCTTGATAAATGCTTGTTGTATTCAATTCCTTAAAAAAAACAAAAAAACTATGATATAGCAATTAACTGAAAAGATCAACAATATTTAAGGCTTTGTCTATCTAAAATCTATAACCATTTTTGAAAATAACTTGTGAAAACCACTACTAAATTATAATCACTATGTTAAAATTAAATATGTATACTATTGTACTGAACTATAGAAATGGATGAATCATATGATCAATTATGATAAAAAATTTTTAATGTACTTTTTAAAGCAATTTATAACAAATAGGAGAAACCAACTTTTAAGTGGTGATGACATAAAATTTCAGGGAAAATGTTCTTGGTACTTTTCAAAGCTGACAAATGTTGATGACAAACTGTCCATGTGGTAAATTTTTTTCTAGAATATGTGTTTTAGAAATTTTAACGAAATTCCTTTATGATACATTTGGGAATCTTTTAAAACATGAAATAAAAATAAAATCATTATACTTCTGAACAAGCGTCCCACAAAATACAAATAAACATTTCCTAAAATGACTGCGTCTCCAAATCTTTTGTCATTTTCATCTATCATTCCCATTGTTCCTAGAGGTATCTTACTAAAACTCAGGTTGTACCACTACCCCACTATGGAGGACTTTGATAGCCTTCCCCTGCTTAAGAAAATTAAACTCAATCTTCTTATTCTGACCTCCAGAATATCCAGGCAAACTACTTTTCGGAGCTTCACGCGTTTAACCAAGAATAATTGAGTACCTACTATTTGCCAGGCACTATTTTTGGCAGCAAGGATAACAGCAGTGGACAATGCAAAGTTTTTGTTCTCGTGGAACTTACATTCTAACGGGAGAGACAACCAGTAAACAAGTAAACAAAAACATGTTACATATTCTGAGGCAGAGGTAAGCCTCATCTCTCATTAAGTATACCCCATGTACCATACTCACCTGTCACACATCTTCCTGTTAAAAGTTCCCAAAATACATCTGTACCTCGGCAGTACCTCAGCCTAGGACCAAGTTTCCCTACAGTTCTACCTATCAAAACCATACGTAGTCACTTTCTTTTCCATGTTCCTTTTCCTTCCCTTCCCTTCCCAGAGGACAGGAATCAACATGGTGGCCAATGAGATGGGTCAATTGTTCAATGATGAAAAAGGTTGGGAGCCATGCAGAGGAGAAGGCCAACAGCTCCAGTAGCCAAGGATGGAGAGTAGTTGGGAGAACAGGGGCAGCAGCACAGAGGCAGCAGGCAGAGGAGAGAGCCCAAATGGTTGGGAGATTGGATACACTGAACAAACTGAAGATGTAATGAAGATGACAGAAGTCAAGTTCTTTAGTCCCCGAAACGATATTTACAAACTTAAAAAAAGAGTAGGCTAGAATATACCTTGTGACAATGTAATGGAATTGGAAGTTCTGGCATGAGGGCATGGTTTTATAATTATGTACATAGATAGATAAATAGTTATAGGTACCTATATGTGCATATGAACGTGTGCATATATCATACATATGTACATATATTTATATACCTTTGTTTCTATTTCTGTCCAATATGAGAGCCTAGAAGCAATGACACCCCAGTAACAATGAACACACTGAACACTCAGACGTTGGTTTTTAAATACCATTCTGCACTAAAAGGAACCAGGGCTTCTTGGAAAAATGGCTGGATCCAAAACTGGGATAACAAAAGTAGAAAATGAGGCTGGAACATCTTGTTATTCCAGAAAGCAAGGAAATACTCAAAAAATGATGGGGGCACCTGAGAATGACACAGAAACTAGATTGAAGAGATTCCCACTGGCCATATCTGGGACAATTTGAGCATCAAAATAAATGATGAGGGACTTCCCTGGTGGTGCAGTGGTTAGGAATCCGCCTGCCAATGCAGGGGACATGGGTTCGAGCCCTGGTCCGGGAAGATCCCACATGCCTTGAAGCAACTAAGCCCATGTGCCACAACTACTGAGCCTGCGCTCTAGAGCCTGCAAACCACAGCTACTGAGCCCACATACCACAGCTACGGAAGCCCACACGCCTAGAGCCCGTGCTCTGCAACAAGAGAAGCCACCGCAATGAGAAGCCCACACACCGCGGCTTCCATTGTGAGTAGCCACCACTCGCCGCAACTAGAGAAAGCCTGCGCACAGCAATGAAGACCCAATGCAGCCAAAAATAAATAAATAAAATAAATAATTTAAATAAATGATTAAAATATCAGCTTACAAACTATTTAATGAAATATGAATCCAGCAGTCCACACTGACATAAATGAATGAATAAACAGATAAATGAGAATGGGAAGCTCTAGTAAATGTATTAGAAAAGAATGATGAAAACAGAATCACCATCTGGCAACCACCATAAAGGTGACTGATTAAGGTGGGAGTTATCAATGGTAGCTAGGGCTAAGCTTAGCTTAAAGGCTAAGGCTGGCCAGTGGAAGTGTTTGATTAGGAAAAGGATATTTTGTTGAAAAATTAAGAACAGGACTACTAGGACTTCCCTGGCGGTCCAGTGGTTAAGTCTCCATTTCTCCAGCATTCCTGCCAAGAATGCATGACCTGAGTCTAGTTATAAGGAAACAGTAGATGGACCCAGGTAGAGCTGGTCATGCTACAGAATGTCTGTACTTTTTGAAAAAGTGTCAAGGACATGAACAACAGGGAGAGGCTGAGGAACTCTTCCTGCTGAATACGTCTGAGGGGACAGGATAGCTAAAGACAACACACACTCCTAGATAGGATCCTGGACCAGAAAGGAAAGAGTCATCGCTGGTACACTTGGCACAGCTTGAAAGGGGCTTGTTATAGGGCTGTGCAATGTCAATCTGCTGATTTGAGAGCTGTGTTGGTCGCGTAGGAAAGTATCCCTTTTAGGAAAAACACACTTGAATGCTTAGGAGTGATGGGAACCATGTCTATAGCTTGCTCTCAAAAGCTTCTAAAAAGACTGATAATAATGAATGTCTGAGTGTTTGTATGTGTGTGTGAATGTGTACAGGGGGAGAGGAGGAAGAGGAGAGAGAAAACAAATATGGTAAAATGTTAAGAATTGAAGAATCTAGGTGAAGGGGTTGTGGGAGTTCTTAGTTCTGTTCTGACACCTTTTCTGGAGATTTGAAATTATTTCAAAATAAACTATTTTTTAAAAGTCATCTGCATCCTTCAAGCAAGCTCAAATGTTACCAATTTCACCCAGTAAGAACTGTCAGTATTTTAGGCCTTAATGAACAATGAAATGGGAATTTGGAAGCAACATATACCACATTTGTGTGTGCTACTTCAACCCGTTTTCCAAGTCACAAGTAAGGAGCCTACTTTTATTGGAGCCTACAGTAAGAGAAATCTAGATTGCAGTGCAAGCTGCTCTTCCACTTGGATGGCACGAACCAGCAGATACAGTGGGACTCTCAAGAGTGTCTGGAACAACCAGGTATGATCTGGTTGACCCTTTGGCAAGTACCCATCACAAAATCGCGGCATAGACCTCTAGGATTTTGAAGTAAATCTTACGCCGTCTTGTGTAGACGACTATCATCCTTTTGAGAAAAGAGCCTCTAGCTTGCTTCTGAGCCTTGGAAGAGACTGAATGCCTATCCATGAGTCACCAGGTGAACTTACGGCCTGGGTTTCCCAGGACAAACTGGGTTTTACCTGAACCGCCAAACCATGAAGTTGGGCAAGTGCAGCTTCAATCTCTCATCAGGTGGGAGTGGCGTATAAGACACCAGACTCAGGCAGAAGGAAAGCAATTTATAGGAGTAAGTGGCCCTGTGCCTCTTCCCCCTCAATCCACAGCTATGGCCTCATGGGAAGTTCTGGATGACGAGCTGAGGAAGAAAAAACTCAAGGCTGGTTAACGATGAAGCTGCCACCAGAAGGTGGATACCTGCCATCTTACAGGCTCACTCGGAGGTGACCCTGAAGAATAGTCATGAAGAAAAATCCTCCCACTGAACAGAACCTGAAGTAGTACATTTAGTTTACTACTTTTTCTGGATGAGAAATGGCCAGAACCACACATTTGTATTAATTTATGGGTAGTTGCTAAAGGCTTAACTGGATGGTCAGGAACTTGGAAGGAACAAGGTGACAAGCAAGTCTAAACGAGAGGATGAGGCTTTAAGAATGGGTACGGGCTGTAAAAATGTTGTGCCCCATGTGAATGCTCGCATATGATCCACGGCAGAAAAAGTGCTCAGTAATCAGGTAGGCAACAAGACACACCCTGTGGATATCAGTCAGTTTCCACAGCCACCCCAGTTCTCACTCAATCGCCCTTCAACAAAATGGCCATGGTGGCAGGGATGGAGTTCAAAAAAATGGACTTTTCCTTACCAAGGCTGGCCTGACTGCTGCAAGCCCTGAGGGCCTAATCAGCCCACGTAGAGAGCCCCTAATATGGCCATATTTACTAGTGAGGATAGCCAGCCACCTGGTGGCAGGTTGATAACATTGAACCTCTCCCATCATCCTCATTGGGATAGACATATACTGGATATGGATTTGCATTCCCTGACCATGACGCCATCTACCAGAACTGAGGCAGGAGACAGATGGGCCCCAGGCTGAGCAGCTGGGGTTTGTCCCCTGTGGACAGATACTCCAAGTTGACGAGGAGGAACTGAGCCCTGCCCAGATAAGAGGCCATATATTTCTCATTCTTGAGGTCAAGGAGACCCTCCTGACTATACAAGAGCAGAAAGGCTCCTTGGAGGTCAAAAGGGAGTGACGTCAACCTACCCACAGGCCTCTTCACTAGAATCCATCTTGGCTAAGAGATGCGCGCACACAGGGGAGGACTCGGAGATAAAACAAATACGGACTCAGAACCACGCAAAGCAAGTTGATTGGCCAAAGGAAACCCGGAAGAAATGCCCCATATAAGTGATTCAAACTACCACGAGGGCACGACTCTCTCTCTCTCAGGCCGCCTATGTGTCTATCCACATGTACTCTTTTTCCTCCTAATAAACACTTTGTTTCACTACTTCCCATTTCTTTGTGGAAATTCACTTTCTGCAAAGCCGTACAGGCCAGGGCCTTGTCACTGGCCACTGTTCTCTGGTGGTCTAGTGGCTAGGATTTGGGGCTCTCACTTCAGAGGCCTGACTTCAATCTTTGGCCGGGAACCAAAATCCTGCTTCATGCCACTGCAGGCCGAGGCCACCTGAGATCAGAACCATCATCCACTGATTCACAGAAGGCCTCACCCACCATCATGACACTGGGCATGGCATCACTTCTAATCAACGTACTCTACTTCACAGCAAAAGAAGTAAGCAACGGACTCATGCCCATGGAACTTACTGGTCTTATAAGCAGATAAGGTAGGAGGGTTCATGAAGAAAGAGAGCCAGGCATGGCTTTCTTGACATAAGAGAAGCCTTTTTTGGCCTAAGCCATTTTGTGATCTAAGCCTGGCTACATTGCTGTCCCTTGAACAGGTCTCCATAATTAATGACCTTACCGGAAGTGATGGAAATGCAGGAACAAAGGAAATGCAGTAACAAAGGAAATGCAGTCAAGAAACAATAGGTCAGGATCGTAGGGAAGATGGCGGAAGATTAAGATGCGGAGATCACCTTCCTCCCCACAGATACACCAGAAATACATCTCACGTGGAACAACTCCTACAGAACACCTACTGACGCTGGCAGAAGACCTCAGACCTCCCAAAAGGCAAGAAACTCCCCACGTACCTGGGTAGGGCAAAAGAAAAAAGAAAAAACAGAGACAAAAGAATAGGGATGGCACCTGCACCAGTGGGAGGGAGCTGTGAAGGAGGAAAGCTTTCCACACACTAGGAGCCCCTTCGCGGGCGGAGACTGCGGGTGGCGGAGGGGGGAAGCTACGGCGCCGCGGAGGAGAGCACAGCAACAGGGGTGCGGAGGGAAAAGCGGAGAGATTCCCGCACAGAGGGTCAGGGCCGACCGGCACTCACCAGGCCGAGAGGCTTGTCTGCTAACCCGCCGCGGCGGGCGGGGCTGCGAGCTGAGGCTCGGGCTTCAGTCGGAGCGCAGGGAGAGGCCTGGGGTTGGCGGCGTGAACACAGCCTGAAGGGGCTAGTGCGCCACAGCTGGCCGGGAGGGAGTCCGGGGAAAAGTCTGGACCTGCCGTAGAGGCAAGAGACTTTTTCTTCCCTCTTTGTTTCCTGGTGCACGAGGAGAGGGGATTAAGAACGCTGCTTAAAGGAGCTCCAGAGACGGGTGCGAGCCGCGGCTAAAAGCGCGGACCCCAGAGACGGGCATGAGACGCTAAGGCTGCTGTTGCCGCCACCAAGAAGCCTGTGTGCGAGCACAAGTTACTCTCCACACCCCCCCTTCCGGGGAGCCTGTGCAGCCCGCCACTGCCAGGGTCCCGGGATCCAGGGACAACTCACCCGGGAGAACGCACGGCGCGCCTCAGGCTGGTGCAACGTCATGGCGGCCTCTGCCGCCGCAGGCCCGCCCCGCACTCCGCGTCCCTCCCTCCCCACCCCCATCCCCCGCCAGCCTGAGTGAGCCAGAGCCCCCGAAGCAGCTGCTCCTTTAACCCCGTCCTGCCTGAGTGAAGAACAGACGCCCTCCAGCGACCTACACGCAGAGGCGGGGCCCAATCCAAAGCTGAGCCCCGGGAGCTGTGAGAACAAAGAAGAGAAAGGGAAATCTCTCCCAGCAGCCTCAGAAGCAGCGGATTAAAGCTCCACAATCAATTTGATGTACCTGCATCTGTGGAATACATGAACAGAAAACGAATCATCCCAAATTGAGGAGGTGGACTCTGAGAGCAAGATTTATGATTTTTTTTTCCCCATTTCCTCTTTTTGTGAGTGTGTATGTGTATGCTTCTGTGTGAGATTTTGTCTGTATAGCTTTGCTTCCACCATGTGTCCTAGGGTTCTATCCGTCCGTTTTTTTTCTTAAAAAATTTTTTTTCTTAATTATTTTTATTTTAATAACTTTATTTTACTTTAGTTTCTTTCCTTCCTTCCCTCCTCCCTCCCTTCCTCCGTTCCTTCCTTCCTTCCTCCCTCCTTTCTTTCGTTCCTTCCTTCCTTCCTTCCTTTCTTTCTTTCTTTCTTTCTTTCTTTCTTCTTTCTCCCTTTTATTCTGAGCCGTGTGGATGAAAGGCTCTTGGTGCTGCAGCCAGGAGTCAGTGCTGTGCCTCTGAGGTGGGAGAGCCAACTTCAGGACACTGGTCAACAAGAGACCTCCCAGCTCCACATAATATCAAATGGCGAAAATCTCCCAGAGATCTCCATCTCAGCACCAGCACCCAGCTTCACTCAACAACCAGCAAGCTACAGTGCTGGACACCCTATGCCAAACAACTAGCAAGGCAGGAACACAACACCGCCCATTAGCAGAGAGGCTGCCTAAAATCATAATAAGTCCACAGGCACCCCAAAACACACTACCAGACGTGGACCTGCCCACCAGAAAGACAAGATCCAGCCTCATCCACCAAAACACAGGCACTAGTCCCCTCCACCAGGAAGCCTACACAACCCACTGAACCAACTTTAGCCACTGGGGACAGACACCAAAAACAATGGGAACTATGAACCTGCAGCCTGCAAAATGGAGACCCCAAACACAGTAAGATAAGCAAAATGAGAAGACAGAAAAACACACAGCAGATGAAGGAGCAAGATAAAACCCCACCAGACCTAACAAATGAAGAGGAAATAGGCAATCTACCTGAAAAAGAATTCAGAATAGTGATAGTAAAGATGACCCAAAATCTTGGAAATAGAATAGACAAAATCCAAGAAATATTTAACAAGGACCTAGAAGAACTAAAGATGAAACAAACAATGATGAACAACACAATAAATGAAATTAAAAATACTCTAGATGGGATCAATAGCAGAATAACTGAGGCAGAAGAACGGATAAGTGACCTGGAAGATAAAATAGTGGAAATAACTACTGCAGAGCAGAATAAAGAAAAAAGAATGAAAAGAACTGAGGACAGTCTCAGAGACCTCTGGGACAACATTAAATGCACTAACATTCGAATTATAGGGGTTCCAGAAGAAGAAGAGAAAAAGAAAGGGACTGAGAAAATATTTGAAGAGATTATAGTTGAAAACTTCCCTAATATGGGAAAGGAAATAGTTAATCAAGTCCAGGAAGCACAGAGAGTCCTATACAGGATAAATCCAAGGAGAAATATGCCAAGACACATATTAATCAAACTGTCAAAAATTAAATACAAAGAAAGCATATTAAAAGCAGCAAGGGAAAAACAACAACACACAAGGGAATCCCCATAAGGTTAACAGCTGATCTTTCAGCAGAAACTCTGCAAGCCAGAAGGGACTGGCAGGACATATTTAAAGTGATGAAGGAGAAAAACCTGCAACCAAGATTACTCTACCCAGCAAGGATCTCATTCAGAATTGATGGAGAAATTAAAACCTTTACTGACAAGCAAAAGCTGAGAGAGTTCAGCACCACCAAACCAGCTTTACAACAAATGCTAAAGGAACTTCTCTAGGCAAGAAACACAAGAGAAGGAAAAAACCTACAATAACGAACCCAAAACAATTAAGAAAATGGGAATAGGAACATACATATCGATAATTACCTTAAATGTAAATAGACTAAATGCTCCCACCAAAAGACACAGGCTCGCCGAATGGATACACAAACAAGACCCGTATATATGCTGTCTACAAGAGACCCATTTCAGACCTAGAGACACATACAGACTGAAAGTAAGGGGATGGAAAAAGATATTCCATGCAAATGGAAACCAAAAGAAAGCTGGAGTAGCAATTCTCATATCAGACAAAATAGACTTTAAAATAAAGACTATCAGAAGAGACAAAGAAGGACATTACATAATGATCAAGGGATTGATCCAAGAAGAAAATATAACAATTGTAAATATTTATGCACCCAACATAGGAGCACCTCAATACATAAGGCAAATACTAACAGGCATAAAAGGGAAAATCGACAGTAACACAGTCATCGTAGGGGACTTCAACACACCACTTTCACCAATGGACAGATCATCCAAAATGAAAATAAATAAGGAAACACATGCTTTAAATGATACATTAAACAAGATGGACTTAATTGATATTTATACGACATTCCATCCAAAAACAACACAATACACATTTTTCTCAAGTGCTCATGGAACATTCTCCAGGATAGATCATATCTTGGGTCACAAATCCAACCTTGGTAAATTTAAGAAAATTGAAATAGTATCAAGTATCTTTTCCAACCACAATGCTATGAGACTAGATATCAATTACAGGAAAAGATCTGTAAAAAATACAAACACATGGAGGCTAAACAATACACTACTTAATAACAAAGTGATCACTGAAGAAATCAAAGAGGAAATCAAAAAATACCTAGAAACAAATGACAATGGAGACACGACGACCCAAAACCTATGGGATGCAGCAAAAGCAGTTCTAAGAGGGAAGTTTATAAGAACACAATACTACCTTAAGAAACAGGAAACATCTCGAATAAACAACCTAACCTTGCACCTAAAGCAATTAGAGAAAGAAGAACAGAATACCCCAAAGTTAGCAGAAGGAAAAAAATCATAAAACTCAAATCAGAAATAAATGAAAAAGAAATGAAGGAAACGATAGCAAAGATCAATAAAACTAAAAGCTGGTTCTTTGAGAAGATAAACAAAATTGATAAACCATTAGCCAGACTCATCAAGAAAAAAAGGGAGAAGACTCAAATCAATAGAATTAGAAATGAAAAAGGAGAACTAACAACTGACACTGCAGAAATACCAAAGATCATGAGAGATTACTACAAGCAACTCTATGCCAATTAAATGGACAACGTGGAAGAAATGGACAAATTCTTAGAAATGCACAGCCTGCCAAGACTGAATCAGGAAGAAATAGAAAATATGAACAGACCAATCACAAGCACTGAAATTGAAACTGTGATTAAAAATCTTCCAACAAACAAAAGCTCAGGAGCAGATGGCTTCACAGGCGAATTCTATCAAACATTTAGAGAAGAGCTAACACCTATCCTTCTCAAACTCTTTCTAAATATAGCAGAGGGAGGAACACTCCCAAACTCATTCTACAAGGCCACCATCACCCTGATACCAAAACCAGACAAGGATGTGACAAAGAAAGAAAACTACAGGCCCATATCACTGATGAACATAGATGCAAAAACCTCAACAAAATACTAGCAAACAATCCAACAGCACATTAAACGGATCATACACCATGATCAAGTGGGGTTTATTCCAGGAATGCAAGGATTCTTCAATATACGCAAATCAATCAACGTGATACACCATATTAACAAATTGAAGGAGAAAAACCATATGATCATCTCAATAGATACAGAGAAAGCTTTCGACAAAATTCAACACCCATTTATAATAAAAACCCTGCAGAAAGTAGGCATAGAGGGAACTTTCCTCAACATAATAAAGGCCATATATGACAAACCCACAGCCAACATCGTCCTCAATGGTGAAAAGCTGAAAGCATTTTCACTAAGATCAGGAACAAGATAAGGTTGCCCACTCTCACCACTCTTATTCAACATAGTTTTGGAAGTTTTAGCCACAGCAATCAGAGAAGAAAAGGAAATAAAAGGAATCCAAATCGGAAAAGAAGTAAAGCTGTCACTGTTTTGCAGATGACATGATACTATACATAGAGAATCCTAAAGATTCTGATTCACTTTGTTATATAGCAGAAACTAACACACCATTGTAAAGCAATTATACTCCAATAAAGATGTAAAAAAAAAAAGAAAGAAACAACAGGTCAGTGATAAAACAGGGTCCTAGTTCCTCCTCAAGAGACATACATAATAATATATCTTTGAGTTCTGCAGGAACTAAGGCCTCCACCCAGGTGGAGGATGGAATGATGACGTTGACCCTCTTGACTTCAATCAACTAAAGCTTGGACTCTGTCAACTTCTGCCCTAATTCTATGCTGAATTCTCCTCTACTCACGTCCCTTCATGAATATGCATGTACCCTTACCTTAAAACTTCCCCAATCTTGCTGTTTGGGGAGACATTGCTTTGGGAAAGATCCCTGGTGTTCTCCTTACTTGCTGCAAGTAATAAATCATTCCTTCTCCCAATCTTTGGCTTGGTGGTGTCTTTTGGCTCAACACCCACCAGGAGGTGAACCCAGTTTTGGGATAACAGTCTTATCATATATCCCATACCCAGTAGAGCTGACCTAGTGGAAAGGTAGAATGGCTTATTGAAGACTCAGTCATGGCATTTGAGAGACAAATCCACGAAAGGATGTGGTTCTGTCTTAAGAGGATGTAGTACATGCTTTCAAAGGGGAGCAGAATTTGCCACCCCAAAATATGCCTCTTTGACATAAGGATTATCTTGAGCTAGTTATTTTAAAGAAACTACAGGACTTCCCTGGTGTCGCAGTTGTTAAGAATCCTCCTGCCAATGCAGGGGACATGCGTTCTAGCCCTGGTCCGGGAAGATCCCACAAGCCGCAGAGCAACTACTACTGTGTTGCCACAACTACTGAGCCTGCACTCTAGAGCCTGTGAGCCACAACTACTGAGCCCACGTGCCACAATTACTGAAGCCCACGTGCCTAGAGCCTGTGCTCCGCAGCAAGAGAAGCCACTGCAATGAGAAGCCCGGGCACCGCAACAAATAGTAGCGCCTGCTCACCACAACTAGAGAAAGCCCGTGCGCAGCAACGAGGACCCAACGCAGCCATAAATAAATAAATAAATAAATTTATTAAATAAATAAAATGGTAAAATATTAAAAAGAAAC
This sequence comes from Lagenorhynchus albirostris, assembly GCF_949774975.1. NCBI lineage: Eukaryota > Metazoa > Chordata > Mammalia > Artiodactyla > Delphinidae > Lagenorhynchus > Lagenorhynchus albirostris. The sequence goes on from NC_083095.1 coordinate 180,346,156, forward strand.
TACACACACGGGAGAAGCTCTGAAAACAGAATAAAAGTTACCCTTTCGTAAGAGACATTTACATTTGTAAGGAAAATCTCTGTTGTAAGCTTGTCTTCCTGGCTGTACCGGGAAGAAGAGAATGACTAAACCTCTAGAAACTCTTATCAATGTAGAAGAACATGGACTTAAAGCTGCATAACAACCATCCCCTTGTTTGCCGTGCTTTTCCTCGGAACCTCCCATAACTGGCTCCATCCTCACCCTCAACATCTTCTTTTGTGTTTAGCTGGAGATGATATTTAAGGTGGTGGCATGGGCCATTTCAGGGAGTTATTCAGTTTTCCTAGGTATCTCTCTTGTACACAGGAGGTATACATGTTATTAAACTTCTGTTGGTGGTATTTTTTTTTCTCCAGTTAATCTGTCTTTTTTTACAGGGTGGGGCCGGGGGGGGCTCTCAGCCAATAACATAGAAAGGGTAGAAGGAAAATTGTTAGGGGAACCACTGACTGAAACCGCCTACCCTGGCCAGACAAGATAGTAGCCACTTTCATGAGTTTCTTGACAACGGGAGGTCCTGGTAAGGAACGTGGAACTAACAAGCTACCACAACTCGGAAGAATTCGGGAAAGGTCAAAAGGAGAGAGGAGATGCTAAGCCCATATGTCCTACCAACCTCCCAGAATCCTTCTCGCTGGAATCCGTCTTGGCTGAGCAATGAGTGCACCACCAGGAAGGACCCTGAGTCAGAATGACTGGCCAGAGACAACCCGGAAACTAACCCCATTACCGTAGAACCCGATACTGCAAGCCACATGGCAGAGCAGCTCTCCTGTGTTCCCTCACCCTGCTGCTCTCCACCCAGTCACCCCTTCCCAATAAAGTCTCTTGCTTTGCCAACACGTGTGTCTCCTCAGACAATTCATTTCTTAGTGTTAGACAAGAGCCCACTCTCGGGCCCTGGAAGGGGTCCCCCTTCCTGCAACAAAATTACTTTTCTTCCTCTACACTTTGAATCAGTACAAGACACCATCTCTCCCACAGCCACAGGTCCAGAAATTGAGGGGTAAAAGGGGAAGAGGATCCTCTCACTCTTACACCTAATAATCCACCCCTAAAATCACTGCTTTCCTGTCCCAGCAACTTCATGATCTGCTGGCTTGGAGGTCTTAGTTCCCAAGGGGAGAATGTTTCTACCAGGAAGCACAACAATGTTTCCACTGAATTAGATGAGAGTGAATTGAACTGGTACCTGGCCACACTGTGTGATCCTTACGCCACTAAACCAAAGGCAGAGAAAGGGGGCACTCTACTGGTTGAAATGATTAATTCGGATTATCAAGAGGAAAACAGGTTGTTGGTACACAGTGGAGTCAAGAACTATGTCTGGAACCCAGGAGTTTCTCTGGAGTAACTCTCAGCATTTCCATGTCCAACAGCAAAGATGAATGGAAAAATACAGCAACCCCCCAAAATCAGACAGGACTTTTGAGGACTCAGGACCTTCAAGAATGACGATATGGATCTCCCAGCTATGTATAGAACCTTGGCTTGCCTGTATCTTTCACCAAGTTCCTTGGCCACTCAACAAGCCATGCCCATGTGAAACGGAGAAGGACCCTGTGGTGTTTGCCCCTCATGTCCTCAGGCTGCATTTTGTCTGTGGAAAAACTTTAGCCAAAGAATAAGTTTAATCAGAGAAGTGAGAAAATGCAGAAACAGAGGAAAACAGTCAAAGGAGACCAAATAATGATAGTTTAGTCAGTAAGCAAAGTCAAGGACCTTTAGTTCCTCCTTAAGGGCTATAGGTAATATTCTGAGCCATATCCTGTGAGCTGTCTTATACTGAAACTGTGGGACTCGAGAGACATTGTTCCAGCTAATGATTAAGAACTCTCCAGACAATAGGGGCTTCTTAGACAATGGGTGAATTTCCAGGATGTCCGGCCCCCTTCCGAGAAGGAGGGAGATAACAAAATGTAAAAAAGGTGTCTGTCAAAGACCAATCAGGCAGCTGGGGAGAAGGAGGGAGATAACAAAATGTAAAAAAGGTGTCTGTCAAAGACCAATCAGGCAGCTGGGGACAAGTTCCCTCTCTGGTCCGAGCCTAAGCCGGGACCAATCAGCAGGAGAACACAACCAAATCTATAATTTACATACGGGGAAGTGGGAACCTATAAAACTGACATATTCGCGCCCAAAAGGGTTCCTTCTTCGACCTCCTGCGTGAGGACCAAGGAACCCCGGTGCACCGGCCTTCAATAAACCTCTTGCGTTTTGCATCGACTTCCGACTCTTGTTGTTTCCTGGGCGAGTCGAAACTCCTAGGAGACCGTGCAGGTCTAACATTTGGGGGCTCGTCCGGGATTCCACTCGCCCCGGACCACAAGAACATCGGGAGTTGGAGGTACCAGGTAAGCTCGAGCTTGATTGTCTGTTTGTCCCTTGTTCTTTGTGGGCCATTATCGGAGGAAAGCCGTAAGAATCGGCTTATTATGGAATCTGTATCGGACCTCTGGCTAGGCAGACGTGCTAATAGCCGGCGTCCATGAGCCCTAGGGGACGCCCTGGTGGCTCATCTGGAAGGAGAGGCAAACTCTGTCTCCCCTTCACTCGGTTTCGGCAGTTCCCTTGGTGATAACTGCCATCTGAAGAAGTTTCGGTTTTGAAGCGAGCTCGCGGTGGCCCATGCGTATATGTGTTTCATGGAGTTTTAACTGTTTCTGTATTGTGGTCTATTCTTTTTCTCTGACGGACGACAATGGGACAAACTGTGACGACTCCTCTTTCCCTTACCCTAAGCCATTGGACCGAAGTTCGGGCCAGAGCCCATAATTTTTCGGTAGAGGTGAAGAAAGGAAAGTGGCAGACTTTGTGTGCCTCTGAATGGCCAACATTTCAGATAGGATGGCCCCCCGAAGGATCCTTTTTATTAGACAAGATTAAGCTGCTGAAGTCTAAGATATTTAATATAGATCCCCACGGACATCCAGACCAAGTACCATATGTCTTGGTCTGGGAATATTTAATTCTCTCCCCACCTCCGTGGGTCCGGCCCTTTGTTTCCTCAACAGGTACGTCCGCGCACACATCAGCAGCGTCGGAGATATTAGCCTTAAAGAAAAACCCCAACACGGAAAAGCTACCTGACGCCCTGGATCCACCGAAGGCGATTTATCCTGACCCGCAGTCCGATTTGCTTCTTTTGGATTCCCCACCCCCTTATCCTCCGGCCCCAAATCCCCTACCACCTAGAGGACCCCCAGCTCCACTGCCCTCGGCACCAAGGGAACCATCCATGATGGAAGAAGAAAGGGGTCCCTCAGCGGGCACTAGGAGCCGGAGGGCTATCTCCCCGGACTCCACTGCCCTACCTCTTAGAGAGTATGGCCCCCCCGACGGCCAAGGGAATAGACCTCTCCAATATTGGCCCTTTTCCTCTGCAGATCTTTATAATTGGAAAATGCATAACCCAACTTTTTCCGAAAATCCACAGGCCCTTACCGCTTTAATAGAATCTCTTGTTTTCTCCCACCAGCCCACATGGGATGATTGTCAGCAGCTGCTTCAGACTCTCCTAACGACTGAGGAGAGGCAACGGGTTCTTTTAGAAGCCAGAAAAAATGTATTAGGCGCCAATGGGCAACCTACCCAGCTGCCTAACGAGATTGATGTTGGTTTCCCACTCGTCAGGCCAAACTGGGATTTCAATGCCCCGGAAGGTAGGGAGCGCCTGAAAATGTATCGCCAGGCTCTGGTGGCGGGTCTCCATGGAGTGGCCAGACGGCCCACTAATTTGGCTAAGGTAAGGGAAGTAACTCAGGGGCCCCAGGAATCGCCAACTGTGTTCCTGGAACGTTTAATGGAAGCCTTTAGACGCTTTACCCCTTATGATCCAACTTCGGAGGAACATAGGGCTACTATAGCAATGGCTTTCATTGATCAAGCGGCCCCTGATATTAGGAAGAAATTACAGAGGCTAGATGGCTTGCAGGGATTTTCGCTTCAGGAGTTAGTAAAAGAGGCAGATAAAGTATATAACAAAAGAGAAACAGAGGAAGAGAAGGAAGAAAGAAAGCAGAAAGAGCAGGCAGCCCGTGAAAGAAGACGAGATAAGAGACAAGAGAGGAATTTAAGTAAGATACTGGCCACTGTGGTTGGAGGAAGAAATATAGGGGATAGAAATGGGCAGGAAGGGCGAACGGCAGACAGAAGGCGACCATTAGACAAGGACCAATGTGCCTACTGTAAAGAAAAAGGACATTGGGCGAGAGAATGCCCTAAGAAAAAGAATGGAGGAAGGCCAACCAGAAACAAAATCTTAACATTGGAAGAAGACGACTAGGAAAGTCAGGGCTCGAACCCTCTCCCCGAGCCCCGGGTAACTCTTAAAGTGGAGGGGGAACCTGTTCAATTTTTGGTAGATACCGGAGCCCAGCACTCCGTCCTTCTCCACTCAAAAGGTCCTATCTCAGCTAAAAGGTCATGGGTACAAGGAGCCACTGGGAATAAACAATATTCATGGACCACACGAAGGACAGTAGATCTTGGGATTGGACGAATAACCCATTCATTTTTGATTATTCCGGAATGCCCCTATCCTTTGCTGGGAAGAGATTTACTCTCCAAAGTAGGGGCTCAAATCCACTTTCAGCCAGAAGGTTCCACCATAACTGATAATAAAGGAAGGTTACTTCAAATATTGACTATGAAATTAGAAGATGAATATAAATTATACGAGCAGCCTTCATCCTCACGAGTTAATGTTACAGATTGGGTAACTCGGTTCCCTCAAGCCTGGGCAGAAACTGCCGGAATGGGGATGGCCAAAAATCGGCCCCCGGTGCTAGTGTAACTCAAGGCAACTGTCACCCCAATAATGGTCCGTCAATACCCCATGAGTAGAGAAGCCAAAGACGGTATCCGTCCCCATATACAGAGGCTACTAGACTTGGGCATCTTAATAAGATGTCAATCAGCATGGAACACCCCTCTCCTGCCGGTAAAGAAACCAGGAACAAATGATTATCGGCCGGTGCAGGATCTACGAGAGGTAAACAAACGGGTGGCAGATCTCCACCCCACAGTTCCAAACCCTTACAACCTCCTGAGCACTCTTCCACCTCAGCATACGTGGTATACTGTTTTGGACCTTAAAGATGCTTTTTTCTGTTTAAGACTCTCTCCCCTGAGCCAACCCTACTTTGCCTTCGAATGGAAAGATCCAACATCGGGAATGTCTGGTCAGCTGACATGGACACGGCTACCTCAGGGATTCAAGAACTCCCCGACCATCTTTGATGAAGCCCTCCATCAGGATTTGGCATTATATAGAGAATCAAATCCCCAGGTAACATTACTCCAATACGTTGATGATATTTTATTAGCTGCTGAGACCCAAGAAGATTGTATCAAGGGTACTGAAAAACTGTTAACGGAACTTGGAACCCTGGGATATAGAGCCTCAGCCAAGAAAGCACAAATATGCCAACAACAGGTCAGTTACCTGGGGTATCTATTAAAAGGGGGGCAAAGATGGCTCACGGAGAGCAGAAAGGATACGGTGGCCCAAATTCCGGCTCCCAAAAACGCCAGGCAGGTTAGAGAATTTTTGGGGACGGCCGGATTCTGTAGACTATGGATTCCAGGGTTTGCTGAGCTGGCAGCCCCATTGTACCCCCTAACCAAAAACAGCACTCCTTTCGTTTGGGGCGATAAGGAACAACGGGCTTTTGACCAAATCAAACGAGCTTTACTTTCAGCTCCAGCCCTAGGACTGCCAGATGTAACCAAACCTTTTCATTTATATGTGGCCGAAAATAAGGGCATTGCAAAAGGAGTATTGACTCAGAAATTGGGTCCCTGGAATCGCCCAGTTGCTTATTTGTCAAAAAAATTGGACCCTGTGGCATCAGGATGGCCCACCTGTTTAAAGATAATCGCTGCAGTGGCCGTTCTAGTCAAAGATGCTGACAAACTAACTTTAGGACAAAATCTAACGATAACAGCTCCTCATGCCCTGGAAAATGTAGTCCGTCAACCACCGGATAGGTGGCTAACTAATGCCAGGATGACCCATTACCAAACCCTGTTGCTAAACTCAGATCGCATCAAGTTTGCTCCAGCCACAGGACTCAATCCAGCCACCTTGCTACCTGATCCTGACTTGGAAGGCTCCACCATCATACATGATTGTCAGGAAGTACTGGCCGCAGCACACGGCAGTAGGCCAGATCTGATGGACCTGCCCCTCCCTGATGCTGATTTCACCTGGTTCACGGATGGGAGCAGTTTCCTGGAGGAAGGTAAGCGTCGAACTGGGGCAGCCGTGGTAGACGGAAAACAAGTCATATGGGCAGCGGCGCTACCACAAGGGACCTCAGCCCAACGAGCTGAATTAATTGCCCTGACGAGGGCATTAGAGATGGCAGAGAATAAAAAAGTAAACATCTACACAGACAGTAGATATGCGTTTGCTACCGCTCATATCCACGGTGCCATTTACCAACAGAGAGGGCTACTAACTTCAGGTGGCAAAGAAATTAAAAACAAAGACGAAATCATGGCTTTGTTGACTGCACTCATGCTTCCTACTAAAGTCAGTATCATCCACTGCCCTGGACATCAAAAAGGAAATACCCCAATAATTAGGGGAAATAATATGGCTGACCAAGTGGCCCGAGAAATAGCATCGGGAGAAGTCATTCTAGGACTGTCAGATAAAGTTCCTGAAAAACCAGGCCGTGATGAAGAAATCATCCCGGCCACAACAAAAGGAACTTTGTCCCCTCAGCAAGCAGAATCCATGTTACAACAGATGCACAGATGGACACATTTGGGGACTAAAAAGATGGTAGCCTTGTTACAAAAAGCCGGGTACGAAACCCCTGGAATGACAAAATTAGCTGAACAAATTGTGCAGGAATGCGTCCCATGTCAACAGGTAAATGCTCAAAAAGGGAAACTTGAAACTGGAAAGAGACTCAGGGGGGACCGCCCAGGAACTTACTGGGAGGTGGACTTTACTGAAGTGCGTCCTGGAAGGTACGGTAATAAATACCTTTTAGTTTTTGTAGACACTTTTTCAGGATGGATAGAGGCTTTCCCAACAAAGAAAGAAACAGCTGCTGTAGTAGCCAAGAAGATTTTAGAAGAAATTTTTCCTCGATTTGGAGCACCAAAGGTAATAGGGTCTGATAATGGTCCAGCCTTCGTCGCCCAGGTAAGTCAGGATGTGGCCAGATATTTGGGGACTGATTGGAAATTACATTGTGCATATAGACCCCAGAGTTCAGGTCAGGTAGAAAGAATGAATAGAACTCTAAAAGAGACCCTAACCAAATTGTCCTTGGAGACTGGCGGTACAGATTGGACGGTGCTCCTTCCTTTAGCCCTGTTCCGGGTTAGGAATACACCTTCCCGGTACCATCTTACTCCTTTTGAGGTGCTATACGGGGCCCCACCTCCCCTTCTCACCTTAGGAGAAGAAATAAAACCAGACTGTCAAAATAACACTGACTTGTATGCTAGGCTATTGGGACTCCAACTGGTCCAAAAGGAGATATGGTCCCAACTCGCCGAGGCCTACCAACCGGGAACACCGGGAGAAACTCATCCTTTCCAAGTCGGGGACTCCGTATACGTCCGTCGGCATCGAACCCAGACGTTGGAACCTCGATGGAAAGGACCATACACCGTCCTCCTAACCACCCCAACGGCCATAAAAGTGGACGGCATCGCTGCCTGGATCCATGCTTCACACGTGAAAGCTGCACCAGCGGCGGCATCATCAGGATGGCAGGCCCAAAGAACCGACAACCCGCTCAAACTCAAGCTTCTACGAACCTAAGACTTATAATTTTGGTTTTACTGCCTTTACTGACTGTAAGTGATTTTAGCCCTCACCTGCCCCAACGTCTAACTTGGCAGGTAATTTCTCAAACTGGAGATATAACCTGGTCCATTAGCCATACTGCCCCTCCCTGGACCTGGTGGCCAGACCTTTTTCCTGATGTCTGTAAACTGGCCATAGGAGCTCCCTTTTGGGATCTAGAGAGTTATTATGATCAGCATAATGCTCCGTCCCAACTTCTAACTAAAGCTGATTACTCCGGAGAGGGTTGTAAAAACCAGGTCCGAAGAAGTTGGCTCAGAACCCTCTCCTTCTATGTATGCCCCGGGTTCCATCGCCCCCGATCCCTGAATTATAAATCCCTGAAAATTTATATTGCCAAAACTGGGGATGTGAAACCACAGGAGATACTTATTGGAGACCCACCTCAACTTGGGATTTTATTACAGTAACAGCCAACTACACTCATACTTCTTATAGGGGTCCCCGACCCATCGCCCCCGAATGTTCAGGATGGTGCCACCCCCTCAAAATTTCCTTTAGTAATCCTGGAAAAAGAGATAAAAAAATGGGTAAATGGCCACTCATGGGGCATTAGATTTTACAAGAATGGATATGATTTGGGAATATTAATGACCCTTAAGCTAAAGATTGAGACTCCTGCTCCTATATCAATAGGCCCAAATCCCGTACTTGGCCCCCCTTTGCTTCCCCCGGCCCCTTCAGCTACGTCAACAAAGAATGAGACTAATGAAACCTCTGGATCCAAAGAACCCACAGTTAAGCCTGGGACTCCACAGGATAGGATGCTTTCTTTGGTGCAGGCAGCCTTTACGGTCCTTAATGCTACAAACCCGGAGGCTACAAAATCATGTTGGCTCTGTTATGCTGCCCCTCCCCCTTATTATGATGCTATAGGATATAGTTCTAATTATACTAATGTCAGCTCCCCGGACCATTGTCGATGGAAACAGAAAGGGAACAGTAAATTAACTCTGTCTTCGGTTTCTGGAAATGGTACTTGTATAGGAACACCTCCCCAGTCCCATCGACACCTTTGTCATGATTTCAGCCTCCCTTCAGGCTCGGGATATCTTGTACCTCCCCAAGATGGATGGTGGGCATGTAACACGGGGCTCACCCCTTGTGTCTCTCTAGAGGTTCTCAACAATTCAGCTGATTTTTGTGTGCTAGTGCAATTAGTTCCTAGACTTAGCTATCATTCAGATTCGTCCTTCTTAGATGAATACGAGGGAAAAACAAGAAGGAAGAGAGAACCTGTAACCCTCACATTGGCTGTCCTTCTAGGACTAGGAATATCTGCCGGGATAGGAACAGGAACCACAGCCCTCATACAACAACCCCAGTATTATGCAAGTTTAAGACAGGCTGTAGACATCGACCTTCGAGCATTAGAAAGTTCCATAACTCAACTAAAGGAATCACTCACCTCACTTTCAGAAATGGTGTTGCAGAATAGAAGAGGCCTAGATTTGCTGTTTCTTAAAGAAGGGGGATTATGCGCCGCTCTAAAAGAAGAATGTTGCTTTTATATTGATCATTCAGGAACCATTACCAAAACCATGGATAAACTAAGGGAACGCTTAGATAAAAGGCAAAGGGAGAGAGAAAACGAAAAAGGATGGTTTCAATCATGGTTTGATAAGTCCCCCTGGTTTACCACCTTAATCTCTACTCTGTTGGGACCTCTTATTGTTTTATTGTTGATTTTAACTTTTGGACCATGTGTTCTAAATCGCTTGATAGCATTTATTAGAGAACGTATCAGTACTGTACAAGTTCTAATGTTAAGACAACAGTACCAAAGTTTACGAACAGAAGGTTGAGATTCCATGATTGGAATCAATAGTCACAAGAAAAAGGGGGGAATGTGGGACTCGAGAGACATTGTTCCAGCTAATGATTAAGAACTCTCCAGACAATAGGGGCTTCTTAGACAATGGGTGAATTTCCAGGATGTCCGGCCCCCTTCCGAGAAGGAGGGAGATAACAAAATGTAAAAAAGGTGTCTGTCAAAGACCAATCAGGCAGCTGGGGAGAAGGAGGGAGATAACAAAATGTAAAAAAGGTGTCTGTCAAAGACCAATCAGGCAGCTGGGGACAAGTTCCCTCTCTGGTCCGAGCCTAAGCCGGGACCAATCAGCAGGAGAACACAACCAAATCTATAATTTACATACGGGGAAGTGGGAACCTATAAAACTGACATATTCGCGCCCAAAAGGGTTCCTTCTTCGACCTCCTGCGTGAGGACCAAGGAACCCCGGTGCACCGGCCTTCAATAAACCTCTTGCGTTTTGCATCGACTTCCGACTCTTGTTGTTTCCTGGGCGAGTCGAAACTCCTAGGAGACCGTGCAGGTCTAACATTACCCTCACCAGGTGGAAGAAGTTAACTACGTGAGGACCAGGCTGTAGCCATGACATACGCTGCCACAATTCCAAGAATTGGCCTCAAAGAAATGGAAACAAACCGACCCTGGAACTGAAGATTAACTGTACCTAAAACAATCGAGATGACGCAGGTCAGACCACTGATGACCAATTTCAAGATGACTGTCAGAGCTGACTGCGCTGTTTCTGCAGGTAGCCGCCTTGCTCTGTCTATAAAGGCTCTTGCTTCCTGATTGTCGGAGTTGGATGCGAGTCGGCCTTTGAACAGGTGTCCGCCCTCCCTGCCTCCAGTTGCAGGCCTCCGAAATAAAGCAACCTTTCCTTTCCTACTGACCCTTGTCTCTCGACAACTGGCTTTCCAGCGGCGAGCAGCCGGACCTTGGTAACACATGGACCAGCTCTTGTTACCAGGAAGAGCTAAATCAGACTCCATGTTGGATCTGTTTCTTTTATTTTAACCTTTGCTTCCCGTTGCTTTTGTTCACTAAAAGGATACTCTCTATACATAATGGCCTGCCTTGGGGAACCCTGCCCCTCTGCCTGAATGTTAAACAAAAGTGCCTTTGTTCAGGGAAACATCCTGACCCTGTCCACTTGTGAATGGCTGCAAGAAAGAAGAAATTAACACATCCCCTCCCTGAGGCTGGCCATTCCAGGAGATATTTGCAAGACTTATGGCCTTTTTACTTTACTTCCTCACCCCCTCCCCCTCTCTGTTCCATCAAAGAAACTGGCATCCAAACCCCGATAAAATGGGTTTTTTTGGAGATATTAGTCTCCCATCTTTTCCGTCTGCGGCTTTCCGAATAAAGTCATGTTCCTTGCCTCAACACCTTGTCTCCCGATTTACTTGCCTGTGGTACGGCGAGCAGAGTGAACTTGGACTCCGTAACACTCTGGGCAGCACCCTCTGGCAGGTGTCTCTACCACCAGCCGCATCCTCTCCCAAGAGGTCTTAATCTCAGCATTTGGTGGGGTGGGAGCCTGCTAAATCTTAGTCCCTTCTGTGCTCACGCCTCCTGTGCCCTTGGGGTCACAGCTGCATTTGCATTCACTACGACAATGCTGCTTAGGGTCTTTTATCACCTTTACCACCTTTTACTAGTTAAAAATCCTCTTTAATATTTAATAAGAAACGGGAAATGTTTGTTCCCTGTTCAAATATTGGTGAGGTTTCTGCCTCCTGTTTGGACTCTGCGTGCTACATCAATACAATAAATACAAACAACAACCTAAACTTAACCTGTTTCTTTATATTCTGCAACGCCTCCCATTTAACAGAACTCAGTGACTCACCCTTACAGCCTGGAAATGCAATCCTTTACCCTTTCCAACACCAGGCGGCTCCTTTTTACTACTCAGCTGCATTGTTCAATAAGCTTGACCACATATGTTCTTTCCTTTCTTCCCACTTTAAGCAAAAGATCTGTGGTAGGTGGTAAATTATGAATGTGAGTAGGTTTTATGATAAATATATAATGTTACATGTCAATTATATCTCCAAACTAGAAAAAAAAATAGAGGTGCAAAAAAAAACCCACCCCAAATACATATATCTTCAGGATATGATTTAGAAACTTGGAATAATGTTTTCAGCTATTCCATCTGATGCCATAATATTATAGTAATACAGTATGATATTTTAAAACCAGGTTCAAGAATTTTATAGATACCTCCTCCAGGGTGTCTAGAAATAATATTAGTGCCTATTTACTGTGTTAAAGAGAAAACCACAGGCTCAAAATGGCATTACTCGTTCTAAAGCCCATGATACCAAATCTAGACTTAATACTTGACGTAATTGCAGTTTCAACCTTCCCCAGAAATGTACTGTTAATCAACCAGTCTGGAATTTTCTGGTCAGCACCAAGAAGATAATCTGTCATGGGGGTGTGGGGGGCTCTCCATTCTGCCCCCAGAGGAAGAAGAGGCAATCTGCATGATAAAACCCCTGCCTTTCCCTTTCCCCCAAAAAGATAAGCCCTAGCCTAAAAGCAATGCATTCTTCTCCTTCACGAATAGCTCTTTTTCCTATAGAAACCTCCCATTTTGTACAACCCCTTTGGAGCACCCTTCTAATTGCTAGACAGAATGCTGCCCAATTCATGAATCACCTAATTAAAGATTTAAAGTAGATCTTTAAATCTACTGGGTTGCATTTTGTTTTTTAACAATTGAATGCGGACTTCCCTGGTGGTGCAGTGGTTAAGAATCCACCTGCCAATGCAGGGGACACGGGTTCGAGCCCTGGTCCCAGAAGATCCCCCACGTGCTGCGGAGCAACTAAGCCTGCGAGCCACAACTACTGAGCCCGCGTGCTGCAACTACTGAAGCCGCACGCCTAGAGCCCGTGCTCTGCAACAAGAGAAGCCACCGCAATGAGAAGCCCGGGCACCGCAACGAAGAGTAGCCCCTGCTGGCCGCAGCTAGAGAAAGCCCGCACGCAGCAACGAAGACCCAACGCAGCTAAAAAAAAAAACAAAACAAAACAATTGAACGCTTAACTTGTCCCATGTGCTTAGTCAAGATATACGTCTTAATACACACACACTTTCTTCTCAGGTTATCTACCTTTCTTGTTCTGAAGATATGGAAGCTGAGGCTCAAAGATTGTAAGTACAGTAAGTCTCCTAATACGAACCTTCAAATTGCGAAGGTTAATCTAAAAATCACAAGCCTGGGAATTCCCTGGTGGTCCAGTGGTTAGGACCCCACGCTCTCACTGCCGAGGGTGCTGGTTCAATCCCCGGTTGGGGAACTATGATCCCGCAAGCCACATGGCATGGCCAACAAAAACCAAAAAAAACCAAAAAGCCACAAGCCTTAAGTGACAGAGTCTTACCCTCCATCCCTGGTGAGAACAGGCCTATGGCTCTACTATCCCTAACTGGTCCTAACTTTTTGAATGACTGATTTAGAAAGTTCTGGCTCATTCAGAATCTAAGTGCAACATGGAAGTTCATTCTTCAGCTTCCCATCAAATTCCAAATGTGTCTAATTTTAGATAACAACCCCTCTGCCTAGAATGGAAACCAACATCACAACAAACTAAGTGGTTCCTACACAGTCCTTATTTACAGGTTTAACAATTTGATTTCTGAATAATAGCTTAGTTATTATGCATAAAATACAGTCTTGGAAAAATAGCAATTACAGGGGTTTTTTCAAACAAATTAGATACAAAATTAACATGTTAACTTATAGAAAACAGATCCATGAATATTTATTAATAGAATGCAATGACGCGTCTCACTAAATCCTAGAATAATCTATCCTAACAAATGCTCATTAACGAATTAGTCAAAGAAAGTGGCATTAAAGTGCACCAAACTTTCACTATGGTGTACTGCTCAATTTTAACTAAGGAAAATATTGCTTCCACCTTTTTCCTCTTCAAAGGGCACACAACTTTGATGTGCCCCAAGGCTCACACACTTGTTTTCACTCACTGCCTGGGTGATCTGACCAAGTTTCCCAACTCTAGATCCATCTTTGTGCCAATTACCCCCACAATGGTACAGCCATCCTGGGCCTCTCTTCTGAACTTTAGGCTTTAAAGGTAGCAGAATATGGTACCCCGAAATATGCCCCTTTAGCATAAGGATTATTTTGAGCTAATTATTTTTGAGGAACTGCAGACACAGGTGAAGCCCTGGAAACAGAGTAGAAGTTACCCCTTTGTAAGAGAAATTTACATTTATAGAGGAACTCTCCATTTGTAAGTGTCTTCCTCTCCTACCAGAAAGATGACTCTAACTCACAAAAGAATCTTATTAAAGGAGAAGACACCCCTTTAAATTTGCATAACAGACCTTACCCTTTTTTGCTGGACTTCTTGGTAACCTCCCATAACTGGCCTCCCTCCACCCTACATCTTTCTTTTGTATTCAGCTGAAGATGGTATTTAAAGCCCTGGCTTGGGCCATCTTGGAGTTTTACTCATTCTTCCTGGGTAACTCCTAGGTATACATGAGACATGCATGTTAATAAACTTGTTTGTTTTTCCTCTTGTTAATCTTTTATAACTGGGACTGTCTCAGCCAAGAACTCAGAAGAGTACAGGGTAAATTACTGTCCCTTCTCTAAAGACTCACATAACCAACTACCAACTTAACAGCCTAGATGGATGGCTAAGAGTTACATCTGAGATATTATGTCCAAAAGGAAGCTTATGATATTCCCCCCAAAGCTATTCGTGTCCTAGTTTTCTCCATCCCAGTTCATGGCAACTCCATCCTTCCAGTTAGCCAGCTCCCACTCTGTGCCTATCAGTCCTACCTTCAACATAGATCTAGAACCTGACTAGTCTCACCACCTCCAACTCCTGCTACCACCACAGTCATTTTTCACCAAGCATATTGTCCTAGTCCCTTAACTGGTTTCCCTGTTTCTACCCCTGTCCTCACTATAGTCTAATATCAAAGCAATTGCCAGGATAATTCTGTTGAAAGATAAACCAGATTATGTCATTCCTCTCCTCCAATCCCCTCATGTCTTCCCATCTGTGACAGTGTGATTTATAATAAACATATATATATTTTGGTCTTCATCCGTGCTTCCTGCCTCACAGCAGCCCAAACCCTTGGAATTTCCTAAGCGACAAGCACCATGAGAGAACTTTTCGTTATACTGATAATATTTGGTCTTCTGTCCTCAGTTTCTGAAATAGTGGAAAAAGGTGAACGGGGTGTCTTTGGCTATTCGTGAGAAGCCCCTTTCAACCACACCTGATTTTATGTGAATGAGGTGACTTTTGAAAAGCCCCTAAGGATGGGGGGGGTGGTTGCCAGGGGAACCAACAATGATGAGAGGGTTAGAACTTTCCATCCCAACCCCCAATTCCTCTGGAGAGGGCTGGAGGTTGAATCAATCACAAAAAGTCAATGATTGCATCAATTCTGCCCAGGCAGTGAAGCCTTCATAAACATCCCTGAATTACAGGGTTCAGAGAGCTTCCAGGTTGGTGAACAAGAATGAACTCATGTGCCAGGAGGGTGGCGCACCCCAAACTCCACAGGGACAGAAGCTCTCGTGCTCCAGACCCTTCCAGACCTCGCCCTATGTATCTCTTCCTCTGGCTCTTCATTCATATCCTTTAATATTCTCTGTAATAAACCAGTAACCGAGTAGGTAAACTGGATTCTTGAGTCCTGTGAGCCACTCTAGCAAATCAACTGAACTTGAGGAACCTCTGAGTTATAGCTGGTTGTCAGAAGCACAGGTGACAACCTGGACTTGCAATTGGCCTCTGAAGAGGGAGGACAGGGGCAGTCTTGTGGGACTGAGCCCTTAACCTATGGAATCTGACACTATCTCCAGTTAAACTACAGGACACAAGGACAAAATAGTGGCTACCAGTAGGGAGAGGGAAAGAGGGAGGGGCAACACAGGCGTAGGGGATTAAGAGGTACAAACTATTAAGTAAGCTACAGGATATAATGTACAACATGGGGAATATAGCCAATATTTTATAAGAACTGTAAGAAGAGTAACATTTAAAAATTGTGAATCACTATATTGTACACCTGTAACTTACATAATATTGTACAGCAACTATACTTCAATTAAAAATAAATAAATAAGCAAACTACAGGACACACCCAGTCAGTGTCTGCTGAGAATTGGAGAATTGCTTGGCGGTGTTGAAAAAACACATCTGACCACCTCATTCAAGGTCAATGCTGAAGTCCTTACAAGGATCTAGGTCCCAGGCCATCCGGCACCATCCCCTTACCTCTGACCTCATCTCCACTGCTCTCTCCTCCCCCCACTGCTCCAGCCTCCTGGTGACACCCACGCCCACTCTCTTCTGCTTCCTGTCTTGCCTGGAACACTTTGTTCCCTGAGAGGGTTCCCCCTCCAGCCTGCAGGTCTTCCCCCCAAAGTCATCTCCAAGAAGCCTTCCTTGACCACAGTATCTAAAATTACAACCTCCTTCCCCACTCCACACACTATTTCTTCGGCTCTGTTTCCCCCTTAGCACTCACCACCACTTAACTTATTTATTATAGAGTCTGCTTGTCTATCGCTGGTTTCCTGACTAGAACTAAACTTCACAAAGGACACGCTTATGTTGGTTTGTGGACTGCTGCTTCCTCATGGGCTGATTCTTCCCTCATTCCGGGACTGCAGTCAGTACTGAGCCTCTCCCACTCACACCAGACACCTGAGAACCAGCACAGTCTCCCCCCCCCCACCCCACCCCCCAGCACCGCAGGTGAAGAGAAACTCACACGCGCATCAGTGGTTCCTTTGTTCACGCAACAAGCACTAACTGAGGCCCTGGCACTGTCAGTCTGGCCGCTGAGCACCGCCAGTGCGTTTTGCTGGAGAAGCTCCCCACCACGGAATGCTCGGGAACCCAGGGCAGGAAGTCATTCCTCTCAGTCAACCACTAGAACAGGTGAGACACTGTGCCCACCGAGCTTACCATCCGCTGCTGCCAATATGTATTTTCACAACCACCAATCAACCAGGTTCTGATCCCTTTTAACAAACGCACCCACTTAATACAGTTGAGCGGGGGCAGCTGGTCTGGCGGCACCATTTCACTGCGTCGGTTCCCACCACTGGGCTTTGGTCCCTTCTTCCCATTCGGGAGCGGCCTCAGTGGGCGGGGTTTGCCTCTCAGCCAGCCCACCGGGCACCACGAGGCCCTTGTCTTAGGGCCTCCACAGCAGCTAACCTAGTGCAGGCCACTTACGGATTTCAAAAGGTTTTTAGAAAGAAAAGTACCTTTTTTTTTTTTCCCAAGAAACGTCAGCTCTACATTATCCAAATAAAACTGGAGCAGAGGGGGCAAAGAAGGATTATGAGATGGAAAAACTATAGAAAAAGGTCAGTAACAGTTATATTGGCAAACACTTCTGTGGTACTATGTACGCTATATACATGACATTCTTCCAAACACTCAGATTAACTCACTGGATGCTCGCTATGAACTATTAAGGAGGCACTATGCGCCATCATCACCATCGCGGCTGTTTCCCCTTTGAGATAACGAGGCACAGAGAAGTTAGCTAACTCGCCCAACTCTTGGGGCCTGTAGCGTGTCATTAGGATTCGAACCCAGGCAGTCTGGCTCCAGAGTCCGTGCTTAGTGTACAGTAGTACATTTTAGAAATCAAAACAGCAGCCCTGTGGCCTGGAGCCAAGAGCCCGGGGAGCGGTGGAGCGCGGGAAGGAGCGCGGGGAGCCGTGTTGACCTGAGGGAGGGGCAGGCAGCGCGGGCCGGGGCGCCGCAGCTCGCGCCGGTCACCTGGGGCTGAACTGGAATTGTTCAATAGTGGACTCGAGGTTCTCGATGATCCTCCAGCACTCCTCGGTCTCAGGCGCGTCGGCACAGCTCTCCATCGAAGCCGCGGTGGTGGCAGCTGGGCCGGGCGCCTCCCGCCTAGTCCAGGACCCGTCGTCCGTTGCCATGGCGACTCCCGGGGAACCGGCAGAGCGCCGGAATCCTGGGGGCGCGGGCGCGATGGGCGGCCTGGAGACTGCCCGGGAGTCGACCCGCTGCCGCTTCCACTGCCCGCCTGGCTCACGGCTTCCTGTTCTCGGTGCGCACGGGCCAGGCCGCCGCTGACATGTCCCCAGGGGAGCTGGACTCCTGTAGATAACCCTGCGGCAGCCAACCACGCCCCGAACTCTTCCGCGCCTTCTCCTGTGCTAAAGCTCTGAGCTCAGCCTCCTGCGAGGCCCGCGCACTTGGGGGGAGTGGATGCCTGAACTCCTTTCCTACGTCAGCACCCCTCTCCTCGCGACATTAGATGGAAGCTCGACGGCCCTCGCTTTCCTGACCTTCCTCCCTATGCTAAAGGTCATCTTCCGGGAGGATGAAAAATAGTGCACCCATCTAATAACGATGCCCTTTGCATAATGAGCCTTGGGCTCTCAGAGCAATCCCATGATAAGAGGGAAGCAGGCAGCCTGATGAATTGCCTATACCTGCCAGTTGGCCACAAACGTAAGGTGTTCGTGGACAAAAAATTTTTTTGCAGAGATTAATCAGGTTTACATTCCTATTTAATATAAAAGGTCAGAACTAACGCATCGTTTTAAGCTATACCGTGTTGTGTGGAATTCATTTTTACTGCTTCTACAATAATAAGTTCCTTATAGTGAAACTGTTGCTAATCCTTTATTTTAAATTAGGTACCACTCATTGACAATGATAGCAAACATCTATTCTGATATCATCAATATGTCATTGCCTGGTTTTTGAAGTAAGTAATTTCAGTTTAGAACTAAGCATTTCAATCTGTTGTCTACAGGAAAAGAAAATATTTTCTTCTCTCTCATAATAATTATGTAAAAAGAAGTTAGTTTGGTATTGGATGCTCCAAATACAAAGAATAAATCACTGTAAATCACTGTAGCATTATCACTACTCTAATATTAAAGACAAAGATGAAAAGTCCCAAATGCCAAACAAAATTCATAACCAGTGTCAACACAGTCTTCCATGACTGTGTACATGTACAATAGTACATTTTAGAAATCAAAACAGTAGTACATTTTTCCTTCGGGAAGTTGAAGAAAGGAGAAAAAGAGCTATTTTTACTCTACGGTGGTTGTTATTTTCAAAATCTAACTTCTAAGTCTACATAGGAAAATTTTACTATATAATGAAAAGAGTATTTAAAAAAATGTGTATATGTAAGTGTAATATATGTATAAATTAAATTGTCTTAAGTGAATTTTTATTTTACCACAATGCATATGAAATTTTTAAAATGAGTAAAATTCCAAGTTAAAAAGCCTGATCCAGGGCTTCCCTTGTGGCGCAGTGGTTGAGAGTCCGCCTGCCGATGCAGGGGACGTGGGTTCGTGCCCCGGTCTGGAGGATCCCACATGCCGCGGAGCGGCTGGGCCCGTGAGCCATGGCCGCTGAGCCTGCGCGTCCGGAGCCTGTGCTCTGCAACGGGAGAGGCCACGACAGTGAGAGGCCCGCGTGCCGCAAAAAAAAAAAAAAAAAAAAAGCCTGATCCATTTTGAACGAGGCCAAGATAGTGAAAAGACTGACAAGCTGTTGACTGTTTCACTAATGCAATGCTAAATGAATATTTTGAAACTGAGGAGGGAGATCTCACAATAGATTTCATGAGTCATTGGTCGGCTCTGTGCAGTGTTTGTTGACCTATAGGGATTGCGTAGTTACACCATCCCACAAAAACATGTACTGAACAAAACCTCTTTGTTTGCCCATGCTATATAGCATAGCAAGGAGCTTCAGATTTCAGTGTCTAGGAGACCAAGTTATGATGATGATTGTTTTTTGAAACTATGAACTACATAACACTTCTTATCAGTTACCTACATTTATCTCTCAGGTGTTCTGCCTTATAAAATTGTTCATTTCAGATCATATTCCCGCCTCCAATACTGTCACTGTCAGATAATTTATTATACTAAATGCAGGCCTTTTGTATCACATGTTGAGTTCATTGATGGTTGTTAACGGAAAGCTTGTGAGCTCTGGATTAAACATTTAAAAAAAAAATAGCTCTGAAACTTGTTTTAGTACATGGGCAAGGTTTTTGTTTTTGTTTTAACATCTCTGAGCCTCTCTTTTCTCACCAGTATAAACTAGATAATCAACCTGTCTCGGGGTGGTTGGAGATAATCCATAAAGCAAGAAAAGCAGGCAACACATAAAACGCACTGCAAGTCGAATGCTAACCAGGCCTTCAAAGAGTGTGTTCCTTCCTTCTAAACCACAGCCGAGGAAGGTACTATTTTAAGTTTTCCATTTTAAAAATGTTGGATATTTCATAAGCGAAAATAATTTTTACTTGCTAAATTAATAGGACTAAGGCCCCAATTTTAAATTTTCAAGTGCTTCTCTGAAACATGTATAAATATAATGTGTCCTTATATGAAAATATCACCTACCAGTTATTAAAAGTGTGAACATCTCAGATGAAATAGCATGAGGATTTGATTGAGTCAAGTGCTGGTTCTAAACATAGAAATTTATATATTGCAATTGGATATTATCTGTTCTAGAGTCTAGCAAAAGTAAAAGCCAGAGGGTTTCAGTGTAGGTTTGTAATTTAAATTCTTTCTAGAGCATCATTCTGCATAAAGTGCTTATTTTTCTCTTATTATCAGCTGTAATCTAAGATTATGTGGTACAGGCTCTGTTATGTAAACTTGTTTTATGTCGTGCTTCATCCAGAACCAAAGTTCTTTTTTTGTTTGTTTGTTTGTTTTTTGCAATACGCGGGCCTGTCACTGTTGTGGCCTCTCCCGTTGCAGAGCACAGGCTCCGGACGCAAGGCTCAGCAGCCATGGCTCATGGCCCAGCCGCTCCGCGGCATGTGGGATCTTCCCGGACCGGGGCACGAACCCGTGCCCCCTGCATCAGCAGGCGGACTCTCAACCACTGCGCCACCAGGGAAGCCCAGAACCAAAGTTCTTAAATAAAGAGTTGTAACAAGAAATAGCAAGGCCCTTAGCCAGGACAATATTATGCTACTAAATCCTTCATGGAAAAACTCCTGAGACTAGATCTTTCTTTTTTTTTTTTTGGCGGTACGCAGGCCTCTCACTGCTGTGGCCTCTCCCCTTGCGGAGCACAGGCTCCGGACGCACAGGCTCAGCAGCCATGGCTCACGGGCCCAGCTGCTCCGCGGCATGTGGGATCTTCCCGGACCGGGGCACGAACCCGTGTCCCCTGCATCAGCAGGCAGACTCTCAACCACTGTGCCACCAGGGAAGCCCGAGACTAGATCATTTTAATGTCTTAAATTTTGCTGCCATGAGGTAACATGTCCACTCTTACAAAAATCCATCAGTAAGTGTTTGTTGTCTGGCTAAAGCTGAAAACCAAGATGAGAAGCTTGATCGAGAGTTTGGACAGGAGTCATTTTGATACAGAACTTACTGCCAAATGCCCTTGACTGCTGTAGTAAAGGGTATCCTCTATTTAAATCGAAGTTTACAAGGGAAATCAATAAAAATGTGAAAAAAACGTTAGAGGTTAGCCATCTGCAGAAGTCAGTCTATCTGAGATGGGGATTCCCTGGTGGTCCAGTGGTTAAGACTCCCCACTTCCACTGCAGAGGGTACGGGTTCCATCCTTGGTCAGGGAACTAAGATTCCCCCAAGCCAGATGGCACGGGCAAAAAAAAAAAGTGAGTCCAGGGGCTTCCCTGGTGGCTCAGTGGTTAAGAATCCACCTGCCAGTGCAGGGGACACGGGTTCGATCCCTGGTCCGGGAAGATCCCACATGCTGTGGAGCAGCTAAGCCCGTGCACCACAACTACTGAGCCTGCGCTCTAGAGCCCGCAAGCCACAACTACTGAGCCTGCGTGCCACAACTACTGAAGCCCGGGCGCCTAGAGCCCGTGCTCTGCAGCAAGAGAAGTCACCGCAATGAGAAGCCCGGCACCGCAACGAAACCAAATGCAGTCAAAAATAAATTAAAAAAAAAAAAAAGAAGTGAGTTCATTTGAGAGAAGATTTATGAACCTGGGGCTGAAGGGAATTTGGGAAATCTCCAAGTCTGGTCATGTGACCAGAGTGGATCTTCATGCCTGGGACATAGGGCATCTGTAACATGTCCACTGTAATATATAATGAGGTCGTTCAGGAAAGGTAGAAGTCTGAATGGAGAGCAATAAAAAGGCAGTTACCATATTTCATGCAATCTATCCAAAGGTGTTAAAAATGTGAATCTTAGAATCAGTGAAAGAAGGTATAGTAAGAATTTATCAGACAGAGATCTGTTCAGGGTGCTCCATTTCATCACATCATAGAGGGATCTAGTCTCATGAGATGTGGAACACTCATCAGGCTTTTCCATAACTTGGATAAAGTACCCGCATAGTACCATCTAGTTCTCTGTTCTTTCTCCAGTGTCACAAGGCAGCTTGCCAATAACTAATCCAGACTCACAGGTACATAGATTTCCAAGAAAGACTTGGTGTAAACAGCAAACATGTGATTTTGGTTAGTGTGAGTATTCCTCTGTAGCCTGACCTAACGAACTGATAAAATACAGGATTTAGACCCGCCTTCACGAGGGCTAGACTCAGAGGCAAAAAACCTGCAAGTCAGCCTTTGCCTGGGCAGTCAGCCCAACTCATTAACATCCTGTAACTGCAATTTTAGGCATCCGTCATTGTCCTTCAGCTTCAAACCCTATCTTGGAAAAGTGGTAGAAAAAAAATACAAATTTAGCAATTTCGAGAACTAGCAAAGCACAGGGACATAGGAGAATACAGTAGCATGAAACCCAGGTTGTTATTGTTATAATATATGTTTATTTACCTGGAAATACTTTAGTGTACACTGAGAGGTACTATGTACATGTGACATGGGTTATGCTATAACCAAGCATGTAACCAAGGTGCTGATCAGGGGCACACAGTCCAGGGATGGCCCACCCACCGTGGCTTATCAGGACGCCCACACGACAGAAGGGACTACTTCAAGCTCTGCTGTAAACTGTTCTAAAGCAACAAGCCACACTGTGCCCGTTAATATGTGGCACGTCAGCAGTGGGTTTTTATTGAATGTAGTGGTCTATTGACTATCATGGTAGATGTTAGAAGCAGGCTTGAACTGGTGAATTTTAAGATCTTCAGGCTATGTAAATCAGCTAACGTAGTTCATAAATCCTCCCACCCTTGCAGGAACAGTATGCAAGAACCTCAGGAAGGCTGTAACTTAAACCCTGAGGGATGGGGCTTGACCCCTTGCCTTCTGTCCAGCCTTTGCTGTATAGTTGCCTGACGCCCACTGAAAGAGCCTAGGAGCTTGCTTCTGGAAAGTTATCACATCTGCTTCAAGGGAACCATCCACACCTGGCAGTAGTCAGAACACCTGAAAGAACAAACTTTGTGGACCTCTCTGAACAGGCTGCATAAACTGTTTGGGCCCTGCTCGCTAATGAGTGTTTTTTAATTTCTCTTTTGTTTGTTTGTTTTTGATTTTGATTTTGAATGTTTTTTTAAATAAATGTCTGAGACTTGCTTTCATTATAAGCTGAGAGCAAGGGGAAATAGCTAACCTTGACCTTCATCAAACTCCTTTAAAGGATACAGCATTTATCTAAAGAAACCTAAGAATTGCATGTGACCAAATTAGGTCAGTTTTTTGGGAAGCCAGAGAAATCATAAAAACTTCCTTAATATGACTGATTTTGATGTATAAAATCTGTTTCTTATTCATCCTTGTATCCCCAGGACAACCCATGCCATCCACATAGTAGGTGCTCATTAAGTATTTATCAAGTGAATCAATGACTAACTCCGAATAAGTTCTTTAAAAAGGCCATTCCTAAAGAGTTGTGTACCTAGTAGTTGACACCAAGAGAACTAGGCAGGCAAATCCTGTTGGCTGCTTTCTAAAGGGTAGGCTGAGAGATTAATCCAAGATGCCAGTGCCTGATGGTTGCAGGAATTCATGTGCAACCAAGGGAGAAACAAGATGTTTCAGGCTAGAGAGATCTTCATGTTTGCTGCCTCCTTCACGAAAAAGGAAACCCCTTCTTTCTTCAGTGTATAAGTGAGGAGAGGGAGAAGATTGCAAATGAGAACTTCCCATCGGGAAATTCTAGGACTAGATTCAAGCCACCAGTTGAAGAGACTGGCCCAGTAAGGAGACATGATATGTGTCTGTGATTGTTAGTTGTTGTTTTCTTTTTTGTGTGTGGTACGCGGGCCTCTCACTGTTGTGGCCTCTCCCGTTGCAGAGCACAGGCTCCAGACACTCAGGCTCAGCGGCCATGGCTCACGGGCCCAGCCGCTCCGCGGCATGTGCGATCCTCCCAGACCGGGGCACAAACCCGTGTCCCCTGCATCGGCAGGCGGACTCCCAACCACTGCACCACCAGGGAAGCCCTGTGATTGTTAGTTTTATGTGTCAATTTGGCTGGGCCATGGTGCCCAGATCTGTGGTCAGACATTATTCCAGATATTTCTGTGGCGGGGGGGGGGGCGGGGGTGTGGTTTGGATGAGATTAACATTTAAATCGGTGGATTCTGAATAAAGCCTATTATCCTCTGTAATGTGGGTGGGCCTCACCCAATCAGTTGAAGGCCCAGCTAGAACAAAAGACTGTCCTCTACCTGAACAAGAGGGAATTCTGCAGCAGATGATCTTTGGACTTGAACTCGGACATTGGCTCTTTCTTGAGTCTTCAGCCTGATGATCTTCAAATCAGAACAGCAGCATCAGCTCTCCTCTGGGTCGATAGCCTGCTTGTCCACACTGCAGATTTTGGATTTGCCAGTCTCCATAATCACGAGTCAATTTCCTAAAATAAATCTATCTATATACTATATTATATACAATCATGCTATTTGTTCTATTTCTCTGGAGAACCCTAACAGAGTGACCAATGAAAAATTAACAGATTAATCAGAGGATACCATTATATTCTTTGTAGCACTTAATGTTGATAATTGTAAATATGATGGTTAATTTAATATCACCTTGACTGGGCTAAGGGATGCCCAGAGAGCTGGTAAAACATTATTTCTGGGTGTTTCTGTTTCCAGAAGAGATTAGCACTTGAATGGGTAGACTGAGTAAAGATTCCCCTCGCCAAGGTGGGCAGGCATTATCCAATCTGTTGAGGAACTGTCTAGAACAAGAAGGTGGAGGAAGGGCGAATTTGCTCTCTGCTTGAGCTTGGACATCTATCTTCTCTTGTCCTC
Source organism: Lagenorhynchus albirostris (assembly GCF_949774975.1). Classification (NCBI taxonomy): domain Eukaryota; kingdom Metazoa; phylum Chordata; class Mammalia; order Artiodactyla; family Delphinidae; genus Lagenorhynchus; species Lagenorhynchus albirostris. Next base: position 180,371,064 of record NC_083095.1, read on the forward strand.
AGACATGGATGCTCTTGGCTCTCAGGCCCCCGGACTTAGGCTGGCACTTAACTCCATCGGCTTGCAGTTCTCGGGCCTCCAGGTTTGGTACAGAACTATATCACCAGCCTTCTTGGTCCTCCAGTTTGGTCCTCCTCAATCTACAGTGGATTGTGGGACTTCTCAGCTTCCATAGTCACATGAGCCAATCCTTCATAATAAATCTTTCTCTATATCACTTATATCCCATTGTTTCTGTTTCTCTGGAGAACCCTGACCAATACAGTAAGTATACTAAAAGGACCGAGAAAAATAATTATTACAAGTCTAACATTTACTGAGTGCTGACAATGCCAGGAACTTTTCTAAGCACTCAACACACTACTCATTTAGTTGATTACTCACAATTTAAAAAGGAGAAATGGAGACACCAAGAGGTGGATTTTCCTGCCCAAGTTCACAGAGCTTGCAAGGGTAAGCTCTGTGCACTTGGGCTCTGAGCACTGACAGTCTCACTCCAGAGCCTACACACTTAATTGTTATGCTATATTGCTTCACCAAATTGTCATGAGAAACAAATTATTTAGTTCTTCCCATGATGTTAGTTTTGGCAAATGGCCTGAGAATTCTCTCTAAAGCTGTCAGGCCCATATCAGCAACTTAATTATGAATCTATGTTGCTAGGGCTGCTGTAGAGAATCAAACACATTAGCACACTGTCTACCAGACCCCAGTTACTGGGAAAATTCACCTTTGTGCAATATTAGTGAGAATAAGAAATGAAGCAAAAAGATGTGTATCGTTAGAAGCTACAAAGTTCATGTTGAGGACCTATTTGCTTTACTCCTAGGAAAGCTTCTTAACCTCTTACTCAGACCCTATATATCCTAACCACCATGTACAATTCTAACAGTCTGATATCTGCTTTCTACCTCTACAGCCAATAAAGGTTGGGGGACGAGCTGCCGAAAATGCTCAGGACATTGACAGCAATGAAAGGTAATGGCTGGCACAAAAGAGACTGTAAAAAATTCATAACAAAAATTCAGATCACATGGGAGTCTTAGGCCACTGTGAGTAACAAGGAGACTTATACTCGTCACTGGCCCTGAGGCCATCACTGTAAAATAACTAAGGTTCATAATAATGACCACGAGTCACTGATTCTCCTTAATGCAACTATTTTAACACACTCTCTTTAAAAGGCTGGTGTGTGTATAAAACAGTTAAAAAATATTGTCTCAATTCTACAAGTTATTCTAGCTTGATTCATTCTCTGAGATGATTTTCTATAAGCTGAAATTTCATTTTATTCCTTAAATAATAGGTAACATTTCTCTGTCATTGGCATGGGATTGCTTTGCCATGTTGAAATGTCAGAGATCTCAGAGCTGAAGGGACCTTAGAGCTGGTATACGTTAGTCCACTCAGTCAAGGACATACAGGTAGTTAGGCCACAGCTACATCCAGGATTTCTTTATCCGTTGGTCTGTCACAGTGTATTAGGCTGTTGTATGCTACAGCAACAACCAATCCTAAATCTCAGTGACTCAATACAACAAAAGTTAATTCCTTATTCACAGTACAAGTCCCACATTGTTGGCAGGAAGTTCTGCTGCACACAGCCACTTAGGGATCCAGCTGCTAGAAGCTCTGTCTATCTGGAACACAAGGCCTCTTGAGTCACTTTACCCAGAAAAAGAAGGAGAAAATGTCAGGCACCAGTTATTAAATACTTTGGCCCCTTCCACCCACTCCATTGATCAGAGAGAGTCACGGGGCTCCACCAATTGCAAAGGCAACTGAAAAGTCTTTTCTTCCAAGTGCTCAGGAGGTAGAGGGGAGCTGATGCTGGGGAGCAGTAGTAATATCTACCAGGATTCCTTCCATCCCATCACCCTTCTTAAGTAACTTTGCAAACAAGGTAGTGATGGAGATAATAATAATGATAAGGATGATGATGGTGATGATGGTAACATCTGATGTTTGCACAGGTCCTGAAGGTCCAGAAAATGCTTCTCTCATTTACCTTATTATTATTATTCTTTTTTTTTTAAAAAAAAAAAAACAAGCTTTGGCCAGTTTTATTAAAGAAAAATTGTGCATGATTTACTTTTCACCCGTCTGTTTTGGCATGCTTCTAATGATAACAGAATCACCTGGATCAACGATAGCCAGTGTGCGTACTCTGTGGTATTTTCCACACGCTGTGCCCAATTCAATATTATTGCTAGTGTGGTGTGGACACCAGTGTTGGCCAACATGGCATAATACTCTATTTCAGATTTCCTCAAGGCTGGGCAGTCGCTGGCAAGGCTGACCAGTTTCACTTTGCCTTGTCTGATCATTTTCAGAGTCTGCTTGTACCCCAGTGCATACTTTCCACTTTTCATAACGAGTTGGAGCCTAGAGTTGAGCAACTCCAGTGACTTTTTCGAGCGGCTGCCAAGATGGCTGGGGAGCAAGAAAGCTCTCATTTACATTACTTTTTTTTTTTTTGAAGATTTATTATTTACTTATTTATTTATTTAATTTACTTTTGGCTGCGTTGGTTCTTAGCTGCGGCTTGCCAGATCTTCGTTGAGGCACGCAGGATCTTTCGCTGCAGCGCACCAGCTTCTCTCTAGTTGTGGCGCGTGTGTTCCAGAGTGCGTGGGTTCTGTAGTTTGTGGCACCGTGGGCTCTCTAAGTTGAGGTGCCCGAGCTCAGTGGTTGTGTCACCCGGGCTTAGTTGCCCTGCAGCCTCTGGGACCTTAGTTCCCCAACCAGGGATCGAACCTGCGTCTCCTGCCTTGGAAGGCAGATCCTTTACCACTGGACCACCAGGGAAGTCCCTCATTTACATTATTAATTCAACGGTGTGCAATAACATTCCTTTTTCATATGAGAGAATTGAGCGCAGAGAATGTTCAACTGAATGGAGTGATTGGCTTAGGATCACATCAATGAGTATCTAGGAGATGAAATACTGAACGTTTAGTCACAGCTGAAGAGGAGGCCCTGAGGGGAAAGTGGGATAGGAGTTTAACCCAGGAAACGGCCCGACATGAGAAACCCAGTCCCAGAATTCACTGCAAAGGAGCTTTGAAGCATAAGGGTTGAAAGAAATAAAGACAATAGTGGAGCTCGTTTCTAGTTGTGACTCCTTTACTTCTGACCACATACACCCTTTTCTTTCACAACAAAACATGCCTGGCCTATAAGCAGAGACACTTAATATTTATCACACTAATAAAAAAGAAAGTAAAAAACTGCACGTCCCGAATAGCATGTATTAGGTGTTACGTAAGAACACTATTAGATTTGAAATATCACATCTGGCCTGGAAATTTAAGGCAACTCATTGCCTTCAGCTCATTGAATCTAGATGTGACAAAACAAATTACAGTTGTGAAATAAATTGATCCCGCTTGAACTATGGGAGAATTTAACAATCAGGATTTTAGAAGCAAAGGTAGCCAAATGAGAACAGCAGACCCAACCCCACAATAAATATTTAGCTGTGCTTTTAGCATTAAGTTTGGCACAGAATACAGAGGAGACGTCTGGTCTTCTGGAAACTTACACATTGATGAAGAAGCAAAACTAAGGCATGTAAAATGATACACATTTCTGTAAAACAGTCTACAACAAACTGCTGTTTTGTACAGTGAAAACTCCAAATGATGTAGGAAATGTGAAGAAGACAAAATGCTAAGAAAGAAAGGGAAAAAATGGAAGGAGGAAGACTCAGTGAACTTTTCATAGAAAAGCTTGATGTGGACCCAGGAATGGAAGCTGAATACAGTCTGGATAGGTGGAGAGGAAAAGAGAATCAGTTCTGGAAACAGCATGAACAAAGGCTCCAGATACACGGTGTTCCTGAGAAAGTGCCTGGCCCTGGCTATGGCACACCGACTTGCGTTGTTCTTAGTTGTGTTTGTGTATCTCTGTCTCATAGTTTACGATCATCTCCAGGAATAGGGCCTTATTTATCTTTGTGTAAGTGGCGTAGACATTGCATGTGGCACATAGAAGGTGCTCAAAACTCTTTCACTGGGGGGCTTCCCTGGTGGCACAGTGGCTGGGAGTCCACCTGACAGGGAAGGGGACATGGGTTCGAGCCCTGGTCCGGGAGGATCCCACATGCTGTGGAGCAACTGGGCCTGTGTGCCACAACTGCTGAGCCTGTGCACCACAACTGCTGAGCCCTCATGCCACAACTACTGAAGCCTGCACGCCTGGACCCGTGCTCCACAACAAGAGAGACCACCGAGGTGAGAGGCCCATGCACAGCAATGAAGACCCAATGCAACCAAAAATAAATAAATAAAATAAATAAAAATTTATTAAAAATAAAAAGAAACCGCATGGTAATGTATGGAAACTAAATTTAAAAACAAAAACAAAACTCTTTCATTGGGGATTCCCTTGTGGCCTAGTGGTTAGGATTCCAGGCTTTCACTGCCGGGGCCCCAGGTTCTATCCCTGGTCAGGAAACTAAGATCCCGCAAATTGCAGGGCCAAAACAATAAAAAATAAAAAAAATAAAAAGAACCTGGAAGAATGGGTAGGATTTTAAAAGAAAGAAGAAGAACTAACCTTCAATAATACCAACAGCAACATCTGGGGGTTTATCTAAACTTCACAAGAGTTGTGAGGAGTATCACCTCAAAGACAGGGAAACAGATGATGATGCCTTCTCAGATGTAGTGGTTATGGACATTTCTGCTGCATTGCTAATGAAATGTTAGTTTAACAAACTTTTATTTACGTCTCAGTTTTCTGAGACAGAATCTATATTTTATTGGCCTTTGGGCAGATCAGTAGAGGAAGGACTGAACGGGTAATTTACCTCCTCAGTCAGGAAATCATTCTGACTAAATGGGCTTCTTAATAAAGTGCAGCATCTTAGCCAACCTCTACTTCCTCTCCTTTGGCACAAAGGAAATGTTCAGCTCTTTTGTTTTCAAAAACCTCAAGGTGTATCAGTTAACCAGGTGTCCTGGATGTGGCTTTGCTGGTTTGTGTACCTCTACTGAATGAATTAGAAAAGAAAAGAAAGAGAGAGAGAGAGAGAGAGAGAGAGAGAGAGAGAGAGAGAGAGAGGAAGGAAAGGAAGGAAGGAAGGAAAAGAAAGAGAGAAAGAAAGAAGGAAGGAAGGAAAGAAAGAAGGAAAGAAAGAAAGAAAGAAGGAAGGAAGGAAGAAGGAAGGAAGGAAGGAAGAAAGAAAGAAAGAAGGAGAGAGGGAGGGAGGAAGGAAGGAAGGAAGGAAGGGACGAAGGGAAAGCAAAAAAAGGCCAGGCATGGAGAGAAGTGATTATAGTAAAAAGATCCAAAGCACCAGTGGGTGAATTTCAGCCTTGTTTAGAAACTCTAGTGATAGTAGAGGCCACTCAACACCTACTTGATTTTTTTTTTCTTAAAAAAGAACTCCTTTGCTTTAGGAATCAAAACATCTAATCATTTTCACCAACACTGTGCTCTGTGGATGTCTCTCAATGCATTTTCTCACAAAGATTTAGTAACAAAAGTTCCAATTAGGTGTCATGTTCTCAAGACTTTCCTCTTAGACAACATTGAGTCAGGTGGTCTAAGTGCTCAACCTACCACCTGGGCATCAACAAAACATCTGAGTGACATGCATGGATCCTTCAGTCAACCTCAGCCCCAGACGTTTAAAAAAACACATTTCCCTTGCAAAGTCCCAGGAAAGCAAGTACATGGGCTGATCTGTGGATGCATAGAAGATTATATTCGATTTTTATTTGGTTCAATGAATCAGAGGTGCATTTAGATGGTGATGTTGTATATTTTGGGTGGTGCTGCCTCTCCCCTGGAGCCTGCCAGGACCATGCAGCAGGCGGCACCCCAGCAAACCAGCCAAAGACAGAGCAGGGATACTTCAGGGCTGACTTATCTCCATTACCCTGGAATTTAAAACCACCACCACTATGCTGTGTAAAATGACCTCCCAGGATATTTTGCTGCTTTCTCCAGCCCTGGGCTTGTACGAAGCTTTAATAAATACCTGCTTTGAATTTTATCTGCTCAGGTCTTTTTAATGGAATTATTTATTTCTCAATCATCTCTATAACTTCTCTTTGACTTCAATCCTCAGCTGTTGGAAATAGCACTTCTAAAAAAGCCTTCCCTGACCACGCTGGCAGAAACTTGTCTTTATTCTCCATTTCCCTCTTTTGCTTTATTTTTTGTCATAGCACTTATCACCACCTGACATAATATATATTCATTTGTTGATTGTTTATCTCATGTGCAAGCACACACATGTGCACACACACACTAATATAAGCTACATGAGAGAAGTGAATTGTTTCATCTGTACCTTATTCCAAATGCCTAGAAAAATAGATGGACAATAAATTTTTTACAGGATAAAAAGTTCATTGAATCTGCCTCTCTATTCACTGATTCATCCATTTAAATACATAGCTTGTATACAGGTTAGGATCATGGGCTCAGGACACAGACTGCTTGAATCCCAATTCCTCCACTTAAAAGCTGTGTGGCCTTTGGGCAATCACATAACCTCTCTGTGCCTCAGTTTTTTTGCTCATTAGTGTAACAGATATAATAACAATATATATATCACAAGTTTTTATGAGTATTAAATGAGACATTAGACAGAAAGCACTAAGAGCAATGTCTGACCCATAAATAGCACATAAGCACAATGCCTATAAAATCTCATGTGCTCAATAAATGTTAACAATCATTACTCATTTACTCAGCAAATATTTTTTTTTAGTTTTTTAAAATTTATTTATTTATTTATTTATTTATTTATGGCTGTGTTGGGTCTCCGTTGCCGCAAGCAGGCTTTCTCTAGTTGTGGCGAGCAGGGGCTACTCTTCGTTGCGGTGTGCGGGCTTCTCATTGCGGTGGCTTCTCTTGTTGCCGAGCATGGGCTCTAGGCACACGGGCTTCAGTAGTTGTGGCTCATGGGCTTAGTTGCTCCGCGGCACGTGGGATCTTCCCAGACCAGGGCTCGAACCCGTGTTCCTGCATGGGCAGGCGGGTTCTTAACCACTGCGCCACCTGGGAAGTCCCAGCAAATATTTACTGAATGTTTACCACAGGCCAGGTGCTATACTAGGTGCTGGGAATACAATGGTGAACAAAACCAAAAATGGACCCCGCCCTTATAGAGCTTATAATACAGTGGGAGAGACAGTTATTAATCCAAGTAACCACACACATGAATGCAGAATTAAAACTGCCTTAAATGTTAAGAAGAGCTTGGGTGAGAGTATTTTTATAGGGTCATTTGATCTGGTCAGAGACGGAAGAGAAAAATTTCTGGGGAAGTTACGTATGGTGGGGTGAAAATGGGTGTAACATCCAGTTTCAAGCTGTTTTGTGCTCTGTGCTATTCTGTCACCCCCTCTTTTTCTTCAAAGAGTCAGCAAGATAAGAATGAGTGAATAGCCTTTAGTTAATAGTGATTGTGCCTTGAAGGAGAAGAGGCTGGTCTCTGCTTAGGGAGCTGTGCTGAGAATGGACATCAGCCCCAGGCACGTGGGCAAGTGGAAACAGACAGGAGACTGAAGTCTCCTCCCCCTGCATCTATGCTGGGGGTTTAAAAAAAATCCTAGGAAAATATGGGGATGTATAATTAAGCCATTCTATTTGGACATAAAGGGAAAGTGGGAGTGAAGTCTAGAGGGGTTTTGAGCATCTGTTCATTTAAATAAACATTTGTTCGTAAATAAAATAATTATTTTATTTATAAATAATATTTTGTAAAATTTTTACCTCTGTAAAAAATAATTGTTTTTCCTTTTTGGTTTTCCCTTTCATTCTTGGGCTATTAAACTGCAGGCATTCTTAAATGGTTGTACTCATAAGGCACAAATAATTTCATGGCTTTTGCTTTTATGTGGTGGTGCATAGTCTTCATAATTATTCATATTAATCATCATATTTTTATAAGGAGAGAAACTGAGCCTTAGAACATTACTGATTGCCATCCTCAGCCAATTAAAGGCTAATGGCCCTTTGTCTGAAGGGCAAGTGTTTGGACTGGAGAATTCAGTTAGTTGCACTTCATCCCCTCAGCTAACCCAGCACTTCAGCCGGATGACTACACAGGTGCATTTTAGAGATGGGGGTTAAGGAGTGAAAAGGAAAAAACCCACTCCTGTGTGTCTTCTCTATCCTCAGTACTCCACTACAACACTACTTCACTTCTGACCCCAGATGTGTGGGTTTTCTACACATCAAGCCATTCTGCAACACCAGCTGGGCGTCCTACAAGTTAACTCAATTCTGACACTATTTACCTGGAGACAGCATCAGATCCCACAGGCTAAAGGCTCAGTACCGCAAGAATGCCCCTGTCCTCCCCCTTCCGGGGCCAATTGAAAGTGCAGGTTGTCACTTGTGCTTCTTACTGACCAGCTAATTAAATTAGCTATCAATTCATTTCCTAGAGTGGCTCACAGAACTCAGGAATACAGTGTACTTAGTCGATTACTGGTTTATTCTAGATGGAAGAGATGCATAAGGCAAGGTCTGAGGAAGACAGCAAGGACACCTTCTCCAGTGCACCAGCTTCCCAGTACTTCCATGTGTCCCCAGCCTGGAAGCTCTCCAAACCTTTCTTATTGGGTATTTATGGAGGCTTCATTACATAGCCATGCTGGACTAGAACTCTGGTCACTTGTGACTGATTTAACCTCCAGCCCCACTCCCCTCCCTGGAAGTTGGTGGGTGGGATTGAAAGTTCCAACCCACTAATTTGATTTAATCCTGACTGGTTCCCCTGGCAACCAGCCCCCATCCTTAGGGCTTTCCAAAAATCATCTTTTTTTTTTTTTTTTTGGTCATGCCGTGTGGCATGTGGGGATCTTAGTTCCCCCACCAGGGATGGAACCAGTGCCCCCTGCAGTGGAAGCAGGGAGTTTTAACCACTGGACTGCCAGGGAAGTTCCCCAAAAGTCACTTATTAACATAAACTCAGGTGTGTCGGAAAGGGGCTTGTTATGAATAACAAAAGACATCTTTATCACTCTATCCTTTAGGAAATTCCAAGGGCTTTGGGAACTCCATGTCAGAAATAAGGTGAAGACCAACATATATATTTCTTATTACAAATCACAATATGGGTGGGGGGCAGGGTCAGAGGGACAGTCTGTGGCCAGAGGGAAGGCATCACAAGCCAAGCCCATGATCTTGGACACATTGGTCTCATCAGCTTATTCCCTGAGCTGGCCGTCCGAGAAGACAATGAGAAGAAAAAACAAAACTACAAATTGTTTCAAGCTTTGGAGTCCGAAGAATTATTAAAAGTGATCAAAATATAGTAATAAATAAGATACTGTTGACATCAAGATAGGGAGAGATACAATTAAAATTCATTAAGACACAATAAGACACTCTCATCTAGGCTTGCAGTAAAAGGAACTTTGCCAAATGAATTATTCAAGGAGAAATGAGCTGAATGAGGGAATCCTCTCTTGGCTTGCAATAGTTTAGACTTAGTGCAAACTTTCTCCCCAGGTAATAGTATAGCAAAAAGTTACAAAGAAGCATGTTCATTTGTTACTTGAGTACTTTACAACAGTGCAAAGCTTGGCATTAGTCCTCCGATTATAGTCTGAACCTTTCATAGTAACTGAGGAAAATGAACATCTGGAATGTAATCTTCCGTTTTAAAATGAATTAATAACAGATTCAAGACAAGTTTGTGGAGTCCATGTGAATCCTTTTCCTACTATTCTAAGGGAAAATTTTAAGCAATATGAATGAAAGAGTGTTTGCGGGGTGTTTGTTTGTTTGTTTGTTTTTGTCGGTCTTGAACATGTTGTGCCCAAGGAAAGAAGCCAGATACAGAAAGCCATGTGCTGGATGATTCCACTTACATGAAGTATCCAGAACGGGCAAAAGAGACAAAGTGGATTCATGGTTGTCAGAGGCTGCAGGGAAAAGAGAAGAGGTACAAGGTTTCTTTGGGGGTGATGAAAATGTTCTGGAATTAGATAGAAGTGATCGTTGCACAACTCTGTGAGTATGCTGAAACCACTGAATTGTACACTTTGAAAGGGTGGGGAAATTCCCTGGCAGTCCAGTGGTTAAGACTCCACGCTTCCAATGCAGGGAGCGCGGGTTTGATCCTTGGTTGGGGAACTGAGATCCCACATGCTGCACGGTGCAGCCAATAAAAGAAAAAAAGTAAAAGAGTGGATATTACGGTGTGTGAATTATATCTCAATTAACAGAAGAAGCGTGAACACTTCTTTACCAGAAGTTCTCAGAAAACCTCTCCTTACCTATCAATGATCTGAACTATAGTACGTGAGTGAACCAGTGTCCTGGGGGAAGCCCTGTGTCCACTGAGAAGCATGGGGGTGCTGAGTGGCTTAGACTCCTCAGGGCCCATCCCCTAGAGTTAGGATCAACCCTCTTCACCCTATGACTGCTACAAAAAAGAAAGAGGTGCCAAGGATGTGGGGCAAACACAATTTCTATTCTTGTACTTCTTTTCCCCTGGCATCCCACATCTTGGGCGTGTCTTTATACCTGCTCGTATTCTATTATAATGTATTATAATTGTCTCTTTGCTGTCTCCCGTACTATATCACAAGCTCCTTGAATGCCAGGGCCTCTGAGTATCCCCAGTGGCTAGTACAGTGTCTAGTCATGGAAGGTAATCAGTAAATGCTTATTGAATAAATGATTGATTTGAAACTTGGAAATATCTGCTCTTCTGGCTGATGGTCAAAATCCCCAGAATCAGCAGTTCCTTATTTGTATGAAGCAATGCCTTCTGATACATCCTTAGTGCATTACCCGCAAAAAGTTAAGTACTGAATCACTCATAGCTTTGTGTGAGTTTGTTTTATCAGCTCCTCTCTGACTCAGGGAAGAAAACTAGCCTGGGCTTCCCAGAAGTAGAAAAACATGGAGAGGAACTTGTCAACCTGACCTTTTAGTCTGGAACCAGCTCATGTGACAAGATCATGACCTAATAGTTTTTTTCTGTGTGTGTGTGTGTTTAAAATATGAATTTCCAGGCTTCCTTGGTAGCGCAGTGGTTAAGAATCCGCCTGCCAATGCAGGGGACACATGTTCGAGCCCTGGTCCGGGAAGATCCCACATGCTGCGGAGCAGCTAAGCCCATGCACCACAACTACTGAACCTTCAGTGCTGCAACTACTGAAGCCCACACACTTAGAGCCCGTGCTCTGCAACAAGAGAAGCCACCACAAAGAGAAGCCTGTGCAGTGCAACAAAGAGTAGCCCCCGCTCGCCACAACTAGAGAAGTCCCACGCGCAGCAATGAAGACCCAACGCAGCCAAAGATAAATAAAATAAAATAAATTAATTAAAAAAGTATGAATTTCCAATTGTTTAAGATATACCAATGCTTGACCCAACTTGTTACATCTCACACACACACTCACACACACACACAGTCACATCCTCAGAGATAACTCTCTCCAGTTTCTGAACTGGAAAAGAGGCATTAGGCATCTTGAAGCAAAGATAAAGGGGAAATGAAGTCTTAGTAATTTAAAACAGTTCTTTGAGGTGGTAAATCAGCGTGGACAAAGGGGTAAGGATAGAGATAATTTATATTTTGTTTGAATCCCAGGGGCCTCTGATAAGGAGCTTTAAATTTTTTTTTTTTATTTATTGGCTGCGTTGGCTCTTAGTTGCAGCACGTGGAGTCTTTCATTGCAGTGTGCAGGCTCTTTGTTGCAGCACACGGGTTAGTTGCCCTGCAGTCTGTGGGAGCTTAGTTCCCCAACCAGGGATTGAACCTGCATCCCCTGCATGGGAAGGCGGATTCTTAACCACTGGACTACCAGGGAAGTCCCTAAAAAGGAGCTTTTGATAAGATCTATAAGGATACCTTCAGCTCTAAAGCCTTAAAGTTGTGGGATTCATCACAGAATAGTTTGTTTGGGAAAGCAGTTAAAGAGAGTTCATAGAAAATAATCTACAGCTTCAATTCTTTAGCTAAAAACTTTAATACCGTTATAGTTAATTTGGAAAAGCAAGTATACCACGAGCTCTGAGATTTATGGATATAGTACACTCACTAAGCAGGAATTAACAAATCAATGAACGGAGGAAATTTCAAGTCTACATTTGTAGGCAGAAAATAAGGCAGGCGGAGCTTTATTAAGGGCAAGTGACAAGTAATGCAGTTAGAGAAAAACAATTCAATCTATCTAAGTCTGTAAATTGACAAATTTTGATCTATCAGATACAACCTGGGAAAAGGATGAAACATTATCATGGATATGAGGCTATATTCTATAGAAATATACACAAAATTGGATGTTTACATCGATACTACTTATAACATTGAAAAACTAGAATCGTAATCGTTTTTGAAATGAAATTGTTTTAATAAGTTATTGTACATGTATCCATGAAATAATATATAGGTAAGAAGATACACTATTCCAATAACTGCCTGGAGGCACTCTGGGAACTTGATGAATTACCTTGATGCATGAAATACTGGCTTGTGAATCCATGATGTCAGTACAAGTAACAGGTATTATTAAAAAATAATGATAAAAATTTAAAACGTGTCTGGTGACTCGAGAAGATTTTCGTGGATTGTCTGGGGCTAGTTATAGTAATTCTAGGGGACTCGTTGGGACGCAGAAAAAGGTCTCCTGCAAAACCACATGGGGGAAGGAGGACAAGGTGGGAAGGTGAGGAAGGAGCTATTTGGTTGTTTACATCTTTTTCAGGAAGCATTCCTGAACTCCACAAGGAAACAAGGCAGAGGATTCAGGGCTGACACTCAGAAAACCCCTCAGGACCAGGGGGCCTGAGCTGCTGGCAGTGCCTTCTCTTAGAATTACAGCCCAAAGGTTTTCAAAAGACACTTTAGAAGATATGATTAAATAGATGACAACCTATTTTTAAGAAGGTAGATTTAAAAAAATCTTTCCTCCAGAAGCATTCCATGTGAGTCCACTTGGATCACAAGATGAGTCACTTCTGAATGTTTCCTGCAGCCTCCGAAATTCAGTAGCCAATTACTTCCACAGAGAACAGAGCTCAAGAGTGAAGGGAAGAATGGAAGAGCTTTGAAGGGCCATTTCCACTTGCTCGTAAACACTCTGAATGAAACGTAAGCTGTTCCTAGTGGTACCAGACTGATTGTATATTGCTCCATCTTCATCTTGGCTGTCCAGACAACATATTTTATTTGGGATTTCATTGTCCTTTACTTCCTCATACCTTCTCCTCCCAATCAATTAATAATCAGTAAGCCTTTAATTAAGCATTCTCATATACAGTGTGTAAGATCCTTTGGTAAAGACACTATTGAATAAAATGTAACAAGGGGATGCGCATTCTATTTGGGAACATAGGTTTACTGTGACTCCTGAGTCGTTCTTTTTTTTTTTTTTTTTTTAACACTTTCCTGAGTTCTTAATCCACTAATGTCAAAATGACCCATTGGGAGAAATGGCCCAACCATTACATATATAGGATTTGCAATTCCCAAACCCTATATACTCAAGAGTGGACCTTTCTGTGCAAACTTGTTATTGTTATTCTTCAAATCTGATCCATCTATGCCATATTACATAACAAATAATTGGCTACAAATGTATCCATCGTACAAACCTTGATTTCACCAAGAAAGAAAGTACATCATAATTACTAGGTTTCTCTTTGGTGATTAATCAGAGAACTTTGAACTTGCCTTCCACAAAACACAGAGGAATATTCCCATGCCATTGCAGAACGTTTGGTATCTCACTGAAAGAATGGGTTGCATGCTCCCTGAAATATTTTAGCAACCTCTGACTCTGCCAAATTGTTTAATACCTACAGGATAACACAAAAGAATTTGAATGGTGTTTCAATTATAAATGCTTCAGAAGAAATCTAGTGATGTGTATATTACAAGGGAAAAAAATCCACGGTCCATTTATTGAACTCGATGTGAAATAAGCACACTGCAAACAGTTGCTCTGATTCATGCCTCAAGGCTGTTCTACTTAAGCAGGCTCTCAAGATCCAACAAGTCATCTGGTGACTCAGGCAACTGCTGAGCAGAAAACAAAATTGCTCCGTCCGGGATGTGTTTCTGAAGCATTTACTGGGTGTAGCTTTTATGATCCAGCTGAATCCTTTTTTTGCAAGACTTGCAACAAATTATTGAATCAACAAAGCGAAACAAGTCTGTAGCATTCCAGAAGGATCCCCTAATCTAGATATAAAATACGCAAGTTACAACTAATCTCCACAAATGCACATAGGGAGGACTGTGCTAGACCAATTTAATAAAAAGGCTAATGCTGGCAAAGTGCATTTAATTTGGTACAGTTTCATCAATTAGTTATACTTGACAAAATCGGAACATAAAAATATTTTAAAATTTGACAGTTTGGATTAATGAGAGAAACTCAATGGACAATCTGCTTAAACAAATCTTATGCGCTATTAAGGTTATTAAGAAGATTATAAGCTATGGTCTATAGTCTGACATCTTAAAGAATAGGAACTCAAGGCATTTTTATAATTACACCCTGAAACTTTATTCACCTTTTCACTGTTGGATATGATCACACGGGCAAACACAGATGGGATTTCTGAAAACTCAGGAATAAAAAGAATTGTGAATCATGAGAAAATGGCTCTATATTTTAACTTTTATAGTACTTATTTTCCCCCAGTTTTATTGAGATATAATTGACACAGAGCTCTGTATAAATTTAAGGTATCCCACATAATGACTTGACATATCTATCTATATATATTGCAAAATGATATAGTACTTTTTTTGCATTTAATTTCTGTAGCACTTAATTTCTTAGCTTTGGAAAATTTTGTACTTAAAGCAAATACTTCTTGAAAGGCAATTATTAAATTGAGAATAAGAGAGTCTACAAGAAAATAATGACACAAAAAGTTCACTTCCGTTTTTATGTCAAATATTGAAACTATATTGGTGCTTAACTATATATTGGGGTTTGTTAACTGCACTATTTTGAAACACTTCCATGCCTCCCCCGCAATTTTTATTTTGAAAACAAATAAACCAACAGCAGCAACAAAAAAACTATAGAAAAGTTGAAAGGATAGTACAATGAAGACATATATTCTTTACCTAAATTCACCACTTTTTAATATTTTATCACATTTGTCTCACCTATTTATCTATCTATACACATATTCATACAAATATATATCTGAAATATTTTGACTTGATTAAATTCTTTGCTATTCATATATATACACACACACACATGTGGAAGGAAAGAGAGAAAGGGAAAATTGTTTAAGAATAAGGATATCTTTTCTAATTTTACTCTTTTTGCCTTTTTTTTTTTTTGGCCGAGCCGAGCAGCATGTGGGATCTTAGTTCCCCAACCAGGGGTCAAACCTGCTCCCCCTGCACTGGAAGCGCTGAGAAGGATATCTTTTCTATAATCTATCCCAGTATAATGATCATACTTAAGAAAATTAACATTAGTTATATAATACCATTTAACATACAGTCCATATTTGAATTTCCTCTGCTGTTCCAAAAAACGTCTCATAGCTGGGTTTTTTGTTTTCCTAATCTGGGTTCCAACCAAGATTGCACTTGGTTATTCTTCTTTAGTTCTAAATTTAGAGCAATTTCCCTGCCTTGAAAAACAAAATTCTACGTCAGTGACTTTTCTTCCCCAAGAATCTTGAACAATGTCCCACCTTTTGGATTCCTCTAACATGTTTCTTCATTATTATATTTAGATTAATCAAATTTGGTGGATATACTTATGTTGCTGGAAAGCAGTATTTAAAAACAAATCTTGAAATTTCTTTTCTTGATATTGTTGCTCCCCTAAATTTCTGGTGTATCAATAAACAAGTTTTGTTTTTAAAAATTATTCTATATAATAAACGGCACGGTCCTACTAGCAAATGGAACATGTGTTTCTTTAGTATATGTAGTTTTTGTGAGGCCAGAAGATGTGTCTCACAGACTTTCATTTTAAACCTTCCTGGGACTGCCCTGGTGGTCCAGGGGTTAAGACTCTGCCCTTCCAATGTAAGGGCTGTGGGTTAAATCCCTGGTCGGGGAGCTAAGATCCCACATGTGGGCGGCACAGCTGAAAAAAAATTTAAAAAAAAGAAAGAAAATAAACCTTCCTAATACCAAGCAAATGCCCGGTATACATAGTTCTTTACTCTCACTCATGCAGTGAGCACTCTTGGACACGTATACACAGCTCATCATCTGAACCTTAATGAGTCTACACAGTTGTTGAGAACACACACCATGAGAATAAACATCAAGTAAACAACACTACAGATAAAGGTACATGTTGGCTTATGACATTCTGATCTTTAACAATTGTTCTTGTTATTAAAATTGCCATGTGCCTTTGAGTTTCTGGCCGTCACAATTAAACCTATACAATAAGCACAATTCCCTATGACTTCCCCCAAATTTACTAGAGTTTTTAATGAAGCAAGGTTGCAATAGGGGAGATTAAATCTTCTAATAATTAATGAATTGGTCTAAACATCAACAGAAGTGGATTCTCGTCTCCATCAGTATTGTCAAGATCATTACTGAATCCCATTTCCTGGGTTACCACAAGGTTTATTACTCATCCAGATTATTAGGATCTGATGGAGATCTTTGACTTAACTTTGAGGTTGGGATTTCACCAGCTAATTTAACATTAGCTGTTCACTTACAGAAAGAAATAATCCTAGAATCGTGAAACTGATAGAAATTTCAAAAGGACATTGTATACATTTCTTATCATTAGGTCAAAACTCTCCTATCTGGCAGCTGAATATCTACCCTATTTGGAACAATCCTTTGCATAGCGGTTTTCTATGGCTTTTTGGGTAAAGTACTCCATTGTGAGGATATTTTATACTTACCTTAAATTCTTTCTATATGTAACGGAGCAGTACCCCATGGGAGCCTTCCTGGGACAGGCTTTCCCCCATATCTTCTGCTTTAGATCCTTTCTGAAATACCTAGATAATAGTATTTGATGCACATTACTTGAGTTGTTTTGCAGATGTAAAAAAAAACCCTCTCCAACAAATGGTAGATGTTAACTTCTTGATGACCATGAGCACACAACCCCCAGGCCTCCTGGAGCCTAAGGACTGATGATGTTAACCCCTGTGACACCCCCACCCCCCCACCTCACCATCAGCCAGTCAGAGAATGGTGCACAAGCTGATCACATCCCCTTCGACCCGCCCCACCCCCATTCCCCTGGCCCCCACTTACCTGGCTTTTTTTTTTTTAATTGTTAATGATTTATTCATATATTGCTCACAAGGGTTCTCTTTTGGTCAGTTTAATGATAAACTGTCTCCAATATTTATGAAAATCTTATGCTCAATCTTTGGGGTTTTTTTCTTATATTATCTACAGAGATAGAAATCTTATATGGGCAATAAGAGTTATAAAGAATTTCCTTGCCATGGAGTGAGTTGTATATAACAAATTGAGTTTGAAATGTACCAAAGTGAAATAAATTGGATTAGAATGAATCTATTTAGAAACTTTATTTCATTTGAATTCAGATTCACTATGAAGTCAGAACAGTGCTGGCTTGATCTATTATGGCTTCTAAGACCACAGCACCCTGTGGCCCCCCATGAACTCAATGCCATGGCTCGGGGCTCAGTAGGGGCTGTCTCCCCTACACCCACCCCCACTGTCCCCTGCAGTCTGTGGCAAAAGACATCCACAGTTCTTTCAATTCAGTTCAACCAACCTTTATGGAGCGTCAGGCTCTATGATTGGTGGGTTTGGGGATTTTTGTTTGTTTGTTTTGTTTTGTTTTGAACATCTTTATTGGAGTATAATTGCTTTACAATTGTGTGTTAGCTTCTGCTGTATATCAAAGTGAATCAGCTCTACATATACATATATCCCCATATCTCTTCCCTCTTGAGTCTCCCTCCCTCCCACCCCTCTAGGTGGTCACAAAGCACCGAGCTGATCTCCCTGTGCTATGTTACCTGGCTTTTAAAAGTGCTTTGCCAAAACCCTTCGGGGAGTTAGGGGCTTTTAGGCCATGAGCCACCTGTCTACTTGTATGACCTTGTACTAATCCTTTCTCTGCTCCAAACTCTGACCTTTCAGTTTGTTTGGCCTCACTGTGTGTCGAGCACACGAACTTGCGTTAACATATATGGTAGCTTAGAGACAATAGCTATCCTTAAGTTGAAAGTTTTTTCTCAAGTTTGGACTCACTTTTGTGGCTGCAGACAGAATAAATAACGTCTCATTAGCCTTTCCTCATGGGTCTTGTTTCCCAAACCTTTAATCATTTTTATGGTTTTCCTTTAAACTCTCTCCAAGTTTTCCATCCCCTTTTAGATACAAAGCCGAGAATTAAATATAGTATTTGCAAGGATATGATTAGTACCAAATTTAGAGGACAATTACTGCACAGTTCTTACATTCTGTGCTCTAAGATTTGTTAATTGTTTTCAAAAATTATCAGACTTTCCATAAAAAACAACCAAGATCCCGAGGAGTAGTCTTGAATACTATATGGTCATGTTTTAAAACTCATTTGACCTTGGTCCACTTTAGTGGAACAAAAGCCGTCAAAGCCCACCTAAGGGACTTCCCTGATGCTGCAGTGGTTAAGAATCTGCCTGCCCACGCAAGTTCGAGCCCTGGTCGGGGAAGATCCCACATGTCACGGAGCAACTAAGCCCGTGTGCCACAACTACTGAGCCTGCGCTCTAGAGCCTTCGAGCCACAACTACTGAGCCTGCGTGCCTAGAGCCCGTGCTCTGCAACAAGAGAAGCCACCGCAATGAGAAACCTACACACTGCAATGAAGAGTAGCCCCTGCTCGCCACAACTAGGGAAAGCCTGTGCGTAGCAACAAAGACCCACGACGGCCAAAAATAAAAATAAATAAACAAACAAATATATTTATTAAAAAAAAAAGCCCACCTAAGTCTCACTTTCAGTGAAAATGTTACTCAAAACTGCAGAAACATCTCAGAAAGAATTATAAGGATAATTCCTTTGAGCCACAATGCATTCATGTCTTAAGGTCTAGTTACTGCAAAATTACAGGCCCAGAAGAGCTGATGCAGATTTACATTACTGCTTACTCTGGAGTTAACCAAACAATGCACAACTGCTACACGCGTTCTGAGGAAGCTACATCGAAGTATTTTATATTTAAAAGGCAGATGACCCAACATTAAAAATCACAATGAACTCAGAACTCTGTTGATCATGACCTGATAACATGGTAACCTTCTGGAAAATTGTGGAAATTTTAATCATGTGCGAGTATGGGTTTGCAGTGAGAGCCTCTGCATCATGGCCACGCATTTCGTAGCAGGGAAAGCTCCTGGTGGATAACTGAGGCCTGTCTCTGGGAAACCCTAGCAATATGTTAATTTTCCTTGCTGGTAATATTAGCCAAGCTATCATTTACTCAGTGCTTACTATGTGTCGGACAGTTTATTACACCCTCTGTGCACATTTTCTCCTTTGAATCACATCAGCTTTGTGAGGGACATGTTATGAGTATAGCCTATTTATAGATGAGCCAATTGAGGCCCAAATATACACGGTTGTGAATGTCAGAAAGAAGATTCAGACCCAAGTA
Organism: Lagenorhynchus albirostris; assembly: GCF_949774975.1. Classification (NCBI taxonomy): domain Eukaryota; kingdom Metazoa; phylum Chordata; class Mammalia; order Artiodactyla; family Delphinidae; genus Lagenorhynchus; species Lagenorhynchus albirostris. The sequence goes on from NC_083095.1 coordinate 180,390,632, forward strand.
TTTCCAACCCAGTATAAGTATTGCTATACTGCCTACGCATAGTAAATTTCAGTAATTTAATCGTTTACTAAAAGCAGAACTCATTCTTATTTTAAAATGAAGTTCTCTGAAGATGTACAGCATTCATGTGTAAAGTCAGAAGAAGGGACTAGCGTTTTTAGATGGGTTCCTGGTCCCAGGAGCATGTTTTAAAACCACTGCTCTCCAGCACTTACACATAAAATAGATAAACAAGGATTTACTGTAGAGCACTGGAAACGATATTCAGCATCTGGTAATAACCTGTAATGGAAAAGAATTTGAAAAAAAATGTGTGTCACTGAATCACTTTGCTGTATACCTGAAACGAATACAATATTGTAAACCAACTATACTTCTACATAAATAGATAAACAAATAAATAAGAACTACTGCTGGGATTTCTGTACTGGATGACCTTTATTTTTTTTTAAATTTAAAAAAATTTTGGCCATGCCGTGTGGCTTCAGGACCCAGACCAGGGATTGAACCCAGCCCCCCTGCAGTGGAAGGGTGGAGTCCTAACTACTAGACCACCAGGGAATTCCCTGGATGACTTTTAATGTTTTAGAACCTAGGCAAGGTTAAAAGACTGGAATTCATTTTAAAAGGCAGTGTCAGCTGTTGCTTCTCTGAAAGTGGCTCTGAGGACCACAGGCAAAACCTCTTGCCCATAAGCCCCAGAAGGAGGGGCCCTATGCATGGGGGACCTTGCTCTGCTCTTCTCCAGCTGTAACCTCTAGGTGAGGAGATGGGGCCAAAGAGATGCGTCTGCCCAACACCCATGCCTTCTCCTTCTAGATTATGCGCCAAAGTGCTCGGGACCCCAGCTTTTCCTACCCAAATGGCCTCAGGTTGATTCACAGGGTCTGTCCTGACTTCATTTGGGGTCTCTTTCCCCAGCATCAGATTGTGCAGCCAGGACCCTGGTGGGCGATGCTTAGTGCAGAGCTCTGACCCACTAGAAGCACAAGAGCCTTCACTGTGTGGGAAGAGGAGGGCCAGCGAGGTCCCTGTGCAGCCACCCTTGGCCTCTAATGCCAAGGAGTCAGAGACACCCCTGAGATGGAAGTCTCGCCTTCCAGGTCATCACAAAGGTCTGTTCATCAAAGCACACAGATTGAATGCAATCTGTTTAACAATGTGCTAGCTTGGTGTATAGTCAAATATTTAGTCGTATGGCATGTGGGCTACCATTTTACTCACGCCCTGGCCCGCAAATAACAGGGGCAGCCATGCCCCTGACTGCATAAAACAGTGCCTCTCCCAGAATCATTATGACTGTTGTCAAACCCAAGTTCCTGTGCCCACAGTGAGGCCAAACAAAGTGAAATGTCGGATCTGGAGCGGAGAAAGGTTAGTATAGCAAGGGTCAAGTAAGGAGGACAGGAAGCTCAGGCCCCCAAAATCCAGAGTCCCCAGTGGTTTTCGGGGAAGAGTTTTTATAGCCAAACTTTGGGCGGAGGGCTACAGGGTGACTTTCTTCTGATTGGTTGGCGGTGAGGTTTGTGCTCCAAGAATCTTGTGCTCAGCTTGAAGTTACCATCCTCCAGCTTGGCGGCGGGGGTGGGGTGGGGGGGGCTTAGTTCCTGTAGAAGAACTCAAAGGTATATTGTTATGTATATTCCTTGAGGAGGAACTAGGACTCTGTTTTCTCACTGCACTATTGTTTCTTCACTGCTTTTCCTTTGTTTGTGCATTCTCTCCCTTCTCTGATTAGAAACTGTTTGATCCACATCTGCCCTTTGGAACTCAGGGAAGGTCTAGGAGCCTGAAGCCTTTTCCTACAAACTAGAAACGGGGGACGAGGTAAGGCTTTGTATCAGGGAGGACCCCTCAGGGTGCTGCTTGATTTCAATTACACTTATAACAAAGGCACAAATGTTAGAGTGCTAATTTTCTGATGCACTTCATCAGCATAAAAATCCATTTTGGGAAGCAGTGGAGTCTGGACTGCCAGACCCTATTTGAACTCCCACTGTCGCATCCCTTACCCACTTGACCTTGGGGAAGCTTCTTTTGTAAGCCTGTCTGGAAACTGACTGAGTCAGGATTAAATGGGAACATCCATGAAGTACTTTTGGCACCTGCTACATAGCAGTACTCGCTGCAGGTGCTGGGACTAGCGGCTTGTAAATCCACAACTTTTGTCTTTGACCTAGTTTCACGTTACCATTCACATTTAGGGCCGAAAACTGTAGAATAATTAAGCTGAAAGAATATGTAGTCGTTTTGCTGAACATAATATTTAGGAGAACAAACTTTGGGCTCAAACCGACCTGAGTTCTGGTCTCCCTCTATCCCCTGCCAGGTATATAAGTCACTGAACCTCTTTGAGACTCAGAGTCCTCAATTATAAAATGACATCAATAATAGTAACTAATTCATTGCACTATCATAAGGATTCAATGAGAAAAATTTGCAAAAATGCTTGTCACACAGAAAGTTGATTATCTTCTTTAAGTGTTATACTTCAAACCTATATTGAATTGCATTCAATATAATATTCTATTGAATTTTATTCAAGAGACAATTTCTCTAATTTACTGGGATATTCTGAATATTGGTGAGGTCTACCAGATGAAAATCAAATTTGTGTGTAATTATTTGGTAAATTCAGGACAGATACTTTTTCTAAGTGTTGTTGTTGTTATGTGGTTGTTTTTGTTTTCACTGGAGAACTGTATTATCCTCTGCTTTTGATTCCATTTATCCTGCTGACAGAACATTGTCTTTCATACTTGGACCTTCAAATGAAAAATAATTATCACCCAAACAAAATCATAAAATACGGTGTCATTTCCAGCCCTTTTAAAAGCCTAAGAAAATAGCGATCACATTTGAAGTCAAAGTAAAATGGGACAGAAGAGCTGAGAAAAAGAGAGGTATGTGCTTTTTTTGAAGTCTCTGGAACTTTCCTTGACAGTCACACGCATGTCTTCCTTTCTTCCTTGTGAGCACTTTGTGAAGAGCCGTGACCTTGAATTCACTCAGAGGGACACAGAGACCCATGGAGCTTGGCTCAGCGCATGGGAATTCCGCAGACGCACAAAGTCCAAGAACCAGGGCTACCCGGACACAGGCTGACGCTACATTTGGATTGTGACTAGTACAGTTTGGAGAGATAAAGCGCCAGAGACTCGGATTCCCTTTTCTTTTCTCCTTCCTCCTCCAAAGAGATTATTTAACAGTCTGTTTACACACCTAGCACTTGCTCACTCTAATAATAGCCCCTGAGCCTGAATCCTCCTGCGTCACTGCCTGTCATACAGCGTCCTCAGCTGTTTCCACAACGTGCGTGGCTGGCTCTCAGGGCTATCTGGAGACGTCCAGGAATGTGCAGGGTAATCGGTGATTTTAATTTTAACCATGCATGACGTGAGGGATCTTCTATTTATCGCCAGTGACCTGTCTTTAAAATACAGAGTGTAAGGATGAAAGAAAATCAGGAGAAAACTTTGGTGTGAACCCCTGTGCAATAATATATGTGGGTACGTACAAATGTATTTTAAATATATTCACACAAAATGCACATTACTACTATTACTACAACATGTAGTAGTATCAATTTGCTTACACAATTGGGACAAATACCTGTATAGATTAAAACTGTTATTCCATGGGCTTCTGGGGTGCTGAGAGTGTCCAGTTTCTTGATCCTGTGCTTGTTACATGAGTGATTTCAGTTTGTGAAAATCCATTGAACAAAAGACTTACTGTGTGTGCATTTTTCTGTATTACATTTCAGTAAACAGTTTTATTTATTTATTAATTTACTTGGCCACGCCCTGCTGGCATGCAGGGTCTCCCCTCCCGACCAGGGATCGAACCTGAGCCCCCTGTAGTGGAAGGGCAGAGTCTTAACCACTGGACTGCCAGGGAAGTCCTCAACAAACAGTTTTAAACATTTACTATTTAATCTCAGTTTTTTTGAGGAAAAATGTGATCAAGTGCGACAGCACACCATATACACAGGACAATACATATCTGAACTGTATCAAAGACCAAATAATGTTTGAAAATTTTACAAAGTCCAATAGACCTAAATCTCTCATTTAAAGGGGGTTCTATTTTATCTTTGAGAAATTTCCCTCCCCAAAACCAAAATAACATTTCTTATCTCCTCACAATTATAGCGATGTAATGAATTGAATTTTAAAATAACTCCTCCCTTTGGTCTAACATATTTTTGTTGTAAAAAAGTCTTAAAAACTAAACTGGTACGTATTCTCTGCAGGGCAATATCTATAAAAATACAAGATGTTCATGAATTCGATGAAGAAACTTTGCTTTAGGAATTATTCTAGAAATACACTGCGAAGTCTGTGGCAATTTTGATATTTAGTCATTCATACACTCAACATGCAATTGACATATTTATTGAGTATCTACTCCATAGTAGGTGTGAGGCTGGGTTCTGGGGATACATTAGTGAACAGGACAGCTGTAGTCCAGCTTTTTTTTTTTTTTCAAATTTATTAGTAACATTATATTATAGAGTATATGCTCCAAGTAAAAGAAAAGGATTTTAAGATTGGGTAGTAAATACTTAGGTATTTTAAAACTTCACATAGTGTCTGTGTATAAAGAGATTTTAAAAGTAAGGGTAGTATAAGATTGAGAAATTAAGGAAAAGCAAGCTGATATAACTACTGATACACTTACTGATGAGCCTCATTAAGAAGTTGGACAGTAGGGATCCTTGTTTCCCTCTTCTTGTCCCAAACATGGGCAAATGTCTAGGGGAAGAGCTTTCATTACTGCACTGCAGATGCGTTTCTGTCTTTCCATCCAGCCTGGCCACTACTGTTCTGCCTCTTCCAGGAAGCCACTTCTCCATCACCAAAACTGTTGGACCTGTGATTCGATAATTCCCTTCTTAGCCTGTTTGTATTGGTTCCCTTTGTCCCTGAGTCTCTCAGGGGTGACGCAGAGGGTCCACGTGGAGTCTGCACATAGGTTGGGTTGTCTTTGTAGTCCAGCTTTGATGGAGGACTCCCACAAATTTTATATGCCAGAAGAGAACACAGATATCAAACAAGTCACATAATTCATGATTTGGTTACACATTTAATTTAAAATTACAAAAAAAACCCCCAAACCCCACAACATCTAAAACATGACAAATTATTCAAATTATATTTAATCAAATATTATTTAATCCCAAATGAAGGAGAAGTACAGGCCATTATGATTATGAAAACATGCAATTAAAAGATGTGGACCAGTCTGGAGAAGTGAAATAGGAAAAAAAATTTTGGAACGAACTAAAGATCATGAAAGGTTAAATGTTTTAAACCATTTTGACAAATCTGTAAATAGAATCATATACAGCTGTCTTAGAGAATTAGACAGCTGAAAAGCATGTAAATATGCCCAAGATAAATTTGAAAAAATAAGTTGCAAAATAGTATATGCTGTGGTGTTGTCCTATACTTGTAAATGAAAACAGTTATAATGTACAGTTTTATGTATCTCATACATAATGAAAATATAAAATATGAATATTTGTGTGTGTGTGTGTGTTTGCTTGTGGCTGGATGTTCACCATAATCTGCTTTTAACTTTTGCCTGGGCATCTGTGTAGACATTTCCCAGCTTTCTTTGCAGTGAGGTGTGGTCACATGACCACAATAGAATATGGCTTGGAGTAGTGGGTGGGTCTAGGGTCTTGCACTCTACTTTCTCTTCTTCCTTTCCACCAGCTGGAACCTGGACGTGATGGTGGCCTATCTCTAACTATGACAATATCATGGGGATGGCAGAGCAATGACTTGGAAGGAACCTGGGTCCTTAAATGACCATATGGAGTAGAATTTCCCTAACAGCTGGAAATTTCCCTAACAAGTGGAATTTTCACCTTAACATTTTCTTTTTTCACCTTAACATTTTAAAAAAGACTTTACTTTCTTGAGCAGTTTTAGGTTTACAGAAAAATTGAACAGAAAGTCTGTACTCATCATGCCCCCAACCCCCCTCTCAGTTTCTCCTATTATCAACATCACGCAAAGTCTGTATTCATCATGCCCCCAACCCCCCTCTCAGTTTCTCCTATTATCAACATCACGCATTAATGTAGTATATTTGTTGCAGGGGATGATTATTATTAACTAAAGTTCATAATATTCATTAGGGTTCGCTCTTTGTGTTGTAGACTCTATAAGTTTTGACAGATGTAAAATGACAAGTATCTACCATTATGATATCACACAGAGTAGTTTCATTTCCCTAAAAAGGCCCCATGCCCCACCTATTCATCCTTTCCCTGCCCCCCTCCTCCAGGGAAGCCTAAATGTGTTTTTAAAGTCGTTTATTCCCTTTGTTATAACAGCTTAATCTTTATCCTAATGTAAATCTTTGTAATTTACAAAGTCTTTACTTTATCCTAATGTAAAGATTTTGTCCCCAGGTGGGGTTTTAGGAAATTATCACTTTAGGATATTTATTTTACTGACAGGGGCTCTCCCTGGCTTAACTTGAATTGGACTCCTAAGCCTGATCTTGGGTTTCGCTCTCTGTCCTCGAGGAATCCAGTTTGAGCCTGAACACTGCTAAATCAGTTTAGAGAAAATACCCCACCCTTGGTATCTGATCAAATTCCTCATTCCCCACCCTCCACATTTTACCATTCTGGCCTGCCTTCAGCAAGAATTCTGTTGGGTCTAGTAAGAATTCCTTACCGTTGATGTTTCCTCTTAGTAGTTTTTTGTCCATTGCCACCCCAGCCTGTTCCTTGCATGTGAATTCCCACTCGTTCTCGTTGGAGTGGAGTCTCTCCCTCTATGAAACCCCTCCCCACCCCTTGAAAAAAGTCTGTCTTACCATCTTTAATAAGTGTCATGAATCATTTTTTAACGCTGTAATGTTTGAATTTTTAATGATTACTTATGATTTTGTGACTGGAAAAATAATATATATACACATGTAGATTTACAAATTTTCTTAAATTCAGAGGGATCAAAAGTAATCACGAGGGCTTCCCTGGTGGCGCAGTGGTTGAGAGTCCGCCTGCCGATGCAGGGGACACGGGTTCGCGCCCCAGTCCGGGAAGATCCCACATGCCACGGAGTGGCTGGGCCCGTGAGCCATGGCCGCTGAGCCTGCGCGTCCGGAGCCTGTGCTCCGCAACGGGAGAGGCCACAACAGTGAGAGGCCCGCGTACCGAAAAAAAAAAAAAAAGTAATCACGATATTAATGTCAGTTTAATCTACCTACAGTGCTGTTATAACCGATTGACAGGTGTTATACAACTGAGGCCAAAGCATGCAAATATGACTCCGCCCATGTGCAGGTAACAGCGCAGGGGAGTAATACAAAGAGAAGGCTGCTTTTAAAGAAACTACACAGTGAGATAAAGATATAGAGTAAAAGCCCGAGAGCCTGGCAGCTAAACATTCGTTGACCAGAGGCGAATTAGCTTGGAGAGGCTTAGATCTGGGACACTATCACATAGAGTGATGTTTTTCGAAGGCTGTGCAGAAGCCATTTCACCCTGGAATGCAGGGCTGAATAATCCCACTGGTAAGGGTTAGTGGTATGAACCAGTAAGCTTTAGGAGAGGGTTGTAAAATTGTTTCAAGATAGTTTAAGAAATGTGAATACGCACCACTATTCCGCAAATACTTTGTATCAAGACTTTCTTACTTTCGCCTAAAAGTTTTGTTTGTTTGTGTATTTTTAATTCAACACACCTGGCTGACTGTGCCTTAAGGACACTCTAAAAGGAAAGTTGCCTTTCAAGGCTGTTATTGGTATTTGTTCATGTTTATTCGTTGCTTTTGATGGGTCCAGTACAGTACTAAGCAAGTCTATGTGTATGGTCTCATGTCATCTGCACAACATCTGAGGTAGATATTAATATTAAACTCATGCCAGCTCTCCCAACAACCCTATGAGGCGGTTACTATTATTAGAAGATCCCTTTCACAAATAAAGACCCTTCCCAAGGACGCATAGCAAGTAAGTGGGCAGAGCCAGTGTTTGAAGTCAGGTTTGTTTCCATTCCAGGCTTGAACTCTTACTCACACTGCTTTGTTTAAGAAGAAATACAGGGGAAACGTTCTTGAGAGGATGGCCTCAAGAAGGAAAACCTCCTAATGGCAGACGCATGAAGCTGGTGGACCTTCACTGTCCAGATGGGGAGGCTAAGTCATGTGGCTCTCAGTCACATGCTTGTGGCTGAGCCAGTGTGTGGAACCAGGGCTTCCAGATGCAGAGGCCTTTGCCATTTCTCTCTGTACTTGCGGACGTTTGTGTGGTGGTGATGGGAAGCTTATCTGCCTACCGGAGAATGTCTGTTTAGTCCTCCATTGTTGGTGAAAGACACCAGTCAGGTCCATGTCTTCCACGCTCCTGTTACTTAACATTGAACTGTGTGTCTCTCTGAGCAAGAATTCCATGTCTAAAGTTATTACTGTGCTACACCCATCATTTTAAGCATCATTTTAAAATTTTGCTAAATGTATAATCTAGACAAAACGCTTGATTAAGAGCAGGTGGTTGCCAGGGGACGCGAGACGGCATTCACAGAGCACAAACGTCTTCCTAATATAGTTCTTCTAATAAAAAATAGAAAGCTGAGAAGGCAGTAAATTTAACTAGGATGAGGGAATTGAAAAAATAAACCATATTTCATGGACTTTTTTTTTTTTACCATGTTCGATACCATTATTTAAACTCCAGTCAGTATCACAGCCATCTTCTGATGGAGTCAAACTCTTAGAACTTGGCTCTGTGTATGTGGAGTGTCTTACACCTGTGTTACTGTTAACTATAAATAGATGATCTTCAAAACTACTTACTGATCAGGTGTGCAGGATAACTACTCTGTCACTAAACATGCCTGTGGTGTCTTGTCAGGGACACAGGACAGAATACCACAGAAAGGCTGAGAGAAATGGACTCTAAACTCACCTGGCCCAGAACGTTCTACACACACACACACACACACACACACACACACACACACACACACACATGTCTCTTTCTACATGAGACAAAGTGATACCTAGTTGCATTACCAATTAACGTATCTTTCTAGAAGCCCCTCTAAGCATTCCTCATCATACAGTTTGGGGGAAGACACTAGTAATCCCTGAACACCCTCACCCAATACAGACTTCTCCCCTGTGGTTTGCTGTTGCAGCCCCTCATCTGTTTCCCTTGAGAAAGAAAAAAAAAAAAATGAGGAGCCACCACAGTTCAGAAGCTGTCCAGGCATTCACAGCTGGGCCATGTTTTTCTGCTCTTAGACATAAACAGTCTCACGGCACATCAAGCTCAGACCAGGCTACTCTGAGACCAGGATAAAATGAGACAAAGCCAGGCCACTATACAAGCCACAGAATAGCAAACATTCGCTCCCTTACTGAATGTGTAATGGCTGCGTCTGTGCCCTGGCAGAGAAACACCCCCGCTTCCTGGCAGCATCCAACGTGGAGCAAAGCCTCACTTCCTTAGACCCTCCCCCAAGTCACCCAACTGGGTTCTTCCAACCAGATTTTTTCTAACACCCTCTCATGGAGATGCTCTGCAACTCCACATGGTGTGTGTTCTCTTTGCTGTGACGAGTAATAAACCAACGTGTTCAGCCACAGGTGGTCTTTGGCTGCAGGGAACTGACCCCTCACAGAGTGGACTAAATGTTTTAATTATTTTATCTGTTTACTTTTTCTCCCATTTCCTCAACTAGACCTCAGGCTTCCAGAGGTCAGAAACCATGCCTATTCTGTCCTCTATTATATTCAAAGTACCGAGGCCTTAGCTGGACTGTAGTAGATGCTCAGTATTTGCTGAGTAAATAAAAGAAGTTTGGCCCTGGGGGGGGGCTAAGGGGGTGGGAATCGGGAGTAGATTCATATTCCCTGCATTCCTCACATCTCTCCTATAAGAGAGGAATTCAGCAGTTAGGTAGTTGTCAGCCCGTGGGGAGGAAGTACTATCAACGTACACTGGAAAATGTACATAAAACCACATTATAAACCATACTTACTCTTATCCTAACATTACTGTTAGCGGTAACAAAAATCATTCCCTTCAAGTTTGGATTTCAACTGTTCCCGTCAATAGCTGTGAAGATGTTTTCTTAGTTCCCCCTCCTATATTCTTTATTGCTTTATTGTTTTGCTCTCTAATTACAAAAGCAATACCTATCTATTTCAGTATTTGGAAACTGTGGAAAATGTAGACATACGAAGTACAGAAAATAAACCCATGTCCTGTTCTCAAAGCAGGCTCCTTTTCCCCAAATGCAAGTTTACGTAACCTCGTGGTTTGGAAATTGAGACTCAATATTTAAGTATTTAGAGATTTAAAGAGCAATGCAGATTATGGAGGTGGTTAAGAAAGGAATTTTCGAAGGTATTAATGAGAGGACTCAGGAATGCCAGCATCCTGCCCTGTCAATCAGCCAATCACCTTCCTGCCTCTAAGGCTTGCTCATCCCACCCTGAATAATGGCCACAGGAAACAAAGTTTCCCTTTATTATCTGTGCCTGAGCTTCAGAGAACCTGGGTAAAACTAGGCTGGCATTGGTAGTTAGGCATAGAGCAATAGGACAGGTAGGGATGGGACAGGAATGGTGGTGGAGAAGTGGTGGTGTGTGCGGGGTGCTTCCTATCTCTGACTGCAGTCCCAGTCTTGTGGCCAGCCTTACATACAGTTCAGGAACTGTTAGCCCTGACCAGCAGGCTCAGAAATACATATCTATATCTATATCATCTATCTTTTCCATTCCCTTTCCATCCATGATAATTCCTTTTATTATCTTCCTCGATGGATTGCAATCCTTTGAACGAGTTCATCTGACCAAATTGCATATATTGGGAGAGCATCAGTTGCAATTGTGTAGCTCCTTTCTTCTCTTACAAAATCGAGTCATATATTTACCAGACAAAAATCATTATCAAAAAGTTGATAATATAAAAACCGCACAGACCAGTGCTGTGGTTCTGATGTCAATAAGCAAAAACGTTAGTTGATACCAACAAAAAATATTGTAAGTAATTCACAGACACTTTAGCACTATTTACTCATTACTGCTCACCACAATTTAGCGGTCACTCTGTACTTATGCATGACGCTAATTATGTGTTAGCTTGATAAAACTGGGGTTGTTAAAACTTTAGCATGTTGGAACACACTAGTAACCATCTGCTCCATCTAATACATCTCAGGAATCCCTATGATGTCATCAGCAGCCAATCAGAGCTTCTGTTGGAATGTAGTCACTCGACTAAATAACTGTTTACTCCCTACCATGTGCCAGGCATGTACTGAGTACTGTCCCAAAGTAGATGAATGAAACAGTCCCTTTGTGGAGAGCTCATAGTGAATTACCAGTGTAATAACCACACTGTCAGTGTATTACAATAAAAAGCAAAGAAATTGATATTTAACTGGTTTGTGTAACCTTATGAAATTATGATTTTTACTCATCTTTTAAAAATATTAGAAATAGTGCTAATTCCCCACTATTAGGTTCCTGGACTCCTGGTGGGGACCACTGATAATGTCACAAATTTCAGAAAATAACACCAATGTCTCAGTAGGTCAGAATCTCTATTCTCAGTTTTATTGTTATTAGCCTATGGTTTTAAAAAGTCTTAAATATGAAAAGCTCTTAGTTAACAGTTATAAAATGAGGAGAAACATAATAAAGTACTTTGAAGTTGTGAAACGTATCTGAATTAAGTGGTATCGCTTCCAACTGGATCCCAAGGTGCTGAAGTTCTTACAGTTTTTATCAGGATGGTCTTGGATGCAAAACTCCAGTCATCACTGTCATAAACTTAAAGTCACTCTTTAAAATAAGATATTATTTAAAAACTTTATATATTAGGAACCCCCTTTCTATTCCTGTCAAAGATCATCACTCCCTTTACTCAATTAATTGCTGATCTGACTCAACTAGATAAACACAACACTTACAGAGTAACACACTCCATTTCAGTTTCATAAGGTTTTCGGATGGGTCTTAGAAATTTCATTCCAAAAAGCACCCAAAGATCTTCAGAATCTGCTCTAATTAGACTCATCTTCGTCATAAAGATCTACTCATGAGACTGAGTGGAATTTCCTTTCTCCCCAGGAAAGACCTTGGACCTGGGAGTTGTATGGTGCAACAATAGAGTGTTTGCTCTGGAGTGGCACTGCCTAGGATTCAACCCCTCTCTTGCCACTTACTGTATATTCTGTACTTTAATTTTCTCACCTGTAAAGTGGTATAAATAATAGTGCTTATCTCATAAAATGATTGTGAGGGTGAGCTGAGCTAATATATGGAAAATTCTTAAACAGTGCCTGGAACATACTGAGGGTTCAATAATGTTAGTCATTAGTATGTGGTTTTACTCAAAATTGTTCTGTTAAAAATGGTATTTCCTGATGTGAAGGTAATCAGAAAATTTCTCAGGTAGTGGCTTGAGGAGAGGTGGGCTCCCCAAATAAGTGTTTTTTTAAATTTTAAAAATTTTTTATTTTTATTTTTTTGCTGTACGCGGGCCTCTCACTGTTGTGGCCTCTCCCGTTGTGGAGCAACAGGCTCTGGACGCGCAGGCTCAGCGGCCATGGCTCACGGGCCCAGCCGCTCAGCAGCATGTGGGATCCTCCCGGACCGGGGTACGAACCCGCGTCCCTTGCATCAGCAGGAGGACTCCCACCACTGCGCCACCAGGGAAGCCCTTTAATTTGTTTTTAATAAAGGTCCTTTGATCTTGGCTTATTAATGAGTAAACAGAGATCCAACAGAGAGTGCCTTTCTTCCTAGATGGCTGTTCAGTAGTAATGCAAAAATTGCTATGTACTTAAAAGTTTGCTTCCTGAGCCTAGTGGGTTTTTTTCCCAAGTATCAAATAATGACTGATAGAATTTACTGACGTAGTAAGAATATTCTGCCTACGTCTAGCTATCGTACTCATAAGGAATCCATTAAATGAATCAATATATGTTCATGGTAGCCAAGATGCAAAGAAATTCAATATCCCTAATGTTGTAGAGAAGGGACCACAGTTTTAGCAACATTTATTGACTCATCTTGCATCTCTCTGAGTCATTTGTAACCTCCCAAACTCTTCTTAAACTTAATCCTCTTCTGAGAAAACGTCCAAGTAAGTGATACAGTGCGGTATTTTTGAGGCTCTGATCTCAGTTACAGAGCAAGAGATAGAGGAAATTTCTCTCTGGAAAAAAGAAGAAAAAAGCTCTATAGAAAAGGAGAAGTTTCTATTTTCCACCAACTATTTTGAGATTGTTTTCCTATCCTCGTTTTTTTTTTAGCTCTGGAGACTCGTGAGTACCTGAATGGGAAGGAGAGATTACATTCAGATTTCTTTTAAAAAATGACTTAGCAATCCAAAAATGTTTAACCAGAAGCTATTATAATAAGTGATAAATCTTTACATTAATGAGATTTACAGAGTGACGGCAGTTTTGTGGTGCAAGCCAATTTAGTATAGTGTAGGTTAGAAAGTCTTATGGAACGACAAGAATAACTTTTTTCTATTTGGAGGATTTACTCAAATATCTCGGTGGAGATTGCTTCCTTTAGACTCTCAATTTCATTTTTTTAAAATAAATTATTTATTTTATTTATTTTTGGCTGCATTGTGTCTTTGTTGCTGCGTGCGGGCTTCTTCTAGATGCGGCAAGCGGTGGCTACTCTTAGTTGCGGTGTGCGGGCTTCTCATTGCAGTGGCTTCTCTCGTTGTGGAGCACGGGCTCTAGGCACATGGGCTTCAGTAGTTGCAGCATGTGGGCTCAGTAGTTGTGGCGCCCAGGCTTAGTTGCTCCGCGGCATGTGGGATCTTCCTGGACCAGGGCTCGAACCCGTGTCCCCCGCATTGGCAGGCAGATTCTTAACCACTGCACCACCAGGGAAGTTCTTAGACTCTCAATTTTAGAACAGTAATTCCTGACACAAGAAAGGGGAAGAAGCAAAACGCCTATTTAGTTATTTGGTTTTTAAGAGAAAAATAGAAAATATTCAACTCAATTTACTCAGGTACAAGGGATATATGTTTTATTCAAGAATTATGGTCAGTTAAGGGAATGAGACACATTTTGAGGAAGGAAGTAAGAGGATAAAAACTGTGTGTTGATAAAATGCCTAGTAATTCATTCTCTTTTAGCAGCTTTATTGAGATATAATTCACATACGGTACAATTCACCAGTTTAAAGCATACACTCAATGTTTAAAAATATACTTACAAAGTTGTGCAACCATCACTGTAATCCAATTTTAGAACATTTTCACCACCTCCCAAAGAAACTTTGTACCCATTGGCCGGCACTCCCACTTCCCCATCCCCCCTCATTTCCCCGCCCAAAGACCTAGGCAACCACTAATATACTATCTGTCTCCACAGTTTTGTGTTTATTTTGGTTAAAGATTGTCCAGCGGTGAGAAGTTTATCTTTTTTTTTTTTTTGGCCTCGAGGTATGTGGGATCTTATTTCCCCCACCAGGGATTGAACCCGTGCCCCCTGCTGTGGAAGCACGAACCCTAACCCCTGAACAGCCAGGGAATCCTTATATCTAATTGCGGTCTTGATTTACATTTCCCTAAAAACAATGGTGTCGAGTATCTTTTCATGTGCTTACATTTCCTTTGGAGAAATGTTTATTAAAACCCTTTGCTTATTTTTTAAAATTAGTTTGTCTTTTTATTGTCGAGTATAAGAGGTCTTTTACACATTCTGGAGAAACCCCTTATCAGATATGTGATTTGCAAATATTTCTCCCAGTCTGTGGGTTGTGTTTTCACTTAGTAATTGTTCTTTTGACCACTCCTTATCCCTGGAAACTCCAAGTCTTCAATCCAGTTCAAGGCTACATCAACAGATCCAGCTTTTTTTTCAGCAGGCGTCTGATAATCCATTCCCACTTCACTATATGTCTTCTTCCACGAAAACAAGTAGTTCTGGTAAATTTGCCTCCTTAATCCTTGGCTTCCTTCAGAAAATGTGATCTCAGATCTCCGTGGGAAAGCGTACACACAGTCTAAAGACAGGTACTCTCCTTTATTTGTAGCAAGAAATGTTTTCAATTTTCTGCTTGAGAAGGTGTTCCAGACATTTGGTTCAAAAAAAATTCAGAAGGCTAAAGTTCTCTCTCTCATTTTCAGGCATTAATTTTGAACTAAGTCATTATCTGAGGCTTGTCACATTGTTTTCATCAAGAATAAAGAATAGGGAATTCCCTGGCGGTCCAGCGGTTAGGACTCAGTGCTCCCACTGCTGGGGCCCAGGTTCGATCTCTGGTCCGGGAACTAAGATCCTGCAAGCCTCTTGGCCTGGCCAAAAAATAAAATAAAATAAAGAAAAAGTTTTACCACTCAAGAGTAGAACTATAACCAGGTATCATGGTATATATAAGTAAATTCAAAGAAGAGTCCTAATTAAGGACTCTTCTATAATAATGAGTGCAATTAATTACACTCGTTATTAGTATCTATTTTAAGGTTTAAGATTCATCTACCCCTTTTAGTTCTAAATGTATATATGAATATTTATATCCCTCTTATGACATGATAGATGTGATTAGTTTCCTTGGGTTAAAAAAAAAATACCTACACCAACATTAAAGATACTCTAACCATGACATATATAACTAGATGCCTATTAACCTACTATTAAAAATTAATCATAAGCATACATAGTATTTATAATTTCTTCTTTGCTCCACAGTCCTCAAAGTTTAACACAATGGAGTAAATATCCTTTCCCATTTTATAGGCCATGAAATGAACGCATAGGCTGCATAGGATGTGAGAGGCTTTTATATATGTACACATAGTAAATATAAGTACAGATTTGTTTTGTTTTAGTCTTTTTAGGTATATGTGAACTTCCTCAAACTGAAAAGATGTATTGTTTTCATGAGGAAAGTGCCCATTCCTCTTTAAACATTGATTTATTCAACAAACATAGTATTTTTTTTAAACAGCAATATTGCCTTTTATTCATTTATTAATATATTTATTTATTTTTCGCTGCGTTGGGTTTTCGTTGCTGCATGTGGGCTTTCTCTAGTTGTGGCGAGCGGGGGCTACTCTTCATTGCGGTGCGCGGGCTTCTCATTGCGGTGGCTTCTCTTGTGGAGCACGAGCTCTAGAGCACAGGCTCAATAGTTGCAGCACAAAGGCTTTGTTGCTCTGCAGCATGTGGGATCTTCCCGGACCAGGGCTCGAACCTGTGTCCCGTGCATTGGCAGGCGGATTCTTAACCACTGTGCCACAAGGGGAGCCCAACAATCATCGTATTAATGGAAAGCCTAAGTGAAGATTCAACAGGGAAAAGGAACTGATCATTTCCTGACCTTTACAAAGCTTGTTTGTAATCCAAGAAATGGGCAAGTAACGAATGGTAACCAGACTTGCACGGAATAAGCATCACCTAAACTGAGACCTCATGGGTGAATCAGTTATCCAGATGAAGCGTTCAAGCAAAGGGAGCAGAACGTGCAAAAGCCTAGAGGATAGAGAGACAGGGTCCCGTTAGGGGACTTAATGTCATTTCCTATGACTGGAGGATAAAGGGGAGACAAATCATGAGTGTTGGGAGGTGGGGGCTGAAAAGGAAGCCAAGAGCCTGACAACCAAGCCCACTAAACTGTTAGGAAAAGCCATGGGGAGCCGCACAGGATCTGAAGCAGAGGAGGGTAACAGGATGAGATTTGTAGTTTAGAGATATAAGAGTAATGATAATAACAATAATGATTGCTAATATTTATTGTGTTGCTAACATACCAGACAGTATGCTATGTGTTTTATATCATACACTTTCTAATATATATATATTTTTTAAATATTTATTTTATTTGTTTATTTTTTTGGCTGCCTCAGGTCTTAGTTGTAGTGCAAGGGGTCTTCGTCGAGGCGTGCAGGATCTTTCGTTGCAGCGCAGGTTCTTCCTTGTGGTGCGTGGGTTTCTCTCTAGCTGTGGTGTGTGGGTTTTCTCCCTCTGGCTGTGGTGCATGGGCCCCAGGATGTGTGGGCTTTGTAGTTTGCGGCACGTGGGCTTCTCTAGTTGAGGCGCGCGTACAAGCTCAATAACTGTGGTGTGCAGGCTTAGTTGCCCTGTGGCATGTGGGATCTTAGTTCCCCGACCAGGGATCAAACCCGTGTCCCCTGCATTGGAAGGTGGATTCTTTACCACTGGACCACCAGGGAAGTCCCTCTAATATATTTTCAAGTAAGATGACTGTAGCTGGCACTAAAAGCTATATACATTTTGTTATAATTGTCAGAAACTGGAAAGGAGAAACACATTTTAGTTTACTTAAGTAGGGCTTTGTTCAATAATCACCAGTGCAAGTGTGACTTTATGTGAAGAATGGACCCTAGCTTTAGAGAACATAATTTGAAAATGTAAACAAACAGGATACTTTTCATTTTGAGAACATAGAATTATTGGGGGAAAGTGGTTAAACTACAGAGTACTTTTAAATAAGTTTGAATTATTTTTATTTCCCTATAGTGCAGTTTTGTGTCAGCGTAATAACTGTGTGCGTGTGTGTGTGTGTGCGTGTGTGTGTAAGTGGTAAATCGGGATTTGGTGGAAAGGCCTTGGAAGAATGTTACAAATGTGTGCCTTGGATGGAAGTATACATAAAGTTTTGAGAAGACATAAAACTATCAGGAAGATAGCGTCTTCATCCTGAGCTGTTTCTCAAAGACATTGTTGAAATGAAGAGCTATAGAAACTATTATGAAGTAACTTTGCCAGCTATAGTCTGGACATGCTCCCAGAAATGACATAAAAATATTTAGTAACCGAAAGGATACAAGTACCAATTAATCAAAAAGTATTCAGATCGCAGAGTTGGAGGCTCCCTGCTGGTTTCTGGGTGCTGTGGATATCCAGGGGGGTTGAAGAATGCACCATAGATGTTAGAGCAGCTGGGAGACCTTGGAGGTCATAGGGAGTTGGCTGTTTCTCAAGGAATATGGAACTATTTCAATATTTTATTACCAACCAGTATGACCACAGCAGTAGGTATTGGCTTAATATTAGCTGTACATGTTCCTCATTTTAGTATGAGAGGAAGAGCTATCCAAAGACAGCAAGATGGTAAGCATCTGCACAAGGTACAGGAAAAATGTGCTCAGAGAACATTGCATTTGAAAACAATCAGTAAATTTAACATCCTTCAAATAGTCTTATGTTCCAAAGAAAATGAGTCAGAACCCCAAAACAGCCTAAGCGGAACCCAACTTTTTAAAAAAAGTGTATCATTCTTCATGATGGAGATAGATTGCACTCAACATTGGAGGAAACATAGCTTCGGTTCTTCACTAAATAAGGACATAAAATTGTCAGGATGAACTCCCATTTTCAAATATTTATTGAGCTCTTAGAATACACAAGAACGTCAAGAGCAAAAATAACATTCTGCATTAGTAAGGACCTTTCCCTTGTCAAAGTGTATGTCAGGAGGTGACAGAGTAGAAGTTGGAAAGTGAGGATGTTTCAGGTCTGTCACTTGCTGCTGGGTGATCTCCGACAAGTTAATGTACTAGAATACTGGTTTAACTGCTTCCATAGAGATCCAAATAACAGTGGCTTAAATAAACTACATTACTTTGTTTCTCTCTCACTGAAAAGTCCAAGCTGGTAGGCAGCTTCATGTGGTCATTGGAGGACTAGGGTTTTGCCATGCCATAAGGTGTAGTCTTACCTGCATTGTGGAAGCTGACCCAACACTACATCTGTGTTCCTGCCTACTGGGAATGGGGGGAATATAGGGCAGTGGAAGGTATTCCTTTAAAAGGCAGGACCTACAAAGTACACTCATCAATTCTAGTCACATTCCATTGGCTATTATTCCACTTGGCCGTACCTAGCTGCAAGGGAAGCTGAGAACTGAAATCTCTAGATGACTAGTCATGCACTCACCTAAAACTATGGAGGTTCTAGTATTAAAAGGAGAAAGAGGGAGTCCCCTGGTGGTCCAGTGGTTATGACTTGGTGCTTTCTACCGTGGGCCTGGGTTCAATCCCTGGTCGGGGAATTAAGATCCCATAAGCCACGCATCATGGCCAAAAACCAAAATAAAAATAAAAGGAGAAAGAAAAACTTGGTTATTGGGGAACAATTAGCAGACTCTGCCACCTTTAGCTACTCTGAGCCTCAGCTTCACCTTTGTGAAATGTAGACAATTGTATTGAATGATCAGTGTGTAGAAAACACCTAGCCCAGTGCCTTGCACATGCTCAACAGTAACCCTAAGTCTTGGGCCTGTGGGTGTGTTTGATGCTGCAGCATAGGTCAAATCCTGGACCTGGTTTCATGGAAGGCTGGGAGAATGGACCCAGGCTTCTAGCTAGGGAGGAAATGTCAGAAAAGGGTATTTAGGGACTTCCGTGGTGGTCCAGTGGTTAAGACTCCATGCTTCCACTGTAGGGAACATGGGTTTGCTCCCTGGTTGGGGAACCAAGATCCCGCATGAGGCACACACGTGGCCAACAAAAAAAAGGGAGGGTGTTTTCAAAGAAGATGCTGGGCAGTGAAAAACATGACAAATGCCCTCTATAGTGTATGTGTGCTGTAGCTCATTTAACTTGCACACAATTATGACTATTAGCTTATTAGGCAATTGTGAGTTTAAATAGGGTGTGCTCTTTTTTTTTTTAAATTGAAGTATAGTTGACATACAATATTACATAACTGGCAGCTGTTCAATACAGTGATTCACAATTTTTAAACATTGTACTCCATTTATAGTTATAAAATATTGGCTATATTCCCTGTGTTGTACAATATATCCTTGTAGCTTGTTTTATACACAGTGATTGTACCTCTTAATCCACATAGGGTGTGCTCTTAACAAAACTGTGAAGTCGACAGTGTGTTTGACCTCGCACTTAAACTCTTAGCATCATTTTCTTCAATCACAGATTCTCTCTCTACATATATTTTTCTGTGTTTCATCTGAGAAACTTGCTCTTACCTAATCACCTTACCTTTTTTTTTTTTTTTTTTAATTTTCGCTGGGTTGATAGAAGAAGGGAACTCTCTTGAGGCCTCCAATTCTGTTATGTATTTGGTTGCTCACAGTTTGAATCCAGCCCAGGTATTGTTACTCAGGCATTGGTATTGAAATGCTCTAAGAAATTGTATTTTGGGGGAAGGCTAGGATATTACATAATCCAGTTACCCCATTTACACTTTTTAATCTTTTTTTAAAAGCTGTTTTCGTATCATTTCTTATGGCATGAAGTCATATAATTTTAAGGTCAAAAGGAATCATGGAGATCATTAAACCCTCATCTTATAGATGAAATAATGAAGGGCCAGGGAGATGTAATGATTTGCTTCAAGTCAATCATTTAGTTTTGACATTGAGAGTAGAATTCAGAGCTCCCAATTCTAGTTTCTATTAGTAAATTATAAGACTCCTACACCAAATATCAGAGAACCTGGGTTTTCATGGATATAACAGAGGAATGAGGGCTGGGGGAGAGAGTAGGAAAACATATGAAAATAACTATTTTCTCTTCAGTCAGAATTGATGGCGTGACCACACATGCTATTTTGTCGGGGACACTTCTGATTTACCCCTAACGTCTGGAATAATTATTAAGAGGAACCCCTTTCCCTTTCAAAAGTTTACCGGTTCAGAACATAAATTATAGGTGAGCTCACTTAATGAAAAATTTCTTTGTCCTTCAATGATTCCATTTGCTCAGCAAATGTATTGATGTAAAAGAGTTGGCTTATACTGTAATACAATGATTAATCAGAGTAAAACTGAAGCTGTAATGCTGTGGTTTTCCAATTCCAAGTCACAACCATTGGTGGGCCACGAAATGAATTTGGCGTTATAATCCTTTAAAAGGAGGAAAAGAATAGTACATAAAATAGAGTGCATATACTTAGTAAAGGGAAGAGAGGTTTTTTGTTTGTTTGTTTTGAGGGGGAGGGGGACTGTACCACTCAGCTTGCAGGATCTTAGTTCCCCGACTAGAGATTGAAAGAGCCAAACCCTAACCATTGGGCCACAAGGGAATTCCCCTTGTTATCTTTTGAAACTTGTTTTGGTTATACATACATAGAGTAGTGTACTTGTCCTCAGTGGAAAACCTATTTCTTGTTGTGGGCCGCAGTAAAAAAAAAAAAGTGGGGAAGCCGCTGCATAGAGAAATCCAGGACTTAAAAAGAGCTCTACAAAACCGTGATGCAAGCTCACGGTGGTTTATACCACTTTGCAGTCAGCTACTAGATGAACTGGCTGTATCAACAAGGTAACTAAAACTGACACACTTTGAGACACAGTAAAGAATAAATATTAGAGTTTTCACTGAAATTATAGAGTCAGAGGAAGCAATAATCACCTTAAAGTGTATAGTTTTTAGTTGCTTTAGTTGTCTTCATATTCCAAGGTATTATTAAGCAGATAACAGAAAACAAATCCACCTGCTACAAATACTATTTGGCACTTACGGAGTGCCTTTATGTGAGACTGTTACAAGATTTCTAAAAGACTCAAGGATAACTGATTTATTAAAATGCTATTAGAGAAAAATGTTGTAGAAGTGTATTTTTAATATGAAAGATATTTTGACATAGCAAGTAAAAAATAGTATACTTTTCTTTTAGCCATCATACCATAGATACGGCATGGTATCTATGGTATGATCCCATTCTTGTCAAAAATAGTGTGTGTGTGTGTTGTGTGTGTGTGTGTGTGTGTGTGTGTGTGTATCAGGATTCGTCAGTCTTGGTACTGTTGACAATTTGGGCTGGATAATTATTTGTTGTAGGGCTGGCCTATACACTATAGGACACGTAGAAGCATCCTTGGCCTCTACCCACTAGATGCAAGCAGCAGTACCACCACGCCCAGCCACCAACACACACACACCAGTTTCTCCAGTTGTGACAACAAAATATGTCTCCAGACCTTGCCAAGCCACCTCAGTTGAGAACCACTGATACAGATATAACTGACTAAGGAGTTGTCTCTTTAGTGGATGGACTTTTTTTTTTTTAATTTTCTGTCTCTTTCACTTGTTTAAAGATTCTGATTTTTCTATGTAATGAGCATGTATTATTTTCATAATAAAAATCCCATAAAACTGTATTTATATTGAAAAAATGTATTGGCTTCATAGCAGTTATTTTTATAACTTTGATGACTGAGATTCTTAAGCAGAAAGATGTTCCTGGAAAATCAAGTAGGAAGCTCACATGTACAATTGCTGTGGTCAAGTATAATTTCTTTCATTTTGTTTCCATTCATTCTTTCATTCACTCATTCAGAAATGTCTACTTATTAGCACCATGTCTGTAAGTGTACATATGATACAGAGAGAGCCTTTAGAAATACAGTAAGTGCTATTTTCCGTGTCTCACAGAAAATTGGAGTTACAAAATATATTTTGTCGATACAACAATTTCCAAAACAAATCAGATTCACTGACATTCAAAACCTCCCCATGTTTTGAAGGTTAGCCTTCTCATGAATTACCTTCTAAAATGTTTATAAGAAATTGTCTCTCACATAAAGGTGCAAATGTAAGTGCAAAGATGTACTCTGTGATACTGCTTGACAAGTGACAAAGTTAAAACAATCTAAATGTCATTAAAAATATACTATCACACATCCACACTTTGGAATTTTTTTTCTAGACATTAGAAGAATGAGGTAGAGCAGTATATTGTCACATGAAAAATGCTCAGTGTAGACTAGTTAAGGAAAAAGCATAAGGCAGAGAAAATATGCACAGTATTGTCCTACTATGAAAAAAGTTTACAGGCACATATGTATATGGATATACAATCTATATATGCTTATAAAAGTTCCAGAAATATCTAAAACAAATTGTTAACAGCGCTTCCCTCTGGAGTGTGAAATCGGGGAGATGGGATGGAAGGGAATTTCACTTTTATTTTTACACGTTTGCATTGTGTTACTTTTTTACAACATACATATACAATGGAATACTACTCAGCCGTAAGAAGAACGAAATAATGCCATTTGCAGCAACATGGATGCAACTAGAGATTATCACACTAACTGAAGCAAGTCAAAAGAGAAAGACAAATAGCATATGATATCACTTATATGTGGAATCTAAAATATGGCACTATTGAACTTGTCTACAAAACAGAAACAGACTCACAGACATAGAGAACAGACTTGTGGTTGCCAAGGGGGAGGCGGGTGGGGGAGGGAAAAGGATTGGGAGTTTGGGATGAGCAGATGCAAACTAGTATATATAGGTTGGATAAACAACAAGGTCCTACTGTATAGCACAGGGAACTGTATTCAATATCCTGTGATAAACTATAATGGAAAAGAATATTTTAAAAAAGAATGTAAGAAAGAAAGAAAGAATAATAAAACGTGATTTATTAAAACGTGAAGTAACTTCATGTCTACCCTCCATCTTTTCCTTTTCTTAAGTCTTGGCAAAATACTTACATAATGGTTGGGCATTTTTACAATTGACTTCTTAGTCGTTAAGGGTGTATCACTCAGCCTGGCCTTCTACCCATATAGAGGGAGGGCAGTGTGACAAGGTACCTCCTCCCTCCCCATTTGTCTCTAAGAGGGGTAAGCCACGCTATCATGTTCATTTGTTTACAGCTATTTAACTACTATGCAAACATTGAAGATTGTGGATATTTAACATGTTGGCCTACAACTACCAGACAACTGGGTTGTAACAGAACCACCCTTGGCAACAGATTATCGCATACACTGCATTGTTATTTAACGTTGGTGAGTGTATGGTGTCGTTTTCCCTACCTTATATTAAGTCCTTTATAAACAGGAGCTGTCTTAATCCATTTGGGCTGCTATAACAAAATACCACAGACTGGGTAGCTTATAAACAACGGACATTTATTTCTCATGGTTCTGGAGGCTGGAAGCCTGAGGGCCCTCTTCTGGGTTGCAGATAATCTTGTTTTGTCCTCACAAGGTGAGAGGCGTTAGGGACCTCTGGGGCCTCTTTTATAAACACTTAGCCCATTGCTGAGCTCTCTACCCTTGTGATTTAAGCACTTTTCAAGCCCCTACTTCCTAATACCATCTTCTTTGCAGGGATTTCCACGAATGAATTCTGGGGGGATACGAACATTCAAACCATATCATTGACCAAAGGCTGTATTTCTCATTCTCCCTCTGCAACTAGCAGGACTAGTTATTATTAGTAGATCTCATCATTATACTGGTTAAGGCAACCAGAAGCAGGCAACAGAGCACGGAACAAACCGTGTCTGGTCTAACTACCCCTTTCCTAACGTAATCCCAAATCTGATGAACAGAATTCAGGAAACAACTCAGGTGTGGGGCTTCTCCCCTTCGTGCTGGAATGATTCAAACACTGTGTGTGGGAACTGATGATTCTGTGCAAATGATGTGATCTGAACCTCTACGCGAATGACAGCTCTGACTTCCTTTCTCTCAATAGTCCACTGAATCCACAAGATGAAAAATGCCATTGCATAGGTAGCGACTTGAACCATATTCTAATCACCAGTGGAACTGTGGGCTGTTTATCAAAAGGATCTGCACATTTTCCAAGCCTAAATATAGGAGTCAATGATTATGTGTACTCTCTGGCTTTTTCTCCATTCTTCGTTCTATTTTTTTTCCTACAAAAAGCAAAAACTTCTTGATTACCTGATCTAGTTATCATCAATTGATTTACATTTGCTGGAGTTATAAGATCTTTAGATAATAGGATTTTCAGCGATACTAATATAATTTCAGAAGAGCCATAAGGTTTAAATAATTGAAAGGAGCTTTCCCTTCTTCCCGAAAATTTCACTTCCAGCCAGTGACATGTCAGCAGTGGAAATATGCTAGAGAAAGAATATTGTGGTGTTTTCATGAGGTGGTGCCCTTTATTTATTTGTTCACTCTAAATTGTCAGTTCAATAGCATGAATATATATCAACCTACACAATACTTCCCAAGTTGCTTGCCTTTATTCCTTATGTTCCATTTTATTTGACAATATTCAGAGAAAACTTACTGAGGGCCTGATGTGTCTCAGGCACTTTTTGGAATCTTTCCCACACATATTATATATTTTAAGTTTGGTTGGTTCTATATATGGTTAAACTGGGACATATTCCCATATGCTTTATGCATATTAGTGCTCATTAAATGTTTATTGAAAAGAATATAAAATTATTTTTTATATCATGATGACTACATAAAAAGCTCAAGAAAAAACAAAATTATAAATTCAAGTAGCATTTCAGTAGCCCAGCTCTTCAAATATCCCTTTCACTTGGGCATAAATGATTTGGTTTCAGTAAGTTTCAACTCCTTTATATCATATAACAATTATACTTAAGTGCTATATAGAATACTGTGCATTTGTTAGAAAAATCATTAAGATACATAAGATGCCCATGATTTATGAAATAATGTCACAGAGTAAGTGTTGCTGCTGAGACATTTATGAATAATACATAACCATCTTTTTATATCAAGCACTTAGCACAGTAC
The DNA here is from genome assembly GCF_949774975.1 of Lagenorhynchus albirostris. Classification (NCBI taxonomy): domain Eukaryota; kingdom Metazoa; phylum Chordata; class Mammalia; order Artiodactyla; family Delphinidae; genus Lagenorhynchus; species Lagenorhynchus albirostris. The sequence goes on from NC_083095.1 coordinate 180,416,119, forward strand.
CTTGCTCATAGTAGGTTTTTTCTTTCAAAGACAGCTTCATTTAGATGTAATTCACATGCCATAAAATTCCTGTTTTAAAAATGTTCAGGACTTCCCTGGTTGGGCAGTGGTTAAGAATCCGCCTGCCGGGCTTCCCTGGTGGCGCAGTGGTTGAGAGTCCGCCTGCCGATGCAGGGGACGCGGGTTCGTGCCCCGGTCCGGGAAGATCCCACATGCCGCGGAGCGGCTGGGCCCGTGAGCCATGGCCGCTGAGCCTGCGCGTCCGGAGCCTGTGCTCCGCAACGGGAGAGGCCACAACAGTGAGAGGCCCGCGTACCGCAAAAAAAAAAAAAAAAAAAAAGAATCCGCCTGCCAATGCAGGGGACATGGGTTCGATCCCTTATCTGGGAAGATCCCACATGCCATGGAGCAACTAAGCCAGTACGCCACAACTACTGAAGCCCGTGCGCCTAGAGCCCGTGCAGCAACAAAGACCCGTAGCAGCCAAAAATAAAAATAAATAAAAAAGTAAAAAAATAAAAATGTTCAGTTTAGTGGTTTCTAGTGTACTCACAGAGTTGTGCAATCATCACCATAATCTAATTTTAAACATTTTCATCACTCCAAAAAGAAATCCATTCCCATTGGTAGAGACTCCCTGTTCCCCCTTCTCCCCAGTTCCTGGCAACTACTAATCTATTTCCTATCTCTATAGATTTGCCTATTCTGGACACTTCATACAAATGAAATTATACAACATGTGGCCTTTTGTGTCTGGTTTCTTTCACTTACACTAATGTTTTCAAGGTTCACCCATGTTGCAGCATGTATCAGTACTTCATTCTTTTTATGGCTGCATAGTATTTCATTGTGTGGATATACCACATTTTGTTTACCCATTCATTAGTTGATGGAAAACTGGGTTGTTTCCACTTTTTGGCAATTATGAATAGTGCTACTATGAACACTGATAGATACATTTTTGTGTGGACATACATTTTCATATCTCTTGGTTATATGCCTAGCAGTGTAATTACCAGATCATATGGTAATTCTATGTGTAAACTTTTGAAGAATCACCAAATTGTTTTTCAAATTGCTTTCAAAGTTCCATTTTAAAATTCTACAAGCAATGTATAAGGGTTCTAATTTCTCCACATTTTCACCAACACTTGCTATTGTCTATCTTTTTATATTTCAGCCGTCCTAGTGGGTATGAGGTAGATCTCACTGCAGGTTTTGATTTGCATTTCCCTAGCGACTAACGATGTTGAGTATTTTTTCATGTGCTTATTGGCTGTTTGTATATCTTCTTTGGAGGAATGTCTATACAAATCATGCGTCCATTTAAAAGCTGGGTTGTTTGTGTTTCTACTATTGAATTATAAGACTTTTTAATACATTCTTTATATTTCAAAGTCCCTTATCAGATATATGACTTGTAAATATAGTTTCCCATTCTTCAGTTTGTCTTTTCACTTTATGGTGTCCTCTGAAGCACAAAATTTTTAGTTTTGATGAAGTCCAACTTACTATTTTTTTCTTTTGTTGTTTGTCTTTTTTGGTGTCACCTCTAAGAACAATTGTCTGATCCACGCGCACTGAGATTTCTGCCTCAAATTTCTCCTACGGATTTGATAATCTTAGCTCTTATTTTTGATCCATTTTAAGTTAATTTTTTGAAGGTCCAGCTTCATTCTTTTGTATGTAGATACCCAGTTGTCCCAGCACCATTTATTGAAAGAACTATTCTTTCTCTCATTTAATTGTCTTGGCACCCAGTCAAAGACAATTGATCATACACATATGGCTTTATTTCTGGACTCTCAGTTCTATTCCACCAATCTATATGTTTACCTTTATGCCAGTACCACATGGTCTTGATGACTGTAGCTTTGTAGTAAGTCCTGGAATTGGGAAGCACAAGTCTTCCAACTTTATTCTTTTTCAAGATGATTTTTCATATTAGGTTTGTAAATAAATGATGATTTAATGGGTGACTAAATGAATGAATGTTAGCTTTTTTTTTTTTTTGGCCGCACTATGCGGCAAGCAGGATTTTTAGTTCCCCAACCAAGGGATCGAATCTGTGCCCCCTGCAGTGGAAGCCTGGGATCTTAACCACTGGACCTCCAGGGAAGTCCAAATTGTTTGCATTTTTAAAAGTTTTATTTTGGTAGGAGGGGAAGAGGTTAGGAATTTTTTTTCTTTAAAGGAATGCAGCTAAGATACATACATACATGTACGTATCTTCAAAAAACATGCTGGGATTGGGTCCTATTTTACAAAGATGCCTTTAGTGGTTAGGTTTCTGCTGCCTGGGCTGCAGGACAGAATCTGTGTCTGAATTCCCTGTAATTGGCACCATGCTGGGAGCAAAGCTGGTGCTCAATAAATATTCATTGATTAAATGCCTTGTCCTTTTTGTTTTGTTTTAACCTATTGATTGTCTTGTTGTTAACTTTTGGTGGCTAGTTGCTGAAATTTTCTGTTTTTTCTAGCCTATTCAAGAAGCCTATTTTTCTAAACTTCTGCCAGTTGTCTGCATGGCACTGAAATATGCTAGACAAATGATTTTCCAGAAGACAATCACTAGGAATTCTTTTCAGATAGCACTTCAAGGAACTGAACTTGCCTCCCCCTCTTTCATACCCTAATCTCTTTGCTATCACTTGCAGGCCTTGCCTTCTCTTACGCTCCAAGGGCAGAAAACAACTCCCATTTCCAAGACTGGCAATCATCCCTGCTTTCAGTCTCTTGAAGTACCATCTCCTCTAGGAAGATTTTCCAGACCAAGATACAGAGTGGACACTCACTCTCACAGTGAATATGCATTGAGGTATAGTCTACCATCCCCACACAGACTAAACAGAAAAATTCAAAAAAGAGGCTTCACGTATATTAAAGTTTTGAATCCTCACATCTTTGTTGATATTTGTTCCTGTTTTAAAAAATAAATAAAGAATAGGCCCGAAAAGGGTCCCACAACAACAAACCAAGACTTAATTGCAGTTTCAACCTTCTGCTGAAATGTAATCTTAATCATATATGGGAAAAAAATCTGAAAAAGTATATCTATGTATGTATGTATGTATCTATCTATCTATATATATATATCTATATATCTGAATCCCTTTGCTGTACACCTGAAACTAACACAACATTGTAACTTAACTATACTCCAAAATAAATTAATTAAAAAATAAATAGCTATGAAAAATTTTTTAAAAATGTAATCTTAACCGGTTTGGAATTATTCTGATTGGCACCACTGAGCTCACCTGTCACGTAGGCCTTCTCCATTCCCCAGAGGAAGAAGCAGTCTGCATCATAAAACACTCACACTCCGCCACCCCACACCAAAGTCCTGACCTAAAAATAATTTTCTTCTTTTTTGCTAATAACGCCCTTACCCCACCCTTCTTCCTATAAAAAAAATTTTCCATTTTCTACAACAGGTGGAAGCACCCTTCTAGCTGCTGGATGGGATGTTGCCTGATGGAATTAAGCCCGAATCTCTTAATAAAGCCAATCAGATCGTCAAATTTACTCAATTGAATTTTTTTGACATTCTTAATTTGGTACATCAGACCTAGCCTGTCTTCTGTGTACCTACTCTTGTTTTCTTCCCCCCCCCTGTGTTTACTCCAGTCTGTTCAAAACACATTCTTGCTTTAGGATTTGCAGTGATGAAATCTAAGTAATTTCCCTTTTCTAGTTAGCCAGTGGGGTCTACAAGCTCCCAATGGGGTGTCACCAGAAGCTGAAAAGACGGTTAGACTTTTAAGTGGTTGTTTTTCCTTCTGAGTTGATTTGCCTAACAGGTTCATGTGACCCGAGCAAACGCTGCTGGGATCCTGCAGTCACACCCACCACAGCAAATTAAAAGCCCTGGCTGAGGTCAGGAGACCGGGATCGTAATTCTGGCTTCTCCAGTGGCTTGGGAATTCCTCTTCCATTAATTCATTCATTCAGTAAATATTAATTAGTTCCAACTACGTGCCAGGCTCTGTGCTGGGGTTCGTGACTCTAACAAACCTTTGGTTTCCAAGACTAAGTCTTCCATTCATGGAATTTACGTTTCAGCGGAAGGGTCGGGGGAGGCGTATGCCACAACGTAAGCTATTTCCTCATCAGTAAAACGGTGGGACAGCTTCCTAGGTTCCCTTTGAACGTTTAGGGCCTGTTAGTTTAGCATGTGATCAAAGCTCAGAATATAGCAAGAGCTGCCTACTACTATACAGTCAGTACACGGTTGATCATGTGCGTATTACGGCTTTCCTTTACAAACAGGGACAACTAACACAATTGGGTAGAACTATGTTCAAAATTCTATTCAATTTCAACACATTCGCGATGCATCACGACCCTCTCTACTTTGCCTCTGACCCATGGTTAGCAGCTGCCCCTAGTTTCAAAAGGCTCGGTTAGGCATTTGGTATTTCGCCCGTCTTGTATTTGCTCGTCGTCACGGGTTAGGGCTGCAGAAAAGTTGGTTTCGGTTTAGCAGGGCAGCAAGGTGCTGGGGAGAAAGGGAGGCGTCACGCTACGTTAACAATACAACCCAAGGGACTGAATGAAAAAGACGGCAGTGGTGTTATGACCAGGCAGAGGCCGTGCAGGTTTCAGAGCAGCTCTCCGTTCTCCATACCGAACCCGGAAGCTTCTTCCAAAACGTGCCCTTTCAGCATTCTAGCCCGCCCCAAGAAGTGCCCATCCCGCCACGACCGCTGCAGCAGCCCAGAAAAGCGCGGCGTCTAAAACTGCGGCTGAGGTGGGGCAGCGGCAAAGATCCCCTTGACCGTACAGAGAGCTCCGAGCCTTCTCGCTCGCCCGCCCGCGCGCCCGCGCCGCGGGCCACGCCCATGACGTCGCCGAACAGGGCGGGGCGAGCCGGAGGGGCAGGACGAACCCCGGCGGTTGAATGGGGCGACGCGACGAGCCGCGCATTCCAGCGGGGGCACGTGACGCGGCCGCGCGGCCTGAGGTAAACAACCGCGGCCCCGCCTCCTGGCCCCTCAGCGAGCCGCGCGCTGCTCCTAGCTGGTGGGACGTGCTCCAGCAGGGCGGGCGGCTTCCTCCGAGAGTCCCCAGCGGCCGCCGCGGGCCGGAGCAGCTGCAGCGGGCGCACGCGTCCCGGGTCTGCGGGCCGAGCGCGCCGGCAGGGGTCGAGCGCGCGTCCCCTCCCCGCCCCCACCGCGTGCTGTGGCGCAGCAGGAATTTGGCGGGGCCCCGGGCGCTATATGCGGCTCCTGACGCGCCGGCGGCCCTTTGGTCATTGCTATTCTCGGGGCACTGGGTCACCGCGCTCGGCCGGCCCCCTCTCCCGGGCCCGGAGGGTGTGTCCCCTCACCGGGGCTCGGCGCGCCTATAAGGGGCCGAGCGGCGGGCAGGGACATGCAGCTCTACAGTAGCGTCTGCACCCACTACCCAGCCGGGGGCCCTGGTCCCACGGCCGCAGCCCCCGCTCCGCCCGCCGCAGCCGCCGCCGCCCAGTTCAAGGTATCGCTGCAGCCCCCGGGACCCGCCGGCGGCGCGCCGGAGCCCGATACCGGTGAGTGCCAGCCGGCCGCGGCCGCCGAGCCCCGCGAAGCCGCCGCCGCCGCCCCCGCCGCCAAGATGCCCGCCTTCTCCTCCTGCTTCGAGATGGTGTCTGGGGCCGCCGCCCCCGCCTCGGCCGCCGCCGCCGGGCCGCCCGGCGGGTCCTGCAAGCCGCCGCTGCCGCCGCACTACACGTCCACGGCTCAGATCACCGTGCGGGCCCTGGGCGCCGACCGGCTCCTGCTGCGCGGCCCGGAGCCCGGCGCCGCGGCGCCCGCCGCCCCGCGCGGCCGCTGCCTCCTGCTGGCTCCGCCATCCGGCGCCCCGGTCCCCCCGCGGCGGGGCTCCTCGGCCTGGCTCTTGGAGGAGCTGCTGAGGCCCGACGGCCCCGAGCCCGCCGGCGTGGACGCGGCCCGCGAGGGGCCCGAAAGAAACTTCCGACTGAGCGAGCACCGCCAGGCCCTGGCCGCCGCCAAGCACCGCGGCCCCGCGCCGCCCCCGGAGAGCCCGGAAGCCGGCCCCGGCCCGTGGGCCGAGGAGCGCCCTGCGGAGAGGAGCCTCCGGGGCTGGGACAGGGCCGGCGACCGCGTCCACCCTCCTCCCAGCGCCGACGAGGCGCGGCGGCCCGACCCGGAGGCCGAGGCGCCTCCGGCGCGAAGCGGCGAGGCGGTCCCGGGTGGCGCGGCCGAGGCGGCGATCGTCTCCAGGTCGGATCCCAAGGATGAGAAGCTGGCCCTGTACCTGGCCGAGGTGGAGAGACAGGACAAGTACCTGCGGCAGAGGAGCAAGTACCGATTTCACATCATTCCCGACGGCAACTGCCTCTACCGAGCGGTCAGCAAGGCGGTGTACGGGGACCAGAGCCTGCACCGGGAGCTGCGGGAGCAGACGGTGCACTACATCGCCGACCACCTCGACCACTTTAGCCCCCTGATTGAGGGCGACGTCGGGGAGTTTATCATCGCCGCTGCTCAGGACGGGGCGTGGGCCGGGTACCCTGAACTTCTAGCCATGGGGCAGATGCTGAACGTGAATATACATCTAACTACTGGCGGGAGGCTGGAGAGCCCCACGGTGTCTACCATGATTCACTATTTGGGCCCAGAGGATTCCCTAAGGCCTAGCATTTGGCTCAGTTGGCTCAGTAACGGACATTACGACGCGGTGTTTGATCACTCCTATCCGAATCCGGAGTATGACACTTGGTGCAGGCAGACTCAAGTGCAAAGAAAACGCGACGAAGAACTCGCCAAGTCCATGGCCATATCCCTATCCAAAATGTATATTGAACAAAACGCATGCTCTTGAAGTGGCTGAACCCCTCCACCCTGGGAAAATTGCAGACCTAATTTGTGTTTGGAGAATTACATGAACTCTAATCAGGGTAATAGCACTTTTAAACTTTCAAGTAGATTTACTGTAGGTGTAATGCCTTAATTATTTTTTTGAATGTTTTCTCCTCAGAGCTGAAGGTTGCTGGGCACCTAAGTGATGTTTCATGATAGCTTTGGGTGATCCTACTGCTATTTATCATTTGCTGTATAAAGTTGGCACTACTTAATTTGCAAGCTGGTTTCTCACAGTGTAAATTTTGTTCATTCCTGGTAATCTATTTTCTATAAGAATGTATTTTTGCACAACATTTTTAACAATTGGTGTATCTTCATCTATGATGTGTTCCATTTTGACACACAGCTTTCCGGCATAAATCCAGAGAAGTGCTTTATATGAAGTTTATTATTTTGAACAGAGTTTGTGATTTAGTATTTTTTGTTGTTGAATTTTACAGTTCCTAAGTAATTATTTAAAATGGGTATTGATGCATTCATATTACCAGATGATTGGCCCATTCCGTTTTGATGAAACAGATTTGTTGTTTGGAAAATCATTATTTTTCTAGAAATGGTCAACCTTTTAAAGAGAAAATACTTAAGGGGAGGTTATGGGAAGAATTTTTTTTTTCTTTAAAGAATAGTACCAGCTCTTACTTGAATGAAAGTCTGATATTTGCTGATGGCAGAGTGATTATTCTGTACTCTGGTTGAGGTTTAGAGTAGATTGTCTGGTGCTCTCAATTGTTTTTATTTATCATTTTGTTGAAAAAATAATTTTAACGTGATAGAAGACTTTGTGACGAGATAAGCCTCCTGCTTTATATACAGCCTCTTGGATTCACCCGAGAGATTGAAAAACTAATGGCATAAATGCCCCCAACCAACCTTGGCAGTTATTTTCCAGCAGAAGAATACTGTCTTCATAGTCTATTCCTTTTAAATTCTTTCACAAGGCAAAATAGGATTGCCCTGTATTATGTACAAATAAAAATGTCTGTATACAAGAGCTTGTATGGTTTGCTGGGTCAAACAATGTTTCCAACCTAAAACCTATCTCATTTCCACTTTAACTACTTTTAGTCGTATTTATTAAGTAATGCAGTTTGTACTTTTTTATTTTGTAACATTTTGTGATTTTTTTGTACAATATCGTATTTGTACAATTGAGCAATTCTCAGCTGATGGAATGAATGAATAAAATGTGTAATTTTACTTTTACGTCTTTTTGGCTAAAGTGATTTTTAAATGATAAAGTGACATCTGTAGGAACCTTTCTTACGTGTATACAATTTTTTTTCATGTGTAAAGATGTCAGAATTATGAGAGGTTTCTTAAGTTCTCACGTAAACAGGATAGGACAACCAGTAATTTCAGAGGATAAGTCTCAATGAAATGTAATTTAAAGGTGGAGTAACTCAAGAAATTGCTCTCATTATTTCTCACTTTTAATTCCTATCCACGACTATAGATGTACCAATGGCTAATGAACAGGGAAATGCAAGTATTGTGTTAACCAGCACAATGTCTTAAGTATAGTTTTGTGTGCCACTCACTGTCAGCACAGATTTTAATGTTTCAAAGAGTAAACAAAGCAGTGGCCTAACTTTTATCCAGTCTGGCCTTTTGAGATCAAGGGAATGCATTAATTTTAAAATGTGTTATCAGATTTAGTTGAGAAGCGTGTCTGTATACATAATGCTGGTAGTGTCTGTATACATAGTGCTGGTATGCCTGTTGCAGGATATGCACAGCTAGTTTGGATTTTTTAGTTTTAAGTTGATGTCATGGTAATAGACAACTGACTTTGAGTTCCTTGCTTGACTGTGAAAGGATGGTCAAGGACCAATGGAGGGACTTCCCTGGTGGCGCTGTGATTAAGAATCCGCTTGCCAGTGCAGGGAACACGGGTTTGAGCCCTGGTCCGGGAAGATCTCACATGCCGCAGAGCAGCTAAGCCCGTGAGCCACAACTACTGAAGCCCACGCACCTACAGCCCGTGCTCTGCAACAAGAGAAGCCACCGCAATGAGAAGCCCGCGCACCACAACGAAGAGTAGCCCCCGCTTGCCGCACCTAGAGAAAGCCTGCGCGCGGCAACGAAGACCCAACGCGGCCAAAAATAAATAAATAAATAAACAAGGACGAGTGGAAGGATCCCCTTGGTTATCAAGGAAAGGCAATTGGTCAAAGGTTTAAACGTTACCTTATCATGAATCTCTGGTTTTTAGGTAAGGTAAGGTTTGCTTCATGGCTTCTCTAATTATGTAACTTGGGAAGAAAGAAATACTTTTATTTGAATTACGCAGCTAAATGTCGTTTCCCCCCTTTTCTCCACCTTATTTAGAGACGTATAAAATTTGGGGATGTTTAAAGTTTACAGAAGGAATGAATAGACTTAATTAGGTATAAGTTCCTAAAAGGCATCTGTAAGCCCATTACTATTTTGAGGAAACAGTTTCCTCTGTGTTGTTCTGTTTCATTTTCAAATTAGGATCCCAAGTCCTTGATTTAGATTCCCAAGGAGGGTGATACGTTTAAACAGAACTCGGTGGGTCTCAAGATTGTATTACGTGGCACCATGTTATTTTGGTTGTCTTGCCTGAAAGGTTTATGTTTTTCTCATCCTCTTTCTATAGTTTTTCGTTGTCGTCGTTGTTTGGAAGAAATGTAATATTCGTCACTCCCTGTGCTACATGTTTATTTTCTACTGCCATACCAATTTTGTTCGTTAGTAGTAGCAATTCTGGATCACCGAGGACTTGAACAGTGGAAGGTGTGGAAATGTGGTTGACTCTGATTTCCTTTTAGCAGACAGATTTATTAAACAGTTCATTCCTTCAGTTACTCACGTAGCAGCTAAGAGGCTCAAAACCGTGTGAAGGAAGCAGTTGATGCTGTGAGCTAAAGTTTCTTTAGAGTTTACTCCCCCATAAATTATGATGGGGGAGTATAGAATCTATAAGTAAGTCCAATTGTGTTTTCAGGTAAAGTAGTATGAAAATCATACTAGTAATTTAAACTTTTATTAAAGGGGTACCTAGATAAAAACTATGAGACAAATAACTATTAGTGTGATTTTTTTTTTATTACTGTCATTTAAAAACTAAAATGGCCTAGTAGGTCAGGATTTTGGTGAAAACCTAAAGCCCAATTCCTTGATCCTCTTGTTCATTTTGCACTCACATTTTTCTCTTAAGCTAAAACAGACTCATGGTAGCATTTTTTAATTGAACTTAGTAAACCACTATTGATAAGCTGCGTGAGGGCATGTACCAGTGATTCTTCAGTTACGTTTCTCTAAACTGGTAGTCTATATGCTTTATGTAGTAACATTTCATTAGGCACAAAGCCTTTTCTCAGAAGCCACATTTTATAGAGGAGAGGAAATGCATTAGCATCCTTTGAACATCAGAATTGGTTATCTTCAGCTTGGGTAAATATAGTCTTATACTGCAATGTTTTCATCATAATTTTTGTACTGAAAAAAAAAAAGGGATCGAGATAATCTCACTACTTTATGGGTTTTTCCTCTTTCCCAAAGAGATGAGAAAGTTTAAACTCTAAAATTTTACCGTGCTATTCAATGTGCTCATATGAAGGAAGAGCATTGAGAATAAAAATAGATTTCAGACCTTTGGACATCGGATAAATTCATATGTAGGTAAATGTAGTGGAATAATTCAAGAGTGTATACTTCAAATGTGTAACGTATTCAAATTTAAGGTATTTGTTACATGAGATCATAAGTCCAGACCTTATTATTTATTTATTTTTAAATTTTTATTGGCGTATAGTTGATTTACAATGTGTTAGTTTCAGGTGTACAGCAAAGTGAATCAGTTATACATATATCCACTCTTTTTTTAGTGTTTATTTCTTTTGACATCCCTAGAGTGTCTATAACTATCTCAAAGAGGCACTGAGAAACTAGCTGGCATTTCATTCAGTTTCATTCCCCAGATGTACTAAGTGCAATGGGCATGGGCTCTATTATGTTCCCTCATGAGTCTCCTGGTTTCCAGCCCAGTACCTAGCAGAGTAAATGTTCAGTAAATACTCACTGAATGAAGAAATTTTTTTAAAAAAATAAGGCATCTAATTATTATTTAACTTTGCATACCTTTTATTGAATGGGTCATATCTTTTTTTTAAATATAAATTTATTTTATTTATTTTATTTTTGGCTGCGTTGGGTTTTTGTTGCTGCATGCGGGCTTTTCTCTGGTTCCGGCAAGTGGGGGCTACACTTCGTTGCAGTGCGCGGGCTTCTCATTGTGGTGGCTTCTGTTGTTTGGGACCACGGGCCCTAGGCACGTGGGCTTCAGTAGTTGTGGCACACGGGCTCAGTAGTTGTGGCTCATGGGCTCTAGGGCACAGGCTCAGTAGTTGTGGTGCACGGGCTTAGTTGCTCCATGGCATGTGGGATCTTCCTGGACCAGGGCTCGAACCCGTGTTCCCTGCATTGGCAGGTGGATTCTTAACCACTGCGCCACCAGGGAAGCCCCTGAAGGAAGAAATTGAAGGGAAGTATGAGCTTGGGAATATTTAGTTGGTGGATGTGAAAATTAAATAAAGATGATTTGACCCTACAATCACTGGGAATCATCACTGCCAAAGTAATTCTGAGCATTTTAAACTGAAGTAGTATTATAAAAAGGGTATTAAAGTATTGAATTCTATAATGGGAAAAAAAAGGTTTTGAAACCAAGAATTAGAATTTATTAATTTTATCTTTGTGTTGTCTTCCAAATCTTGAGGCCTCAGCTCAGAAAGATTGTTTAAAAGTAGGACTTCAGGGCTTCCCTGGTGGCACAGTGGTTAGGAGTCCACCTGCCGATGCAGGGGTACGCGGGTTCATGCCCCGGTCCGGGAAGATCCCTCATTACGCGGAGCGACTGGGCCCGTCAGCCATGCCCGCTGAGCCTGTGCGTCCGGAGCCTGTGCTCCGCAACGGGAGAGGCCACAACAGTGAGAGGCCCGAGTACCGGGAAAAAAAAAAAAAAAGTAGAACTTCACTAATTTGAAGTGATTTTGAAGGTGTTGCCATATCCAAAGGGAGTTGCTCTGACTTGCTTTAGGGGTAACATCCAACCCAAGTCCAGTCTGCAGCAATTCCTAGTTTTGCTATGTTTTCTTTCTGTGGCTTGGTTGGGGAAGAAATGTTGCACAGATTTCAAGCATGCTTTAGGTCTGTTGTGTTCAGTAGTCCTGGCTGCATGCTTATGCCATTGGTATGGGGCCTGGGCAAGTAGCATGAATCAGATCAAAACAGATATATTGGGAGAAAAATCAGTGTATTTCTTCCTACTGTAAATTAGGCCAGTGGCGATTATTCTATGAGTAATGTTCAGAGAGTTCACGGTCATCAGATTATTCGTAGTAAAACGTTTTCTAGGCTGCTTTCTCACAAGTGAATTTTCTAAATAATTGAACAGTCCATTTATGTGTAAAATAAAAAATAGAAAGACTGCTTTTGATAAAATTCTTTAAAAAGTAATCTATGGGGCTTCCCTGGTGGCTCAGTGGTTAAGAATCCACCTGCCAATGCAGGGAGCACGGGTTCGAGCCCTAGTCCGGGAAGATTATACGTGCCGCGGAGCAACTAAGCCCGTGCGCTACAACTACTGAGCCTGCGCTCTAGAGCTCATGTGCCTAGAGCCTGAGCTCTGCAACAAGAGAAGCCACCGCAATGAGAAGCCTGCACACCGCAGCAAAGGGTAGCCCCTGCTCACCGCAACTAGAGAAAAGCCTGGGTGCAGCAACAAAGACCCAGTGCAGCCAAAAATAAAGTAAATAAAATAAATAAATTTAAAAAACCACTATTCACTTTATAGCAGTATACCATATATACTCAATATTTTTTTAAAAAAGGAATCTATAGTACACTTACTTGCCTTTGTAAAATAACAATACAGTTTAATCTTCCCTTAATGACTGAGGGGCCTCATGATGGCATGGGTCAATGGCCGTGAAACCTTGGCAGATTGCTGAGATGTGACAGTCCCTTTGTACTTTAAAGGCTCTCAGAGAGTTGGGACTTTTATCTTTGTGTTTTATTCTTTCCTGTCTCCTCCCTCACTTTCTGATTGTTCCTCTCACCACTATCTCTTTCCAGCCTTAATTCTCCATCATAATTTCCTATGTTGAATTAGAGACACCGTCAAACATGCTTGTCAGAAGTGACTCTAAGATAATAGAATATGGGTTTCTCATTCGCGACCAGGATGCTCTGCTATGAGTAATGTGCTTAAGCTTTAGTTTTTGGTCAACCAGAGAGCTTTTTGCCTTTGTCATCTTCTTTGCATTCTTTAGTGGTATCCTGGACATGCTGAATTTGTCTGATTAAGGGACTTGTGAATGTGTGCAGTGGCACATTAAAACAAAAAAACAAAACAAAACAACATGGGTTAGTTGTCCTAATCCTCAAAATTGGAGTTGACTTGTCATTGCCTGGTTAGTATTTTGCTCCATCTCTGGCATATGGAATCCTTTATAGCAAGTACCTGCCATTGTCTTCCTTTTGCTTATGCATTTTTATCGATAGTGTTTATGTTTCCTAATGGTGTTTTTAAAAAATATATCAAAGTTTTAACTTTTTAAATAGTCAGATGTCTTGAATTTTTGTGATTCTTTTTTGTCTTCCAGTTTTATTGAGAGAGAATTGACATACAGCCTTGTATAAATTTAAGGTGTACAACGTAATGATTTGACTTACATACATCGTGAAATGATTACCACAGTAAGTTTAGTGAACATCATTCATCTGACAGATACAAAATTAAAGGAATAGAAAAAATAATTCTTTCCCCTGTGATGAGAGCTCTTAGGATTTCCTCTCAACAACTTTCATGTATAACATACAGCAGTGTTAATTATATTTATCATGTTGTACATTACATCCCTACTACTAAGTTATAACTGGAATTTTGTACCCTTTGTCTTCATCCAATTCCTCCTCCCCTGATCCCTGACCTCTGGTAACCACAAATCTGATCACCTTCTCTGTGAGTTTGTTTGTTTGTTTTTGAAGTACAATTGACCTACAACACTATATTAGTTACTGGTGCACAACATAGTGATTTAATATTTCTATACCTTTCAAAATGATCACCATGATTAGTCTAGTTACCATGCTATGCACTTTTGTATTTAGTTTTCCAGTCCACCAAGATGTGCTAATGATGAAGTAATTCAAATATCAGGTCTTCATCGAAGACTCCAAATCATAGTACACATAGGTCTAGTGGAAATAAGAATTTAAAAAAATTTCCTCTCTCTAATACTTCTTTAATAAATATATATTATGTCTGCATTGTGTAAATAAGTTAGTCTTCCTCATCCTGGCCTTCCCTTTCCTTGAAAGTAAAATTTTTTTCCTCATACTGATTAGAATGGTTGAACAGGTTCAGTAGGCACCTTGCATTAGTATGCTGACAAATAGAATTTAGACAATTTTTGACAATAGACAATAGAATGACAATTTTTTTAATTAATTTTTATTTTGTATTAGAGTATAGGTGATTTACAATGTTGTGTTAGTTTCAGGCATACAGCAGAAGGATTCAGTTAGACATTGCTTCTCGGCCTTTTGGCTAAGATCAAGTGCAGTTATACTTATATCCATTCTTTTTCAGATTCTTCTCCCATATAAGAATCTTCTCTCATATAGGTTATTACAGAATATTGAGTAGAGTTCCCTGTGCTAGACAGTAGGTCCTTGTTGATTATCTATTTTATATATAGTAGTGGGTATGTGTTACTCCCAAACTCCCAATTTCTCCCTCCCCTCACCTTTCCCCTTTGGTTACCATAAGTTTGTTTTCAAATAGACAATGACAATTTGACAAAAGTCCAGTGGTGTATGTGCATTTTATATTTTGAAGCAGTTAAAGTAGAACCCTCTCCCTCTCTTCCCACTCCCTGCCCTACTGCCTCCCAGCCTTTTATACTTTGAATTGGAATGATTTTAGGAAGTGTTGATGTCAAGTAGATTGGCAATGTGTAGAGAGGCAGTCTCAGTGATTTTGCTTGAAGTAATGATTGAGTCTAAACGAATGTTCCACTTGGATTAGAAGTTCTCTGAATAATTTTAGCAATGGACTATGTGGTTGCATGTCTTAGCTTATCAAGGTACAACAAAGTGGTATGCAAAATAGGTAATTGTGGAGGGAATTTATACCAATGTGTCACAGAACACCTGTGCAGCCAATGTGTGAAATAAACTCAAATAAGGCTTTCAGTTCTAATGACAAACAGGAAACATTCACGCTTTTTGTTTCTTGCAGTGAAATTTGAGCTATACTGGTGATGTAATAGGAATGAAAGAAGTAGAACACAGGAAATTCTTGGCTGTCATTTCACTGTCTTTGCCATCTTGTTGAAAAGTGCAAACCTGGGGGAGTAAACAATTATGCCTTTTACTTTAAACAATGCTCATGTCTCTGTAAACAATAGGTGCCTAAGACAGACACCCCAGTAATTCCAGGTATATACAGAATTCCTCAGTAATTCCAGCTTATACAGAATTCCAGGACAGTGAAGAGAGAGATTTAAGATGTATGTTGAACTTTTCCATAGAAGATAGTTCTCTGACAGATTTTTCATTACTTTTTCATTTTATTGATTGACTGTTGGCAGATGTCACTGCTACTCAGAATTGTGGCAATTTGTAAAGAGACGGCTATACTGATTTAGAAAACAGCTTGACCCTACAGGATTAGACAGCTTAATTTTAACAGTTAAGCTAAGCTGTTGTAATAAAAAGAAATTAAGAAGAAAATTCTTTAAGAAGAAAATTATAATATTGAAGTATCTGGGAATAAAGTGAATAAAATATGCATTAACTTGTTTTGCATTACAAAGATATAAAAGTAGAATTAATAGGGCTTCCCTGGTGGCGCAGTAGTTGAGAGTCCGCCTGCCGATGCAGGGGACACGGGTTCGTGCCCCGGTCCGGGAAGATCCCACATGCCGCGGAGCGGCTGGGCCCGTGAGCCATGGCCGCTGAGCCTGCGCGTCCGGAGCCTGTGCTCCGCAACGGGAGAGGCCACGACAGTGAGAGGCCCGCGTACCGCAAAAAAAAAAAAAAAAAGTAGAATTAATAGTTGCCATAATTTAGTGTTCCTGATCAGCTCCTCAGCAATGTGTTTGCCACAGATTAAATATATACATGTTGCAAAGCCTTCCATATTTTGAGAAGGCTGCTATTCTTCTATTTCTATTCTTAATTGTTCTTTAGTATATCAGAAAGATCTCAATAACCTGGCCTTCAACACAAGCCTTGGTTTTCTTCAGAAAAACAGTATATAAAACTTTTTCCTTTTTAGGTTTTTATGGATCATGC
This sequence comes from Lagenorhynchus albirostris, assembly GCF_949774975.1. Lineage (NCBI taxonomy): Eukaryota > Metazoa > Chordata > Mammalia > Artiodactyla > Delphinidae > Lagenorhynchus > Lagenorhynchus albirostris. Next base: position 180,432,315 of record NC_083095.1, read on the forward strand.
TTCTTTAAGATGTTGCTGGGTTTACTTTTCCCTCTTTCTCTATTTTTTAAAAAATTAATTTTTGGCTGCGTTGGGTCTCTGTTGCTGCGCGCGGGCTTTTTCTAGTTGCGGTGAGCGGGGGCTACTCTTCGTTGAGGTGCGTGGGCTTCTCATTGTGGAGGCCTCTCTTGTGGCAGAGCATGGGCTCTAGGTGCGCAGGCTTCAGTAGTTGTGGCAGGCAGCCTCAGTAGTTGTGGCTCGCAGGCTCTAGAGCGCACGCTCAGTAGTTGTGGTGCACGGGCTTAGCTGCTCCGCGGCATGTGGGATCTTCCTGGACCAGGGTTCGAACCCGTGCCCCCTGAATTGGCAGGTGGATTCTTAACTACTGCACCACCAGGGAAATCCCCCTCCTTCTCTATTTTTGAATTATTTTTCTTTTATATTGTCCTGCTTGGTTTTCTTTTAGAATAGTTTTATGTGGTCTACTCTGCTTAAAATTAGGTGGTCTTTCCTAATTTTCACTAATTTACTAAGTCTTTAAAAGAAAATAAGGAAACTTCACCTCAGCCGCTAAAAAAGAAAACAAACAAATATACCATTAGTGGGTACTTAGTGGGCTAGAGGCTCCGTATAAGAGTCATATTTATAATTTAAGGATGAGGCTTCCCCACTCAAGGTTAATAAGAATATTCATATGCATGGGTCAGAGCAGCCAACCGCAAAGATAACTCACCCCAAGAGATGGTCACTAAAGTTCTTTTTGAGCAGGATGGGGTGGTTCTCCCAGTTAAGTCGGGGCAGCTGTACTACAAGCATATTCTTAGCAGGAGTAATCAAAAGTAATTGATATAAAGAAAGCCATAACTGACCCGAGTATCTATATCTAAATTATCTATCTATATGTCTGTCTGTCTATCCATCCTGTTGCAGGAATGTACTGTCACAAGACAAGAGTGGTGGTCTGTATGATGCCTAGAGAAAAGACAGCCAAGGAACACAGATGGCAATACATGGGTCAGTGTATCTCTACTTTTATTGAGGTGAGAAGGTGCTCTGGGCAAGCCATGCTAATATGCTGAATAGAGAAGAAAAATAAAGGAAAACAGTTCTTGGAAATAGGAAGTAAATAATCATTCAACAAATTCATTCAACAAATATTGACTGCCTGGAGTAGGTACTGTGCTAAGTACTGTGTAAACTCATAGGTTATATGGTAGATTTTTAATAACTAGAGGCTATAATAATTGTATCTTGCACAAATTAGTTTGCTCATTAAGAAAGGTCTTTGGAGTCAAGTTGGCTGGGGTTCAAACTGAGGCATTTTACGTCCTATCTAAAGCAAAAGAGGGGCACTGACAAATGAAAAAGAAACAGCAAGTGAAAAGAAAAAGCAAAGGAGACAGAATGCAGTGAATGGAGGAAAAGCTAAAATAAGAAAAAAGTAAATCTGTAATTGACATCTTCAGAAAAATAAGATCAAGATCCTGGAGAAGGAATTGCTATATTTAGAAAGAACCCTTGTGAATTAAAAATAGCACAGCTGAAGTTAACATAGCACAGGTAAAGTTTGGAAGATAAATTGGAGGAAATCTCTCAGAAAGTGGAACAAGGAACCATGGAATGGAAAATAGGGATAAAATAAGAAAATGAGATTAATCTTGGAAGCCCAATATTTGACTAATAGGTTTTCCAGAGGTAGAACAAAGACAACAGTTGAGAAGAAAGACTACACGAAAGATTTCCCAGAACTCAAGAATAGTCGTCTCCGGATTGTAAAGCCCCACAGAGTGTCCAGAGGGTCTTTGTGGACAGCCATACAGGTGTGTCTATGGATTAAGATGAGACTAGTGCTCCCTAAAGTGGTGCAGTGAACAACATGTACAACTGTGTGTGGCCATCAAATGAATGCAAAAAGACCCATGCCACAGCATTTCAAGTAGAAATTTCAGAGTATTAGTCATAAAAAAATAACCTCAAAAGTTGAGGGGGTGGTACGTGAGGAAAAATAAGTCACATCCAGAACCTTAGGAACAAGAATGGCATCAGACTTCTCAAGAGAAACATCATAACAGAGACCATGGAAAAATGCTTTGCAAATTCTGAGGGAAAATTATTTCCAAGCTATAATTCTATACCTAGCTATATCAGTTAGTATTCTTAATTGTCAACAGCAGAATCTATATAGTTAGTTTAAGCAGATAAGAAATTTATTGACTTCAGATTGCTTAGGTGGTTTATGGAATTTTCTGGTGAGCCAGAGAATGCAGGCTTGTATACCAAGGTGCCAGGTCCACACCCAAAGACCACTGTGGGAGCTGCACTTGAGAAGACATCTCCACTACCACACCTGACACAGCACAGCGGGCAGCATGATGAAGAAGCTTCACTCTTGAGCCATACCTCCCCTCCAGACTAGATGTCTCTATTTCCATCATTTGCCAAAAAGATGGTTTCTGCAAACAACTACTATCTCACATTGCTTACCTCCGAACTGAAGTCTCATAGAGGTATGTGTCATTAGAAGAGCTTAGGCTGCATACCTCCTTCTCCCAACCCCAGTAGCAAAAGAGCACATTCAAGATTCTACCTTGGAAAAGTGAGACTCAAGGTGTGGGAAATTTACCAAGGGAAGGTGATTAAAAGATCTTGGGTGGTATTGAAAATAAACAATATTTACTACATGCACCAAACTATTAAGAATGAGGGTAGAATAAACACACTTTCAGACATTCAAGTCTCAAAACAACGTACCACCCCCTCAACTTTTCTCAGAAATCTGCTGAAAGAAGTTCTACCTATACGAGGCTGTAAACCAAGGAAAATTAAGACACAGGATCTGGGAAACAGGCATCCATCTCAGATGAGACAAAGGGAATCCCCATAATGGTGGTGGCAAGAACCTTCAAGTTAAAGACTGGGCAGTGGGTCAGCCTGGAGCAGGAGAACTCTGGGCGTCAGGAGGCCTGGCTGTAAGAAGACAGTTTACCTAACGAGTGTGAATGTTGTTGGTGGGGATTGACACTGTGTTGAATAGTTTTGGGGTAGACCAGTGAGAGGAACAGAAAACTAAGCAAATGGAAGAAAAGACAATTACTACTTTTAGGGCAAACAAAAAGTTTTACAAGGAAAGGAAATATAACCAAAACCCATTAAGTATATGTATTGAACTGTGAAAGATAATTTCATAATCATATACACCCTGAATATTGATTTAGCAAAAATGAAATATATAATTATATTGAGACCAGAGGGGGAGTATATGTATGTGTGTGGGGTGAGGTAAGAGTTAAATTCTTGTTTTCCATAGTAAAAAATTAATATATAATATCTAAGTGTAAAAATCAAGAAGAATTTAAGTATTTCTATTAAACTTAATGGTACATGTGTGTATATGAATATAAGTTACATTTATATTAATAATTCACATGACTATAATATAAGCACATTATTTTGTTTTATTTACTTATTTATTTATTTTTGGCCTTGCTCTATGGCTTGTGGGATCTTAGTTCCCTGACCAGGGATCGAACCCGGGCCCTTGGCTGTAAGAGCGTGGAGTCCTAACCACTGGACCACCAGGGAATTCCCTAAGCACATTATATTAAAATATAGAGGCAGAAAAAGACGTATATGCAGAAAACTATAAGATACTGATGAAAGAAATCAAAGATGACACAAACAGAGAGATATACCATGTTTTTGGATTAGACAAATCAATATTGTGAAAATGACTATACTACCCAAAGCGATCTACAGATTCAGTGCAATCCCTATCAAATTACCAATGGCATTTTTCATAGAAAATTTAACAATTTGTATGGAAACACAAAAGACCCTGAATAGCAAAAGCAATCTTGAGAAAGAAGAAAGGAACTGCAGGAATCAGGCTCCCTGACTTCAGACTATACTACAAAGCTACAGTAATCAACACAATATGGTACTGGAACAAAAACATGGAACAGGATAGAAAGCCCAGAGATAAACCCACGCATCAATGTTCACCTAATCTATGACAAAGGAGGCAAGAATATACAGTGGAGAAAAGACAGTCTCTTCAATAAGTGGTGCTGGGACAACTGGACAGCTACATGTAAAAGAATGAAATTAGAACACTGCCTAACACCATACAAAAAAATAAAATGGATTAAACACCTAAATGTAAAGCCAGACACTACAAAACTCTTAGAGGAAAACATAGGAAAAACACTCTCTGACATAAATCATAGCAACATCTTTTATGACCCACCTCCTAGAGTAATGGAAACAAAAATAAACAATTGGGACCCAATTAAACTTAAAAGCTTTTGCACAGCAAAGAAAACCATAAATAAGATGAAAAGACAACCCTCAGAATGGGAGAAAATATTTTCAAATGAAGCAACTGACAAGGCATTAATCTCCAAAATATACAAGGAACTCATGTAGCTCAATATTAAAAAAACAACCCAATCCAAAAATGGGCAGAAGACCTAAACAGACATTTCTCCAAAGAAGACATACAGATGGCCAGCAGCAAACACATGAAAAGATGCTCAACATCACTAATTATTAGAGAAATGTAAATCAAAACTACAATGAGGTATCATCTCACACTGGTCAGAATGGCCATCATCAAAAAATCTACAAACAATAAATGCTGGAGAGGGTGTGGAGAAAAGGGAACCCTCTTACACTGTTGGTGGGAATGTAAATTGATACAGCCACTATAGAGAGCAGTATGGAGGTTCCTTAAAAAACAAAAAATAGAACTACCATATGACCCAGGAATCCCACTCCTAGGCATATACCCAGAGAAAACCATAATTCAAAAAGATACATGAACCACAATGTTCACTGTAGCACTATTTACAATAGCCAGGACATGGAAGCCACCTAAATGTTCATCGACAGAGAGTGGATAAAGAAGATGTGGTACATATATACAATGGAATATTAGCCATAAAAAGGAACGAAATTGTGTCATTTGCAATTGTGTCATTATACCTAGAGATGGTCATACAGAGTGAAGTATGTCAGAAAGAGAAAAACAAATATCGTATTTTAACGCATATATGTGGAATCTAGAAAAATGGTACAGATCTTATGGTACAGATGATCTTGCAAAGCAGAAATGGAGACACAAACATAGTGAACAAATATGTGGATACCAAGGGGAAAAGGGGGCAGGGGATGAAATGAAAGATTGGGATTGACATATATACACTACTATGTATAAAATAAATAACAAATGAGAACCTATTGTATAGCACAGGGAACTCCATACTCTGTGGTGACTTAAATGGGAAGGAAATACGAAAAAGAGGGGATATATGTATATGTATGGATGATTCAATTTGCTTTACAGCAGAAACTTACACAGCAGTGTAAAGCAACTATACTCCAATAACAATAAATAAATAAATATAAATACACACACAGAGAGAAAATAAAATATAGAGGCAAATAACAGAATAAAGTTAAAAGAGCGAAACTAGTTACCTCCGGGGAGTGGGAGGGTTGTAGCAGGGACAGTTGTTTTCCATTTTAAACTACTAAACTATTTGATTAAAAAATATGTAAATAATAAAAATTACAGAGTAAATTCAGTATATTAAAGATTCTTGCAAGCTGTATGTCACAGATTCTAGCTCAGTGCTGTTTTTTTTGTTTGTTTTATTGAAATATAGTTGATCTACAATGTTGTGTTAGTTTCAGGTGTACAGCAAAGTGATTTGGCTGTATGTATATTTTTTTCAGATTATTTACCATTATAAGTTATTACAAGATATTGAATATAGTTCCCTGTGTTATACAGTAAATCCTTGTTGCTTATCTATTTTATGTATAATAGTTTGTATCTGTTAATCCCATACTCCTAATTTATCCCTCCTCACATTCCCTGTGGTAACCATAAGTTTGTTTTCTGCGTCTGTGAGTCTGTCTCTGTTTTGTATATAGATTCATTTGTATTATTTTTTAGATTCCACATATAAGTGGTATCATATAATATTTGTCTTTCTCTGTCTTATTTCACTTAGTATGATATTCTCTAGGTCCATCCACGTTGCCACAAATGGCATTATTTCATTCTTTTTTATGGGTAATATTCCATTGTGTCTCTTAATTCCATACGCCTATCTCACTTCTCCCCTCTTCCCCCTCCTCACTGGTAACCACTAGTTTGTTTTCTGTATCCGTGAATCTATTTCTGTTTTGTTATATTCACTAGATTTATTTTTCAGATTCCACATATAAGTGATAACATAGAGTATTTGTCTTTGTCTGACTTATTTCACTTAGCATAATACTGTCTGGGTCCATCCATGTTGCTACAAATGGCAGTATTTTATTCTTTTTATGACTCAGTAATATTCCATTGTTATACCACATCTTCTTTACCCGTTCATCTGTTGATGGACACTTAGTTTGCTTCCATATCTTGGCTATTGTAAATAATGCTGCTATGAGCATTGGAGTGCGTGTATCTTTTCAAGTTAGTGTTCTCATGTGCTTTGGACATATACCCAGGTGTGGAGTAGCTAGATCATGTGCTATTTCTAGTTTTAGTTTTTAAAGGAACTTCCATACTGTTCTCCATAGTGGCTGCACCAATTTACAATCCCACCAGCAGTGTACAAGGTTTCCCTTTTCAGGGAGTGATTTTCCTTGATGTATCTTGGCTTAAGATATAATTTTGTGTTTCTTGTTATAGAATTAAACACGCTAATTATTGAAAATACAAATATCTTCGATATGTTTTGGTAAGATCCCGTGGGATAATTCTGCTAGAAGTGAAAGGGTTTGGGATTTGAGATCAGATTTGTATTAAGACCTTGCCACTGGAAATGAGTGTGACTTTAGACAGGGAGAGAGTTCCTTATTCTCCCCGAACTTTGGTTGATGTCTTCACCTTTTAAATTGGGTGAATATGGTTGACACATTTTGGGTTTCTCAGTTCTCACCCCCTTTCTCTGGAAACTTCCCTTTGCCCTCATCCATTGGAATCAACCACTGGCAAGACTTCTGCCCCCGCTTTCATGGCTGATTCTACCTAGGTGTGCACGTCTGATTGCAGCCAGACTCAGTTTCTTTCATTTGGAAATTTGGCGCATCTGTGGGCCTGGAATAGTAACCTTTGAATTTAGGGGACCATATGTGTAATCTCTTCCACAGAGTCCTGGAAGAGCAGAGAAAGTAGGGAGTTTGCAGAAAGAGAGAAGCATGAAGTAAATGTGCAGAGAGATCTGGGTGATATATGGAGAGAGAGTCCTGAGATTTTCATTTTCTGACATTGACCCCTTTTGAAGGCCCCACTGCCTTTCTGCATCCTTGTAATAAATTAACCTTTTCCCCTTAAGCTGTTTCAAGTTAGTTTTCATAACTTACAAATTGAGTCTTATTTCACACAGGATAAAAGCAGCTGTCTGTACAGCTTATGCACTCCCCCATATTGCCTGGCCCTACCTCCACACTTGGACTTTGGTCCTTGCTCTTTGGATATTTCACCCATCACCTCGTCTCCTTGCACCACTGGCTGCCTTCAACTCCTCTGCAGTGTGGCTTCAGCATGGCACCCAGCATGGTGGGAGTTGTAGTCGTTTCAGTGACATTGGATTGGAGCCCCAGAAGTCTAATACAACTTCTTCTGGACTCCAAGGAAACACTGAAACATAGGTCAGAGGACCTGGCTTCTCCAGCACCTACTTACCGGGCTAGGTAACCCAATCTGGAAGTGTGGTATAGTCCATCAGTTGGCTTTTGCTACAAAGCCCCAAACTTAATGCTTTTAAACAACAAACACTTATTTCTCACAATTCTAAGGATGATCGGGCCGTCCTTTTAGTCTGGGCTCATCTGGGACTGTCTGGTGTAGAATGGAGTCACAGGTCTGTTGGTTGGCAGGCTGACTGGTCTTGCCGGGTGGGGGGGCTTCACCCACATGTCTGGCAGGTGGGTCAGTGTCAGCTGAGACAATTCCGTGAATGTCTCATCACCCAGCAGATCAGCCCAGGGTCATTTTCATGGTGGCAGCAGTTCCCAGCAGTAAGAGAGGGCAAGCCCGGATGCTCAAGCACTTTTCAAGTTTTCTGTCCAGCATCATATTTGCTAATGTCCCCTTGGCCAAAGTCACATGACCAAACCAAGGTTCAAGGGCTGGAGAAATAAATTCCTCCTCTTTTTTTTTTTTAACATCTTTATTGGAGTATAATTGCTTTACAAAAATGCCTCTTGTTAGGAATTTCTGTGCATTCACATTTCGAAGGGCCGTGCAGTCAGGAATGGGAGGAATTACTGTGACCATTCTTGCAAACAATCTACCGCAGGGTGTTAATGCCTGCTTAGGGTGAACTTTGACATTAGAAGGTAGAACGACAAGCTCCACAGACCAAACCCTCTCTCTCTTCTTCCTCCTCAGTGGACTATGCTGAGGTGCACTGGTTCCACATACTCACCTTGGAGATGTCCTGGGTGACCGTGTAGCTGTCTTGGGAGATTTCCTTCCTCCCTTATTCCTCATTCCCTCCCCTTGCTGCCCTGGGGTTGTACTCGCCCACAAAGCATTGCAAAGAGGGTTTTATTCAGCTTTGTTTCATAGGTATTCTGAGTTAAGACACTATTATATCAGATTCTTGAGAAGATTAAAGGGTGCATGTTTCTGGGATCTACTCTATAAATTATAACTTTTATTATTCTTATTACTAACAAAAATATTTCACAACAGTAAAATCTGAATGAACTTTAAGAGCTGAGATTATATAGGCAACATTCTCAAATCACACTGCGGCAAAATTAGAAATTAGTAAGTTTAAAGAAAACACAACCTGATGGAAATAAACAAGCAAACAAAAGACGAAACCCACAAAGGCTCCTATATAGTATCTGGTCAATAATACAAACAACAGACTATTTACAAAATAGATGGAAAAAATAATATTTAAAAATCTCCATGGGGACATCCCTGGTGGCTCAGTGGTTAAGAATCTGCCTGCCAATCCAGGGGACATGGGTTCAAGCCCTGGTCCAGGAAGATCCCACATGCCATGGAGCAACTAAGCCCCTGCACCACAACTACTGAGCTTGCGCTCTAGAGCCCACGAGCCACAACTACTGAAGCCCGCGTGCCACAACTACTGAAACCCACGCGCCTAGAGCCTGTGCTCTGTAACAAGAGAAGCCACAGCAATGAGAAGCCCACGCACTGCAACAAAGAGTAGCCTCCGCTTGCTGCAACTAGAGAAAGCCCGTGTGCAGCAAAGAAGACCCAATGCAGCCAAAAGTAAATAAATTAATTTATTTTTAAAAAGTTATATAAAAATAATCTCCATGGTATGTAGCCAGAATTATTCACATGATTAAATTCCTTATTCGTCTTGATAAACAAAAAAGAAAACAAAAAGACATAATGTATTTGACTTAAAACTTCAGAGAAAAGAACAAAAACATACCCAAGGAGAGAGACAAACAAGATAGCGGGGGTGTGTGGGAATCCGCTTTTAGTGGCTCATGAGAGCTGCTTGTCCAGTTTTCTGGAACTTGGTGAAGTGGTTGTTAAACTCAGGCATTATTTTAAATTGCATTATATAAACTTAAATCCACTGTATAAAATACAAAAGCAATAAATACTCAAGTCATCACTTCCTATTTTACTCCATTTCACTATTGTATATGGCCTTGAGTTCATTTATGTCTTCGGATATGTATGGTGGAAATACGAGGTGATAGTGTCCTGCTGAGCTGCTATTCCCAATTCTGCATTCACTGATATCCCATTGGTGGCTGAAAATCAGCCACGGTGGAAGCCAGGGTGGAAGTATTTACACCACGGTATTTGGCAGTGCTACCAATCACAGTCATTGCTTTCTTCTCCTCCTCCTCCTTTTCCACAGAGCTGTTGTTAAACATTTACCAGCTTACCACTGACCAGAGGTAAATAATCTTTTTTTAAGGAACATGAATCTTCCAGCGTGAGATTAGAAGAAAAATGAAGATAAAGCATTAAGATATTTATAAAGTTTGCACTCATTTCAGTGCTCTGGGATGCTCTAAATCTCAAGGATACATTTCTTTGGTTGGGATGCTTGCAGTTAAATCAGTTCTAATTAATGCAAGATGGACCTTAGTACTCAAGAGTGACCCAGATCTCAGACTGTTTCTCTGGATTGCTGATGAGTAAGGACTGGTAATGAGTAAGTAACTATAGATGTTTCTAGCCAAGTTTCTGGATGCCTCTGGGCTACCCAGGATCTAGAAATGGGGGAAATGTACAGCTGTATAAATATGGATTTTGGTCAAATGAAATACTCTTATACATTTTTTTTTCTATAAAGCATGAGAAAAATTTAACTAGGTTAATGAGTATTAGTGAAAAAAATAATGTATAGCAACAGTGATTAAATCTCCTTTTCAGTGTGGTGGTTATTTTCTTTGGATTTGAAATAATTCTTAGTAAAAAATTCTTTACAGCAATTTGTGTTAAAGACATTTAAACCTGTAATCTTAGTTTGAAAAATAAATTAATGTTAATTTAAAATAGAGAATTAGGTTAACAGTGTTGGCTTGAATCAAAAACAGTGTGAGGGCTTCCCTGGTGGTGCAGTGGTTGAGAGTCTGCCTGCCGATGCAGGGGACGCGGGTTCGTGCCCCTCTCTGGGAAGATCCCACATGCCGCGGAGCGGCTGGGCCCGTGAGCCATGGCCACTGAGCCTGCGTGTCCGGAGCCTGTGCTCTGCAACAGGAGAGGCCACAAAAGTGAGAGGCCCGGGTACCGCAGAAAACAAACAAACAAACAAAAAAACCAGTGTGAGCCAGCATATAGTTCCCTTAGATACCAGTAGTTTATTCCTGTTTGTTTTTTCAAATTCAATTTGAATTTAATTTGGGAAGAAAAGGTTCTCGTAATTCACTTTGTATACCTGATTAAGTTTTCCTTAAGTTTCACCATGTTAACATTTAAACGTAACACAGAAATGGATTTTGGAGGAAGAGAAATTGCAGCATTATGAAAGTTAACTGACACATTTTCTCCTTTATGCCCAAGTTGTGTTATGCTCCTGTGAAGCAAAGAAAAATATATTATTAGAGCAATTTATCCCTATATGAAAAGTATTATATTTGAGCAGGCTATGCCTCAGTTTTTAAGAACTACTCAATTTGTGCCCAAGTTTCTTGTGGCCTATAGTATATATTCTATCTTTTAATTTCCTCACTTGATTTTTTTTAAGTTACTATTAGACTTTAGATTTTCTGTTTTAAACCAAGACTTTTCCTTATGCTAGTGATTATTTTTAAAAATTCTCTTTAAATAATGGTAAGATTTATTTTCAAAGCAGTTAGATTTTCAACTCGAAAACAATCCATTTCCAAAGATGTCAAGGAACCAAGTCTGACATCTGAACTTTCCTTTTAATTTGTTCTTGGCATTGTTGGCTCTTATGCATTCCCTGGGTTTATTAGAGCATGGGAAGCTCTTGTGACCCTCAGTTGATGTAATAAAACTCGTTAATGTAAATTTGTCTTATTGTTCTGCACATTTGCCAATTCTGCACACTCGAGTCGTTCAGATCTAAATTTAAAAGATTATATTTTGAAAGTACCAAACTAAATGATCCTTTCTAAATATATTAAAATATTTAAGCATCTGGATTTACTTTCAGTCTAGATTAAAGATCTCTGGGAAATGGGACTCTATATTTTTTTCATTTGCCATATAGCTGACTTATAATATATATGAAAGTGGAGTTTCGGGCTGAATGGGATCTAGTGAGAATCGGGCTACTCTAGCAAACAAAATAGGAATAAAGGAAAGACATTGTGGATCATACCTCATCCTGGATCATGAAAATATATCACTGATCTGATTAGGTAAGAGCTCAATTTGAGCCTTTAAGCATGATTTGAAGAGTCTCCTTCGAGAATCCAGATAGCTCGTTCACTTGCCTAACCAAGTATAAATAAATATTAGTTAAATAAGAGATAGGTAAGAAAATCATAATCTAGAATAATAGTCTATGTTTTCAAACTAAACTTATATTTTTATCTGAAATCTTGTACTTTTCTAAATGTAAATTTAAGGAACAATCTGGGTTACTTTACCCTGGGATTTACCCAAGTAAAATTGAGGGCTTTATCTGCAGTCTATTTTTGTATCATGATAATTTACCCATTGGGGGACTTCCCTGGTGGTCCAGTGTTAAAGAATCTTCCTTACAATGCAGGGGACACGGGTTCGATCCCTGGCCAGCGAACTAAGATCCCATATGCTGCGGGGCAGCTAAGCCCAGTGCGCCACACCTACTGAGCTTGCACACCTCAACTAGAGCTGGCGTGCCACACACTACAGAGCCCACACGCTCTGGAAACTAGAGAGAGGCCTGTACACCATAGTGAAAGATCCCGCATGCCTCAGCGAAGATCCCGCGTGCCGCAACTAAGACCCAACGCAGCCAAAAAGAAAATATAAGTAAGTACTAAATTAAAAAATAAATTTACCCATTGGAAGCAAGTTTGACATCTTGAGGATAAAGCAGTGTCTTCTGATGAGGGTTCCCACAACAGAATCGGCACTTTAATAAGCCTGCCCATCGTCCAACTGAAATCCAGTAACTGAGTAATGTTTGTCAGCTATTCACAGATCATGCCTGTACTGACACTTCTCAGTCTTTTAATCTGACTAACTGCTGGCTATTGACTTCATTAAATGCACTTGCAGATCAAAAATGTAGCGAGCTTAGCAAAATGACAAGCAATGACTGTTTACTTAAATTCTAAAAGCAGATTCTTTTAAAACAATACCTTTTGTATGAATTTTAAAGAACCTCTAATTGACGTTATGATTAATTAACAATCAAATCTGTCATCACCAGAAGAGCTACTACTGCTTGATTGATTTTAACTAATAGGTATCAGCCAACTGATATCCTTAGTACAAACATGATGCCCTCATAGAGTATACTATTTGGCTAATATATTCTGGATATGATGGCAGTATTTTGCAGTCAGGTGTCAGCCAAAAAAAGAAAAACTAAGAGTCTTTCACAGAATACCAAAGGGGGTTGGGTGGGAGTGGAGTGAACTTTCTTTGCTTGAACACAGCAGAGATAAAGATGAATAATAGACATTTTACCTGCACTGACGCCCAACTAGTAGCCATCCAGATGAACACGTGAAAATAAATGTGTTATGTTCTGGCACTATGGTTTTTGGGAAACTGATTTCTATCTGAAAAGTTAAGAAAGTGTTATTCATTCATTTATTCAACAGATATTTATGCAATGAGATATTATGTGAGTGGAGATGTAGGCAGAGGACAGGCCATACAGAGTCTTGTAGGCTATGGCGAGGAGTTTGGACTTTATAATCAGCAAATCAGGAAGAAGTTGAAGGATTTTATATTTTATTTTTCCTCCATCACTCAGGGCTCCTCTCTCCCCCCCACCCCCTCAGGGCTCCCTCCAAGAAGTTGAAGGATTTTATAGGACAGTAAAAAATAAAACCTTTGACTTAGTGTTTAGAAATATCACTGTGCTGAGTAGAGAATAAACTGCAGTAAGGTAAGAGGAAGGGGCTATTGCAATAGGCAGGGCAAGAAGGGTGGCAGCGTGAATCAGGTGAGGGACAATGACCACGGAGAGAAGCTGGCCGACTCAGGTTGTATAGGTCCAGAAACTGGTAGTGAGTGAACAGAGAATCTGAGCTCCACCCAATACCTAGAGATATTTTTCTTAGGTGAAAGGTGATCCTTACCCTCTTTTATTTTTCACCTGAAGTTTTGGAAGAGATCTATACATCATTGCCATCTCATCTATCTATAGTAAGGTACTGAACAGAAGTATACTACTGGGTATGCAAAACAGACAACAGAACCTATAGACTCATTAAATATTAAACATGGTGTCCTGCCTTAACTTTTTAAAGTTCCAAGTGAATAATACAGGATACGGTTCCTGTGTTGCTGCGGTCAATTGTCTACTGAGTGGAGCTGTATCACGCAAGGAGGTCACACAGGGTATGAAACCTCCAGGGACAAATGGTAAGATTGCCTGAGCAGCGGTCCTATATTCCGGGAACATCACCAAAGGATTTCTGATTCTGGTATAGGAATTCTGAGAAGTCAATCTGGTTGAGTTTTTTTTTTTTTTTTTTTTTTTTTTTCGGTACGCAGGCCTCTCACTGCTGTGGCCTCTCACTGCTGTGGCCTCTCTCGTTGTGGAGCACAGCCTCCGGACGCGCAGGCTCAGCGGCCATGGCTCACGGGCCCAGTCGCTCCGCGGCATGTGGGATCTTCCCGGACCAGGGCACAAACCCGTGTCCCCTGCATCGGCAGGCGGACTCTCAACCACTGCGCCACCAGGGAAGCCCGGTGGAGTTTTTTGATTTGGCGATTTCAGATGAGGTTGGTGTGGCTGAGGAGAGAAGTCATCACTTCTTTTATGGCGTTCCTGCTGCCTGCTTAGCACTCCATGTTTAAACATGTATTTTTTATCTATTTGAGGAGATAATTCATACACATGGGAAACAATGAACAAAACAGCTTGAACACTGAGTATCACAATATGGTGGTAAGAGCATGGACTTCAAAATCAGATGCAATACCTTTCAAATCTTGCTTCTTTCTCCTACCAGGTGCATGATTTTAGATTAAGTTAAAATGTAAATTCTTAACCTCATGAGTCTGTCTCTTTTAGCTTTATCTGAGGGAAGAAATGGAGATGTGGATACCTTTTTTCCCCCAGTCTGTTAAGATTAAATAGAAAAAACTGAATGGAAATTAAAAGAAAACTTGAACAATAAAAGGTACTTAAAGTACGTTTTTAAGTTTCAAGAGAGTGATTTTGATTTCAGAGCAAGGAAAGCTTCCTTACATTGAAGGAGTTAGGGTAACAGTTGATAAGGAAATAGCACACCCATTTGTTCCGATTGCCTCGAGGTTGGAGATGCATGGCACAAAGTTTAGACGTGTTAGTTTTTGCATTATTGAATAATCAGAGACTAGGAAAGCATAAAATGTGCAAATAAGGCAAGTGTAAAAGGAATTAGAAAGGGAAAGATGAGTACAAGCTTTTAGTAAATAGGAAACTATTAGTCTCAGAAGGTTGATTAGAATGTGGATAAGCCTGTGGGAGAAGGGGTGTGACAGGAAACTGGAAATATCTATTACCTTTCTCTTCTCCACTGAAATTCTCTTCCCCAGCCAGGATCCGGGCTAGGAGAGCGAGCCAAACCAGATGATCTTTCTGTTTTCCTTTTCCTGGTTCAGTTTCTGAAGGACTCTGAGTCTCAGCCAGAGTAACTCAAAAGGTCTCTGCTTTCAGCAGCGGGTTCTACTGCCAACTTCTGTCTCCACATCTGCAAAATCAAGGTAGGCTTTTCCACTGCCAAAGGCACTGGACAAAAAGCAGAATGACCCTTTGATGTCTTAGAAGCAATGCTATGTATGGAGCTCCTATGTTATGCAAAGAAGTTTACTGTGTGCTTTCTAAAGAAAACTGAATCGGTGTTTAATCTCAAAGGCATTAGAGAGCTCGGAATCTAATCTAAGAAACTATGAATATGTAAAATGAGATCGCCCTGAGATTCAAATGGTAAAATCCACCTTTCATGGATTGGTGAAGAGGGGCACTTACTCGGCAAAATGAAGCTGAGACAATACTGCATGGAGCTGCTGTTAGGGGTAAGTGAGCAAATAACACTCAAAGCCCTTAGAACTGTACCTGCACGCAGTGTGTGTTCAATAAATACGAGCTGTTGTTGACTTCAAGCAGTGTTTCCTAATTTGCCTAGTGATAAAAATTTCTTGGAGGGATTTGTTACATTTAAAGATTACCAAGCCCCTCCCAGAAAATAACTCTATTTCAATTGTTCTGAACAGGGTGTGGGAAATGTAATCCTTACACTTAACAAATGTCTCAGAATTCTTTAGATTTCTCGAGTTTAGAAAACACCACCTTAGTCAAAAGGTACAAACTTCTAGCTATAAAGTAAATAAGACCTGGGGATGCAATGTACAGCATGGTGACTATAGTTAATAATACTGTACTGTATATTTGAAAGTTGCTAAGAGAATTGTTAAGAGAGTGGATCTTAAAAGCTCTCAGCACAAGAAAAAAAATTTATAACTATGTGTGGTGATGGATGTTAACTAGACTTTGAATGGGTTCAGAATAAGCCTCCCTAAAATTTGCCACTTTGGCATGTGGATTGTTTTGAGATGAAGACAATCAGGGTCCCCCAAAGACTCAGGAAGAGCTTTTAATCTCGCCCTTAACTACCTAAAAGAATTTAGATAGGGGGCCTGGCTCAGAGAGAGTGATATTACCAGAGATAACTTTTATTGGAATGACCTACCTGATGGCAGAGCAAACATCTAACAACCAAACACCTGCTCTTATTGTCCTGTGAATGACACTCCTTCCCTTTGAAGCCCCAGGCCCCTGTCCCATTCTTTAGCTCAGGATGGCATGTAAGCCTTGACTGTCTGATTTGCCTGCCCTTGGATCTCATATCTTTGGGATGCCCAAATTAAATTTGTTTTTCTCCTGTTAATCTGTCTTATTCAACTTAATTATTAGACCAGCCAAAGAACCTAGAATATAGATGACATTTTTTTCCTCCCCTACAATTTACTGTGGTGATCATTATGCAGTATATACAAATATTGAATCGTTACGTTGTATACCTGAAGCTAATATAATGTTATATGTCAATTATACCTCAATTTTAAAAAAAGGAAAGACTACCTTAAAGCAATGGTTCTCAAGGTTTGGGTACTTCAGAGTCACCTGGGTACTCCACCCTTAGAGTCCTGTGTAGGAGTGAAGAATCTACATGTTTACCGGAGTCCAGGGTAATTCTGATATTAATAATGGTGCAAATGGGTTTTTCCCACTGAAAATAAATGTGCCCCTAAAGAGATTAACTGATGTCTTGTAAACTATTCCCAAACTTTAGTTCTTGGTGCAAATATCAAAATTATGGGGTGGGGGGGTGGGGAAAACGGAGGTAGGTGGTGTCTTAAAATTCAGATTTCCTGCTGAGATGTTTAATCAGTAGATTTGGGGTGGGTCCCGAGCACCTGTATATTTTACGTTTCCCAGGCAAATCTGATGTGCATCCTGATTTGGGACCTATTAGACTCTACCCCAGAGCAAAGCAGCTTGATTGGTATATAATGTGCCTTATGAAAGAATATGTCGACAAGAAATGATTTGAATTACTTCAGATCCGTTATTCTCTGTGACCCCTTGGATTTCTATTTGTGTTTAATTTAAAAGAGTGGAAAAGAGTGTGAATTGCATACACACTACTATATATAAAATAATCAACAAGGACCTACTGTAATGCACAGGAAACTCTACTCAATATTCTGTAATAACCTATGTAGGAAAAGAATCTGAAAAAGAGTGGATGTGTGTCTACTGTGCTGTACACGTGAAACTAACACAACATTGTAAATCAACTATACTTTGAATTGCAAAGTGTACAGGCGTACCTCATTTTATTGTGCTTTGCAGATACTGTGTCTTTTACAAATTGAAGGTCTGTGGCAACCCAGCATAGAGCCTGTCTATCGGTGTATTTTTTTCCAACAGCATTGGCTCACCTCAAGTCTCTGTGTCACCTTTTGGTAATCCTTGAAATATTTCAAACTTTTTCATCATTTTTATTAAGTTTGTTACGGTGATCTGTGATCAGTGATCTTTGATGTTACTATTGTAAATACTGTAATTGTTTGGGGCACCATAAACCACACCCATGTAACATGGTGAACTTAATTGTAAATGTTATGTGCGTTCTGACTGCTCCACCAACTGGCCATTTCCCCATCTCTCTCCCTCTCCTCAGACCTCTCTATTTCCTGAGACACAACAAATATTGAAATTAAGCCAGTTAATAACCCTACAATGACCTCTAGGTGTTCAAGTGAAAGGAAGAGTTGCACGTGTCTCACTTTATTTATTTTTTAAATAAATAAATATTTACTTATTTATTTATTTTTGGCTGCGTTGGGTCTTTGTTGCTGCACGCTGGCTTTCTCTAGTTGCAGTGAGCGGGGGCTACTCTTCGTTGCGGTGTGCAGGCTTCTCATGCGGTGGCTTCTCTTGTGGCTCGTGGGCACGCAGCTCAGTAGTTGTGGCACGTGGGCTCAGTAGTTGTGGCTCACGGGCTCAGTTGCTCCATGGCATGAGGGATCTTCCTGGACCAGGGCTCAAACCCGTGTCCCCTGCATTGGCAGGCAGATTCTCAACCACTGTGCTACTGGAGAAGTCCCCATGTCTCACTTTAAATAAAATCTAGACATGATTAAATTTAGTGAGGAAGGCATGTCAAAAGCTGAGACAGGCCAAAAGCTAGGCCTCTTGTGCCAAACAGTTAGCCAAGTTGTGCATGCAAAGGAAAAGTTCTTAAAGGAAATTGAAAGTGCTCCTCCAGTGAACACATGGATGATAAGAAAGTGCAGCAGCGTAACTGCTGATACGGAGAAAGTTTTATCAGTCTGAATAGATGATCAGACCTGCCATAACATTCCCTTAAGTCAAATCCTAATCCAGAGCAAGGCCCTGACTCTCTTCAATTTTATGAAGGCTGAGAGAGGCGAGGAAGCTACAGAAGAAAAGTTTGAAGCTAGGAGAGGTTGGTTCACGAGGTCTAAGGAAAGAGGCCGTCTCCATAACATAACAGTGCAAGGTGAAGCAGCAAGTGCTGACGTAGAAGCTGCCTCAAGTTATGCAGAAGATAATTAATGAAAGTGGCTACACTAAACAACAGATTTTTTTTTTTTCCGGTACGCGGGCCTCTCCCTGCTGTGGCCTCTCCCGTTGCGGAGCACAGGCTCCGGACGCGCAGGCTCAGCGGCCATAGCACACGGGCCTAGCCGCTCCGCAGCACGTGGGATCCTCCCAGACCGGGGCACGAACCCGTGTCCCCTTCATCGGTAGAAGACTGTCAACCACTACGCCACCAGGGAAGCCCTAAACAACAGATTTTTAATGTAGATGAAACAAACTTCTGTTGGAAGAAGAAGATGTTGGACTTTCATAGTTATCGAGGAGAGGTCGGTGCCTGATTTCAAAGCTTCAAAAGGCCGGCTAACTCTCTCAGGGGCTAATGCAGCTCGTGACTTTAAGTTGAAGCCAATGCTCACTTACCATTCTGAAGATCGTAGGGCCCTTAAGAATTATGCTAAATCTACTCTGCCTGTGCTCTATAAATAGAACAACAAAGCCTGGATGTCAGCACAGCTGTTTACAGCATGGTTTATTGAATATTTTAAGCTCACTGTTGAGACCTACTACTCAGAAAAAAAGATCCTTTCAAAATATTACTGCTCTTGGGCAATGCACCTAGTCACCCAAGAGCTCTGGCGGAGATAGATGTACAATGAGATTAATGTCGTTTTCATGCCTGCTAACACAACATCCATTCTGGAGCCCATGGATGAAGAAATAATTTTTACTTTCCAGTCTTATTAAGAAATACATTTTGTAAGGCTACAGCTGCCATCAACAGTGATTCTTCTGATGGATCTGGACAAAGTAACTGGAAAACCTTCTGGAAAGGATTCACCATTCTAGATGCTGTTAAGAACGTTTGTGATTCACAGGAAGAGGAAAAAATTTCAACGTTAACAGGAGTTTGGAAGAAGTTGATTCTAACACTCATGGAATACTTTGAGTGGCTCAAGCCTTCAGTGGAGTAAGTAACTTGCAGATGTGGTAAAAATAGCAAGAAAACTAGAATTAGAAGTGGAACCTGAAGATGTGACTGAACAGCTACAATCTCTTGATAAAACTTTAACAGATGAAGAGACATAACGCTGTTGCACATTTAATAGACTACAGTGTAGTATAAACACAACTTTTTTTTTTTCTTTTGCGGTACGCGGGCTTCTCACTGTTGTGGTCTCTCCCGTTGCGGAGCACAGGCTCCGGACGCGCAGGCTCAGCGGCCATGGCTCACGGGCCCAGCCGCCCCGCGGCTATGTGGGATCCTCCCGCACCGGGGCACGAACCCATGTCCCCCGCATCGGCAGGCGGACTCTCAACCACTGTGCTACCAGGGAAGCCCTAAATACAACTTTTATATGCACTGGGAAACTAAAAAATTTGTGTGACTTGATTTATTGCAGTGATCTGGAAACTGAACTCGTAATATCTCTGAGATACGCCTGTAATATTTTCATTTGTTAAATGCAAATTTTAGCTCATATGTGAGATATTTTATTAAATTTGAATAATATCTTCAAAATTGAAATTGCCTTTTTATTTTGAGCATAAATTGTTTCAAAAGTAAAGAAGAAAATAATGATTACTAGTGATTATTGCACCATTATTACTTTTTGGCATATAGAAGGGGATGTTAAAAATGATCCACTGGGCTTCCCTGGTGGCGTAGTGGTTGAGAGTCTGCCTGCCGATGCAGGGGACACGGGTTCGTGTCCCAGTCCGGGAAGATCCCACATGCCGCGGAGCGGCTGGGCCCGTGAGCCATGGCCGCTGAGCGTGAGTGTCTGGAGCCTGTGCTCCGCAACGGGAGAGGCCACAGCAGTGAGAAGCCCGCGTACTGGAAAAAAAAAAAAAAAGATCCACTAAAAAATAAAATGATCCACTCTGATTGTTCAATATGCTAGATGTACTAGATATGTCACTGGTTCCTCCAAGTACCACTGTTCATTTTAACTGAAATAGAACAGGTTAATCAGAGTAGCGAGAAAACAGACTTTATAATGTAAAGATTAATAAACCAAAAGCTCAGAAGAGTCGGGAGGCCAGGAGGGGGACCTCTCTCGCCCTACGACAATAGTGGAGCCCAACAGGAAAAAAGAAGACTTCCTTTTCTTGCCTGGCAAGAGCTCAGCCAATGAGAGACTGCCACACTCAGCCAATGAAAAGCCACTATACTTGGAACTCTCATTTCCTCCAATGGACTCTTTGTTTACTATAGCACTTCCGACTTTCTTTTCCCCTCTTTTAAAGAGTTCTCTGCTTGCACAGTGTTTCAGCGTGGTTATGGCAGTCTGTTTTAGGCAATGATAACCAACTTTCTGTCTCCCTCCTCTCCCGTAATAATTCAAGAAAAGCCAAGGGACCAATTAAGACCTCCAGGTATGCTTTGATTTGTGACCTACGAGTATCCTTCACAGACCAGAGGAGCTTGTTTCTTGAGTGTTTGGCATTTCAAAATTTGTATATGCTTGTAAAATGGTAATTTAAGCAGGAGTTGCATTTTATTTTATTTTATTATTATTATTATTTTTTGGCCATGCCACACGGCATGTGGGATCTTGTTCGATTTCCCTGTTCGATTTCCCGACAGGGATCGAACCCGTTCCCCCTGCGTTGGAAGCGTGAAGTCTTAACCATTGGACCACCAGGGAAGTCCAGGAGCTGCATTTTAAATGTGGTAAACATGTTGAAGGGTATTTTAAATTTGTTGATTGTCTATCATCTTGTGGCAAAAAGGTTCCTAATTGTTCTTAAATAAGCATATTTTCTTGGCACTGAGTAGTACAATTTAGGAAGTAGTGTAAGATACTGTCACTAAGTTTAATTTAAATCGTAAAGTGTTTTGCATGTTCTAATGGCAGCACTTAGTGAAAGTTATGTTTGCAAACCGCCCAGCGGAGCGGCTGGGCCCGTGAGCCATGGCCGCTGAGCCTGCGGGTCCGGAGCCTGTGCTTCACAACGGGAGAGGCCGCAGCAGTGAGAGGCTCGCGTACCGCAAAAAAAAAAAAAGGTAATTGCTTTAGGACCTGGCCAAAATCAGGGATAAAGAACTTCTCTTAAAAAGCATATTTTTGATTCTCTAGGGTTAACAGGGAGCGGGACTTCGCGGGCACCAAAAGTTAACGATTTAGTCAAAGGGTTTTTCAACTGTCCTCTTTGTTTTCTACCCACAACTATGTTAAGCTGTACCCAGATAGTACGCTCACTGATTTTCAGGCATCTACAAATGAGATATTTCTTCATCTTTAAACAGTCTTAGACTCTTATTTACTCCGGCAAAAGTGAATACAAAGGGATTTGCCTGCAGCACACAGAGGGGCTCTGTGACCCAGCTGAGCGAGCTTCTCCTCTAAAGAGTGGCAGTGTTCTGCCCTTACCATCTCCTCTAGAATAGAAAATGTCAGTGAGAAGACAGCCAGCCACCGCTCTCCTCCCACTGGGGGCATGTTCACTGGGCAGTTTTTCCGTAATATTTACCCTAACTGGCAAGGGTACACATATTTTGAACTGAGAGAAAATTCTTACCAGCATTTTGCAAACATAACATAGTCTTCCCTTGTTGCAATATTTGTCTTCTGGGGAAGAACTTGCAGAGCCTTGTGGTAAGTTGCTTAATAGGAGTCATGGTCTGTTAATTCCATTATTTTTTTCTCCCTAAGAAAGAGGGAAAAAATAACTGGTGAATATCAGGGTTCCTAGGCTCATACAGGAGCATTGGGCCAAAGGTCTCTCAGAACAGCAGTGTTTTATCCTAAAATTTAAAAATTGGCTTACCAGAGCAAGGCTGTTGACTAGAGTCCATGGACCATAGAGGAATCTTTGGCTGGACTGCAGGGTGCTGGAGACCCCTCTAAAAAAAGGTGGCAAAATTTTTTGTGTGTGTGTGTATGTTTCATCAGTTTTTCTAAAGCTTCCCTGACCTTCTAAAATCATCTTCTTTTGCAGCATTCCAGCAGCTAAAGTTTGCTTCTCAAATTATGATTAAAATTAATTCTTAACTGGCATGTGAAACTTACATGCCATTGCCTAATTCCATTTTTTTGGAATGTTAAATAAAACAAACACCAAGGAAACAAGCGCAATACTAGAATATGACTGAGGCTTGCCCTGTTTTTTCTTGTTTTAATTTAGTGGAGCTATATTGATTTCAAGAGCTTTGCACTGAAGCGAATGGAAATGCCCCCAATTGAAAGAGAAAGATATCGAATTTGTTTCAGTAAATGTAGGTACTTTGTGGCTAAGGTTCTTGGTTTGTCAAATACAATCAAAATTACATACAATATTTGGTGATATGGAAGAAAAGATTGAGTTTTTAAATATGAAGAGCCTTTTCTTCTGAGTAGAGAAATTGGGATCATTTTTTCCTTTCTTTGAGTTTTTCTATATTGCTTAGATAAGTTTTAAAAGATAGGGTACTTTTCTCTATTCATATAAGGGAAACCCTGTTTTAGATACTGTTAATAAATTATAACACCATTAATAGCAACAATTTGACCACAAATAGTGATGAGAAAAATTCTGAAATACTAGGTGGACCTTTAAGTAGAAATTTTATAAGATTTGGGGAAATTGGCACCTAACATGTCAGTTTAATGGAAGTTTGCTAGCTAAGTTTTTGGGTAAGTTTACATATACCTCTTGAATACTTTCAAGCAGGGTTTAACTTGGTGTTATCTCATTTTAGTTAAAAGCATTTAGTCACTCCAGGAGCTAAACGGAAGGAATGCCTATACTTAAGTACGCTGGTTTGTTTTTAATGTGGTTCCATAATGTAATATATTAAGCTCTTACTAAACTTCTGGCCCTGTGTATGCCACATGAGGCTTTATGAGGCTTTTCTCATCCAAGTTTGACAACAGCTTTTATGTGATAGGAATTAAAACTATCATCTCTGCTTTGCAGATGGAAGAACAGGACTGGAACCCAAATTCTGGGATTCAAGAGCCTGCACTCTCCACTACACAAAACTTATTTTAAGTAAAATTAAATAGTAAATAACCAAAGTAAGGAATTACTTTTTTTTTTATTATGGAAAACTTCATGAGTTAAAGAATTGTATAGTGAACCGTCACATACCCATCCCTCAGCTTCAAGGATCATCAACACACGGCTGATCTTAGTTTCTCTATAGCCTCTGTCTTCTGCCCCATCTCTATTATAAAGCAAGTCTCAGACATCATATTACTTCATTTAAGAGAATATTTAAATTAAATAAAGATACACTTATCTAGGTGAGAATTATGATCCCATGTTACATAAATATTAACGATATCTGGGAATTTTTACAAAGTACATTCTCTTGTATCATCTCATTTAATTCTCATCATAATCTTTGAATTGCTAATGTTTACTCCCGTATTGGAAATGAGAAAACTGTGGCTTTGAGAGAGATTGTCATCTGTACCAAGTTATAAAACAGATAATGACAGAGTTTGTACTGAAATTTAAGCTGTCAGATTCTAAGTCTCAGCCTCTTTCCTCCACACAATTGCAGCTTTACAGACTGTTATGAATGAACTTCAGCCACATCACTATGTGAGTGAGAAAGGGTTCATGCATTTTTTAAAACCTGATCTTCCATTCTCTGGGGGATTTCTGGAGTTCATTCTCCTTAGACCAGTAACTGTGTTTAGTCCCGTGTTGTAAAATGGAGACTATCGGAACCTTGCAGGAAATTACTCTTAGTACGAACAAGGCACTGGGTTTGGACTGGATTTATACGTAATTGGCACATTCTCTGTCCCAGTTAAGTCAGTTCACTTCTCTTTGCTACAGTTAGAATTGATACTCTGACTTAGTTCCTGAAAGCTGTGTTTTGTTTTTTTTAATCTTTTAAAATATTTTTTATTTATGAAAGCTGTGTTTATACATTTACTTTTGTGCTTAAACTTGCTGTGTTTTCATGGGATACCAAGATGAATAAAGCAGATTCTGGCCTCAAGAAACTTACAGTCTAATGGTAGGGAAAAATATCTGTTTACATAAATAAATATAATACGAGCAAATAAAAACATGTCACAGTCATGTACAGATAAGTTAGCAAGTTCAGAAGATAATACAAATATCCACCGTTCATGAAAGATGCCCTGTTAGGCAACAGGGATGTGGGTTATTTATTTTAATGCTTCAACACACACCTTAAAAGGGAAATACTATTAACCCAGCTACAGATGATGAAGTTGAGGCTCAGGTGGGAGGTGACAATGGAAATTGGCCTTCAGGTGTGGGGAGGGTTTGCATAGCTGGCGAGCTGGTCATCCCAGGTGAGGGAATGACCACAGAGAAGCATAGAAAGAGCCAGGGATCTGGGAAGCGGAGAAACATCCCAGGTTCAAGAATCAGGGAACAGTGACTAGAATGGTCAAAAGCATATTCGACGCCTCTATTTGTAATGATAAGGAAAGACACTGAGTGGGTATGTATTGTCAAGTGTGGGCTGAACAAGGAAAGTGTTATTTCAAAGAAATTTCTGTTGATCCATGAAATCCCCATAGACTGGAGGCATTATGTGAATGTTTTGGGGAGGCCATGCCCTTAAAATACATGGAACTCTCTGATTTGTGCTCTTAATTTTCACCTGTGGTACTTCCTTTTTTTTTCATTCTAAACAGTCTGAGGTCATTGCTCTGCTATAAGCAATTTGCTAGCAGCTGAACTTTAGATAAGGCCTTGTAAACCACCTACATAACTATATATTACCTACAAAGAATAATTTGATATTAGTTAAGCCAACGAAGACATTTTGATTTTATATTTTTTAACCACCTCTGTTTCATTTGGTAGTGGCCTAAGCATTTATTTTTATTATTATCCAGGTCTCTCTTTTTTTTTTTTTTTGCGGTATGCGGGCCTCTCACTGTTGTGGCCTCTCCCGTTGCAGAGCACAGGCTCTGGACGCGCAGGCTCAGCGGCCATGGCTCATGGGCCCAGCCGCTCCGCGGCATGTGGGATCTTCCCGGACTGGGGCATGAACCCGTGTCCCCTGCATCGGCAGGCGGACTCTCAACCACTGCGCCACCAGGGAAGCCCTAGGTGTCTCTTCTTTTAATTAAATTTGATTGGTAAAGTTTTCTAACTTAAGAATTAATAAAGGGACTTTCCTGGTGGTACAGTGGTTAAGAATCTGCCTGCCAATGCAAGGGACACGGGTTTGATCCCTGGTCCAGGAAGATCCCACATGCTGTGGAGCACCTAAGCCCATGTGCCACAACTACTGAAGCCAAATCACCTAGAGCCCATGCTCCGTAACAAGAGAAGCCACTGCAATAAGAAACCCACACACTGCAACAAAGAGTAGCCCCTGCTTGCCACAACTAGAGAAAGCCCACATGTAGCAAAGAAGATGCAACACAGCCACACACACAAAAAAAAAAATTAAAAAAAAAAGAATTAATAGAAGTTAAGGCAGTGAGACTATTCTGGATGATACTATAATGTAGGTGGATACATGTCATAATACATTTGTTGAAACCCATAAAATGCACAACACCAAGAGTGAACTGTAACGTAAACTATGGACTTTGGGTGATGATGATGTGTCAACGTATATTCATTGACTGTAATGCAGGGACCATGCGGGTATACAATTTGATAGTGGGGGAGGGTAGGCACACATGGGGGCAGCAGATATTTGGAAAATCTCTGTAGTTGCTGCTCCTCAGCATGAAACAGAAATTGTTTCACTGTTTCATCTCAGAGTGCGGGAGTTTGGATCTCTTTTTTGTTATTTCTTAAAATTACGAGATGCTGTAGACTATGAGAAGAACAGGTGATAGTATAATGCACACTCAACATACTGATCACCTAGTTTAAGATCACAAACACAGCTGAAGACCCACAAAACCCTATCATTCTTCCCCACCCTCCCCAGTTTTTCTACTTTTACTATACATAGGTAGCCTTAAATATTATGGTATTTTGGGCATGTCTTTAATTTTTATATAGATTGTATTGTACTGTGTGTATTCTTCATAAAACCCTTTTATTCAGTTTGTTTAACAATATATATATATATCTTTTTTTATACATGATCTTTTATTTTTTATTTATTAATTTTTAAAATTGAAGTATTGTTGATTTACAATATTGTTAGTTTCAGGTGTACAGTGTTTAACACTATATTTTTGAGATTTAACCATGTTGATGGATGTAGCTCTATTTTGTTCACTTTTACTCATATATGGCATTTTATTAGGTGAATAGACAAAAAAATTTTTTTAACTGTTCTCCTGTTGATCAGCTGTTTCAAACTTTTCTCAGTGTCAATAAAGAGTGTATTGGGATGAGGGAAGATGGCGGAAGAGTAAGACGCGGACATCACCTTCCTCCCCACAGATACACCAGAAATACATCTACACGTGGAAGAACTCCTACAGAACACCTACTGAACGCTGGCAGAAGACCTCAGACCTCCCAAAAGGCAAGAAACTCCCCACGTACCTGGGTAGGGCAAAAGAAAAAACAGAGACAAAAGGATAGGGACGGGACCTGCACCAGAGGGAGGGAGCTGTGAAGGAGGAAAGGTTTCCACACACTAGGAGCCCGTTCGCGGGCAGAGACTGTGGGTGGCGGAGGGGGGGAAGCTTCGGGGCCGTGGAGGAGAGTGCAGCAACAACGGTGTGGAGGGCAAAGCGGGGAGATTCCCGCACGGAGGATCGGTGCCGACCGGCACTCAGCAGCCCGAGAAGCTTGTCTGCTCACCCACCGGGGCGGGCGGGGCTGGGAGCTGAGGCTCGGGCTTCGGTCGGAGCGCAGGGAGAGGACTGGGGTTGGCGGCGTGAACACAGCCTGCAGGGGGTTAGTGCACCATGGCTGGCTGGGAGGGAGGCCGGGAAAAGGTCTGGAGCTGCAGAAGAGGCAAGAGACTTTTTCTTCCCTCTTTGTTTCCTGGTGCGCGAGGAGAGGGGATTAAGAGCGCTGCTTAAAGGAGCTCCAGAGACGGGCGTGAGCCACGGCTAAAAGCGCGGACCCCAGAGATGGGGCATGAGACACTAAGGCTGCTGCTGCCGCCCCCAAGAAGCCTGTGTGCGAGCACAGGTCACTATCCACACCCCCCTTCCGGGGAGCCTGTGCAGCCCACCACTGCCAGGGTCCCGGGATCCAGGGACAACTCACCCGGGAGAACGCACGGCGTGCCTCAGGCTGGTGCAACGTCATGCTGGCCTCTGCCGCCCCAGGTTCACCCCACACTCCGTGCCCCTCCCTCTCCGCGGCCTGAGTGAGCCAGAGCCCCCGAATCAGAGGCTCCTTTAACCCCGTCCTGTCTGAGCGAAGAACAGATGCCCTCCGGTGACCTACACGCAGAGGCGGGGCCAAATCCAAAGCTGAGCCCCTGGGAGCTGTGAGAACAAAGAAGAGAAAGGGAAACCTCTCCCAGAAGCCTCAGAAGCAGTGGATTAAAGCTCCACAATCAACTTGATGTACCCTGCATCTGCAGAATACATGAATAGACAACGAATCATCCCAAATTGAGGAGGTGGACTTTGAGAGCACGATTTATGATTCTTTCCTTTTTTCCTCTTTTTGAGAGTGTGTATGCTTCTGTATGAGATTCTGTCTGTATAGCTTTGCTTCCACTGTTTGTCCTAAGGTTCTATCCGTCTGTTTAAAAAAAAAATTTTTTTTTCTTAATGATCATTTTTTAATTTAATAACTTTATTATATTTTACCTTATTTTATTTTACTTTATCTTCTTTCTTTATTCCTTCCTTCCCTCCTTCCTTCCTTCCTTCCTTCCTCCCACCATCCCTCCCTCCCTCCTTTCTTTCCTTCTTTCCTTCTTTTCTCCTTCCTTCCTTCCTTCCTTCCTTCCTTCCTTCCTTCCTTCCTTCCTTTCTTTCTTTCTTTCTTTCTTTCTTTCTTCTTCTACTAATTCTTTCTCTCTACTTTTTCTGCCTTTTATTCTGAGCCATGTGGATGAAAGGCTCTTGGTGCTGCAGCCAGGAGTCAGGGCTGTGCCTCTGAGGTGGGAGAGCCAACTTCAGGACACTGGTCAACAAGAGACCTCCCAGCTCCACATAATATCAAACGGCGAAAATCTCCCAGAGATCTCCATCTCAACACCAGAATCCAGCTTCACTCAACGACCAGCAAGCTACAGTGTTGGACACCCTATGCCAAACAACTAGCAAAGCAGGAACACAACCCACCCATTAGCAGAGAGGCTGCCTAAAATCATAATAAGTCCACAGGCACCCCAAAACACACTACCAGACGTGGACCTGCCCACCAGAAAGACAAGATCCAGCCTCATCCACCAAAACACAGGCACTAGTCCCCTCCACCAGGAAGCCTACACAACCCACTGAACCAACCTTAGCCACTGGGGACAGACACCAAAAACAACGGGAACTACAAACCTGCAGCCTGCAAAAAGGAGACCCCAAACACAGTAAGATAAGCAAAATGAGAAAACAGAAAAACACACCGCAGATGAAGGAGCAAGATAAAAACCCACCAGACCTAACAAATGAAGAGGAAATAGGCAGTCTACCTGAAAAAGAATTCAGAATAATGATAGTAAAGATGATCCAAAATCTTGGAAATAGAATAGACAAAATGCAAGAAACATTTAACAAGGACATAGAAAAACTAAAGATGAAACAAACAATGATGAACAACAAAATAAATGAAATTAAAAATACTCTAGATGGGATCAATAGCAGAATAACTGAGGCAGAAGAACGGATAAGTGACCTGGAAGATAAAATAGTGGAAATAACTACTGCAGAGCAGAATAAAGAAAAAAGAATGCAAAGAACTGAGGACAGTCTCAGAGACCTCTTGGACAACATTAAACGCGCCAACATTCGAATTATAGGGGTTCCAGAAGAAGAAGAGAAAAAGAAAGGGACTGAGAAAATATTTGAAGAGATTATAGTTGAAAACTCCCCTAATACGGGAAAGGAAATAGTTAATCAAGTCCAGGAAGCACAGAGAGTCCCATACAGGATAAATCCAAGGAGAAATACGCCAAGACACATATTAATCAAACTGTCAAAAATTAAATACAAAGAAAACATATTAAAAGCAGCAAGGGAAAAACAACACATAACACACAAGGGAATCCCCATAAGGTTAACAGCTGATCTTTCAGCAGAAACTCTGCAAGCCAGAAGGGAGTGGCAGGACATATTTAAAGTGATGAAGGAGAAGAACCTGCAACCAAGATTACTCTACCCAGCAAGGATCTCATTCAGATTTGATGAAGAAATTAAAACCTTTACAGACAAGCAAAAGCTGAGAGAGTTCAGCACCACCAAACCAGCTTTACAACAAATGCTAAAGGAACTTCTCTAGGCAAGAAACACAAGAGAAGGAAAAAACCTACAATAACGAACCCAAAACAATTAAGAAAATGGGAATAGGAACATACATATCGATAATTACCTTAAATGTAAATGGACTAAATGCTCCCACCAAAAGACACAGATTGGCTGAATGGATACAAAAACAAGACCCATATATATGCTGTCTACAAGAGACCCACTTCAGACCTAGAGACACATACAGACTGAAAGTAAGGGGATGGAAAAAGATATTCCATGCAAATGGAAACCAAAAGAAAGCTGGAGTAGCAATTCTCATATCAGACAAAATAGACTTTAACATAAAGACTATTAGAACAGACAAAGAAGGACACTACATAATGATCAAGGGATCAATCCAAGAAGAAAATATAACAATTGTAAATATTTATGCACCCAACATAGGAGCACCTCAATACATAAGGCAAATACTAACAGGCATAAAAGGGAAAATCGACAGTAACACATTCATCGTAGGGGACTTTAACACCCCACTTTCACCAATGGACAGATCATCCAAAATGAAAATAAATAAGGAAACACATGCTTTAAATGATACATTAAACAAGATGGACTTAATTGATATTTATGAGACACTCCATCCAAAAACAACAGAATACACTTTCTTCTCAAGTGCTCATGGAACATTCTTCAGGATAGATCATATCTTGGGTCACAAATCAAGCCTTGGTAAATTTAAGAAAATTGAAATAGTATCAAGTATCTTTTCCAACCACAACGCTATGAGACTAGATATCAATTACAGGAAAAGATCTGTAAAAACTACAAACACATGGATGCTAAACAATACACTACTTAATAACGAAGTGATCACTGAAGAAATCAAAGAGGAAATAAAAAAATACCTAGAAACAAATGACAATGGAGACACGACGACCCAAAACTTATGGGATGCAGCAAAAGAAGTTTTAAGAGGGAAGTTTATAGCAATACAAGCCCACCTTAAGAAACAGGAAACATCTCGAATAAACAACCTAACCTTGCACCTGAAACAATTAGAGAAAGAAGAACAAAAAACCCCCAAAGTTATCAGAAGGCAAGAAATCATAAAAATCAGATCAGAAATAAATGAAAAAGAAATGAAGGAAACGATAGCAAAGATCAATGAAACTAAAAGCTGGTTCTTCGAGAAGATAAACAAAATAGATAAACCACTAGCCAGACTCATCAAGAAAAAAAGGGAGAAGACTCAAATCAATAGAATTAGAAATGAAAAAGGAGAAGTAACAACTGACTGCAGAAACACAAAAGATCATGAGAGATTACTACAAGCAACTCTATGCCAATTAAATGGACAACGTGGAAGAAATGGACAAATTCTTAGAAATGCACAGCCTGCCAAGACTGAATCAGGAAGAAATAGAAAATATGAACAGACCAATCACAAGCACTGAAATTGAAACTGTGATTAAAAATGTTCCAACAAACAAAAGCCCAGGACCAGATGGCCTCACAGGCGAATTCTATCAAACATTTAGAGAAGAACTAACACCTATCCTTCTCAAACTCTTCCAAAATATAGCAGAAGGAGGAACACTACCAAATTCATTCTACGAGGCCACCATCACCTTGATACCAAAACCAGACAAGGATGTCACAAAGAAAACTACAGGCCAATATCACTGATGAATATAGATGCAAAAATCCTCAACAAAATACTAGCAAACAGAATCCAACAGCACATTAAACGGATCATACACCATGATCAAGTGGGGTTTATTCCAGGAATGCAAGGATTCTTCAATATACGCAAATCAATCAATGTGATAAATCATATTAACAAATTGAAGGAGAAAAACCATATGATTATCTCAATAGATGCAGAGAAAGCTTTTGACGAAATTCAACACCCATTTATGATAAAAACCCTGCAGAAAGTAGGCATAGAGGGAACTTTCCTCAATATAATAAAGGCCAGATATGACAAACCCACAGCAAACATTGTCCTCAATGGTGAAAAACTGAAAGCATTTCCACTAAGATCAGGAAAAGACAAGGTTGCGCACTCTCACCACTCTTATTCAACATAGTTTTGGAAGTTTTAGCCACAGCAATCAGAGAAGAAAAGGAAAGAGAAAGGAATCCAAATCCGAAAAGAAGAAGTAAAGCTGTCACTGTTTGCAGATGACATGATACTATACATAGAGAATCCTAAAGATGCTACCGGAAAACTACTAGAGCTAATCAATGAATTTGGTAAAGTTGCAGGATACAAAATTAATGCACAGAAATTTGTGGCATTCCTATACACTAATGATGAAAAATCTGAAAGTGAAATCAAGAAAACACTCCCATTTACCATTACAACAAAAAGAATAAAATATCTAGGAATAAACCTAGCTAATGAGAAAAAAGACCTGTATGCAGAAAATTATAAGACACTGATGAAAGAAATTAAAGATGATACAAACAGATGGAGAGATATACCATGTTGTTGGATTGGAAGAATCAACATTGTGAAAATGACTCTACTACCCAAAGCAATCTACAGATTCAATGCAATTCCTATCAAACTACCACTGGCATTTTCCACAGAACTAGAACAAAAAATTTCACAATTTGTATGGAAACACAAAATACCCCGAATAGCCAAAGCAATCTTGAGAACGAAAAACGGGGCTGGAGGAACCAGGCTTCCTGACTTCAGACTATACTACAAAGCTACAGTAATCAAGACAGTATGGTACTGGCACAAAAACAGAAAGATAGATCAATGGAACAGGAAAGAAAGCCCAGAGATATACCCACGCACATATGGTCACCTTATCTTTGATAAAGGAGGCAAGAATGTACAGTGGAGAAAGGACAGCCTCTTCAATAAGTGGTGCTGGGAAAACTGGACAGCTACATGTAAAAGTATGAGATTAGATCACTCCCTAACACCATACACAAAAATAAGCTCAAAATGGATTAAAAACCTAAATGTAAGGCCAGACACTATCAAACTCTTAGAGGAAAACATAGGCAGAACACTCTATGACATAAATCAGAGCAAGATCCTTTTTGACCCACCTCCTAGAGAAATGGAAATAAAACCAAAAATAAACACATGGGATCTAATGAAACTTCAAAGCTTTTGCACAGCAAAGGAAACCATAAACAAGACCAAAAGACAGCCCTCAGAATGGGAGAAAATATTTGCAAATAATGCAACTGACAAAGGATTAATTTCTAAAATTTACAAGGAGCTCATACAGCTCAATAACAAAAAAACAAAGAACCCAATCCAAAAATGGGCAGAAGACCTAAATAGACATTTCTCCAAAGAAGATATACAGACTGCCAACAAACACATGAAAGAATGCTCACCATTATTAATCATTAGAGAAATGCAAATGAAAACTACAATGAGATATCATCTCACACCAGTCAAAATGGCCATCATCAAAAAATCTAGAAACAATAAATGCTGGAGAGGGTGTGGAGAAAAGGGAACCCTCTTGCACTGCTGGTGGGAATGTGAATTGGTACAGCCACTATGGAGAACAGTATGGAGGTTCCTTAAAAAATTACAAATAGAACTACCGTATGACCCAGCAATCCCACTACTGGGCATATACCCTGAGAAAACCATAATTCAAAAAGAATCATGTACCAAAATGTTCATTGCAGCTCGATTTACAATAGCCCGGAGATGGAAACAACCTAAATGTCCATCATCGGATGAGTGGATAAAGAAGATGTGGCACATATATACAATGGAATATTACTCAGCCATAAAAGAAACGAAATTGAGCTATTTGTAATGAGGTGGATAGACCTAGAGTCTGTCATACAGAGTGAAGTAAGTCAGAAAGAGAAAGACAAATACCGTATGCTAACACATATATATGGAATTTAAGGAAAAAAAAATGTCATGAAGAACCTAGGGGTAAGACAGGAATAAAGACACAGACCTACTAGAGAACAGACTTGAGGATATGGGGAGGGGGAAGGGTAGCTGTGACAAAGCGAGAGAGAGGCATGGACATATATACACTACCAAACGTAAGGTAGATAGCTAGTGAGAAGCAGCCGCATAGCACAGGGAGATCAGCTCGGTGCTTTGTGACTGCCTGGAGGGGTGGGATAGGGAGGGTGGGAGGGAGGGAGATGCAAGAGGGAAGAGATATAGGAACATATGTGTATGTATAACTGATTCACTTTGTTATAAAGCAGAAACTAGCACACCATTGTAAAGCAATTATACCCCAATAAAGATGTTAAAAAAATAGTGTATTAAACATTCTTTAACTTTTCTCCATCTCTTATGCAAGAATCTCTTTAGGGATACACACGTGGGAGTGGAATTGCTGGGTCCTAGGGTACACACATCTTTACCAAGACCAGCTCTGGCCAAATCGTTCTCTAAAGTCTGTGCCAAATGACAGTTTCCCTGAACAGTGTTCCTGTTGTTCCACATTCTTACTAACTCTTACGGTCAGAAATTTTCATTTTTACCAATCTGATGAGTGTAAATAATATACTTTATTGTTTTTAATAGTAATTTCCCTGACTGCTACTAAAGTCAAGCATCTTTTTATATGCTTATTTGCCATTCTGGTTTCCTGTTCTGAGAATTATATTATTATATATTTTTTCTCATTTTTGAGGTTGTTTATCTTCTTAGTGATCTATAGGAGTTCTTTATAATATTTGGTCACTAATATTTTTTCTCTCAGTCTGTGGCTTCTGATTTTTAAATATCTTTTAATTAACAAATCATTTGTTAATTATTTAAAAAAAATTCTGTTTAATAATGTTTTACATACCCTTGGATCATAGTTAGTTTCCAGATTTTTTCCCTAAGTGTTTTAAACTGTTTTCCCCTCCTATTTAACTTTTAATTTATCTGCAGTTGAATTTTGTAAATTGTGTGGGACAGGGATCTAATTTTATTTGATTTTTTCATATAAATAACCAGTTAGTCTAGCATAAGTTACTGAATGGAATTTTCTATGCTGGGAATTTTTATTAATCCCATATGGGTTTGTTTAGCTTCCTGAAATTAAGGGATCAGGTTATTATCAGTATCTGGGAAAACTTAAGACATTATCTCTTTGAATATTGTCTTTGCTGCATTCTTTTTATTTTCTTTTTCTGGAATTCATAACTATGTTGGACCTTCTAATTCTATCTACCATGTTTTTTAACTTCTATTTCATATTTTTCACATCCTTCATTCTCTGTTTTGTCTTCTGGTAATTTCCTCAGATTTAAGTTCCGTCTTACTAATTTTTTTCTGCAGCTGTGTCTAATATGCTGTTTAACATTTCCATTAAGTTTAATTTCAGAGACTCTTTCATTTATATAACTTGTACTTTATTCTTTTTCAAATCTACCTTATATTTTTTGCAGTGTCTTATTCTTTCATGTGTTCAATTTTTTGTCTTTATTATACTTATTAATACATATATGTCTATTATATTTATACTTGCTTCTTGTCTCTGAAAATTTCGTTATTTGAAGTTCTTCCACCATGTGTTGAGTAGTTTGATTTTCAGTATGGTTGACTTGTTTATTTGTAAATTTTGGATTGTGAGCTCATCTTAAGTGGTGGGAATCTTGTACAATCTCCAGAGCAGTTTTTAACTTCCTCTGCTAAGGAGGTTTCCAGGTTGGCAGGACTTTTTGTTGCTGTGGTGGTTAGCTTTGGGGCTCAAACATCTCCAGACAATGGAACAGGCTCATGATTATACATTTTAGAGAGATAATTGTTTTTTCCATCCGAAGTCTAGGCCAAGACAAATAGTCTTCCTTTTTTGCATGGCATTTTGTTGTCGTTACCGTTTACTTTTTGCAGGGGGGGTAAAACCTTCTGGAATCTCTCTTGACTCAGAAGCCTCAGTTCAATGTCCCTTTCCTCAAAAAGGCTCAAGGTCTTATCATTACTTAGGATTGAGAACCTAACCATTTGGCTGCAAAAACATGTAAAACCCTGCAGAGCTGTCTAATATTACCAGCTTATTCTTATCTTTCTAGTTGAAGTTTCTCAGTCATTTTTGGCCACTGTGTATTTCTCTTGCCTTATTATCTTTAGTTTTATAGAAGTAGCATTTTTAGTTTTTCCCAACTCCAAAACTGCCAGAAAGGGAAGTCTTTCTGCTTAACTCTCAAAGCTTAGGCTATTTAGCTATGAGTCTTGGGTTAGAAAGGAAACGATTTTTTTAAAATTAATTAATTTATTTGTTTATTTTTGGCTGCATTGGGTCTTCATTGCTGCCCGCAGGCTTTCTCTAGTTGTGGGGAGTGGGGGCTACTCTTTGTTGCCGTCCGCGGGCTTCTCATCACGGTGGCTTATCTTATTGCAGAGCACGGGCTCTAGACACACAGGCTTTTGGCAGGCGGGCTTCAATAGTTGTGGCACACGGGCTCAGTAGTTGTGGCTTGCGGGCTCTAGAGCGCAGGCTCAGTAGTTGTGGCGCAGAGGCTTAGTTCCTCCGCGGCATGTGGGATCTTCCTGGACCAGGGCTCGAACCCGTGTCCCCTGCACTGGCAGGAAGACTCTGAACCACTGCGCCACCAGGGAAGTCCCGAAAGGAAATGATTTTAACAGTAATAGAGCCAATCACAGAGCATAATATATATGTGTTTACTTTAAAAGTTGATAGTGTGCCTTTGCCTGCGTAGAACTGAAGCTACCTAGCATAGACAGTTGCGGTAGTAAAATATCCTAGGAATTGGGATTATGCACTCGAACCTAAAGGATGTTTCAGGCTAATCTCTTCCTTTCTCATCAGTGGTCTTCTTAAAGCATGTGGGTAATTGAAACAATCTGCATTTTGACTGTGAGTGGTCTGCAAATGAAGTGACTGCAAGTTAGAAATAAGACCATGTTGGGTCAGGTTGATCTCGGAGAGGCAGCAGTGAGTGGTGGCGTGAAGGGAGATCTTAATTCCCTGCCCAGGAATTGAACCTGGGGAGCCTGGTTGAAAACCGGGAATCCAGGCCACCACACCCCCTGGCTCTTGCCCCTAGTGAAAAATGCATTTCTCACAGAGGCAAAAACTGTAAAAACAGGTACAAAGTTTATTATTAGAGACACAGCTCAACAGCAAGGGGGAGAGCACACAGAGAAGCTGTTTAGTTAAGACAGAAGCAAGGCAGAGATGCACACCTGGAGAGGAAGGGTGTGGGCATCCTCCCTAATGAGGACGCTCAGTAAAGAGGTGGTTAAATCATTCATATAGGGCAGTTCTTCCAGGCCTTTGTTTACCTTTGGCCACTTATCTGGTTTCTTCTTCTGCACCTGCCCTGCCCTAAGACCCTCCCCAACCTGTGTACACAACTTTTTTCCAAGATGGATTTCAGCCTATGGGATGGCCTTAGCATCACATATTATGGGGTGGTGCCCCCTCCTTTTGACCCCCAAGGAGCATTCCTGCACATGTGCAATGTTTCCCTTGCCCCAAGGATGGGAAATGTATGACCTCTTGACCTTTTAATAGGGTTTAGCCCCTCTCTGTTCCTGCCATAAAAATGTCCAGTGTCCGGTTATCTACCCTATTCCTGTTGCTGTTTCTTATATCGAAGTGCAGATATCGAAATATAGAGAGGAGTCCGTTCATAAATATGTAGTCCTGGAGCCCGTTTGTCTCTTGCCTCAGAAAATGTAAACAGGGGGCTGGTAATGAATGTCCGGCCTGGAGCCCATCTTCTTCTCAGTCCAGGTAGTGTGAACAGGAGGCCAGTTGTAAATGTCTAGCCTGCAGCCCATCTATCTCCTGCCTCAAGGTGGTCTTTAATATGTCCGGTGATGGAATGAGATGTTTCTTGATCTTGAGGGCATACATATTTATTTAGAGTTTCCTTAGAACTGGAAGGACTCTGGGGGGTCACCTGGTCCCACCCCCAATACCTGACTTGACAAATGGGGAATCTGAGTAGCCATTGTTCTTATTAAGTGGATGTGCATCTTAATGGAGCTCAAAAGGCTCACAGTCTGAATCTGATCTGATCTCTTTTTTGCAGATAATTATGACCCAAGGGAAGACTGTAGATATATCTACAGTTACACATATATGCTCCCTTAGAAACAGAATCCAGTTATTTGTATCAGTTTTCTAGAAAATGAACTTTTCCAGTTCTGCAAGTATGGTTTACTTGGCCGGAGAATGCATATGGACACCAATTTACATCTATTAATTTGGCTGAGAGATAAAGCAAGAGTACGGTGTGGGTATTGACCCTCATCTAGCTACACCTCTCCTGAAAGGACACTGCAGTGGATTCTGAAGCAAAGTGTTCTTTTGAGAAGAACTAATCAGAACTGAAAGATAATTCAAATCTTAATAGAAAGTCCCTATGCCTTTAAGTGGTTAAGGGACCTCTAGGTATAAAGATCAACAGGAAGTCTGTTTCAAGGTCACTTGGACCTTGAAGTGAGCTGAAGCACAGGCAATCTCCACATGGCTCTTCCCATGGCCCAAAACTATTGTGAGGTGGCTCAGAAATCACAAAGGACACCCTCTGAGTGAAGACAGAACGGCAACTATCCGTTACTGCATTGTTGGGGAATCTCTGACGTCTTCCCTCCAGTCCCTGAGATGTCCATGGGACCCCAACAGCCAAGTGTGATGGAAAATTCTGTGGGATTATTTTGCTTCTCCCATGACTGAGTTGCTTAGCAAGGCTGAGAAGCTGCCATGATCCCTAGAATTCAATTTGTGATTTCTTTGACTCCATAAACCATGAATGAATGAATGATTCATTTAAAAACACTTAATGAGACTCTACTAGACGCTTGGGTTGAAGTGACAGAGGCAATTAAGAAATGGTTCCTGACCTAAAGGAATTCACTGGAGGCAGAGGGTTCCATAAACCATTTCAATATGATATGATGAGAGTAATGTGAATGGAGGAGGGGCACAGATCCAATAGTGGGAGCGTGGGGGAGAGGGTCAGGAAGGGATTCCCAAAGGAAGTGACCTCTGACCTGAGTAAGAAGAGAGTTGCATGCACATTTACCAAGTGACGTGTCCTCAACCATAAGAGAAAAGCAAAACTCAAGTGCCCTTTGGTTAAGAACACAGCAGGTATGGCTATGCCCCGTTTGATTATCCTAGTTTTGTTTTGATTATCTTGGTAACTGAACCTCTACTATTATGTGAAGTTATTTTCAGAAGCAAATGCATATCACCTTCTAAATAGCTTGGCTGTTTTATATCATCATGGACTCCTAGACAGTGCATGCTCCATCATCCACTGCTGGACCAGGGTTGACTGACTTGCCAGGAGATGCCCTGAGAGGGTGACAATGGACATTTCCTGTTCAGTCTTTCTCTTCTCAGGCTGCACATCTCTGGGAGAGACTTAGAGTGGCTGCAGCCTGAGTCTAAGCCTGGGGTCACTGTGAAACTAAATGACCCTTATAACTGCAGTTATTAGAGCAAAGATATGACCATTTGCTTTGGACTCTATGCAAACAATGAATTGAAATGAAGAAGGGTAGCTTTAGGATGGAGGCATGGAAACAGATGGCAGATTCTTAGAGGTTCCAGGGACAAAGCATTCTCCATCTCCATTCTGGTGAATTGATAATTTCCCACAAGAAATTTTCAAAATTCTGAATTTTATCATTGAAAGGAAACAATTTAATTCAACACGAATTCATTGACTGCTAACTTTTGGACAGTTGCTATAGGGAATGCTGGGTTTACAATGATGAAAAAGACTTGTTTCTGCCCCAAGTTACTTACAATGTAGACGGACTCTTAAACAGATAGCCATAACGCAATGATAGAGTAGATTTGGTTAATTTGTAAAAAGATTATATCCCCGTGATCTTATTACTACTGATTCCCTGACCAGGTATGATAAAGTGTAGAGGAGATAGTTAAGCCCTGATTTTTTATCCCAGATATACCCAGAGCTATTTTTCCTTCCATAATTTTGCTTGCAATTCACACCTCCAGATCCCAGTCATAATTAATAATCTATGGAATTGCCCAAATGCATGCAAACTCGCTTCTCTAACTTACAGAATTAGGCTCTGTCTCCAAGGTTCCTCTGTCCCTGGACCCTCAACTCTGCTTCATGTTCTCCATCCCATACCGACATTAATCTTGGTCCATATTTATCTGCAATCCTTGATCTTGTCCAATTCCCTCCATTCAAAAATCATTTACTCAAGTTCTGCCATTTATGAACCCCTGTGGATTTCAACAAGTTGTAGCTAAAATAAAAAATGGAAAAAGCACCTATAGGAGTTGCATCCTGGGTGGTTTAGCCCCATAGTGGAAATTGCAAATGAGAGCCAGGATCTTAAAAGAACTGAAGGTGGCAGTAGAGGAATAAACATTCTGTCTGGTCCTGGGACTGAAAAAAGCCAAGTAAGGAATTCTAGCTTCACTCCATTTTCTCTCACCTTTGTATTATTTCTCTTCATGTTTCCATTTCCCTTCTTTTTATCCCTAATTCAGCCATCTATCCTCTCCGATTCTTTTTCTCCAGGTCTTCCCAGTTGTTTTTGAAGGCTTCGTACTGGCAAAGATACCCTCCTCTCCCATCCAGAAATATTAAATCTGCCATCCTTTGCCTTTTCATCCCTTTAAACCTTACTAAATAAATGGACGGACTCTAAGAACATATTCTTTAATATAAAACATACCAAAACAACACTGGGTGGGTAAAATTCGCAAAGATGTGATTTTAGGCAATTACCTGTAGGATTTTCAGCCAGTGGCTAAACTACGTCAGTGACATCCCCAGGAGGATCTACCTCAGCGATCAGCCAACTGTTTCCCAAGGGTCCAATCTGGGCTGCTATTTGTTTTTGTAAATAAAGTTTTACTGGAACGATGCCATGCTCATTTGCTCACCTGTAGTCTAGGCATCCTCCTTTTCCTTCCCCACACTGCCACTTCCAGACCTTGCAGGATGGAATGACTGATTGAATGGAAGCAGTACCCACTCATTTACTTGTTTTAGCATCTATTAAAAAAATAACCATCTTGGAGGTTGTAGCTACTGTGCAGCTCAGGTGTTTGCAGGTGTTTAAAGTACACTTTTGAGCTAGCGTGGGAGAAAACCACAGGCCTAGGGGGTCTGCTAGGACCACTGGCTCCTGCTGAAGGCCATCCCTTCTTCACTCCAGGATTCGGTTGTACCTTGTACGCGTGAATGGAGACATCTCTCCTTGTACACCTTCAGATTTGAACTTGCATCACACCAGCAAAGTATTTCTAAGTAATCTAGGTCTTTCGGAAACTCTGGGGTCAAGAATCCTCAAAGACCTTCTGAGGAGTTTTGAAGAACTGGGCCCCTCCTTGACTGTCCTTTGCTTAGGACTGCGATCCCCTGCGTTGGACTCGGACGGTCAAGGCAAAATGTGAGTGGCAAGAGCCTCACCATTCCTTACTTTTAACTGATGGTGAACCGTAAGCCACTTGGCTCAGCCCTGGAAATGCTCACTGAAGCTTTGACAGAAACTCTGAGCTGGCGCCTGGCTTTTCAGGAAACCATGTCTTCTTGACCAGCCAGTTCTATTCTGGATGTCTGGGATGGGTGAAGTGGCCACCAGCACGTGGCGCAGCTGGGACTCACCTGGTGGATGAAATAAATCATTCATGGTCTCACCTTTGCCTCTGATCTGCTGAGAACCCACGGGCAAGTTACTTCCTGCCGTGGACCTCTCTTCTCATCTGTAAAATAATGGGACTGGCTCAAGAGCTCCTAATGCTCTTTCCCAGCTCCATCACTCCTGGAATGCTGTGGACTTTTTCTTTTTCCAGTACCGGTTGTTCTTGCAGCTCTAAGTGAGCCCTGCCCAGCCGCTCCCTTCTCTTGAGATAATATTTTTGTTGCAATCTTTCCCAGTCTCCACCCCAGTCCTGTGGTTTTTCTCTTTCATATCATTGTTTTCTTTCTTTCTTTTTTTTTTTTTTGCGCTACGCGGGCCTCTCACTGTTGTGGCCTCTCCCGTTGCGGAGCACAGGCTCCGGACGCGCAGGCTCAGCGGCCATGGCTCACGGGCCTAGCCGCTCCGCGGCATGTGGGATCTTCCCGGACCGGGGCACGAACCCGTGTTTCCTGCATCGGCAGGCGGACTCTCAACCACTGCGCCACCAGGGAAGGCCCATATCATTGTTTTCTTATTCATATCTAAGCTGGGTTGGTTTACAAACGTTCTGGAAAAAAATTGAAATCGACTCGGCATACATTTATTGTATGTGAATCTGAGCCACACACTGGGGACACAGACAGGAAGAGACAGGGCTCTGTCCCCCAGCCCCACAGAGCTGGGTGGAAATGACAGCAAGCTCCTTTCCTGAAGATTCCATCTTAAACACCCCAGGCACTCATCAACATTCCCTCTCTCTGCCATCCTGAGGATTTTATTTCTGCATTTCCAAAAGGATATAAGGAAGTTACCAGTAGTTATAAATACCAGTGGTGGTATTTCATCTGTTTCTTTGATGAAAAGACAATAGGTACCTTCTGTCTGTGATTAATGTGGTTGGGCTACTGCCATTTTGCAGAACTGTTATCTTACTGTGACAATATTTTTAAACAATGGCCAAAACGCTAAGGAAAAAGCAGGATGTTCAAAATTCTGAGGACTCAGAGTTGGAAGGAAGGCTGCCAGTGGACCAGCAGTGGTCTCTGAGAGGAAGGGAGGGAGAAGTCGACTTCGGTGACTTAACAGGCACCATAGCTCCCTCTAGGGGTGGTAGCTATTCAATTACTTTGCTGACCTGCTGCACTTCCCCTCCGAGAATAAACTCTTATTTAGAACAAAGGAAATCTGTCTATTCCCAACTTTAGGAAAGAACTAGTGGGCTGGGAAATGACAACTTCCCAGGTGTCCACAGTGAGTTTTGTTCTGTGACCTGGGTAATAGGTTCAGAATATCCAATTGTCACGTACTTCACT
Source organism: Lagenorhynchus albirostris (assembly GCF_949774975.1). Taxonomy (NCBI): domain Eukaryota; kingdom Metazoa; phylum Chordata; class Mammalia; order Artiodactyla; family Delphinidae; genus Lagenorhynchus; species Lagenorhynchus albirostris. Next base: position 180,475,174 of record NC_083095.1, read on the forward strand.
GAAAGCACAAAAATGCTTCCAAGGAAAAACTTGCAGTGATTTTTGAGTGGGCCTCACCTCTGTTCCTCTCCATTGTCTTAAACATTAGACAATTAAGAACATTACACTTTGCACATTTTATAGTTGCAGTTTTGTTGCTCTTTTTTCTAGTAGTTTTATGGACTGATTATTAATTATTGTTAATATTTATTATTAATGATTATCCAGAAAAATCATATCGACTTCACATAGGATTTGTAAAACACTAGAAAATGTGGTCGCTACTAAAGAATATTCAATTAGAAAAAAAAAAAGCCCTTTTAGGAAACATCTTTTCTATGTAACTTATCCCATCTATTTTTACCACCAACTCTGAGCTCTCATTTCCTCTCCTGAATTGCTGGCTCTTTGAAAGCAGAACATCCTCGCACAGAGAAGAGTGTAATAAATGCTTGGTTTAGTGCCATGGATTTTAGAAAAGCCCTGTGATATAAGCAATTAAGCCAATCATTGACCTACCTGTCACTCGACAAGAGAGGTCAAGTGACTTGCCCATGGTCGTCCAGCCAAGAAGTGGTAGGGCCTGGATTCAAACTCAGGCAGTTTGGTTTGAGTTCCACCTATATAGTCAGGTGCATGAATTAGTATATACCCCTCCTTTGCCTCTCCCCATTCCCCCACTTTGTCTCCGTTCCCCTTGATAGCTCTGATGTTTACACTGATATCTAAGCGTCCTGCATGTAACCCATTTACTGGAGTGGGGGGGAGCAGATTTCATTGCTGGCTACTGACCTGGGGCATGTGGACTGGGTCGACACTAATGCTGGGCTCCCATTCACTGGCCAGAGCTATTGCATCAGGGGAGGGCAGTAAACCTGAAGGCCATGCTTGCTGAGGAATTTCCGGGAGAGAAGTGTCGTCTCTTCTGGAAAAACTTTGAGTAACCACCTTCTTTCTCTGTCCTTAGATATGAATGGAAGTATAGCCCAGGCTGTTGCGAACGGACAACCAGGAGAGCCAGAAGGGAAGCTGACATTGCCAAGGACAGACAGCTGCAGAAGTAAACCTGGTCTTGGACGACATGGAGAAGCAACTCCACCTTTAGGGTTCAGTCATGTAAGCCACTGTATCTTTTTGATCGTTTAAGCCACTTTGAATGGTTTTATTTGTTTTGTTTTATTTTTTAGTCACTCAGTGGAAACTATTCATGGCAATAATTTGGGAAGATAAGATTCTCTTTCTCAAAAGCTAACTGGTTAGAACTTTGACCAACTATAGTTGTTAAACCTGGAGAGAATTAATTAGATCTCAATATTTAAGAGCTATGTGATCACTGGTTCATGTTATATTTACAATTCTATATTCAAATAAAACCTAAATGTCAGGTGCTTGAACACGAATGTAAAAATACCAGGACCTGCTGTTGCTGTACTGCAGCTGAACCTAAATTATGCCTCCCTTAGGGAGAATCAGTACTTTTCTTTTAAGCCAAACTCAGATTCTTACATGTACTTCCAAAAGACAAATAATAAATGGCCAAGGAAAATATTTTAAAATTAGGGGAAAAAATGCTACTTGTCTGTTATTAGAGTTGGAAAAATCATCCCTTAAGCTCCTCCTATAGAGGATCTTGTTTCTTCCATAAGTAAAGCCCATTAAATAACTTTTAGAGTGGAAGATTCAGATAGTTGGTGATTACAAAGACAAATAATTCAAGGATAAAGACAAATAATCCAAAGATAAAACCAACATCTTGAAGGAGAGTTTCTTTAAGATTTAAATGGTCCCAAACTTTAAACTTGGGGCAGAGCTGCTGTTAGTACTAAGAAAGCCTAGAGAACCAGGTATCTCCAGAACAATGGGAGGGCATGTTGATTCTTCTTGGTTAGGAAACACATAAGTCCCCCTTGTTCCAAAGTCCCTGTTGTGCTTTCTTTTCTCTGACAGAATCAAAAGGCTTAATTCTTTCCTTTCCAGCTTGGAGAGAACCCATTTTTCCTTTACCTCCTGGTACTCTATCCTGAACAGTCCAATAGAATTATAAGATGCTCATTAAAGTTGGGAAGAAAGAATCACTTCCTGCATTTGTTTTCTTTGTATCAGAAAGAGTAGAGGGTCCCAAGCTCTCTAATGTAATGGACGCAGTATCCTGAGCATCCTGCATTTCAATAACTTACTATAAAGAAGAATGGCTTGATTTTCAAGGTCCCTGTACTACATTGAGCTTGAGCTCTGGCTGTGAGCCACTTGCTTCTAAGAGACATAAATAACCACGATTGCCAGGAAGTATAGCAGGTAATCTCTACAAATGCCTGAATAAATTTAAATGAAATACAACCCGAGACTCCGACGATTTAGACTCCTCTGAATACTGTGTTCTCTGTCAGCTGGCAAGATTTTAATTTATTTTATTATTAAATTTTTATGACAAAATGTAACATAACTCATTCATTTTGTCCATTAATCCTCTCTCCTTCAGAAAAATGGCATACATGATGATGACCTATATTAATGTAATTGTCTCCCATGTGTAGTATTATAGTGATAGTCTATAAGTAGTATATGTTTGTAGAAATTAATGTATAAAGCATATAATTACAGAAAAAGATATAAATCTTTAAAGTTTTTTTTTCCTGCTCATATATTGAATTAATATTTCAGCCATTTGAGCCACCTAGTGGTAATATCCATGAAACAGGATTTTTTATATTGAAAAACGATGTGAAAGATTTAACCGTTTTCAACTTAACTAGGAATGAACTACAGTGAATCATAACCATTATATATAACATTCAGATTTTTGAATTAATGGTTATTTATTGGGAGAAGATTGAATATTGGAAAATAACTTATAAAAACATAATCTTTGCTTATTTTGTTTCTTCTACTAGAAGCCACATAGCCAAGAAAATGAAAATTATAAGAGATAGTAATTGATGAGGGGGAAGTTTTCAATATGTATAACAAAGAAATGGCTGTCAAACATTTAATGGAGTAAAATGACTAACACATTTTAGAACTGATTGTATTCAAATGTAACCTTAGATAAATGATGTTGGGTGTCGTCACGTTTTCCAAATCTGTCTTCCAGCCAATCATCAGTCTTGTGTTTTCTTATTTTCAAAGAACAGAAGGGTAACCACCAAACTGCTCAGTGACCCATTAGAAATACTCCATACTCCAATTACACCGGCGTTAATTTCAGATTTCTTTTACTGGAACTATAGATCAAACTAAGTTCCGTGTTGACTCTGTTCTGGTGTAATAACCTCCAGGAGACCTAAATCACTAAATACCGCTAACTTCACATGTTAGAATCCACATTCGTCTTTGCCTTGTTAACTTTTAAGGAGGTTTTCATTTTATTTGTTGATCCAAGAATGTCACATACTTTGGTTTCCTGCTTTCTTAAGTTGCCATATGTCTCTAAAGAGGTTTTTTTTGAAATCAGAGTTAGCACAAAGAAATGATAGATTTCTCCTCTTTGAATTCACCAAGCTTCCTACTTGGTAGGATTGCAAAACTGTCACATGAAACCAGCAGTGAAAATATTCTCTCTTTTTGGCAATCCTGCTTGTCTGAACTCTGACCTCCTCCCATCTCATCTGTGCTTTCATTAGGCGAGCAGAAGACAGGTAGTTTCACAAGTGATTCCCGGAAGGAAAGGTATCTAGGCAAGTTTAGAGGAGTGAAGAGTGTCAGCCTGGGAGTAGATGAGACCTTAACGAGTGATTGAGCAGAATAAAAATGAAATAGGCTTTAAAAGAGGAAACGCTTCCCTGATCTGTAAGGCACACAGACAGGTCTGCAGGGGAGCGAGGTAACTGAGGGAGGATTCGACAATGAGCATATGGTAGATGTCTTTTATTTTGCCTTTTTTTTTTTTTTCTGGGAATACCATCTTTCTGGACAAATGTGTGGTCATGAGGTTGATGCGTTTCCTAGGCTGGCCAATCAGAGAAATTTCTTAGGCATTTTGAACTGAGGACCAGTGAGAATGCGTCTGAGAGCTCCTCTGGAGTGAATCCTAGGAGATGAGAAGTGTGGTGCTGCCTCCTGCTCTGTGGAGAAGGTTAGTCCAGGAGGGGAGAGGTGGGATCCAAGGTGAAGAAAGGGACAGAGACACCAGACAGAGAGCATGTCTGAGCCAAGCTTCTTGGAGCCAATACACTTCTCCTTTCGCCTCAACTAGTTTGACTTGGGTTTCTGTCACTTGCAACCCAGATAATCCTGATTAATACAGAGCAGAAGCCGCCTGCACACAGCCAAGTGGCTTGTTCAAGTGTCTTGGTGGATGGAACATGCTGAAAAGTGAGAGAAAATAGTAGGATCAAGTAGATAATGATCAGGAGAGCCCGCCAAGACCCGGTGTTGACCAAGGCAGGATACGTGACCGCATGTAATAGCCATAAGGCACTGAGAGAAGGTGTACCCATGTGGCTGTTGGAAGAAGTGCAGAGGGATATGGAATTTTTATAGACCACATGCGTCCTCAATATTCTTTTTCATCATTAAAATGTGTAGCAATACTTTGTGATGACTAACTTTTACCACTGGGAAGTACCAAGATACCTAATAAGACGTTCTAGGGTGGATCTGACGCTAGCTGTATCAATACTGATACCCTATTTGAGTGAAACTATCAAATGTACCCACCTCAGTCCTATCAGGTGACTCACCTATCCTCATCCTCATTCCCACTCTCACTCTTAGTTCATTAGATAAATTCAAATTTGAAATTACACAAATTCCAAAATGACCTTCAAATACCCACGAAAGACTATAGAACAGTAAGTAAACCGATCCGGAGAATATGGGGGAGTAGGACTTTCCTTTGTTCTGGGTGCAATTTATTTATTTTTTGACTGTGCCATGCAGCTTGTGGGACTTTAGTTCCCCGACCAGGGATCAAGCCCATGCCCCCTGCAGTGGAGTCATGGAGTTCTAACCCCTGGACCTCCAGGAAGCTCCCTCTGGGTGCAGTTTCATTCTTTTTTTTATTTAAAAAAATTCTTTTTTAATTGAAGTATAGTTGATTTACAATGTTGTGTTAATTACTGCTGTACAGCAAAGTAATTCAGTTATACACGCATATATATATTCTTTTTTTAGATATTCTTTTCCATTCTGGTTTATCATTGGACACTGAATATAGTTCTCTGTGCTATACAGTAGGACCTTGTTGCTTATCCATTCTATGTGGAAAAGCTCACATCTGCTGACCCCCACCCTCCTACTCCATCCCTCCCCCAACCCCCTCCCCCTCGGCAACCACCAGTCTGTTCTCTATGTTCGTGATTCCGTGTCTGCTTCATAGATAGGTTCATCTGTGTCACATTTTAGATGCCACATGTAAGGGATATCATATGGTATTTGTCTTTGGGTACAGTTTCAGTGTGGAGTGGTAGACATCTGTCAAGGCTAGGGCCTGCTTGTGGTCAGTTTGGTCTTGTTTCTCATGCTCCACAGGCTCTTTGAATGAACTTATCTACTCTCACAATTTTAGCTCCCACCATTGTGCTAAGGGCTCCCATATTTATGTCTCTAGTATTGAATTTTTTCTTGAATTCAATATCTAATTGTATATTGAACATTTCTTCTTAAAAGTCCCGTGGGAACCTCAGTGCGTCTAACAACTAAACTCTTCCTGAATTCTTCATATTCCCTGGGTCAGAGAGTGGTCTCACAATCTACCTGGTTGCTCAGGCAGAAACCTATGAACCATCAGTGACTCCTTCGTTTTCTGACCTCCCCACATCTTATCAGTCTCCATGATTGTTCCACGCTATCTATTTATTATTTCGAGTGTGGCTTATTTTAACAGCCTCTTAACTTTTCTCCCAGCCTTGAGTCATCCAGCACTGAATATCATCCTCCTTTCTGGGGCTAGCTTTCGAATTTGAAGAATCTCAGAATGTTTAAAAAAACCTTTTATTACTTCCCTTGCCAAAGAACTGTACGTTCTTCTGTATGGCTTTCTTTCCCTCCAGCGTGACCTTTAGCCGGTCCCTTCCTACCTCTCTACTTTCCAGCCACGTGAGTGGCTCCCTGAATGAGCTGTGCTCCTTTTTGCCTTGGTGCACACACAGCTCCTTCTATGAATACCGTCCCCATCGTTCCAGCTTGCAGTTTCACATTTAAGCTTTTTTGGCCATGCAGGATCTTAGTTCCCTGATCAGGGATCGAACCTGCACTCCCTACAGTGGAAGCTTGGAGTCTTCACCACTGGACCACCAGGGAAGTCCCAGGTACTCTGTCCTTGAGAAAGCCTTTCCTAACCTTCCTACTCTGTGTCTTCCCAAATGTGCTGTCAACTCCTTGAAGCTAAAACCAGCACCTGGATACTGAATGAATAAACAAAGAGAGTCTTTTAGTCAACCCATCCGTTCAAAGATGAATCAAACCATGCACCATTTATTCATTACCCCGTTTGGAGTTTACACGCTGGGCAGCATCAATTCGGAAACAATAAGAAAAACGAGGATGGCAGTGCTATATTAGTGTCGATAAAAGACACTGCAAAGGAGGAGCCATTACTGCCCGCTTGTAGCAGAACAGAACAGTGGGTGAGAGAAATGAAAGATGGTAACAGCAACTGACATAAGCTAGGGTGGGAGGAGCGAGGCAGTCATCTCATTCTGATAGAGTGATTCCTGGGTGGAGACTCTGCTCCATTGTGAACTTTCAGCAGCTGTAACAAACACCGGCAGATGTCTAAATGGGCAACTTTAAAAGCCGTTGATTGTCCAAAACAGACTGGAAAAGGATTTTCCAGACTCAAGAGAAGAGGAGCTGTCTGGGATCTTATGAGGACTCAAGTGGAAGAGAGGATACAATTTGGATTTTCATGCACTCAATTCAAAGTAGTTGGCCAGGTGCCTGTTTCCAGTCTGTTTCCTGTTTTGGTCTCTATTTAGGCTGTTTCCCTCTTGATAACAGTTAGCAATTAGCTATGAAAGTAGCATTTGCCTTTCTGTGTAGGTCAACTGGATTAATCTCGGGCTCTCTGTCTCTTTCCTCTTGGGACCCGGACCCAGCTGCGTTAGCTGCTGGAGACACCCTGGTCATTATTCTCCGCAAAGGGGAGCTAGAGACACACTCCAGGGCCATAAAGGGATCCAGCGTACTGGCCAAATCAGAAAACTGCAGCAACACTTATTTAGTACCAACTCAGAAGCTGCTCCAGAATTTCTACGGAAAAGGGAATTAGGGGCAGAATTCATTTGAAAAGGGAAATGAGTAGGGGTTGATGGAGATATGGAGATGATGGAATGGTCGGGTGAGGCTAGATCCCTCCTAAGCTCCGTGAGCCCCGTTCTTGTGTTGCCATGGTAACTATTTTCTTACTACGTTGTGCTGGTCATAGTGGGAGATGGGGGGAAAAACACAACTAGATTAAAATGAACCCTGCCCTCGAGAAAATCAGAGTTTGGCCAGGGCAGATAGAAAAACTAACAGGTTTAAGAGTCTATTAGTCAACCTAGAACAACTTTCTGAAGACAGCTGAAGTACAGGAAAACCCTACTGTAACTTGACAAATGAGGGTACCAAAGTTCCGATAGTGTAAATGTGGAGTCAACAGGATTGTGAGATAAATCAAGTAACGAGGTGAGCCTCTGCAGCTGGTGGACCACGCCATTTAAATTCTTCCTGGTCCCACATGCCATTTGGTGCCACTCTGGTTAAATATCAATGAGGAAGATTCTGGGTCCTGGGTCTGGCTGGACTTTCAGGACAGCAGCAGGGATTCCAGAAATCTCTAGGTCACTTGATGCCCACTTCTTCAGCCCGGTGTGAGGGAAATTGGCCTGACAGATTATCGGGCGTGTGGCGATGCTACCTTTGTACCCTTATTTTCTGTGGCACAGTTTCTCCACCCAGTCTTGCCCTTGATCGCATGTGTCTCCCCTCCAGAAGATGAGAACTTTGCCTGCCCTGCTCCACTCAAAAAGCAGGGCTGAACACAGATGAAGATACTTGCCAATGTCCAACTGCATTATATCTGCATTTACATTATCATGGGATTTTTAAAAATATTTCTTGGACTTTATTTATTTTTATTTTTTTGCAGTGTAATTGCTTTACAATAGTGTGTTAGTTTCTGCTTTATAACAAAGTGAATCAGTTATACATATCCATATGTTCCCATATCTCTTCCCTCTTGCGTCTCCCTCCCTCCCATATCATGGGGTTTTTATGTATTAATGTTCTCTTTGAGTTGAAAGAAATCAGAGTACTGTCCTTAGGAGAAAAAATTAAGATATAATTATTGTACAAGGTGGATATGTGTGAATAATAATAACTAAGGATTATTGAATCTTTACTATATCCCAGGCATTGTTCCGAACAATTAATTTGCGTTATCTTATTTATTCCTCAGAGAGGCCCAGTGAAGCCTGTACTATTATTATCTCCACTTTAGAAATGTGGAAATTTAGGTATAGAAAGATAATTTGCCCCAAAGCATGTAGCTACCAAATGACAAGTCTGGAGATATAAACTCAGCCAGTCTACTCTGGAGACCATTTTTTAACCACAATGTTATTTTGCAATGAAAGAGTATAGGTTGCCATTTTTTGGTTTTGTTTTAAAATTGCTCAGGTTCACAGCTGGACCATAATAATTAAAATCTCAGTAGCTAGCTTTGTTCTAAGTGAAAAGAATTTCATTAGGGTAAGAAAACCCTGCAAACACTTAGAATTTTGATTTCTCTTTCCAAAGAAATTCTGATTTGATTTTTACTCCTAGCTTTTTTTTTTTTTGGCTGCGCCATGCAGCATGTGGGATCTTAGCTCCCTGACTAGGGATCAGACCCGTGCCCCCTGCATTGGAAGCACAAGTCTTAACCACTGGACCACCAGGAAGTCCCTCTATTCCTAGCTTCTTATCTTTTCCCAGAAGCATTCTGCAACCTTACTTGTTTTTTCTTTCCCTAGAATTTTCCCTTTTTCTCTCTCTTAATTTCTTCCTCTTTCCACTTAAATATGTCCATGTCTGTTGCATCCTGGGGAAAAATCCATAGAATAATCTACTGGCGGCTGTACCTATGTCCTCTAGTTTTTTGTTTAAAGACCCAAGTCTCCCTTCCATTCCCGCTTCTACTCCATTCCCTCAAGTTTATCTCTTGAAGACCCAGGTAATCTCTGTGAAGATAGAAGGCACTTGTCATTTGCATTGCTTCTGGCTCTTTTATCTTCCCTAATACCATGAAATCCAGCTCTTCTGCTTCTTTTTTCCTGTTCTTTTTTTCATCTCTCATCATCCTCCTACCTACTTTACATTTCTCCAAAGCTCATTTTTCCGAACTTGGCTGTTCTTTTGATGTGTTCTTCCCTTTGGAAAGGTCATTCATTTTCAAAGTTAATGTGTCTATACCTTAGTAATTTCCTCTTACCCAAATGTCAGTATTTATTTCCAAGTGCTTCCTGTAAATTTCCATCTAAGTATTCTATTGTCACCATTAAGCTCAAAGTGTATAAATTTTAGTTCATAATCAATATTCCCTGTGTGAATTCTTGTGATAATAATGGAAAACGCTTAAGCAGCATATACACGAAGCCTGGCACCATGCTAAGCACTTTTTTTTTTTTTTGCAGTATGCGGGCCTCTTACTGTCGTGGCCTCTCCCGTTGCGGAGCACAGGCTCCGAACGCGCAGGCTCAGCGGCCATGGCTCATGGGCCCAGCCGCTCCGCGGCATGTGGGATCTTCCCGGACCAGGGCATGAACCCGTGTCCCCTGCATCAGCAGGTGGACTCCCAACCAGTGCACCACCAGGGAGTCCAGCACTTTTTATGTATTAACTCATTTAGTCCTTAAAGGAATTATTATCCTATGTTACAGATGAAGGAACTCGGGCCTAGAGATGTGAAGCCATGTGCCCCCAGTTGACATCACACAGCTACAAAGTAGAGGAACCAAGGTTCACCCAGGCAGTGTTGTTCTAAGAGCCTTTACTCCTAACCACTGCTCTATATTTCTATGCTATGTTTTCCAAGTCCCCACACTCAAAAGTGTATTCAACAGCCTTCTTTTTTCTTCCAGCCCAATTCATGACTTCTTTACTTTTCTTTCCAAATGTTTTTGGTGTTTACATCCGTCAGGGGCTGCAGAGACACAAATGGCCCATTAAAAAAAAAAAAAAGACACGGAGATAAAATTAAAGAAACCATAAAGGGATGGGAAAGCTCCCAGGTGCTAATACCATTGGGGTGCTCTTATCACCCGTAGTCTTGAAAAGGAGTAAACAATGTTATGGGAGTCCAGAGAGAGCTGTATCTAATGAAGGGGGACCACCCACCAGTTCCTAGAGGAATGCAACCGTTGCTAAACTCTCATGAGGAATGGGATGGGGTGGGGTCGTGTGTGTGTGGAATAAATACCCCAACTTTTTTCTCCTTGTGTGGCTTCCAGTTTCCCACTTGTGCTTCATTACCTCATGCCTGGATCATTATCGCTGTCCCCTGAGTGACCTGTCTTCATTCCTGTCCACTCTGTCCTGCTGTCCGATCAGCAGACTGCTCTCTCTAAGGTGCCCCTCCATGTTTCTTCTCATCACCTTCAAAGGCTTGTCATTGCTCTTCAGCCTAGTGTTGACAATCCTCCAAATCCTGAGTCTAATCCTTTTTTCAAATGTTATCTTCTGCAGCTCTCCTAGCCCTGCACTCCACTTGGCCTTATTGCTGTCCTCCTTTCTACAAACATGCCATTCTCATACCTGCATCAAATGCTTTAGCTCATATCCCTTCATATGCTGGAAATACCTTTGGTCTTCTATCCAAATGCTATATGTCTTTCAAGGCCCATCCCTTCTGGAAAAACTTCTCTGACCACTCCTACATACACGGGCCCCTCTGTCTTCCCAAGTTTCTGATGAATTGTGGGTAACACCTTACCAATTGGGTCTTCATTGTTTCTATTGGTTTCATCAACATGTCCCTTGTCTCCCCTAAATGAGGGTGAGGATTCCAAGGGTGTGGTTGATGGTTTGTTGGTGTGATGCTCATTTTCGCAGGTGTAATAGTTTGAAGGGGTACAATTCAAGCAGTGGAGGTTGGGGGTGGGGGACAGTTAACATGCCAGTAAAAAGTGATCTATGGTCTAAGTCCCTTACTGTAAAGTCAAGGCAACCCCACCCTTCAATTTCCTCCCTCTCCTGGCCAAGTTCCAGGTGCTCTCCTTTGATGCCAGAAGCACTTCAGGTCAAGTGCCCAAGGTCATCTCCACTGTGCTCCACCTTTGCTACTATAGGCTGCAGGTTGGGATTGATCAGTGTTCTGTAGGCATCTTTCAACGTTCATTTCTACGTGGGGATTGTTCCTTTCTCTGTGGTTGGTGTTCTTCTCACTCTCTGTCGTGTAAGCTATCCTATTTGCCAAGAGTTGCCTTTTGGAATGAGATTATTTGGTTCACTTCCCTGGAGAATTCTAGTCAACTGACCCCTAGCTAGTGTTTCTGGCTTAAGTTGATCCATGTCAACTCTTCCCTCATGTAGGGCAATGCCTGGGAGATGACCTTCTTTTCTCTTCTTTGCTCAAGAATCTCGGCGCTGAAGGTTCTGTGAGCTCTGCCCAGCTGAGAACACTTTATGGAACCCTCTGTAACACGCTTGCACAGACCTGAGCTCCCCTGGCCAGCATGACGACTTGTTCTCACAGGACGCTTCCCATCTGTCATCTACTCTGAGGTCTACAAGTTGATTTTTTTCTCCTTCCTTTTCCCAATCTCATACTTTAAGACTCTAGAGTCTTCTTTACTGATACTAAGAAGGCTTGAAACTTGACTTTTTGACAGCTAAGTAGAGGCAGGATGAGCTACTGAACATAAATGGACTTATTCCATTGATAATTTGGATGGTTTCTCTGGCCTTATGTCTAGAAGCCTTTTTCATCTTTTTGTATTTTTCTACCCTGTCTTTTTCAATGAGTGTTTCTTTTTTTTTATTTTTTATAAAGCAGATTCTTATTAGTTATCTATTTTATACATATTAGTGTATATACGTCAATCCCGATCTCCCAATTCATCCCACCACCACCACCACCCCACCACTTTCCCCCCTTGGTGTCCATACATTTGTTCTCTACATCAATGAGTGATTCTTAAGATGATAGGTTCACCAAGAGCTTAATCTGAACTGGAGGAATTTACAAAACCAATCCTTAGAAAGGCCAAAGGATTTCAGAGGGAGGGAGAATTTGCATAGTGAAATCTATTATAATGGCTATCTTGGGGTCTCCTGAATTAAGTATGCACAGTTTAAAAAACTAATAATTCTCTGTGCCCATTAATTCTGGAGCAAAGAAATGTAACACTCATCCTTTTATAGGCTACTGTAGTTTGTAATTAAGTGATGAAATGTACTCTTCTCCAAATCAGCAGCAGTTAGTTATCTAGATGTTTCTTTCTATCAAGTAAAAGCTATGTGGCTTTTTTAGAGATGACTGCAGAAATGAAAAACATCACCAGACTAGGTAAATCAAGACAGGCAATGGAGGAAAAAAAGAACCATTTAAAAAAGCAATTGAGGGACTTCCCTGGTGGTCCAGTGGTTAAGACTTCACCTTCCAATGCAGGGGGTGCGGATTTGATCCCTGGTCAGGGAGCTAAGATCCCACATGCCTCGCAGCCAAAAAACCAAAACATAAAACAGAAAAAATTCAATAAAGACTTTAAAAATGGTCCACATCAAAAAAAAAATCTTAAAAAAAAAAAGCAATTGAGTTCATACAAGAACATTCCTACTAAAGATTTTGACATCATGAAGGAACATATTTATCTGTCTATCTCAACTGTTGTAAAATTGTATGATGTGAAAGAGGAAGGCAGAGCTAGATGAGAACAGAGAAGGGGGCTGGGGAAAAATCCTTTGACAAACCCAAAGACCTTCTTTCGCTGAAATGGAAAAGAAAAAAACCCAGAAGTTGGACTTGGTGGGTTTGAGGGCTTGCAAATGCAACCAGCTGAAACTTTGTAAACATTTAGCATAAAACTCATTTTTAATCTCATAAACTTAATTTTTTCCCCTGGCATATGTGATGCATAAAAAGGAAATAAAACTTTAGTAAATTGAGCCTTACTTGTGCTTTATAAAAAAGAAATTGAATTGCTCTAATGGCAGCTGCAGCTGGCTTTCAGCTTCGAACAACCAGTGTAAATCTAGTTTTTAGTGCTTGATTTAGTAAACACTCAGCTGCAAACAGGCTTCGAAAACAACTCTGAATGCAGAGTTTTCCGTAAAGGCAGTTATGTAACCTCTGTGTGTTATGCCTTTAAAATATGTGAAGAATAGCAGAATCCCTGGTTGAGATATCTTACAATTATCCTTTACTCTATATTTGTTATTATTTTTTAAAAAATTAATTGATTGATTGAGTTTTGGCTGCGTTGGGTCTTTGTTGCTGCACGCGGGCTTTCTCTAGTCGTGGCAATTGGGGGCTACTCTTCCTTGCGGTGCGCAGGCTTCTCTTGTTGCAGAGCACGGGCTCTAGGCGTGCGGGCTTCAGTAGTTGCAGCATGCAGGCTCAGTAGTTGTGGCTTACGGGCTCTGGAGCGCAGGCTCAGTAGCTGTGGCACATGGGCTCTAGAGCGCAGGCTCAGTAGTTGTGGTGCACGGGCTTAGTTGCTCTGCAGCATGTGGGATCTTCCCGGACCAGGGCTCGAACACGTGTCCCCTGCATTGACAGGCGGATTCTTAACCACTGCGCCGCCAGGGAAGCCCTACTCTATATTTAAATTTGCATGGATTTGCTACTCACTATACATAGAGCTGGCACAAATGGATTCTCAGCGGCCATAAATTTAAATGTATGTGTAATACTCATAAAAATTTTAAAAAGGTAGAGTACTAATATCCAGCTCAGAAGCCAGAGTTGAGCTTGACTTGTATCTGCAAGTGGTCGTCACAGCTTGTTTTTGGTTCTGTCCTTCTCTGAGCTTTATTATGCTCCCCATACATTGAGGAGCTACAAGAAATCCTTGTTCATACTCTGTTTAGCAGAGACTGCACGTGCTCAGCTTGCAATTTTTGCTAAAAATAGGGAGAAAAATCTTGTTCCTGATGAACAAGATGAAACATCCAACTGATTTTAAATTGACACACAAATAACTTATGATTCGAATGCCAGTTTATCCTAAATGCTTCTCAGTGACCTGAACTGCACAGGAAAATTTTGGGTTTTGGTTGTTGTCATTTTTTTTCAATCACTCTATATAGTCACAAAATGAGAGTTGGCCCCTTATGATGTTCCTGCTAAAGGAATCTTTTAAAATAATTCTGGCTAGGATGGCCCGGGAACAATATGGAATTAGGATAAATCCGTGCCTCTTCCTCTCTTAACCATCTTCCAATAGCTCAGGCTTATTTTCAGCTGACTGCCAACCAGTCCTGCTGAAGGATAAGTAGTAAGGTACTTACTCTCTTTTTCAGGGACATTTCCAATTTTAGAAGAGAACCTTGAATGTGGAAAAGTCCTAAGACCCCAAATTTGTGCTGTTTGCAGGACAAGTTCTGGGGTTGATCTCCTGAGCAGAGGGCAGTTTTTTCTTAGGCCAGGTCTGGATGCAGTGGCTGGACTTTGGAGAAGTAAATTCACACACACCCTCTATCTTTTTTCCCCACCATATGGTTGTTCGGCTGCCAGCAATTGGAGCTTATTAAACTCCATGAAATGTGAAAACAAGGCTGCTGTACAGCGTGGTAGGTGAAGAGAGTCACAAGCAGATGAATCTACTCGTGGCTCTGCTTTGACCAGCTGAGTGACCTTAGGGAAGTCACTTAACCTCTCTGAGCTTCTGTCTGGCCTACCTTTCAGAGCTGTTGCAAGATCAAATAAAAACATGAGAAAGCACTTTGAAAACTGTGAAGTACTTACAATTCCAAGGGGCTTTGAATATTCAAGGCAGTGCAGGTTACATATATAGTGGAGAGTATCTTCTTTCCTAGGAGAGGGTAATTATTCCCTATACCACTGAGTTTCAGAGAAATAATATGAGCAAGTAACAGATCCTGTTCTGCCTGTGGATGAAAATCTGGATCCTGGAGAAGATTAGATCACTGACTATGCAAACAATTAAAAAGGGTGAAAGCACCACAGAAATACAAATGAAAATATTTAAGGTGAAAAGAGTTGGGTTATTCCAGGTGTAATCTGTATTATACCCCTACCCAGGCAGGGGTTCAAAAAATATCATGTCTCTTTTTAATATTCAGATTAATCACTTGAGAGCCTACCTGTTTATACTGGAAGTTCAGCATTTTTCTTTTCTTTATTTTTATTTTTAAATTAAATTTTAAATCAAAGCTTTGCAGGCATGTAGTTTAAAATGGCAAATAGTAGTAAAAGATCTATTACAAAATTTGTTTCCTGACTCAACCCATCTCACTTCTCCTGGTCCCAGTCCCCAAAGGCAATGACTTTCAACTCTTTTTTTTTCCTTTTTTTAAAATTTTTGGCCGCATTGCAAGGCTTGCAGGATCTTCGTTCCCGGACCAGGGATGGAGTCTGCGCCCTCAGCAGTGAAAGTGCAGAGTTCTAACCACTGGACTACCAGGGAATTCCCATGGGAGGAAAATTCTACTCTTTTAAAGCCCCTCTGGGGGCTTCCCTGGTGGCACAGTGGTTAAGAATCCGCCTGCCAATGCAGGGGACATGGGTTCGAGCCCTGGTCCGGGAAGATCCCACATGCCGCAGAGCAACAAAGCTTGTGCACCACAGCTACTGAGCCTGAGCTCTAGAGCCCACGAGCCACAACTACTGAGCCTGCATGCTGCAACTACGGAAACCCGTGCGCCTAGAGCCCATGCTCCACAACAGGAGAAGCCACCACAGTGAGAAGCCCGCACACCGCAACGAAGGATAGCCCCCACTCGCCGCAACTAGAGAAAGCACACGTGCAGCAACGAAGACCCAATGTGGCCAAAACATAAATAAATAAATAAATAAAGTAAGTAAGTAAGTAAATAAATAAATAAAGCTCCTCTGGCCTTTACACATCTCCAAAGCTCTAAAAACTATGCATATATTGCTATCTCTTTATTTGTCCATTTTAGATGTTATCTATTAAATTATCATGAAAGATATAGCTACCTCTTTATTCTGTCATCATTTTGTTCCTCCTTTCTTATCTTCCCAGTATAGTTCTACTACTAATTTTGGTTAAATTAGTATGATGATTGTTCTAATATTCTTTATAACTGAGCATCTCTGTGTATATGGTTATTTTTCCTTCCTTTATATTTTTCATAAAGTTAAGAATCCCTTTTTGTTCATTTGCTGAATTTTCTTTGTATTTATTTTTATTTCCATTTCTTCTAATGACCTTTTAGTAAAACTTTCCACAAAGTTTATCACAACAGCTAATCTATCAGTTCTTATATATACATTTTTGAGACATTGTCCCTAGAGATCTTCCTAGGCTGGCTCGACAGTAATCATCTTTGATTACTTTTGGGCCCATTCCAGGACTGGGTGGGCTTTCTGAACTCATCTTGTTTTTTGTTTCTCTTTGTGGATATTATAGCAGAGGAAATCAGGGTGGCAGCCATTGCCATGCCATTCTCTTGAATCACATTATTTCATTCATCTGTATACCTGGTGCCCAGTTATTATTAGGACTTTTTCTTCACTATCATCTTGAAAATTCCCCTTTTTCTCTCACCTGTTCTGAATCACCTCTTCCCTGAATCCTACATATTCCTTCTCCTTTTACTCCCTCACCTGGTGAAGGCATCTTCAATAGCTTCCTGAGAAAGTGTACAGAAAAGCAAGTTTTTTGAGACCTTACATTTCTAAGAGTGTTTTAATTTTACCTTATCTATAATTTATGGCTGAGTATTGAATTCTAAGTTAGAAGTAATTTTCCTTCAGAATTTTGAAGGCATTATTTTATCGTCTTCTGGATTCCAGTGTTGGTCTTGGAAAGTACAAAGCCATTCTGAATCCTGACACTCTGAATATGGCCATTTTTTCCTCTCTCTCTAACTTGCAGGAGATTTTCTTGGTCCACACTACAGGCAGACCTCGTTTTATTGTGCTTCACTTAATTGTGGTTTGCAGATACAAATTGAAGGTTTCTGGCAACCCTGCATCGAGCAAGTCTCTTGGCACCATTTTTCCAGCAGCATTTGCTCACTTCACGTCTCCTGTCACATTTTGGTAATTCTCGCGATATTTCAGTTTTTTTCATTATTATTGTATTTCTTATGGTGAGCTGTGATCAGTGGTCTGTAATGTTACTATGGCAAAAAGATTACAACTCACTGAAGGCTCAGATAATGGTTGGTATTTTTTAGCAACAAAGTTTTTTTTTTTTTTTTTTGCGGTACGCGGGCCTCTCACTGTTGTGGCCTCTCCCGTTGCGGAGCACAGGCTCCAGACGCGCAGGCCCAGCAGCCACGGCTCACGGGCCCAGCCGCTCCGCGGCACGTGGGATCCTCCCGGACCGGGGCACGAACCCGCCTCCCCTAGCATCGGCAGGCAGACTCTCAACCACTGCGCCACCAGGGAAGCCCCTCAACAAAGTATTTTTAAATTAAGGTATGTACATGGTTTTTTAGACATAATGCTATTGCACACTTAACAGACTATATAATACAGTGTAAACATAACTTTCCCAGTACATGTGTACTGGGAAAGCAAAAATTTCGAGTGACTTGCTTTATTATGATATTCACTTTGTTGTGGTGGTCTGGAACCAAACCCACAGTATCTCTGAGGTATGCCTGTATTCGGAATTGCTGTGCTTTATGGTGGGTCAGTTTCTTCCACTGTCTTGGCTACTTAGTCAGCCTTTCAATCTGGAAACTGATGCCTTTTAGTTCTAAAAAATTTTGCTTATGATTTCCTCTCCTTTGCTGTCTCTGTTTTTTCTGATAATTTGATAATTCTGATGCCAGACTTCCTGGAATTGTTTTTTAATTTTCTTATTTCTTTAGTTGTCCTTCTATTTATCTTTTCCCCCAGTTTTCTGGGTCTTGTAATCCTTATATTAAAACTTTTATTTATGTTATCATTTTTTATAATTTCAAGAAAACTTTTTGTTTTCTGAGTGCTCCTTTTTGGAGGATTCTGTTCTTGCTTCTGGAATGCAATATTTTCCTTGTGACTCTGAGGATACTAATTACAATTGTTTTAAAAGCATTCTGCTCCTTGCATTGTTTGTTTCCTCCAAGTTGGTTTTTTGTTTTGTTTTGTTTTCTGTTTGCTCTGATCTTTATCTTCCACATTAGAGAGTTTTCTCATATGGCTGGCAGCCCTTGTTTGTCTTCTCTTGATCAGGATTAGAGAACTAAAACTCTGATTAGAATCTCTGCAAATGTGGCTTGTTCATTTTGATCTTCATTGTGGGGTCATCTTCACTTGGGTCATTTGGAGGGAGGCGCTCCATGTTAATATTTTGAAACATTTCTCTTTTTCTCTGTTACTGTTTTGCTAGTCTTAACAAAATTTTTGCTAAAATTTCAGGATCAACATAGTAGCATGCACTACAGTATCTTATAATGCTGCGACTTTGAATAACTTTTGTTGTTAAATAAGACATTTGTGAATCTTGTTTCTTTTGTCTTTTACTGACCTTATAAGCAACTTAACTATAAAGTGCAGCTTATTACATAGTGCATTTTGGGATTATTCTTTCTGAAAAAGAGATTTTTCCATTGCAAATAGGAAAAACAATGTCTTTTAAAAAAAAGAAGTATTTCCCAGTCTCCTTACTTTGACACACATGATTTTCATCAGCTGCTCTTCTCTTCTTGGCAGCAACCATTTGGAAAATGACAGACTCACACCATCATCATCCCTTCTCCCCACCATCTGCCTTCTCTCCAAGCCAATAGACAGTATACCTCTTCCTGCAAGGCAAATCCAATCAGTGCTTATCCTCCAACGGTCAGACCCTACTAGTGGCACATCCATCAGCAGCACAAGAGTTGCAGATGTCATAGGATGGAACCAAGCTGAGATAGATGCCTTGTCTCCCTAGCTGTTAAGGAAGAGGATTTGTGATATTAAGCTTTGGGCTGTCCTGCCTCCCTGAGCCTCCCTTTCCTCATCTTTAAGATGGGGATAATATCGCTAATTTTCAGGGTGGTCAAGAGCATTAAAACACATTATTAGGCTGGAGGCTGCTCAGAACTGCTTTAGAGCAATTTTAGCATCTGGGCCTTTTAAAGGAGGTTTTTGCGGGCCCTGAAGCATGCTTACTCTGCAGAAGGATGCAGGTGCTGCCCACTGCCCTAAGATGTGGATTCTAAGACATATATTGTTTCAACAATTCCTCACTTCAAGGTATTTCTTTATGAGGTTATTTTTGTTACTCATAAAAATTTCATTGCAGAAAAGAAAGCCAGGTAATGAGAAATAATTGCATAATTCCTAGTGGTGTTGTAAGGAACAAATAGGACCAAACTGCCATGTTCATTCTCTTCCCCCTTTTCAGCCAAGCATTCTGTCTGATGGACCCCAGTGAGTGGTTTTTAGCAGTTCATACTACGAGTAGACTGATATACATTAAGTATGTCTATTTGGTGGGAAATTCAGGCCCCCATCTGGGGAAGTGATGCCATAGCATGAAAAGACCATGAATTCTAGAGCCAGTTTGGCCTGGGTTGGAGTTCTATTTCTGTCCCTGCCTTTTTGACTTGTGTGAGTCACTTATCCGGACTACAGTTTCCTTGTCTGTGAGATGGGGTTGATGATACTTTGCAGTGTTGATGTGAAATTGTCATCATGAAGTATCTGGTGCATAGTTGGTGCTTAACAAATATTAGTTCCCTTTTTTCTTCATTCTGTTATAAAATAGTTTTTTGTTTTATTGTATTTATTTTATAACATTATATATATTTAAATGTGTATATTTATTACAATATCAAATAACTGTTGTCATTAATTTCTGTATTTCCTTGTGGACTTTTGACACATTGGCCTGAGTTAATCTTTCAAGCAGGGTACAAATTACAGGCATCCATGGGGTTATTACCACTGTTACTCAAAACGGTTGCCCACGGACCATGAGGTGAGCACTACATGGGGACAGATAGCCTTGGGCTCTCTTTCCTTGTCTGCCACTGCCATTTCTCAGTGACCCCCAAAGTCATCACTATAACAACAGGACGTCTCTCCTATGAATGGCCTTTTCCTACCCTGGGATGAGATGAGCACAAAGGAATATGATCATATTAGTTACGAATGCATGCGTGTTAAATTCTCTTTCCTAAGGTAATATTTGTGTACTTAGTGCTTTAGTTGAAATGAACCTAATAGTCCTTCCAGCAGCATTCATTTTATTATTCCATCTCTCTATGTATTTGTATTATCTATGATTCTCTCAACATACTTTTGTTCCTAACGTCAGATAATTATCTGCATTCTTTTTGGGGGAGGGTGAGGAGAGGATTTCAATCAGCTTTAAACTTGCTAGGAACCATGTATGTTGCATGTCTAATTATTTGAGCTTTTAAATGAGATGTTTTATTAAAATCCAGATATATTGCATCCATAGGACCCACCCTAGCCACAGGAACTGCAGGTAACTTGCCATGCATTTATCCAACAGTCCCAGGGTGGATGGGCAATATATTTATAAGGAATCTGTTAAATCGCAATTTTTTTTTTTTTTGGCTGTGCCGAGCAGCTTGTGGGATCTTAGTTCCCCATCCAGGGATTGAACCTGGGCCCTCAGCAGTGAGAGCACGGAGTCCTAACCACTGGACCACCAGGGAATTTCCCACAATTTGAATTTTTAAGTAGACCCCCAAATATATTCTTAATGTCTGCTAAAGACTTCTGCCACAGATTTTTTTTTTTTTTTAAACAACAGTTATAGGGTATTTGAGAGAGAGTATCTAGTCCGGCTTTTTCTTAAAGAAGTCATGGATTCTCAAAGGGTAGAAAGAGAGGGGTCACAAAATGCCATACAAAATGCCACTGTGTGTGTGTTGTGTGTCCAGCACCGTATGGGCTGCATTTCCAAGCATAGTGTTAGACTCTCCCCAGGCCTTGCTGGGAACAGGGTTTGCCAGGAGCAAGGGAAGGACAAGTGCCTGAGCCACAGACCACTTCTTTCTAGTCTTTATGACTATCCCTTGTGTACAGTTCTCAGTAACTCCCTACTGTTTGGCAACTGTTAGGCTTGGAAACAACACAGTAACCATCAATTAATAAATTACTTAAATACGTGTAAGAAAATGCGTGGAGTACAGAAGTAGAATAAGGTTAGAAGCATGGGCTTCCGAGTTAGAAAGACAGATTTCAGCCACATCATTTACCAGCTCTGGAGGGTCTTGTATAAGTTTTTTCAGTTTCAAACCTAAAAAAATGGAGATAATAATAGTTCTCAATTTATAGTATAATGAAGATCAAATGAAATAATGAGTATATGTTACTTAACATAGTCTCAATACATATTAAGTTTTAAACAAAAAGTTAGATAAATGATTTTTATAATTTTAATTTACCATATCAATATTTCATTAAATATCCCTCGAGATACTTCTCTATGTATGTGAATTCACAAGGCTATGGAAACCATTTTTTATGTAAATGGGATCAAACTATATATTCTATTCTATTGTCTGATTTATTCACTTAAGTATACGTTGTAAGACATTTTCCAAGTCAAAAAAATCTACAGCATCTTTTCAAATGGCTATAGTGAATTTTATTTGATATGCCCATCATAATCTATATAGCCACCCCCTGATGTGTGAACCTTTAATTTGTGTCCATTTTTTTAACTAAAAAATTCTGGAATGGATATCCTGATGCGTACTTTTGGGGGAGGGTGCACATGTGCATTTTTCTCCTCGAGGTAAATTTCAAGAAGTGGGATCACAGGATCCTTAAACACTCTTATTTTAACTACATTAGTCCATTTTAAAATCTCTGCTGGAGACCAATGCAAAGTCTGGTTTTGATATTTTTCTCAAAATGTTCCTCACTAATATATTGCACCTTATTGTTTCCACTTATTTTTAATTAGATAAGTTATACATAATTTGGGGTAAAAAATGTACACAGATATAGCAAGATATCCATATCAATCTCCTCAAAAACAACCAACCAACCAACCACTGGTATTAGTTTCTCTATTAGTAAATGTAAATCTATCCCATCTTTTGAAGCTACTTATATAGGCATATCATGATTTAACCACGTTCAAAAATATGGGCATTTAAAATGTTTCCAAATTTTCACTTTTGCAAGTGATACTCCAGATAAAATCCTTATCCATGCTTGTTATCTACATGTAGGAATATGTCTTCAGAACAGATAGCTAGAGTGGAATTGCTGGACCAAATTGGATGCACAAATAAAGCTTTAATAAATTGCCCCACAATTACCCTCCAACAACTCTGACAAATTTCTACCCCTACAACAACATATGAAAATACTCATTTTTCCACACCCTTGCCAATAGGATAGTATCAGTCTAAAATCATTTTTGCCAATTTGATGGATCAGCAAATGCTGATTTTTAAAAACTTTTATAGGAATATAATTGATTTACAATGTTGTGTTAGTTTCAGGTGTACAGCAAAGTGAATCAGTTATGCATATACATATATCTACTCTTCTTTAGATTCTTTTCCCATATAGGCCATTACAGAGTATTGAGAAGTGTTCCCTGTGCTGTACAGTAGGTCCTTATTAGTTATCTATTTTATATATAGTAGTGTGTATATGTCAATCCCAAACTCCCAATTTATCCCTCCCCCCCCTTTCCTCCCTGGTAACCCTATGTTTGTTTTCTACATCTGTGACTCTATTTCTGTTTTGTAAGTAAGTCCATTTGTACCATTTTTTTAGATTCCACATATAAGTTATATCACATGCTATTTGTCTTTCTCTGCCTGACTGACTTCACTCAGTATAACAATCTCTAGGTCCATCCATGTTGCTGCAAATGGCATTATTTTGTTCTTTTTAATTGTTGAGTAATATTCCATTGTATATATGTACCACATCTTCTTTATCCATTCCTCTGTTGATGGACATTTAGGTTGCTTCCAGGTCCTGGCTTTTGTAAATAGTGCTGCAGTGAACATTGGGGTGCATGTATCTTTTCAAATTATGGTTTTTTCCAGATATATGACCAGGAGTAGGATTGCTGGATCATATGGTAGTTCTATTTTTAGTTTTTTAAGGAACCTCTATACTGTTCTCCATAGTGGCTGTACCAATTTATATTCACACCAACAGTGTAGGAGGGTTCCCTTTTCTCCACACCCTCTCCAGCATTAATTGTTTATAGATTTTTTGATGATGGCCATTCTGACCAGTGTGAGGTGATAGCTCATTGTAGTTTTGATTTGCATTTCTCTAATGATTAGTGATGTTGAGCATCTTTTCATGTGCTTTTTGGCCATCTGTATGTCTTCTTTGGAGAAATGTCTATATAGATCTTCTGCCCATTTTTTGATTGGGTTGTTTGTTTTTTTGATATCGAGTTACATGAGCTGTTTGTATATTTTGGAGATTAATCCCTTGTTGGTCACTTGTTTTGCAAATATTTTCTCCCATTCTGAGAGTTTTCTTTTTGTCTTGTTTATGGTTTCCTTTGCTGTGTAAGAAAATGCTGATTTAAATAATATTTTACATTAATAATGAGATTGAATGATTTTCAAATTTTAATTTCTCATTTATAACTATTATTAATTTCTGTTTGGTTGCTTTTTCCTTATAGGTATGTTTGTATGTGTGTGAAGGTGAGTGTGTTCATATATCAATTCTTTGTCTCTTATATACGTTGCAAATATTTTTTTCTAGTTATTATTTGATTTTTAACTTTGTTAATAAGGTCTTTTCTTACATGGTTTTATGTCATACAGTTTATTTAAAAATGTGTGTGTGTGTGTGTGTGTGTATGTGAATGCTTTCTGGTACAAGGTAATAAACACATTCTCCTATATTTTCCTTGGATTTTTTAGCTTTACATATTATTAATAGCTTTACTGAGATAAATATCACGTATCATACCATTCCCTTATTTAAAGCAGTTCTTAGTTCTCCTATTCAATAGTTCTTAGTATATTTACAGAATTGTGCAGCCTTCACCACAATCAATTTTAGAACATTTTCATCTGCCCCCTAAAAAACCCCATGCCCATTTGTAGCAACTTTCCATTTCCCCTCATCATGCCCCTACCTCCCGACCGTAGGTGATCAGTTTTTGTTTCTATAGTTTTGCCTATTCTGGACATATATAAATGGGGTCATATTATATGTGGTCTTTTGTGACTGGCTTCTTTCACTTAGCATAATTTTTTTTTTTTTTGGGAAACCACTAGCACATCTCAGTGTAGCTGTACCACTTTCCTATCACATTATGTACATCACAGTGCTACATGTTTTTTTTGTTGTTGTTGTTGTTTTTAATTTTATTTATTTTTGGCTGTGTTGGGTCTTCACTGCTGCATGTGAGCCTTGTCCAGTTGCGGCTCGCGGGCTCTAGGCAGGCGGGCCTCAGCAGTTGTGGCTCGCGAGCCCAGTTGCTCTGCGGCATGCGGGATCCTCCCAGACCAGGGACCGAACCCATATCCCCCGCATTGGCAGGTGGACTCCTATACGCTGCACCACCAGGGAAGCCCAGCATAATATTTTTAAGTTTCATCCATGTTATAGCTTTATGTTTTTATAATTAGAGCTTTAACCTATCTGGAATTTATTGACCTGTATAATAAATTGGGTTAATAATATAAATATAAATATATATATACTATATAATATAGATTGTTGATCTTTTTGAAAAGCTTAGCCAGTTGTATCAGTACTATTTTTTTTAACATCTTTATTGGATTATAATTGCTTTACAATGTTGTGTTAGTTTCTGCTGTATAGCAAAGTGAACCAGCTGTACATATACATATATCCCCATATCTCCTCCCTCTTGCGTCTCCCTCCCACCCTCCCTATCCCATCACTCTAGGTGGACACAAAGCACCGAGCTGATCTCCCTGTGCTATGCGGCTACTTCCCACTAGCTACCTATTTCACCTTTGGTAGTGTATATATGTCCATACCACTCTCTCACTTCATCCCAGCTTACCCTTCCCCCTTCCTGTGTCCTCAAGTCCATTCTCTATGTCTACATCTTTATTCCTGTCCTGCCCCTAGGTTCTTCAGAACCATTTTTTTAAATTCCATATATATATGTTAACATGGTATTTGTTTTTCTCTTTCTGACTTACTTCACTCTGTATGACTGACTCTAGGTCCATCCACCTCACTACAAATAACTCAATTTCGTTTCTTTTTATGGCTGAGTAATATTCCATTGTATATATGGGCCACATCTTCTTTATCCATTCATCTGTCGATGGACACTTAGGTTGCTTCCATGTCCTGGCTGTTGTAAATAGTGCTGCAGTGAACATTGTGGTACATGACTCTTTGAATTATGGTTTTCTCAGGGTATATGCCCAGTAATGGGATTGCTGGGTTGTATGGTAGTTCTGTTTTTAGTTTTTTAAGGAACCTCCATACTGTTCTCCATGTATCAGTACTATTTACTTAAGATTCAGGCCATCCTTTTCCCACTAATCTTTCTCCCTCATCTATATGGATGGACCTGTGTCTGAACTAGGTTTGTTTATTCTTGTGCTGCCATCACACGATGGTGAGGACTGTAGCCTGATAGTATAGTTTTGCTATATAGTAGCGCAAGTCTTCCCTCTTTTTCCTTTTCCTAAGATTTTCTTGGTGATTCTTTCACATTTTTCCCTTCCCTTTGAATTTTAGAATTGGCTTGTCAGATTTCATCAGAACATTGTTTAAATTTTTATTGGAACTTTGTTAAAATTGTAGATTAATTTTTGAAGAATTTTTAACTTTATAATATTGGGTTTTCCAATCTTTTAATTGAATTTATGGCTATATGTTTAATTCATTAGAGGGAGGGTAGATATTCCACCTGGAATTAGCTTTTTAATTGGTTATTGATGTATAGGAAGGTCACTTACTGAGATAGAAACTGCACGGGGGAGGAGTAGAGTTGGATAAAAAGATAATGAGATCTGCTTAGATGCATTGTGCCTGAGCTGTTTATGAGAAATGAAGACAGAGATGTATACACCAAATATTGTACCCCTAATTTTGGTGACGTTTTTAGAATGGCAATGGAAAGGCAAATGGTCCATAAGTTCTTTTGAAGAAGAATATGATATTGAGACCAAAAATGAAATTATTGGATTTGAAAACAAATCCCATAGCTTCTCACATAGTTGCAAATTTCTTTTTTTAATAAAGGGGAAACAAAACACCACTAACTGTTTGATTTGACTCACCTCATGAAGAAGCTACTGGAATATTCTTGAACTCATAGCTGGTCAAGCTCCCTTCAGCCTTCCCCTTTCTCCAAGGTCTGGTTGCAGTTGTATTTTTCCATTACCCCAGGTTTCAGCACAGCAGGTTGTAATCTGGGTTTCCTAGGCAACCTAAGTGGTTAAAATGAAGGTGATGATAACAGTAGCCAGTGATATTCCTCTTCCCTGTACACAGCAACTCTTGTAAGATCCCTAATTTCTCAGTTTGAAGTCCTTCTCACATATCTCAAAAAACCCTCCAGGGCATCTTGGTGGATTTCCAAGCATGGTCCTCTTAGGTTCCTCACAGAGTCTGACTTCTCCCCCTCTGCTGCTGGGCCTCCTCCACGGTGACTTGATGCCTGTTCTCTGGTGTCCACCAAGACACTGGGGGTGGGGGGGTGACACATGGCCACATCCAGCACAGGGTCATGCTGCCTTTCAGTTGGGCCACAACTGACATTCTGCTGTGTCAAAGATGTGGTAGCAGATGCACAGAAGCCCTGCTGTATTCTCTAGTGAAGTGGGGAGACTCTTCCCTGTCTCTAAACCTCATGTAACGTTCTCACCTGGCCAGAGGAGAACCGTCTTGGGCTCTCGACAAACACCTGTCTGCATGGGATGGGGTAGCTGGCTGTGCCGAGTGACTGCACTGTGCTCAACATCTCCTGCCTCTCCAGTTGTCCAGCTGGGTGTGGGCCCCTGACCTTGAACCAAGCTTGTGTGCCTGATTACCAGTCTCTTCAGTCTTGGTTCCATAGATTTTTGGTGTCCCATCACTGGGCCCGTCCAGAAATGATAAGAATGTCTGAATCCTAGGATGACGACTGTTTAGGTTCGGGCTGGAACCCCTTCTGCTCATCTAAGGAAATGATTCTGAATCATGTATTAAGTTTGAATCATCCTAATAGGCCTGTAGCCATCTGCTCATACTTGTAAGAAAAGAGACAAATTGTGGTTTGGGGCATATGGCTTTTGCTATTAAAGCTTATTGTCTTCTTTTAATGGTGAAAACGATACATTGTTTAAAACTAAGGAAATGTTATATCATGTGACTAAATGTACAATGAAATACTATATAAGTTATATTTATGATCTGATGCTCAGACCAAAGGAATGAATATGAAGGCAGGAATGGATGGAGCATGGAGAAAATTGTGGCCATGCACAAAAAAACCAGATTATATCTTGCTTATCACTTTTTTTTTTTTTTTTGATTGGGAGTGGCTGGAAGTTGTCAGAGAGAGTGCCTGGATGGCCATTCTTCCTTTCACCTAGTAGTGAGTATTGGGAACTACTTTCGCTGTGTTTGTCCTTTTCTTCACTTCAAAGGGATAAAGAGGTTTGGTGACCTCAGCGTGACCAAGTCTTCAGGACCTGCTGTGGAGGACACTCATTATGACTTCTCTGCTTTTGATTGATTTGAGCTATTGGAAACACAGAGAAGTTAATTTTAGAGAGTACCACCTTGACAATGTTAAAGTTTTCCAGCAGTCTGTATAGATAGAAAGGTGGATCTGAGACGTGAACTTTAGAAGCATGCTGTTCTAACTCAACCTCTTCTTTAGACAGAACTTCCAGTCCATTGTTCAATCTATTCTAACAATATTTCAAAGACAGCCTGTGGTTACATAACCCCATGGCTCACAGCATTATTATTTAGGGAAAATTTTCCACCTTTTGAAATGTAAGGCACATATTCCTGTTCCATCTTTAGTGAAAATGACAGACAAATCGTTATTTGGCCTTTCTGGCTCCAAATTGCATGTGGAAAGGGATATAAAGGAAAGTACATAAAGTTTTTTTTTCTTTTAAACAACAGAAATTTATTCTTTCACAGTTCTGGAGCACAGAAGTAAAAAAATCAAGGTGGTAGCGTGGTTGGTACTGTCTGGAAGCTCTGAGACAGCATCCATTCCATGTTTCTCACCTAGTTTGTAGTGGCTGTCGGCAATTCTTGGTGTTCCTTGGCTTTAGCTGCATAACTTAAATCTTTGTCTTCGTCTTTACCTGGACTCTATGTCTCTGTGCCTTCTCCTTTTTTGTCTCTTATAAGGAAACTTGTCATTGGATTTAGGGCCCAACCTAAGTCCAGGATG
This sequence comes from Lagenorhynchus albirostris, assembly GCF_949774975.1. Lineage (NCBI taxonomy): Eukaryota > Metazoa > Chordata > Mammalia > Artiodactyla > Delphinidae > Lagenorhynchus > Lagenorhynchus albirostris. The sequence continues at coordinate 180,503,547 of NC_083095.1, forward strand.
ATCTCATCATGAGATCCTTAATGGAATTACATCATTTCCAAATGAGATCACATTCCTAAGTACTGGGGGTTAGGACCTGCCACAGAAAGTACATAAGCTTTGATGTCAGACAGACTTGAATTTAAATCCTGGCTTCACCACTTCCTAGCTGTGTGACCTTGGAAAAGTCATTCAACCTCTCTGAATTTCTCTTTCTGCAACTCTAAAGTAGAGCTCAAATGTCTATCTCAGCAGGTAGTTAATATGAGTTAAATGAAATGATAGATGTAAACAGGGCTGTTGAATACATTATGTATTCAACAAATGCACTTGACCTATATGTTATTTTCAAATGTGCCCAACATCTAAGTCACTATTTTGTATTGATCTTGCTGCTTATGTAGCTGGTGACGTCAGCAAGGAAAGTTCATTACAATCAAGGAAGTCTCTAGAAATCTAGTTACAGCCTGAAGATTGGACTGATACCAAGGAGAATGAATTATTTTGCAACCTAAGATTAGTTCGGTGAAAAAGATTAATGAGTCATATTATACAATCGACTCAAGCTAATGACAAATGGATATGTTCTGGCTTTTAGCTAGAGTTGATTTAATAATATTTGTGCAACAACAGCATTAAATTCAAAATCTGTTCTAGTGAATTGAACTTCACCCAGAACTTCCCTCTCAGAGATGAGGTCATTTGGGGGCAACCCCCTGTTCTGTGGAGGTTCAGGGTCCTCCAGAACCTGTTCAATCCTCAAACACCCTGTGCTTTCTGCTTCCTACTGTGATGTAACTATGAGATGACTGAAGCTCTCATCTACCTATTTGCATGAATTATGTTATCTGGAAGAATCATAGATTAAACCAGAATCAGGCATTGATACCTTCATTGGCAGTAATTTATCTGGTTAACCCTAGCAAAGATTAGAGTCCTGAGGTAGGTTGTGCTGGAGAAAAACAAGTCATGATGGGAGACTCAGACCCCTGGGAAGAAGTGGGTCATCTACAGGGGCTGAGCAACGACTGGTGGGGGGTATTTATTACCCTGAGCTATCAGAACATTCTGCTTACATTTCTATTGGTATTTGGGTCAATGATGCCTTGTTTGGACATTCCTGTTTTCATATTCCTGTCATTCCCACTAAGTTATAATATCTTCAAGGGAAGAGAGCTTCCCTTTCATATTTGTAACTTTTCCTCAGAGCCATCCTTGCATGTAGTAGGTATTCAGTAAATTCCTGTTGAATGAATAAGTTAATGGAATTAAAGGGGATGTGCAAAGTGGAATGAAAAGGCATTGAAGAAAATTTGGGTTTTTTCGACTAAGGTTGAACTTCAGAATTCTACTTCCATTTGTTGCTTCATGTAAACTATGCTTCTGTGAAGTCTTGTCTATTTTCTACCCCTTCCTTTTGATCTTTATGACCATCACCTCCAGTACATTAGCAGACTCACCTCCTATGTGAGACATGTGACTGTCTCTACTTTTTCCTTCTCACTGAACACCTGGCATCCAGTTGACAGTGCTCAGAGTGACCAGGAAGAAATCCACCACTTCATTCTAATATCATGTGAACAAGAAACAATCAGGGATCACCATGGTTACAGAGTGTTCTATCCTTAAGTTCAAATTACAGTACAAAAATTAATTCACTAATAAAGGCAAACAAATATTGAACACACCACCATACACCAAGACTGAAAATAGAGTGTTACCCAAGATAGATACTGCAGGGGACAACAGCAAGCATCTGATGAATACAATTTTGTTGCCATGAACAACTTTTAAAATTTGCTCTGGAATATAGGAATGATTTCATATTACAGAAAAATTCATCTCAATGCTTCTTTCATTGGAATGGATTGCATTGATCCTTTCTCCTTATTTTCCCATGGGGGAAGAATATATCCTGATACTTTTTATAATAAAAATTTTTTTTTAAAGTTTATTTATTTATTTATTTATGGCTGCATCAGGTCTTAGTTGCGGCATGCGGGATCTTGGCTGTGGCATGAGGGATGTTTCGCTGCGGCGTGCGGGCTTCTCTAGTTGTGGCACATGGGCTTAGTTGCCCCCCAGCATGTGGGATCTTAGTTCCCCGATGGATCCCCAGGGATCGAACCCTCATCCCCTGCATTAGAAGGTGGATTTTTAACCACTAGACCACCAAGGAAGTCCCTATAATTAGAATTTTTATCTTGAGGTAGTTGTAGACTTACATGCAGTTGTAGGAAATACTAGAGAGTTCCCATGTGCCCTTTAGACAGTTTCACCCAATGGTAACATCTTGCAAAAGGACAAAACAGTACCACAATGGGATATTGACGTTGATACAGCCTAGATGCGAAGTATTTCCATCACCACCAGGGCCCCTCATATTGCTCATTTATAGCCGCATCTACTTTCCTCCCGCTCACTCTCTTTTTAATCCCTAGAAACTAATCTGGGCTTCATTTCTATAATTTTGTCGTTTCAAGAATGTTACATAGATGAAATCATACAGTCTTGTAACCTTTTGGGATTGGCTTTTTTTCAAAGTAATTCTCTGGAGATCCATCCAGGTGGTTGCATGTATTCATAGTCCATTCCCTTTTTTAAAAATAATTAATTAAATTATTTATTTTCGACTGCATTGGGTCTTCGTTGCTGCGTGCGGGCTTTCTCTAGTTGTGGCGAGTGGGGGCTCCTCTTCCTTGCTGTGCACGGGCTTCTCATTGTGGTGGTTTCTTTTGCTGCAGAGCACGGGATCTAGGCACGCGGGCTTCAGTAGTTGTGGCACGCAGGCTCAGTAGTTGTGGCGCACGGGCTTAGTTGCTCCACAGCATGTGGGATCTTCCCGGACCAGGGATCAAACCCATGTCCCCTGCACTGGCAGGCGGATTCTTAACCACTGCGCCACCAGGGAGGTCCCAGTCCATTCCTTTTTATTGCTATGGTATGGATGTACTGTCGTTTGTTTAGCCATTCACCCATTTCCAATTTTGGGCTATTACAAATAAATATACTATAAACATTCTTGTGTAGATTTTGGTATGAACATAAGTCTTCTTTTCTTTGGGTTAAATGTTCGGGAGTGTGATTGCTGGGTTGGATGGTAGTTGCATGTTTAGTTTTTTTGTTTGTTTGTTTTAAGAAACTACCTCACTTTTCTAGGATGGATGTACTGTTTTACATTCCCACTAACGATGTATGAGTGATCCAGTTTCTCAGCTTTCTTGGCAGCATTAGGTGTTGTCATTATTTTTTATTTTATTTTAAAATTATTTATTTATTTATTTATTTGGCTGCACCAGGTCTTAACTGTGACATGGGAGATCTGGTTCCCTGAGCAGGGATCGAACCTGGGCCCCCTGCACTGGGAGTGCAGAGTCTTAACCACTGGACCACCAGGGAAGTCTCTGTTACTATTTTTTATTTTAGCCATTCTGATATGTGTGTAGGGGTATCTCATTATGATTTTAATTTGCATTTCTCTAATGGTTAATGATGTTGAACATCTCATACGCTTATTTGCCATTTGTATAGCTTCTTCGGTGAAATGTCTCTTCCTGTCTTTTGCCCATGTTCTAATTCTGTTTTTAATTTTTTTCTTTTTTTTACTGTTGAACAATTTAGAGAGTCCTTTATATAGCCTAGATATCAGTCCTGTGTCTAATATGTGGTTTGCAACTAGTTTTGTTCCCCAGTCTGTAGCTAGTTTTTTAATTCTCTTAGTAGAGTCTTTCACAGAGTAAAAGTTTATAATTTTTTTTTTGCGATATGCGGGCCTCTCACTGTTGTGGCCTCTCCCGTTGCGGAGCACAGTCTCCGGTAAAAGTTTATAATTTTTATGCAGTCCAACTTATCAACTTTTACTTATGGATTGTGCTTTCAATGTCAAGTCTAAGAAGTCTGCCTAGATCCTGAAGAATTTCTCCTATTTTTTCTGAAAGTTTTATAACTTTACAGTTAAGTTTGTGATACATTTTAAGTTAATTTTTGTATAAAGTGTGAGACAGATTGAAGTTTATTTTTTATTTTTTTGCCTGTGGTTACAGTTAAGTTTGTGATACATTTTAAGTTAATTTTTGTATAAAGTGTGAGACAGATTGAAGTTTATTTTTTATTTTTTTGCCTGTGGATGTCCAATTGCTCCAGTACCATTTGTTGAAAAAGCTATCTTTTCTCCATTGTATTGCTTTTGCACCTTTGTCAAAAATCAGTTGGGCATTATTTGTGAGGGTCTCTTCCTGGGTTCTCTATTCTGTTCCATTGATCTATGTGTTTATTCCTTCACCAATATCATATAGTTTTGATTTACTGTAGTACAGTACAGATAGTATAGATTACTATAGTACATCCTGAAATCAGGTAGACTGAATACATGGATACCTAAACTAAAAATACAGTACCGTTCACAATCATTCAAAAAACTAAATACTTAGGTGTGAAGCTAACAAAACATGTATGGGACTTCTATGAAAAAGACTACATAACACTGATGAAAGAAATCAAAGAGGATGTAAATAAGGGGAGAGAGATACTGTGTTCATGGATTAGAAGACTCAACATAGTAAAGATGTCAATTCTCCCCAAATTGATATGCAGATTTAATATATATCATATCAAAATTCCAGTGAGTTTTCTGCAAGCATACATAAGATTATGCCAAAATTTATATGAAAAGGCGAAGGAACTCATAGCTAAAATAATTTTGAAAAATAAGAATAAAGTAAGAAGAATCTCTCTTCTCTTTTTGGGAATTGATGACATACATATTAAATATTTTCTTATAGTTCTAGAGGTCCCTGAGTCTCTCTTCATTTTTTTCTCTGTTGTTAAGGTTGAATAATTTCTATTATTCTGTCTGCCAGTTCACTAATTCTTTCCTCTCTCTTCTCCATTCTGCTATTGGAATCCACCCAATGGGCTTTTTTTTTTTTAAGATTTTTTTTTTTATTTGATGTGGACCATTTTTAAAGTCTTTATTGAATTTGTTACAATATTGCTTCTGTTTCATGTTTTGGTTTTTTGGCCGCGAGGCATGTGGGATCTTAGCTCCCCAACCAGGGATTGAACCTGCACCCCCTACATTGGAAGGCGAAGTCTTAACCACTGGACTGCTAGGGAAGTCCCTGGTCTTTTAATGTCAGTTGTTGTGTTTTGTTTTGTTATTGTTTTGTTATTGTGCTTTTCAGTTCTAAAATTTCCATTTGTTTTTTCTTCATTATCTCCTAATTCTTCTTGGAGACAATTTTTCATGCTAAGGCTTTCTGTTTTTTCATGTTTCAAATATGTACACAATTGGTCTTGAAAGTATTTTTATCATGGCTGCTTTGAAATATTTGTTGGATAATTCCAACATCTCTGTCTCTTGAGATTAGTATCCATTGACTTTTTATTAAAATTTGGACATTTTCATATTGTATTAGGAGACTCTAGATCTTATATAAATCTCTGTTTTTAGCTGGAAGTTTCTGACAGTGCTCTCACAGGGAAAGGGGACCCTTATTACTGCCAGGGGGATCTGGGTGGTCCAGATTCCCCATTTGGCACCTGTTGATACCAGAGCAGGGAGGCTCCTAGTTGCACCTAGGCAGGGATGGGAGTTCCAGCTCTCCAGAGATACTGCAGTGGGGTTGGCCTTGTTACCACTGGGCCGTAGTGAAATTTTTGACTGTCCACTAGGCCTTCTCTGACATTACTTCAGTGGGGTATATTCACATGTTTTTAAAAAGTTCCTTATAGCTAGGAAATGGACGTGACTAAATTTCCTTAATGCACTTTTTACTTTTCCATTTCTATCATTTCCCTGCTGATTAATTCTTTTATTGACAGGAGGCATCTTCCCCTGTCTGAGTCTGGCAACTGCCTAGATGCTTCTTCTTCACCCATGATGAATTTTCTTGCGTGCAGCTACTGTTTTCTCTCATCTTTATTTCTGCTCCTCCTACTGTTTATCACAATTCGCCTCCTCTTTGCCTTGCTTCTCATTGTCTGTTCCTTTTGAAGGTTTGTTTGTATTGTGTGTGCTCTTTTCAGAACATTTCACTTTTAAAATAAGGGGGTTAAGTTGAAGTGCTGAGAGGGCACGTCAATGCATCCTGAGCTGAGATTTCTCCCGGTGAGTGGAGCAGGGCGTCCCAAGCTGACAGGGGAAGGGTCCATAGGAGACATGAGCTGAGGGGCTGATTTTGAAGACTAAAACCCATTTCCTCTGAGGAAAGGAAACAGGACAAAACTATTTTGGACCGTATTTCCTTGTCCCATACCATGTGGGTGGTAGGGTGGCAGTCAGAAGCTATAAATAGATAAACTTTGCTAGGAGCATATTAAAGAACCATCAGGAAATGGCTGGCCTTGTTCATGATAGTTTAGAAAGTAGCATGTTCCCAGCTGATACCTTTATCTCTAGTTTCACTTTTGCAAATATTATTCATGGATATTGTCACCCCTTTGTCAATCTCCGGGATTCTCAGAGGTGTCCTTTTAATTCATGCCCCATCCTCCCTGCTCTACACACTCTTGGGCTTCTGGATGGCCAAATCGGATTTCAGTGATTGATTAGCAAGTTCTGCTAATGATTTTGATTAGTTTTATTTGTTTTGCATGTAATTATCTTTTCTTGGTAATTAGAAGTTAGTCACAGTTTTCATACTTGATATAATTTTGGATAAAGAATATCCTAGTTAGACCTAGATATAGTTATAATTTCCAAGCAGTTATAGAACAGGCTATCCAAATTTATAGTGGTTGTATCTTCTGAGGGAAATAGTGTTGCATTTTGTCTTAAAATATAAAGCAGTTTTTGCTTATGAAAGATTACTGATAACACATTGATTGCATTAAAAAGGAATGTTTCTTGACAAATTATTTGCTAGATAAAATAGATATTAATTTAGGACATAGTAACCTTTTCTTTGGAGAGGATTTGAGCGAGGTGGGCTTTTGGATCCGTTTGTTAGATTAATCTCTTTTTCAAATCCCAATTACGCCATATCGGGTGTCTGGAAATGAAAGAGTGCAGTGTCCCTGTCCACCTGTGTTTACAGACCCCAGTAAAACATTATATTTGTGGACTATAGCATTCATCTAGTGTGTGAGCAGGTCTCCCTTTATCCCCTTCGGGAAAATGAAGTGGTTATCTGGATTTATCCAGGTCAGCGGCAAAGCCGGGCTGAGCAGGGCTTTAGCTGATCCTTCTCTGAGTGTGTGGACAGCTGTGTGGCTCCCTGAGCCCCTGCTGAGAAGAGCAGACGCACCCGGGCACCCTGATGGGGTGCAGTAGCCATCCTTCTTTCCCTGGCCTGCCAGGAAGGCCAATGGGACGAGAGCATTGCTGCACTTTTGACAGTGTTCATTCTGTCAGCCGCGTTCCTTTGTAAGCTCTCTTCTGGAGGCACTAATGATGAGTATGAACCGCTTTCTGCGACTACTTTAAGGTCATCTTAATTGGCTATTTTTGACTATAAAGCCTTTTAAAGAGACTAACTGCATATTCTTTGGCACACAGCTGCATATTAATGGCATTTCCTTTGGAATTTGATGAAAGCAGCTTCGCCTCCAATTTTTGTATGATTTGATAGTGGTTACAGAGTAATGTAGACTAAAGCTCCCAGCGTGACACGATTCCTCCTGTGAGCCAAGGGGAACGTCGGCACTGAGTGACTCCCATGCATGTGCTTTATCGCTACCTGGCTGTCGTGAATGGCAGCTCGTGAGCAGGTGAGGGAGCCGCGCCAGGGGACTTGCCAACGTCGGCACTGATGCTGCCGGCTAAACGATTCAACTCCCTTCGGCTTGGTTTTCCCACAGATACTGCTGACTGTGATTGCTGATAGGCTGAATAAGGCTGGAGGTCAACAATCCCAAGACTGCTCTTAATTATTAAAGGATCAACACGTCTTAATGCGTACGTCCTCTGAACTGAGGGCCAATCAACGGGATTTCAGAGAGGGAAACTTTCCCTTTCTCTTTAAATATAGCAAAAAGAAACAAACAAAGCAATTGTTAAGGGGAGCTAAAGGGTTTTCCCTGTATTTTGATTCTAAATTTGGAATTTAAAATATTGAACAGGGAAGCAGCTGTTACTTACCATCCAGACTCAAGCTGCTGTTTGAGTCTCTTTGCCGCCTTCATCTATACTTGGTTAATGGAACCCTGACTGCGTCCCACACCACGGAGCACTTGGACCCAACAGCACAGAGCCTCACTGGAGTCTTGTGTGACTGCCATGAATTAGTGGCTTCTCTCATCCAAAATTAAGCTCCTCGACGTGTAATTATCCATCCCACACATTGAACCTATCTCCAAGGTAAATGTTTCTGCAAGGCTAACCACTGATTGTAGCACAAAACAGATACAAACAATGAGTTCTCCTTTCCCCACCGGCTCCCTGTCACCACCATCAGGCAAGTCGTGCATCCTTGCTCCGGTGGTTGGGCTGGGCTGCTGTAACATTTTTAAAAAATTGAAATATAGGGACTTACCTGGTGGTCCAGTGGGTAAGACTCCACGCTTCCAGTGTAGGGGACCTGGGTTCAATCCCTGCTCAGGGAACTAGATCCCTCATGCATGCTACAACTAAGACCTGGGGTGGCCTAAATAAATAAATATTTTTAAAAAATTGACATACAGTTGATTTACAATATTATGTTAGTTTCAGGTGTGCTGTAACATTTTTGGTGATTACACAAAGGCAAAGCTAGCCCGAGGAAGGGTTGGTGGTGCTTCCCCCCTTTTTTCCTTTCTTTTCAAAATTTGAGGGAAAGGTGTCAAATTTGTTAAAAACCATAAAGTTGGATTTCATTGAAAAATTAGGAAACCACTCAATCAAAATAGTTTACAGTCTACCAAAGGAGTGAGCAGCTGGGTGGGTTATCTCCAAACACATCTTACTTGCAAGATGATGAGACTACCCTGAAACTTTGGCTGCAGTGAGTCATCAGAAGTGTCTGTTCCAATTCTTAGTGAGACGAGGTTTCAGGGAGTCTGCCTGAGTACCACAAGTATGTGGCAACTTCCACATTTAGTTGCTGAGAGGTTGCACACTAATAGCAGAAAAGACAACAGAAACAGGCAATTCACTCTGAAAAAGCAAGGCAACAAAATGGCCAAAACACAGAAAAAGGGAGGTTGAAACTAATTAATAAGCCTAGAAATCCAAATTAAAAATAGATTTTTTGCCTATCACATTTGCAAAGGTATAAGAAATTGTAATACCCAAGATCGGCAAAGGATAAAGTGGATTTACTAGAGTCAGATAGGCTAGTTTTGTTTCCCGGCTCTTCCTCTTACTAACAAAGGGAACTTGGGCATTTCCTTTATTTTCTTGAAGACTGGTTTTGTCATCTGTAAAATGTAGCTAATATTAGTAACCACCTCACAGGGTTTTTGAGGGAATTAGTGAAATAAAGTGTTGAATATATCTTCTGACACACAGTAAACACCCAATTAATATTAGAATAATAATAATTATTATCGGAAGCTAGAATCCTAATACACTGAAAGGGGAGTATAAACTGGTAAAACCTTTAAGAATGAACATTTGACATATATGTTAAAACCTTAATGCTGTGTATACATTTGACTTAGCCATTCCACTTCTAGAAATTCGTTCTTAGGAAACAAGGCATAATGATACATTTTCAAGGATATCCTTCATGGTATTTTTTATAATGATAAAAATGGAAACAATTAAAATGTCTAAAAGTAAGGGAATCGTTAAAAATTACAGTTTGTCCAAAAACACTAATTCAAAAAGATACATGCCTCCCCCCTCCCCCTGCAATGTTCATAGCAGCATTATTTACAATTGCCAAGGTATGGAAGTAACCTAAGTGTCCATCAACAGAGGAATCGGTACTTACCATAACCAGGTACCACAAATTGAGTGACTTAAACAACAGAAATTTATTTTCTCGCAGTCCTAGAGGCTAGATGTCCAAGATCAAGGTTTCATTCAGGGTTGGTTTCACTCTGAGGTCTCTCTCTTTGGCATGCAGTTGGCTGTCTTCTCTCTGTGTCTTCATAGGGTCTTCCCTCTGTAACTGTGTCTAAATTTCCTCTTCTTATAAGGACACCAAGTCATATTGGATTAGAGCCCATTCTAGTGAACTCATTTAACTTAATTACATTTTAAAGATGCTGTCTCCAAATTCGGTCACATTCTGAGGTACTGGAGGTTAGGGCTTCAACATATGAATGGGGGGGAAACACAATTCAGCCCATAACAGAAATCATTTGATAATATTTCTTGTCTGAGTGTTACTCTTCTGAGACATATGGTAAACTACGTGTCCATTCATTTTCCCTTCAGTGGGATATTTTCAGCCCCTTTTCAGAGTCCCTTGAGGAAGACTAAAGACATGTATCTCTCTTGGAAAGTCTGCTCATTGGCCCCAGCATGGGCAGCGGTGGAGATTTCAGTTTGGGTGAAGGTTACTTTAGATTGGTTGTCCTAAATCACCTCTGGAAAACAGCAACATTCAAGGTTTTCCTGGGCACTTTGAGTCTGCTCCAGAGTGAACTTGGGGCTCCTGTCTAGTCCACGGTCCCTAACTCACAGCTCAGAATGAAACATTCCAGGTGGACCTCCCAGGGAGGACTTCCTGAGGTAGAGTGTGGTGTCCCAGCATCTCACCAGATTCAGATGCATAGTCTGAAGATGAAGTCTTCTTCTGGGTTTGGCTGGGGCCACACGAGGAGAATGAGTCACTGGTGAAGAGCAGTAGTAAAAATGGTTCTATAACCCTATCAGCCAGAAGCTTCCTTTATTACATAAATACAATTTACTTGCATTAAAACAGACTTAAAAAAAGAGACGACATAGAAGATTATTCTCAACTGGAGGATTGCTACAGTTTAAGATTAACGTAGAAGTGGAAGTGAAGCTAGAGACATCGAGTTCAACCCCATGTTTGAAAGGTTGGGAAACTGTTCCTCCAAGGCTGTCTGGATTTGCCTCCAGTCACACATCTGATGAGCACCTATGGCTGATCTCAAGTCCCGGGGTCGCTGGTCAGTGTTATTTCCCTGTACTCCATTAGGGCTGGAGGAGCATGTATGCTGGAGGGAATGTGGGATGTAGGACTTAGGACCCGTGAGTTTCCACCCCAGCTCAGCCACTAAGCAGCTGCGTGCCAGTGGGTACCCTGAATCCTCCCTCTGGTCTCCTGTTTTTTTTTTTTTTTAACCTTCAAAATGAAAGTTGGATAATATAGTTCTTTTTTTTTTTTTTTTTTTTTTGCGGTATGCGGGCCTCTCACTGTTGTGGCCTCTCCTGTTGCAGAGCACAGGCTCTGGACGCACAGGCTCAGTGGCCATGGCTCACGGGCCCAGCCGCTCCACGGCATGTGGGATCTTCCCGGACCGGGGCACGAACCCATGTCCCCTGCATTGGCAGGCGGACTCTCAACCACTGTGCCACCAGGGAAGCCCCCCTTTTTTTTAATTTTTAAATTTATTTTATTTATTATTGGCTGCATTGGGTCTTCATTGCTGCGCGTGGGCTTTCTCTCGTTGTGGCCAGAGGGGGCTACTCTTCGTAGCGTGCATGGGCTTCTCATTGCAGTGGCTTCTCTTGTTGCAGAGCACAGGCTCTAGGCACGCGGGCTTCAGTAGTTGGAAATTTTTAAGATAACTCACTCTATGTACCAAAGAACCAAATGTTACAAAAACTGCCTGCTTGTGTGCTGTGGTTCTTGGCAAAGGATCCTGGCTGAAAAGAACTGACAGTTATAGAGCATGACCCCTGCCCCCGGTCTAGCTCCTTCCACCCTCTGTTGTGGGCTTCCAGGGACTTTTGCTCCTGCAGCCATTGGCCACTGAAACTAAGAAGTGAAGTAAGAGCCGTTGAAATGTCCACAGAGCAAAGAGTGGATCGGACCCCATCCTGGTCTGCTCATGATCTGTACACACCACAGTCGTAAGGGAATTCATTAAATCACAGTGAGAAATCACTGTCACAGAGACCTGAAATACTCAGAATCTGCATGTCTTTCTCCCTATAAACAGACTTACATGGGAAGCCAAATAATAATTATAAAATTGCTACATGAGTATGGAATTAGAAAGTGGGGAGTTAATAGCATCAGGCTGATCCATTTCATAAAAGGGATGTTCTTACTAATGGGACCACAGTATTTGAAGTCCATTAGCTAATACTCCTTCATCCCTAGATGTGCTTGGATAGGCATTCTAACACCTACCTCAGTGACTCACCTTGTTCTTTATTTCCTAACTGACCAGTTCCTTTTAATGATTGATACATTCTTTATTTAGACGTGTCAGTATATTTAATCATATCATGGTGAAATTAGCCCTGCCTGGGAGCCATTCTGTCTCTTTAAAATGATGGTCATTCATCCATCAAATATTTATGGAATGTTTCCTGTGCACCAGGCCCTGTGCCCTGCATTAGGCCTGTAAGTGAGGCAAACAAGTGATACAGCCTGGTGGGGGAAATAACAATTACACAAGCAATCACAGTAACGTGTGACATATTACAGGACGAAAAGAGCAAGGAGCCATAGATCACATCTAGTCTAGGGGGCTTCTGGGAGAAAGGGATGCCAGATTTGACACCTGAAGGGTGGCGTAGGGAATGGCAGAGATGAGAAGAGTAGTCCTGGTAAAGGGAGCTTCCTATGTGAAGGCTCTGAGGAGAGAGGGTACAAGCTACCTGTAAGGCACTGAAATACTGTCATCAGGGCTAAGATAGAAGGTGAAGATGACAATGGCTGGTGACCTCAGCAGGGAGCCTCATGAAGGATCTTAGCAGACCTGTTAGGTAGATTGGACTCTTTCCTAAAAACAGCGGGGGAAACTTTGGGGCATTTTAAGCAGAATGATGATTAGGTTTGCAGTTCAGAAAGATCACTCTGGCTGTAGCATGGAGAAGGGATTTGCAGGCAGAAAGATTAGAAAAAGTGAGGCCAATGAGAGGGTCATGGCATTACTGCAGGCAAGAATGGATGGTGGGTTGATAGGGTGAGTCAGGGTAGTCACAGTGAGAATGGAGAAAATAGTGTTTTCAGATGTATTTATGGGGAAGAATAGATAAGACTTGATGCCTAGACGAATCTGAAAGGCGGAGGCGATGAGGAATCAAGAACAACTCCAGGTTTGCTGAGATAAGGGATAGTAGGGGAAGATCGGGTGTGGGGAGAAGATGATGAATTCAGGCCAGAACTAATTGCGTTTGAAGCATTCATGAGTCTGGAAGGCAGCTGGATACGTAAATCTATAGCTCCGGAGAATTGTCGGAGCTGGAGATAAGATCTTAGAATCATCATCATCAGTGCAGTCTTCGAAGCTACGAGAAGAGATGAGCTCATTTATGGGAAATCTGGAGAATATAAGAAGAGATCAGCAGGAATTCCCTGGCGTTCCAGTGGTTAGGACTCTGAGCTCTCACTGCCGAAGGCCCTGGGTTCAATCCCTGGTCAGGGAACTAAGATCCCACAAGTTGCGTGGTCAAAAAACAAACCAACAAACAACGACAACAAAAAAAACAAAAAAGAAAAAGAAGAGTTCAGCAGTAAATTTCTGCTGGAATAAAAGCAGCCTGAGAGGTAGAAGGAAGTGGTTTAGAGGAACAACAATTCAACCCTCAGATCCTGTCCTGTGTGTTTGCTTTAGGACAATTTTCCTTTTCTGATTTTCTTAGCACAGGTTTCTCTGGAAAATATCCTAAGGCAGGTGTTAAAGTGGTGTTCATGCTTTATATAGTATGTTCAAACCCAGTGTAGCAAGGATGAGGAAAAAGGAAGAGAAAGAATCAGAGCAAAATGATGCTCAGTGGGGACCAGACCATGAAAGATCTTACTAGATGTGTTAAGGAACCTGGACTCTATCCATGCTTCCTACCGTTGCTACCATTTCACAATGAGCAGGCGCCCCAGACTGCTGAGTTCCAGCAACATATCAGATGCCTGGTCCAACCAGGTCTCCAGCAGAGCAAACACAGGGAACAGTGGAATTGTGGCACACGCTTGGGAAGTTGATGAAGGAAAAGAGCTGGCAAAAAAGAAAAAGTAAAGAAATGAATGAATGGTTACTGGAGGTTCGGTGAAGCGCCCTTTTGTGCTCGTTGCACGAAAGTGTAGCTTCATAATACTAAACTCTCGTTTGAGGAGAGCAGATCAGGTTATAAAATTTATGACAGCTTCCTGCACCTTCTGCCATTTGGCTTTTGGGCTCACTTACAATATAATGGACACAGTGCTCTTTGTGCCCCATAGGTCAGCAGAAGGATTATCTTCCTGCCTCTGATATAGCATATTCTCATTTAAGAGCGGTCTTTCCTGATCTTTGCTTGCTTCTCCCCCACCTGTCCCTCCAGTTTGCACATTTGCCGAAAATCAAGCTAGAACTCACAGCTCTCCCTGTAATGTAACATGTCTGCGATGCTCAGTGTTAACTCACTGAATTGAAAGGATCAAACAGACTAAACTTTTCTAAACAAGAAAAGCCTCTTATGTTGAATGCTTCCTGAAAATTTGCATATTTTCATTTCACTGCTTTATAAATTATCACCAGGAAGTTAAATCTTTGTAGTCCATAAACAATATGGTGAAGTGCAATTCTTTTTTCTCTAATGGATTTGTTTTTAAAGAAACAAAAGCTTGGATTCAAATGTTTCAAAGATGTTTTCTATGATCACTTGTTATTTAAAACTCATTCATTAAACATCTGATGAATAGGTCTATTACATTTTCTTAAGCCGATGAAACGCTTGTTTTGGAAGGATGGAATGAATAATCACACAGTGATTTCACTGCAATACATCTTTGTAGATGTCCAGCGTTATATGGAATTGTGTCACAATTTGCTCTACAAATTGACAGGCTAGCAATCATTATTTTTCATGTATAAGCAGGAGTCCACCTTTGATCTTAATCATATTTTCAGAGGTGGAGGTGGTGAAGCATTATTATTTTCCCTGCGTAGAAAATGCCACAAAATAAATCATGTGCAGGGCTGTCATAACGGCCACAATGGTTATGACAGGAAAAAAGAATAGTTACAGCTACCCTTCAGTACACAGTGAAATAGTGAACAATCTGTTAAATATCTCTGGAGTCAATTAAACTGGCATATGATCAGTTTGGTGGCTGCCAGCCTCACTGGGAGCCAATTAGAATTCCCCCAAAATGAAAATGGATGAATCTGGAAAAACACTCTTAGGTTTACGAGGAAAAGCAAAACACATCATTGAGCTAAGAATAATCTTGGCAGGCATTCTCTGAAGGCTCTCGGTCAGCAGAGGACTTTGTAGTTGTGCCATGTTCACAGTGTTTTGACTGTTTCTTCTGCAATATTTTAAGCTATCACTGCAAGGGAATTAAATTAGTCAGATTTAGCCTCCACAATGCGACAGAACCATTTTGCAAATTGCAGCCATTATTAATTTTGTTCCAGAAGCAGCCTTGCATGAAACGTTCGTGTGATTTTTCTTTTCTTTTTGCATTTAAACTACAGATAAACACCACAGGTTGCTCCAAATGAATGCTATGAAAATGCTGAAGACTTTACTGCAATTTCTTTTAAAGTCAGCTCTTCAATTGTGAAAGATGTTCGAACAATCTAATGATGGATGTTCATTAGTTCACTGCTGTCAAGACAAGTTACTCCACATCTCTGGTACTGATCTTGTTTTTGCAGTCATGGTTGAGTGGTTGAAGAAAAAACACTCCACAGAGCTCTCTCGACTGTGTCCAAACCGGCACCCGCTTGAAATATCATTGGCTTACTCAGCAGCATCAAAACCCACAAAAGCAAATAGGTTAGATCCATCCCAGAGACTTTTCTGCAGCAGTGAATGGATTTGCCCTCTTTAGAGCAGGGAGCACAGTTCCAACACAATTTTTCTTATTGGACCAGACTAAGGAATTTACTTCAAATGAGGTTGCTGGTTGTCCTGTGGAAGCTGTGTCAGAATAAATATTCACCAACTCTTCAGAGGCATAATTTGTTCATTCTCCCATGAAGCATTTGTGCCCCGTGAACTGTACATAGCGACTTTGTTTAGACAGAAGAAAAATTCTTCTACTCTGTTAGCTCAGGTAAGGTACCATTTTAATGAAAACACATTAACATCCAGTTCTTTGCAAAGGGCCCATTTTCACATGCCAGATGTCCTGAAGCAGTCGCTCTTTGTTACTTGTTCACAATCAATTTTCTTTTTTTAAAATTTATTTATTTACTTATGCATTTTTGGCTGCATTGGGTCTTCTTTGCTGCACGTGGGCTTTCTCTAGTTGCGGCGAGCAGGAGCTACTCTGTGTTGAAGTGTGTGGGCTTCTCATCTCAGTGGCTTCTCTTGTTGCAGAGCACAGGCTCTAAGTGCATGGGCTTCAGTAGTTGTGGCATGCGGGCTCAGTAGTTGTGGCTCACGGGCTCAGTAGTTGTGGCTCGCAGGCTCTGGAGCTCAGGCTCGGCATTTGTGGCGCATGGGCCTAGTTGCTCTGCGGCACGTGGGATCTTCCCGGACCAGGGCTTGAACCCGTGTCCCCTGCACTGGCAGACGGATTCCCAACCACTGCACCACCAGGGAAGTCCCCACAATCAATTTTATTAAGGGAAAAATTCCAAGTGACAGATGTCACCAGTGAATGTCCACATCAGTTTAACAAAGAAGCGCTTTGAAATGTATCATTGTTGGTAACTATTTAAATGCAAAGCCTATACTGTTACGATTTGACAAGATGTAAAGCTTTTCAGATGCAGGAGGACAGTCACTGCCAACTCCTCATGTGGTAGAGCATATACTTCATCCTTCTCTGCATCCAAACCTTCCTAAACCTAAGATAGTGCTGGACATAATGGGCATCTCCATAAGAGGAGATGCTTGATGATGAAAGAGATGGTGACTATGGCCCAGTGCTTTTTATGGAGGTGACGGAGGTGTCTGACTGATTGAAAGAAAAGACTAGAGAGGCTGGATATGTCATGACCAGTAGGAACAGGATGGGATGTACCATCAAGAACAGACAACAGTTTTTATGAAAAAGCATGAAAATTCATTCTTTCTAAAAATATTGTGTTCCTACTAAGTATAAAATATTAGGTAGAAATTCTAAGTGATACAAAATCGCTGTGGGATAACTTAGATTTCCTGATGTGGCTTGGGCCGAGAATGGTGGCATCTCATTTCTCTGTCTTGAAATTTAAGGACTGTCAACTGTGGGCCTCCAGTTAACAGAAGGTCTCAGTATTGGTTTATAATGATCTTGAAATGAGGTCGTTAGAACTGTCCCTAAAGTGGAGCACTTTGGGAGAACTTCTTCTATTGGACTGAGAATTAGGCAATAGGAGCTCTAGGGATACTAAAAATGACCTTGGGAATGTTAGGTCATTCCTAACACCAACACCCCATGTGTGTTTAAAGCAGCCGTCAAGTATGTTAAGGCTTATATCTTATTCCTTCGTCCACTGACTCTGGAAATGTCAACACCATTTATTGTGTGCAAGGTAGCCTCCATCTGTATATGTCAAGCTGGGACACCCCTCTTCTGTTGGCCCCGTAAAGGGAAGGCTCCTTGTCCCCTAATATCCTGGACATGACAAATTCCATGTCCTCACTGTAAAGGCGTCATTCAGAAACTTGTTTGATCCTTTTCTCTTCATATGCCCTGCCCAGCTGACAAAGGTATTCTTATTTTTTTTGCCAGGGATAACTTCTTCTCCTTAGACTTTTGAATCTTTTAAATATTTAACATATTAAACCAAGTGCTACAGCCGAGCCTCCTCTTTCACTGGTATCAGGGATAATACTGGGGCAGATAGGGTTGGAAATAACTCCTTGTCAAAGAGACATATTTTTTTCAATTCGGTCTCTGATTAAATCAGTGCTTCCAATTTATCATAGCATGTTAGTAACAAAACCAGTCAATTTTTTGCCAGGGCCATTCCATTTTCTAGTAAAATCTCCAGGACACAAAGAGTACATTTATCATGAGGGGATCATAAAGGTTCACTTTGACATGTCAAGGGAGACTGATTATATGTATTCTTTTCATGAGATGCTGAAAATCTATGTGTATGTCAGTATGTCAAGAAACTACAGCTCTTGACAACTTTCCTACCTCCAAAATTAGACTGCTGGCTCCCCCAATTAGGGGAAATTTCCACTTCTAGCTTGCTATGGACTGAATATTTGGGTCCCCACTAATTCATATGTTGAAATCTAACCGCCAAGGTGATGGTGTTAAGACGTGGGGCTTTTGGGAGGTACTTAGGTCATGAGGGTGGGATTAGTGCCCTTATAAAAGAGATCCCAGAGAAATTAAAAAAAAATTAAAAAAGAAAAACAATAAAAGAGATCCCAGAGAGATGTCCCTTCCACATGTGAGGCCACAGCAAAAAGGCACCATCTATAAACCAGGAAGTGGGCTCTTATCAGACACCAAATCTGCTGGTACTGTGATCTTGGACTTCTCACCCTCCAGAACTGTGAGAAATAAATATTTGTTTTATAAGCCACCTAGTTTTTAGTATTTTCGTTATTACAGCCGAAACTAAGATGTAGCTTAAATATAGTTCCTACTATGTTGTAAATAAATAGAATTTTTAAGCTTTAAGCACATTTATAATATACAGATAATTAGGAAAGCAAACACTTTTTACAGTTTTTATTATGGAAAATTTCATATACTCAAAGGTCGAGAGTATAGTATAATAAACCCACATATACCCAACTTCAGCAGTTATCAACATTTAGCTAATTATGCCTCTGTCCCGCCACCCATTTTTTTGCTGCAGTATTTTAAAACAAATCCCAGACATCATGTTATTTCATACCTAAAGCTTTCGTATGCATTTCTAACTAACAAGATCTTTCTCCCCCTATTTAAAAAAAAAGAAACGTAACTACTATGCCATTACCATAGATACTAAAATCAACAATAATTTCTTTAATTTCATTTAAACCCAAGACAATATTCAAATGTCCTTGATTGTCTCAAACTTGTCTTTTTATGGTTGATTTATTTATTAGCAGGTTCCACACAAGGTTCCCATGCTACATTTAATGAACGTTAGGTCTTTTTAATCCACACACCCTGATCCACTCCATTTATTCACGCCATTAGTTTGTTAGAGAAACAGTCATTTATCCTGAAGAATGTCTCACATTGTGAACTTGGTCAGTGCTACCTCATCACGTCAACACATTTGTTCTTCTCTCCTCCATATTTTTCTATAACTGAAATTTAGGCCTAGAAAACTGGTAAGATTCAGGTTGAATATTTTAGATGCAACTCCTTCCCGGGCGGTGTACGGTGCTTCCTCGGGTGTCACGTCACAAGGTGATGACCGTCCCAGTTATTTTAGTCACGCTGAGACTGGGTGGGGTGGGCAGGTGGTATTAGGTTAATGTCTCCATTATAAGTTTTGCCATCAACCTTCCCCCAAATGAACACCTTTTAATTACATGTTCACTGACAACGGATTCACTGTCACTAAGTTATGTACTTGAGACTCTTTGACCCATGCTCCCTTCAAACGCATCTCTGGTTCCTACACTGCTCCTTTTATGCTTCAAAAAAGGCACTTTCTTTAACAGAGTTCTTTACTCTTCATTTCCCTCAAAGTGCTTACACGATTTTCTTTTTTATTGTCAGGCACTTTTCTTCATCCTCCTGCCACCCCCACCCTTTTCTGTAACCAAACACAGATTCATCAGTGGTTTTTAAAATTTTTTATTTTATATTGAAGTATAGTTGATTTACAATGCTGTGTTCATTTCAGGTGTACAGCAAAGTGATTCAGTTATACATATACATGTATGTTTCCTTTTTCAGATTCTTTTCCCATTTAGGTTATTACAGAGTATTGAGTAGAGTTCCTTGTGCTATACAGTAGGTCCTTGTTGATTATCTATTTTATATATAGTACTGTATATACGTTAATCACAACCTCCTAATTTATCCTCCACCCCCACCTTTCACCTTTGGCAACCATAAATTTGTTTTCTAAGTCTGTGAATCTGTTTCTGTTTTGTAAATAAGTTCATTTGTATTGTATTTTAGGTTCCACATATGTGATATTACATGATATATGTCTTTCTCTGTCTGACTTCACTTAGTAGGATAATCTCTAGGTCCATCCATGTGGCTGCAAATGGCATTATTTCATTCTTTTTTATGGCTGCATAGTATTCCATTGTACATATGTACCACATCTTCCTTATCCATTCATCTGTCAATAGACATTTAGGTTGCTTCCATGTCTTAGCTGTCAGTGTTTTAGAAACAGATCTCTTAGTAAGTAAGGCCGAGGATGCACTTTAACTTGCACAATTGCAACCATGGCATCGTCCATATGATAGGTCTGCTGGGCCTTCATCTGTACGGTTCTGTGGGTTCAAGTAGGCCACTTGGAGGAACTGCTGTGATTTGTCAGTGACCTTGCAACACAGAACCACCTAGAACTTTTCAAGTAGTGAGTGCTACTGAATAAACAACTTATAATTAACTATACTTGAAGTTTCAAATTCCCACTGTTCATGTGATACATAAATAGTAAATAACATATATTTGGATATAACCTACTGAGTCCCAGTCTTGGGAGCAAATAATTCCTTTGCCTGGGAAGAGTGGGTACAGAAGATATTTACAGTGGATTCAGAAAACAATTAAGAAAAGGGGTTTGGGGTAATAAGGAAGATTCTTTAGGCAACAATTCAACTGGGCAATATTTATTTTTCAACTAAGCCGTTACATTTCCATGAACCTGCTCCCACCTCTCCAGGAGGGGACACTCTGAAGAAGTAATAGGAACAGTTACCGTTCCGTGAGTGCTTTATTGCGTGCCAATCACAGGAACAGACTTCACATTCCTGAGGTTCTGAGAGATTATATAACTCGTGCAAAATCACACAGGGAGTAACTGTCAAAAATTTTCATAAACAGAGGTTTCTTAAACGTGACACTACATTGTTTTTTTGCTGGGAAGGCCTGAGAAAAGCCACAACTTCTGCAGTTTCTACATTGTGGAGATTTGTGCAGCAGTCATTAGTAATAGAAAGAACTCTGAAGACAAAAGATTGTACTCTCAGGGCTAACCTTTGGGCAATTGAAGATAATGAGACAGAACACTTTGCAATGACATGTTAAAGCCACCAAACCAGCACTCCCCAGTGAGAAGCACGTGATTAAAGAACGTGAGTTGAGGATGGAGAAGCAGGAATAGAAAACGAAATAGAAGCAGTGAGGTCATGACTCTGGCTGTACTGCTCTCAGCCAGGGTCTTCACCAAGAGAGAACAGATGAGTAGATAATCCCACACCCAGGCTGGACTTGGACTTCAGTTATTTATAACTTGCTGCCTATATCTGTGATAAAATCATTAGGTTTAATTATTCTCAATCAAATACATTTTCAAATTGGAAGACTCTCTTCAGTTATTGTATAGAGCAGCATCTGGACCCATATGGGTAGTCATTCTCTGGGTGCTGTAATAAAGTAGATCAAGTGAGAATCACTCTTACAAAATAGTTCCAAAATAGGTATAATGTTGGAAAGACCCAGCTGTTATACCTGCATTAGAAAAACACACGTAGACTTATCAGATTGCTTAGTCTTAATTAATATAACCAGTAATTAGTAACCAATATAACCATCATAAAATGTGCAGTTCCTATGAAACTTCCTTACTTGACTACTGCAAAGATCATCCTAACTACATAACTCCTTCCATTTTAAAATCAAGGTTTAATTTTACCTGATACATGAAGATGTTCTCTCTCCAAAAAACGAAATCACTACTGACAATGCAAAAAGTCAACATTTATTCTGGGGTTATAAAGTAATTCCTTCTGAACAGATCTCCACAAGTAAAGGAAAGTAATTAATTCAAAGGAGCTTTATTTTTTTTAATTAATTAATTTATTTATTTTTAAAGTAAAAAATAATTTACCTTTAAGGCAGAAACATAGCTCAGAGGATACTTGCAAATGAGAAATGGGGACAGAGGTGGGAAGAAGTGTAAGTTGCTAATTTTCCCATCTTAATTGGTAGACAACAGAAACCTCTTGGTTTCTGAAGTTGTTCCACTGGTGTTGGTATTGAGGGTATTGATTTTATTTTTTTAGTTATTTCTGAGATATACATTTTAAAGTAATAACTAGAATTATGACTTATAACATTATACCAGAACATATAAGATTTTTAGAAATTTCATGTAATGTTTGAAACATTTATATTAACATATTTCCATACAAATAACCCAAAGAAAGTTTAATATTAGTTGTTTTGTTTTGTTTTGTTTGTTTGTTTATACTGTAGGTTCTTATTAGTCATCAGTTTTATACACATCAGTGTATACAGGTCAATCCCAATCGCCCAATTCATCACACCACCATCCCCACCCCACCACGGTTTTCCCCCCTTGGTGTCCATACATTTTTTCTCTACATCTGTGTCTCAACTTCTGCCCTGCAAACTGGTTCATCTGTACCATTTTTCTAGGTTCCACATACATGCGTTAATATATGATATTTGTTTTTCTCTTTCAGACTTACTTCACCCTGTATGACAGTCTCTAGATCCAACCACGTCTCAACAAATGACTCAATTTCATTCCTTTTTATGGCTGAGTAATATTCCATTGTATATATGTACCACATCTTCTTTATTCATTCGTCTGTCAATGGGCATTTAGGTTGCTTCCATGACCTGGCTATTGTAAACAGTGCTGCAATGAACATTGGGGTGCATGTGTCTTTTTGAATTATGTTTTTCTCTGGGTGTATGCCCAGTAGTGGGATTGCGGGATAATATGGTAATTCTATTTTTCGTTTTTTAAGGAACCTCCATACTGTTCTCCGTAGTGGCTGTATCAATTTACATCCCCACCAGCAGTGCAAGAGGGTTCCCTTTTCTCCACACCCTCTCCAGCATTTGTTGTTTGTAGATTTTTTTGATGATGCCCATTCTAAATGGTGTGAGGTGATACCTCATTGTAGTTTTGATTTGCATTTCTCTAATAATTAGTGATGTTGAGCAGCTTTTCATGTGCTTCGTGGCCATCTGTATGTCTTCTTTGGATAAATGTCTGTTTAGGTCTTCTGCCCATTTTTGGATTGGGTTGTTTGTTTCTTTAATATTGAACTGCATGAGCTGTTTATATATTTTGGAGATTAATCCTTTGTCTGTTGATTTGTTTGCGAATATTTTCTCCCATTCTGAGGGTTGTCTTTTCGTCTTGTTTCCTTGTTTCCTTTGCTGTGCAAAAGCTTTTAAGTTTCATTAGGTCCCATTTGTTTATCTTTGTTTTTATTTCCATTACTCTAGGAGGTGGATCAAAAAAGATATTGCTGTGAATTATGTCAAAGAGTGTTCTTCCTATGTTTTCCTCTAGGAGTTTTATAGTGTCTGGTCTTATATTTAGGTGTCGAATCCATTTTGAGTTTATTTTTGTGTTTGGTGTTAGGGAGTGTTCTAATTTCATTCTTTTACATGTAGCTGTCCAGTTTTGCCAGCACCACTTATTGAAGAGACTGTCTTTTCTCCATTGTATATCTTTGCCTGTGTCATAGATTAGTTGACCATAGGTGCATGGGTTTGTCTCTGGGCTTTCTATCTTGTTCCATTGATCTATGTTTCTGTTTTTGTGCCAGTACCATATTGTCTTGATTACTGTAGCTTTGTAGTATAGTCTGAAGCCAGGGAGTCTGATTCCTCCAGCTCCATTTTTTTCCCTCAAGACTGCTTTGGCTATTCGGGGTATTTTGTGTCTCCATACAAATGTTCAGATGATTTGTTCTAGTTCTGTAAAAAATGCCATTGGTAATTAGATAGGGATTGCATTGAATGTGTAGATTGCTTTGGATAGTATAGTCATTTTCACAATATTGATTCTTCGAATCCGAGAACATGGTATATCTCTCCATCTGTTGGTATCATCTTTAATTTCTTTCATCAGTGTCATAGTTTTTGCATACAGGTCTTTTGTTTCCCTAGGTAGGTTTATTCCTAGGTATTTTATTCTTTTTGTTGCAATGGTAAATGGGAGTGTTTCTATAATTTCTCTTTCAGATTTTTCATCATTAGTGTATAGGAATGCCAGAGATTTCTGTGCATTAATTTTGTATCCTGCAACTTTACCAAATTCATTGATTAGCTCTAGTAGTTTTCTGGTGACATTTTTAGGATTCTCTATGTATCTCATGTCATCTGCAAACAGTGACAGTTTTACTTCTTCTTATCCAATTTGGATTCCTTTTATTTCTTTTTCTTCTCTGATTGCCGTGGCTAGGACCTCCAAAACTATGTTGAATAATAGTGGTGAGAGTGGACATCCTTGTCTCGCTCCTGATCTTAGAGAAAATGCTTTCAGTTTTTCACCATTGAGAATGATGTTTGCTGTGGGTTTGTCATATATGGCCTTTATTATGTTGAGTTAGGTTCCCTCTATGCCCACTTTCTGGAGAGTTTTTATCATAAATCGCTGTTGAATTTTGTCAAAAGCTTTTTCTGTATCTATTGAGATGACCATATGGTTTTTATTCTTCAATCTGTTAATATGGTGTATCACATTGATTGACTTGCGTATATTGAAGAATCCTTGCATCCCTGGGATAAATCCCACTTGATCATGGTGTATGATCCTTTTAATGTGTTGTTGGATTCTGTTTGCTAGTATTTTCTTGAGGATTTTTGTATCTATGTTCATCAGTGTTATTGGTCTGTAGTTTTCTTTTTTTGTAATATCTTTGTCTGGTTTTGGCATCAGGGTGATGGTGGCCTCATCAAATGAGTTTGGGAGTGTTCCTTCTTCTGCTATTCTTTGGAAGAGTTTGAGAAGGGTGGGTGTTAGCTCTTCTCTAAATGTTTGACAGAATTCGCCTGTGAAGCCATCTGGTCCTGGACTTCTGTTTGTTGGAAGATTTTTAATCACAGTTTCAATTTCATTACTTGTGATTGGTCTGTTCATATTTTCTGTTTCTTCCTGGTTCAGTCTTGGAAGGTTATACCTTTCTAAGAATTTGTCCATTTCTTCCAGGTTGTCCATTTTATTGGCATAGAGTTGCCTGTAGTAGTCTCTTAGGATGCTTTGTATTTCTGCAGTGTCTGTTGTAACTTCTCGTTTTTCATTTCTAATTTTATTGATTTGAGTCCTCTCCCTCTTTTTCTTGATGAGTCTGGCTAATGGTATATCAATATTGTTTATCTTCTCAAAGAACCAGATTTTAGTTTTATTGATCTTTTCTATTGTTTTCTTTGTTTCTATTTCATTTATTTCTGCTCTGATCTTGATGATTTCTTTCCTTCTGCTAATTTTGGGTTTTGTTTGTTCTTCTTTCTCTAGTTCCTTTAGGTGTAAGGTTAGATTGTTTACTTGAGATTTTTCTTGTTTCTTGAGGTAGGCTTGTATTGCTATAAACTTCCCTCTTAGAACTGCTTTTGCTGCCTCCCATAGGTTTTGGATCATCGTGTTTTCATTGTCATATGTATCTAGGTATTTTTTGATTTCCTCCTTGATTTCTTCAGTGATCTCTTGGTTATTTAGTAATGTATTGTTTAGCCTCCATGTGTTTGTGTTTTTTACATTTTTTCTCTGTAATTGATTTCTAATCTCATAGCATTGTGGTCAGAAAAGCTGCTTGATATGATTTCAATTTTCTTAAATTTACTGAGGTTTCATTTGTGACCTAAGATGTGATCTATCCTGGAGAATGTTCCATGTGCACTTGAGAAGGAAGTGTAATCTGCTGTTTTTGGATGGAATGTCCTATAAATATCAATTAAATCTATCTGGTCTCTTGTGTCATTTAAAGCTTCTGTTTCCTTATTTATTTTAATTTTGGATGATCTGTCCATTGGTGTAAGTGAGGTTTTAAAGTCCCCCACTATTATTTTGTTACTGTTGATTTCCTCTTTTATAGCTGTTAGCAGTTGCTTATGTTTTGAGGTGCTCCTATGTTGGGTGCATATATATTTAAAATTGTTATATCTTCTTCTTGGATTGATCCCTTGATCATTACATAGTATCCTTCCTTGTCTCTTGTAACATTCTTTATTTTAAAGTCTATTTTATCTGATATGAGTATAGCCACTGCAGTTTTCTTTTGATTTCCATTTGCATGGAATATCTTTTTCCATCCCCTCACTTTCAGTCTGTATGTGTCCCTAGGTCTGAAGTGGGTCTCTTGTAGACAGCATATAGATGGATCTTGTTTTTGTATCCATTCAGCAAGCCTGTGTGTTTTGGTTGGAGCATTTAATCCATTCACGTTTAAGGTAATTATCGATAGGTATGTTCATATGACCATTTTCTTAATTGTTTTGGGTTTGTTTTTGTAGATCATTTTCTTCTCTTGTGTTTCCCACTTAGAGAAGTTCCTTTAGCATTTGTTGTAGAGCTGGTTTGCTGGTGCTGAATTCTCTTAGCCTTTGCTTGTCTGTAAAGGCTTTGATTTCTCTATCGAAACTGAATGAGATCCTTGCCGGGTAGAGTGTTCTTGGTTGTAGGTTCTTCCCTTTCATCACTTTAAGTATATCGTGCCACTCCCTTCTGGCTTGTAGAGTTTCTGCTGAAAAATCAGCTGTTAACCTTATGGGAGTTCCCTTGTATGTTATTTGTCGTTTTTCCCTTGCTGCTTTCAATAATTTTTCTTTGTCTTTAATTTTTGCCAATTTGATTACTGTGTGTCTCAGAGTGTTTCTCCTTGGGTTTATCCTGTATGGGACTCTCTGCGCTTCCTGGACTTGGGTGGCTATTTCCTTTCCCATGTTAGGGAAGTTTTCGACTATAACCTCTTCAAATATTTTCTCTGGTCCTTTCTCTCTCTCTTCTCCTTCTGGGACCCCTATAATGTGAATGTTGTTGCATTTATTTCGACTATAACCTCTTCAAATATTTTCTCTGGTCCTTTCTCTCTCTCTTCTCCTTCTGGGACCCCTATAATGTGAATGTTGTTGCATTTAATGTCCCAGAAGTCTCTTAGGCTGTCTTCATTTCTTTTCATTCTCTTTTCTTTATTCTGTTTCACAGCAGTGAATTCACCATTCTGTCTTTCAGGTCACTTATCCGTTCTTCTGCCTCAGTTATTCTGCTATTGATTCCTTCTAGTGTAGTTTTCATTTCAGTTATTGTATTGTTCATCTGTATTTTTTCTTTAATTCTTCTAGGTCTTTGTTAAACATTTCTTGCATCTTCTTGATCTTTGCCTCCATTGTTTTTCCAAGGTCCTGGATCATCTTTACCATCATTATTCTGAATTCTTTTTCTGGAAGGTTGCCTATCTCCAATTCATTTAGCTGTTTTTCTGGGGTTTTATCTTGTTCCTTCATCTGGTACATAGCCCTCTGCCTTTTCATCTTGTCTATCTTTCTGTGAATATGGTTTTTGTTCCACAGGCTGCAGGATGTAGTTCTTCTTGCTTCTGCTCTCTGCCCTCTGGTGGATGAGGCTATCTATCAGGAGCTTTATTTTTGCAGCCATTGAAGGGGAAGTGTTGAGGAAGAATCCCCTGGAATTTGCCTAAGTTTTCGGTTTGCTTCGGTGGGGGAGCCTGGCCATGTGCTGGGTTAGTTAACAACTTGTGTCTAAGACTCACTAAAAGGAATTTCAGGGGTTATGTAATTTATTGCCTGTCTGGAAGCAAAACCAGCAGGGAATCCATTTCTCAGGGGAATTTGGCAACGGCATATATTTTTAAAAAAGACCAAAGAGATATTTTCTGTGTTTTTGTTCCCTCTAAGATTATTTCTCCTTCTGCAGATTCTATAACCAGAATAGTATTCATTCTACTATTTAAAAAACAGTAAAATTTTCTGTGTCATGATTCTGAAACACTTTTTTTAGCTCTGTTATCTTTTCCTGTAGGGCTGTCATTAAAGTATGCCAATGAGAAGAAAAACAAAATTAAAAGCTATTCTGAGAAATTAAGAATCTTTTTTCTTAGGAATTTTTTTTCAGGTGGAAGAAAAATTGGGGATTTGAGATTGCTTTCATTATCTTCAAAATAACAAATTGCTTTTACCTTTTTCTCTTTCTTCTTTTTAAACAGTTCAGACATTTTCCTTTTAAAATAACCTTCAGTTTAGAAGAAAGGCAATGTAAAACTTCAGTAAGGCAGAGGAATCTGAATAATGTTTTAGGGCAGTTATTCCCAGGGGATTTGGAGGACTAGGGTTAGATTTTATATCAGAATTGCCAATGGCTTTTTTCAAATTGTGTTTGCTTAGTAAGGGCAAGACAGAATTTGAAGGGATTGAAGATGATACAGAGAGGGCAGTGGCCTTTCCTGTGGAAGCTGGTTAATGCTACATTTTGTCAGAATTGTTGAGGGGTTCTCAAATGAATGAACATTTGTCCAGGTTCCTCCCTCCCTTCCTCCTTTCCTTCTTTGGGGGGGTGGGGGGGGAGATTCTGTTGAACATCCGAACTCACTTGCTTCCCACCAAAGAAGTTGCAAAAGGCCAGGTATTTGTCCCCACCTCGCTCTCACCAGCGAAGTGCGAGAACATGCTTCAGCTTGACCAATCACATGCTCTCACTGGAACTTTGAATGAGGAGCGAGTGACACAGAAGCAGGACCGCTCCAGTTCCCAAGGCCAGTGGCCGAGCTCAGTGTCCAGAGCTGGGGGAGGGGGAGCGGCAGCAGCAAAGGAACCCGCGTACATTTCTGGTCCTCGTTCCCCGGTCTTGCTGGCCAATTTTGGGAGCTACTCAATGTGCTTCCAGCACGTTCTTTTTCTTCTGCGTTATTTGGAGTGGGTTTCCGTTGCTAGCCATAAAATCTTCATGGACACAGGCTCTTTCTGAGATTTGGCCCTGAGCTCCTGTCACACGGCACAGAAGCAGTCACCTGTGTGGGTGGCCTTGCTCAAGTCTGACCTGTTCCTTTTTACCTGATTTCACTCAGGACACTTTTCTTGCCCAAATCAAAGCCCAAAGGAGAATGAGGTAATCACCAAGTGTTCAGAGAACAGAGTCAAAGAAGCATAGTTTCAAGAAAAAGATGGATGTCACCCTTTCCAGCCCTTTCAACATTAGTTGAATTCCTATTCTTTTATGGAGAGCAGCAGTTCTGGAAAAGGCACTGGTGTCTTGAGGTTCAATGTTGGGGTTCACTTAGCTAAGCCTTGTTGAAGACAAACCTGCCAGCAGCTGACAGTCACCTTTTCCTGTTTCCTTCCCACCCATCCACTGAATCCATTTCAGGGTGGCGAAAAGTAGCAATGCAGAGCGAAGGCTGGCTCTTACCTGCTGAGACGTTCTGAGATGGAGCCCCTGAAAATGTGAATATAATTTATCAAGCAGTGTGTGTTCAATGCTTCAGAAAGATCCATATGTGCTTTTGTTCCAGCCGCTCTAATGAGAATGCGTCAAGTTCCGTTAGATCCTTCTATTATCAGGCTCGTTCCTGAGTAAAGCAGAGTGGCTGCTCTCCGGAGAGGCATGGTCTTCCTGCAGGGATGCGCTAAGTTTGCAGAGGGGTGTTCTTCATCATCGGGGACCTTTGGCTTAGGACTGAGCCCCCTTCCATTGTCAAAAATCAATCTATTCTTTTCATAAGGAATTTGACCACATTCCAGCATCATCGTCCACCACTGGTTTTTAGCAAGCAAAGGAGAAAGGTCTAAGGCGAGATCTTCAAGAGTGAGTGATTTTGAGGGAAGCGGTGTGGGCTGGAGCCAGAGGCCGACGCAGAACAAGAGGTCACATTGTTTAACAGACCACAGGGAAATGACATTCCTTTCCGGTCTCTGCTGAAATGAAGGTCAGGTCTTCCGGTTTGGAGACAACTGGTGTCCCAAAGGGACAGAATATTTTACAGTCAGAGGAATGTGCTGTCCAGCAAATAGATCCTGAAATACATGAATGGCCAAGGATTGGTATAAATGTTTCACTGGAGGAAAAGGATCCTCCCCCCGATTCTAGCAAAAGCTTGTGCTTTTGTATAGAAAGAGAAACCCTGGGGATAAAAATGGGAATTTAGTGTGAAGCAAATAATCTTTTTTTTCCCCAACTCAGTATTCCATCTGCCTTAAGGGTGAAGGATGCATAAGAAGCTCTGTGGCAGTGGAAACTAAGCAGGGTTTTCTCTATAGTAGCTGAACGTGCTCCACGTGGGGGTAGAGTCTAATGGCTTATTTGTGAGGATGGTCAAGTAAGGGCAGGGGTATAGAGAATATAGAAGACAAGGTAACTAGGAAGAGCTCCTCTGAATGTATTTCTATGTCATCACTCTTGGGGTATCTGAAACCAAGATTCCTTACCTGTTGCTCTGGGCTGAGATTTTCATGCTGATTCCTTCGTAGGCAATTTGCACTAGAAAAATTGGCAATTCAGGGATGAAAATCCACCAATTTGCTTTCTTTTACTATTTGGTGGATGTCTTTAAGCCATATCATCAGTCTCTTGGGAAACTTAACAACTGGCAGCCCTCATGAGGACACTGCAAGTGACGGCCAAAACTTCGAGTCCCCCTGGGAAAAAAAATAATCTCAGTGATTCTTGGATTAAAATTCCATCTGTAATTTACCTCCTCTGTTCCTCTACTTTGATATCTGTGTTTCCATTGACTAGTTCCTACTGTTGGCTTTTTAATAACATCCTGAGGGAGTCTTGAGATTGTTGACACTTTTAGCAAATTACTAGAATTTTGACAGCATTTCTGTCACTCACCTTTTGTTCTAATAATAATAATAGTATTGATTGAGTGCCTTCTGCATATGTGTTAAGCACTATGTAATTTTTATAACAAGTCTACTTAGTGTTGGTGCTATAGCTCGTTTTAAGGGTTACACAACTATAGCACAGGGATTATCTAAGTGATTTCTGCACACTAGCTGTTTTCTTGTTTGCTATTATGTTTCTGGGTTTTCTTGCATGTGTTCAGGGAGAGTCTTGCTGGCTTTGTAGGTTGGTGAAAGCACATCCTGATATTTCACTTCTTTACGCCCTCTTCCTGCCGTGTCAGGAGCACCTCGTTAGATTTTGTGATTGTTTCTGATCCTTTTCAAGTTAGAGTTGCTTAACTCACTCCTCCGCGGTGTATCGAAGTTGGCTGCTGGTGGCTGATAGGTATTATCAGAGGCTGCAGATCAGAAAATGCTTCATCAACTGGAGTGCTCTGTGGCTCGGAAAGGGCGAGCACATGGGTATTTCCTTCCATCATAGTGATGGAACGGTAGCGAGAATTAACTAATTTGCTGTCTGAATGGATGTCTTTGATTCAAGGCCTTAAGAATCTATGCTAATGCTGCCTTTTATCTATTTGAAATCTTGTATTGAAATTTCCTGAACCTCTAAAAGGGCTGAGCACACAAAATTAGACTTTTTCTAAATGCTGGGTGAGTTGACTCAGAATGCACAGTATGTTAATTTGATTTCTTTAATATTTACCAACATGCTGTCCAATAAATATATGTATGACATGCAGGAACCAAATATTTTAAATATGGATACAAAATGAGCAATTTAGGAAACAACTGTAGGATTTTTTTATTTTCCCCAAATGATTATAAAATTTCCCAAAATAGATTTCTTGGGACAGTAACCCCACAAGTGGTTCCCTGAAAAAAAAAAAAAAGAAGTTAAATGGTCCAATAAATTTGGGAGACAGTGCATACTTTGTTTCTTACTTGGAGAGATGCAATGCACATTAGCATGTAGTAGAATCTGCAACACTCTGCAGTAGGAAATCTGGATTTTATTTAAGCCCATTCTTTCTCAAATGTACTTGACCATGGAAGATTTTATTGGGTAATCCATTTAACATCCCACAGACCACCTTTTGGGAAATGCTGGACGGTGAAAATGGAAAGAAAGAGACAAGCTTAAGCTTTTCAGATGTGGATTCTTCTACCAGAGAGATTTTGAGAATGACAGTCCCTGCCGTCAGGATTAGTGCAGGTTCAAGCCTATGAGAGAAATGTTGGGGGCATTGTGAAAGAACAGCAGGGGAAAGTCTGTACTATACGCACCCATCCAACAGCATGGCATGTAATTTGGACCAGCTCCCCCTTTCTGCTACTCTCTGTAATCAGATAGAAGATCTTGCGTTCACTCCCCTTCCTTAACCAAATGCAAAAGAGGGGAAGAGACTTGTGAAAACTGGATACCTACCCTTTTATTTATATTTATAAGCATTTTGGTACATCGGAGTGTTTTCCAAAGTAAATCACATACTTATTAATACGTTTTTTTTCGTTAATGGGAAAATACTACTCTTGAGTATCCTATAATCAGTCTTAAGGTCAGTTTCTATGTGTCGATTTCTTTAGACCTATTGAATAAGAGAGGAATTTATATATGTCACAACCTATTGCACTGTATTTGTTTTGAATGTGAATATTGCATTTCATGTCCTATGCTTTCCCACACCCTGTGGTTATATCACTCGTAGGAACTATTCCAATTAGATCATGGCTCTTGAACGCTGGCCAAGCCAAGCTCCAAAAAAATGTGCTGGTGTCAATTTTTATTAGCACTTTTGCTTAGATAACAAGATTCCAAATGGAAAAGGTGACAGAGCAGAGTTGAGGAAAGCTCTACTGTATGTCAGTAGATCAACATCTTGAGTTTTAAAAGAAGCTGCATGTCTTTCAGCTGTCTTTAGAGGAGCGAAATGGATCAGGATTTCATAAACTTGAATTCTTGGTCCATGGCCCCTTGCCAGCTCCCCCCCAGGATCCTGCTCAGCTTTTGGTCTTACCAGCAGGCTTGTTATGCGCTCCCTCTGAAGAGGGCTTTTTAATCTGGAAGAGGACACTGTCTCCCTTGTTGAGAGGGAGTCTGGAAGGATACTCCTGGGCCTCTTGGAATCTCATTCTGCCTAACGTACTTGGAAATGAATTCACTTGTCAGAGAACAATTGACAAAGAAAGAAAAATCTCGATTAAATTTTTGGTCTAAAAAAAGCTGCTCTTAATCACTTCCTAAAATAGCAGCACTGTTTCATCACTGAGCCCACAAAAATGTGCAGGCCTGAAATTTGGTCAGCCTTGTTTCAAAGATATGCTTATAAAGTCTGTGCAGCCCCTCACCACCTAAAACAAAACAAATCAAACACACATACACACAAACCAATTAACTAGAAAAAAAATGTGTTTCCTCATAAGCCCATTCCTACAATTCCTAGTATTGTTCAGGAATGATACTAGCTTTCTTTCCAGTGAAAACATTTTACTAAGAATTTTTTAGCATTCAGGCAAATCTCCAGACCAGGACTATGGTATCACATCTGTGTCCTCAAGTGAACAGTCTTCTGAGATACCCATTAAATACCTCTATCAGTGAGGATTGCCAAGTGTGACCCAAGTTTGAGATGCTTCTGATGTCATTTCTGTATGCCATGTTAATCACCCACCTCAAGGGCATCCAGCCTGTGCAGAAGGGAGAGACTAGAAATCTGATAAAGTTAAGATTATCGGAACTTGGAATTACCACACTAGTATAGATAGATTGATAGAGAGATACATACATACATATACAATAGTACATGAAAAAAAATTGTTGCAAGTTGGGCTTCCTGGGGAACAGACGCTGGATGGACAGTAGTTTGTAGGATGCTTACTGGTGCCCGTGGGATCCACACCTGTGGGAGAGAAGGAAAGAACAGCAGCAGGATTAGGCAGATGGAGAAGCCAGGCTGGGATGAAGTCTCAACGAAGGCCTTAGCCAACCCCTGGGAAGCGCCGATGCGGGGATGGTCCTTCAGTGTTGTCCCAGTTGGACCCAGTGTTGTCCCCTTATACCTCTGTGTTGACTTTGGATTGGTCTGCCCTGAGGAGGTGTGGCCTTGGGTGAAGTGGCTGTTAGGCTGAGACAGTTCCTGAAGGGGCCTGGCAGGTGAGGGTTTTCCGCCAGCGGAACGTTCAGCAGCTGGGGAATTCTTCGTCCTGGAGGGACAGCGAGACATGCAGTGGAGCATTCATTATAAAACTCTTCCGTTTTCTTTTCTAACACAGAGGAAACTCATCCCATGGACCTAGAGAAACAGCATTCTATTAGGACAGATGTTTATTTTAAAGAAATCTTTGTGCCTCAAGGAAAGCAGTGATGGCTGGCACCCAGTGGCAATGGTGCTGTTTTCTACAAGTTGGGGACAAGCTCTGTCATAACCATGATTTCCGCTCGCCTGGGTAGTGGGAAAGCACCGTGTTAGTGGTGATGACTTTGGTGTCCCAGTCTTGGCCTTAACATTCTTTCTCTACTGTCCTGCCACCCCTTGCCTCTGTCACCATGATGCTCTCTCTTCTCATCCCCATACTGCGCTTTCTCCCTTTGCCTGGTGGGTCCTTAAGGTACAATATTTGGGGGGCATATTTAGTATTATTTTATTTTTAATAATGTTTTTTGTATGGCCATCCCTTTGACATCTTCTATATCATATTTCACCCTTGACAATGAAATTCTGACAACAAAGAATGCTATTGAACGTTTTCTTTCATTTCTATGAGAGATAGCATGTGTAGGATTTAAGTGCAAACCAGATGGCCAAGGTTTGAAGGTGACCCCACCGCTTACCTGCTGTGTCCATTGGGCGAGTTGTTAATTCTCTGTGCCTCAGTTTCTTCATCTGTAGAAGAGAGAGAATAATAGCACTTTTCACAGGTTGTGATGAGAATTAAATGAGTTAATTTTTTTTTTTTTTTTTTTTTTTGCTGTACGCGGGCCTCTCACTGTTGTGGCTTCTCCCTTTGAGGAGCACAGGCTCGGGACGTGCAGGCCCAGCGGCCATGGCTCACGGGCCCAGCCGCTCTGCGGCATGTGGGATCTTCCCGGACCGGGGCACGAACCCGTGTCTCCTGCATCGGCAGGTGGACTCTCAACCACTGCGCCACCAGGGAAGCCCATGAGTTAATATTTTTAAAGTGTTTAGGACAGACCCTGGCACATAGTAAACATTACATAAATATTTTCTTATTAAAAAGTAAATTAAAATACTCTGGGCATGCTTTCTATACTTCCTTGTCTAGAAAGGGAGGGGATTTGGAATTAACATTGTTAAGCACCTACTGTGTGTCAGAAACTGAGCAAAAGGCACATAGATTGGTTTACTTAATCCTCATGATAGCCTACAATTCAGATATTACTCCCCCTTTATGGATGAAGAAATTAAGATCCACAGAGTTTAAATTGCTCACCATCATGGAGCTACTGAGGGGTGAACTGGTATTCAAACAAAGACGACCTGCCATTAACGCCTTTGTCCCATTTTTATTCCCTTTTGCCTCATCCCCAGTCCTTTTTTTATGTTACCTCCTTGAAATGGTTTTCCATTCTCCAGTGAAGAAAACCTGATGTGCTCAGAGACATCCAAACCCGAATTCCTACCTCCCATAAGAAGTCCCTCTGAAACTATTAGTTTCATTTTTTTTCCTGCTACAACATCAAACAAAGAGTAATGGCATGAAAAAATGTAACTTGACAACATCATTTATATTGTAATTTTTCCCATATTATGAACTTCATCCCGAAAACAATACCCTTTATGGCAGGATTTAGCTTACTTGTGTTCTATTGTTAACTGCAAAAATTACATTTTAGTTTTTCGGGTTTCTTTGTATTCAGAGAGCTCATGAGCAAATATTTCTACACAAAAGAAAACCCCAAACTGAGAAGATTAATTCATAATAAGTCAAATTTTGATGCTAAAATAGTTTGATCTGAGATTACCATTGACTAGAAATTGCCATCTCTGCTTACTTGTTAAAAATGTCAAGTGTAATGAGTTCAGTGGACCCGCTATTTGACAACCTCTGTTAACGGGATTTGCAGAATACATACTGCTATGTTAATTTTCAAATTAAACCTGCCAAGTGGTTGTTGGCTTTGTAAAAATAGCTGCTTCCCTCATTTTTTTTTTTAAGAAGATGTTGGGGGTAGGAATTTATTAAGTTATTTTTGCTGTGTTGGGTCTTCGTTTCTGTGCGAGGGTTTTCTCTAGTTGCGGCGAGTGGGGGCCACTCTTCATCGCGGTACGCGGGCCTCTCACTGTCGTGGCCTCTCTTGTTGCGGAGCACAGGCTCCAGACACGCAGGCTCAGTAGTTGTGGCTCACTGGCCTAGTTGCTCCGCGGCATGTGGGATCCTCCCAGACCAGGGCTCTAACCCGTGTCCCCTGCATTAGCAGGCAGATTCTCAACCACTGCGCCACCAGGGAAGCCCTGCTTCCCTCATTTGACCAAACTTTGAAAGGCCCATAATGGAAAAGAAGTGATCATTTATTTAAGACGTTCTGTGTGTGCTAAGCACTGTGCTGAGTACTTTGACCCACGTTACCCTAATTCATCCTCCACACATTTCTGTAAGGGGGGCAGTTAGTAGCTTCTTCAGTGAAAAAAGATCCCAGAAGGCTTTTGTTTCAGACACCATGAGATGGGAGAACTCTGACTTGAGCCTTTATGTGCAAGACTCATTATTAACATGTATGTGCAGACCTGATATTCCTTTCCATGTTTTGGGGGGAAAGAGAAGACAGACAGAAAGAAGAAATCACCTTATCACCCATGCATTTCCCAATCACCTTCAGTGGTCAAAACCCTTAAGAACTTCTCAAGGGGCTCATGTCCTTGCACGAAGGCTACAGGGGAGAAGCAGGCAGATTGATCTTGTTCATGTTTGGTCAGGGAGGAATGCCGTCTTGGGTAGAGGCAACAGGTAGTGGAAAGGAAAAGAGAGTCTGGGGCACCACTACTTGTGAACAGTATCAGGAACAGAACATTGACAGAGGAGGCAGAACCTAGGCTAAATCAGAATATCAAAAGAAAGCCTTGACCCAGAAACTTGACCTTGAACCTGTACCTCTTCCCTAAACTTCCACCCAAGGCATTGCCTCATTTTCCACATTTCCAGCCCACCACTGGTCCTGCTGGCTGCAGCCCCTACTCTAGCCTATAGAAGGCCCCCTAAGTGTCCTGGGTTGGACAAGGTCTCACCATTGTCAGACCTCAGAAGGTAGAAGGGACAGATGAAGGGGAGGTCCAAGTCCCACTGCAGTAAGGGAATCAAATGCATTTCTTTTTTCTTCTTTCGGCTGTGCCACGTGGCATGTGGGATCTTTAGTTCCCTCACCAGGGATCGAATCTGTGCCCCTTGCAGTGGAAGCGTGGAATCTTAACCACTGGACTGCCAGGGAAGTCCCTAAAATGCATCTCTGACATCTCAGCTTGAAAAGGAATTTATTTCCCACGATATAATTGTAAGAAATGGTATATAGACTCTGAAGTATTATTGGAGTTAAACTCCAGAAACAATTTGCAAGAAATGGTTTTGTGTTGTTTTGTTTAGATGAACTGGCCTGAGAACCTAACAACCACGAACAACATAATTTTTTTTGAAAGTGTCTTCCCAATTTTCTAACATTTTAAAAAGTATTTTAAAAAATATCATAAGATGGGGCTAGCTTAAAGTTGAAGAGCTATGGAAAGGACAATCAAAAGAATCTAAGAAATCTCCCCAAATAGGGGAAATAGGAATGCAACAATTGACAAGTGAAATTAGAAATGGCTCACAAAATGAGGTGCTAAAGTTAGGGCAAAAAGGGGAAAGAAGCTGAACATACTTTGAAATGATTAAGTAATTTACTGAATACACTAATGCTCAAATTTCTGACATTGTCTATTAGCATTTATCTCAGATAACGTACATCTACCATGAGATAAAATACACATCAAATATATGAATCTCTTTATTCATTTACTAATTTATTTTTATTTTAAAATTTTATGTATTTATATTAGATATATGTGCAAATGTGTACTACAGTTCTTTTCCTGACAAAAACTTATACTGTATTAAATATGCATCAAAGTTCTTAAACAAATCATGCCTCTTACTTTTTATAATCTTGCCACATCCCCATCGTACTTTTACTTTTGTAGTTTTCAGTATTGTCTGAATCTATGCTAAGTGGGAGTTTTCTTCTATATTTTTATTTCTGGGTTTCTGTATTTTATTGGACCTTACATTTCTGTAGAGTCATAAACTAAGAAAAAAATATCCTTGCTTACTTTCTAGGCAAGGTATGATAGCTGAGGAAATACTTGCTGTTCCTTTAATATTTTTCTCCATAATTGGATCTATTTTAGCAGTCTGAGCTATTGCAGCTATTATGAATTGAACAACGGAGGAAGGCCAGTTATTCCAAAGCTGCATTTAACGGCTGCTCACCTTACACAGCTATTTCTCTTCAAAATCAACTACAATGCAACATGCATTTTCTGAGGAATTCAAGAGGCAGGCAGATCAACACTATGGAACAGCAGCATTTTCAAGTCTAGCATCAGACATTAAGAATCTCGGACCATCTGTCCTGTCATCCTGCTTCTTAGAGTTCCTGGCCAGTTGCACTCTTAACTGCATTTTAAAAATGCAGATTGATGGTTAGGAACTATATCAAAGAATTTTTGTCCATAAAAATCTTCTATATGAGAGGCATGTTCTCATATGTCCTGTCTATTCAGTATAGATGAGTTCTCCCAAAATTAGTCTCAAAATTGGCTTGAGCAAACAGCTGTAAGCATTAGGGGAAATGCATATGCCAAGATGAAAATCCAAATGAAAGGTACCAGTTGAAAGAGACTGGAAAATTGGGTAATAAAATTCACTTTAAAAATAGCAAGTGGATAACATAGACTGCTGATATGACCTCTGTGTGTCCAGAAGTGATGCCACTGAAGCAAACCTGACACCCGGGAGCTCCAGACCAATTAGCTCCACCCAGGCTAATTGATTGACTTCTCTTTGCCTTAAGAAATATGGCGGCTTGAGCGATGTTTGTCTTCAGCACCTCCCTACTTTATGTGATCCCCCATCATTGCTCATCTCAACACCTTAATTCAGTTTTCTGAGTGCTTGGGATCCCTCCCCTCCTTCCATCCTCCCTGGTCAGTGCCCCAGGTCCTCGGTCTTTCCTACCCATCAAAGCTACCTGAAATGCATTCAACTCCCTCAGGGCACGTCTCCCTCTGAGATGGTAGCATAGAATGATTTGGGAATCAGATAAGCCTGGGTCCAAATTCTGGCTTGGCTACTTATTAACTGTGAGACCTTGAGTGATGTATTTAACCCTTTTGAGCATCAGTATGTTCATGAGTAAGATGGGCATAATAGTAGGAGTAGATAATAAGGTTGCCGTGAGGATTATAACACATAGTATATTTGAAGTGTCTGGTATAATATCTGAAAAACAGAAGGGGTCCAGTAAATGCAAGATATTATAAATGATTTGATATACAGTAAAAAGAGCCCAGACATTTACATTAGTGAAAGATCTAGCAAGAAATGTACAAGCACTCTATAAGAAAAATTACAAAACATTATTGGGAGAAATTAAGTAAGATCTAAATAGATGGAGTGATATTGTCATGTACATGGATTGAAAGAGTCGATATATTAAAGATTTAAATTTTTCCCCACTCAATCTCCATATTCAATGGAATTCCAATAAAAATCCCCAGAGACTGATTTTCATATCGGCCAGCTGATATTAAATTTTACAAAGAAATAAAAAAATCCCAAGAATATTCATGCCACTCTTGAAGAAGAGTAACGAGGAGAGAGGATTTGTTCTGCCAAATATCAGGATTTGTGAAGCGATATCAGTCATGACTGTGTGGATCTGTCGCAGATAAACAGACTCCTGAAAAAGAATAAGGATAGCCAAAACAGACTCACGCATAGACTGATATGACTTATGATAAAGGAGGTAGTCCAGAACAGTTGGGGAAATGACGGTGTTCTTGTTAAATGATGATGGGTTAGCTAAGTATCTAAAGGAGAAAAGAATGAAACCGGACCCCTTCCTAACACCACACACAAAAATCAACTTCATGTGGGTTATAAACTTAAATGTGAAAAGAAACATTTAAAAGTGTTTATATGATTATACATGTCTTTGTGCCATTGGACAAGGTTTTAAAATATGATAGAAAAAGAAAAGATTGTAATGACATTAAACTTGAGTAATCAAATTCATGAAAAGGCACCACAAAGAGTGTGAAAATACAAGCCACAGGAGATGATATTTGCAACACATAATCAACAAAGAACTTGTATCCAAAAATCAGTTATAAAAAGACAGACAACCCAAAGAAAAAAATGAGCAAAAGACTTGAATAAGCACTTCACAAAAAAGGAAATCCAAACAACTAATAAGAAGATGCCAAGAAGCTCAAGTTCATTAATTATCAGAAAGTACAAGCTGAGATCCCAGGGCACACACCAGAGTGGCAAAATTAAAAATCTGATAATAACAAGTGTTGGCTGGGATGTGGACTACAGAACTCTCATACACTGTTGGTAGGAGTAGAAATGACTACAATTACTTTGGAAAACAGTTTGCATTTTCCAACAAAATTGGAGCTACACATACCTCACAACATAGCAATCCCACTCCTGGGTATATATTTAGAAAAATGCACACAACTGTGTCTCAGGAGATGTATAAGAGTGTTCTAAGCAGAATTTTGATAATAGTCTTCAACTGTAAATGAACCAAATGTCCATTAGCGGTATAATGGCCATAAACATTAAATGGATGAATAAATCGTGGTACATCCATTAGCACATTGCAATTCTATAACAATGTAAAATGAAAAAATACAGCTTCTTTAAAAAGAATCTTACAAACACAATATTGATCAAAAGAAGCAAGGCACATAAGAATGCATACAGTATATTTCTAATTGACATAAAATTGAAAAATAAGAGAAATCACACTTCGTAGGGAATAAAACTATAAAGAAACACTAGGAGAGCTAGGACAAGACCTCCCACCATAAGAATCAGGGCAGTGGTCACCTCCAGAGAGAGAAAGAGGATTTTGAATAGGAAGTATCATGGCAGGGGGGCTTCAGAGGAGCGACCAGTATTCCATTTTATATCTTGGACATTGGTTACAAGCATATTTACTACATAATTATACATTACACTGTATATTTGTGTGTTTTTGAATTCTGTGTGTGTGTGTCATACGTAAAAATAAATACAATATTTTAGAAATATACCCACCAGATAGAGAATCATGTCGGTACTATTTTAGATTCCAAAAAAAGCACAGTTATTATCCAGCCTCTGTGCTTTGAACATAAAACCAATGTCACGCTGATATCTTGAGCAGCCTTCCAAGCGTCACTGACAAGCTGTATTTAATGTTAAATAATAAGATAACATATAAATGAAGGGCTTACTATGTCCCAGGCAATGTGCTAAAGGTCTAGCACACATTAGCTTATTGAATCCTTACAATAGCCCTAGGAGGTAAGTGTTATTATGAAAATTTTACAAATGAGCGTAATGTATGTTTGTCAGGGAAGTGTCTGTGTAAAGTCTCGCTCAGACTGAGTAAGTGGCAGAGATGGACTCCAACCCAGGTTGGTTTGACTTTCCAGGTGCCTTGCTGAGCTGCTGTCCTGTTTTCCTCCTCTGTTAACATTTAGACTTGGTCACTCATAACAAAATCTTGAACCTAACCAGATGACTACTATACAGAGATGGTTCCTACAGCATGGCATTCATTCTTCCCACAGACAGGTGCGTGCCAAGTTCCATGTTGGATTTTGTGGCTACAAAGAGGGAAATGACACCAGCCCTGCCCTCAGGGAGCTCCTGGTCCACGAAGAGAGTCTGGTAGGTAAACAAATAAACAAAACCAGTAGTTTATGGGTTTCTAAAGTGGAATGAGGACAAACAAGGCTGGAAGAAGGAAAGAGATAAAGGTAAGAGAAGATGCTTTAACCATAGCCTTTTAACCAACCAACCAACCAACCAACCAACTAATTTATCCTTCTTTATTACCTACTCCTGTACTTGTCTCTAATTACTTTGGAGCTAACTCTATCCCATAAGTTGTTTTTTCTTTCTTTTTTTTTTAAACCAGACTCCAAGTTTTTCCATTCTTTGTCTTAGAAGTTGCGATTTTCGGGTTCCCCTTCTCCCTACCCTCCTGCCCCCCACCCCAGCTCCCCCCACCTCTCCTCCCCTCCTTCTCCCTCTCCTCTGCCTTCTCCTCCTCTTCTGGCTTCTTAAGTCCTACTTGTCCTTTAATGCCTGAATCAAATGCACCTTTCTCTGTAAATCTTATGACACCCCTCCCCCTCCCCTGGAAGTGAATGCTCCCTTCCTGACATCGTTCCACATTTTATGTTTGCCATTTGTACAGTCTACAGCGTATTTGATCTTGTAATATAATTATTTATGTGCCTGTCTTATCTTCCCTGGTAGAGTGCAAGCTCCTTTAGCCCAGAGACCATGATTAATTTCTCTTTGTGTCTGTCAGCCTTGCTGGATAGACATGGACACATAAATAGAGCTGAGAGGTGTTTTGGCAGCAACCTGACTGAACTTTTGGTGGTTGGATGGGTCTTCTGGAGCAGAGGTATCATGAATACTGTAATAACAACTTACAGTATGTTAACATCTTAAGATATTTTTACTTGGGACAAATGGAATCGACAAAGAGGGAGGGTATCCACAGATGAAAGGTTATTGAAATTATTTATGAAAATTTTTTCTCCTTTTGCAAAGGTCATTTATGAAGAAACAGCCAAGTTTCCACATGTATAGAACATGGAAAGGATGGCTAATCACCATTGATCTATGTTACCATGCTCATGAATTCAACCATCAGCAGCAATAATTACAAAATTTAGAACACAATATGCGTAAAATACCATGTTACATTATATTTGCAATTATTTCATTTTTGCTTAAGGATATGGAATAAAATCACTAAAATCCTTTCAATTCTGGTTTGGAAATTGCTTCTATTTTTGTTTCTTCAGTGGATTTCTCATCATTTCTTTATTACAACTTTTTCTTTGTTTTTCTCTGTGGGAAAAACTTTTCCAGCTACCAGACCTACAGAGTAGGTAGAAAATTTGATGAAAATCTATGAAAGTTTGATGACTTTTAGAGACCTTGCCTTGAAATTTCTTTTTGTTTTTTTAAATATTTAATGTTAAATGATCCCTAGGGAGCTCTACTGT
This sequence comes from Lagenorhynchus albirostris, assembly GCF_949774975.1. NCBI lineage: Eukaryota > Metazoa > Chordata > Mammalia > Artiodactyla > Delphinidae > Lagenorhynchus > Lagenorhynchus albirostris. Next base: position 180,546,463 of record NC_083095.1, read on the forward strand.
GTAGCTAGCTACCTGGAAGTTCAATGTAACACATTCAAGTTAACCACCTCAGAGGTGTACATCCAAAAGGGGGTGAACGATAGAAAAGATGAAATTTTTAATGCAGGTCAACAGGATGCTAGCCTCAATTCCAAATTCCTCCTTTCCCTGATGGTATCCATGGACAGCTGGCATCTTCTCCCTGTGACCATTTGAGTCTCCTTTTGAGGTTGTAGCTCTGATCTCCCCTATCTTAGGCTTTTTAAAAAAAATTTATTTATTTAATTTACTTATTTTCGGCTGCGTTGGGTCCTCATTGCTGCACACAGGCTTTCTCTAGTTGCAGCGAGCGGGGACTACTCTTTGTTGTGGTGCATGGGCTTCTCACTGTGGTGGCTTCTCCTGCTGCAGAGCGCGGGCTCTAGGCCCGTGGGCCTCAGTAGTTGTGGCTTGTGGGCTCTAGAGCGCAGGCTCAGTTGTTGTGGTGCCCGGGCCTAGCTGCTCCGTGGCATGTGGGATCCTCCTGGACCAGGGCTGGAACTCATGTCCCCTGCATTGGCAGGTGGACTCCCAACCACTGAGCCACCAGGGAAGCCCTCCTCAGCTTCTTATATGGCTGTTGCCCTCATGAAACCATAGACCAAAATTGGCCACTGTCTGTTGGTCGGACTATTTCCAGAGATTCACTTGCAGTACCTCATTAGTGGGTCTTTAATGTGCAGAAGTACAGGGAGAGACATAGGTGCAGACAGCAGCCCTAGGTCTGGGTCTTATGGCAAATGGGAACATTTTCTGGATGTAACATCACTCTGGTGGCTGTCCCTGCAGATGTGGGCATCTACTGCTTTGTATACATTTTTGCAGTGGCTTCCAAACATTTTTGATCCTTCAAAAGTGAAAAAATTTGAGGATGATTCCCCCCCAATATATGTATTTTTAATGTATGCAAAGAATGAAAATGAAGAAGCAATGAGATAAAGAAATGTAAATAGGTGCTCTAATATTTTCTTCTAATGTCACAGAGGATCATCTTGCAAACCTCACCTTGGGCATCACTGCGTGGGTCCACTGCTCCATGGCGAAGGGTGTCTCAGCCACTATCCGTCTCTTTTGCCGCTCCTGAGCTAATAGCTAACGTCTCTCCATGTTATGGTTCTTCTTAATGTGTCTGTGTGTCTCTCCACTTTTACTTTGCCTCCTATAGTGCTGATTCCCTCTGGATGTGTCACATACAAACTCTGTAAGAAATGGATCCAGTGAGGCCCATCAGTCACTGCTCTGTGTGGAGCCCTCTTCTAGGCAGAGCTTTCTCGCCAGGCCCCAGGAGGACTGCTGACCAGCTTAGACAGCTTTGTGGAGCTGGGAGTTTGGCCTTGGTGTAGCCATCTACAGCCCCGGCAAGCGCTGCTGCCTCTTAGAACACACGCATTCGGTGTGACGGGGGCCATGGGTGAGCCAGTCACTTGTAGGGACCATGCACGGCTCTGAACTTGGCAGGGGTGCTCTTCTCATAGCCATTCTTCTTGGGTCAGTGTTAGGGTTCTTGGCTACAGATCCTGATGTAACTCTTCCTTTCGTGTATGGCCCTCCACTTGAAACAACCCCCAAAGCATCAACTGCAGAGCCACAATTTATGGGAAGGCCCCACTATTTCTGTCTCCTGATATCCCCAGTAAAGAAACACTCATTTAATCCACTTTTTGTTAATAAAAGTCCCTCTCTCCTGGAAGGAAATACGAGTTTTCGGGACAATCCAGCACATCTCAGGGTGAGTTCTCTTTGCACATTGAACCCTTCCCAGAAGTTTTAAGGGTGAGCCTTTGCCCACCTTCCCCTCCTGGTTGAGAATTTTAGAGCTAGAACCACCTGATAGCAAGAATTTGTTCGGGTCCTCTTTCTTCCCAGAGCCTATGGACATTTGTCCAAACTGCATCCATGGCACATGGCACAACATGCCTACATGTGCCCTGTGTCCTGAAGGCCGAGAAGACGAGGCTGCTTCCGGGCCTGGCTCCACCTGTGTGACTCAGGGGAGGCAGGGGCTAAGTGCCAGGGTCTGCAGCCTGGCTGCCGGGGTCCACAGTCCAAGGTCAGCCATGTATTCGTGCTATGATGTGAACACATCACTTATGTCTTTGTGCCTTGGTTTTCTCCTCTGTGAAATGGCAATAATAATAGAACCTGCCTCATAGGATTATTTTGAGGATTAGCTGAATTAAGATACAAATGCTTATTACAGTGATCATTCAGTAAATTTCTAAAAGGAATAATATACTTTCTGTGTGTTTTTGTTTTTTTTTTCAAACTAGGAGGGCTTATTAGACTCCTTGCTGAAACCACCGAAGATGAACAAAGTAAATGGATGGGTTTTGTTATCTGTGAAGTGCAGGAGCAGCAAGCTGGGGTCTGTCCTGTTCACTTCTCTATCCTTAGTACCAAGCCCCATCCCTTGTACAATGCAGACATTCAATAAATATTAGTTATTGGTCTAGAAAATGTTAGGAGATACAGTTATATAAAAGTGAGTATTCTTTTTTTTTTTAGGTACGCGGGCCTCTCACTGTTGTGGCCTCTCCCGTTGCGGAGCACAGGCTCCGGACCTACAGGCTCACCAGCCGTGGCTCATGGGCCCAGCTGCTCCGCGGCATGTGGGATCCGGGGCATGAACCCATGTCCCCTGCATCGGCAGGCGGACTCTCAACCACTGCCACCAGGGAAGCCCTACAAGTGAGTATTCTTAAATGGATTTTAATAAGTTTTTCTTTGCTGAAAGAAAATGCAGTGATGCCAATAGACTCTGGGAATATGCAATAAGGATCATTTCTGTTTATTGCCTGCCTCCCCCTCCCCCAGCCAGATATCTTATGTAATCCCCATAAAATCCTCTGAGGTAGGTATTAGTAATCACATTTTGCCAATGGGAAACTGAGCTTCACAGTTTGTGACCTTCACAGGGGTCACAGGGCATTGGGTGACCGAAAGGGGATGTGAACCCGGGCTACATGGATGGCTCTGAAGTCTGAGCCTTTTCTGTTGATTTATTTCCCAGCGGTGAGGACAGCTCAGAGGAAGAGCTGCCTGTCTAGTGCCTCAAGCATCCAGAACTTTGAGAGTGAAGTCAGTCACTCTGGGATGGGTCCTCATGCTCCCTAGATGTGTCACTTAAACCCCCCACCATCATTCAGTTCCTAAACTGGTCATCAAAAACTGGTGTTTATCCAATTAGAATTCAGAGGCAGACAAATTGCTACACTGAATTCAAGTGCTTGATGAACTTTTCACCATAGGCTTGTCTGGTTTGATATTTCTTATTTTTTAAAAATGCAGAATTTAGTTGATGCATTACATCAGAAAGACCAGAAACTCAAAGATATATAATATATTGGGGAGACGGGGGAAAACCGCAATGAGTGTGGAATGGGGCAGTTAATTTCAAGCTTTTGTTAGCATCTGCAAAAAAAGTTAATGCCTACTTACCTTCAAGCCAAAGGGGGGTTTGCCGGAAGCATTATTTAAATGCTTAAAAAATAGGGTTTTAAATAATTAAGATAAATGCTAAAAACAGCTAAGCAATAAACCCCTTTTAAATATTTTACCAAAGTATATTGCTAACATGCCTTATATTCAGACTATGTCCTGATTTGGATATTTCATGTTTCTACAGTTTACTTTGTAGATCACTAATCAAAATTAAATAGTGACTATGCCTAATTACAATGATCAGTCTTCATAGGCTGCAAAGAGAATGGAAATCTTAGAAATAAATGCTTTTGCTCAGAAAGAATTCTCTCTGAAATAATCACTCTGATGAGTGATTTGTTGAGATAATGTGATATAAGGGGTTGCCACTGGAAGTAATGGGATGACCAGAAACTGGAAAATTTGTGATGAATATCAAGAAAATACAAGGTTTTAAACTTTTAGACTCTGTGGAAGTCTTCGTGGGGGAACAGGTACAAGTCCTGAGTATTTATATCAGTTAAGCCTCAACACAAACATGAGGCTATTTATTCAGTAGGATACATTCCAGTGCTTTCTAGATGCCATTCAGGAGTATTATGAAGCACACTTCTAATGTTATCCCTTAGATCCTGAGCAGGTAAGACTTTGGTATCTGTGCATAAACACTGAATTTTAATTCCATCACAAGTAATTATTCTCCCAAGTAATTTTCTTTAGAAGTATAAATTGTCTGACTCCACCTGCTTGGAGGGAAGGGGACTTTTTTCTTGAAGAACTATGATCTGATCTGTTGAGGGGCTGCAGAGCTGAAGGCAGGACCTTGACCTCTCTGGGTGAATCTGCTCAAGGTTCCCTTGATGAGAATACTTAAGTCACAGAAACACAAACACCTCCAACCCCGATACAATGCAGTCTTATTCAACTCACGGGGCATTTCTCTGGATGTCAGGAATTCCTCTAGGTTCCCCAGCGGTCCTGACTTGCAGCCAAGATTGAGAACCACTGCCAGAACGGCTGAGTTACATCCTGTCTCTTACCTGTGGTACAAACCTGACTCTACTCTGCTGATTCTCACAAGCCTTGGATTACTGCTTCTGCACTTTTGCCTGAACTCAAGGAAAATGGTCTACGATACCTCTACCAAGGCTCTTAACTGTGATGGTTAATTTTATCTGTCAACTTGATGGGACCATGGGTGCCCAGATTGGACATTGTTTCCGGATGTGTCTGTGAGGGTGTTTCTGGATTAGATTAGCATTTGAATCAGTGGATTGCCCTCCCCAAGTGGTTGGGGATCATCCAATCTGTTGAGGAACTGAACAGAACAAAAGGCAGAGGAATGAGGAATTTGTCCCCTTTTTTTCCCCTGCCTTACTGATTGAGCTGGGACATCACATTTCATCTTCTCCTGCCCTTGGACTAGGATTTATATCACTGGCTCCCCTGATTCTCAGACCTTTGAACTTGGAGTGAATCACACCACTGGCTTTCCTGGGTCTCCAGCTTGCAGACATCAGATTTGTGGGACTTATTAATCTTAATAATTGCATAAGCCAAGTTCTCATTTTATCTCCCTCCCCCCCTCCTCTCAGATCTCCTATTGGTTCTGTATCTCTGGAAAACCCTCACTAATACACTAACACTTTTCAATTCATTGACTCCTTGGAGAATCCAATAAAAACAATAAACCTTCTCCCAAGAAAACACACTTTATCTTGGAAGCAATTTAAGCATGTTTTAGAACCCCAGAATCCCAACTCTAAAAACCCTGATTAAAGTCCCTATCTCACCTAGATCATGCCTGAAACCAGATGTGCCTATTCTTATCTGGAGTTGTTACCTCTGAAGCCTGTGCCTGAGCCCAGGGGGACTAGGAAACTGTCATGTCCTCTCCCAAAGAAGCAGGAGATACCACTAGTAAAGCCAGGTGCTGAACTCTGCTGGTGTAGCTGTTCAAAAATTATTTAGAACCCTAGAGGTACAGACGTAAGAATATAATTCAAAGCCAGAGCAGAGGTCCAACAATGCAACCCCATAAATGTTATGTCCAAATGTCCTGGGATGATTTGCTTCAGTCTGGTTACCAGAACCAATCTTTTTTTTTTTTTTTTTTTTTTTTTCGGTATGCGGGCCTCTCACTGTTGTGGCCTCTCCCGTGGCGGAGCACAGGCTCCGGACGCGCAGGCTCAGCGGCCATGGCTCACGGGCCCAGCCGCTCCGCGGCATGTGGGATCTTCCCGGACCAGGGCACGAACCCATGTCCCCTGCATCGGCAGGTGGACTCTCAACCACTGCGCCACCAGGGAAGCCCCAGAACCAGTCTTAACAGCAGAGATGGGATTAGCCTGAGTGGTTTAGTTGGGCCTCACCCCTGCAGCTGGGAGGGAGTGGATGGACAGCCCCGCAGCTGGGAAAGGGTGGATGGACACTATAGAGGCCACTATGCAAACAACCATGACATGAACACCCACTCTCTCTGGTTGTTCTGTGGCAGTCTCGGGCGTGCCATGTCAACTGCAGAATCACCCACCATGTGCTCCTGGAGCTTGTGACCGCACTGCGATGTCCACATCTCTAAAGCAGTGTTCACCATTTGTCAGGAATCTCAATGTCTCCACCTATTTTCAAGCACCTTTTCATTGTTTCTCCATTATTGAAGGGTTTAATTTTTCATCTAAAATGTAAGAAACTACATAATCCGCATATGTAGGTTTGTCTTATGACAATTAGAACACAATTTAGTATTGAGCAAGACACACTTGAAACCGGATTGTTTTGTTTTATAAATTGCTTAATACAGAAATGTGGTTTGAATCATAGTTCCTCCAAGTATTATCTAAATTGGGATTTTTTTTCCATTGTCAAGTAGAAAGAAGCAATGTAATCTTTAATCCAAACAAGGAAATGTTCATTAGTCCATTTATTTGAAACATTTTGTTTTGTTATGGTGGTTTTTTTAGTCTAACTTTCTACTTGGCAGCATTCAAACTTAGAGAATCCAGGTGAGATAAATGATAATCTAAAAAAAAAATATTGGCTCTAAAAGAGAAAATTTGTTTAGATCATTAACTATAGTAGATAGTGAAAAGTAGATAAATATCAACACCTCCCAAAAGGCAATAGGCCATTTATGAATGAGTTCTGCAAAACCTTCAAGTAACAGATAATTACTATTTTAAACTGTTGAAGAGTATTAAGAAAGTAAAAGAGAAGCTCTCTTATTTACTCTATATAGCTAGCATAACCCTGATGTAAAAATTGAACAGGCATAGTGAAACAGAGCAGGACCCTATGGTGCTTGCCCCCTATGTCCTCAGCCTGCCTTCTGTCTGTGGAAAAACTCTAGCCAAAGCATAAGTTTAATCAGAGAAGTGAGAAAATGCAGAAACAAAGGAAAACAGTCCAACAAGACTAAGTAATAATACTTTTGTCATTAAGTATAGTCAAGGACCTTTAGTTCCTCCTCAAGGGCTATAGATAACATTCTGAGCCATATCCTTTGAGCTGTCTTACAGATACTGAAACCCCTTCCACCAGGTGGAAGAAGTTAACTACATGATGACCAGACTGTAACCATGACATAAGCTGCCATAATTCTGAGAGCTGGCCTTAAAGAAATGGAACAAATTGACCCTGGAACTGAACATTAACTGCACTTAAAACAATCAAGATGACGCTGATCAGACCACCGATGGCCAACGTCAAGATGACTGTCAGAGCTGACTGCGCTGTTTCTGCGTGTAGCCCCCTCCACCCATCTAGAAAAGCTCTTGCCCACTGATTGTCAGTGGGGGGAGTCGGCCTTTGGACAGGACTCTACTCCCTTCCCTGCTAGGCTGCCGGCCTCTGAAATAAAGCAAACTTTCCTTCCCACCAACCTGGCCTCTTTATTGGCTTTAGAGCGGCGAGCAGCCCAACCCTATTTTCGGTTACAGTTTCTGGCTCCCAACCTGGGGCTGCTGCACTCTCGCGATATCTGCTCCCGGGGTTTACCCGAGCTGAGCCGCCATGATGACGCGCCGGGATGGCTGTGAGGAGCCGCTGCTCGAGGCTCGCTGGCCCCGGGAAAGGCGTTTGGGGGGACGCTCCTAGCAGCTGCCGAAACCGTGTGTTTGGGGGATCCTTCCTGTTTCTCCCCTGCTCGGCACTGGCTGTCAACGTATGCTTTTCCTTGGTGGAACGGAAACATGCTGGACAAACTGACGAGCTCTATGAGCAAGTAAGTCCACGGGTGTGCAGCCGGGCAAACTTCTCTTTTGAGCACGAAGTGCTATTTGGGCATTTTTGCCAATTGATTCTGACGTGCATCTGACACTGAGGACCGTTTGTGAGCACTGAGTGTCATTTGGGCATTTTGCCAGTTGGTTCTGATGTCGAAGACCATTTGTGTTGGGGAAGTGTTTGTCTGGGACTCTGTTATCAGTCATTGTCTTGGAGGATTGTGACAGTTCTGTCTAATGGTGTGTGAATGTATATTTGTGTGATTGGTATCTTTGTTGTCTTTTGTAAAATGGGAAGTTCAGGTTCAATTCATTAGAAATATTTTAGCCATGAGATTATGACTAAAGAAAAAGAAAGATTTTTTTTTAACAATATATGACAACAGTATTCTCTTTTTAAAATTTTTTTTTTATTTTTGGCTGCGGTGGTCCTCGTTGCTGCGCGTGGGCTTCTCTCTAGTTGCTGCGAGCGGGGGCTACTCTTCATTGTGGTGCGCGGGCTTCTCATTGCGGTGGCTTCTCTTGTTGCAGAGCACGGGCTCTAGGCGCACAGGGTCAGTAGTTGTGGCTCGCGGGCTCTAGAGCGCAGGCTCAGTAGTTGTGGCGCACAGGCTTAGTTGCTTCGCGGCATGTGGGATCTTCCCGGACCAGGGCTTGAACCCGTGTCCTTTATTCCAGAGGCCAGCAACCTGAGGGGGAAGGTGGACTCCTGTTCAAAGCCTGACTTCTCCCCACTGACAATGAGTGGGCAAGAGCTTATTTTAGGTGAAGGGAGGGGGCTATGTGCAGAAACAACACAGTCAGCTCTGACAGTCATCTTGAAATTGGTCATGCAGTGGTCTCATCAGCATCCTCTTGATTGTTTTAAGTACAGTCAATCTTCAGTTCCAGGGTCAATTTGTTCCCATTTCTTTGAGGCCAATGCTCAGAACTGTGGCAGCTTATGTCATGGTTATAGTCTGGTCATCATGTAGTTAACTTCTTCCACCTGGTGGAAGGGGTTTAAGTATCTGTAAGATAGCTCAAAGGATATGGCTCAGAATGTTATCTATAGCCCTTGAAGAGGAACTAAAGGTCTTTGACTATGCTTAATTCACTCACAAAACACAGTTGGTTTTCACACAGCACCACGTCAGTATTGCATACAAAATAAGCCATGGTCCATGTCCTAGCAGAACTTATGTTTTTACTGATGAGACAATGCATATTCTTACCCATGTGAAATTTAAAAGCCAAAAAATAGTACAGAATGCATATGGTCCTCAAAAAGACAAAAGGGGTAACTGTGAACCTGCATAGTTAGAATAGGCTTCAAGGATCTTGATCTGAGTCTTGAAGGACAGGTTCAATGGAAAGTCAGCATTCCAGGTAGAGGAAAAAATATAAGGAAAGACTTGGGGGTGATTCAAGGATCAGTGAAAAAAGCAGACAGGCTGGCGCAGTGGCTTTGGATTGGGGAACAATGTAAGAAAAAGTTTGGATTATGAAGAACCTGAAATGAACCCGTAAAGACTGGGGCTTGATTTCATAGGAAATGGAGAGCCATAGAAGCCTGTTGTGCAGAGGAGAGACACAAAGAACACAAAATGCCATATGTTTTGTAAATGAGGACGTAGGAGAGGGGAGATCAGAGACAGCTAAGAATGTATTGCAGTAAGCCGGGTCTCAGGTGGTGATAACGATGGTACAGGTGATGGACCTGAAGGGCACTAAACTTTAACTTCTAGTCCCAGCTCTGCACTAACTGGCTTAATGATTTTGGACAAGACAGTTATCTCTGGACCTTGGTTTCCTCCACTCCCAGGATCCCTTGGGATTAAATAAAGCATCTTTGAAGGTGACAACAAGCCAACAAAAATGGACCAAACAGATAGAAGTCTGTGACCCTCCTGTCTACCCTCGCTTCAACCAAATCAGACTCAGCTGCAGCAGCAACAGCAGTAACAGTAGTAGTAGTAATAGTAATTTGGGGGCTTCTAGGTATCATTCAGAGAAAGGGTTCTGTTACTCTAGAAGTTTTGAAAAAACTGGACTCTAGGAGCTTCCTTCTAAGACATAAAAATCTGTGATTCTATGGAGGAGAGTAGTTTTAAAAGAGAAGACTTTGGAACTATATTCAATATCTTGTAATAAACTATAACAGAAAAGAATCTGAAAAAAAAACCAAAAATGGCAAAAGCACATTGGCTTCTCAAGAAATGATAGGAGTAAGGATCTCAGAAAACGACTCCTCCATAAAAGCAGTCAGAATACTGACAAAAATTGTCAAAAATAAACTTTTTCAGAACTCTGGAAAGTAACCAAAAGTTTACAGCAATCCAAGGAACCTCAATGCGAGAAAAAACGCATCTTGGAAACTCAGCGAGTTTGGTGGCATTGTAACTTGCTCTCTCCCCTTCTCCCCAGCTCCACAGTAGCCTTGAAAACTAATGGCCTTGTAACCATGGTAACTGTGAAAGCCAGCATCCTAGCAGCCACTGCAGGCAGCAGACAAGTTTGGAGCTGCCGCAAAAGCTCTCTCCCCAGAGAATTGTTTCTATTTGATCTGTCTGGCTGCTCCAGCCCCATTCTCAAGGTTTGTCTGTATTTGACTGGACTCAGAACTTGCTCTATGTGGAGAGCCTATTGTCAGGGTATTTGTTGAAAATGATCAGTGGAAATCATTTAACATCACGACTGCCTGAGATGGGGTTACAAGTTGGGATACGCAAGAGGCTGACCAAAAGACTCAAAAGAAAAAGCATGGGAAAGAGATATGCACAGAGCACTAGGAAAAACTTATTTCTGACAATCTGGAAGGCCACACACATGCAGGGCTGTGCTCACGTTCAGGAAACACCTGAGAAGACCCTAATCTCTCATCTCCACCTTACTTTGAGACTGTGCAAGTACAAAGTGACAATTAAAGCAGAGTTATAAACTGCTGGAGCATTGAAGATATGCTGTAATGTACCTGGACCCTTTGGCAAAGGTTGAGAGACTTACCGGTATTTAAGAAAATCTCTGTCCAATCATTAGCAAGCTCAGCAGAGACTTCAGTGGCAGTTCTGCAAATCAGATCACGCTTTACCCCCAGCGGATTGTCGTTCTTGCTGTAGGTTGTAGTTGCTGCCCATGTGTTTTATTTGCTTATCAACTTTCCTGGACTAATTCTATAAAGCCTGTATTCTTTTTGAGGCCACTCACTGCTGTGGCCTCTCCCGTTGTGGAGCACAGGCTCCGGACGTGCAGGCTCAGCGGCCATGGCTCACGGGCCCAGCCGCTCCGCGGCATGTGGGATCCTCCCGGACCGGGGCACGAACCCGTGTCCCATGCATCGGCAGGCGGACCCTCAACCACTGCGCCACTAGGGAAGCCCCAAAGCCCATATTCTTTGTTGCAAGTACAAAAGAAGAAAAAAGACAAGAGACAAGATAAAACAGTAAAATGACAGACATAAATCGTACTTTATCAATAATTACAATGAATGTAAATAACACATTCTAATCAAAAGGCAGAGATTGGAAGAATGGATTTAAAAAATATGATTCAAGGAGGTTACATTATGTGACAGATGCAAGGCAGACATGAACACAATGGAAGTACAATCATATGCATAAAATATTGAGAATTATCATTTCAGAGCTTGAAGAGATCTTCAGAATCATCTATCCAAAGCCCTCATGTTCCATATGAAGGCAACTGCAGGAGACAAATGGAGCCACCATTGTTTTGTTACTATATAGGATGTTTTAATTTGTAAATAGTCTAAGTTTTCAATCTTTTCCTTTCTCCTTTGCTATGTCCAGCAAGGTATTTCCTAGCCCAGAAATATAATATTATGAATCAACATTGCTTTATGATTTTAGGTTTTTACACTTAAACTTTTGTGTAAATCCTTATACAGAATGCTAATTAATGCTCTTCTCCAAATAACATTGTTCAAGAAACTTGTTATTTCTACTCTGACTATAAATACCACAATATTCTTCAATCTGTTTTCTCTAATCTCTATTTTTTTCATGAATATGTCCCTGATTCAGAATCTATTTCAATTTTTGTGGTTTTACGTTACAACATATGGTAAAGTAAGTCTTTTCAATCTTCTTTTTCAAATATATCTTGACTCATCTCAAGTTGTTCTTCAAGTAAAATTTTAGCATCATTTTTTAAAGTTCTAAACAGATTTTGTTTGGAATTATGGTTGGCATTGCACTAAATTTATACAGTCCTGCCATGGGGTGTCAGAGTCAGAGGAGGGTAAGAAGGATGCTCATATAGGAAGTCTGGAGTGGGATGTTAGAGCCCAGGTAGAGTGAAGAAGGAAACATGCAGAGCTGTTGCTTGGTATTGTGTGTCAAAGCCTGAGTAGGACCTGGAGGGCATCCATAAAGCGAGGACAGCCTAGCCGGGGGATCGGCAGAACGTGGTTCAATGTCTATGGTATCCCTGAAAAGGAGCATAAGTTGAACTCAATTTTGAGGAAACATGAAACAAGCCCAAATTGAAGGACATTCTACAAAACAACTGGCCTACAGTCGTCTAAAGTATCAAGGTCATGAAAGTCAAGGGATGAACTATTAAAGATTGAAGGAGACTAAGGAGGCATAACTAAATGCCATGCATGATTCTGAAATGGGCATTTTTGCTGTAAAAGATTATTGAGATAATTGTTGAAACGATTATGGAGTTTAATGATTAGAAGACAGTAATACAACAATAATAATTTTCTGATTTTAATGGCTATATTGACATTATGTAGAACATCGTTGTTTGTAGGAAAAACCCACCAAAGTTTTTAGATGATAGGAAAATGGTAAAGTAATTTACTCTCAAATATTTCAGAAAAAAGCAGGTCTTCTATTGTATTTCACCTTTTCTGTAGCTGTGTGATGGCTTCAAAAGTAATTTTTTTTAACAGGAAGCAATTTGTGCTGAAAATAAATGTATAGACCAAATTGAGAGAGAATTGAATGATTTCAGGATTGAATCTTTCCATTCAGGAACATCTAATGTAGCTCCATTAACTCAAAGTTGTTGTTGTTGTTGTTTTCATGGTACGCGGGCCTCTCACTGCTGTGGCCTCTCCCGTTGTGGAGCACAGGCTCCGGACGCGCAGGCTCAGCGGCCATGGCTCACGGGCCTAGCCACTCCGCGGCATGTGGGATCCTCCCGGACCGGGGCACGAACCCGTGTCCCCAGCATAGGCAGGCGGATTCTTAACCACTGCGCCACCAGGGAAGCCCATTTTTTTTTTTTTTAATACTCTCCAGGAAAGTGTTGTTTCTTCTCTGTATCTTGACTATTTCATTCTTAAGCATTTTATAATTTTTTTACTATTGTGAATAGAATTTTTTTTCCATTTCAGTTCTTCTTCTTCCTCTTCTCCTCCTTCTTCTTTTCTGATTCTATTGAGATTTATGTGTTTCATTTGCATCTTCAGCACTCAGCTGACATTCTGACCTTTTATTAGTTTTATTATATTTTTAGTTGTTTCCCTTAATTTTCTTAGAACTAAATCATATATCTGCAAATAATTTGTTTTATCCCTTCAACTTATGACTCTGTACCTTATTTCTTTTCTGATCTTTTTGCTAATAATTCCACAATGATGTAGCAAAAAGTCTTAAAAAGTTACATCCTTGTTTTAAGATCAATGAAACAGGATAGAAAGCCCAGAGATAAACCCATGCACATATGGTCACCTTATATTTGATAAAGGAAGCAAGAATATACAGTGGAGAAAAGACAGCCTTTCAGTAAGTGGTGCTGGGAAAACTGGACAGCTACATGTGAAAGAATGAAATTAGAACACTCCCTAACACCATACACAAAAATAAACTCAAAATGGATTCGACACCTAAATATAAGACCAGACACTATTAAACTCTTAGAGGAAAACATAGGCAGAACACTCTAGGACATAAATCACAGCAAGATCCTTTTTGACCCACCACCTAGAGAAATGGAAATAAAAACAAAGATAAACAAAGGGGACCTAATGAAACTTAAAAGCTTTTGCACAGCAAAGGAAACCATAAACAAGATGAGAAGACAACCCTCAGAATGGGAGAAAATATTTGCAAATGAAGCAACTGACAAAGGATTAATCTCCAAAATTTACAAGCAGCTCATGCAGCTCAATATCAAAAAAACAAACAACCCAATCCAAAAATGGGCAGAAGACTGAAACAGACATTTCTCCAAAGAAGATATACAGACTGCCAACAAACACATGAAAGAATGCTTAACATCATTAATCATTAGAGAAATGCAAATCAAAACTACAATGAGATATCATCTCACACCAGTCAGAATGGCCATCATCAAAAAGTCTACCAACAATAAATGCTGGAGAGGGTGTGGAGAAAAGGGAACCCTCTTGCACTGTTGGTGGGAATGTAAATTGATACAGCCACTATGGAGAACAATATGGAGGTTCCTTAAAAAACTACAAATAGAACTATCATATGACCCAGCAATCCCACTCCTGGGCATATACCCTGAGAAAACCATAATTCAAAAAGAGTCATGTACCACAATATTCATTGGAGCACTATTTACAATAGCCAGGACATGGAAGCAACCTAAGTGTCCATCGACAGATGAATGGATAAAGAAGATGTGGCACATATATACAATGGAATATTACTCAGCCATAAAAAGAAACGAAATTGAGTTATTTGTAGTGAGGTGGATGGACCTAGAGTCTGTGATACAGAGTGAAGTAAGTCAGAAAGAGAAAAACAAATACCGTATGTTAACACATATATATGGAATCTAAGAAAAAAAAAACTGGTCATGAAGAACCTAGGGGCAAGACGGGAATAAAGACGCAGACCTACTAGAGAATGGACTTGAGGATATGGGGAGGGGGAAGGGTAAGCTGGGACAAAGTCAGAGAGTGGCATAGACATATATACACTACCAAATGTAAAATAGATAGCTAGTGGGAAACAGTCACATAGCACAGGGAGATCAGCCCAGTGCTTTGGGACCACCTAGAGGGGTGGGATAGGGAGGGTGGGATAGGGAGGGTGGGATAGGGAGGGTGGGAGGGAGGGAGATGCAAGAGGGAAGAGATATGGGGATATATGTATACGTATAATTGATGCACTTTGTTATAAAGCAGAAACTAACACACCATTGTAAAGCAATTTTACTCCAATAAAGATGTTAAAAAAAAAACCCAAAACTTATATCCTTGTTTTAATCCTAATTTCAGTGGGAGTGCCACTAATGTTTTATGTTAGCTATGATATTTACTATTTGTTTTTAATAGATACTCTTTGTCACAGTAAGAGAATATATTTTTATTCCTTAGCTTGCAAAGAATTTTTTCCCCTAAGGATTGGATATTGAATTTTATCAAGTACCTTTGTGGCAATTATGAAGATATTCATATTTTTCTCAGTTAACTCATTTGAGTAATGAATTGCACAAACAGATTTCCTAAAGTTGACCCATTCCTAAATTCTTAGAAATAATTCAAGTTTGGAATTAATATAATTCAATTTAATGTTATAATGTTCCATATAGGATTTTTACAACTGTATTTATAACTGATATTGGTCTTTTATTGTTCACTTCTATTATGCTATTCTTGTTCATTTTTAACTTTAAAGCAATGTAAACCTCATAAAATTGACTGGGAAATATTCTGATTTTTCTATCTTCTGTAATTGCTCAAATAACATAGGGACTTAATCAAACCTTCAGTGAATGGAGAGAATTGTCCATAAACCATATGGGTCTATTGCCTTTTCTTTTCTTCATTACAGTATTATTATTTTTAAGCTTTTCAGTTTCTTTCGTGGTTTGCATAGTTAGTACACTATGCGAATTTGATATGCTCTTGAGTCAATTTTGATGCTCTACATTTTCGCAGAAAATCATCTCCTTACTGTGTGTTCTAGCTTCTTTTGTTCCCTTGCTGTCTTTTGTTGTATTGATCAAGTTTCCTTTGATCTCTTTCTCAAGTGTTTAAAAGTTAGATGTCCAATTTTTATTCTGTTACTACCCTTACATTAAGAATATATTTGAACTTAAATTTCCCTGTCATTCTCAAGAACAAAGTAATATCTATGCATTCTCACCCACTCTGTTGCCCTCTCCTTCCCAAAGAAGACAAAAGTTAGCTTGTTTTACATCCCTCTCTCTCCAGTCCTCTCCTAGATGTTGTTCAAGTAGCTCCAGGTAATTTTAAAATGTTACACATTTTTATATTAAAAATGTTTATAATTGCTTTACTCTTCACAGGTATAATTAATTGTTCTTATTTTTTAAAATTTCTTTTTAATCATCAAGTAATACAGGGATATATTCTAATTCTAAAAATTCAATCATTCTACATAAAATTAAAGTCTTCCTTTATCACCACTGTCAATGCCAATACCTTCCAAAGAAGTTATTGCTATTATGAATTTGGTATATATTCTTTCAAGTATATGGTGATGCATGGCATATATACCAAACCATGTGCTATACGTGCAATATTTATAATATGTACATTTAATATGTTTAATATGGCACAATTATTATGTAGCTCCCTTTTTCCTTAGCTGGCCAGTATGTCTTAGAACGTTTTTCATGTCAGTATGTACAGATTCACTTCATTCTTTTTTTTTTTTTGCGGTACACGGGCCTCTCACTGTTGTGGCCTGTCCCGTTGCGGAGCACAGGCCATGGCTCACGGGCCCAGCCGCTCTGCGGCATGTGGGATCTTCCCGGACCGGGGCACGAACCTGTGTCCCCCGCATTGGCAGGCGGACTCTCACCCACTGCGCCACCAGGGAAGCCCTCACTTCATTCTTTTAAACTGTTGCATCCCACAGTAGATATGTGCCCTAATTTATTCACCCATTCTCCTGTGATTAGACATGTAGGTCATGGTGTTGGGAGCTGTTGCAGTGTTGAAGTGAGCATTCTTTACGTGCCTCTTTTTGAGCACAAACAAGTGTAACTCTAGGGTTTTATATCAATTGGGCTTTAATTCAGGAAAGATACTCTAGGTTTTCCACACATAAAAGGATTTAACATAGAAATAAGTTGTCGATTAAATAACTGTAAGTGATGGAGGTGTGGAAGTCAAGGTATTTCACTGAAACTTTGACTTCAATGTCAACCACTCTTAGTGTGATCCCAGGATTTGGTGATTGCTGCAGCCACCTTCCCAAGAGCTGCTGCCATCACCTCCACTGCCACCCATGGAGCTGGTGATTAGACAGTGGGGTTATGACATATGGCCACTGCAAATCCCCCACCCTTTAGAGCTTGCTTGTCTGTCCACAATGTTGCAGAAAGATGGTATATCTTTCTTCTGTGTTCAAAAAAAGCTCTGACGAATGTGTTTAATTGGCAGAACCAAATTTACATCCAGAATCCTAAGCAGCAAGAAGAGTCTGAGGAATGTAGTTTTTAGCTTTCTAGTATCTCCAAATAGAAAAAAATGTACGAAGTCAAAGTTGAGAGTCAAACCACTCTATCACAGCTTAACCTTTGCCTGCTCGATATCCATAAGCAAATTTTTATGCAATGGAGTCTTCCTAACAGCAGCAAGTACTCGCATTATGCAACCATCCCCCATGCAAATAAAACACACCTTCTTCACAAAGAAAAGGCCCAAACCCCATTAAACGCTGTATCCATCCCTGAAGATGTTCATTCCTTTTCTAGTTCAGCCACAAACCTATTTTTGTATCCAATAACCTCATAATCAAATTACAGTTAACCATCACCGCATAGAAACAGAAGTGAAGAAGAGGAAAGAAATAGAAAATTGGTCAATTACATACAAATATATACATAACAAAGCAAGGAAGAAGAGTATGTAGGGCTATTATATTCCTCAGTCCTGCAATAAGTCAGAAGAATATAGTTGGTATTTATACCTTCCTTTGCCCACTACCAATTTTCTGTATCTATTTGCCCTCAGCCAGCAATTCCATGGTCAGAGTTCTATATCTGGTGGGGTGACCCAAGCCTTCCATCCCTAAGTGCCTGAGCTCTTCCTGGCTTTACCTCTGTTGGGTTGCTGTGGTCTTCCATAATCTTTAGTATTGGATATAAAAATACTAGGAGACACCCTAGGGGATTCTCTGGGTTATAAATACTCCTTCATGCCCTTGGTATGTGTCAGTAACTCTATTTCTGTTTGGTAATCAAGGTCAATCACTCAGATTAGAGCAGTGAATCTCTTCTTTGTCTATTAGTTCAGCAGCAAGAGAACCCCAAAGTTCAGTGAAATCATTGAGTCATAGGAGGAAGGAGCTTGGAAGGAGCCCTTCTTTGGGAAATAAGACATGTAAGCCAGAAGAGTTCAAAATCATGGTAATGAGAATTCCCTGGTGGTCCAGTGGCTAAGATTCCGTGCTGCCAATGCGGGGGGCATGGGTTCAATCCCTGGTAGGGGAACTAAAATCCCACGTGCCACATGACCCAAAAAAAAAGATTCCAAAATCATGGTCATGAGAAGCAAAAATATTACAAGTGAGTAATTAGGTGTCATAGTGAAAGGAACCACTCGCATTTTACCCACTCAACTCCCAGACCTTCTTATTTTATTGGCAGGAGAATCAGCACCATATTATAGGACATTTAATATTTATTCTGATTATAAAAGTAATTTTCGATCATTAAAAAATGATATCATTCAAAACTATATAGAAAGTGAGACTCTCCTTTATTCTCTTTCCTGTCTTCCAGTGGTAACCATTGGCATCATTTGTATTATAGACACACACACACACACACACACACACACACAAATATACATGCGCTATACTATAATTTATGACTAAATTAGTATTTTTACTCAGGGAATGTGAGTATACACTTCTGCACTTAAAACATTTTAAAATATATTTATTCGTTTATCATTGACAGATCATCTTATTCCTTTGAACAGTGGTATAGTATTCCATGGCTGGTTACATGGTAGTTTATTTAGTCAGTGCAGTATGAATAGACATTTAGTGGTTTATAAGTTTTGCTTTTATAATATCTATGCACATATGGTGGATAATTTTAAAAAGTATAAATTTCACCTTTCCTCCTTAGATCTTCACTAAAGCTAGCAAAATATAGAGGCCACCTAACCTTATGGTTTCACCAATTAATTTGGAAAGTTAGACTTGCTTTGGGTGTTAATTCAGAATCATTTCAAAGCAAAACAAGCCTCTTTATTTTTGTTTGGAGAGGAGGGCATTGGAGCGTGTGGTACTGCTAAGTGCCGTTTGTATATAATTGTTCCTTAAATAATTGTGCGGCATAAGATGCTTTCTAAAGAATATATGTATCTATAAGGTACATTAAAAATAACTTTTATTTTTGTCTTCAAAGAAAATAAAAATAATCTGTATAATGGTATTTTAACTGAATACACACACACACACACACACACACACACACACACACACACACACACACACACACACACACACACACACACACACACACCACACACACACACCAGAAGCAGCAACTGCTTAGATTAGACAGGTGTTTATACTCCATTTATAATAACTTTACATTTTTTAGTCACTGAACCATTGTATCATCAATTTTCATTTCTTTTTATTTTACTGTGAAGTGGACTGGTTCCAAGTTGACTAAGTCACACATTTAAAATAATTAAAAGTTTCACATTGCAGAAGAAAAATATACTCTTTCCTCCACCTTGGTTGTGTGTCCTTTTCTCGACTCATGTATCACCATAATACTGAAAAACAGTAAACCAGAGCAGCATTTCATGTCTAACCTTCTTGCCTCAGATATTTAAGATGAAACTTATTAGTATATACAAACTCTAAGATGTTGAAACAACTAAATGTTTTTGAAATGACATTTACAAATAATGTTTGTGTATTTGCAATACTTTTAAAAGAGTATTTCATGCTAGAAATGTGCCTCTATACAAATGAAAAACCAAGGTGAATAAAGTCAAGTGCTAGGTACTGCCAAGGCAAATGCATCTTAATTGAAGACAGAAGGCGTTGCCCACTGGTCTTTTTTTTTTTTTGCCACACCACTCAGCTTACGGTATCTTAGTTCTCCGACCAGGGATGGAATCCAGGCGCCCCCGCGGTGGAAGCGCGGAGTTCTAACCACTGGACCGCAGGGAATTCCCCATGCCCACTGGTCTTAATGAGGCCACACCAGCCTGTGAATTGTCGTGTCTTACAATCTCCTCCTATACCCCTCCACTTCCTGTCTCCATAAATTGCTCTTGCAGATGCACTGCACTCATATTTATTTCTCTCATTTTAGGTGATGGAGACTCCAGAATGTCTATGCAAAAGAACTAAGTGGTGCCAATCTCGTAGGGAGAGCGGCTTGAAGGTGGGTTTACATTGCTCTTTACATAAAATTGAGAACACATTGATTCTTTTAAAGAATGTCCTTCCTCCCCACAACCCAGCAATACCATTGCTTTTCAAGTGGAAAGGGAATTTCCAATCTACACTGATTCTGTTACTTTAATTCATAAGACTGAGGCCCACGAGCTGAAGCTAACTGCCCAGCTGATGGCAGACCCAATCTCCTGTCTCTTACCCAGTCCTGATATCTGGGAAGCATACTCAAAATGTTAAGTAATTATCACAAGCTTGATATTTGGTTTTTGAATTTGTTTTATATTTATATTGAAATGTTGCAATTCCTGGTCTTATTAGTGAATTTAGGAATTCATTTTAAATGAAATAATCAAGTCATACAGCAAAGACTTAATTTAGGGAAATATGTAGAGTTGAAAAAATTCACTTTTCTACTCTTTCTCATTGCAACTTCTCTAAAATAGTGTTGTGGTTGTATGTCCAAATATTCTTTCTGCTGCATGAGAATTTGGATGCACTAAAAACAAAGTTTCAACAAAAGTAATTAGGTAGTTTATTGTAGCTTCTGTCTTCAAAAAATTGAAAAAGGTTTTTTCAGGTGAAGGCTGTAATAAGCTGGAAGGTAAGATGGCTGCTCTATTGACAATGACAGTTCAAATTTTGATTATATGGAAATTGGGAAAGAATGGCACAATGGAATCTAAAAACCCTCCTTGCAGTATTAATGTTCCATCTCTCCATTAGTACATGTTCCTAGTCTTTACTTTTACCCAGAGAGATGGGTAAAAGTGCCTTAAGGGCACGGGGTGCCTTAAAGGTACACTAATTACCACATAAAGACTGGTGTTAAGAACTTCAGTGCTTCTTTGCAACACCAGAAGTTGCTTCCGGAAGTGGATATCCACATCATAATACGTGTAGGATGCCAGAGTGAATGGTGTGACATAGAAATAGTTCTTGCATCTCTCTGTGCAAAGGTTCAGAGACATGAAAAACATTGGTTCTTTCAGGCATATGCAAGATTTTCAGTAAAGGCGAGCAGTGCCATCCAAGAGAACTTTCTTTAAGATGGAAAGGTTTTATGTCTGTGCTGTCCAATACAGTAGCCACTTGCCATATGTGGGTATTGGTCACTTGAAAAATGGCTAGTGTAACTGAGTGACTGAATTTTAATTTTATTTCATTTTAATTAATTTAAATTTAAATAGCCACATGTGGCTAGTGGATACCATGTTGGTCAATGCAGTTCTAGAACACAGAAGAGTAGATGAGAGTGAAAAGAGATGAGATTGTAAGAGACATGATAGGAAGTATGGACTTTGCTGTCCCGAAGGTAACAAAGAGAAACTGAAGATGGCTGATGGTAAAGGCCCTGAAGTTGGCATAAAAGCGTGAGCTCAACGGCACAGGTAGAGAGACTGGCCATGGACTGTAGCTCATTGCCTGGGACCAGAGGAAATGAGGCAAGGTCAGGTGTGAGAGAAGCTAGGATTTATAAAGGCATGGAGAAGGGAAGCAAAATTTAAGGAAAGTCATATCAGGTAGTTCATTTCTTTTCCAAGTAGCAAGAGACCAGTTTGTCTACTGAAATTGAGGGAATGAAAGATGAAGAGTAGTGCTTGGAAGATGTGAAGAGGAGAGTAGGGTTGGTCTGAAATGATTGTTTGGGGACTGACCAATGATAGTTAAAGGATTTCCAGATGGTGAGACTGGGGGCAGAGCTGAGGTTGGAAACCGTGGCTTTGAAATGGCTTCAAGCTGCCATTCCAGAAGGTTTATTTATCTGGGTATGGAATTGGAGAAGGTGTATTGCAGCAGAAATCCAGGGTCGTAGCCCCAAGCAGCTGCTGCAAAAGGCCTGGGATGCAAGGAAACTGAATAAGCTGGCGAGGGAGTCCTTCAGGTAATCAATAACTTGAGGTCATGAAAGACCTAGAAGAAAAAGTTAGGTCATGTGTAGAAAATTGGAGTTGAAGACTTCAGAGGCATGTTTATCGATGACCACAAGATCTGTGTTGTGGTGATGGTAATGTAGGCTGAAAGGTTTAGAGGTGAAAGCCACTGGAGTTGAGGTGTTGAGGGTCATCCACATTAAGAATGAACAATATGGCAAGACTTGGGTTAGAAAGTGAGTATGTGAACCAGATGTCTTTAATGAGTGACAGAAGTTATCATGACCTCAGCAATAAACCTACAGAGGAGGGAGAAGAAGGTGGTAGAGTAAGGTGGCATGAGCATTAAAAGGAAGGTATTTTTACAGGAAGGTAGATGAAAAATGACAACTCTAACCCCTGATCCTAGAAAAACACTGATGGGAGATGAGCATCTCCAGTGGCTGGTGGGAATGCAGTGTCCTCCAGAGTAGAGACAGATTTTAGTTAAGGAAGGACATGGAATAAGTGTTCAGTGACCAAGTTAATGATATTGGGGAGCTTATTTACTGGGTATGGAGAGTTCAAGAGGGTCCATGGGTTACAGAGCAGTTGAGGGTACCAGTGAGAGGTGCAAGAGAAAGTATAGCACAGGGACACAAGCAGGGTCTTTTATATTGTAACAAATTTGCTAGTACAATATATAGTAATTTTTGCTGACTTTGGAAATGGTTTAGGGAAAAAACAGAATTTGGACCCTATCACCAGTTAGATGTGGGGCAAACAGCCCTCACCACAGGTGGGGGAAGATTAGGTCTAGAACTTTACATTTTCTCTCATTCAGTTCACGGCTATGCATTCAGAGGAAGAGTGTAATGGAAGAGATTTGTTGATCTGCTTTTCTGACTGTCTTTAGAGACAGGATGAATTCTCATTAGTCTGGGATGATTCAGGTGTGACTGACTATCTGAAAGAGAAGGATAAATTATGCTACCTTACCAGTGCTTTTACATTCCAATGGTTTTGTGAATCTAAGCTAAATTAGCTCTGATTTCTGAGTATTATAAATATAGTGGAATATCACTTCAACATTTTTTGAGGGTTCATGGTAACCTAATTTTCTAAACTTAAAATCAGAACATGTGGTCCAGCAATAGATGTTTTCTAATCTCTAAACTGAATAATAGGAAACTACACTTGGTTAGACACTGAAGGCACTGCCTTTATAGAAAAGAATAAAATAAATTTATACTGGAATTGTCCCAGAAAAGTCTAAGATATATGACTGCTATACTTATAAGTAAGAATAATTTATCAGGTGGGTATTTCAGTAACTATGCCTTTTTGGATATAGTTTAACAAATTCTGATCTAGGGCACGGAATGTCTCAGTGAATTTCCAGTGAAGTCGAAACCCGAGAAATGAGAGACATAATTCTTATTGAGTAATTTAGACTTTTCTTCTCTACTTTAAGGCACTCTGGTCTTGCTTTTCTCCCATTTTTCTAAGTATGCATGCCTCATACGGGTTCCTTGTTTTACTCAACTGCTCAGAAACACATTATCTCACTTAAAATGAGGAAGCCAGACTTCCCTGGTGGTACAGTGGGTAAGAATCTGCCTGCCAATGCAGGGGACACAGGTTTGATCCCTGGTCAGGGAAGATCCCACATGCTGCAGGGCAACTAAGCCCCTGCACCACAACTACTGAGCGTGTGCTCTAGAGCCTGCAGGCCACAACTACTGAAGCTCACATGCCTAGAGTCTGTGCTTCGCAGCAAGAGAAGCCACTGGAATGAGAAGCCTATGCACCACAACGAACAGTAGCCCCTGCTCGCCGCAACTAGAGAAAGCCCAAGTGCAGCAACGAAGACCCAATGCAGCCCTAAATAAATAAATAAAGAAAGAAAGAAAGAAAGAAAGAAAAAGAAATAATGAGGAAGCCAATGAGAACAAGTTAGCTCTGTTTTCAGTGCTGTAATGCAAGGAAAATTCCTTCTTCTGTAAATGATAAAGAATTCTCAGCATATTTAGCCACAGCTAATCCTATTCCTTTGGCTGCAATGTGGTCCTGTACTTTGGAACATTTTAAGAGCGTTACCTAGCTAGGAAATAAACATGCTTTTAAGGGCTTATTGGTAGTATGCTGACTCAAAGCAGAAATAATATCATTTCAAGTTGCTACTTCCCCATTCATTCTTTCTAAAGACCCCTGGAGGCTTCTCAAGGTCTCTTGCCCCCTCTGTGACAGTTTGATTTTGTAAGAGAATAGTCTTAGAATTTACTTTGTTCTACAATCTTAAAACAGAGCAAAACAGAACAAACAAGAAAATCTCCGTATTTGTTTGAAATTTCATGAGGTGAAGACTTCTGGTCAAGAGATCAAGTCCAGCCTCTTCTTACCAGGGGTGGGTGGGGCATACCTGGAGTCACCTACAACCTATGGCTGGGACCTGCCCATGCCACAGAAAC
Organism: Lagenorhynchus albirostris; assembly: GCF_949774975.1. Classification (NCBI taxonomy): domain Eukaryota; kingdom Metazoa; phylum Chordata; class Mammalia; order Artiodactyla; family Delphinidae; genus Lagenorhynchus; species Lagenorhynchus albirostris. The sequence goes on from NC_083095.1 coordinate 180,570,777, forward strand.
CACTTTTGGAGAAAAGAACTTTAGTTGGGGTTATGGAACTGGAGGAGAGGAAAAGTAAAGGAGTGAGAGGGGAATGAGAGGAGAGAAACCCCTTTAGAGCAAAAAGTGGGCAAAGGAAGGCAAGACCAGAGCTAGACTAGGGATTTCTGAGAGTAGGGCTGTGGGAACAAAGTGACTTCCCATTACGTTCAGAATCTGAGGAAGAGGGATGCTTGAAATACTTATTCTTGGAATCTTGGGAGTTTTCTGAAGTTCCCAGACATTAAGAATGGGAATTAGGAGATAGCCCAGAGATCCTGGCCATGAAGACACTGTAAGATTCCCTGAACTCATATAATTGCCCCAAGTTATAGTCTTTTAAAAAATCTCCTTTTCCCCACAGAGACACTGGTAAGCCCTCTAAGAGTGAACGGTCCATTCAAGCTTGGGAAACAGCCTCTTCTGTCATCAGATTTGGAGGATGATGGAACACAGACTATAGAGTAGGGCAGGCAGCTTTAAGGAAGAATGGAAAGCAGGGTTTTCAGGTTAGCCAGCCAAGAACTCCCTCAGGAGTTTGAGGCTGCCATCTTTACCAGGGGGTGTCAGGAAGGCTCACTGGATCATGGGGATCTTTCTGTTGCTGAAGAACTGGAACCAGAATCAGCTGCTCTGGGTTTGAAGAGCTTATGGGAAGTGGATGTTTAGTCTTCATCTCTCTTATCCTTCACCTCAAATTTGTCCTCTATGCTCCTGTCTTGATAACATTTGAAATCAATTACCCCTCCTAGTGGGTCTCTGTTACCAAGTTTGGTCCAAATTCTTTGACAGTTCATAGCCAAGTTTCGCCAACTGCAATTTGGAATTCTGCTTCCTGCTCTGAATATCACAGCAGCCAGGAATTCCATTTTAGTTCTGCCTCGCCTGGATGGTTTTCCCCTTCATGGTGCTGTTTCCCTGGGTCAGTTGGGCCCTGATAGTTCTTCTTGTTTTACAGAAAGTCACCAAGTTTAGTTCCTGTTGCCTATCTAACTTACTCTTTCCATTTCCAATAAAGTCACTAGGCAAATTTTCTAATGTTCTGTGTTTGTATGGGGGTGGGGGGAGCGAGAGGGATGTAGAACAGCGTGGGAGAAAGTTCGTTAACTCCTTCTACCGCCGGTTGTCATCATGATTTTCTTCCATCCCTTTTGCTTTCTATCCTTTGACTAGAAAACACATCCCTTCCCTTTGGGCTGCCACAGTGACATCTCTGTTCTCCAGTCTTCCAAAAATCCTAGTAAATCCTTGTAGCATAGCTTAGTTGCATTACTTTTGATTATTTACTGTCCATTGCTTCTCCCTATTAGTGAACTCTATGAAGGCAGGGATTGAATTTTATTTCAATTTGCAGTTCCAGAATTTAGCATTGTGCCCAGGACTCAATAAATATTTACCGAGTGAATGAATTAGAATCATCTTCCATCCTTGCAACACACAACAATGTGATGCTTGTGACATTCTCCATTGAATCTCCATCTGAGGCTTATATGTTGGCAATGACCACCTGTCAAATGCTGAATCAGACGCAGCTTTGATCTAATCCTGGAGGGTTTGGCTCTAGAGGAAAAGGATCTGATGAGGTACATACAGAGGATACTGAAGCAGCTGCTACTTGCTTAAAATGGACTTAGTACACCCTTCCTTCTGGTCTCCTTGTGCTCTACATCCACCCCAAGGGTATAAAATCACCATGTGACGCAAGCACCAAAGGCTTCTGGATAAAATGGATGCAGTGCTGTAATTCAAGGAAAATTCCTTCTGCAAATGAGAAAGAATTCTAGGCATGGGAGAAATATACTTAAAAAGTCATATCCATGGAAAGTCAAGAAAATCACTGAGGTCAGACAAAGTGAGAAAGTCCAAGGTGGGAAGGAATTACTGAAACTGCTGTCATCTCTGAGGACATCTAGAGAGCCTCACACTTAGAGCTTTCCCAGAAAGGGTTTTAGGAAGTGTTAATATAAAAGAAAAATGGTGATCAAGAAGAAAAGCCCAGAACACTCAGGCAGCAAGGAAAACTGTCTCAGTCTCGATTGTTTTTTCTTTTTTGGCCACACTGCACGGCTTGCAGGATCTTAGTTCTCTGACCAGGGATTGAACCTGGGCCCCCGGCAGTGGAAGCACAGAGTCCCAACCACTGGACTGCCAGGGAATTTCCACCAGTCTCAATTTTGAGTGGGAGTGACAAAGAATCTTCTCTGAAGATTTCAAGGTCACTAGCCATGACAAGGGGTGAAGTTTCAGCCCTGAATGTGCACTATTTGTGTGATGTGTAAAATCCTAACATAAAGGGGAATCTGGTTAAACATTACTTATTGACCTCAGAAGGAGAGTCAACTTCTTCCTGGAGTAGTGTACCCTCTACTTAGGCCTCCCACAAAAGACAGTGCCCACAACTGTAAAACCCTTAGTTAAACACACACACACACACACACACACACACACACACACAGATGCCAATATGAATGAAATTTAGCAGAAATAGCGAACACAAAGCTGGATCCACAAAGAATTATCAGAGGCAGTAAAACAATGAGGTTTAATATGTTTAAAGAAAGAGAATGCTTTAAAAGAGTAAGGAAAGAGAGGCTATGCAGTGACCAGACAGATCTGAAAAAGAAACAAACTGCAATTCTAGAAATGAAAAAAAGTATGATTTAGAAAAAGAACTTAATGGGATGGCTAAAGAGCCATATAGACATAGCTGAAGAGAGAATTATGAGGAATGCTGATTAGAGAAAAAGACGAAAACAGAAAAGGAAAGTCAAATGCCTGAGAATTTTGCAGGATTGTTGAAATGCACACCTCCAATCCAGAAGACCAACACATCTTTATCTAGATAAATAAAAAGAAAGCTACACCTAGACTCATCCAGTGGAACTACAGAACACAAAAAATAAAGAGAAATCATTAAGGGCAGCCAGAGGAAAAAAAGGCAATTTACCCAAGAAGGAATAATGATTAGATTGAATGCTGAGTCATCGACAACAATGAAGACTGAAGAAAGTAGAATATTAAAATATTCAAAGTACTGACAGAAAACAACGGTAAAACAAGAATTGTGTTCTTGCAAAATTATCTTTCACAAGCAAGAGGAAAATATTTTCTGTATAATAAAACTGAAAGAATTTACCAGCAACAAATTTTCACTTACGGAATTTCCAAAGGGTGTTTTTCAAGTGGAAGGAAGAAATCTGCAAAAAAGATCTGAGCTATGGGGAATAAAATGGCATATAAATAAAATCATAAATATATCACTAAATCTGCTCACTATTGAGAGTATAAAACAATAATGTCTAAATTGTGGGGTGTCACAATAAATAATATGGAGCTAAAAGACTGGACAAACATTGAATGTAAGCTGGGGAATGGGTTGGCAGTGATTGAAAATAAAACAGTAGACTTCTGCGTATGATTTAGAGAGTAGGAAAATATATCCATTAGAAAGTCACAACAGTTCTAAATATGTAATATGATAGACTAATAATACATGAAGGAAAAATTAATAGAATTACAAGAATAAATTGATGTATACTAACCACAGAGTGAAAATTTTCAACCTACCTCTCATTATTTATAGATCAAGAATAATATCAGAAATATAGAAAACTTGAGCAATGTAATTAGCAAGCTTGATTCAACGGACAACAGGAAATTCACTTAGAGAATATGAATATTCTCCAACAATATGGACATTTACTGATCGATCACATATTAGGGTACACAAAAAGTCTCAAAAAATTTCAATAAATGGTTATCATATAGATCACATTCTTTAACCATACCTGATTAAATGAGAAGTTAAAAATAAAGCCATGAGTTTAAAAATCTCCATGTATTTGGAAATTTAAAATAACTAAATAACTCATGGATTAAAGATGAATCAAAGTGGAAATTAAAAAAATACAAAAACTAAATGACAGGAAAAACATCATATATTGAAACTTGGAGAATGTAACCCAAGAGATGCTTCAAGGGCAATTTTTAGCCTAAAATGTGTATTAGGAAAGGAGAAGGTTGAAAACTAATGCAACTGCCAGTTTTGAAAGTTAGAAAATTCAGTAGCATATGACAATAGTAAAGATAAGAGCAGGAATCAACAAAAATAAAAGGAAAGATACAGTAGAGAGCATAAAAAAGCCAAATGTTGGTTGCTTGAAAATTAAAAATAGATAAATCTCTGTAAGAGTGTTAAAGAAAAATAGAGAATATACAAATGAATAATACCATGAATGAAAAAAGAACACAACTAGAGGTGCATCAAAGATAGAGAACATGGGAGAATACTATCAATAACATGTTTCAGTACATTTTGACAATCTGGAAGAAACAATGAATGTTAAATGCACAGACTGATAGTCTGGTGTTTAAAAAAATCCACTTATATATTGTTTACAAGTAAAAGTTGATGGAAATTTTCACCTGGCTTACCTGTCCTAAACTAACCAAATTATGTCCATTGTCTCTGGGTAGTAAGGTACCTAATACAGTAGAAATTCACAGACGTCTGAGCCAACAAATGTCACACAAGTCAAATTTACTTTGCCTCTAAGATTCTTGGAGACCTGCACAGGCATGTCTTTATTTCATCAGTCACTTTCCTGAGGGTGTGAGGTATTTTAGGACAGCCCTGCAGTTCCTTGAGCAGTATCTCTGGTTTCCATAAAATTGACCACTAAAACAAACGCTTGTACAAAGCTCTTCACTACTAGAGCATCATGGACCTTGGCATAGGACTTCAACCTTGAGGTGTCAATCTGGGACCTTTTCTGAGGGCTGAGTTCTTTCTTGGAGAGCCTAAGGGCTGACTTTACTAAAATCTGATTCCACATTTTCCTACCTGTTGTGACATTCAGTTATGCTAATTTCATAGCGTCAGGTCCAATCTTATTATATAGGCTGGTAGTCAGCTGTCTAGGGCAGCAAAATATTGGCATTAAAGAGTTGGTGACTATATTGGTAGAAAATAATTATATTTTGAAAGACTACAGAGGAGACCTTCAAGATGGCAGAAGAGTAAAATGTGGAGATCACCTTCCTCTCCATAGATACATCAGAAATACATCTACATGTGGAACAGCTCCTACAGAACACCTCCTGAATGCTGGCAGAAGACCTCAGACCTCCCAAAAGGCAAGAAACTCCCCACGTACCTGGGTAGGGCAAAACAAAAAAGAAAAAAACAGAGACAAAAGAATACGGACGAGACCTGCACCAGTGGGAGGGAGCTGTGAAGGAGGAAAGGTTTCCACACACTAGGAAGCCCCTTCACTGGCGGAGACGGTGGGTGGTGGTGGGGAAGCTTGGGAGCCAGGGAGGAGAGTGCAGCAACAGGGGTACAGAGGGCAAAGTGGAGAGATTACCGCACAGAGGATCAGTGCCGACCAGCACTCACCAGCCCAAGAGGCTTGTCTGCTCACCCGCCAGGGCGGGTGGGGGCTGGGAGCTGAGGCTTGGGCTTCGGAGGTCAGACGCCAGGGAGAGGACTGGGGTTGGCTGTGTGAACACAGCCTTAAGGGGGCTAGTGCGCCACAGCTAGCCAGGGTGGGGGGGAGTCTGAGAAAAAGTCTGGAACTGCCTAAGAGGCAAGAGACCATTGTTTTGGGGTGCGTGAGGAGAGGGGAGTCAGAGCACCGCCTAAACGAGCTCCAGATATGGGCGCGAGCTGTGGCTACCAGCGAAGACACCAGAGATGGGTATGAGACGCTACGGCTGCTACTGCAGCCACCAAGAAGCCTGTGTACAAGCACAGGTCACTATCCACACCTCCCCTCCTGGGAGCCTGTGCAGCCTGCCACTGCTAGGGTCCCATGATCCAGGGACAACTTCCCTGGGAGAACACACGGCACGCCTCAGGCTGTTACAATGTCATGCCAGCCTCTGCCACCGTAGGCTTGCCCCACATTCCGTACCCCTCCCTCTCTCCGGCCTGAGTGAGCCAGAGCCCCCTAATCAGCTGCTACTGTAAGCCCATCCTGTCTTGGTGGGGAACAGATGCCCTCAGGCGACCTACACGGAGAGGCGGGGCCAGATACAAAGCTGAACCCCAGGAGTTCTGCGAACACAGAAGAGAGAGGGAAATTTCTCCCAGCAGCCTTAGGAGCAGCAGATTAAATCTCCACAATCAACTTGATGTTCTCTGCATCTGTGGAATACCTAAATAGACAACAAATCATCCCAAAATTGAGGCGGTGGACTTTGGTAGCAACTGTAGACTTGGGGTTTTCTTTCTGCATCTAATTTGTTTTTGGTTATATGTTTATCTTAGTTTAGTATTTAAGAGTTTATTATCATTGGTAGATTTGTTTATTGGTTTGGTTGATCTCTTTTCTTTTACATATATATATATATTTTCCTTTTTCGCGTTTTGTGAGCGTGTATGTGTATGCTTCTTTGTGTGATTTTGGCTGTATAGCTTTGCTTTTACCATTTGTCCTAGGGTTCTGTCTGTCCTTTTTTTTAGTATACTTTTTAGTGCTTGTTATCATTGGTGGATTTGTTTTTTGGTTTGGTGGCTCTCTTTTTTCTTCCTTTACTTTTTAAATTACTTTAAAATTTTTCTTTATTTTTAATGATTATTTTTTATTTTAATGACTTTATTTTCTTTTTTTCTTTCTTTCTTTTTTTCTCCCTTTTCTTCTGAGCCGTGTGGCTGACAGGGTCTTGGTGCTGCGGCAGGGTGTCAGGCATGTGCCTCTGAGGTGGGAGAGCCGAGTTTAGGACATTGGTCCATCAGAGACCTCCCAGCTCCACGTAATATCAAACAGTGAAAGCTATCCCAGAGATCTCCATCTCAACGCTAAGACCCAAATCCACTCAATGACGAGCAACCTACAGTGCTGGACACGCCAAGCCAAACAACTAGCAAGAAAGGAACACAACCCCACCCATTAGCAGAGAGGCTGCCTAAAATCATAGTAAGGTCACAAACACCTCAAAACACACCACCGTACGCAGACCTGCCTGCCAGAAAGACAAGATCCAGCCTCATCCACCAGAACAGAGCCACTAGTCCCCTCCACCAGGAAGCCTACACAACCCACTGAACCAACCTTAGCCACTGGGGGCAGACACCAAAAACAACAGGAACTAGGAACCTGCAGCCTGTGAAAAGGAGACCCCAAACACAGTAAGATAAGCAAAATGAGAAGACAGAGAAACAGAGCAGATGAAGGAGCAAGGTAAAAACCCACCAGACCAAAAATTTGAAGAGGAAATAGGCAGTCTACCTGAAAAAGAATTCAGAGTAACGACAGGAAAGATGATCCAAAATCTTGGAAATAGAATGGAGAAAATAAAAGAAACGTTTAACAAGGACCTAAAAGAACTATAGAGCAAAAAAACGATGAACAACAGAATAAGTGAAATTAAAAATTCTCTAGAAGGAATTAATCGCAGAATAACTGAGGCAGAAGAACGGATAAGTGACCTGGAAGATAAAATAGTGGAAATAACTGCTGCAGAGCAGAATAAAGAAAAAAGAATGAAAAGAATTGAGGACAGTCTCAGAGACCTCTAGGATAACAAATGCACCAACATTCAAATTATAGGGGTCCAAGAAGAAGAAGAGAGAAAAAAAGGGACTGAGAAAATATTTGAAGAGATTATAGTTGAAAACTTCCCTAATATGGGAAAGGAAATAGTTAATCAAGTCCAAGAAGCACAGAGAGTCCCATACAGGATAACTCCAAGGAGAAACACGCAAAGACACATATTAATCAAACTATCAAAAATTAAATACAAAGAAAAAATATTAAAAGCAGCAAGGGAAAAACAACAAATAACATACCAGGGAATCCCCATAAGGTTAACAGCTCATCTTTCAGCAGATACTCTGCAAGCCAGAAGGGAGTGGCAGGACATATATAAAGTGATGAAAGGGAAAAATCTACAATCAAAATTACACTACCCAGCAAGGATCTCATTCAGGTTCGACAGAGAAATTAAAACCTTTACAGACAAGCAAAAGCTAAGAAAATTCAGCACAACCAAATGAGGGTCACAACAAATGGTAAAGGAACTTCTCTAGGCAAGAAACACAAGAGAAGGTAAAGACCTACAGTAACAAACCCAAAACAATTAAGAAAATGGTAATAGGAACATACATATTGATAATTACCTTAAATGTAAAAGGATTAAGTGCTCCAACCAAAAGACATAGACTGGCTGAATGGATACAAAAACAAGACCCATATATATGTTGTCTACAAGAGACGCACTTCAGACCTAGGGACAGATACAGACTGAAAGTGAGGGGATGGAAAAAGATATTCCATGCAAATGGAAATCAAAGGAAGCTGCAGTAGCAATTCTCATATCAGACAAAATAGACTTTAAAACAAAGACTATTACAGGAGACAAAGAAGGACACTACATAATGATCAAGGGATCAATCCAAGAAGAAGATATAATAATTGTAAACATTTATGCACCCAACATAGGAGCACCTCAATACATAAGGCAAATGCTAACAGTCAGAAAAGGGGAAATCGACAGTAAAACAATCATATTAGGGGACTTTAACATCCTACTTTCACCAATGGACAGATCATCCAAAATGAAAATAAATAAGGAAACACAAGCTTTAAAGGACACATTAGACCAGATGGACTTAATTGACATTTATAGGACATTCCATCCAAAAACAACAGAATACACTTTCTTCTCAAGTGCTCATGGAACATTCTCCAGGATAGATCATATCATGGGTCACAAATGAAGCGTCAGTAAATTTAAGAAAATTGAAATTATATCAAGTATCACAAGTATTGTATCAAGTATCACAAGGCTATGAGACTGGATATCAATTACAGGAAAAATATGTAAAAAGTACATATACATGGAGGCTAAACAATACATTACTAAATAAGCAAGAGATCACTGAAGAAATCAAAGAGGAAACAAAAAAAATACCTAGGAACAAATCACAATGAAAATACGATGACCGAAAACCTACGGGATGCAGCAAAAGAAGTTCTAAGAGGGAAGTTTATAGCAATACAATCCTACCTCAAGAAACAAGAAACATCTCAAATAAACAATCTAACCTTAAACATAAAGCAATTAGAGAAAGAAGAACAAAACACAAAGTTAGCAGAAGGAAAGAAATCACACAGATCAGATCAGAAATAAATGACAAAGAAGTGAAGGAAACAATAGCAAAGATCAATAAAACTAAAAGCTGATTCTTTGAGAAGGTAAACAAAATTGATAAACCATGAGCCAGACTCATCAAGAAAACAGGGAGAAGACTCAAATCAGTAGAATTAGAAATGAAAAAGGAGAAGTGACAACTGACACTGCAGAAATACAAATGATAATGAGAGATTACTACAGGCAACTATATGCCAATAAAATGGACAACCTGGAAAAAATGGACAAATTCTTAGAAAAGCATAACCTTCCAAGACTGAACCAGGAAGAAACAGAAAATATAAACAGACCAATAACAAGCACTGAAATTGAGACTGTGATTAAAAATCTTCCAACAAACAAAAGCCCAGGACCAGAAGGCTTCACAGGCAAATTCTATCAAACATTTAGAGAAGAGCTAACACCTATCCTTCTCAAACTCTTCCAAAATATAGCAGAGGGAGGAGCACTCCCAAACTCATTCTACAAGGCCACCATCACCCTGATACCAAAACCAGACACAGATGTCACAAAGAAAGAAAACTACAGGCCAATATCACTGATGAACATAGATACAAAAATCCTCAACAAAATACTAGCAAACAGAATCCAACAGCACATTAAAAGGATCATACACCATGATCAAGTGGGGTTTATCCCAGGAATGCAAGGATTCTTCAATATACGCAAATCAATCAACGTGATACACAGTATTAACAAATTGAAGGAGAAAAACCATATGATCATCTCAATAGATGCAGAAAAAGCTTTTGACAAAATTTAACACCCACTTATAATAAAAACTCCCCAGAGAGTAGGCATAGAGGGAACTTGCCTCATCATAATAAAGGCCATATATGACAAATCCACAGCCAACATCGTTCTCAATGGTGAAAAACTGAAACCATTTCCACTAAGATCAGGAAAAAGATAGGGTTGCCCGCTCTCACCAGTATTATTCAACATAGTTTTGGAAGTTTTAGCCACAGCAATCAGAGAAGAAAAAGAAATAAAAGGAATCCAAATCAGAAAAGAAGAGGTAAAGCTGTCACTGTTTGCAGATGAAGAGAATCCTAAAGATGCTACCAGGAGACTACTAGAGCTAATAAATGAATTTGGTAAAGTAGCAGGATACAAAATTAATGCACAGAAGTCTCTTGCATTCTTATACACTAATGATGAAAAATCTGAAAGAGAAATTAAGGAAACACTCCCATTTATCATTGCAACCAAAAGAATAAAATACCTAGGAATTAGCCTACTTAAGGAGACAAAAGACCTGTATGCAGAAAACTATAAGATACTGAGGAAAGAAATTAAAGATGATGCGAACAGATGGAGAGGTATACCATGTTTTTGAATTGGAAGAATCAACATTGTGAAAATGACTATACTACCCAAAGCAGTCTACAGATTCAGTGCAATCCCTGTCAAACTACCACTGGCATTTTTCACAGAACTAGAACAAAAAATTTCACCATTTGTATGGAAACACAAAACACCCCAAATAGCCAAAGCAATACTGAGAAAGAAAAATGGACCTGGAGGAATCAGGCTCCCTGACTTCAGACTATACTACAAAGCTACAGTAATCAAGATAGTATGGTACTGGCACAAAAACAGAAATATCGATCAATGCAAAGGATAGAAAGCCCAGAGATAAACCCACGCACATATGGTCACCTTATTTTTGATAAAGGAGGTGAGAATATACAATGGAGAAAAGACAGCCTCTTCAATAAGTGGTGCTGGGAAAACTGGACAGCTACATGTAAAAAATGAAATTAGAACACTCCCTAACACCATACACAAAAATAAACTTAAAATGGATTAACGACCTAATAAGGCCAGATAGTATAAAACTTTTAGAGGAAAACACAGGCAGAACACTCTATGACATAAATCACAGCAAGATCCTTTTTGACCCACCACCTAGAGAAATGGAAATAAAAACAAAAATAAACAAATGGGACCTAATGAAACTTAAAAGCTCTCGCACAGCAAAGGAAACCATAAACAAGACGAAAAGACAGCCCTAAGAATGGGAGAAGATATTTGCAAATGATGCAACTGACAAAGGATTAATCTCCAAAATTTACAAGCAGCTCATGCAGCTCAGTACCAAAAAAACAAACAACCCAATCCAAAAATGGGCAGAAGACCTAAAAGGACATTTCTCCAAAGAAGATATACAGATTGCCAACGAACACATGAAAGATTGCTCAACATCACTAATCATTAAAGAAATGCAAATCCAAACTACAATGAGGTATCACTTCACACAGGTCAGAGCGGCCATCATCAAAAAATCTACAAAGAATAAATGCTGGAGAGGGTGTGGAGAAAAGGGAACCCTCTTGCACTGCTGGTGCGAATGTAAATTGATACAGCCACTATGGAGAACAGTATGGAAATTCCTTAAAAAACTAAAAATAGAACTACCATACGACCCAGTAATCCCACTACTGGGCATATACCCTGAGAAAACCATAATTCAAAAAGAGTCATGGGGCTTCCCTAGTGGTGCAGTGGTTGAGAGTCTGCCTGCCGATGCAGGGGACACGGGTTCGTGCCCCGGTCCGGGAAGATCCCACATGCCACGGAGTGGCTGAGCCCGTGAGCCGTGGCCACTGAGCCTGCGTGTCCGGAGCCTGTGCTCTGCAACGGGAGAGGCCACAACAGTGAGATCCCCGCGTACTGCAAAAAAAAAAAAAAGAGAGTCATGTACCACAATGTTCATTGCAGCTCTATTTACAATAACTGGAACATGGAAGCAACCTAAGTGTCCGTCATCGGATGAATGGATAAAGAAGATTTGGCACATATATACAGTGGAATATTACTCAGCCATAAAATGAAATGAAATCAAGTTATTTATAGTGAGATGGATGGACCTAGAGTCTGTGATACAGAGTAAAGTAAGTCAGAAAGAGAAAAATACCGTATGCTAACACTTATATATGGAATCCAAAAAAAAAAAAAAAAAAGGTTCTGAAGAACCTACGGGCAGGGCAGGAATAAAGATGCAGACTTAGAGAATGGACTTGAGGACATGGTGAGGGGGAAGGGTAAGCTGGGACAAAGTGAGAGAGTGGCATGGACTTATATATACTACCAAATGTAAAATAAATATTTAGTGGGAAGCAGCCACATAGCTTAGGGAGATCAGCTTGGTGCTTTGTGACTACCTAGAGGGGTGGGATAAGGAGGGTGGGAGGGATGGAGACACAAGAGGGAGGAGATATGGGGATATATGTATATGTATAGCTGATTGACTTTGTTATAAAGCAGAAACATACCATTGTAAAGTAATTGTACTCCAATAAAGATGTTTAAAAAAATAAAATATTACAAAAAAGAAAATAGTTAAAAAGCAAAGTTTAAAATATAAAGTTTGCACCCTTGAAAAAAACAATGCTATAAGAAGAAGGTGTGAAAGTTAAGATTCATGCTGAGCTTCTGTCTTTCTAGAATAACTAAGAGAGTTCTATGCCCAGGCAGATTTTCAAAACAGAAAACAGCTTTCTCTTTTCTCCAAAAATATTAACTTGCAGACTTCCACTCTGACATTCTCACAACAGGCAATTTCTGTTAAAAATGTTTAAATTCTATTTTCAGCAAAGTAAAACACACATGAAGTTTAAAGAAATTAACACATCTAATAAAAAACTGTACTCCCTTGCTCTAATATCTGAGTTGGGTTTCTCAGAAGCACGCTCTTTATTTCTTTTAGCTATTTCTTCTGATAACTGCCTATATAATTTAAAATGCTACTCTCAGTTCGATTTTTCAGTTTTAGGCACTGATTGCTGACTTCTTGGTATGAAAGATGAGCATTTGAAACTCTGATAAGACCACCCGAACCCTCAACTTCCTCCATCTTCCCAATATATTTATATAACTTTTCAATAAGATCAATAACCAATGTTACATTTTCATAGCTATGAAAGTATCATTCACACCTGAGGAAAATCTTGTTCCAAGACTGTATTTTCTTTTTAATGAAACTTTCTATGTTCCTTGGAATTGACATTTGATTCATTATTACTTGCTTTTTAATTTTTTTTCATGTTCCCATCACAAATTTTTCTGAAACTCTTCACAAGAACTATAAAACCCATGATACTATTTTAATTACTTTTCTATAAGGGGAAACATAGCAGGTAACCTACCAATTCTAGTGTGTTTCCCCCTGGAGGCATAGTTTTTCAATGCATCTAGCCCTCTCTCCTATTCTGGATGATATGATCTGGCTTATTGCAGACATGGCATCCTGGGACTCCCCTGTGCCTCACTACTGTCTTAGATCCCCTGTTCCTTACATTTGCTCTCTGGTTTCCTTGTTTACTCGCTTATTTTGCTGCACAGTATCATCCAGTAGCTTCCTGAGAAAGAGTGCATGGGAATTGGCAAGTAACATTTCTGAGACCTTGAATGTCTGCAAATGTGTTTATATCACCTTTGTACTTCTGGTAGATTGCCTGGGTATGGATCCTAATTTTTTTTTTTCACAATTCTGAAGGTATTGCTCCATTGTCTTCTAGTTTCCAATGTCTCTGATACAAAGTCTAATGTTATTCTAATTCTTTATCCTTTGAATTAACAAGTTTTTTTTCCCTGGAAGCTTTCTGGATTAAAAAAAAAAATCTCTGGAGTTTTAAAAATTATGACAAGTTTTGCTTGGGTCCTTTCTTGTTTATTTTGCTTGGTTCATTATTTCAATCCCAGGAAATTATTTTGTATTTGTTATTACCCAAATCTCCTCACCTGTGTTTTCTTTGTTTTCCTTTTCTGTATTAGCGATTATTTGGATGTGGAAGCTTGAATTAATCACACAACTTTCCAGAATTTTTCTTTCCTGTTTTGTGTCTCTTTATCTTAAATTCTACTTTCTGGGAGGTATTCCTCAATTTATCTTCCAGCCCTTCTGTTATTTTATTAATTTATTTTTTGTCTATCCTGTTTTTAATTTCCGTGAATTCTTTATTGTTATCTGTGTCTTTTATTATTTTTTATGGAGTCAGTATTTTCTCTTAGCTCTTTGAGGAGATTAAATAAATGCATGTTTTAAAATTTTTTTCCACTTTCCGGATTGTGTTATTTCCCTTGATTGCCCATGGCTTCTTTATATTAAGAAGCTGTTTGGAATATGTGTGTGTAAAGGCAGGCCATATTGACTAGGGCTCCATGTGAGTTTCCTAGCAGAGGCCCAGCTGTTTCAGTGTGTATTATCAAATGTCAGTATATGCAAATATTCCGTTCATCCTCCACTCAGTCTTTTTATATCTCAAGAGAAAAGAATTCTCTAGTCTCCAGCCTTGGGGAATATGCCTAGTTGCCTGCATTCTTGGAGTTGAGTCATGGAAAAGTGGTGGGTGTCTCGATATTCAGTATATAGTCTTTTAAATTTTATTTTTTAATTTACATAAGGTAGTATTCACTCTTTTCGGGTTTTATTCTATGAGTTTTGATGAATGCAAAGAGTTTCAAACCACCACTGCAATTGAGAAATAAAACAGCTCCTTCATCCTCCAAAATAGCTTCCTGCTTGTCCTTTGTAGTCAATCTCTCCTGCAAGCCCTAACCACTAGCAACCACTGATATCTTTACCATTCCTAAGGTTTTACTTTTCTAGAATATCATATAAATGGAATCATTCTTCTTTACTTTTTCACGTCCAGTTACTTTCATTTGGCATAATGCATTTGAGAATCATCCATCCTGTTACATACATCAACAAACAGTTCATTCCTTTGTTTGCTGATTAACATTCCACTATATGGATGTACCACAGATGGTTCATCTATTCCTCTGTTGAAGGACATCTTGATTGTTTCCAGTTTTTGGTGATTATGAATAAAGCTGCTACAAACATTTTCATATGGGCCTTTTTATGAAAATAGGTTTTCATTTCAATCCTACCCCCTAGGAGTGAGATGGCTAGGTCATATGGTAAATGTATATTTAACTTTGTAATAAACTGACAAACTGCTTTCAAAGTGGCTGTACCATTTTGCATTTTCATCAGCAATGTGTGAGAGCTCCAGTTGCTTTACAACCTCACCAGGATATTATTAGGATTTGTTTGTTTCTTTTTTTAAAAAAATAGATTTAATTAATTTATTTATTGGCTGCGTTGGGTCTTTGTTGCTGTGCGTGGGCTTTCTCTAGTTGCGACGAGTGGGGGCTACTCTTCATTGCGGTGTGTGGGCTTCTCATTGCGGTGGCTTCTCTTGTTGCAGAGCACAAGCTCTAGGTGCGTGGGCTTCAGTAGTTGCGGCATGTAGGCTCAGTAGTTGTGGCTCACGGGCTGTAGAGCGCAGGCTTAGTAGTTGTGGTGCACAGGCTTAGTTGCTCTGCGGCATGTGGGATCTTCCTGGACCAGGGCTTGAACCTGTGTCCCCTGCATTGGCAGGTGGATTCTTAACCACTGTGCCACCAGTGAAGTCCCTGTTTGTTTGTTTCTGAAGTCATTCTACTAGGTGAATAGTGGTATCACATGGTGATTTCAGTTTGCATTTTCCTAATGACTAATAATGCTAAATATCTTTTCACACACTTATTTGCCATCTATATATCTTATTTGGTGGAGTATCTTTTGAAATATTTTGTGCATTTTTATAGGGCTGTTTATTTTCTTATTGTTGAATTTCAAGATTTCTTTATTTATTCTGGACATATCAGTGCATTTATAGATGTCTGATTTGCAAATATTTTCTCCTAGTCTGTGGCTTGGTTTTTCATTTCTTTAATACTGGCTTTTACAGAGCAGAAGTTCTTAGTTTTAAGGAGATACAATTTATCAATTCATTCTTGTACAGATTGTACTTTCAGTGTCATATCTAAGAATCCTTTGTCTAATCAAGGTCATAAAGATTTCCTATGTTTTTTTATAAAAGTTCTATAGATTTACATCTTACATTTAGATCTATAATCCATTTTGAATTAATTTTTGTAAAGATGTTAGGTATAGGTCAAGGTTTATTTCTTTTCATGTATGTATGTCTGATTTTCCCAGCAACATTTGTTGAAAAGATGATTCTCTCACTGTTGGATTTCCTTGCACCTTTATCAGAAATAAATTGTCTGTATTTGTGTGAGTCTATTTCTGTACTTTATATCCTATTCCATTCATCCATCCTTTCACCAATATGTCACAGCCTTATTGTAGTTTTAGAGTGAACCTTCAAATCAGGTAATATGTGGCCTCCAAATTTGTTTTTATTTTTCAAAAGTGTTTTGGTTCTTCTACTTCTTTTGCCTTTCCATATACATTTTATGTCAGCTTGTTGACATCTGTAAAAATTCCTCTGGGATTTTGATTGGGATTGTTACACATGAGACTGGATCCCTGGTGGAACATCCCAGATAATTGTGGAGGACACATACAAGACACCTTTTGAAGCCTCCTAGAAACAGTCAAGAGAACTTTGCAAAGGTGTTCTAAGTCAGCATGCATTATCCAGCAGACCTTAACTTCTGCTCCTGGTCAAGATGGAGTAACAGGCATTGTTTCCTGGAAGAAACAACTAAAAAAAAACCCCAAAAACCCTAAAAATGATGTATTAAACAATGGTTTTCAAGATTTCAACAATAGTTAATGAAGAACCGTTTTCCCTGAGAAATGGGAAACAAATGAGGTGAGTATTATGCATGATGGTGTTGGGAATCTGGAGATGTTATGTCTGCTAAAGTTTGCAGAACAGAATACCAGAGAGGAGAAGGCTGTGCAGAGAGGGAACTCCAGAGATCGCCAAATGGTACCTTTTGAATATTCTGCAGGACACTGATAAACACATGTATATGAGAAAACTCCCCAAAGCAGGGGAAAGAACACTTAAAAAGATTGGAGTGAACATACTTGGTGTTTATATGGGGCCTGAAATAGTTTCTGTTGCCATCAGCCAAAATGAAAAGACTCATAATTCTGGGGTCACTGGGTAGAACACTCAGGAAGATCCTGCCTAAGAAATGGGGAATAATTAGCCTTAGACTAGACAGTACTCTGCTTAACAAGTCAGAAAAGCCAGATCCAAACAAACCAAACAGTTTTACAATAATTTAACTGTATCCAAGTACAAAGCTTAAGTAGATTTATAGGAATACAAAACAGCACACAACAAGGTAAAATTCTTAATGCCCGCCACTCAATCAAAAATTACCAGGCATGCAAAGAGGCAAGAAAATATGATCCGTAATGAGGATAAAACTTAAATCAATCGAAGTGGACCCAGAATTGAAATAGATGCTAGAATTAGCAGACAAGGACATTAAGATAGTTATAACTGTATTCCAGATGTTCAAAAAGCTGGAGGAAAGACTGAACAAGTAGAGATACGCTATAAATAAAAAAGCTCAAATCATATTTCTAAGGATGATAACTAAAATCTCAGAGAGGAAAAAATTCACTGAAAGGATTATTGGCAGATTAAACATTGCAGAAGAAATGATTATGAAACTTGGTGGCATACCAAAAGAAACTATGCAAAATGAAAAACAGACAAAAAAGAGAAAACAATAACAACAACAAATAAGAAGACCAGGAGAATTATTGGGATGTAGTACCACTGCAATGGCCTATCATGTGTGAACTTGAAGTCTACAGAAGAAAGCACACAGAGGTTGAGATAAAAATATTTAAAGAAATAATGATTGAAATTTTTTCAAATCTAGAAATCTGTATATCCAAGATGATCAACTAAGCAAGCAAAACAAAAAACCAAAGCAAACCAAGCCAAAACAAAAAATCTATGAAGAAAACTACACCAAAGCACATCATAATCAAACTCTCCAAACTACGATCTACAATCAGGAGAAAATCTCAAAAGGAGCCAGAGAAAAAAAGATATTAAGTAGAAGGGAATGATGATAAGAATTACAGCAGATTTTTCAATAGAAGCAGTACAAGTGAGATGGCAGTGGAGCAATATCTCAAAAGTAGTGGAAGAAAAATTATCAATGAGAATTCTATACTCAGTGAAGATAACTTTTAAATACAAACATAAAATAAGGACTTTTTCAGACATAAAAATGCTGAAAGAATTCATTACCAACAGAGATACACTACAAGAAATGTTCAAAGAAGTCCTTCAAACAGAATGAAAATATCAGATGGAAATATGGATGTATACAAAGGAATGAAGAGCACTGGAAATAGTAACTGTGTGCTTAAAAATAAAAGGCCTTTTTCCTGTTTACTTAAATCTTGTACAGGAAAATTGACTATGTAAAGCAAAACGGTAACAATGAATTGTTAAAACAATTATGTTTACATATATTTAAAACATGTAGAAATAAAATGAATGACAACAATAGCACAAGAGACAGGGTGGAGAAATGGAAGTTGTAAGGTTCTTTCACCATATGTGACATGGTATAACATCACTTGAAGTTAAAGATAAAGATATTTAGATGATAGTAAAGCCCCTAAAAAACTGCTAAATAACAAAACAGTTATGTCTAATAAGCCAACAAAGGAGATAAAATGGAACTATTACAATTTTTCATTAATTCAAAAGAATGCAGGAAATGAAGAAAAGGCACATAAACAGATGAGACAAATAGCAAGATGGTAAATTTAAGTCTAAACATATAAGTAATCACATAAAACTAAAGGGTTTAAATACCGTAATTAAAAGGCAGAAACTTTCAGATTGGCTAAAAAAGTGGGACTCAACTATTGGCTGTCTACAAGAAACCAACACAAACAGGTTAAAAGTAAAAGAATGGAAAAGAATATACCATGCTAATACTAATCTAAGGAATGCTTGAGTGGTTATATTAATATCAAAGCAGACTTCGGGACAAAGAATACTATGTTGGATAAATGGGATTATTTCATAATGATAGAGACTTCAATTCATCAAGACTAGGTAACAGTCCTAAATGTTTATATATCTAATAAAAGAACTTCAAAATACACGAGGCAAAAACTGATAGAACTGCACAGAGAAATAGACAAATCCACAAATATAATCAGAGAATTAAATCTAATTGATAGAACAAATAGAATATCAGTAAGAATGTAGATGATTTGAATAACACTATAAATCAATTTGACCTAATTTATATTTATAAAACACTTGATTCAACAGCAACAGAATACACATTCCTTTCAAAGGCACGTATTTGCTAAGATAGATTGTGTTTTGGGTCATAAAAAAGTCTCAAGTTCTCTGATCACAATGGAATTAAATTAGAAATGTATAACTGAAAGATCTCTGGAAAATATCTGAATATTTAGAAATGAAATAACACATTTCTAAATAATCCATGAGTCAGTCAAGAGATCAAAAAGAGATTACAAAGTATTTTATATTGGATGTGAGTACAAACAGAAAGTATCAAAATATGTGGGATGCCATTAAAGTAGTAATTAGAGGGAGATTTATAGCACTAAATGTCCATATTATTAGATAATAAAAAAGGTCTCAAATCATTGACCTCAGTTTCCACCTTAAGAAACCAGAAAAAGAAGAGCAAATTAAACCCAAAGTGAACAGGAGATTGGACATAATTGAAGATTAGAGTGGAAGACAGAAAAATAATAGAAAGAAATCAGTGAAACCAAAAGCTGGTTCTTTGAAAAGACAGATAAATTGAACTCCAAGCCATATTTATCAGAAACAAAAAAGAGGAGACACAAATGACCAATATCAGGAATACAAGAGGTTACATAACTACAGATTTTACAGATAATAAGTGGATAATAAGGAAATATTATGAACAACTTTATGCCAGTAAATTTGACAATTTTGAGGAAATGAACAAATCTCTTGGAAGACATGAACTATTAAAGCTTACCCAAGAAGAAGTAGATAACTTGAATAGCCCTATATGTATCAAAGTAATTGCATGTATAGTTAAAATTCTCCCTAAAAAGAAAATTCCATTTTCATTGGTAAATTTTACTAAATACTTAAGGGGTAAGTAGTACCAATTCTATATGAATTCTTCCAGAATACTGAAGCATAGGGCATAGTTCCCAGACCATTTTATGTAAATAACATTACGTGTATACCAAAGCCAGACAAATACATCACAGAAAAGAAAACTACAGAGCAATACCCCTGGTAGACATAGATGTAAAATTCTTAACCAAACTAGAAATCAAATCTAACAACGTATATGAAGAAAAGATAATATATTATGACCAAGTGAGGCTTATCCCAGGAATGCAGAATTGGTTTAACATCTGAAAATATATGAAAATAATTCATCATATAAACAAGTGAAAAAGAAACACCATCTGAATATCTCAACATACACAGAAAAAGTATTTGACAAAATTCCATTCCTGATTAAAAATTTTTTTTCTCAACTTGATAAAGGGAGTATATAAAAATATCTTTGGTTGACATCACACAGATGGTAAAAGACTGAGTACTTTCCTCCTAAGAAAAGAAACAAGGCAAGGATGTCCACTGTCACCACTTCTATTCATCATCATATGGACTTTTTAGCCATTGCAGCCAGGCAAGGAAAAGAAATGAAAGGCATCAAGATCAGAAAGGAAGAAGTAAAACCAGTTTTATTCACATGATTACCTATGGGAGAAATCTGATGGAAAGGGACAAAAAAAGTTGCTAGAATTAAAAGCTGAATTTAGAGAAGTTACTGGATACAACATCAACATACAAAAGTCAGTGTGTTTCTATATATTAGCAGTGAGCTATCAGAAACTGAAATTGAAAAACAGTATCATTTACAGTAGCACCAAAATAATAAAATATTGGGATAAATCTGACAAACAACGTGCAAAACTAAACACTGAAAACTACAATCCGTGCTGAGATTATGTTCATGGGGTGGAAGACTTAAAATTGTTAAAATATCAATTCTTTCCAAATTGATCAAACAGATTCAACATAATTCTAATATAGAAAAGTAAGCCCAGGGCTAATGTTCTACTAAAACTTCTAAACCACGCCATAGAATTGGTTTTAGGAGAAATTATGGCCACAGTTGCCACTGCATTAGGTATACTGGGCTTTGCAAGGCTGCCAGCAAGTCCTCTTGGCTTCAACTGCTCCTGCTGCCAAAAGGGATTCCTCTTATACTTTGCCTTGCAATCACAGCTTCTGCTAAAAGCTGAAAGTCTTCTCCATCACTCTCTCCAGTAATATGGACACTTCAGCCAGAGGTTATTTCTCACACAGCTCACTTCTGAACTGAAGTCTCCTGTGGGTGTAAAGGACTACTGGTGCCAAGTTAACTGCCTGTGTTCTAGCTGCAAAGGAGGTTGAGGCAGTGAGACATCCACTTTTTTAATCCTGAAAAGGTGGAACTTACAAAATGGAACATTTCCCAAAATTAGAAGGGTTTTCAAAAGTGTTAGGCAGCCAGAAACATGTCCCATATATAGGCCAAATACTAAAAATATTCAACATAAAATAATTGGGCTTCAGCTATATTTTAAAAGAAACTCCCTAAATTAGATGTATAAGAATCCTTTTGTTAGTCCTCAAGACAAGAAAGGCCTGTGTTTTAATCTAGGATATACATCCATCTCCATGTCCCTCTGATTCACTTTAGTTTCAAAAATGTGTACGTAGGTGGCATTCAGGAAGACAAGATACAAAAACAAAAAATAGCTTAAGGGATGCAGAAAGTCTCCATCAAAAGTTTGAGAAGAAATGACCTATTTCCCTTTGTCCAAACTGCATCTTTTTCCAGAGAGTCATAGAGAAAATGGAGAAAGGGGGCCAAATGTGATTAGCACATGAGCAGACATGGACCACCTCTGAAGTGTTTCAAAAAGAGTTAGTGCTTGGGTCTTGGGGCTTTTCCCTCACCTGGTTTCCTTTTGCTGTTTTCAAAAGATTCAGAAGTTCCAGAAAAAAATCCATACACCAGGGTCATTGTTAACATTGCTGTTATACATTAAGGCGGGGGTCCCCAACCCCCGGGCCATGGACTGGTACCAGTCTATGGCCTGTTAGGAACCGGGCCGCACAGCAGGAGGTGAGCGGCGGACTAGCAAAGCTTCACCTGTATTTACAGTCACTCTGCATTGCTCACATTACTGCCTGAGCTCCGCCTCCTGTCTGCATTATGGTGACTTGTATAATTATTTCATTATACAGTACAATGTAATAATAATAGAAATAAAGTGCACAATAAATGTAACGCGCTTGAATCATCTGGAAACCATACCCCTCTGCCCCGGTCCATGGAAAAACTGTCTTCCTCGAAACTGGTCCCTGGTGCCAAAAAGGTTGGGGACTGCTGCTTTAAGGCATTCCTGGAGTCTTGGAGAACAAATCAGCAAGTAAACTTTGAAAGAATACCCTTTCTTCGTGGGTATCTTGGAGTTTTTTTTTTTTAAATACCTTTTCCTATAGCTTTATGTGGATGTAGTCTAAAAATACGTAATCTGTTTCTCCAGGCCACCACAAGAGCAGGGAGTTAATGACATATACACACACACAAGTGCACACACAAACAAAGGAACACATACATATACCTGTAGTATTTATATAACCCCCCCCCCGCCCCTGCACTCCGACCCAAACTCTGTTATAGGGCTTTAATCCTCCACCTACAGAGCATTCTTTACATGCCCCTGAGGAGTCTAGCTCCAGACCAAAACCCTACATGGGATTGTTCAGGGCCAGCTAATTACAAAGGCTTTGCCTGGTCGGCCCCATGGGGCAATCTGTCCTCATCACACCAGCCTTGGTGCACAACCACGTCATTGCAGTTTTCTAGAGGGAGTTGCGGTCAAGGACTCAGGGCCCCCAAGGACAGCCACCCTCACCCACATATCTGCATCCCAATAGCCCAGGCACCTCTATTCAGAGGCCTCTTTCCAAATGTCCAGAAACAGCAGCGCAGCAGAAGTACTTTTTGTTTTTTAAATAAATTTATTTATTTATTTTTGGCTGCACTGGGTCTTTGTTACTGCGCGCAGGCTTTCTCTAGCTGTGGCGAGCGGGGGCTACTCTTCCTTGCGGTGCGCATGCTTCTCATTGCTGTGGCTTCTCTTTGTTGTAAAGCACCGGCTCTAGGCGGGTGGGCTTCAGTAGTTGTGGCTCTGGGATCTAGAGCTCAGGCTCGGTAGTTGTGGTGCACGGGCTTAGTTGCTCCGCAGCATGTGGGATCTTCCCAGACCAGGGCTCGAACCCATGTGCCCTGCATTGGCAGGCAGATTCTTAACCACTGCGCCACCAGGGAAGTCCCAGAAGTACTTATTTTTATTTATTTATTTATTTGTGGTACGCGGGCCTCCCACTGTTGTGGCCTCTCCCGTTGCGGAGCACAGGCTCCGGACGCGCAGGCCCAGCGGCCATAGCTCACGGGCCCAGCCGCTCTGCGGCACGCGGGATCCTCCCAGACCGGGGCACGAACCCGTGTCCCCTGCATCGGCAGGGGGACTGTCAACCACTGCGCCACCAGGGAAGCCCAGAAGTACTTATTTTTGAACTCATAGCTCCAGTGGCAGTCTCAGAGATCACGGCTGGCTTGGGAATTCAGTCTGTATTTTTTTGCATGTCATTTCTGGAGTCTCAAGCCTCCCATCAGAACTTTTTCCAATGGATCTTCCAATGATTTTTTGGGTACCAAATTCTAGACATTGAATCATGGCTTCCTTAAAATACCCAGAGTAATTTCTGTTCCCTATCCTGAACCTTGACTGATACACCCCTCTTGCCAATAGACCTCTGGGATATAAGCTTACACACAAGCCCGAAATGTCCTCTCTCACCTTAACCTCACCCATCCCCCCGGCTATAAATATTTCCCCCTTGATGCGGAGCATTGAGAAGGACATATCTTCTGATGGTGTCTTAACTAAGATGTCTAATTTCGAACTTCATAAGTAGTTGCTAGAGAACGGGTACTATACATTTCTCCTTATATCATTGCTTTACAATGGTGTGTTAGCTTCTGCTTTACAACAAAGTGAATCAGTCATACATATACATATGTTCCCATATCTCCTCCCTCTTACATCTCCCTCCCTCCCACCCTCCCTATCCCACCCCTCCAGGCGGTCACAAAGCACCAAGCTGATCTCCCTGTGCTATGCGGCTGCTTCCCACTAGCTATCTACCTCACGCTTGGCAGTGTATATATGTCCATGCCTCTCTCTCGCTCTGTCACAGCTCACCCTTCCCCCTCCCCATATCCTCAAGTCCATTCTCTAGGAGGTCTGTGTCTTTATTCCTGTCTTACCCCTAGGTTCTTCGTGACATATTTTTTTTCTTAAATTCCATATATATGTGATAGCATACGGTATCTGTCCCTCTCTTTCCGACTTACTTCACTCTGTATGACAGACTCTAGGTCTATCCACTTCATTGCAAACAGCTCAACCCCGTTTCTTTTTATGGCTAATATTCCATTGCATATATGTGCCACATCTTCTTTATCCACTCATCCGATGATGGACACTTAGGTTGCCTCCATGTCAGGGCTATTGTAAATAATGGGAATGTCCTGGAGACAGTTTGACTTGCATTTCTCATTTGCCATGGTCTTTTACACACAAATCTGAAGACTAGGTCAAGCATCTTTTTTTTTTTTTTTTAAGCAGTTTTGAGTGAAGACATACAAACCTAATGATTACTATGGTGGACTAGATAATGTTTCAAATGATAACATCCTCCCAAGTCAGCTCCATGTACTGTAAAAATCAATGGGTTTTGCTCTGCTGGAGAGAAAGAGCCGGGTTTGTGCAGATTTGGTGCCTTTGCCCGTCTCTCTGCTCCATGGCCAGCCAGCGGCTCTTTCTGGGAACTACGCCTTATGTATATTTCTGCAGCAGTGTCAAAGGGATTTCTTACTATATGGTGCTGTATCCAATTAATTCAGAAGACTAAAAATACAGCCAGAGACACTGGAATCTGTGACTGCAGAAGTCTCTGACCAAGGTTTCCATCCTGACACATTAAAATAACATTATTGCATCAGAAGAAAACCTCTGGGCAAAAAGCAAGGGAGCTTCCTCTTCTTAGGTAGTAAAATCGTGTGTGTTTTTCAATTTTATGTAGTACAGCTCTTTCAACACTATATATTTTCAAATGTCACAGGTATTTTGGGCGTATGACCTGTCTGCTTAATGATTTAAGCTGCAGTTCCAGCTTAATTGCCTCAACCTGGTAAGTTTGTTGCAGGAAGAGGTGGCAGCTCTGCATATTACAAACCAGGAAGTATTTTAGACAATGTTTCCAGCAATTTCTTTGCTCTTTCCTCTGAGTTTGAACATGGGAGGAAGTTCCCTGTTTTTACAGTGAAGTCAAGGCTAATTTTCTGATTGCTGTTTAATCGAACAATGAAAGTTCAACCAGCTTACAATGGTGGCCATTGGCAGTTATCAATGGTTAACACTTATATAAATGCCCCCAGGCCCTACGTTTCCTGCAATAAGTGCATGGCAATCTATAATTCTCATGTCCTTTATGTGGGACAAATTATACATTCCCATCTTCCTGTTCAACTTACTCCTCCTGGACAAATACATCTTAACCATACTTAGTACTCGCTGGCTCTTTGGATGGAAAAGCCTGAAAAGGAGATTACTTTGAATACTTTGCAACATGAATACAACTTAAGTATCACCCTGTCTTTTCTGTATCTTAGAGGTGGGTGGAGAAAAACCCGCAGGTGCATCTCCCTGCCAGAATATATAGTAACATATTTTTGGAAGGTTGTGTAATGTAGTGCCCATTATACCATTGGTTTCATGAGGTAATTATGATGCACTAAAGCAAATCAGCATACTAGACTGGATGAATATGCTCACATTCTAATTTTGCATAGAAGGTGATTACTGTTATTATTATTTATAGAGTGCAGTAAGTGTATATAATGCTTGATAAACATGCAGGCAGACAAGGGCTCGGCCCAGAGGTGCCTCAGTTCTAACTGCCTGACTTAGACAATGTAAATGAAAAAAAGCTACTCTGTGCAAAAGTGGAAGGGGGCCAGGCAGAAAATGGGGTTAACGAAATAAGTGTTCTTGAAGGACCAAAGGATAAAAAGTGCGTGTCCTTCTAGACTTAGGCTGAAATTGCTCTTAACAGTCCAGGGAGAATCAAATACTGTAACTAAATCCACTTAGAGATACTTCCTGAAACCTGTTAATAAATTCAATTGGTTTCTGTAAATTCAGCTGTACCCGACTGGCCCAGGTCTAGCTGTATGGATTCCTAGATCCCAAAGCACCGCTCCTAGGGGCTTCACAAAGAAAGCAGAAAAATAGAAAGATACCAGATTGCAGGCTGTTTGAAGGCAGGAATGAAGTCTAATAGGCACTTGACCTTCTACATCCATTCTCTTGGCTAGGATTTTTCTTGCCTTGATACCTGTGATGGGAAAAATGAAGCCTTTGTAACTAGCAGCACTGTTTTCACATATAAGCAAATCCACATACAGGAGTGCCCCTTATAAAAATCTACGCTATAAGAAACCTACCCCTGTGAAAGCCCTCCTTCAAATGTGAACTGAAAACAACAACAAATTGTCTCTTTACTATTGCTCTTTAGGCTTTATAATGTGACCAAAGTGTTCTTTGGTGCCAATACAGCCCATTTAGGATGAGTACTCCATAATTCATGAAAAAACATCCCTAGGGAATGCTCTATGTGCTATTTAGAAATCTATGGTGAAGTATAATTACACTATATGAACACATGTATAAGGAAAATATCATTATTTTTTAATATAATAATACCAGCCAAAAATCCAACTTTCATCACAAACTTATTGCTAATCTGTAATAATACTTTAGGAGTATTTGCTATAAATTAATGTAATTACATGACAACTACCTGTCTTGGTTGTGACAGTTTTGAAATTTGAAGTTATCAGTTTAGGACTTCAACTTCTTAAAAGAAATCAGCCACTTAGATTTTGTCTTTGGGGTTAACTCTATTAAGATTAGAGGGCACTACACAAGAAGTTCAAATACAAAGCTATTAATATATCATGAAGCATGAAATATTGAGAGCAAATCCAAGTCTTGAGAGAAGTTGTGGGAAAATTCCAGTGTTTAATACCAAATTTGCTATGTTCTAAAGACAGTGTTTAAAATTTTTGATAATGTTCTCTTTATGATGAGCTATTTAGGCTCTTTTTAAATGTTTCTCTAGAAAATGTATTACATAATTGAACAGATTTATTAAAATCATTTTGACCATAATCTATAACTGAGATATATAGATAACAGTATATTTAAGATATATGTGTTAACTGGTTTTTAGGTAAGTCTTATGTGAAATAATTTTTATCCTTATTCTTGCCATTTCTTTTTGCGGGGGGCAGAAAGTGAGAAGGTGTATTGAGCTTGTTTTGCTCAGGAGATAGCTTCTGGAAGGCCAGAATTATGGGTCTCCATAGCTTTGCCAACATGTATTTGCTAGAGGGTTTGATTTAGAGACATTAATCGTTACAGAGTATGTTATGAAAAGCCACTGCTATATTAAAATAGTGTCCCTCCCCTGGAACACCACCACCCCTACTCCCAATAGAGCTATTCCTTCTTTGTAAACTTGATGTTCTGGCTCTATGGTAGCTATGGATTGGTGTGTGTGCGTGCATGCGTGTGTGTGTGTGTGTGGCTAATTTTCCACCTGGTCTCTGAAATGTGCCTGATAGTTGAATTGCCTTGTCAACTATAGTGCCTCTATTTGGGGGCACGTCATACAAACTTTGGTCTGCAGCCTATTGGCCCATATTGGCAGTGCATGAACTTTTGTGAACTACCACATTGATTAAGGCAAAGTCCAGGGTGAGTTGAGCTAACAATGTTTCTTACCTTATCAGAAATGCATACACCCAACATAAAGGATATGCTGCATTCTGAAGAATAGGATAATATTTGTAATGCACTTTGGACAGCACTTCTGAGTTCCAAACACAAAACTTTTTTTTTTTTTAACATCTTTATTGGGGTATAATTGCTTTACAATGGTGTGTTAGTTTCTGCTTTATAACAAAGTGAATCAGTTATACATATACATATGTTCCCATATCTCTTCCCTCTTGCATCTCCCTCCCTCCCACCCTCCCTATCCCACCCCTCCAGGCGGTCACAAAGCACCGAGCTGATCTCCCTGTGCTATGCGGCTGCTTCCCACTAGCTATCCACCTCACGTATGGTAGTGTATATATGTCCATGCCTCTCTCTCGCTTTGTCACAGCTCACCCTTCCCCCTCCCCGCATCCTCAAGTCCATTCTCTAGTAGGTCTGTGTCTTTATTCCTGTCTTACCCCTAGGTTCTTCATGACATTTTTTTCTTAAATTCCATATATATGTGTTAGCATACGGTATTTGTCTTTCTCTTTCTGACTTACTTCACTCTCCAGACACAAAACTTTTAAATGTACATGTCAATAGACAAACATGAAAGAATTCTCATAGAATAAGAGCAGCAGGTGATATTTCTCTGGATAATTTAAACGCCCACTCAGCTATGACAGTTATTCTTTTGAGAGTTATTTTTCCTCTTCTCCCCTCCCCTTCTTGCTCCTCTCCTTTCTATTTCATATATAAATATGTATATTATATATATGAGTCAGTTTAAACATTTTTAAAATGTAGTTATTTTATACTCTTTAAAAAACAATTAATTAAATCAACATGCATTTATTAAGTGCCTGTCATTTACCAGGCACTGCACTGGGTCCCATGGAAAGGAAGACAAAATTACTGCCCTGAAGACTATAAATTTAGAAGCAAGACAGATATGCAAACAACCAGTCACATTAGAATGTGAAAAAAGTTAACCCTGCAGAGGAAGGAGTACTTAGGCCTGCCACATCAAATAGCCATTACTTACTGTGGCTATGTCTGCCAGGTTGTTGGAACTGCTAATACAGCATCACTAATTAGCTGTTGACATTGAACACTTAGAAACAAACTTGCGGCCCAACTTAGAAAGTTCATATGTACCAGCATAGCTGCCAGTTCACCATCTTGTTTTCAAACCTTTTTTTTTGGCCAATGACTTGCTTATTCCCACACTATTAATCTGAATTAACATTTTCAGGAACAGTGATTCCCACTGAGGAATTGCTGTTTCTGAAACATCCATCACTAGGACTTGGTTATGTAATTCCTTCATGGTGACAGGGTGTTTTTAAATTTATATATTAAAAAATAGGTCGGTTGCAAGAGGACTTGGAGGCTGGTACCCGACGTCCTTCTCTGAAATTCCCTTATTCTGTGTTCTAATTAGGAACAATGCTGTATCTTTGTTGACTCCAACCTGTAGTTAAGGGTATCCATAACATTGCCTAATTAGCTAGAATTCTAATTTTCAAATGTGGGAATTCCTAAGATTATTAAACGTAAGGCAGTAGACCAAGATCCCACGCTTCCGTCTATTTTGTTCAACTTCCTTTGAGATTCAAGATTGCAATGAAACTTTCAGCTGCTTCAACCAGGTCTTATATTACTTTTAGTAACTTTGAGAAGTTGAAGTTAAAAGTGTGTTTGTGGACCGGGGATCTTTTTCACCCATTCTGTTTACTTCCCGCTTCCTACCTTCACCTTTTCCATTTTAAACAAGTATTTTCATGAAGGAGGCATCTCGGCGATCAGTGTTCTGGATTCAGGAAGGAAGATGCTTGCTGTTAAAAACCACTGCCACTACACCGGAGCAAAATTGCTGGCTGCTCTCTTGGTCACTGCAATGCGTGTCTGACGCCTCGCTGCTGATAGCGGATCCGGCCCGGGCAGGAGCTCCTGCACATTTTCCTCCCGCCCCGAGGCTACAGGCGGCCCCAGGCTGGGCACCGCCGCAGAGTACAGAGCGCCGTGGGCGCACAGAGCTGCGCACTCTGCTCCATGAGACGGCTGGGTCGCTGCTGAGGACAAACTCTCCAGGGACAATCTTTAGCTATCCTAGAACCTCTTAAAGACCCTTCATTTGGCGCCTCCGCAGAAAGTCTCTTCCATTTTGGGCCCAGGATACCGTGAGAGAACGAGCGAAGTTAGGTGGCTACTCAGGCCCCCTTCGTGAGTAAGTTCCTGGAGGGTGGCAAAGACTCACCCTGATGATCTCGAGGAACTCGGCTCGGTGTTCTAGCCACCGTGGCTTCAGACCCAACACCCAAGGGCAGGGTGTGGGGCATCCGGAGCCCGGCCTTGGCCTGACCCCTTTCTCTGGTTCCGGGTGCTTTGGCCCAGCTTCTGGCGGAAACTCCCCGAGGGTCACGCGGGGCGGGGAATTAAGTGGAGAAGGCCCGGCCCCTTTGATCCCTGGGCAGCAACTTCTCAGTGCACAGCGGCAGCGGGCTGGAGGTGTGCTCCGAAGAGGAGAGCGCACCAAAGCGGGCTCCCTTCTAGGGCCCTGCGGCGGCAGTGGGGGCCAGGAGTACTCTGAGAGCTCCCTATCCCACCTCCTTCCTACTGGAGCGTGAAAATCAACTCTCCCTCCCGGTCTACTCCCCTCCTCCTCACAAACCTCTAGCGCAGCTTTTTAAATGCGTCTCGTGCATCCACCAACTTTGGGGAAAGACAGTGCCCAACTCCCGCTCTCCCGACGCCCCTTTCGCGTTAATCCAGTTCCTTCGGTCGCATCCAAACTCGGCGTCCGTAGTATCCCCGCCCCAACCTGGAAGCGAGCGCCCCCGGCTGCTCACGGCCGCCCTTCGGCTCCTGTTTGCAGGGAGCTCGGTTTCTGGCTCGTTATAGGATTCAGCTGCGGTTCCGACCGGCCCCGGGCTGGCGAGGCACACGTGCGCGGGCGCACACACGCACTCACACTCCCGCGTCCTCGCTCAGCGCACCCCACCCTCTGCGCCGCTTCTCCGCCGGGCGGGGGGTGGGGGTGGGGTGACGTCAGGACTGCAGTCCCAAGGAGAGCGGCTGAAGAGGGCCGCGCGCTCCTCGCCCTGGAGGCTGGAGGCGCACTGGGGCGGCCGCCACTGCTGCGCACCTCCCTCTCCTCTGCACCCGCTGTCGCGCTGCTAGCTCGCGGGGGAGCCTCGCGAGCCGCCAGGTGAATTGAAAGTCGTTTCCGGGGGAGGACGGAGAGGGTGCTGCAGTCCTGGCAGGCACTGAAACTGCAACTCGGACAGAAACGACCCAGCCGAGGAGTCGTGCGCGCGGCGCCGTGCGCAGCCTCCCTGAGCGGCTGGCGGCGGCAGCCGCTCAGCTCGCCGCCCGGCGCGGCGGCCGGACCTCGGCACCAGGACTCCGGCTCCGGGCGCGCTCGCCCGGGAGAGACACCCCCCCCCCCAGCCCTGAGCATTTCGCGGCGGCGCTGGTACGGGGAATGCGAGCGCGTCAGCTCCAGGTCACCGCCGTGGAGCAGCTGCCTGTGGGAGAGCGAGGAGAGGCGAGGGGGCGGCAGCCTCGGCCCGAAGTAAGTGCAGCAGAAGTTTGCGTCGGTTTCCCCGCCGCTCCCTGGAGCGAGTGGGAGGTTTATCTCCTACCCTAGCTCGCTGAGGATAGCGGACTTACAGGGGAGCCTCGCCCGGGAGAGAAGGTGAGCGTCACCGGACGGGCGAGGACCCGGAGGGCCAAGGCAGGGTGCGATCCCTGTGGGGCGAGGGGGTGTCAGAGGAGGAGACCCCCAGCTGCGGGGAGGGACGCGAAAGGAACCTGGCCCTGGAGATCTCGGAAAGGGAGGGATTTGGAGAGAGTGAAGGTGGAGGTTGGTTGTCACACCTACGCTGGTGACCTTGGCATGCCCCCCTGGAGTGGCGTGCCCCCCTGGAGTGGCGAGCCAGGGGCTTCTCAGAGGTTGGAAACGGGTGCGCCTCGGAGATGGCGTGGCTTCTCGCTCGGGGCTGCGCGAGGAGCATCGCTGCCGGATGCTGGAAGACGAGGGCAGGAGGAGGCAGAACCCGGCCCCAGGCAGCGACGCTGAAGGGTCGGGACGCCGGGGCGCCAGGGAGTCCGGATCCAGGGGCTCGGAGTGGGAAGTTGGGGTCTTCTGAGATGCCCCAGCCTCGACGGGGGAGACAGCGGTCCAGGGAGAAGGCGGGTGTGACGCTCCGGGCCCCTACAGCAGCTGTTGTGTGCTTTTGGAGTCTCGGTGGCTAATTGTAATTAGGCGGCTTCTCCGAGGGCGAGAGCGCTCGGGCCTCCCAGCTGCGCCCCCCGCCCGCGCTGCCGCGCGTCCCCGCAGTCGTCAGGCTGTTCCCAGCAGCCGCGAGGGCCGGGGAGACCCGGTGTACTCAAAAGACACCCTCGGCGTTCTGTTCACTTGTTTTCGGTGTACGTTCAGCTCTTGTCTTCTCTAACCGGCCTCCTGAAGGAGCTTTTATTCTTTAACTGACTAAACTTCGAACGGGGAGAAAAGTTCGTGGAAGCTGCGCTCCTCCCTGGAGCAGAGCCCTGAGGAGGGCAGAGGAGGGCGGTGCGGGCACATTGCCCACCCTCTTCTCAACTGGGGAAGGTTCTCAGGGAATTTTATATTTAATGGCATGCGATTATTCTGGGAAGGCAACGAAGGCATCATTTTCCAGACTAGGACCGTCTGTGCTTAAGAAACCAGAATCCCACTCAGCTTCTGCTACCAAGGATGCACTTTGTGGGGAGAGGGAGGTAGTTAATTAAATTCCAGTGTTTTGAGGTCATTCATGATGCATAGTGTTTACCCATTTTCATTTACTCAGATTCTTTCGTTTAATAATGCAAAATAATTTATGAGACCCACTATGTGCCAGGCATTGTGTTAGATGCTGGGGTAATAGAAGTGATTGATGTATGGTCCCAGTACTCAGGGAGCTTACAGTCTGTAAGAGATGTGGTCTCGAAAGAAGATGGAAAAAATACAAGTTCTACAGGTAAGGGCAGGTGATATCTGATTTTCATAATGACTCACTTCCAGCTCCTTAACCATGGGGTCCAACATCTGCTAGATTTCGACTTCCCTGAAGTCAGGGCCGTTGTTATTCATCTTTGATGGCCAGAGGACAACCCTTTGCCAGGCACATAGTAGGTCATCAATAAGATCCATTAAATGGATGGATGAATGGATGAATTATAAATAGTGAAAAGTATTATTGGGGGAACATGTAAAGAAGAAAAAGAATTGGGGGAACATGTAAAGAAGAAAAAGAATGACTTGGAAGGAGGAGAAATAGAGCTGGAGAGGGCAAGAAAGAAAAGAAGCTAGGGTTCATAAACATTTGAAAGTATATATTCTTTAACAAACAGGTTTTGTTTCCCATTTTTACACAATGGAAATTAGCATCACCCAACTCAGTTTCTCTTTCTATGAAATACACACATTTCTTTGGATATTTATTTAGACTATAACTTTTTTATAGCAGGGTCTCTGTTAATTTACCATGGAGGTCATAATGCCATGCTCATGTGAATATGTTGATAATATGGTGATTTGGATATGTCTAGGATAGTGGGACAGGTTGGTGAAAAAATACTTCAGAATTACCCAGATCATTCCTTCAAACATCTCCTAATATTTTGCTGCTTCATGTGCACATTTCTACCCCTGTGCTTTAACCATATTTAATTTAAACTTGATTAAAATATTTATACATAGATTTTACCAATGAAGATTAAGCATATATATGCAAGACTGTCCTTGGTTTAATTATTTGAACGGAGGTTACCATTGCACTCAGGTAGAAGGTGGTAACAGACTGTAAAGTAACTCATGGTGCACTCAGATTCCAAGATGAGTGATAAAGACTTTTTTTCCCATTAATTTAATTTTATTATATTTACCAGCGTCATATATTCTTTTACATGTACAACAGAACTACTACTTACTTTTTAAAAATCAGTATTTATTAATGGTAATAACAATTCAGTGATTTGAGTCATGAGTTTACAGGCAGTAATCCCGGATTTAGAACCTTCTCAGTGAAATGTGATTTGGAGCCACTCTAAAATTTTTGTAAACCTCACTTTTTCTACTTACAAAATAAGATTATTTTACTTGAATGATTTAATTAGGCATTTAAAATCAGAATATGTCAATGTAGAGTTCTATTTTATTTTGGGCATTGTATTCTGTAGTTGATGTCATTAATTTAGTGCACCAACGAGCAATTTGTAGTTAACGAATAGAAAAAAATCCGTATTTTCCATTATTAGGTATTTTGTAGATGTTTTAAGACATTGTCAGAGTGCTAGAAAGAGTATTGTGATCGTGGACAATGCATGGTGATTAAAATTATGTTTAGAAGTAAATGTAAGTAAATACTAAAAAAGTAGCTAAAGTTTGGGATTCTTTAACCGAACACTGCAGTTTCTTCTGTTGTGCTTGTTTAATTTGGATTATTACCATAATCATACTGTTAGCTTGAATGACTGAAGGAATCTTACAGGTGAACAAGGAGTACATTCTAGAGGGCAGAACCTTTATTTTAGAAATGTAGTCAGGGTACAGAAATGCTGAGAGTTAGGAGTGTGGGGTCATAGATTACTGAGCTTGGAAATTATCTAGCCCCATTTCTGCAGATGAGAAAATGAGGAGCTAAAACGGTTAAGGTTCTGAATTTCCCAGGATCCCATTCAGATGCACAAGAGTCCCACATATCGTCCCTTCCAGGCTTGAAAGGAAAGCACGCCCTCAAGGCACTTAAACACAGGGGCAAATTAATAGATCTGCTGCTATCCTTGGATTTCCTCTTTCCTCTTATTCTCTCCAGGTCACACTCTCCTCCTGGCTCCATCTCTGAGAGGAATCCGACCTGCCAGCCCCCAACTCTCACTGTTCCTGCTGCCTTTCCAGGTCTTTCACAGGACAGAGCAGCAAAGGAATTGCTCAGGGTTCCGTGCCTCCCAGCCCCACACACGGGTCTGTGCCTCGGCAGAATTGTGAAATAAGTTTCCATTGGGTGCTCGCCATATCTCGTTTCCTACATTTTGACACAAATGCGTGTCCCAGAATCATAGTTTGGAGCTGGAAGGGGCTTTAGAGATCTTCTGGTCTCTGTATAGATCATTTTAAAGAGGAGGGAACTCCACTCCAGAAAGGGCTCTGTGACAGTGATACTGTAGGGTAAGGACTTCAGGAATTGAGTTTGATTCTCCTTGGCTGCTTGTGTTCTGTCTCCACTGAGCGCCTCTGGCTGGAGGTCGATCCCTTGCCACCAGCCTGGACTGAACTTCCATTATTTCCCAGCTGGATTATTGCCTGTGGGCTCTGGCGGAAGACAACTTGTGCTTATATTCCAACCCTGTCTCTCCCCAGCTACATGGGCAAGTTACTTTCTTTTTTTTTTAACTTAATTAATTGTTTATTTTTGGCTGCACTGGGTCTTCATTGCTGTGCACAGGCTTTCTCTAGTTGCGGCGAGCGGGGGCTACTCTGTTGCGGTGGGCAGGCTTCTCATTGCGGTGGCTTCTCTTGTGGAGCACTGGCTCTAGGCGCGCAGGCTTCAGTAGTTGCAGCATGCGGGCTCAGCAGTTGTGGCTCACGGGCTCTAGAGCGCAGGCTCAGTACTTGTGGCTCATGGGCTTAGTTGCTCTGCGGCATGTGGGGTCTTCCTCAACCAGGATTCGAACCCGTGTCCCCTGCACTGGCAGGCAGATTCTTAACCACTGCGCCACCAGGGAAGCCCCTGGGCAAGTTACTTTTTATTTATTATTAGACTTTTGTTTATAGGTAATTACCTACATATGGGTATAGATGTATTTGCATAATTATTTGTTTATTGTTTCCCCTTTAGACTATAAGTTTTGTAAGAAAAAGAGTGGAATATTTCTTGCTGACTGCATGTCTGAGACTTAGCACACTGTTGGGTACAGAGTGGACACTCAATAAACATTTGTTGAATAAAGGAATGAATGAATGAGCAAGTGAGTATAATAATGATTGAGTGAAGGAGGCGTCACTTAGGTAGAATTGGAATTCTTAATATGAGAGCCATATCCTTTTAGAGATTCTAAACCTAAAATACTGCTCCCTTTGCCAGTGTCCCTTTCTGGATGGATGAGCCCCTGGTGTGCCCCTTCCCCAGACCTGCTTCTCGCATTTACTCCTTTCCGCAAGGGGCAGCTCCATTTTTCTGGTTGCTTGGGCCAAAAGCCTTGGAGTCGTCCTTCACGCCTCTTCTTTACAGTCAGCATCGAATTCATTTACAAATCCTGTAGCTGTGCCTTCATGATACATTCCAAATCTGACCAGTTCTTACTGTCTCCCTTGCCACCAGCCTGGACTGGGCCTCCACCATTTCCCAGCTGGGTTACTGCGGTGGTCTCCTAGCTTCTCTCTTGGCTTCCATCTTGGCCCCACCTCAAAGTCTAGGTTCCACACACAGCCAGAGCTGTACTGTGAGCACATGAGTCACGTCATACTACTCCTCTGCTTATCTTTTCCCATGTCTTCCCATCTCTTCTCTGAGGAAAAGAAAAAGTCCTTCCAGTACATTAAATGAGTAAGGCTCTACACTGTCTGGCCCCTTCTAACTCTCTGGCTTCTTGTACTCCCCGCCCCCCCATAACTGTACTTCCATCACACTGACCACCTTCCTGTTCCTACAACGCACCACATATGCTCTCTTCTAAGCAACTTTGAACTTGCTGTACCCTTTTTCTGGAATGTTCTTTCCCAGTCACCTGCTTGACTCACTCCTTCCCTCCCTCTTTTCTCAAATTCCCCTTCTCACTGAGGCCTCTCCTGGCTACCGTATTTGAGATGACACCCCTATAAGGTTTTATCCCCCTTTTCTACACTAATTTCCTTTTAGCTCTTGTGACTATTATGACCATAAATTCTACCTGCTTCTGTCTTGTGTTTCCCCCGCTAGAAGGCAAGCTCCATGAAGGTAAAGATTTTGTCTGCTTTGTTCAGTTCTGTATTCCTAGTGCCTAGAACAATGTGTGGCACATAGTAGGTGTTCAGTAAATGTTTGTCAAGTAAATAAATTGAGGAGAAAATAGTTCCTGTAGCGTAGGGTCTTGTTAAGATTAAATAAAAATGCATGTTGAGTTCTAATCACAGCGCCTGGCACGTGGTACATGCTTAATTAGTATCAGACGTGATTGTTATGTTGTCATTTCTGGTCTCCTGGACTTTTTGTCCCTCCTTTAACCCAGACTGTGGTCAGAAGCCCTGCTCTCCCAGGATCTTTAGCTGTTATTTTTAGAAATGACCTTGACGGAGCCCCAGGGGTTGTTTATATGTGCTGCTGGAAATAATTAGGAAATAAATGCTGTTAACTCTCTAAGATATGGCATAATTCTTTCCGTGACATACCCTCTGTCCTGGGGCTTCTGGAAGGCGGCTGCTGTAAGCTCCATCTTCAGGATGAGAGCATCACAGTCTATCCCGAACTCCATGCGGTCCCTTCTGGAGTGGGGCGGGGATCTTCTTCCCCTAAGGGACGACATTGTAGTTCTTAAATGGCAGTGGCAGTGGGAGGATAGGAAGAGTAGTATTCTGGGGGCCAAAAGTGGAGATCAGGGCCAAACTGGACAACACAGCTGTTTCTGGAACATTCTTTCTTAATGGAGTCATCTGATGAAGTCAGGACCGAGAGCAGAAACATGAGAAGGGACAGAGAGAGACTGTGTAGGTCACTAGTTGGCCACCGAGGTTGAGTTTTAACTACTTTTCTTGTCTCTTAATGCTGGGTTTGCTTCTTGCTTGTCTTAACACGACTGTTCTCATTGGTTGCCTCCTGGCCCAACGAATTTTAGCTGAGGACGAGTTATGAGGCCATATCAATTAACCGATGAGGTACTACATGAAAAAATAATAATTAATTAAAATGGACCCCAGTAAAGCTATCCCCAGGGCTTAGAATTGCCTGTGTGCTAAATACCACTCCTCAATTATAAAAACACAGCTTAAGAATAGGCTGTGCCTGTTTAAATGCACTGTTGGCTGAGCTGATAGGATGTTTTTTACGGTTCTACCAGGACATTGTGAGCAGATATTGTCCCTGTGTGTTAAAGTTGGGTACACTATTATATTTCTATAAAATTACCATACTAGACCCTATAGCTCATAATTCCTACTAGCTCAGAGCAGTCACACTTTACGAGTTTACTCAACAGATAGTATTTGCAATCCTGAGTGTTCATAATGGTTTTGCCTTAACAGAAAAATAATGTTATGTTGTGCCCATGTTTTGCTCTAGAAATAGAAGGAACACCTTGGGTTTAGTACTTGCGGGTTACCAGATCTGTTCTTAGCATGCTCTGTGACCTTGTCCAATTTGCATTACTTTAGAGTAGCTTTTCTGGAGCCAGGAAAAGTTACCAAAGCAGCAAAAATGGGGCCAAGAACCTTGAAGTAGAGCCGTGAGAAATCCATTTTCTTACAACTGTGAGACATGCAGCCAGAGCAACTTTTCAAGAGACTGTGAGTGTGTGTTGGGGACTCTAGGATAGAAACCCAAACTATCGTAACACTGAAAGGAAAGAGGGGGTGACTTTTAGCTTTCCAAACAACTGTGTACACAATTTTTTTGTGCCTGTTTTACAAACACGCTTTGTTCTAAATGTTTTTAATAAGTAGGTTGTTTGGAAATTTTTTTCTCCTAGAGACAATGTTACATGTGGAATTTAGGTTCCCAGCTGCCTTGGGAAAAGCCTATTTAATTCATTGCTGAGCATTAAAAAATGATACTATAGTTTGTTTCTTCATATGAGAAAATGAGTATTAATTTCTGGTTAATAAAATTCTAATTTCCATCGTGTTACAGCCAAAAGATCTAGGCGGGCAATTTGTAAGTAATCTCTTCCTTGACTCTTCATTGGTATAGTCAACAGACCAAGCGATTATATATATTAATTATACATATAATATGTAGTATATATATTATATGTAAAATACATATGCTATATGTATTATAGTATATAATTATACTATATATTAAAATTATACATACTGTATATTATATATACATATAATAAATATATATAGTTATTCTATTAAATAGATAATGTTGGATCACCTGTATTTACCAACTTTTAAAAATCAATTTATAAACTCATGTTAAATTAATAAAGCGTAAATAAAAGTATATAATCAACATTAAGTATGTAGACATCCTTGAGAATTAAGATGCACACAAGGCAAATCTCAGTGTTCCTATATCCACCCATCAGTGGCACTCATGGTTTTGGAAGGAATAAGGTGTTCTCCTAGTCTGCCACCCTGAGGGCTCTGCTGTGGCCCTGTTCTGCAGAGGAGAAGGGTGCTTAGCTTGCTGGAAACTTGCTGATAGTCCTGATCCCACCTTTCTCAAACACACCTGTGTCCTTTGCTCACCAGATCCCTAATATTGGATGCTGGCATCTGGCACCCCCTTTGTAGAAGTAACAAAACAATGATCCTTTCCTTCCTACTTCGTCCTCCTTCTCTCCTTCCCACAGTCTTCATCGCCTCTCCTTCCTTTTGGCCTCATTCTATGGTTAAACCCCAGCGTTCAGGTCTCTCAAACGCCTTTACACAGAGTGTGACCCGTGCTGCCTCTGGTGATCAGGAAATCTTCTCTGTTGCCTTTTTCCCCAGCTTTATTGAGATAATTGACGTATAACATTGTGTACATTTAAGGTATACAGTGTGTTGATTTGATACACTTATATATTGACAAATGATTACCACCATAGCATTAGTTAACACCTCCATCACATCACATAATTGCCTTTTTCTTTCTTTTCTTTCTTTTTTTTCTTTTTGGTGGTGAGAACATTTAAGCTCTACTCTATTGACAGTCCATTGATACACATATATTGAAAAATGATTATCACCATAGGATTAGCTAACGCCTCCATCGTGTCACATATTTGCCATTTCTTTTCTGTGGTGAGAACATTTAAGCTCTACTCTCTTGGCAATCCATTGCCTTGGTTAATGCCAGGAGCTGGTTTTACCTACAGTCCGGGCAGTTAGCTGGCCCTTCCCCTCACAACAGTCTGCAGAGACCTGGGAGTGGAGACTGTCCTGGTCACTCATGCAGAGAATGGGGGTCACAGCACAGTAGGGACAGGGAGAAGGGGGATGAGAGACAGTCACTGTGAGATTCTGAGGTTTCTTTTCTTTGGAGGACCTCGTACCTTGCCCTGAGTACTTCCCTACCCATTTCTAGCTTTGTTCCATGGTGTTGCATGAACGCATTCCCTGTAGACCCAAAAGCAGATTCAAAGCTTCTTCCCTACCCTTTGATTTCTGAAAAGAAGAGAGGTGAGAACATTTACAGAAGGTTTTCATTTAGAGGTGTGCTGGCTTCCTGGAGAAGCAAAAAGCTCTGAGTTGTTGCACTTGTTGACTCCTGTGTTGTAAATATTTCTGCCATAGCTTATTTCAGCATGACGTCAACTGGCTCTCAGAACCCTTCAAAATTTAACAATTGACTCTAATGAAGTCTGTACAAGCTGTCATCTGTATTCTACTCTTCTTATTGCAAACAATGATGTAAAAAAAAGATACAAGTTTTCCTCTTGTCCTTTGTCTTACACACCCCCATCTCTCTCCTTTTTAAAAATTTTAAATTTTATTTAATTATTTATTTTTTATTGAAGTATAATTGCTGTACAATGTTGTGTTAGTTTCTGCTGTATAGTGAAGTGAATCAGCTATATGTATACGTATATCCCCTCCCTCTTGGACCTCCCTCCCCCTCCATCCCACCCATCTAGGTCTTCACAGAGCACCGAGCTGAGCTCCCTGTGCTATACAGAAGGTTCCCACTAGCTATCTGTTTTACACATGGTAGAGTATTTATGTCAAATCTAATCTCCCAGTTCATCCCACCCTCCCCTTCCCCCCCATGTCCACACATCCATTCTCTACATCTGCATTTCTATTCCTGCCCTGCAAATAGGTTCATCTGTACCAATTTTCTGGATTCCACATATATGCATTAATATACAATATTTGTTTTTCTCTTTCTGACCTACTTCACTCTATATGATAGACTCTAGTTCCATCCACATCTCTACAAATGACACAATTTCATTTCTTTTTGTGGCTGAGTAATATTTCATTAAAATGGAGCTGGAGGAATGAGGCTCTCTGACTTCAGACTATACTACAAAGCTACAGTAATCAAGACAGTATGGTACTGGTACAAAACCAGAAATATAGATCAATGGTACAGGATAGAAAGCCCAGAGATAAACCCATGCACCTATGGTCACCTAATCTATGACAAAAGAGGCAAGAGTATACAATGGAGATAAGACATCCTCTTCAATAAATGGTGCTGGGAAAACTGGACAACTACATGTAAAAGAATGAAATTAGAACACTCCCTAACACCATACACAAAAATAAACTCAAAATGGATTAAAGACTTAAATGTAAGACAAGACACTATAAACTCTTAGAGGAAAACATAGGCAAAACACTCTTTGACATAAATCACAGCAAGATCTTTTATGACCCACCTCCTAGAGTAATTACAATAAAAACAAAAATAAGTGAATGGGACCTAATTAAACTTAAAAGCTTTT
Source organism: Lagenorhynchus albirostris (assembly GCF_949774975.1). NCBI lineage: Eukaryota > Metazoa > Chordata > Mammalia > Artiodactyla > Delphinidae > Lagenorhynchus > Lagenorhynchus albirostris. The sequence goes on from NC_083095.1 coordinate 180,612,271, forward strand.
TGCACAGCAAAGGAAACCATAAACATCCCTCTTCTTTTTAACTCTGTGAATAGTAGAAAAAAAATGTATACATTCTGGAGTCAGCAAATCTGTTCTACAGAGGCCCAGATAGTAAATAAATACTTTAGACTTTGCAATCCATGCTTGGTTTTTGTCACGTATTCTTTTTTTTTTCTTAAACAACCATTTGAAAATGTAAAAACTATCCTTAACTAAAGGGCAGTACAAAAAACAAAACACAAGCTGAGGGTTAGATTGTGCCTCTGGGTCTGCTGACCCCTGGAATAGATGATCAGGGTATGCCTTTGGAAATATGAACTTTAGAAATTTGAAATTTATAAATTTATAATTTAGAATTTCTGTATATAACATAAATCATGTGATATACACATACATATATGTATGTATATATATATACATACATTTCAAAGGAAAAGCCCAGACTGAGTGAGGTTATCCTGAGCATTTCAGCATAGGAGCCAAGCTTGGGTCTCTGTTGGAAGAATGAGGGCTTTGGGGGTTGGGGTGGGAGGAGGTGAGGACACCGCGAATGGTGATCTCAGTGATGACTAAGGAGAAGCATGGTCTCGGCATCTTTTTTCTTCCTTCCTTTTTTAAAAAACAGTTTTGTTGATATATAAGTTAATGTATTTTAAAATACATCCATTTAAAGTATACAGTTCAGTTTTTTTTAGTGTATTCATAGGATTGTGCAACAGTTGTCACATTCAAATTTTAGAACATTTCCATCTCCCCTAAAAGAAATTCCCGTACCTTTACCAGACAATTACCATTCCCCCTCTACCTTCCAGCCCCTGGAAGCCACTAACCTACTTTCTGTCTCTATGGATTTACTTATTCTGGACATTTCATATAAATGGAGTCATATAATGTATAGCCTTTGTGAATGGCTGCTTTCATTTAGCATACTGTTTTCAGGGCTCATCCATGTTGTAGCACGTATCAGTACTTCATCTCCTGGTGCATTGTACGGATATACCGCATTTTATTTGTCCATCCATCAGTTGATGGATATCTGGGTTGTTTCCCGTTTTTGGCTAACATGAGTAACACTGTTATGAAAAGTCACACACAAGTCTTTATATGTATATATGTTTTAATTTCACTTGGGTAAATATCTAGGAGTGGAGTTATTGTGTGATATGATAACTCTTATGTTTAGCATTTTGCAGAACTGCCAAACTGGTTTTCAGAGGGCCTGCATCATTTTACATTCCCACCAGCAGTATATGAGGGTTCTATTTTCTCCACATCCTCACCAACACTTGTCTCTTTTTTTGATTATAGCCATCCTAATGATGTGAAGTGGTATCTCATCATGGTTTTGATTTTACATTTCCTTATTGACTAATGACGTTGAGCATCTTTTCATATGCTTATCGAGCATTTGTATATATTCTTTGGAGAAGTAAAGTCTATGCAAATATACTGTCAATTTTTAAAGTCATTTGTCGTTTTATTATTGGTTTGTAAATTGTCTAAATACAAGTCCCTTGTCAGATATATGATTTGCAAATATTTTCTCCCTTTACGTGGGTTGTCTTTTCACTTTTCTGATGGTTTAGTTTGCAGCACAGAAGTTTTGACATTTTGAGGAGGTATAATCTATCTGTTTTTTCTTTCATCACTTGTGCAACAAATTCAAATTCATTAAGATTTATTCTTACGTTTTCTTCTAAGTGTTTTGTAATTTTAGCTCTTGCTTAATTTAGGTCTAATCCATTTTGAGTTAATTTTTGTGCATAGTGTGAGGAAGGTGTCCAATTTTATTCTTTTGTATGTGGATATTCAATTGTTCCGGCATCATTTGTTGAAAAGGGTTGAGTTATCTTGGCACCCTTGCTGAAATTAATTGACTATAATGTGGGATTTATTTCTTGACTCTCAATTTTATTACATTGATCTATCTAAGTGTCTGTTCTTATGCATTGCCTTGACTGCTGTGGCTTTGTAGTAAGTTTTTAAATTGGAAAGTGTGAGTCCTCCAGTTTGGTTCTTAGTTTTTGAGATTGTTTTGGCTATCTGGCTCCCTTAAATTTCCATATTAATTTTAGGATTTGTTTGTCAAATTCTGCTAAAAAAATCCAGCTGGGATTTTGGTAGGAATTGTGTTAAATCTGTCGATCAATTTAGAGAGTAATGCCATCTTAACAATATTAATTCTTCTGATACATGAACATGACATGGCTGTCTATTTATTGAGGTCTTCCTTAATATTTTGAACAATGTTTTGTAATTTTAAGGGTATAAGTGTTGCATATATTTTAAAAAATTATTCTTTAGTGTTTCTTCCTTTTCAATCTGGATGCTTGCTTGCTTCCTTCCTATTTGCTCTGTCTAGAACCTGTAGTTCAAGTTTAAATTGAAGGGATGAGAGTAGGCATCCCTGTCTTGTCCTTGATCTTAGGGGGAAGGTATTCAGTCTTTCACCATCAAGTATAATGTTAACTGTGAGTTTTTTGAAGGTGCCTTTGATCAGGTTGAGGAAGTTCCGTTTCCCTTCCTGGTTGTTGAGTGTTTGTATCATAAAATGGTATTAGATTTTGTGAAGCACTTTTTCCATGTCTGTTGTGCTATCACTCATTATTTCTGCTCTTTCCATTTTAGCTCTTTCATTTTATGAAACTCAAAGTGGAGATGAGAGGGAAATGGAGTAGAGTGAGGGAAGGAAAAATGGTTTTAGGCTGGTGATGGGGAGAAGGGAGTAAGAGGGCAACAAGATTAAGTTGAACAGTAGAAAAAGAAGAATGGGGATGGGAGAAACATGAGCACGCATTTGGTCCCATCCCCTAATTTTCTAGTGGACACACAGGCCCAGAAACACGGGACGACTTCCTTCTCATGTAGCCTGAGACGTCAGGGCCAGTACACAAGGCAGACCTGCCCACCTCCCTTTTGGGTGCTCTTTCCACTGGTCAGCACTATCCCTCAAGCTGAGCTCTAAAGGATAAGGAGTTTCTGGTCAAGTAAAGAATGAGGGGAAGGAGGTTTCAGGTAGAGGACGCCTGATATACAGAGGCCTTGGGGTAGGAGAGAGCTTGTTTGGAGGCTTCAAAGATGGCAGCTCTGGTTGGAGCAATGAGTGAGAAGACAGTGAGAACCGAGGTGGAAGAGTTGGGTGGGGCTTCATCACAGAGTCCTGGGGGCTGGCAAGGAGTGTGGATTTATTCCAAGTGCAGTGTGAACAGTTTTCAGGAGGGGAGCAACTCAAAAAGATTTGTGTGTTACGAAGATGACGTGCTACTTTTGGAGAGATTAAGTGGGGTCGAGGTGGAGCATCCAGGTGTGACTCTGCAGAGGTGAGATGGGTGAGGAAAGGCGGACAGACTAGAGATTTGGTTTGCAGTTAGAATCGACAGGACTTGCAGATGTGACCTTTAAGGCATTGGTGGGAATTCCAAGAGGAAGTTGGGTGTGTTTAGACTAGAGAAGGAGGGTCATGTGGATCCCCTCCAAGGGAGATGGGTTATTCTGGAAACAGATGTACTGAGAAGTGCAAAGTTTTAGGTTAAGGTGTTCATGACTTGTTCTCCAGGTGTTTTGACCAGATGCTGCCTCACCCACCAGTAGTGGGTGAAAATTCATGGAGAAAAAGAAACTTCCTTCCACCTGAAATGCGCTTTCTTCTTTCCTGATGGACATGTGCTTACCTATTCTTCAAAGCAGGTGTCAAATATTACCTCTTCTGTGAAACTTATTATGTCTCTCTAGCCCTTATTACTAGATAGCCCTTATTCTGCCTCAAGTGCTGTCGTATCTCTGTTTGGCACATGGCGATATGAGGCTGTGCTGCCTCTTGCTGGGAACTCTCTGGGCAGAATTCCTGACCCCTCCTCTTGCTTCTCGTGACCTCTGTTATAGCTCTTTTTATATTGTGCAGAGAGTGAATTGAATGTTTTTCTCCTCTGGTAGAGAGTGAGCAAATTGAAGGCAGGGTCTGTGTATTGTTTATTTTCATATCCCCAGTGTTGGGTACGTGATAGATGCAGAATGAGTGAATGAAGGTATGAATGAACGTGAGTGAACGAATGGATGGCTGAAGGACTAAGAAAATGCAGTGGCAGGAGTGGGGTAGGCTTTCTGTCACCTTATGCAGGCAGCATTTTTCTAGGCCAGAGACTCCCTGAGCTGCATTATAATTCAGGCCAGTGTAATTTCTAGCTTTGCCATCGTACGATTTTAAAATTTCCATTAATCCTTCGATGTGTTCTAATCAAATAATGCTATTCTCAGTTAAAAAGATGATGAAGCTCCTGCGCTGGCAGGTATTATGCTCTTTAAACACAGTTGCTCTGCTGTCACCAAGGACATTTCTGCATCTGATATTGATTTAAATATTCAATTATGAATGTGATGGAGACGGCTTTATTTATAGCTAAGGAGGATTGTATTGGCTGAGGAAATCAGCGGTGTGAACAGTACGGTGTATGCTGGTTAATCCAATGTGAAAGAGTAGAGTAGCCTCCTTGATGAGCCTTCACAGGCTTTTCATTCTGTGCTGATATGAAGTTGAAACTTACTGGGTGCTATGATTTTACGGTATTTTAGTGTCCAGTGGTGAGGGTATTTTTTTTTAACATCTTAATTGTAGTATAATTGCTTTACAATGGTGTGTTAGTTTCTGCTTTATAACAAAGTGAATCAGCTATACATATACATATATCCCCATATCTCCTCCCTCTTGCGTCTCCCTCCCTCGCACCCTCCCTATCCCACCCCTCTAGGTGGACACAAAGCACCGAGCTGATCTCCCTGTGCTATGTGGCTGCTTCCCATTAGCTATCTGTTTTACATTTGGTAGTGTGTATATCTCCATGCCACTCTCTCACTTCGTCCCAGCTTACCCTTCCCCCTCCCCGTGTCCTCAAGTCCATTCTCTATGTCTGCGTCTTTATTCCTGTCCTGCCCTTAGGTTCTTCACAACCACTTTTTTTTTTTTTTTTTTTTTTTTAGATTCCATATATATGTGTTAGTATACGGTATTTGTTTTTCTCTTTCTGACTTACTTCACTTTGCATGACAGTCTCTAGGTCCATCCACCCCACTACAAATAACTCAGTTGGTGAGGGTATTTCTGAAAAATTCTTTATATTTTGCAGATGATTCAAGTTACATTGAACTTTTACTCAAATGTAGATTTACGCAGGTGTGCCTTGGTTTTGAAAAATTTGTTGTATAAAATTCGAATTGTGGAATATATACAGTGCATAGTCTGTTACAAAAGAACCGTCAGGGGCTTCCCTGGTGGCGCAGTGGTTGAGAGTCCGCCTGCCGATGCAGGGGACACGGGTTTGTGCCCCGGTCCGGGAAGATCCCACATGCCGCGGAGCGGCTGGGCCCGTGAGCCATGGCCGCTGAGCCTGCGCGTCTGGAGCCTGTGCTCCGCAACGGGAGAGGCCACAACAGTGAGAGGCCCTCGTACCGCAAAAAAAAAAAAAAAAAAAAAACTGTCAGGTAGTTCATCAAATGTCTACGGAGTGGGTTTAATGAGTCTAGGGGACCAGGGCACCATCTACCCTTCTCATTCTCAAAGGTTCTGATCGATAAAGCAAACCAGCCGAGCAAGAGTGCGAGCCTGATGGAAAATATAAACAGTGATTTTGCTTGTCTGTAGAATCCTCAGTGCAGAGGTTTGTGAAATCTGTATTAGAATATATGCTTTAGGCTCATCCAAAGTGGGACTTTTTACTTCTACTCGTTATTTAGAATTGGACCCCACAAGCTCAGGTGTGCTTGCAGAGGGAGAGAGGGACCAGCTCTTCAGACAGACTCCAAGACCACTTGCTTGAACATGGATGAGGCTGGCAGGCTGCTTCCAGAAAGAAAGTGTCATAAGTGGAATAATGGCCACCTCATCCCCGAAACTGTCTACATCCTAATTCCCCCAAACTGGGAATATTTTAACTTACAAGGCAAAAGGGACTTTGTGGCTTTGATTGTGTTAAGGATCTTGAGATGGGGAGATTATCTTGGGTTTTATTATTATCTTGGGTATTATTCTCCGGATGGACACAATATAATCATGATGGTCTTCACATGAGTGAGGCAGGAGGGTCACAGAAGGAGATGTGATGACAGAAGCAGAGGTTGAAGTGATGTAGGGCCACGCACCAAGGAATGTGGACAGTCTACAGAAGTTGGAAAAGGCAAGGAAATTGATTTTCCCCTAGAGCCTCCAGAAGGATTGCAGCCCTGCTGACAGTTTGATTTTGACCCAGTGAGACTTCTGACCAAAAGAACTCTTAAGATAATAGAGTTGCGGTGCTTTAAGCCACTCCGTCTGTGATTTTTGTTACAGCAGCCCTAAGAAACGAATACAGAAGGTTTGGGGACCTGCTCAGATGTGTTTACCAGAAGGGAACAAGAAACAAAGCACAGCCCTCTGGGTCCCATCCCAGAAAGTGAAAGATGAAGTAACCCTGCCCGCTAGTAAGCTATTGTCCAGTTAATGGCAAACTTCAGCAGGTCAAACCAACTACTCCCCTCTTTTGGGAAAGAGTGAGTGAGGGAAAACAGAAACTAATTAAAGTGTTTCAGTGGGAAGAAGTTTAACTCCGAGAATTCGAGACTTACACAGCCATGGCAAGATGGGAGAGCCAAGCACACGGTGACCACTCTTAGGAAATCTGGAAGCAGAACTCTCAGAAGGGTGCCGTTCTATAGGGCATTCCTCCCTTCTGCTGTCTGCCTGCAGCCGCCAACACAAAAAATAACTTTCTGCCCATTTCCTGAGTTGTTTAACAGATGTGAAACCTGTCCCCGCCAAATGGCAGATGTTAAGTACTTGATGGCCATGAGCACCCAGCCCCCCAGGGTTCCTGGAGCCTAAGGACTGATAACGTTAGCCCCTGTGACAATGCCCTATTCCTCACCATCAGCCAATCAGAGAACTGTGCGCGACCCGATCACATACCTTGCGACCCCCCTCCCTCACCTGGCTTTTAAAAATGCTTTGTGGAAACAGTTCGGGGAGCTCGGGGGTTTTATTAGAGCATGAACCACCGCGTCTCCTTGCATGGCCCTGCAATAAACTTTCCTCTGCTCCAAAAAAAAGGCAAAAACAAACCCCAAAACTTTCACCTTCCAAATCTCATTGGAGGCCCTCTCAGTGATAGACTCTCAGAGGGACCCTGCAGGCAAGGGAGAAAGGTAGTTTCTAGACTCCTCCGAAGGTCCAGGCTGAAGTATACAGGGTACCAACAGTATCTAGCACAGAGGGTGAAGAGGAAACGATGACAGAAGTTTGCTTCTCTCTAGTTTGAGGGAGGAACGTGGGGAGAGGAACATAAACATTCCTCCCTGCAACCCCCAGTCCCTTTGTTCTCTTGACCTTGGGGCTGTAGCCACCATTATGGGCCCAGTCAGTGGACATACTGGCAAACTCTTTAAGTCACTGCACAGTTGTTCAGTGAACTTGGTACCCAAGAGATTGGAGATGGATGTGGAATTGAATATTAATGGATAAATTTAAAATGATTGTGTTACTACTTAACTACAATTTACCAGGTATCTATTTTGAACCTACATTATTTCAAGGACATTTGTCTTTGAAGCTTTTAACAAATAATTTAAGCGAAATTAATATTCATTGCAAATGTCAGAAGCAGTTGAATTTTATTTTCATAGGGCCTTTGAACTTCTGTGTTTACTGGGAGAGATAAAATGTTATCATGCCATGATTTCTACTTTTTAAAATTTGATGAAGTTGCGCAGGTAACTGTTATCTAATTATTAATAGTTGTAAATACCATTTAACTAAATAATGCAGGAATCAACTCAGCCAGCATGCCTTATTTCTTTTGCTCTCAGTCAGGTGTTTTTAGACGATTTGCATGTCACCTATTAGTTCAATCTTTAATTGCCTCTTAAGAGTATAGAATTGCTTATGTTCTGCCAGAAGCAGCAAAGAGGATGCAGTGGTTAGGGTGGAGTGTAGTAGCCGGAATATTTGGTTCTGTATGTGCTCTCAGAGGATGAAGGTCGGGGACAGCCGAAGTTAACACCAGGGGGTCAGTAGGAATGTCTGTAAATTGAGTGGAGAGGTTTCTAACCATGAACTAAGCGTTTGGAAAATAGCAAGGGAGGGATGTGTCATGGATTAACTGAGGTAGCAGGAGTTAGAAGGGCAGGTAGCAAGTTGCTAGAGCATCACTGAATGTTTGAACAGTTTGAAGCTATCATACTTTGGGTCGCGTTTACCTGCTCAGGTACCCAGGTGGCTCTTGCAAGCCCATCTAGCACATGTTCTGGTCTGTAAACCTGTGTTCATTTGGCTCTTTGCATTATTTCTCCATTTCTAAGACCTCAAGGCCCATATCAAGAGCTATTAGTTTCCGTTTACAGTCACTAATGGTTTCAGTGTTATTTTATCATTTGAGATTTTGTTTTTGTACTTGCAACAGATTAGTCTGATGCCTACTCAGGCAGACTATCATTGAACAGACGTAGGTCTAAATACTGTTCTTCTCTAAACATGCATCAGTCATGCAAACATTTTAAAAGTCCTTTGCATGTTTACCAGCCTCATAGGAATGACGGTGTCAATAGTAGTAACCATTGTGCAAATCATGTTTTCAGTTAATATGGAAGTTTTGCTCTAATGTAGTCCCTTTTTTTTCTTTTTTTTGGCTGCACGGCACAGCTTGCTGGGACCTTAGTTCCCCGACCAGGGATTGCAGTGAAAGCGCTGAGTCTTAACCTCTGGAGTGCCAGGGAATTCCCTGTGTAATTCCATTTTTAAGGTTCTGCCTAATTTCTCTGTCTAGGAACCTGTGTTGATTTGCATGCTGATGTTATTATCATTATTCTTGTTATCAGTAGTAGTTATTCTTTCACAAGACACCCACTAAAACTCTTTAGTATCTCTAATAAAGTTTAGCTGTAATTCGCACTGGAATATGTGATGTGATTCTGGACTTGAAGGCATTCTAAAAATTAGTCCATTTAGTTTACTCTATTCCCCAGCAAAATTAATGCCTCATGATCTCCTATTTTTTGGTACCTCTAGGCAATTTTATTTATATCCTTGACTTCAAACCTACTCTCAAATCTGTTCAGCTCAGAACTTCCTTCTAAATGCAGACTTGTATCTATGCTGATTGTTAGGTACCCCACCCAGCTGTTTCATAGGCACCTCACGCTTAATCCGTACCAATCTGAAATCATCATCCCTCCAGATCTGCACTCTTCCAGATCTGCTCCCCTTTCTATATATCCTTACTTAAGAGATTGTCCCAGTCAGCTACCTAAACTTTTCTTCGATTTCTTCTTTAACTTCACCTCCATATGCAATTAGTTGCAAAGACCTGTCAGTTCAGGCTTGGGTGGTTCCTCTTACCCCAAGCTACCTTTTTTTCCCTATGCTCCCCTAGCACTAGGTTCCCACTTCGATTATAACAGTTATTTTATTGTATTACAGCTGCTATTTGCATGACTGTCTCTCCCTTTTGATGGTAGAGGAGAGAGACTTCATTTTATCCCTTTGGTGGCTAGCCCTAAATTTGTTAAGTCAGTGAAGTGAGTGAAAGAGTAACTAAATTGGATGAAAGTACTGTGACCAGATTTTGTCCATATTATGTCCTAAATAATTTATGTTATTGAGCCAGCTATTCTTTTTTTTTTTTTTTTTTTGCGGTACGCGAGCCTGTCACTGTTGTGGCCTCTCCCGTTGCGGAGCACAGGCTCCGGACGCGCAGGCTCAGCGGCCATGGCTCACGGGCCCAGCCGCTCCGCGGCATGTGGGATCCTCCCGGACAGGGGCACGAACCCGTGTCCCCTGCATCGGCAGGCGGACTCCCAACCACTGCGCCACCAGGAAAGCCCAAGCCTGCTATTCTTATTTTCTCTTTTTTTTGGTCCGGGGAGGTGAGCTCCATGTCGTCTTACTCTGCTATCATTTTTTTTTTTGTGGTACGCGGACCTCTCACAGTTGTGGCCTCTCCCGTTGCGGAGCACAGGCTCCGGACGCGCAGGCTCAGCGGCCATGGCTCACGGGCCCAGCCGCTCTGCGGCATGTGGGATCTTCCCGGACCGGGGCACGAACCCGTGTCCCCTGCATCGGCAGGCGGACTCTCAACCACTACGCCACCAGGGCAGCCCTTACTCTGCTATCTTGATCCCCCTCCTATAGGTCCCCAAATTTCTTGATATAATTACTATTAAAGGATCTGTTTTTTAAAATTGACTCTATTTCCAGAATAATTAACCACTGTTTCCAAATGTTCATTTGAAAAATATAAGCCTTAGATTCTAATTTTGTTCATTTTTTAAATTCTGTGGCTCAGAAGCTTTTAAAATTTTATTTTTTAAAAAACGTTGATGATTTCTTAACAAGGAGATTCCTTTTTTATCTTACTTCCTCTTTACTATTGAGTATTATGTGACAGAATGGTAAAAGTTGTATCAATTTTAGAGTCTCTTCAGTGTAGCTTCTAAGAGTTTACCTTTAGTATTTTGTGGCTCACAATGTGAAGTTTCAAATATATACCAGAGAGATTTAAAATGAGCATTAAGCATAGGGCTAACATGTAACTTTGGGAATTTCAGTGTCAAAACATATATATTTACTTTGTCTCATCTATAAATATTATCTTCTTAAAAATAAGGTAGAACTGATTCTAAAGGAAGTAGTCACATTACCCAAATTTTAACAATTAAACCTGCCTGTGAAAGAAAAAGGCAAAGCTTTAACTTTTACAACACTTCATTTAAAAGATAAATGTCATTACTCAGTCTGCCAAAATGACCTCTGAAATTCATGATCTTTAAAAAAGAAAGGGTTTTGTTTTAAAGGGGAACACTTTGCCCCAATTTGCAAGTGATGAGAAAGCAGAAACTGTGACACAAATGATATAAATGTATGTTTCAATTTTTGAAAGACATTATTGTTCTTTTTATGCCTTAAATAGCTTTTATGGAAGCATTCTGACTAATGCTGTATATAGGAAACTTACGCTCATATTTCCATTAGATGAGGATATGTCATTAAAATATAGGAAATATAGACTCTGTGCACACAAAATGAAACAAAATTTGCTCAGGGCATTTGGAAACCTTCTCCTTATGAAATAAATGAGCAATACCTTTCTTTAAATCCATCTGAAACAAAACTCTGATTTACAATATAAGGCTTAGTTTTGGATCATTGAATCCCTTTGGTATTGGATTCTTATGCACACATTTTGTAGTAGTTCTAAATAGGTAAACTCATCATCCTTTTGTGATAAGCATCCCTTGTGCTAAATCTATGCAATATGTAAAAATTTTGGATTATAAATTATAAATTAATTCAATATATACAGTTAAATTCTCCTTGAATACTAAAACCTCCCACCTAGTTTGCCCCTTCTCTTCACAACCTGACTTTTTGGAAGAGTTCTCTGCACTCGTTATCTTTACTTCTTCACCTTATTTTCACCTCTAGGTTGGTGAACTTAAAATGCTTCTTGGTATTAAGAAATACTTGGTTACCCCTGTGCTAGTGCATTTTAAAATGAAGTAGTTTGAATTATGTATATACAAATGTTTGTTCTAAATTAAGCTCACAGGAGGACACAATAGCCAATAAGAGCTGATTTTTATTGAGCACTTACTATCATCCAGGCCATGTGCTAAACTCTTCACATGAATTATGGTAAGTTATGCTCCACAACCACATGAGGAGGTAAGAATTTTGTCCACTGATAACTAAGCGAAATGAGGCACAGTAAGTTGTGCCCATGCTCTCAAGCATGATAATACAGGTTACCCTAAGATCACCCAAACCTATTGAATAATTACAGACTGCTGGAAATGTGCCAATTAAGGTTAGAGTCCTAGAATCAAAGTCCACTTGGGAGTGGAATGGCTAGAGAGGCTGATTTCTTTATTGTTACATTGTTCCTAATAGATTCTAAGTCAGAGCAAAGAAGATACATAGAATGAGAGTAGAAATAGGGATAAGAAAAAAAATGAACTTATGATGAGATCAGTATACAAAATGTATGCTACGAAATCCTCTACCCTTGGAGATGTGGATCAGAAAATCGGGCCCTGAACTCACGTGCAGCCAATGCAAAGGTAAACATGTCATCAGTGATGTCATTCACTGCGTCTACAATCTGAAAACAGGAAAAGTGCAGTTATCCTGATAATGAGACCCAGACCCTCATAGCAATGATCACAGAGAATTACATATAAATCCCCTTAAAATATGTGTATCTTTTCAAAAAGTTTTTCATATGGGTTTTCTGGCTTTCTGGAGCTGTGTTTTAGTGTCCAAAGCCGTTATGATGGGGCTTCCCTACTGGTTATCCTAAATCCTCTTTCTTTCCGTTTTAGCCTACTAGTGAATGATTCAGTAGGGGCAGAATAAATGTGAGTTTTCACTTCCTCCCACTTATTATATACTCACTACAAATTGTGGTGCCAGTAGTTAAAATCAGTGACTGCCTTTGACATGGCCTTTCATGTATTAAATATCTTAGTCCTTATAAGAATAGTTTCATTTCTCATTTTTCTTTTTCAAACTATTTAAACGTGGTTTACAGGATAGCAGAAATATTCTGAGGGGTCACTTGTTTATAAGCAAGTTTTGCGTCACAGGGAAATGTTCTGTGATTCAGGATTTGTCCCAAGTTTTTTTCCATGTTTAAATAATTTTTTGTTTGCTTTGTTATTCATCACAAGCTTAAAATAGTTTTTAAATTGCATTATTTTTTACTTACTGATAAATCCTTTATCTGGGGAGAAGAGTATGTGGATGGAGAAACATCAAGACTGGTCTGATTTGAAATAAATTTACAGAGATGGAAAGTTCCTATCTATACTTTTTTTTTTTTTAAAAAAAAACCAGGAGCCATATAACTTGGAGAGAGAGATACAGAAAGAGAGAGAGGGAAGGATGGAAAGAAAGAAAGCAAAATACAAACATAATTAAAGACAAGGATTTCCTCCTCTTCAAGAAACTTTAGTTAGAATGTGCATGCAAAATAGTTGTTTGTGTTTGACGGCTCCTCAAAAAATTGAACATAGAATTACCATATGACCCTGTAGTTCCACTCCTAGGTATATACCCAAAAGAACTGAAAACAGGGGTTCAAACAAATATATGTACACACATTCACAGCAGTATTATTTACAATAGGCAAAAGGTGGGAACAACCCAAATGTCCATCAGTGGATGCATGGTTACACAATCGTGGTATATATATACCATAGAATGTTATTCAGCCATAATTAGGAGTGCGGTAGTGATGCATGCTACAGCATGGATGAACCTGCAGAGCACGTTATGGTGTGTGAAACAAGTCAGACCCCAAAGGTTACATATTATGTGTTTCCGTTTCAGTGAAATATTCAGAATAGGTAAATCCATAGCGACCAAATTCAGGTTGGTGTTTGCTAGGGACCAGGGGGAAGGATGAAGGGGGAGCAACTGTGTAATGGGTAGGCGTGATGGGATGATGGAAATGTTTTGCAACTAGAGGTGATGGTTGCACACCATTGTAAATGTACTGAATGCCAATAAATTATTCACTTTAAAATGGTTAACTTAATGCTATGTGAATTTCACCTCAATAGATTAGGAAATAGCCATATTTACATATTATGTAGGAATAAAGAAATACATACATGCCAGTTTAAACAGTCAAAAAATTCAGAAGTGTTTGCCTCCAGGACAGAGGAATGGGGGTTTGTGGAGAGGTTGGACAGTGTCATAGTATTTTTGTTTTATACTTTGCAATAGCATTTAACTTGCTAAACTATGTGTGTCACTTGATGAAATTAATTTTAAAATTTTAAAAAGTGTTCACTTACCAAGATTTTATAATAATATACAGTAAATAATAATGAAATATCTAAATCCTGGAGAAGTTAAAAAAAATTTTTTTGAAATATAGTTGATTTACAGTGTTGTGTTAGTTTAAATCCTGGAGAAATATTGAGTAAAATCCCTTTAGAATATTGAAGGTTATTTAAAGAAATCTCTGTGGAAATGAGTTTTGAGCTGGACTTCGAGGCTGAGGTGACTAGATTAATGAAATTGAATTGGCGGGGGTGGGCGGGGGACAACGAGGTGAGACATGCAGAGGGACTGAGCTGAAGTACTGGAGCATCGTAGAAAGAACTTAACCCAGAGGTGGATGTGGAGGTACCAGGAATTCAAAAGTTGGTTACTTCCTCTCTATTTTGTTTTTCACTTGCTCTAAACACTTCCTTTGCTTTCAATTTTCTGCTTGGTTAAATAAAAAAAAGGATATTGGAATCTCACAGCTACATCTTGGAACTACTGTAAGAATATTCTGTTCTGGGGTAGGAAAATCCCTCCTAAATTTCACAGATAAAAATTCAATGTAAGTATATTAACTACTTTAAGCCTAGAATTATTCCACGAACATGCATAGGACATCCATATAGAAATGGCTCAAGGGCTTCCCTGGTGGCGCAGTGGTTGAGAGTCCGCCTGCAGATGCAGGGGACGCGGGTTCGTGCCCCGGTCCAGGAAGATCCCGCATGTCGCGGAGCGGCTGGGCCCGTGAGCCATGGCCGCTGAGCCTGCGCGTCCGGAGCCTGTGATCCGCAATGGGAGAGGCCACAGCAGTGAGAGGCCCGCGTACCGGAAAAAAAAAAAAAAAAAAAAAAAAAAAAGAAATGGCTCATGTTCTCTAAGGGATAAAAAAATCTGTGAGTCTAGGTTTTGCTTAGAAAATTAAAATGAAAGGTATGAATCCTACTGACACCTTTTTAATGTATCGAAGAACCTAAGAATATTTTTGGATTCAGGGCATTAATAGCATCTGTGCACCCAATTTTGTATAGGCTTTTGTCATCTTTAAGTACTGTTTTTCTAGGCCCACTAAAAAATCATTTTTAGAATGAAATATGTGAGAACTTTGTAAAACACCTGGGAAATTAGCTAGTTTCTCTGAGAGAGTACCCTTGAAAAGTCAGGTGGAATTTCCAAAGTGACTCTGGGAATTCCAAATTGCCATCATCCCATTCTGACCACTCTGCCCCAAAAGTGCAAGCACTGGGCAAGTTGGAAAGTGGGTTAGAGCTTCCTGTCCCCAGGATTATTTTAATTTAATATCTTAGAGCTGTCACCTTTCACCCGACTGGCTGTGACAAACCCCATGCATTGCACAGCATGTGGGTAAAATAATAGGTAAAGCGTTATCATCTGTAGGAGTTAGGGTTACTGTTATAAATAACATCTTTTATTCCTTTTTAAAAAAACATGTGATGAACTACTGCTATTGCTTTCACTGCTGGTGTAAGCTATTCCTTTTCAATGTGTATAAAAGTATAAGTAAATAAATAATCCATGTTCTTGGTTACCTAAACCAGTTTGAACTAACGGAGGTAATTAAAAATGTTCTCTGAGTATGTTTACCTTCAGTATAAATAAGTTGTTCAAATTTTCCAGAAAAATTTCCCTCATTTAGAAATTAGACTACCTGCCTTCTGAGACAATACAGTAAATTAGCATAAACCCACCTGTTGGAGTTTAAAAGAAATCAACCCTAGCACATGTAGTGGGTGCTTCTAATAAAATTTTGAAATTTTGCTTTTCCATGAAATCAGGCACAGAAGGTTTCCTATATTTTGTCTTCTTTTATTATTCTTGTTTGTATTCAGATTTACCTTTTATGCCTTAAAAATATTTTGCTGTTGCAACCCAAATTCCAGTGAACAGAGGAATAGATAAATAAAATGTGGTGTGTGTGTGTGTGTACACACACACACATCTATACATATATATATGCAATGGAATATTACTCAGTGTTTAAAAAGAAGGAAATTCTGATACGTACTACAACATGCATGAACCTTGAGGACACTGTGCTAAGGTGAAAGATGCCAGTTACAAAAAAGCAAATACTGTGTGATTCCACTTATGTGAGGTACTTAAAGTAGTCAAATTCAACGGACAGAAGTAGAATGGTGGATGCCATGGGCTGGGGGGCAGGGGGAGTGGGGAGTTAGTGTTCAATGGGCACAGAATTTCAGATGGGAAAGTTGAAAAGTTCTGGAGATGGTTGTTGGTAGTGGTTGCATAACAATGTGAATGTACTTAATGCCACGGAACTGTACACTTAAAAATGGTTAAAATCGGAAATTTTATATGTATTTTACAATTAAAATTATATATATGTGTGTGTGTGTGTATATATATATATATATATATATATATATATGCATATGTAAATGGTGTTAGCACTTTTCCATGAAGCCAGTCATTAGCTCTTGGATTAGAATAAATGCTCATTGTCATGCTAAAGAAAAACATTTTGCCAGTATTTTTTAATTATTTTAAAACTCAAATAATTCTGGATAAAAATATTTTCCAGATGTATCTAGGTTCTTAAATATCGTCTATTTATAGTCTTGGTTTTCATGGTGAGCCATCGTTTGGAGTAACAGACCGCAAGTGATGCAGTATGCTTTAGCTCTGTTTTCTCGTTAAATCCTCACAATTATTAATGAGGAAACCGAGGCTCAAAGAAATTAAGTGCCTTACTCCAGATCACCCCATGCCAAAGCTGGGAATTGAGCTTAGTCTGTGTAATAAGAAGCTTTGGACTGACTGCATGTAACAGAAATCCCAATGGAAATTGGCTTCCATAATATAATTCATATATTCCAGTTCCTAATGGGCAGGTTTTGGGTCTTGAATCTTGGATCTAGCTGTTCCTGTGTTCCTCCCTTAATTCTGCCCTGTACAGTGTGTTGGCCCCATTCTCAGACTGGTGGCAAGTGGTGAAAGGAATTCTTGAATGTCACCAGACAGCCCTTCAGTAGACTTCAGCGCACACCTCGTTGGCCTGGATTGGTTCACATGCCCATTCTTAGACTCGCCAGCAGAAAATGATGAATTTAAATTATAATGTGGGGTCAAGTGGCTGTTTTAGCCTGTCTGCTTCTCATGTCCCATGCCACTTCCTTAGGGCTTTTAATGTTTTCCATCTGCTTCTGCACTGAACGGCCCTGTGCTTCTGTGCTTCCTGCATGATTGTATCTGGCCTATTACAGTTTCTAACCCTAGCTGACCCCGTAAACTGCTACTTCCAGTTTCTGTTAGTGTGTTTCCTCCCAGCAGTATGCCCATTCCTCCTCGGATTATTTGATTATCTGTTTCCTAGCTGCTGTGACCTGGGGAAATGAAACAATATTACTATATTAGGCTTTTCTATAAAAATTTAAAGAGAGACTAATAGTAATGGCATGGTGGTCTGTCCACCAAGGGAAAATAAATGCACGAGCTTTAATGCATGCAACTTGTATCATCACTTTTTGTTGTTGAGATTTGTTTTTGCACATTTACTCCTTCTCAGGTTTCTCAGTTGTTGAGACTGGCTTCTAGTTGTGAATATTTGAAGTTATACAGAAGACTATATCATACTTCTATGTTTTTCAAAACTATTATGAAATTAGTAGAATTAGAATTTTTAGCGTTCTTAAGATGCTATCCAAGCTGTTTTTCACGGTGATACTTGATTTATCAGTAGTGGAAGATGAGGTCAGAAGGTGAACAAGGAGCTGATTGTGGAAAATCTCTGTTGCCAGACTGGATAACCTAGCAGATTGTCTCAAATTTTATCCCTAAGTATCCCTAAAGGTTGAAGAGAATGAAGGCATAATGCCATAACTTGTGTGGTTATTAGCCCTAAATGGTTCCAAAAAGCCCATCAAAGCTTTTGTGTTGCGATTTAAAACTTTATGTAAATTTTGTATTCCCCACCATAATGTGTGTAATTATTTGTAATATGAGTTATGCTTTGATTGCTTGTCATGGAGTTAATTGATGCACCAGGAAGATATGCCATGTTTATCTGATGACTTTTGCCTTCAGTCTGTTCCACACCCAGGACTTGCATATCTGACCATAACCTTGTGCAAATGAAGCTCTCCAAGTTCATTCTTCCAGCACTTGAAGCCATTGGGTCTGCCTCAGTTCTATACCATGGGAGCCTCCATACACCCAGTATTTTACAAAAGTGTTTCTTCCACAGTGCTCCTGACCTCACAGGTTTTCTTCACTCTTATGGCTTCAACTATACTGCTTCTATGTTTCTGGCATTTTTCTTCCTTTCAAAACTGAATTTGGACTCTTGCTATCCTGCCATCAGCACCCTGGTTCATCCTATTCCATGGAGTGAGACCGAAAACTGAAGATGTGTTTTAAAATTTATTTTATTGAAGCACTGTTGATTTACAATGTTGTGTTAGTTTCTGGTGTACAGCAAAGTGATCCAGTTATACATATATATAATAGTTTGTATCTGCTTATCCCAAACTCCCACTCCATCCCTCCCCCAGACCCCTCCCCCTTGGCAACCACAAGTCTGTTCTCTATGTCTATGAGTCTGTTTCTGTTTCATAGATAAGTTCGTGTCCATTTTAGATTCCACATATAAGTGATATCATATGGTATCTGTCTTTCCCTTTCTGACTTACTTCACTTAGCACCAAAATGATAATCTCTAGGTCCATCCATGTTGCTGCAAATGACATTATTTCATTCTTTTTTACGGTTGAGTAGTATTCCATTGTATATATAAACGACATCTTCCTTATCCATTCATCTGTCGATGGACATTTAGGTTATTTCCATGTCTTGGCTATTGTAAATAGTGCTGTTATGAACACAGGGGTGCATGTATCTTTTCAAATTATGGTTTTGTCTGGGTATATGCCCAGGAGTGGGATTGCTGGATCATACGGCAACTCTGTTTTTAGTTTTCTGAGGAGCCTCCAGTGTGACTGATAGTCTAGTCTTTGTGGAAACTTGCTCTGAGAGTGGTCTGTGAAAAGGGTTTAAGTGGAGAACCGCAGAGCTGGGGACATCCATTAAAGGCACATAGAAAGCCGTTTTGGCAGGAAGGCTGGCACGATTTGATGTTCAAGGTAAAGACTACAGAAACCATGAACGAGGTCTTGAATTCTACCTTTTTGCCTCTTTAAAGACTGTTACGTGGGTGAAATGTTGATTGAAGTGACATGTTTACGTATTTTCCCACGTTTAACTTTTTGATTGCAATCATGTTTGGGATCTATGTGAATAAGACATAATTAAATATAACATAGCAAAGGAGCTAGTTGTCCCCACCACCAGTTTCTTCCAAGTAGAGTAAAAGCAGAACACTGTAGTCAATGGAATAATTAACGTCCACCACTGATTAGAGTGAATTCTTTGGTTCGGAACAATAAATGTCATTCTGCTTACATACAGGGCTTGTTTATTCATTGAACTTTTGACTTATGGAAACTAGCATTTTACTGTAATAAACACTTGGTTACATCTGTTATAAATTGAATGCAATTGGTTTTTCCAAGAATAGTGTTCCAGCTCTAAACCAAAATTATAAGCAGCTGTCTGCTAATAGATAAGCACACCAACTCCCTACCTTTGTGTCCTGTTGTTTTAAAATGTCTGTATCTCAAAAGTCAAGTTCAAATTGATGTAATTTCTCATTTGGAAAATGTGCCTTAGGATTTGGTGTTCTTTTCTCCAAAAAAAAAAAAAATGAACCAATCTGTGTGGGGAGAAAATGTTTTGCAATTTTTTTCTTCATATTGTCCTTTTATTTGAATTCAGGGAAATATTTCTCTAGAAATTTTATCCACAGTTTCAGCTAAATTTAGCTTTCTCTCTTTTTAAATTCTTATGGGGTTTTAAATTCACTTTATTTTTTCATGATGCTTGCTTTTCTTTAGTACTAACCTGGGTAATGTTCCTAGGACTTTGGGGGGAAGGGAAAACTAATTTGTTTGGAAAAGGTAAGCTTAATATTTGAGCATTAGTTTTTCATTTTCCTGTTGACTTCCTTAAGTTATAAAAGAAATATAATTCACATGTGATAATGTTGGCATATAGAGAAAAGTAAAGAGTTACTTGTAGTCTTATCAACACAACAAAGCTACTATTATAATTTTGAAGTACAGTTGTCCCTCGGTATCCCTGTGGGATTAGTTCCAGGACCCCCACCCCACCCTGCCCCAGCTCTCCTATGCTCATATGAAACTCTGCAGATGCTCTGATCCCTAAAGTGCATGGTACCATTGGTCCTCTGTATCCTTGGTTTCACTTCCATGGATTCAACCAACTAGATCAGTAAAATTCAGTTGTTGGTTATGGAGGGCCGCTGTATTTAATTCCATTCCTTTTTATAGGCTTGTTTCTTTTTTTTCTTTTCTTTTTTTTTTTTTTTGCGGTACGCGGGCCTCTCACTGTTGTGGCCTCCCCGGTTGCGGAGCACAGGCTCCGGACGCGCAGGCTCAGTGGCCATGGCTCACAGGCCCAGCTGCTCCACGGCATGTGGGATCTTCCCGGACCGGGGCACGAACCCGTGTCCCCTGCATCGGCAGGCGACTCTCAACCACTGCGCCAGCAGGGAAGCCCAGGCTTGTTTTTTTTTTAAAAAATATAGCTGTCATCATGATATACACACATCTTAGTATTCTTTTTCACCTAATGTTTATTAACATTGTGTTTTTGTTGTTATATAATCTTCAAAACTATCAGCTTTAATGCCTGTAAACATTCCTTTGAGGAGACATATGATGATTTACAATATTTTTTATATCATTGAACATTACTTTTCACTATTGTAAATAAACTACAAAAGTAAGGATTATTCAGGGTAGGATATTGAGATTAAATACAGTTGACCCTTGAACAACATGGGTTTGCGCTGCATGGGTCCACTTATATGTGGATTTTTTTTTTCAGTGTTAAATACTACAGTGCTACACAATCCAAGGTTGGTTGAATCTGTGGATCTGGAACCCCAGATATGGAGGAACCATGGATATGGAGGACCATAGGTTATATGCTGATTTTCAGCTGCCTGGATGGTTGGTCCCCTAACCTCTGCATTATTCAAAACTCAACCGTGTGTTTTTAGACTGCTAAAATGTTTTGATATTCAAAAGTATCCCAGCATGAGGTACTTCCAGGATTTTAAGTGATACAAATTAAACTATACAATAGCTGATACTGAATGTTTTTAAAGGTGTTAATTGGCTTTAATTGGCAATTATTTGGTTGTTAGTTAAGATCAAATCTTTTTCCGTGTTTATTTTCCAGTTGCATTTTGTCTTTTGTAAATTGTTCTTTGTTACCTGACAATTTATCTGCTGCATTTCTAATATTTTCCTTGTATATTTGTATATAACGGACTGCTGCTTATCATGCTAAGAAGTATAACATTTTTCTTTCAAATGTTTTTATCTTGTAGCATTTGATACATACAGAATATGGAAGCAGACGTGTTAAGTTATAAAAATAAATGCATATTCTTTTTTCTTTTGAGGTACGCGGGCCTCGCACTGTTGTGGCCTCTCGCGTTGCGGAGCACAGGCTCTGGACGCGCAGGCTCAGCGGCCATGGCTCACGGGCCCAGCCGCTCCGCGGCATGTGGGATCTTCCCGGACCGGGGCATGAACCCATGTCCCCTGCATCAGCAGGCGGACTGTCAACCACTGCGCCACCAGGGAAGCCCTATATTCTTATATTACCTCCTTAACTGGAACCAGGCAACTTAACTGGAACCCAGCTTAACCAGAATATGTGCACCTAAACCTAATAGAATCTAACCCCAAACAATCCCTCCACTTGTGTGCAATTCCTAGCCCTTCTTTCTTTGGTAAGCACTAGTCTTACTTTGGGATTTATCATTCTCTTTGAAGTTATTTTAAAAGCTTTCATGTTTGTATTCCTGAGCAATATTTTGATCAATTTTGCTTTTTAAAATAATTTTAAAAAATTGTTTCCTACTCTACATAACTTGCTACTTCTGCAATGTGATATTTCTATGAATCATCTGTGTTATTGCACAGATGTTATCTGTGTTATTGTTATTACTGTCCCCTGGGGGCTCCAGGCGAGAGATGAACTTTGCAAAAATCAGTGTTTATGGTAGTTCTTACCACAGTCCGTTGTTAATCCCATCGGACATCTCTTTCCATGAGGAGCTCAGTTTTATGATTTCGTGTGCAGATCACCTCTTAAGTTGAGCACATGATATGTGCTAAAATCAGCCTGAGGGAGAACAACTTCTCTGCCATTTAAATGGATCTGACCTGTGTTAGTTTTGAAAATTCCCAGCAAGAGGGGACATTTTATTCAGACATTCCACTGGAATAAATTGATAGTTGCTTGAACTATTTTCAAGACAGTACAATTCCACTCACTTTCGTGGATGAAGGCTCTAAAGCATAGAGGTAATTAAGTTGGTTATAATATAAACTATTAAAATCATGGAGTTCACACCCTGCTGTCTTGAGAAAAATGACCAGTACCCACCACACCAACACTGCACCATAAGTTTTTCTAACTGGGATTTCTTGTATTTAAGGGTTATGTCTGATTTAGGAGCTAACTAATCTCTAAAAAGCATCGTATCATTTGGAGTTATTCAGTGCTGTGAACCTCTGTTTACAAATTGCATGTATAAAGACTGGAACTGAAAGCAAAATAGAATAGAACCAGTAAAACTTGCACCTTCTCATATTTATACTAGTTTTCTAAACAACTTTCATTGGGCTGGCGTTTGAATGTTTGGCCAATATGACCATGTTTTTTGTGTCCTTTTTAATCTTCAGAAGAAATACAGATGCCTCTGGGAACACAGTTAAAGGAGTAATTAATTTCTTTCTGGCTGGGGTCAGGAAAGACTGGACAAAAATGTAACATTTGAGGCAAGGTTGGAAGGATGAATAGTTTTCTGGTAGAAGAAGGGAAGAAAGCATTCCATGTAGAGGGAAAGCATGAGCAAAGGCAAGACCAGGCGGAATTGCCTGACATGCTTGGGTCCAGGCTGAGTCCAATGGGAAGAGGATGGCCTTGGAATTAAGGAGCAGGACTTTAAAAACAGGAGCAGGACTTTTTGGTGTCGGAAGTTTCCAGTTAGCAAGTGCATGAGCAACTAGGTGGCCTGCTGTCCCTGAGGCGGTGTGACTTCTATTTCTTTCTTTTTTAAAAAATTTATTTTATTGAAGTAATACTTGATTTACAGTGTTGTGTTAATTTCTGCTATACAGCAAAGTGATTTAGTTAAATATATATATACACACACACACATTCTTTTTCATATTCTTTTCCATTATGGTTTATCACAGGATATTGAATATAGTTCCCTGTTCTATACAGTCGGACCTTATTGTTTATCCAGCCTATTATTATAGTTTTCATCTACTAATCCCAAACTCCCAGTCTATCCCTCTCCCAACCCCTTCCCCCCTTGGCAACCACAAGACTTTTCTCTATGTCTGTGAGTCTGTTTCTGTTTCATAGATAAGTTCATTTGTGTCATATTTTAGATTCCGCATATAAGTGATATCATATGGTATTTGTCTTTCTCTTACTGACTTACTTCACTTAGTACCAATATGATAATCTCTAGGTCCATCCATGTTGCTGCAAATGGCATTATTTCATTCTTTTTATGGCTGAGTAGTATTCCATTGTATATGTAAACCACATTTTCTTTATCCATTCATCTGTTGATGGACATTTAGGTTGTTTCCATGTCTTGGCTACTGTGAATAGTGCTGCTATGAACATAGGGGTGCATGACTCTTTTTAAACTAAAGTTTTGTCCAGATATATGCCCAGGAGTGGGATTCCTGGACCATATGGTACTTCTGTTTTTAGTTTTTTGAGGAGTCACCATGATGTTTTACATAGTGGCTGCACCTGTTTACATTCCCACCAGTTGGCTGCCATTTCTTACGGTGGCACTTTCTTGCTGCTTTTGACATGAGCATGACCCCATCCGAACTGGTGTTGCTCCAATCTGAAGATTGACTTTTGATCTTGGGGAGGTTCACAGGTAACCTCTAAAGCCAGCTGAACTGGGTGATTTCTCAGAGAACAAACCAGAACGAGTGACGTTGAGGGGATGCCAGGGGAAGGTGCCAAACGTGGGACTTCAAAAGAGGAGGCTTTCCTTGATACTGTTAACACAGATGGGGCCACACCCTGAGTCCATCATGTGGTACTCTCTCACTCTCTCTCTATGTGTGTGTGTGTATATATATACATATATATATATGTTTATATATATAGTACATACATACAAGGAGGGATATCAGGCTGGAGACCTAGGGAAGAGCCATAGTGCAGTTCAACTCTAAAGGCTATCTACAGGCAGAATTTCTTCTTGCCCAGGGGAGGTGGGGCATTGTTCTATTAAGAACTTCAATTGATTAGGTAAGGCCCACCCATATTATGGAGGGTAATCTGCTTTCCTCAAAGCCAAGCAATTTTTTTTTTTGCTTTTTTTAAAAAAAATATTTTTATTGGAGTAAAATTGCTTTACAGTGTTGTGTTAGTTTCTGCTGTATAACAAAGTGAATCAGTTATATGTATACATATATGCCCTCCCTCTTGCGCCTCCCTATCCCACCCCTCTAGGTGGTCACAAAGCACTGAGCAGATCGCTCTGTCCTATGCAGCTGCTTCCCACTAGCTACATATTTTACAGTTGGTAGTGTATATATGTCAATGCTCTCTCACTTCGTCCCAGCTTACCCTCCCCCCCTCCCCATGTCCTCAAGTCCATTCTTTACGTCTGCATCTTTATTCCTGTCCTGCCCCTAGGTTCATCAGAACCATTTTTTTTTTTTTTAGATTCCATATATATGTGTTAGCATACAGGATGTGTTTTTCTCTTTCTGACTTACTTCACTCTGTATGACTGACGGTAGGTATATCCACCTCACTACAGATAACGCAATTTAGTTTCTTTTCATGGATGAGTAATATTCCATTGTATATATGTGCCACATCTTCTTTATCCATTCATCTGGTGAAGGACACTTAGGTTGCTTCCATGTCCTGGCTATTGTAAATAGTGCTGCAATGAATATTGTGGGGCCTGTCTCTTTTTGAATTATAATTTTCTCAGGGTATATGCCCAGTAGTAGTATTTCTGGGTCATGTGGTAGTTCTATTTTTAGTTTTATAAGGAACTTCCATACTGTTCTCCATAGTGGCTTTATTAATTTACATTCCCACTAACAGTGCAACAGGGTTCCCTTTTCTCCACACCCTCTCCAGCACTTATTGTTTGTAGATTTTTTGATGATGGCCATTCTGACAGGTATGAGGCGATACCTCATTGTGGTTTTGATTTGCACTTCTCCAATGATTAGCGATGTTCAGCATCTTTTCATGTATTTGTTGGCAATCTGTATATCTTCTTTGGAGAAATGTCCTTTTAGGTCTTCTGCCCATTTTTGGATTCGGTTGTTTGTTTTTTTGATATTGAGCTGCATGAGCTACTTGTAAATTTTGGAGATTAATCCTTTGTCAGTTGCTCCATTTGCAAATATTTTCTTCCATTCTGAGGGTTTTCTTTTCATCTTGTTCATGGTTTCCTTTGCTGTGCAAAAGCTTTTAAGTTTCATTAGGTCCCATTTGTTTATTTTTATTTCCATTTCTTTAGGAGGTGTGTCAAAAAGGATCTTGCTGGGATTTATGTCATAGAGTGTTCTGCCTATGTTTCCCTCTCAAGTTTGGTAGTGTCTGGCCTTACATTTAGGTCTTTAATCCATTTTGAGTTTATTTCTGTGTATGGTGTCAGGGAGTGTTCTAATTTCATTCTTTTACATGTAGCTATCCAGTTTTCCCAGCACCACTTATTGAAGAGGCTGTCTTTTCTCCACTGTATATTCTTGCCTCCTTTATCAAAGATAAGGTGAACATATGTTCGTAGGTTTATCTCTGGTCTTTCTATCCTGTTCCATTGATCTGTAGTTCTGTTTTTGTGACAGTACCATACTATGTTGATTACAGTAGCTTTGTAGTATAGTCTGAAGTCAGGGAGCCTGATTCCTCCAGCTCCGTTTTTCGTTCTCAGGATTGCTTTGGCTATTTGGGGTCTTTGGTGTTTCCATACAAATTGTGAGATATTTTGTTCTAGTTCTGTGAAAAATGCCAGTGGTAGTTTGATAGGGATTGCAATGAATCTGTAGATTGCTTTGGGTAGTATAGCCATTTTCACAGTGTTGATTCTTCCAATCCAAGAACATGGTATATCTCTCCATCTATTTGTATCATCTCTTATGTTTTTCATCAGTGTCTTATAATTTTCCTCATACAGGTCTTTTGTCTCCTTAGGTAGGTTTATTCCTAGATATTTTATTCTTTCTGTTGCAGTGGTAAATGGGAGTGTTTTCTTAATTTCACTTTCAGATTTTTCATCGTTGGTGTATAGGAATGCAAGAGATTTCTGTGCATTAATTTTGTATCCTGCTACTTCGCCAAATTCATTGATTAGCTCTAGTAGTTTTGTGGTAGCATCTTTAGGATTCTCTATGTATAGTGTCATGTCATCTGCAAACAGTGACAGCTTTACTTCTTCTTTTCTGATTTGGATTCCTTTTATTTCTTTTTCTTCTCTGACTGCTGTGACTAAAACTTCCAAAACTCTGTTGAATAATAGTGGTGAGAGTGGGCAACCTTGTCTTGTTCCTGATCTTAGTGGAAATGCTTTCAGTTTTTCACCATTGAGGACGATGTTGGCTGTGGGTTTTTCATATATGGCCTTTATTATGTTGAGGTAGGTTCCCTCTATGCCCACTTTCTGGAGAGTTTTTATCATAAATGGGTAATGAATTTTGTCAGAAGCTTTCTTTGCATCTATTGAGATGATCATATGGTTTTTCTTCTTCAATTTGTTAATGTGGTGTATCACGTTGATTGATTTGCGTATATTGAAGAATCCTTGCATTCCTGGGATAAACCCCACTTGATCATGGTGTATGATGCTTTTAATGTGCTGTTGGATTCTGTTTGCCAGTATTTTATTGAGGATTTTTGCATCTATGTTCATCAGTGATATTGGCCTGTAGTTTTCTTTCTTTGTGACATCTTTGTCTGGTTTTGGTATCAGGGTGATGGTGGGCTTGTAGAATGAGTTTGGGAGTGTTCCTCCCTCTGCTATATTTAGAAAGAGTTTGAGAAGGATAGGGGTTAGCTCTTCTCTAAATATTTGATAGAATTCGCCTGTGAAGCCATCTGGTCCTGGGCTTGTTTGTTGGAAGATTTTTAATCACAGTTTCAATTTCAGTGCTTGTGATTGGTCTGTTCATATTTTCTATTTCTTCCTGGTTCAGTCTCAGAGGGTTGTGCATTTCTAAGAATTTGTCCATTTTTTCCAGGTTGTTCATTTTATTGGCACATAGTTGCTTGTAGGAATCTCTCATGATCCTTTGTATTTCTGCAGTGTCAGTTGTTACTTCTCCTTTTTCATTTCTAATTCTATTGATTTGAGTCCTCTCCCTTTTTTCTTGATGAGTCTGGCTAATGGTTTATCAATTTAGTTTATCCTCTCAAAGAACTAGCTTTTAGTTTTATTGATCTTTGCTGTAGTTTCCTTCATTTCTTTTTCATTTATTTCTGATCTGATTTTTATGATTTCTTTCCTTCTGCTAACTTTCGGGTTTTTTGTTCTTTTTTCTCTAATTGCTTTAGGTGTAAGGTTAGGTAGTTTATTTGAGATGTTTCTTGTTTCTTGAGGTAGGATTGTATTGCTATAAACTTCCCTCTTAGCACTGCTTTTGCTGCATCCCATACATTTTGGGTCGTCATGTTTTCATTGTGATTTTTTTCTAGGTATTTTTTGATTTCCTCTTTGATTTCTTCAGTGATCTCTTGGTTATTAAGTAGTGTAGTTTTTAGCCTACATGTGTTTGTATTTTTTATACATTTTTCCTGTAATTGATATCTAGGAAATCAATTACAGGATTGTGGTCGGAAAAGATACTTGATACGATTTCAATTTTCTTAAATTTACCAAGGGTTGATTTGTGACCCAAGATATGATCTCTCCTGGAGAATGTTCCATGAGCACTTGAGAAGAAAGTGTATTCTGTTGTTTTGGGATGGAATGTCCTATAAATGTCAATTAAGTCCATCTTGTTTAATGTATCATTTAAAACTTATGTTTCCTTATTTATTTTTATTTTGGATGCTCTGTCCATTGGTGAAAGTGGGGTGTTAAAGTCCCCTACTATGATTGTGTTACTGTCAATTTCCCTTTTATGGCTGTTAGCATTTGCCTTATATATTGAGGTGCTCCTGTATTGGGTGCATAAATATTTACAATTGTTATATCTTCTACTTGGATTGATCCCTTGATCATTACGTAATGTCCTTCTTTGTCTCTTGTAATAGTCTTTGTTTTAAAGTCTATTTTGTCTGATATGAGAATTGCTACTCCAGCTTTCTTTTGATTTCCATTTGCATGGAATATCTTTTTCCGTCCCCTCCCTTTCAGTCTGTATGTGTCCCTAGGTCTGAAATGGGTCTCTTGTAGACAGCATATATACGGGTCTTGTTTTTGTATCCATTCAGCCAGTCTATGTCTTTTGGTTGGAGCATTTAGTCCGTTTAGATTTAAGGTAATTATCGATATGTATGTCCTTATTACCATTTTCTGAATTATTTTGGGTTTGTTATTATAGGTCTTTTCCTTTTCTTGTGTTTCTTGCCTAGAGAAGTTCCTTTAGCATTTGTTGTAAAGCTGGTTTGGTGGTGCTGAATTTTCTTAGCTTTTGCTTGTCTGTAAAGGTTTTAATTTCTCCATCAAATCTGAATGAGATCCTTGCTGGGTAGAGTAATCTTCGTTGTAGGTTTTTCCCCTTCATCACTTTAAATATGTCCTGTGAGTCCCTTCTGGGTGCAGAGTTTCTGCTGAAAGATCAGCTGTTAACCTTATGGGGTTTCCCTTGTATGTTATTTGTTGTTTTTCCCTTGCTGCTTTTAATATTTTTTGTTTATATTTAATTTTTGATAGTTTGATTAATATGTGTTTTGGCATGTTTCTCCTTGGATTTATCCTGTATGGGACTCTCTGTGCTTCCTGGACTTGATTAACTGTTTCCTTTCTCATATTAGGGAAGTTTTCAATTATAATCTCTTCAGATATTTTCTCTGTCCATTTCTTTTTCTCTTCTTCTTCTGGAACCCCTGTAATTGGAATGTTGGTGTGTTTAATGTTGTCCCAGAGGTCTCTGTCCTCAATTCATTTCATTTTTTTCCTTTATTCTGCTCTGCAGTAGTTATTTCCACTAGATTATCTTCCAGGTCACTTATCTGTTCTTCTGCCTCAGTTATTCTGCTATTGATCCCATATAGAGAATTTTAAATTTCATTTTATTGAGTTGTTCATCACTGTTTGTTTGCTCTTTAGTTCTTCTACATCCTTGTTAAACATTTCTTGTATTTTCTCCATTCTGTTTCCAAGATTTTGGATCATCTTTATTATCATTATTCTGAATTCTTTTTTAGGTAGACTGCCTACTTCCTCTTCATTTGTTAGGTGTGGTGTGTTTTTACCTTGCTCCTTCATCTGCTGTGTGTTTCTCTTTCTTCTCATTTTGCTTATCTTACTGTGTTTGGGGTTTCCTTTTTGCAGGCTGCAGTTTCGTAATTCCCGTTTTTTTTAGTGTCTGCCCCCAGTGGCTAAGGTTGTTTCAGTGGGTTGTGTAGGCTTCCTGGTGGAGGGGACTAGTGCCTGTGTTTTGGTGGATGAGGCTGGATCTTGTCTTTCTGGTGGGCATTTCCATGTCTGGTGGTGTGTTTTGGGGTGTCTGTGGCCTTATTATGATTTCAGGCAGCCTCTCTGCTAATGGGTGGGGTTGTGTTCCTGTCCTGCTAGTTGTTTGAGACAGGGTGTCCAGCAGTGGAGCTTGTTGGTCGTTGAGTGGAGCTTGGTCTTGGCGTTGAGATGGAGATCTCTGGGAGATTTTCACCATTTGATAGTACGTGGAGCTGGGAAGTCTCTTGTGGACCAGTGTCCTGAAGGTGGCTCTCCCACCTCAGAGGCACAGCCCTGACACCTGGATGGAGTACCAAAAGCCTGTCATCCTCATGGCTCAGAATAAAAGGAAAAAAAAAAAGGAAAGAAAGAAGATAAAATAAAATAAAGTTATTAAAATAAAAAATAAAAATTAATTATTAAAAAGAAAAATTTATAAAGTAATAAAAAAAAAGAAAGAAGAGAGCAAGCAAACCAAAAACCAAATCCACCAATGATAACAAGCACTAAAAACTATACTAAAAAAAAAGGAACAAAAAACTCCCCCCAAAAAAACGGGACAGACAGAGCCCTAGGACAAATGGTAAAAGCAAAGCTATACAGACAAAAATCACACACAGAAGCATACACATACACACTCAAAAAGAAAGAAAAAGGTACAAAAATATTTATATCGTTGCTCCCAAAGTCCACCTCCTCAATTTGGGATGATTTGTTGTCTATTCAGGTATTCCACAGATGCAGATACATCAAGTTGATTGTGGAGGTTTAATCCACTGCTCCTGAGGCTGCTGGGAGATATTTCCCTTTCTATTCTTTGTTCTCACAGCCCGGGGTTCAGCTTTGGATTTGGCCCTGCCTCTGCATGTAGGTCACCTGAGGGCATCTGTTCTTTGCTCAGGTAGGACTGGATTAAAGTAGCAGCTGATTCGGGGGCTCTGGCTCACTCAGGCCGCGGGGAGGGAGGGGTATGGGGTTCAGTGCGAGCCTGCGGTGGCAGAGGCCGGCGTGATGTTGCACCAGTCTGAGGCACACCATGCGTTCTCCCGGGGAAGTTGTCCCTGGATCACGGGACCCTGGCAGTGGCAGGCTGCACAGGCTCCCAGTTGGGGGAGTGTGGATAGTGACCTGTGCTCGCACACAGGCTTCTTGGTGGCGGCAGCAGCAGCCTTAGTGTCTCATGCCCATCTCTGGGGTCAGCTCTGATAGCCGTGGCTTGCGCCCATCTCTGGAGCTCCTTTAAGTGGCGCCCTTAATCCCCTCTTCTCGTGCACCAGGGAACAAAGAGGCAAGAAAAGTCTCTTGCCGCTTTGGTAGCTCCAGACTTTTTCCCGGACTCCCGCCTGGCTAGCTGTGGTGCACAAGCCCCCTTCAGGCTGTGTTCATGCAACCAACCAGGGTCCTCTCCCTGGGATCTGACCTCTGAAGCCCGAGCTCAGCTCCCAGCCCCTGCCTGCCCTGGCGGGAGAGCAGACAAGCCTGTCGGTCTGGTGAGTGCTGGTCGGCACCGATCCTCTGTGCGGGAATCTCTCCGCTTTGCCCTCTGCACCCCTCTTGCTGCGCTCTCCTCTCTGGCTCCGAAGCTTCCCTCCTCTGCCACCCGCAGTCTCTGCCCACGAAAGGGCTCCTAGTGTGTGGAAACCTTTTCTCCTCCACGGCTCCCTCCCGCTGGTGCAAGTCCTGTCCGTGTTCTTTTGTCTTTGTTTTTTCTTTTGCCCTACCCAGGTATGTGGGGAGTTTCTTGCTCTTTGGGAGTTCTGAGGTCTTCTGCCAACGTTCAGTAGGTGCTCTGTAGGGGTTGTTCCACATGTAGATGAATTTCTGATTTGTTTGTGGGGAGGAAGGTGATCTCCACATCTTACTCTTCTGCCATCTTGAAGCTCCTCCTCTGTATGATCCTTGTAATGTGCTGTTGGATTCTGTTTGCTAGTATTTTGATGATGATTTTTGCATCCATGTTCATCAGTGATATTGGCCTGTAGTTTTCTTTCTTTGTGACATCTTTGTCTGGTTTTGGTATCACGGTGATGGTGGCCTTGTAGAATGAGTTTGGTAGTGTTCCTCCCTCTGCTGTATTTTGGAAGAGCTTGATGATAGGTGTTAACTCTTCTGTAAATGTTTGATAGAATTTGTCTGTGAAGCCATCTGGCCCTGGGCTTTTGTTTGTTGGAAGATTTTTAATCACAGTTTCAATTTCAGTGCTTGTGTTTGGTCTGTTCATATTTTCTGCTTCTTCCTGGTTCAGTCTCAGAAGGTTGTGCTTTTGTAAGAATTTGTTCATTTCTTCTAGGTTGTCCATTTTATTGGCATATAGTTGCTTGTAGTAATCTCTCATGATCCTTTGTATTTCTGCAGTGTCAGTTGTTACCTCTCCTTTTTCATTTCTAATTCTATTGATTTGAGTCCTCTCCCTTTTTTTCTTGATGAGTTGCTAATGGTTTATCAATTTTGTTTATCTTCTCAAAGAACCAGATTTAAGTTTTATTGATCTTTACTCTTGTTTTCTTCATTTCTTTTTCATTTATTTGTGATCTGATCTTTGTGATTTCTTTCCTTCTGTTAACTTTAGGGATTTTTTTGTTCTTCTTTCTCTAATTGCTTTAGGTGTAGAGTTAGGTTGTTTATTTGAGATGTTTCTTGTTTCTTGAGGTAGGATTGTATTGCTATAAACTTCCCTCTTAGCACTGCTTTTGCTGCATCCCATAGGTTTTGGGTCATCGTATTTTCATTGTGATTTGTTTCTAGGTATTCTTTTATTTCCTCTTTGATTTTTTCAGTGATCTCTTGCTTATTTAGTAGTGTATTGTTTAGCCTCCATGTATTCGTATTTTTTACAGATTTTTTCCTGTAATTGATATCTAGTCTCATAGCATTGTGGTCGGAAAAGATACTTGATACGATTTCAGTTTTCTTAAATTTACCAGGGATTGATTTGTGACCCAAGATATGATCTATCCTGGAGAATGTTCCATGAGTACTTGAGAAGAAAGTGTATTGTGTTGTTTTTGGATGGAATGTCCTATAAATATCAATTAATTCCTTCTGGTCTGATGTGTCCTTTAAAGCTTGTGTTTCCTTATTTATTTTCATTTTGGATGATCTGTCCATTGGTGAAAGTGGGGTGTTAAAGTCCACTACCATGATTGTGTTACTGTCGATTTCCCCTTTTATGGCTGTTAATATTTGTCTAATGTATTGAGGTGCTCCTATGTTAGGTGCATAAATATTTACAATTGTTATATCTTCTACTTGGATTGATCTTGATCATTATGTAGTGTCCTTCTTTGTCTCTTGTAATAGTCTTTATTTTAAAGTCTATTTTGTCTGATATGAGAATTGTACTCCAGCTTTCTTTTGATTTCCTTTTGCATGGAATCTTTTTTTCCATCCCCTCTCTTTCAGTCTGTGTGTGTCCCTAGGTCTGAAGTGAATTGCTTGTAGACAGCATATATATGGGTCTTGTTTTTGTATCCATTCAGCAAGCCTGTGTCTTTTGGGTGGAGCATTTAATCCTTTTACATTTAAGGTAGTTATCAATATGTATGTTCCTATTACTATTTTCTTAATTGATTTAGGTTTGTTTTTGTACGTCTTTTCCTTCTGTTGTTTTTCCTGTTTAGAGAAGTTCCTTTAACATTTGTTGTAAAGCTGGTTTGGTGGTGCTAGATTCTCTTAACTTTTGCTTGTCTGTAATGGTTTTAATTTCTCTGTCAAATCTGAATGAGATCCTTGCTGGGTAGAGTAATCTTGGTTGTAGGTTTTTCCCTTTCATCATTTTAAATTTGTCCTGCCACTGTCTTCTGGCTTGCAGAGTTTCTGCTGAAAGATTAGCTGTTAACCTTATCAGTATGTTATTTGCTGCTTTTCCATTGCTGCTTTTAATATTTTTTGATTGTATTTAAATTTTGATAGTTTGATTAATATGTGTCTTGGTGTGTTTCTCCTTGGATTTATCCTGTATGGGATTCTTTGCACTTCCTTGGCTTGATTGACTATTTCCTCTCCCATGTTAGGGAAGTTTTCAACTATAATCCCTTCAAATATTTTTCAGACCCTTTCTTTTACTCTTCTTCTTCTGAGACCCCTGTAATTCGAATGTTGGTGCATTCATTGTTGTCCCAGAGGTCTCTGACACTGTCCTCAATTCTTTTCATTCTTTTTTTTCTTCATTCTACTCTTAGGCAGTTATTTCCATTATTTTATCTTCCTGGTGACTTGTCCGTTCTTCTGCCTCAGCTATTGATTCCTTCTAGAGAATTTTAAATTTCATTTATTGTGTTGATCATCATTGTTTGTTTGCTCTTTAGTTCTTCTAGGACCTTGTTAAACGTTTCTTGTATTTTCTCCATTCTATTTCCAAGATTTTGGATCATCTTTACTATTGTTACTCTGAATTCTTTTTCAGGTAGACTGCCTATTTCCTTTTCATTTGTTTGGTCTGGTGGGTTTTTACCTTGCTCCTTCAACTGCTGCGTATTTCTCTGTCTTCTCATTTTGTTTAACTTAGTGTTTGGGGTCTCCTTTTCGTAGGCTGCAGGTTCATAGTTCCCATTGTTTTTTGTGTCTGCCCCCAGTGGATTAGGTTGGTTCAGTGGCTTATGTAGCCTTCCTGGTGCAGGGGCCTGGTGCCTGTTTCTGCTGTGTGGGATCTTGTCTTTCTGCTGGGGAGGACCATGTTCAGTGGTGTGTTTTGGGGTGTCTGCAAACTTAGTATGATTTTAGGGAGACTCTCTGCTAATAGGTGGGGTTGTGTTCCTGTCTTGCTAGTTGTTTGACCTGGGGCATTCAGCATGGGAGCTTGCTGGCTGTTGGGTGGGGCTGCATCTTAGTGTTCAGACGGAGATCTCTGGGAGAGCTCTCGCCGATTGATATTACATGTGGCCAGGAGGTCTCTGGTCATCCAACGTCCTGGACTCGGCTCTCCCACCTCGGAGGTTCAGGCCTGACACTCGGCCAGAGCACCAAGACACTGTCAAGCCACACAGCTCAGAAAAAAAGGAAGAAAAAAAAGAAGAATAAAATAAAATAAAATAAGAAATATAATAATAAAATAAAAAAATAATAAAAAATTTAAAAAGAGAACAACCAAACCATTAAACAATCCACCAATGATAACAAGTGCTAAAAACTATACTAAGATAAACATAAAAGTCAGAAACAAATCAGTTACAGATAGCAAACCACAAATCTACAGTTGCTCCCAAAGTCCACTGCCTCATTGTTTTTTTTTACATCTTTATTAGAGTATAATTGCTTTACATACTGCCTCGATTTTGCAAACATTCATTGTCTATTCAGGTATTCCACAGATGTAGGGTTCATCAAGTTGGCTGTTGGGATTTAATCCGCTGCTCCTGGGGCTGCTGGGAGAGATTTCCCTTTCTCTTCCTTGTTTGCACAGCTCCTGGGGTTCAGCTTTGGATTTGGACCCGCCTCTGCGTGTAGGTCACCCTCAGGCATCTGTTCCCCACCCAGAGAGGATGGGGTTAAAGCAGTGACTGATTAGGGCTCTCTTGCTTTCTCAGGCTGGGGAGAGGGAGGGGTACGGTAGTCTTAATTGGAATGCGGGGCGAGCCTGCAGCGGCAGAGGCCAGCATCAGCCTGAGGTGCGCTGTGCGTTCTTCTAGGGATGTTGTGCCCACATCTCGGGACCCTGGCAGTAGCGGGCTGCAGGCTGTGGGTAGTAACCAGTGCTCGCACACAGGATTCTTTGTGGCGGCAGCAGCAGCCTTAGCATCTCATGCCCATCTCTGGAGCTCCCTTAGGTGGTGCTCTGCCTTGTGTGGGCAGACGGGGAAGGAAACCTGTCTCCTCGTGCACCCTGAAACAATGGTCTCTTGCCTCTTTGGCAGCTCCATACTTTTTCCCAGACTCCCTCCCGGCTAGCTGTGGTGCACTAGCCCCCTTCAGGCTGTGTTCACGCCGCCAACCCCAGTCCTCTCCCGGCGCTCCGACCGAAGCCCGAGCCTTAGCTCCCAGCCCTGCCCGCCCCGGTGGGTGAGCAGACAAGCCTCTCGGGCTGGTGAGTGCCGGTCGGCACCGATCCTCTGTGCAGGAATCTCTCCGCTTTGCCCTCTGCACCCCTGTTGCTGTGCTCTCCTCCGTGGCTCCGAAGCTTCCCCCCTCCGCCACCCACAGTCTCCGCCCGCGAAGGGGCTTCCTAGTGTGTGGAAACTTTTCCTCCTTCACACCTCCCTCCCCGATGTGCAGGTACCGTCCCTATCCTTTTGTCTCTGTTTATTCTTTTTTCTTTTGCCCTCTCCAGGTACGTGGGGAGTTTCTTGCCTTTTGGGAGGTCTGAGGTCTTCTGCCAGCGTTCAGGAGGTGTTCTGTAGGAGTTGTTCCACGTGTAGGTGTATTTCTGATGTATTTGTGGGGAGGAAGGTGATCTCCACGTCTTACTCCTCCCCCATCTTGAAGGTCCCCTCTCAGCCCAGCCATTTAAACGTTAGCATTATTGGAAGAAACATCCTCAGCAGCTGTCCTCACTTCTATCCCCCTCTTCATAACGGCTTTGCTCTCTGGCTCCATCCTCTCTGCTATACTGAATCTGGAGTAACTTAAGTGGCAGCTAAGATGATGCACTCAGCATTCTAGCTTTTTGGTTCCTTGACCTTGTCAATACCAGTGACCCTCACCTTCACTTCTCTGCAACCGTCCAACCTCCTGACTTCATCCTGGAGCTCGTCGCCACTTGGAGTGATGCCATGTCTGACATTTTTATTTCCATGGGCCTCAGTTTCCAGAAGCGGACCTTCAGAGTTCATGAAAATGGTCTTTACAGTCTCATCTCCAATTCTTCACTTCCTAGATATGCATCCTGACTGAGTCCAACCACGCATTTGTACAACCAGGGCCCCCCTTGTCTGTCATCCACCTCTTTTTTATTAAACCCACTGCATTTCCCCGTCTTAATTTCAGTTAATAGCTTGGCAGCATTTGCTGATTGTGACGATGACTGCCTTCTTTTTATTTTGCGGTATGCGGGCCTCTCACTGTTGTGGCCTCTCCTGTTGCGGAGCACAGGCTCCGGACGCGCAGGCTCAGCGGCCATGGCTCACGGGCCCAGCCGCTCGGCGGCATGTGGGATCTTCCCGGAACGGGGCACAAACCCGTGTCCCCTGCATCGGCAGGCGGACTCTCAACCACTGTGCCACCAGGGAAGCCTGCCTTCTTGAAATGTTTGTCCTTGGCTTCCTCATCCTCTCTTAGGTTCTTCCTGTCTCTTCTTAGCCATCCCTCTTTATGCTCCTCCATTGACGCCCATTTCTAAATTGTTGTTGTTCCTTAGTCTTTTTTCTTCTGCTCTTTTCTCTTAACTCTGTGCTTTCTACCAGTGCTGTCTCTGCCACCCCTTGAATAATCATTTGCCTTAGAGATTCTTCCAACTTTAGACCCACCTCAAACCAGCTTTGGGGTTCAGGTAGGTACCTTACTGCTGTGCACTGATTAATTGTACATGAGGGATTAATATGGACCTCAAATCCAACCTGTTAGGAATGGAACATGTGGTATCCTAACCATCTCTCCAAATTTGCTTTGTCCCCTGTATTTCTTTTATTTTGTTTTGTACCCTTCCTCATGTATCTTGACTCTGTTTCATTCTCCCCACCTCCACTGCCACAGCTTTCTTCTGGCCATTGTCATTGATTGCCTGGGTTATTGCAGTCGTTCCTTTACACAGCTTTCCAGCTATCCACTCTGAACTCCATCCAATTTCAGATCCGAACTGTCATCTTTCTAAAATAAAAATCTGCTCACGTCATTCTCCTGCTTAAAACCCTTCAATCTCTCTGCATTGCCCTTAAGAAAAGTCTAAACTTTTTGGCATGGCATATGCAACCCTTCAGAAGCCTAAGCCACGCTGACCTCTTCTGCTTTGGTTCTTGCCATTCCTCTCTCAACTCAGCCCTAACTTAGAGCCCTGCTGAACGGTTAGCAGCCCTGAGGATGTGAGCATGGGCCGTTCTTTCATTCCCCTCTGTTTCAGTTGCCTGAAAGCAGCCTTCCTTTTGCCGCTCTTCCAACCACCTCTTCTTGGTTCTGCTTACGCGCTCTCCCCCTCTTGGTGGCCCTGGTGCTGCTTCTGCTTTCACTGCATTGCGCCTGCGTGTCGTATTTGCCTGTTTACTTCTTTTGTTTCCGTCACTAGACAGAACGCTCCTTGACTGCAGGCACTCAAATCATGTTTACGGTTCACTTCCCCACAGCCCAGGACAGTGCTGGTCTCACAGTATACTTGCTGAGTTAATAAATGAATAATTTAAGAGCTTGAATGAGAGGCTGTTACTAAGGCTGGCATAAATGCAGGAGACTTCCAGTATCAGCATCTTGGCTGAATGAAGTTGTTGGTCGTGTCTTATGGTATCATTAATGTATTCAAGTCCTTTCTTCCTTTTTTTCTTTTTTTTTGGCCACACCGCGTGGCACGCGCAACCTCCCTGATCAGGGATTGAACCTGCGCCCCCTGCAGTGGAAGCATGGAGTCTTAACCACTGGACCACCAGGGAAGCCCCAAGTCTTTTCTTAACTTAGAGGTGAAGTTTCATAGTCCATCAGCAAGTATGCATCTTGTCATTCCTACTCATAATAGGCTGAACTCTCTCTCCAGTAATGTGTGAGGCATCCTGTGCACAGGAATGGATGCGTTTGGGAGGCTTATTCATTCGCCGATTTTAATAATCGAAACCAATGAGAGTTACGTGTGCTGAAGCATTTTGAGATATATGCTGAACATGGGTCTCCTACTTTTCACTTCCCCGCATTATGAGTCACGATGTCCTTAGAGGAGCTAAGATGTCCTTTGGATGTTAGGGTCTCATTTCTCCATCTCTTCCCTGGTGGCCTGGAATTTACTTTCAGTATGAAAAAATATTCAATTTCACCTCATTTTACCATGATGGATGAAATCAGTTTGTTTGTGTGGCTAATGGTCTCGCAAATGAAAATAGTTCCCTTTCATAGCCGACCTGATGGAAGAAAAGTGTGAAGAGAAAGTTTTAACCTCCTGGCTTCCTTTTCTATATTCTGAGACATCTCCAGGGGCTCCTTGTTAGATTGTGTGTCTTGAAAATATTTGTGACTAATTATGGGCAATTGAACCTGGAAGAGAGACAGTTCAGGTACAGGTTTTGAAAAATGTTGGGGTGAGGGCATATCAGCCAACATCTTTCATGATGTCTACTTTTAAAATAAATTTTCTGGAAAAATTGTTTTTAGAGGCGCAGAGTGGTCTGGTGTGTTATTATTTGTTTCGCTCCTGACAGCGGATTCCGTATCTCACATTTCTCGAAACCCACCCTCAGGTTAGAGGGAAGACTAGAGGCAGTTTGCGGGTGTTTGTGAGCCCATGGTAGAACCACTTGGACGCCAGTTTCTATACTTGTTCAATTATCCTGTGGTGCATGTGAAGCCCAAAACAGTTTTCATAAAGAAACAGATTGAACTGTACTGGGAACATTTTCATCAATTCCTAGAATCTCAGAATGTCGTTAATTAGCAGTTGGAATTGTTATGTGTCAGGAGTGATTTAATGAATTGAAATACTATTAACTTTGTCTCCCCTTCTTTGGGTTCCTAAGACCTTCACATTTTATTTACTCTTTAGCTGTGGGCTTAAGCAAGCCTTTTTTAGAGTGGAAGTCAGTGAACAAAATATTTGTTTGCTCCAAAGATAGGTTGATTTTATTGCTTTGAATTGCATGGGAAAAAATTGTACTTTGATGTAAGTGTTAATTGAATGCAGAAGAAGTGTTTCTGAAAATTTGACTATTTTTATCCACTTTGATGTAGGCGCCCATTAAAATAACCACATGTGACATTCACTTTTATTTTCATTAACTCAGAATTAAGAAGTATGTTATAAATATAATTTTCCACTATTCATGCAATCTTGCACTTTCTCTATTTCCCATAGGTATTTTATGTTTGATTACGTTTATTTTGAAATGTTTTTTCTCTTGTATCAAAAGCATTAGTTATGACTTGTCAGTAATGAATGTAAGCATAAAGGAAAGATATTTTTATTAACTCCTATCGTTAGATTTTATTCCATGTCTTTAGATTGTTGGCTTAAAAAATTTCTATCATGAGCCAAAGTAAATAGGCATTTACTGAGTGCCTTCTCTGGGTCAGGTCTGCACTAAGCTATGTGTTATATATGTTATTGAATTAAACTATACAAGAGCCCTGCAAAGTATTAGTATTTACAGTTTCACATAGAAGGAAGCTGAGGCACAAAGTTAAGTACCTAACCCTGGTCCTCATAAATAGTAATTGGTGGATTTGGGATTGTAGATCTTTGAAATTAGATAGATGCTCTGCACATCGATTGTCCAATGTAATGCCTCTTATTTTTTTTTAATGAGTTTCAGTCTTTACATAGAAAGTATTTTGTGCTTAGTTGAAAAAGATTCTAGATTTGATAGACGTGGAGCCAGTGAAGTAGATATCAAACAATAATAGAGGAAAAACTGGCTAACACCAGTGGCTCTGGTTAGAGTTGGAATGTCCATGAGGACACCCTGGAAGCCTTATAGAATGGAAAGATAGCATCCTCAATACAAGGGTTAGGAGACCATTTGTACCCCAAGAAGCATGACCACTAAGCTCACAATTGTTAATA
Organism: Lagenorhynchus albirostris; assembly: GCF_949774975.1. NCBI lineage: Eukaryota > Metazoa > Chordata > Mammalia > Artiodactyla > Delphinidae > Lagenorhynchus > Lagenorhynchus albirostris. The sequence continues at coordinate 180,652,447 of NC_083095.1, forward strand.
GAAATAATTTGAGAGCTCTGTACTGTAAGATGCTGTTTCTGTTATGCCTGCTTCATCTGTACATTTTGCTTGTGAATATAATCAAAGGTCAAATAGCCACCCACTTCTTGATTGAAGTAACCATAATAATTTTAGAAAATTTAGGATGCAAGCTAGGAATTGGAATCGGAGCTTGACAGCTTGCATGTGGCTCAGTTGACCCAGCTCTCTGTAATGTATTCTGAAAACATGTGGAAACAGGAATCTTCTGATTGAAACAAGCATTATCTAGACTTCCAGTTTCTGGAAGAATGTTGGAGAACAGAACAGAATGGGAGTCTATTCCATAATAAGCCAATTAATCTTTTTTAATGATTGAAAATACTATTCGTCGCAAATCCACACTAATCTCAACAGTCAATCAATGAAAAATCATTAGGAGCTTTTGATGTTCCAACCCATCTGAGTTTTTTTTACTTTTTAAGTTTATTTATTATTTTTGGTTGCATTGGGTCTTTGTTGCTGTGCATGGGCTTTCTCTAGTTGTGGCGAGCGGGGGATACTGTTTGTTGTGGTGCGTGGGCTTCTCATTGCAGTGGCCTCTCTTGTTGTGGAGCACGGGTTCTAGGTGCACGGGCTTCAGTAGTTGTGGCACACAGGCTCAGTAGTTGTGGCTCGCGGGCTCTAGAGTGCAGGCTCAGTAGTTGTGGTGCACAGGCTTAGTTGCTCCGTGGCATGTGGGATCTGCCCGGACCAGGGCTCGAAACCGTGTACCTGCATTGGCAGGCAGGTTCTTAACCTCTACGCCACCAGGGAAGCCCCCATCTGAGTTTTAAAACATCTATTTTTTAGAACAGGAGGGAAATCATAGACCTTAAAACTTTCAGACTTTCCCTTTCAACTCCGCCTTTGCTGCTTAATTAATCTAACCCCTCCTTGTCTCCCTGAGAAACTCTTTTTTACCTGCAAGACCCAGCTCAAAATGCCCTCATCTATAAATTCTCTACTATAAATTCTCAATTAATTATGTCCATTGCTCACTGTTCCTTCTTGCCTGCCGCATTCAGAGTTAAACCCTCCCCTGTGTCTCCTGTACATCATTTAATGCCTGGCCTTACTGGCTGTCCTCTCTGCTGAGCTGTGAGGGCCTAGGGAGGAGTGGACAGATCATTCATCTTCACTCCACAGGGGATGGTACAGTGCCTGGTACATACGAGGCACTCAGTGTTTACTAAAAAAAAATGAATGAATAACACAGCGTAGGCAAAATGTGTGTACTGTGGACAGTCTTGTCAGAAAGAAGCAGAAATGGAAGAGGAAGTTGCCCAGAAGAACTCCAAAGAAAGAAGGATCCCATCCTTGACTTATCTTCTCTGTTCTGCAAGGAAACATGATGACCGTTCACAGCAGCCTTCCTGGCCCTGCATGACCTGCGTGAGGAGTCTCTTTAGACTGAAAATCTACTAGAACTCAAAATTTCACCTGTTCTGGAAGGAACCTTCCCAACATTTTCCCAGATAGTCTAATTGCCAGACTCTCCTTCCATTTTTGTTATGAACACTGATGGATCTTGTTGGATCCTGTGATCCTGACAGCGTTTACTGGGGCATGATGGAGGCTCCGGGGGGCAGCTGTCAAGACTGCTGCCTCCATATCATCCCCCGCTGCTCTCTACCCGCTTCATCCTTAATGTCCCCGGGTCTCAAGCATAAAGCGTCCCTCCCCTTCTGGTTCTACCCTCTTTGGGGCCCTTGCATCCTGACGTTCAGCTTGTGAAATTCCTAAATGCTCCTCTTTTTTTGCTTTCTCAAGTTTCCTTCATCTCTGGGCATCTTCCGAGAGAAGGAGCTGTTACGTCCATTGTACCATTTCCTACAATTTTTTTTTTATGAGCATTGCTAATTTTTTCCATTTGTGAGCCTTAATCAGTGGTATTTAATAGCCACATTAAGAGGAAAGATAAAATCAAAGGAAAAGGAATTTTAAAATACCATTGGCAAATGATTTAAAACCACCAGATTATGAAAACAATAATTAAATACAAACTGAATTTCATCCTCATTATACAAATATGCAGGCAAATCACAGACTGTGTAGCCATCAGGGCTGGCACTCCTGATCCAGAGGTCTGCAGCTATACCACCCCCATGCAGATTCTTCTAGGCGCAGCTGCCTCCGGATGTGGCCCAGATTCTTTCCTGAGCCGTAGAGCAAATGGAGGAAAAAGTTTGGAAGAGAAGATAGCTTAGACCTTTGGAGCTTACTAGAAGTTAAAATCTTGACGAAATCCTAGGAACCCAAAGGAAAAAAAATTGAAGTATATATGGCTGTTCCTAACCACGGACCTTTTGCCATGATCCAGGGAATTAAGACTCCTGGTTTAGTCCCAATTCAGTTTCCAACTGTCTATATCATCTTGGCCAAGTCTCTTAATCTCTACCACCTTCAGCAATCATAAAAGTCCCTAATAGCGCTAAAATTCAGTATATTATGATCCTATTGGTAAGAGTGTACAGAATGTGCAATGTAGAGATGAATGTAGATTGTCTTTTCTCCCAAGCGGCCTCGAGTGAGGAGTGAAATACTTGTAACTACATGAATGCAAAGCAACAACAAATGAGGAATGAAAAGAGAGGAGAAACAGAAAATAATAAGCCTAGAGGGAGAAGATTTAATAGGTTATGCTGGGAATAGCAATACCAGCAGGAGAAAATAGAAAAGTCAATAGTCAAAACAAGATGCTTGGCCATGCTGTGTATCGCCGAGAGCCTAATGGGCTGATTGCGAGCTAATGATTACAAGAATGACTCCAGTTCGCAGCCAGTAACGGTCTGTGCTTCATGTCGGTCACAGTTATGAACCAGTACATGATTGCGCTGATATTTCATTTTACTTTCTAATCATTCACACATATTTATATTCCTTTCGTCTATTATGTGATTCTCAGGCCTGCCTTAAAGTATAAGGTTAAAAAAAATAGAAACCTATAGATAAAGAGGAATTGATGTGGGTTAATATTTTGAAGAATAATATTGGGAATGCTAAAGATGAGTTTGATGGTTAACTATACGGTTCTTTTAGTGTTTCTTTTTGAAAGAACTGGTATCAATTTTTGGAGTATCAGTATTTCATTTTTTTTGGACGTGTTTTTCTAATTCATTTTTTATTGCGGTAAAATACACGTAACATAAAATTTAGTATCTTCACCATTTTTAAATGTACAGTTCAGTGGCATTAAGCACATTTATATTGTTGTGCAATCATCACCACCATCCATCTCCAGAACACTTTTCATCTTGTGAAACTGAAACTCTTTACCCATTAAACAGTAACTCCCATGACCTTCTCCCCCTATTGCCTAGCAACCACCTTTCTACTTCCTGTCTCTGTCATTTTGACTGCTCCAAGCACCTCATATAAGTGGAATCATATACAGTACTTGTCTCTTTTTTTAAAAAAACCCTGCTTATTTCACTAAGCATAATTTCCTAAAGCTTCATCCATGTTGTATCATTTGGCAGGATTTCCTTCTTTTTTAAGGCTGAATAGAATTTCTTTGCATGTATGTACACATTTTGTTTAACCATTCATTCATCAATGGACACTTGAGTTGATTTCACATTTTAGCTATTTTGAAGAATGCAGCTATGAACATGGGTGTACAAATATCTCTTCAAGACCCTGCTTTCAATTCTTTGGTATATATCCAGAAGTGGAATTGCTGGATCACATGGTAATTCAATTTTAAATAGAATTATTTAATAATGCACAAGGATTCCAATTTCTCCACATCCTTGCCAAAACTTGTTTTCTGTTTTATGGGGTTTTTGTTTGTAGTAGCCATCCTAATGGGTGTGAGGTGGTTTTAATTTGCATTTCCTTAGTGATTAGTAATGTTGAGCATCTTTTTATGTGTTTCTTGCCTACTTGTATATTTTCTTTGGAGAAATATCTTTTCAAATTCTGTAGCCATTTTTGAATTAGTTTGTTTTTTGTTGTTGAATTTTAGGAGTTCTCTATATATTCTGGATATTAATTTCTTATTAGATATATGATTTGAAAATACTTTGTCAAATTCTGTGGGTTGCCTTTTTACTCTGTTGATAGTGTCTTTTGGTGCACAAAATTTTTCAGTTTTCATGAAGTCCAATTTGTTTATTTTTTCCTTTTGTTGCCTGTGCCTTTGGTATTATATTTTTAAAAAATCCAGTGTTATAAAGGTTTTGCCCTATGTTTTTTCTAAGCGTTTTTAAAAACAGTTTTGGGTCTTACATTTAGGTAATGGATCCATTTAAAGTTGAGTTTTGTATATGGTGTTACATAAGGATCCAACTTCATTATTTTGCCTGTGGATATCCAGTTTTCCCAGCACCATTTTTGGAAAGACTGTTCTTTCCCTATTGAATAGTCTTGGCACCTTTGTCAAAAATCATTTGACTGTATATGTGAGGGTTTATTTCTGGGCTCTCTAGTCTATTCTGTTGGTGTATATGGCTGTCTTTATACCAATACCACACTGTTTTGATTACTGTAGTTTTGTAGTAAATTTTAAAATCAGGAAATGTTTGAACTCTGGTTTTGTTCTTCTTTCAGAATTGTTTTGACTTTTCAAGGTCCCTCAAGATTCCATATAATGTTTAGAATGGGGTCTCCCATTTCTGTAAAAAATGTCATTGAGATTTTGATAAGGATTAAGCTGAATGTATAGATTGCTTTGGGTAGTATCGACATCTTAACAGTATTAAGTCTTCCAATCCATGATCATGGGATGTTTTTCCATTTATTTATGTTTTCATTACTTTCTTTAAGAAATGTTTTGTAGTTTTCATTGAACAAGTCTTTCACCTCCTTTGCTAAGTTAATTCCTAAGTATTTTATTCTTTTTGATGCTATTGTAAATGGAAATTGTTTTCTTAATTTTCCTTTTGGGTAGTTCATAGTAAATAGAAATTCAGTTGATTTTTTTGTGTTGACTTCGTATCCTGCTACTCTGCTGAATTTGTTTATAAGTTCTAACAGATTTTTGTGTGGAATCTTTAGAGTTTTCTACATAGAAAATCATATTACCTGTGAACAGAGGTATTTTTACTTCTTCCTTTCTAATTTGGATGCCTTTTATTTCTTTTTCTTGCCTAATTTGTCTGGCTAGGACTTCCAGTACTATTTTTTAATTCCTTTTCCTCCCAGATTTGCTGAGAAATAATTGACATATGCCACTGTATGTTTAAGGTGTAAAGCATGATGGTTTGATTTACATACATTTTGAAATGATGACCGCAATAGGTTTAGTTAACATCCATCATCTCATACAGATACAATAAAAGGAAAAGAAAAAAATTTCTCCCTGTGATGAGAATTCTTAGGCTTTCTTCTCTTAACAACTTTACTATATATCATACAGCTGTGTTAACTATAGTCATCATATTATACATTACATCCCTTGTAGTTATTTATAACTGGAGTTTTTTACCTTTTCCACTCACATAAATTAACCCAAAAAGAATTAAAGAGTTAAATTTAAGACCTGAAACTAGGAAACTCCTAGAAGAATATTAGGAAAGAAGCTCCTTGACGTGGGTCTTGGCAATGATTTTTTCGAACTGACACCTAAGGCACGAGCAACAAAGTCAAAAATAAGCAAGTGGGACTACAGCAAACAAAAAAAGCTCTGCACAGCAAAAGAAACCATCAGCAAAGTGAAAAGGCAACCTATGGAATGGGAAAAATATTGGCAAACCATATACCTGATAAGGCATTAATATGCAAAGTAAAGAACTCATACAATTCAATAACAAAAACCTCAGTACTGTGCTGAATATAAGTGGCAAGAGTGGGCACCCTTGCCTTGTTCTTGATCTTACAGAAGAGCTTCCTGTCTGTCGCCATTAGTTTGATGCATGCTGGGGGTTTTTCATATATGGCTTTTATTTTGTTGAGATATATCAGTGTTTAACTTTGAATGTTACAGTTTCTCTGAAGGCCTGGTTTCAGGATAGATAGTTTTATTGTATAAAAGACAATAACAGGAACAACAGCAGCTCTTGTAATGATTAGGTGATGGTGTAGAGAGAAGATAATTATGTCTGACAGACCTTAGGCTGATTCAAAACTCTTCGGTTTTATGGTTATTGGATTTGAACAAGGTGCTTCACTTCTATGAGCCTCCAGTTCCCTGTCTGTGGAATTGCCCTCAAAAAGTTGTACGCATGCTATAAAAGCTTCAGGTGCTTCTATATCCACACCTGCATTTTGTGTATGAAGAGTATACTACTTTTCTGTGTTCCTTGCAGTAGAAGGAGGGAGAGATTATTTCCTTGTTACTGTATCCCCATTTAGCTCACTCCATTTGCCTCATACTGTACATACATGTAGGCAACTAGCCAGTTTTATTTTATTCTGAGACTTTTCTTTCTCTTTAGGTTTAGGGAAGTTTTAACTCTCTGCTGAGGCCCTCACATAGGTTTGCAGGAGTTGGCACGGACAGGTTGGTGGGCATGCATAGAATAATCAAGCAGTGAGGAGCTGAAGGTGCATCCCGTCACGTAGCCCTGCCTGTTCCTCCGTGGGTCAAGCTCCCTTTCACACCAGCATGAAGGCTGTGAGAACAAGAGCAGTGGCCGTGATGATGTACATGCTACAGTGCACGGCCAGGGCAGATGAAAGTAACTCTTTTCACCGCCCTGCTGATTGGCTAGTCCCTGATGTTCCCACTTCAGCTGAATAGGACTGAAAGTGAAGTTAGTAAAGAATTTGCATTATAAGGTTGCATCAGTATGCAGTGAGATGGAAACATTTAGGAATGAGCAAAGCACAGGGGTCTGGAATGGACAGTGGGACAGTAGTTGAATTCTAGGAGTCAGAGTAGGGCGTCTCTATGAGCATCCTAAACTTTTTTTTTAACCTTTTCCTAATAACAAGAAGAAGAATAACAGTAAAGGCAAAAGAGGTAGCAACATGAGAGGATGAAAAAAAAGTCAAAAGTTTACTAAGACCAAGGCTCTACAAATACATATGTTGAGATAGTTTACCAGCTGGTAAAGAAAGAAAAGTTCAGAGAGTTGAACAAGTATCCACTTCAAGGCTGATCTAGTCCCACATTTCAGTCACTCAATCTTAAATATTGATTTAAAAAAATATAATTGGGCATTTAGGTTGAACTTTCATGTTAATTGCAATGTTAGTTTTGATAAACACTGTAGGACAGTTGGACAGACAACTCTTTCCCATGTTTTCCCTTCTCCTTCTCTGTCACCCTTTTCCTACCCAAGCAACATGTATTAAACTTAAGAAAAAAAGCATTCATTTGCTATCCTAATACTTGCTACTTTCAAATTTCCAACTCTTATCAGGGTTACTCAGTAATTTTAATATTTTTGAATTATCGCAGTAAGGAGTAATTTGAAGGTGACTTGCAGAGGAAAATGTGGCTAATGAGAAGGTAGACAGTAGTTAGATTTCTATAATTAGCAATGATTTCAGTAATCTTCTACTCTGTAGGAGATTTGAGTCAGATGATAAGTTGAAAATCACGTATTCTAAAAGAAAATTGGGTCCTTCCTTAAGAGATTTTTCTATCTTCTAAATCAAGTGTGGTTTCATGCCTTGGGATTTCCCTGGTGGTGCAGTGGTTAAAAATTCACCTGTCAGGGCAGGGGACATGGGTTCGATCCCCGGTCCGGGAAGATCCCACATGAAGTGGAGCAACTAAGCCCGTGCACCACAACTATTGAGCCTGCGCTCTAGAGCCTGCGAGCCACAACTACTGAGCCCGTGTGCCGCAACTACTGAAGCCCGCACACCTAGAGCTCGTGCTCTGCAACAAGAGAAGCCACCACAATGAGAACCCTGTGCACCATAACGAAGAGTAGACCCCACTCGCCGCAACTAGAGAAAGCCCGTGCGCAGCAACAAAGACCCAACGCAGCCAAAAAAAAAAAAAAGGTCCCAAGTTGTCAGTTGTCAGTAGGGGGGTGGTAGAGTGAATGTAGCAAATATTGATTTTTGCTTTTGTGATATTTAAATGGTAGCTTTTATTCATGGGAATGATCTTGACATGTAAGTAAACAGGTAATAGTTTGATCAAGTTTATCACCATGTAGTTTCCTCTAGGCACCGCTTAACAGCAAAGAACAGTCATTTATTTTTCAACCCCAATGTTGACTGTAAGTTCATTCAACCAACATTTAGGCTCACAGAAGCCATTTGTCTCCAGAGCCGTGGTTATCACTACGTGCTTAAGTTGCCTCTTCGGGAACATGTCATTCTTACTCTGGCCTCTGTTCAGTTATTCATTCAGCAAATATTCATCTCTTGTGCTAAGCCCAAGAGAAGCAGAGATAGGAATACAGAGTCCTATCTCCTGTGGGCCTCATGGATTAGCTGGGAGACACAGGAGCATTCAGAGTGCTATGGAAACACAGGGAAGCAGTGAGTGAATAATTAGGTAAGTGGTGGGAGGGGGCGGTCAGAAATGGTTTCCATAAAAGATGGACAAAAAAGGCAATGAGTGTGATGGTGGAGAGAGATGAACATGTGTGTAGTCTACCCTGAAAATTACACCTGAGGGTGGGAGGAGGTGAGGATGCAGAGGTCTGTGTCATGGAAGAGCTGGCCTTTGCCCTCGAAACTTTGGGGAGACAGGATTTCAAGCAGGAGAGTAATATGATTGAGTTTTCATGTAGAGATCAGTTGGGACAAAGGATTGGAGGTGGGCTGGTCTGGAGGGAAGGCTGAGGCTGAGGCTTGCAATATTCCAGGTGTGAGGTGCTGGAGCCCCAGCTGAGGAAAGAGAGATGAGAAGAAGGACAGTTTTACTCCTTGAATCTTTTTTTAGAGTTCAGAAGAGCCAGGAATGATGAGCAATAATCTGAACCTGGAGATCCTAGATTGGTCTGAACAAGCCCATGATGAATGTCTGATCTCATGCAGACAAAGATTCTAATGGGAGGGAAATAAACAAAAAAAATGCAAAAAAAAAAAATTGGAAGGTCAAGGTAACTGACCTTGGAGTAGGAAGACGCTAGGACCACTCAAGTTAGGCAGTTACTATGGAGTTGGGGAGGTGCCATTCAAACTCTAACAAGACAAAAAGCACTGCTTTAGTAGTGATGAGGTAAGCATCCTGCACCCCAGAGCAAGCCCAGAGATGAGGCTTAAATCTGGGAATCCAAGCAGGGAAGCAGATGCCGGGTTCTCTAACTCAGGAGACCAGAAGGAGGGGGCTGGCTGGTTGCCCCGCAGGGCCAGGTCCTGCCCAGAAGTACTTTCCTTGAAAAAGCAAGACTTGGGAGAAAACTTATCTCTGAATCAGAAAATGGCAACTGAGTGGGTGAAGCCCCATTCTGTCTCCAAAGAACGGTCACCTCATCCATTCTTAAAATGGGGCCCAATGAATGTTTCAAGAGCTGAGCAATAAAGTTTGTAGCTTTTCCTTTGGGGAAGAAACAGTGAGGGGGTGGAACAGTGGGGCAGGCTCATTGTCTCTTCCATGGTCAGAGGTAGAAGCATGGGGACAGTGACAGAGCATGTTCCTTTCACACAGCCATCTCCAACACTGGACACAGTGACTCTGGAGGCTTTGAAACAACCAAGGGGAAGCATGGCAAGGATTCTTGCTCTGGAGAGAAATTGCAGACTGGGAGTCCTGAGAATGTTGGTTGTAGTTAGACATGTCGGAGTGGGGGAAATCTTCTGGGAAGAATGTTTCATGATGGGAAGGGAAGCGTATGGAGGATGGAATATGGGGTCTCACCGATAGTTAAGTGACAGACCAAAGAAGTGGTATCTAGAGAGCTAAGTAAAACAGGAAAAAGCATTGTCATTGAACCCATGAGAGGAGTAGGTGCTAAAAAGCAGGGGACCATGGATAGGGTCAAGAGCTGCAGACATCAGGTCACGTAGGTTCCAAAAGTGCTCACTGACGTTTTCGGGCTTCCCTGGTGGCGCAGTGGTTGAGAGTCCGCCTGCCAATGCAGGGGACACGGGTTCGTGCCCCGGTCCGGGAAGATCCCACATGCCGCGGAGCGGCTGGGCCCATGAGCCATGGCCGCTGAGCCTGCGTGTCCGGAGCCTGTGCTCCGCAATGGGAGAGGCCACAACAGTGAGAGGCCCGCATACGGCAAAAAAAAAAAAAAAAAAAAAAAAAAGTGCTCACTGAAGTTTTCAAGTTGGGGCCACAGATAGCTGGTAGTGTCCATGGATAGTTGGGGGAGGAAGACAGTTCTATGCACACAAAAGGAAAGGAGAGAGGAAAAGGCTGAAAATGCAGGGCTCAGTGGGGCTAAAAGGAGGAAAGTTTGGAGATGCTGGCAAAGGTGGGAGGGAGCCAGAGCTCCAGGTGAGCTGGAGCTTCAGGTGAGCAGCCCCTTTCCCACCTGACATCTGTGCTGCTCCGTACTTCCAACTCTTTACCGGCCAACTCCTGCTCATCTTATATGTCTCTTTCTCAAATAACATTCCCCAGAAGCCTCAATCTCAATTAAGTGCATCTATTTTATTGTTTCATCACTTCCTAAATCTATTCTTGAATTTCAGAGCACTTGTCACCATTGGCAGCTACATGTTTTTCTTCATGTTTATTTGTTTAATGCTTGTCTCTCCTCTTAGACTGAAAGCCACATGAGGGCAGGGATCCTGTCTGGTTTTCCTCATAATTGTGTTTTTAGCACTTAACCTGGTGTCTGTCATGCACATAGTAAACGTTCAGTAAATAATATTTGTCAAATCTGTTGGTGAAGTTTCTTGGACTATTCCTGTCTACTGAAAGATACTTAACCTTTCATTTTGTGGTTGAGGAACAAAGGTATATTTGTGAACTCTTTATGAGGATAGTATAAGCTACCATTTTTATTTATTTTTTATTTTTCGGTACGTGGGCCTCTCACCGCTGCAGCCTCTCCTGTTGCAGAGCACAGGCTCCGGACGTGCAGGCTCAGCGGCCATGGCTCACGGGCCCAGCCGCTCCGCGGCATGTGGGATCTTCCCGGACCGGGGCACGAACCCGTGTCCCCTGCATGGGCAGGCGGACTCCCAACCACTGCGCCACCAGGGAAGTCCAAAGCTACCAGTTTTAGGATGTAGGGGAAGTACTCCTTTAAAAAAAATTTTTTTAAAACATCTTTATTGGGAGTATAATTGCTTTACAATGTTGTGTTAGTTTCTGCTGTATAACAAAATGAATCAGCTATACGTATGCGTATATCCCCATATCCCCTCCCTCGTGCATCTCCCTCCCACCCTCCCTATCCCACCCCTCTAGGTGGTCACGAAGCACCGAACTGATCTCCCTGTGCTATGTGGCTGCTTCCCACTAGCTATTTTACATTTGGTAGTGTATATATGTCAGCGCTACTCTCTCACTTCGTCCCAGCTTACGCTTCCTCCTCCCCGTGTCTTCAAGTCCATTCCCTACGTCTGCGTCTTTATTCCTGTCCTGCCCCTAGGTTCTTCATGACCTTTTTTTTAAGATTCCGTATATATGTGTTAGCATACGGTATTTGTTTTTCTCTTTCTGACTTACTTCACTCCGTATGACAGACTCTAGGTCCATCCACCTCACTACAAATAACTCAATTTCATTTATTTTTATGGCTGAGTAATATTCCATTGTATATATATATGTGCCACATCTTCTTTATCCATTCATCTGTCTATGGACACTTAGGTTGCTTCCATGTCCTGGCTATTGTAAATAGTGCTGCAGTGAACATTGTGGTACATGACTCTTCTTGAGTTATGGTTTTCTACCATATAGCCTGAGAAAACCATAATTCAGAAGGAGACATGTACCACAGTGTTCACTGCAGGGGAAGTAGTCTGGAGTTTTGAATGCAGCAGTTGAGCTTCACTGTGATCTGTGTCCCGAGAGATGAGGAGCTGGGAAAATACCTGGACGTGGCTCTTGACCACTTAGTGCAGCCCAGGGCTGGCTTCGTTCAAGGATCCCGGGCTGAACTTCCCGAGGTGCTTGGAGCTCAGGGTGGTTCAGGTTTGCCTGGATCTTGTGGAGCCGTAAGATCTCCAGCAAACCTTCCAGAACCATGCCAGATACGTGAGCATTGATGCCTGTGCTGTGCTATTCACGCTCCTGGGGGCCTGGGGGGTCCTCAGCTAGATGATGCACAACCCTCACTCCCACAGGATTTCAAGTCTAGTGAGGACTTAGTGTAGTGGAGAAAGAGGTGAGAGAGCATTGATTGCTACTACATCATTCTTTCATACCAACTCTCATTGGCTTCGCTATAATGACCTTAGAGTCATTCTGAGCTCTATTCAAAACTCTGGAGCACATTTGGCTGCAACATATGCAATCAGTGCCTGCCATGGGAACTGGCTCCCTTTAAACTCAAAATTAATTATAGGCATTTCTATTTCCAATAACCAAAATGGGTAATCAGACCTGATTAACTGGTATTTAATCAATGCTTCTTTTTTTCCGCGATTCCTTCCCTATGTACAGTGGTAAGTAAGTGAAGATAATTTTGAATCTGAGAAGATTAGAAACCCTTGGGAGTCTGGTGAGAACCATTCTGACATCATGCCTGGGGATTTGATCTGTGGTTTCTACTTCTGGTAATGATGCATGGTGGATATGTACCCATCTCTCTCACTGTGCTCCAAACCCATTCCCGCCTGGCTTGGTGGTTTTCATGTATTCTATGCCAGAGGCTGTACTAAGATATGCCAGAGGCTGTACTAAAACATGCAAATCCTTTTTCTCAAGTGGTTACGCACGGGATGAGTCTTGATTCTTGCTGTCTGCCTTGTTTAGGCTTCAGTTGAGTTGCATTTAGTTTAGTTTACACATTGTCTATGATTGGTTAAAAGATCCTTTCCATCTAAGCTGAATTTTCACCACTACTCGCTGGTAGGTAAAGTTTAGTTTGTTCAGTTGTGGTGATAGAAGGGGAAAAACAGGAGCTTATGCCATACCACCTCAAAAGCAATATCAAAATGTTGCTACGTTGGCCCCCAGGGATGGAGATGATCCTGTGAAGAAAGTTATTATATTGTAGCTGCCATCTAAAACGTTAGTTACAGTTTTCTTTATGAGGAGTGATATTAGTTTTCCTCTTATCCACCCCTGAGTCAGTCTGGGTCCTCTAGCGTCTTCATGGTGTACCAGGTCTTCCCAATGTCCCCAAAGTAAACAGGACATAGGAGTAGCGTCTGTGCACAGATGGACCACTCTGTATCTCCAGTGGCTCCCAAGAGCCCATCTTTTTTCGCAATATCATGGAACTCCATGGAGTAGGAAACCTGATGGGGTTAAGGAATATATTGGTTACAGAAAACAGGTCACCTTTTTATGACTGGTAATAGTAATGCTGCACCTTCAAGGTACTTCTGGTCAAGTTTGAGGCACTCCTCAATGTGACAACATAATGTAGCATATTTTTAACCTGGCACTCTTTCTGTGATCATCCTGTCCCTCCTTTCATCACCTTGATAGAAGTCTTCAAGTGCTCGGAAGTTCTAAAGAAGTGTCCTTTTTTTTTTTGATAACTTATTTATTTATTTTTGGCTGCGTTGGGTCTTCATTGCTGCACGTGGGCTTTCTCTAGTTGCGGCGAGCGGGCCCTACTCTTTGTTGCGTGGGCTTCTCATTGCGGTGGCTTCTCGTTGCAGAGCATGGGCTCTAGGCATGTGGGCTTCAGTAGTTGTGGCACGTGGGCTCAGTAGTTGTGGCTCATGGGCTCTAGAGTGCAGGCTCAGTAGTTGTGGCGCGCGGGCTTAGTTGCTCCGCGGCATGTGGGATCTTCCGGGACCAGGGCTTGAACCAATGTCCCCTGCATTGGCAGGCGGATTCTTAACCACTGCGCCACCAGGGAAGCCCTAAAGAAGTGTCCTTTGTAAGAGCAGAGCTATCACTGAAATGATGCCACCAGGTTTGGTTATGATATTTCCTTTTTTAAAAAAATTAATTATTGAGATATAGTTGATTTATAATATATTAATTACAGGTGTACAACATAGTGATTCAAGACTTTTATAACTGGAATATACTCCATTTATAGTTATTATAAAATATTGGCTATGTTCCCTGTGCTGTACAATATATCCTTGTAGCTTGTTATTTTATACACAGTAAATTTGTACCTCTTAGTCCCCTACTCCTATCCTGCCCCTTCCCCCTTCTCTCTCCTCACTGGTAACCACTAGTTTGTTCTCTATATGTGTGACTCTGTTTCTTTATTGCTATTTTCACTAGTTTGTTTTTTTTTTGCGGTACGCGGGCCTCTCACTGTTGTGGCCTCTCCCATTGCAGAGCACAGGCTCCGGACGTGCAGGCTCAGTGGCCATGGCTCACAGGCCCAGCTGCTCCGCGGCATGTGGGATCTTCCCAGACCGGGGCACGAACCCATGTCCCCTGCATCAGCAGGCGGACTCTCAACCACTGCGCCACCAGGGAAGCCCTGTTTTGTTTTTTCAGATTCAACATGTGAGTGATAACATACAGTATTTGCCTTTCTCTGTCTGACTTATTTCAGTAAGTGTAATACCCTCCAAGTCCATCCATGTTACTGCAAAATTTCATTCTTTTTATGATATTTCTTATGCCATTGTTAGAGCCACTGCAGGTATGGTTTCTTTTTTTTTTTTTTTAACATCTTTATTGGAGTATAATTGCTTTACAATGGTATGTTAGTTTCAGCTTCACAACAAAATGAATCAGTTATATATATACATATATTCCCATATCTCTTCCCGCTTGTGTCTCCCTCCCTCCCACCCTGCCTATCCCACCCCTCCAGGCGGTCACAAAGCACCGAGCTGATCTCTCTGTGCTATGCGGCTGCTTCCCACTAGCTAACTACCTTACTTTTGGTAGTGTATATATGTCCATGCCTCTTTATCGCTTTGTCACCGTTTACGCTTCCCCCTCCCCATAGCCTCAAGTCCATTCTCTAGTAAGTCTGTGTCTTTATTCCTGTTTCACCCCTAGGTTTTTCATGACATTTTTTTTTTAAATTCCATATATATGTGTTAGCATACGGTATTTGTCTCTCCCTTTCTGACTTACTTCACTCTGTATGACAGACTCTAGGTCTATCCACATCATTACAAATAGCTCAATTTCGTCTCTTTTTATGGCTGAGTAATATTCCATTGTATATATGTGCCACATCTTCTTTATCCATTCATCCGATGATGGACACTTAGGTTGTTTCCATCTCTGGGCTATTGTAAATAGAGTTGCAATGAACATTTTGGTACATGACTCTTTTTGAATTATGGTTTTCTCAGGGTATATGCCCAGTAGTGGGATTGCTGGGTCATATGGTAGTTCTATTTGTAGCTTTTTAAGGAACCTCCATACTGTTCTCCACAGTGGCTGTATCAATTTACATTCCCACCAACAGTGTAAGAGGGTTCCCTTTTCTCCACACCCTCTCCAGCTTTTATTGTTTCTAGATTTTTTGATGATGGCCATTCTGACTGGTGTGAGATGATATCTCATTGTAGTTTTGATTTGCATTTCTCTAATGATTAGTGATGTTGAGCATTCTTTCATGTGTTCGTTGGCACTCTGTATATCTTCTTTGGAGAAATGTCTATTTAGGTCTTCTGCTCATTTTTGGATTGGGTTGTTTGTTTTTTTGTTATTAAGCTGCATGAGCTGCTTATAAATTTTGGAGATTAATCCTTTGTCCGTTGCTTCATTTGCAAATATTTTCTCCCATTCTGAGGGTTGTCTTTTGGTCTTGTTTATGGTTACCTTTGCTGTGCAAAAGCTTTTAAGTTTCATTAGGTCCCATTTGTTTACTTTTGTTTTTATTTCCATTTCTCTAGGAGGTGGGTCAAAAAGGACCTTGCTGTGATTTATGTCATAGAGTGTTCTGCCTATGTTTTCCTCTAAGAGTTTGATAGTCTCTGGCCTTACATTTAGGTCTTTAATCCATTTTGAGCTTATTTTTGTGTATGGTGTTAGGGAGTGATCTAATCTCATACTTTTACATGTAGCTGTCCAGTTTTCCCAGCACCACTTATTGAAGAGGCTGTCCTTTCTCCACTGTACATTTCTGCCTCCTTTGTCAAAGATAAGGTGACCATATGTGCGTGGGTTTATCTCTGGGCTTTCTATCCTGTTCCATTGATCTATCTTTCTGTTTTTGTGCCAGTACCATACCGTCTTGATAACTGTAGCTTTGTAGTATAGTCTGAAGTCTGGGAGCCTGATTCCTCCAGTTCCTTCTTTCGTTCTCAAGATTGCTTTGGCTATTCGGGGTCTTTTGTGTTTCCATACAAATTGTGAAATTTTTTGTTCTAGTTCTGTGAAAAATGCCAGTGGTAGTTTGATAGGGATTGCATTGAATCTATAGATTGCTTTGGGTAGTAGAGTCATTTTCACAATGTTGATTCTTCCAATCCAAGAACATGGTATATCTCTCCATCTATTTGTATCATCTTTAATTTCTTTCATCAGTGTCTTATAATTTTCTGCATACAGATCTTTTGTCTCCTTAGGTAGGTTTATTCCTAGATATTTTATTCTTTTTGTTGCAGTGGTAAATGGGAGTGTTTTCTTGATTTCACTTTCAGATTTTTCATCATTAGTATATAGGAATGCCAGAGATTTCTGTGCATTAATTTTGTATCCTGCCACTTTACCAAATTCATTGATTAGCTCTAGTAGTTTTCTGGTAGCATCTTTAGGGTTCTCTATGTATAGGATCATGTCATCTGCAAACAGTGATAGCTTTACTTCTTCTTTTCCGATTTGGATTCCTTTTATTTCCTTTTCTTCTCTGATTGCTGTGGCTAAAACTTCCAAAACTATGTTGAATAAGAGTGGTGAGAGTGGGCAACCTTGTCTTGTTCCTGATCTTAGTGGAAATGCTTTCAGTTTTTCACCATTGAGGATGATGTTTGCTGTGGGCTTGTCATATATGGCCTTTATTATGTTGAGGAAAGTTCCCTCTATGCCTACTTTCTGCAGGGTTTTTATCATAAATCGCTGTTGAATTTTGTCAAAAGCTTTCTCTGCATCTATTGAGATGATCATATGGTTTTTCTCCTTCAGTTTGTTAATATGGTTTATCACATTGATAGATTTGCGTATATTGAAGAATCCTTGCATTCCTGGAATAAACCCCACTTGATCATGGTGTATGATCCTTTTAATGTGCTGTTGGATTCTGTTTGCTAGTATTTTGTTGAGGATTTTTGCATCTATGTTCATCAGTGATATTGGCCTGTAGTTTTCTTTCTTTGTGACATCCTTGTCTGGTTTTGGTATCAAGGTGAAGGCCTCGTAGAAGGAGTTTGGGAGTTTTCCTCCCTCTGCTATATTTTGGAAGAGTTTCAGAAGGATAGGTGTTAGCTCTTCTCTAAATGTTTGATAGAATTCGCCTGTGAAGCCATCTGGTCCTGGGCTTTTCTTTGTTGGAAGATTTTTAATCACAGTTTCAATTTCAGTGCTTGTGATTGGTCTGTTCATATTTTCTATTTCTTCCTGATTCAGTCTTGGCAGGTTGTGCATTTCTAAGAATTTGTCCATTTCTTCCAGATTGTCCATTTTATTGGCATAGAGTTGCTTGTAGTAATCTCTCATGATCTCTTTTATTTCTGCAGTGTCAGTTGTTACCTCTCCTTTTTCATTTCTAATTCTATTGATTTGAGCCTTCTCCCTTTTTTTCTTGATGAGTCTGGCTAGTGGTTTATCTATTTTGTTTATCTTCTCAAAGAACCAGCTTTTAGTTTTATTGATCTTTGCTATTGTTTCCTTCATTTCTTTTTCATTTATTTCTGATCTGATTTTTATGATTTCTTTCCTTCTGCTAGCTTTGGGGTTTTTTTGTTCTTCTTTCTCCAATTGCTTGAGGTGCAAGGTTAGGTTGTTTATTCGAGATGTTTCCTGCTTCTTAAGGTGGGCTTGTATTGCTATAAACTTCCCCCTTAGAACTGCTTTTACTGCATCCCACAGGTTTTGGGTCATTGTGTCTCCATTGTCATTTGTTTCTAGGTATTTTTTGATTTCCTCTTTGATTTCTTCAGTGATCACTTCATTATTAAGTAGTGTATTGTTTAACCTCCATGTGTTTGTATTTTTTACAGATCTTTTCCTGTAATTGATATCTAGTCTCATGGCGTTGTGGTCAGAAAGAATACTTGATACAATTTCAATTTTCTTCAATTTACCAAGGCTTGATTTGTGACCCAAGATATGATCTATCCTGGAGAATGTTCCATGAGCACTTGAGAAAAATGTGTATTCTGTTGTTTTTGGATGGAATGTCCTATAAATATCAATTAACTCCATCTCGTTTAATGTATCATTTAAAGCTTGTGTTTCCTTATTTATTTTCATTTTGGATGATCTGTCCATTGGTGAAAGTGGGGTGTTAAAGTCCCCTACTATGAATGTGTTACTGTCGATTTCCCCTTTTATGGTTGTCAGTATTTGCCTTATGTATTGAGGTGCACCTATGTTGGGTGCATAAATATTTACAATTGTTATATCTTCCTCTTGGATCAATCCCTTGATCATTATGTAGTGTCCTTCTTTGTCTCTTCTAATAGTCTTTGTTTTAAAGTCTATTTTGTCTGATATGAGAATTGCTACTCCAGCTTTCTTTTGGTTTCCATTTGCATGAAATACCTTTTTCCATCCCCTTACTTTCAGTCTGTATGTGTCTCTAGGTCTGAAGTGGGTCTCTTGTAGACAGCAAATATATGGGTCTTGTTTTTGTATCCATTCAGCCAATCTGTGTCTTTTGGTGGGAGCATTTAGTCCATTTACATTTAAGGTAATTATCGATATGTGTGTTCCTATTCCCATTTTCTTAATTGTTTTGGGTTCGTTATTGTAGGTCCTTTCCTTCTTTTTCTTGCCTAGAGAAGTTCCTTTAGCAGTTGTTGTAGAGCTGGTTTGGTGGTGCTGAACTCTCTCAGCTTTTGCTTGTCTGTAAAGGTTTTAATTTCTCCATCAAATCTGAATGAGATCCTTGCTGGGTAGAGTAATCTTGGTTGCAGGTTTTTCTCCTTCATCACTTGCAATATGTCCTGCCACTCCCTTCTGGCTTGCAGAGTTTCTGCTGAAAGATCAGCTGTTAACCTTATGGGGATTCCCTTGTGTGTTATTTGTTGTTTTTCCCTTGCTGCTTTTAATATGTTTTCTTTGTATTTAATTTTTGACAGTTTGATTAATATGTGTCTTGGTGTATTTCTCCTTGGATTTTTCCTGTATGGGACTCTCTGTGCTTCCTGGACTTGATTAACTATTTCCTTTCCCATATTAGGGAAGTTTTCAACTATAATCTCTTCAAATATTTTCTCAGTCCCTTTCTTTTTCTCTTCTTCTTCTGGAGCCCCTATAATTCGAATGTTGGTGCGTTTAATGTTGTCCCAGAGGTCTCTGAGACTGTCCTCAGTTCTTTTCATTCTTTTTTCTTTATTCTGCTCTGCAGTAGTTATTTCCACTATTTTATCTTCCAGGTCACTTATCCGTTCTTCTGCCTCAGTTATTCTGCTATTGATCCCATCTAGAGTACTTTTAATTTCATTTATTGTGTTGTTCATCGTTGCTTGTTTCATCTTTAGTTCTTCTAGGTCCTTGTTAACTGATTCTTGCAATTTGTCCATTCTGTTGTCCATTGTATCTCCAAGATTTCGGATCAACCTTACTATCATTATTCTGAATTCTTTTTCAGGTAGACTGCCTATTTCCTCTTCATTTGTTAGGTCTGGTGGGTTTTTATCTTGCTCCTTCATCTGCTGTGTGTTTTTCTGTCTTTTCATTTTGCTTATCTTACTGTGTTTGGGGTCTCTTTTTTTTCAGGCTGAAGGTTCGTAGTTCCTGTTGTTTTTTGTGTCTGTCCCCAGTGGCTAAGGTTGGTTCAGTGGGTTGTGTAGGCTTCCTGGTGGAGGGTACTAGTGCCTGTGTTCTGGTGGATGAGGCTGGATCTTGTCTTTCTGGTGGGCAGGTCCACGTCTGGTGGTGTGTTTTGGGGTGTCCTTAGACTTATTATGATTTTGGGCAGCCTCTCTGCTAATGGGTGGGGTTGTGTTCCTGTCTTGCTAGTTGTTTGGCATAGGCTGTCCAGCACTGTAGCTTGCTGGTCGTTGAGTGAACCTGGGTGCTGGCGTTGAGATGGAGATCTCTCCGAGATTTTTGCTTTTGATATTATGTGCAGCTGGGAGGCCTCTTGTGGACCAGTGTCCTGAAGTTGGCTCTCCCAGCTCAGAGGCACAGCACTGACTCCTGGCTGCAGCACCAAGAGCCTTTCATCCACAGGGCTCCTTAATTTGGGATGATTCGTTGTCTATTCAAGTATTCCACAGATGCAGGGTATATCAAGTTGATTGTGGAGCTTTAATCCGCTGCTTCTGAGGCTGCTGGGAGAGATTTCCCTTTCTCTTCTTTGTTCTCACAGTTCCCAGGGGCTCAGCTTTAGATTTGGCCCCGCCTGTGCGTGTAGGTCGCCGGAGGGCGTCTGTTCTTTGCTCAGACAGGACGGGGTTAAAGGAGCCGCTGATTCGGAGGCTCTGGCTCACCCAGGCCGGGGGGTAGGGAGGGTCACGGAGTGCGGGGCGGGCCTGCAGCGGCAGAGGCCGGCGTGACGCTGCAGCCTGAGGCGAGCCGAGCGCTCTCCCGGGGGAGCCGTCCCCGGATCCCGGGACCCTGGCAGTGGCGGGCTGCACAGGCTCCCCGGAAGGGCGTGTGGCTAGTGACCTGTGTTCGCACACAGGCCTCCTGGCTGCGGCAGCAGCGGCCTTAGCGTCCCATGTCCGTCTCTGGGCTCCGCACTCTTAGCCGCGGCTCGCGCCCGTCCCTGGAGCTCTCTCAAGCAGCGTTCTTAATCCCCCCCTCGTGCACCAGGAAACAAAGAGGGACGTAAAAGTCTCTTGCCTCTTCGGCAGGTCCAGACCCCTCCCCGGACTCTCTCCCGGCCAGCCGCGGCGCACCAACGCCCTGCAGGCTGTGTTCACGCCGCCAACCTCAGTCCTGTCCCGGCGCTCCGACAAAAGCCGGAGCTTCAGCTCCCAGCCCCACCCGCCCCGACGGGCGAGCAGACAAGCCTCTCGGCTGGTGAGTGCCGGTCGGCCCCGATCCTCTGCGCTGGACTCTGTCCGCTTTGCCCTCCGCACCCCTGTTGCTGTGCTCTCCTCCGCGGCTCCCAAGCTCCCCCACTCCGCCTCCCGAAGTCTCCACCCGCGAAGGGGCTTCCTAGTGTGTGGACACTTTTCCTCCTTCACAGCTCTCTCCCGCTGGTGCAGGACCCGTCCCTATCCTTTTGTCTCTGTTTAGTTTTTTCTTTTGCCCTAACCAGGTACGTGGGGGGTTCCTTGCCTTTTGGGAGGTCTGAGGTCTTCTGCCAGCGTTCAGTAGGTGCTCCGGAGGAGTTCACAATTTATCTTCTTAAACAGATTCTCAACCGAGTTCTTGAGATACTCCAAGGTCTTGTTGATCTCCTTGTAGTTGTTCTCATACATATCTGCCTGCTCCATGGTCCTCTTTAGTTTCTCCAGGTATGGTTTCTTATGTGGTTCAGGTTGAGTAAAGCTCTCCCCTGATACAAATTTCCCAATTTGTAGAGTTTCTGCAGTGAATATTAGAACGTAGTTTTTTCCTTCTCATACAGTATGCTTTTGAACC
This sequence comes from Lagenorhynchus albirostris, assembly GCF_949774975.1. Classification (NCBI taxonomy): domain Eukaryota; kingdom Metazoa; phylum Chordata; class Mammalia; order Artiodactyla; family Delphinidae; genus Lagenorhynchus; species Lagenorhynchus albirostris. Next base: position 180,674,024 of record NC_083095.1, read on the forward strand.
ACTTTCTTGTACCATAGGTTTTGATTTAGAAAATGCAGGCAAACTTTTAATACTAGCACAAGTAAGATAGAAATGAAAAAGTGTATGTTTTTGCTACCAAATCCCCCAAAACATATTACTCCGATCCAAGCTTGTGAATCAAGGTACTGGTGCTTCTTGATGATATTTTATGGCATTTATATTGTATATGGTAACCCTGGCCACTGTACAACAGATAAAGTTGAAAATCTCAAGGGCTGAACACAACAGAAGTTTATTTCTTGGTCATATAATGTGTGTTTCTGATTAGTGGGTGGTACCCCTCCAGGCAATGATTTGGAAACTCAGCTTTCTTTCATCTTGTGGCTTTGCCATTTCTGATACAAGGCTTCCAAGTTACCATGAATGGAGAAGGGGCATGAAGGATTGATGATGCTTAAGGACCATGGCACACATCACTGACTCACATTTCCTTGGGCAGAATTCAGTCACATGTGAGAAAACTGAGACTGGGGTCCAGCTGTGTGCCCAGATGAAAGAGGACACAGTTGTGGTCCATGGCTAGCTCATCTCTGTCACAATTGTTTCCTCTTCTCCTTTACAGCCTTTCCATTCCTTTGCAATTTGCCTTTTTCACTTCTGCAATGTGAAGTTTTGCGGTATAGCCCACGTGTTGGAAATTTATGAAAGCATCTAAAAATACACAACCCTGTCAAATTTTATGAATTTTAAACTATGTGGATTTTTAAAGTGTGACTTAGTAAATATTAGCAGAATCTCATTTAATGTGTAAAATTTGAAAAAATAAAATATACCAAATTTTAAAATCATCTGAATTATGTAATTTCAAAGCTGGCTGGCCAAGCAAATTATAAAGTATTTATGCCCTTGACAGTTGGAGGTTCCACCTTACCTGATACCAGAAATACCCACCATCCCTAGTAGGTATAACGTGAATCATAAAATTCCTTCTGTGCGTTAGAATCTCTGATGATGGTTTTAATGACTGATGTGCTGGCCTTAAACTTGGGTTATAGGCTCCTTGTTCTGGCTCCTGCACCTTGGGGAGTGTCACTCTGGCAAGAGGTCCTTAGGGCCCAGGGTACCTGCCAATCTGGAGCCCATGCCCCCTGTGCTCCAGGTCCTGGGGACCTTGGCATGCCTGCTCAGATGACCCCCAAGTTCACTTCCAAGGTCTGTGCACACCTGCACTGGCAGTTCCCTTGAGGGTTGGGAAGCATGGTGGATGTAGGCATCCCTAAACCTGAGGTTGGCCCAAGGGGTGGCTGTTTGCAGAGGAGTGTGGTTGAGCTCTGACATCAGCCAGGGCTGTCCACAGCCTGCCCACCATACTGTTCATGGCCGGAACCCAGGAATAGAAGAAAAGGGGAGTGGGAGTGCAGGCTGGGGGCCCGGAGTCTTCCTATGCTGCTGTTTCCCATGTGAGACTCTGAGTAGCCCAAGAATTTTAAATTCACCCCAAGTCTCCAAGTCTGTTACGCAGTTATGTTTGTTAAGATAGGAAGCTTGAGCATTAACAGTTTATGAGCTTGATTTATTTATAAGTTTTTGTCTTCATGCATATGGGCCTCCATTTCTATTCACGTCCGGGCCCCATAGGTGTCAAGGGTCGACGTCATGCAGAACATGGAGCTGATGAGATAGGTCGCAGTCAAATGATGAAGATCTAGACACGTCATGCCAAGTAGCAACAGGGAGCTAACAGACATTTTCAAGAGTCACACGACGAGATGAGTTTTTATAAAAGACAACTCGGAGGGCAAGGTGAGGCATGAGCTGTGCCAGCCTTCAGGGTTAGGGTTAAGGGCTGTTGCAGACAATTAGGTCACAGAACAAGGCAGTGAACGTACAGGTGGAATGATGAGGAGGATCTGGATTTTTATGAGGTGGAATCAGGGAGCTTTGCTGATTCATAGGCTAATGGGTAGAATGGCAGAACGGGAGATGGAGAGTTAGAAAAACTCAGAGGAGGAACTGAGAGAGACGTAACTCTGCTGTCTGGGAAACTGTAAGGATGGTGATGCCATTGATGGAGATTGGAAGGCAGAGAGGGTTTTGGAGGAGAGTCAAGTTCAGGTTCAGGTACCGTACGTTGCAGTGGTGGGTGTGCAGCAGGCAGTGGATAGCGTGGAGCCACACTGGGCAGAGAGGCCAGAGCTGCACCTAGACCTTTGTCCTTCTTCACCCTCCAAGCCAGACACGTGTTGTAGCGTGAGAGTTGATCAACATGTCATACAAAACGAATGACCATTGTGACCACCTAGAGGGGTGGGTTAGGGAGCGTGGGAGGGAGACGCAAGTGGGAGGAGATATGGGGATGTATGTATATGTATGGCTGATTCACTTTGTTATACGCAGAAGCTAACACACCATTGCAAAGCAATTATACTCCAATAAAGATATTAAAAAAAAAAGACCAACATTAATGCTCCCTTAAACGAAACAGACTAAATGTTCGACTTAAGAATTTAAACTTAGTTTATGATAGACTCAACATTTTAGGTCATTCTAGTATTTCATATCACATGGAACTTCAGGGTGATTAAATTACCTGTCTAGACATGTTGCATTAAAATGGGATAAATCTGCATTTTCTTCCTTTGATATGACTGATTTGTAGAGCAAGACCTTTTCATCACAGACTTTTCCCCAGTGGTCAGTGACTTCTCTCTGCATTTTATTTATTCTTAATTTAAACCATTTTGTGTTGTAACCCTGTGAACTTCTATAACTATAAACCGTAATTGTCCCTCAGACATAACAGATAATGTTATGAAAGTAACATTGAATCAAAATGACTTTCACTGAGTCAGGTAAAGAACTCTAAATGATTTCTTTTAAAATTATAGGGCAGGTCATGTTCAGGAAAGAATCAAATATTAAGCAGAGGAATGACATTGGATCAGTGCCCAGATTCTTGAGAGACCATTGAAGCTGGTAACCTGGTTTCCCCTGAGCTTGAATAAACATCATGTCTGCTTAATATAGTATCCCTCACAGTAAGCTTAGTTCTTCAGATGCCTCCCTAAAGGACATTGGCAACACTGTAGTTTATAACTTGATTCTTTAGGGAATTTAGTCAGTGTTAACTATGTGAACCTTGGGGAACTATTGGGAAATATATATATATTTAAAGTTTTTCATCTAGAAGAATATAGATGATGATACTCTTGTGCCTAACTTATTATTGCTTAATTCACACATTTATTTCATACATTTATTCATAGTATTCTTCTATGTAAACCTCTTCTCCCAGGTTACAGTTGTTTACACCATAAGGGGCATTTTTTGCTATAGGTTTTATTACCTGAGGTTAGTATCTCAATGAAATATTTATTAATACTAATTAAAAATCTAAAGACATTATTTTAAGACATATAGACAAAATTACTGGAAAAAATACATTGGAATTACTAGTATGTGTACTGAATGGTGTGAATATGGATACTTTTTCTTTCTTTACACATACCCTGTATTTTCCAAAATTTCTTCAATGAACACATAATTCTTATATTTGGAACAAGGAAATATGTCTTGTTTTTTTTAAGGAAAAAGATGCATGAGGGTCATATATGGCTGAGGAACAGAGTGATGAGGTCATAAGAGGTCATATGAAGGCTCACGTGTGTGCACACTCATACATTCAGTAAAAGGAAATAATAAAGCCAAGAAAAAGGAAAAAAAGAGAGCAGCTGTCAATATCTTGCCATCCCTCTGAAATGGAAAGGAAGTTGGACTACAGAAAATACTTGCTTACTGTCTCTCTCTTTAAAATGTCACTGTCTAGCAGTCTTAACTAAGGATGTATTTGTGGCAGGTAGAGGCATCCATTGCTGCATAAGATACATCTTTTCTTTATAACTGGAAGAGTTACCATTACCACTTCTTTTTAGTATCATTAACGATTTAAGCATAGAGAAAAATGAAATGGCCATGAGCCTACAGTCCAACTTTGTCAAAACCTGGCATTTTGCTCGATCGCTTCAGATATTGTGTTGGTCTTGTCAAGTAGAATATTTACATCTTTATTGTGGGAAATGAGGGAAGACTTCAGGTGTGCCCTGATTGGAGGCTGTTGGCATGGGGACATTGTGGGCAGGCTAACCGGAAGTAGGGCCTCCTCTGATTGGTTAGGAGTGCATATTCGGCTTTCTTTGGTTGATCCTAAGTTGAAAACGGGACAAAAATTAGGGAAACTGTCAATTATTAATCAAGTCCTGGCCATTTAGGGCTGATTGTTACAGAAGTTGTTGTGTGACCTCCTGGATTGTCACTGAAGAAAGCTGTCCGGCTTCCTGCAAATCTGACTTAAAGCAGGCTGGCTTCCTGGGCTGTTTACTGGAGAGAAGGGGCTAGTTTCCTGGGCAGGTGGCTGTAGGTTGTGGGTAAGAGTTCTGTTTTTACATAAGGGCTGGCCATTGTCTGTTTGTATATTCAGTCTTTCATGATACTCAACCTCAAATTTATTCATGTTTACCCGATGAATGGTATTTCATTGTATAACTATGCAACAATTTACTTATCCATTCTTTGGCTGATAGACTTGGACCCAGCTTTTTACAACATCACGAACAGTGCTGCAATTAATATTCATGTCTGCTTGTAGAAGAAATACTTTTATTCAGTGCTTCATACCATGACTTTCCTGGTATTTATCTGCTTTCTGTTTGGGGGCCAGAAAGAAATGATGTTTTATAACTCGTGTCTTTCCCTTTGGTCAAATCTAATGTACTGTATACTTTAAGAGCTGAATCAAGGATTGCTAGAATTAGTAAACTTTGTCCATGACTTCCAGGGCCTACAGAGGTAGGCCAGCAAATCACATTTGCCTGGTGTTTAAATGTTCATGATTGAAAAAAAAATCACTTTTGCTCCTCTTTCTGCAAAAATACAAATTCTACCACCTCTTCTTCCTCTCTCTCTCTCCTCTTCATCTGGAATTAGTGGCAACTTCACCACTTCACCAGGATGGGAACCTCTTGACGCTAGCCATTATAAATAGCCTCCAGTGTTGCGTATTCGGGACATTATATCACATAAAGCTCACTCACTGGGAATGTTTACGGTCAAGGCCAGGTGACTAATAGATACTTAACTAGAAGTTAAATTAACCCCAAGTTCTAAGATGAGCCCCTGCTGTTGAGTACTTGTCAGCGTTGTTATTTTGTGTTTACCTTCTCCTTTAAAAGCTCTACTGTGTATTGAATATTAATATTGTAATACGACCTTTTACATGTATATGTTTTGTAGGATTTTTATAGCTTTTCTATTCACTCCAGGTGATCACTTAGTGGGCACTCATGTGAATAGTATTTATTTTAAAGAAATTGTAAAAAAATTTTTTTAAACATACCTGATAGAAAAAATATGACGTTTGATCCTTCCTTTTGTGATCAAGTTTTAAAAAGCCAATCTCTTAATTCACAAGCCTGTTCCCTTTGGTATATCCCACTGCCTCCCTTATTTTTTGCCTGGATTTAAAAACAAAAAGACACTTTCTAACAAGTCTTGCTGTCTCTGGGCTTACCCCCTTCAGTTTATTTTTCCAACTGTGATCAGAGTGATCTTTCTAAAATGAAAATTTAATTACCCCCTGTGTAAAATCCATTAAGGCTTCTTATCATCTGTAGGATAAAGTAACACCTGCTTAGTCTGATATGAAAGGCACTGAATGCATCCTCTCTAAGCCCCACACTGGCACTTTGCAGCACAGCTACACACCAGGCAGCCCTGTTCTTCACCTACACCCTGGGGTTCCCAAAGTTGCTGCAGGGTCCTAGACCCTTTGCCAGGAATAGCCTTCCTTCCCCTATTTATCTGACTAACTCACCCTTTAGGACTCAGAGTGCCTTGCTCTATGAAGCTGCTCCCTTGCCCACAGAATCAGGTCCCCTCCCCTCTCTTTTGTAATTAAGAACATGTTTGCCTCTCCCATTAGACTGTGTGCTCTTTGAGGGCAGGTACTGTCTTGCAATGCTAATCTCTTTCACTTTTTCAGTTGTGAATTAAGATTAAAAAAATGCGTACACATATATACGTGCGTACACACATATATATGCAGACATATACCTGACTCCTCTCTGCCACTTGTTTCTGAACTTGGACATGTGACTGAACCTCAAGCCTTCAGGTTCCTCATGAGGAAGTTGAGCTTAGTTAGGTGTGGGGATTTTGGAAGAGTCATTAGAAATCTCAACCAAAGATTCACCAAGAAAAGACTATTTCTCTTAACTCCCTTTTCTATCATTAGCACATCCAAAATACCTAACTTGGTAACTGTTGAGAAACTGGAGGGAAGAAAGGAGTGAAAGAGGAAGGACAGTGGGCAGGGAGGGAGGAAGGAAGGAAAAAGGGTGAAGGGAGGCAGCATGTGATGATGTGAGATGTTTCTTGAGATCTGCGTGGGCGAGGGGTTACCTAAACAATACGGAGTTCTATTGGAAAAGAGGGAAAAGGAGGAAACTCATACTGGGCAAGCAACTAATAGTATCCACACCAAAAATGTCTTGTGGGATACAAATGAATCCGATGTGCAGCCTGCCTCCAAGGAGCTTTCTCTCTAGTAAGGGAAATTAAAACATGTGTCTACACAAAATCACAAAGCAAGGGGTGAGCATTGTCTGGGGCAGTGGGCCTTCGGTAAAAGTCCATTGAGTGAACACATAAATGAGCAAATAGGCGTATGGATAAAGTTCTTAGGGAGGATGGGGAGAGGAACATTCTAGGTAGAGTGACGAGTGAAGAGGAATGCACGGAAGCTGAGATTAATCCAGTTTGGCCAAACAATTCAGTTTTGATGACTCACAGTGAGGATGGCTATGCCTCTATCGTTCCAAATTTTAACAAATTTAGGTACATATTATTTACTCATCTTGGCTTTTCTACTGTTAATGGTAGCCATCGAATACTATTGCTACCTCTCTAAAAGCTTAAAAATATATTCAGAGGTAGCCAAAAGAACATTAGTGACAGATAAGTATTATAACTCCAGTCTTGCTACATGCAATGTTGGGGGTAGGAGGAGAGCTCCCTGGAGTGGTGGTGGCAGAGTTGTCATAGCCTCGTTCCCTAATTAGGAGTGCAAGTTCCTTGACCAAAATAAACCAAAGGCTAAAGGAGGTGCTGAGATCAGCAGGCACAGCGAACCCTGAAATGTGACTGTGCCTGGCCCTGTGTGGAACTGCACCTTCTGCTTGTGCTGCTTAGAAGTCTAAATTCCTGTGGAGAAAGAACATTTTGCAGTCCTCAAACCCTAATGTTTAATGGTCACGACAGCTATCTTTGTGTGCTGCTCACAGGTCCTCGACAGAGGAGATAGAGTATGGCAGTGAGAAAGGGAAAAAATGTTTTCTGTTTTATAGACATTTAAAAAATGTTAAAGTGTAATAGCATCTTTTTCTTTCTAGTAACATTTTAAAATTTAAAGTAGATCTCTGAATCATTTTTTTGTGTGTATTATAAGCAATCATATAAAAGATAGTAAAAGGGGAAGTCCAATATATTTTTTAAATAGTATGAAAAAAACAATTTCCTGATCTTTATGAATTATCTCCTATTTCCAAATGTTCACCATTCATGTGGATTCTCTGGGGTAATTTAAATATAGAGTTTGATAAATGGAAAATACTCTTGTTAGACAATAGAATGAGAATCTATGAGATTCTAAGAGATTTATGTTGTCAGCTTTCAGTAACTACTGGTTACCTGCTGCTACATCTGGTATGAGGCTGTGTAATGGAGATAAAATAGTGCATAAACTTCCCTGACAGTGTCATTGGAGGGTCAGGAGAAGCAAGCAGGGTCTCACAGTTCTGGGCCATGTAGGTAAAGAGAGTGGTAAACACCCGTGTCTTCAGGATCTTGCAGGAGTGCGCTTAACCCAGTCTTCAGGGTCAAGGAAGGACCCTAGAAGGCCATTGAGTTAGAGTAAATCAAAGGGAAGGGCTGGAGGTCATGTTCTGGGACAGAAGAAACAGCATATGTGGAGGCTCAGAGGTGAGAGAAAACAGTATTTCAAGGGAGATGGCCAGGAGCTGTGAGAAAACGAAAGCAAAGCAAACCAAAATCCATCATGCACCCCACTTCCATATTCAGTGTGCCAAACACATATGGAATTTCTGAAACAGAAATAGCCTTCCTTGACTGATATTTCTTTTCTAAACCCATTGGTGAAACAAACAATTTTATTTTTTTGTTTTCATTTTTTACAATCGTGAACAGTGTTATGATGAGCAGCCCTGTATATATATCTCAGTACCTCTGTCCCATCATTTCTTCACAGTAAATTCTTAGAAGCAGAATTACCAGGTGAAACGCAAGCACGTCGTAAGACTTGCGACGAATTTTGCCGCACAGTTTTATTTATACTCCTGCTAATATGACAGAGTGGGCCTTTATCTGGATTTGATTCTCAGGTGTTTACTGCAGCTCTGTCTGCTTACTCAAACACATACTTTTAAAAATGTTAACCCACTGGAATTCCTTTTGGAGTATATTCTTTAGGACAAATTTTTTTTAATAGTTTAAAAAAATATTTTATTTTATTTATTTTTGGCTGCGTTGGGTCTTAGTTGCGGGGCAAGGGCTCATGGTTGCGGCTTCTCTCTAGTTGTGGCGTGCGGGTTTTCTCTTCTCTAGTTGTGGTGCGCAGGCTCCAGGGCGTGTGGGCTCTGTAGTTTGCAGCACATGGGCTCTCTAGTTGAGGCGTGTGAGCTCAGTAGTTGTGGCGCACAGGCTTAGTTGCCCCACAGCATGTGGGATCTTAGTTCCCCCACCAGGGATCGAACCCGTATCCCCTGCATTGCAAGGTGGATTCTTTACCACTGGACCCCCAGGGAAGTCCCTTAGTCAGAAATTTGTGAGAAATCTGTTATCTCATGTTTGTGGTTTTGTCACTGGCAAATCTTTTTTAAAAATGTAATTGGTTATTGCAGAGTTAAGATCCCTTTCCATGCCATTTGTAGGTAGCCTGTTGGGAGAAGCATGGAATGTCTGTGCTGGAATTCCTCAGGGAATTCAAAAGCCTCGGTCCACCAAGGAGGCCACCAGGTTCATGATGGAGGAAGCCACCTTGCCCAGGGTCACTCAGCCTCCAGGGCAAGAGTGAATTCTGTCTACAGTTCAGGTTTCTAAGTCTCCATCCTGTGCAGCTCCCCTAAACACCTGAAGTTTCGTCCTACATTTTCCAGCAAAGCCTTTGTAGGGATTTGCTAGTTCTTTTGTAAAGTGTCCACTGTGACATTATCCTTTGCTTTGCCCTCCCTCCTTCCCGTGTGGAGCTTTCAATTAATTAATGAAAGGTCAGGTGACAAATGATTCGCCTTCTGATGCGATTGTGCTGTGAGTTGTTGAGCGTGATTATGTGTGCACATTTTGGGGACAGCAGTTTCCTTACAGTGCTCATTTCCATGGCTAATTACTGCGTGTGGCACTTGTGAGGCAGCTCTGTCGGGTAGGGGCAGGACAGGGACAGGGAGATGCCACCAAGGACATAACACAAAACACCCAAATTAGGCTCTTTTATGACTAAACAATTAGAGGCTAATTTTAGATAAAGCCAAGTGACTTGTTATTACAATTCTCAAGGTCCTTTTGCTTGAAGCTTCCGATGGCCAGAGAACTCAGTGACATTAAAGAGATGAGCTGCGGGTCACAGGGGACGATTTTTGATAAATTTCTTTACAGTGTGAGGAAGTAAATGAACTCTCAATTACGAATAAAATGCAAAGCTCTTTTTTCATCTAATTCTTAATGAGGCTGTTACTGAGACCAAAGGAGAAAACTTTTCTGTTTCCCTTCCTTTGATTGCCAAATAAGTGTATAAGAGAAAAGAGGAATAACTTCTATTTTATTGATATTTTTTTGGTATTTTTATTACACTGGACCTTGTTAAGTCATCAGTATTAGAAGCTTGTGATTCTTCTCAGTGTTGGTGATCTTTGTTTTTAATCTTGTTGATTCAACTTTTGTGTCTTGATTTCTGAAACAGACCACTGTGTGAGTAATCTGGGATTACACAGGTTCACCAGTCACCTGTAACCCAAAACAGCCATTTGTACATTCTCCTTTTTCTGTAGTTCAGAACCTCCTTTGATGCAGGTTCTGGAATCAGACATTTTTGGGTTCTTATCCCAGCTTAGCCTCTTAGCATCTGAAAGACACTGGGTAAGTTAACATAAACCTTCTAAGACTTAGTTTTCTCACCTATATAATTGGACGACAGCAATGTCCACATCAAAACATAAGAAAGATTCCCTAGCATCTTTGCCAAGCTGTCATATGAACACTTGCATGTTGTTATATAGATACACGTATTTTAAATGAATCTTAGTACCTTTCTTCATGAAGAATGTATATATTTTTTTAAATGTTGGGCTTTTCTTTTTTAATTTGAGAGAACTACATTGTGCTTAATTGCTATTTAAATCACTGCAGCATAATATTGATGACAGAATTAGAGTTTGCTTTTTAATTAACTGTCAAAGAAATAAAATAGAACTTTGTTTTCTTCTTCGGATAAAAAACATGTCCACATCACAGGGTTTTGCTGAGGATTCAATGGGATAAAAAGGATAAAGCTCTTAGCAAGGTACCAAGCCTATCATAAGAGTTCAGTAAATACTATCAAAATATAATGTGACTGGTTATGTAAAATTTTTTAGATTTTCTGGATTGCATTTGCCATTTTAAACTTTTGTCCCTGTGCTTTGAGTTCCATTACTGAGAAGTGGCCAACTTCAGTCACTGAAGCATGTGTTTCTTTAACACTTACTAAGTTGTCGATGAGTGATCATACTGGTGATATTTGTAGTAAATGCCACGCAGAAATTTTCTTTGGTGAAAATAGCTCATTTTAAAAGAAAATTTGATGTCTCCTCATTGTACTGTCAAGTAAAATGAGGGAGAAAGGACTATTTGTGAGATCTCAAATCTCTAGATGGGTAGCTTTCTTTCAAAGGTCCTTTAATTTGGTGTATTGATGTAGATATTCTTAAGCTAATAGTAATATGACTTCTGGCAATAATAATAGTTGAATATTTGAATGCTGTTTTTAAGAACTTTGCATCATGAAAAATTTCAAACATGTACGAAAATAGAATAGTATAATAAGCCTCCAATGTGCATATCACCTAACTTCAACAATTAACAATACATAGCCAGTCCTTTTTAATGTTTTATTCTTCCTTTCCCAGATTTATTGAGATACAGTTAACATACAACATTGTAAGTTTAAGGTGAACAATGGCATGATTTGATACATGTATATATTGTGAGTGATTACCAGAATAAGTTTAGTTATTCCTTTCTAATCTGGTTGCCCTTTATTTCTTTTTCTTGCCTAAGTGCTCTGTCTAGGACTTCCAGTACTGTGTTGAATAAAAGAGGCAAGAGTGAGCATTCTTGTCTTCTTCCTGATCTTAGAGGAAAACCTTTTCACTGCTAGGTATGATGTTAGCTAGGGGCTTGTAATATATGGCCTTTATTATGTTGAGGTTTGTTCCTTCTATACCTAATTTGTTAAGAGTTTTTATCATGAACAGATGTTGAATTTTGTCAAATGCTTTTCTGTTTCTATTGATACGATCAGATGATTTCTTCTGTCATTCTGTTAATGTGATGTGTTGCATTTATTGATTTGCACATGTTGAATCATCCTTGCATCCCAGAGATAAATCCCACTTGATCATGGTGAATAATCTTTAAAATTTGCTACTGAATTTGGTTTGCTAATATTTTAGTTTGCATCTCTATTCATCAGGGATATGTTTTCTTTCTTGTAGTGTCCTTATCTGGCTCTGGTATTGGAGTATTGCTGGCTGTAAAATGAGTTTGGGAGTGTTCCCTCTTTTCCATTTTTTTGGAAGAGTTGGAGAAGAATTGGTGTTAATTCTTCAAATGTTTGATAGGATTCACCCATGAAGCCAACTGGTCCTGAGGTTATCTTTGTTGAGAGGTTTTTGATTACTGATTCAGTCTCCTTACTCATTATTGTTCTGTTCAGATTTTTTATTTCTTCATGATTCAGTATTTGTAGGTTGTATGTTTTTAGGAATTTATCCATTTTTCCTAGGTCATCCAATTTGTTGGCATCTGTTCATAGTAATCCCTCTTTTTTTAATATAAATTTATTTATATTTATTTTTGGCTGCATTGGGTCTTCATTGCTGCACACGGGCTTTCTCTAGTTGTGATGAGCGGGGGCTACTCCTCATTGCGGTGCGCAGGCTTCTCGTTGCAGTGGCTTCTCTTGTTGTGGAGCGTGGGCTCTAGGCACGTGGGCTTCAGTAGTTGTGGCACACAGGCTCAGTAGTTGTGGCTCATGGGCTCTAGAGTGCAGGCTCAGTAGTTGTGGCACACGGGCTTAGTTGCTCTGCGGCATGTGGGATCTTCCCGGACCAGGGCTCAAACCCGTGTGTCCTGCGTTGGCAGGCGGATTCTTAACCACTGTGCCACCAGGGAAGTCCCAGTGCATGGTGCACTCTTATGATCCTTTGTATTTCTGTGGTATCAGTTACAATGTCTCTTCTTTCATTTCCAATTTTATTTATTTGAGTCTTGTCTTTTTTGTTAGTCTAACTAAAGGTTTGTCAATTTTGTTTATTTTAAAAAGAAGAGCTTTTAGGTTCATTGATCTTTTTGATTGTTTTTCTGGTCTTTAATTCTTTTATTTTTTTCTAGGTCCTTAAGGTGTAAAGTTAGGCCGTTTATTTGAGATCTTTCTGTTTTTCTGATGCAGGCATTCATAACAATAAACTTTCCTTTTAGAACTACTTTTGCTGCATCCTGTTAAGTTTTGGTGTGATGTTTTCATTTTCATTTGTTTCAAGATATTTTTTGATTTCCCTTTTGATTTCTTCTTTGACCTATTGATTATTCATGACTGTGTTGTTCAATTTCCACATATTTGTGAAATTTCCAGTTTTCCTACTGTTATTGATTTCTAGTTTTATTCTTGGAAAATATACTTGGTATGATTTTTTATCTTTTTAAATTCTCTAAGACTTGTTTTGTGACCTAATGTATTATCTATCCTGAAGAAGTTCCTTGTGTGTTTGAGAAGAATATGTATTCTGCTGCTGTTGGATGGAATGTTCTATAAATGTCTGTTAGGTCCATTTGGTGCAAAATTTCCAGTTGTATGTTCTGGAAGCCTATTGTAAACTTTTCCTTTGTTTTGCAATTTGAGCTCCTTCTGTACCACATTCTATCTGGAAAAATATTGGTCTATGGAAGGTTTCATGACCTTCATCCTTAAAAACGATGAGTACCCTAGAAATGAGTTAAATAGAAACTCTCTCTTTTGGGTGATCGTTTTATGATACATTTTATCTTTGTAAACTAGGACACTAGAGGGCAAAGGAAACATTTAGTCTGTCCAGTAGGGTTAGCAAAAGGACAAGCCTTTTCACTTCTAGCTATTCTAAAATGGTTGCTGGTAAATCATATTGAATGCTTTCAGAACCCAGCAATGTTGTTGATGCCTATAGAAGCTGGGCTATTTAAGGAGAATTACAGAGAATCCTTTTGCAAGGTGAGGAATGCATTATTCTGAACCTTGAACAAATAGTATCAATTTAGTTCTCTTATCATAAGCTTTCATATATTAGCCTTTTTCAAATGGATCATGTTTGAATGTCACTACTATTAAAATATTATCCTATTCTTACTCTTTTTTTCTTAAAGTGAGAATGGATGTGGGTAAAAATTCTAAGCTTCTCTGGCCTTACAACTGCTCTGTTTTACAGAATTACATTTCCCTGAGACCCACTTACTTTCCTTCTCTGAGCCAGTGTTAGGTTGAAATGGAGCCAATGATATTCTTTATCCTTGTTTCATTGTCCCTTAGAGAGTGTTAGACCAGACCAGTGGGTTGAGTGATTATCCAGAAACTACCACCTCCCATGTGGGAGAAGGGATGGCACTAAGTCTGCAAGGTCACTGAAGCTCCGGGTCATGTCATGGAAGAAATGAGTGAAGTTTTGTGCATAGTTCTCTTCTATTGATTAATCATTGTGGGCATTTTATTCTCATTACTCTGCATATTATACCATCAGGATGAGACCCCAACCTCTTCAGTTGTCCCACTGTGGTCACAAGCATGGTGACCCAGAGAACCCACTTCCACTCATGGGAAAACAGCTCACAGGGTGTCCTAATCAGGCATTGGCATCGCCTAGAACCCCTTCCTACGCCACTCCAGAAAGCATGTGTCCAATATCTGCTTGGTGCCTTGTTCACTTGGTTAACTTAGGTACTGACTCTCTGGCTAAGGATTAGATGTCTGTGTGAGGAAACCACATTCTCGTTCGTGCCTTCCTTCATCTTTCTCCCCTCTTCTTCCTACTGTAGTACTGTTTTCTTCCTGGACAGTTTGCACTGCATCCAGGAGAGTATTCCGTCATTCAGTGAATATTTAGCATTATTACATATACTTCTACTGAGCACATTCTTGGAAAGGGAACAAAATGCCTTGGCCAGTAATCCGTTGCCTAAAACACGCTGATAGTTCCTAACCATACACACTTTTGCACATAAAGTGTGTAGTGTGGAAGCATCTGCTGTTTGGGCCTGGGCTCTTTGCTGTCCGTGGTGCTGGAGCTATGCCGCCTCCCTCTGCCCTAGGGCACAGGCTGGCCGCGGGCAAGTCCATTTGAGCTGTGAGCTCCAAGCCCACGGAGGTCATTTAGGCTTCTATCAGTAAAAGCACTTAAAACAAAAAGGAGATGATTTCATTTTGACCTTTTCTCCCCATGTTTCAAAAGGTGAACTTAACAGTCACTCATCAAAGGCATTTTGGCTATTATTATAAAAGCATCGCTTTTAAAAGTAAGCAAATGCTTATTAAGAGGAAATTATGGGCTTTCAGATAGTCTTCAATGTAAAAAACATCCTTAAACAATCATAGACTTTCTAGAGCTTTTTTTTTTTTTAACATCTTTGTTGGAGTATAATTGCTTTACAATGTTGTGTTAGTTTTTGCTGTGTAACAAAGTGAATCAGCTATACGTCTAGAGCTTCTTAAACTTTGCTTTCCAAGTTGCTTTTAAGTCATTTATTTATAGACCAAACTGCACAGAGAAATACATCATTCCTTCCCACCTGTTTGGGAAGTTGGTTTTTTAAGTGGATGCTTGTTCAATGTCCAGTCCTGCTGAGATGGTCGTTTCTCACTGATGTCCACTATCGCTGATAGGAAAGTACTTAAATATTTTTGGGAATATTCTAACACGTATTAAATAAATGTTTGGGGGAATAAAAGTTTTCATACAATAAGTTGACTTGGGGGTAAGTTGAGTAGTAAGGAAGCCACCCCAGCTGGTTCTGCTTTGTACTTCCTTCTGATTATAAGGGACCAAGCAGAGCTCAACTTTTTGCTAAAAAAGAACACATTTTTTTCCACCATGCTTTTGCTTACAAGAGCAGTAAAAGCTGTTGTTCCTGTTTTCATTTAGCTGATGAAATTGCAGCTGTTTTTCCCGTTGCGGAGCACAGGCTCCGGACGCACAGGCTCAGCGGCCATGGCTCATGGGCCCAGCTGCTCCGTGGCATGTGGGATCTTCCCGGACCGGGGCACAAACACGTGTCCCCTGCATCGGCAGGCGGACTCTGAACCACTGCGCCACCAGGGAAGCCCGCAGCTATCTGTTTTAAGGGAGTATTTGATTTTTGTTAACAACTGTGAGTCATTTCATATATAATACATGCTTTGGGTTGTATTCTGGCAAATTTCAGAACAAAATTTTGGATTTCTTGAAATAAACATGGGATATATGCTTTACCCAATGTAGAATAAACCTGACCCATAAATTAATTTACACAACATAAACAAAACAAATGCATAATTAATAACCTTAACCTGGGAACCTGGGATCCCTAGAAGATCTGAAAATACCCTGAAAAATGTGGCTGATTTTTTTTTAACATCTTTATTAGAGTATAAATGCTTTACAATGGTGTGTTACTTTCTGCTTTATAGCAAAGTGAATCAGTTATACGTATACATATGTCCCCATATCTCTTCCCTCTTGCATCTCCCTCCCTCCCACCCTCCCTATCCCACCCCTCTAGGTGGTCACAAAGCACCGAGCTGATCTCCCTGTGCTATGCGGCTGCTTCCCACTAGCTATCTATTTTACGTTTGGTAGTGTATATATGTCCATGCCACTCTCTCACTTTGTCCCAGCTTATCCTTCCCCCTCCCCGTATCCTCAAGTCCATTCTCTAGTAGGTCTGCGTCTTTATTCCCGTCTTGCCCCTAGGTTCTTCTGACCAGTTTTTTTTTCTTTTTTTTGGATTCCATATATATGTGTTAGCATACGGTATTTGTGTTTCTCTTTCTGACTTGCTTCACTCTGTAAGCCAGTCTCTGGGTCCATCCACCTCACTACAAATAATTCAGTTTTGTTCCTTTTTATGGCTGAGTAATATTCCATTGTATATATGTGCCACTGTGGCTGATTTTAATGTATATGTGCAAGTTTCTCTTTTTAAAAATTTTTTTTTACTGGAGTATAGTTGATTTACAATGTTGTGTTACTCTCTGCTGTACAGCAAAGTGAATCTGTTATACATGTACACATATCCCCTCTTTTTATTTGGCCGTGATGCGTGGCATGTGGGATCTTAGTTCCCTGACCAGGGATTGGACCCGCACCTCCTGCATTGGAAGCGTGGAGTCTTAACCAGTGGACCACCAGGGAAGTCCCACAAGTCTCTTTTGAGAAGAAAAATATAAAGATATATTCTTTTACCTGATTGTCAGAGATCACTTGTCAATCAAGTGGTTTTACCACTTGTAACACAAATGTCAGGAGGGTTTCCTCCTCTTTGAAGAGCTGCTTACCCTTGGCCTGACCAGTTTCCCAGCTCACGACACCTCAGTAGAGTCCTCTGTGGGAGGGGCTGGGAAGCTCTGGGGCTTCCTTCCTCAGGGGACCCTCAGCCTCGGTGCTTTCAGGTCTGTGCAGGTCTTCTGCTACACCCCAACCTGGCAGTCAAACACAGCCTCTTCTGTAGTCGGTTTTCACAAGAAAAGCCCCACTGGTAACATTTCCTGATTTGGGCAGCCTTTGTTGACAATCCTGGGGCAGTTGGGGAGGGCTCACTCAGGAAGTGGCCCTCCTCTGATATCTCCCTGGCTGTGGCTCACTCTCCTGACCCCTCCCACAACTCTTTACCCCTCTTCCCCTCACTAGTCCTGTTGGAGGTCTCACCTTCTACCCCTGGTGCTTCACTAGATATTTCCCAAAGGAAATCTGGCGTATAAAACGAATTCCATCTTGTTACATGCTGTGCAAAGATTTTAGCTTTGGTTCCCAAGAGGCACCACGTGTGTTAGGGAAGAGCTCCTGCCGGGAAAGCCGGGACACCTGCGTTCTGCTAGGCCTGCCTCTTACTCTCTGTGTGACCTGGTCTAAATCACGTGGCCTCTCTGATCCTCAGTTTCCCCATTTGTACAGTAGAGACAACAACCCGTGTCCCCTTCCTCAGAGGCTGCCACGTTTGTCTCCCACGTCCCCCTGACATCCTGGAGGGCTCAGCGTCTCCAGAGTCCCTGCCTTCAGCAAAACGCCCACGAGATTACAAATCGGGTGTTACGCACCCACGAGGGCCTCACACAAGAGACCTTCGGAGGAGCAGAGCACTTTGCGTGCAATGACTTAAGCACTTTGTCAAATGCATATTTTGATGCAAATATTGGCCATGCTGTCATGTATGTCTGGAATATGCCAGCCACGTCACCCTTCCGCATGGGGGGCCTGAGTAGACATAAGGGTATTCTCAGGCCTGAAGGCTTGCGAGGGGGGAACCCTGGCCCCCTGGATGCTGGTGGGGTGTCTTCATTGAACATTCTCATACCTGGTGCCACCGGCCCGGTATATAAACTCATTATCCCCTTTCTGCCTACAACCACCGTGAAGATAAGATATTTTTATCTCTAGTTCAGAAAGAAGGAAACTGAATTTCTGAGAGATCAAGCAACTTGCTCGAGGCCCCTGTTAGTAAGTGCGTCTGATTCCAAACTTATGAATGCCTGACTCCAAAACTCATTATTATATTATTACAAGCGAGGGTAGAGGTGGTTGTTCATCTTAGCAGATGAGCAGCATCTATGCTTTTTTGCTCCCACCTGTTCTCTTGAACCACAGCAGGAGGTGTAAACTTGGAGGAGTGATGTATTAGAAGACCTTTAGGGTCACTGCCAGCATTTTGAGAGGTTATGAATCCAGTTCTTCAGCCACAAGTTAAACTGAGTGCTCACGAAAGGAATTTCTTTATTCTTCGTTTTGCTTCTTCCTTTATTTAGAACAGCAGTCTCTGGAGTGTGACGTCAATGATCACACTCCATCAGGTGTGAGGATAAAATACTAGACAGGAAGATGACGTTGCCAGTGTCTTAAGGCCTGGCCTCGAAGCCAGCATTCTGGATTCTGTAGGTCGGGTGGTCACAGCGTCCATCCAGACTCAAGAGGAGGACAGAGACCCCGCCTCTAATGGAAGCAGCGCCACAGAATGTCTGGAAGAGGACATTTATAGGAGCTACTTGCTGAGTTCCTTTCGCCACCACCTCCATCCATGAGTTGGAGGGACTGACCCTCTGAATACTGCATACGCTCCAGGGTGTTTAAAAAAAAATCCTAAATCGTTAGAGCTAAAGACATAGGCAATCACTTGAATTTAGCATTTTTCTTCTGCTACGAACCAAGCTGAAAACTTAATGGTGGAGTGAATGTAGGCTCCCTAGAGTTTGTTGTCTATCTCATGAAACTAGAGAGAAAGGGTAGATTATTATATCCCCACATATTCTGAAATGTGTAGGTGAGCTCTGCCGGGCAAGGTGTTCTACTTCTGTCAGTTAACATAACAATAGCTGGCAGCTTCTCTGCACACAGGGTGCTGACTAGGATGCTCAGTTTAGCTAAAGTGTAGAGTCTGTGGGAAGGAGGGATGGGAGGTGATGCCGGAGAGAAAAGAGGGCAGATCATGAAGAACCTTTGTATTGTTTGTTCGGGCTGCCCTAACAAAGTACCACAGTGGAGCAGCTTAAACAACAGAAATCTATTGTCCCACAGTTCTGGAGGCTAGAAGTCCAAGATCAAGGTGTCGGCAGGGTTGGTTCCTTCCGAGGACTCTGAGGTCAGCCTGTCCCCTGCCTCTCCCCTAGCTGCTGGTGGTCTGCTGGCAGTCTTTGGTGTTCCCTGACCTCTGCTCTCATCCTCATCTCAGCATTCTCCTTGTGTACATGTCTGTGTCCAGATTTCTTCTTTTTGTCAGGTCACCAGTCATACTGGATTAGAGCCCACCCTATTGACCTCATTTTAACTGGATTCCCTCTGTAAAGACCCTACCTCCAAATAAGGTTACATTGTGAGGTACTGGGGGTTAGGACTTCAGCATATGAATTTTGCGGGAAACAGTTCAACTTCTAACAGCCTTGTAAAGCAGCAAAGGAAAGTTGAGACTTTGTCAGAGTTTTTATTAAGATCATGTAAGATATGTTTATGAAAGCACTTCACAAACTGTGAAGTACAACACAGATGTGAGCTATTGCTGTTTTAATTGCTATGTATTTTACAGTTTTTCAGCCTATTTCTTCCCATTTTCCTCTGATGTTTGGACATTGCAGAGTAGGCTGTGTAGAAAGTATGAAGAAGGCAAAATGTTTCTGCTACCACAGGATTATGAAACGAGAGAGAATAATTCTTCTAAATCATTAGGATCTACTAATTAATTTCTGGTTTTCTGAGGGAAGCCAAGAAACTTCCTCCAGAATATTTGTTGGACTTATCAAGACTATTGTACTCAAGGCCACTGGGCTTATTATGTAGGAAATTGAAATGTTCTGTTACAGGAAACCTAGCAGCTTCCATTCTACACTTGAATGAAAAAGCCTGAGGACCACTCTTTTTGGAATGTCACCTTTAAAATATAAAAAAGGGTTTATATTCAGAGAGGCAGAAAACAGGGTAGAGTTCTATTAGACTAAGAATTAAGATTAGCCCTATAAGAAATGCCTTTCGGGCTTCCCTGTTGGCGCAGTGGTTGAGAGTCCACCTGCCGATGCAGGGGATGCGGGTTTGTGCCCCGGTCCGGGAAGATCTCACATGCCGCGGAGCGGCTGGGCCCGTGAGCCATGGCCGTTGAGCCTGCGCATCCGGAGCCTGTGCTCCGCAACGGGAGAGGCCACAACAGTGAGAGGCCCGCGTACCGCAAAAAAAAAAAAAAAGAAATGCCTTTCTAAGATGTAAACAAGATTAATTTTCAAGTGATTTCTTTTTTCTTTGCCTGTATGATATTTTTCGGGGAGCAATTTTGTTTGCTTTGAAAACTATCACCACCGGGTGTCTAAGAAATCCCTTGGTTGCTTTCTCATCTGGTTACAACCCACCCATCCCCCTTCCATCCCCAGCCTCTTATATTTTCACAACAATAGAAGATCAAAATTCATTTAAACAGGATGGAAAACACCCATAAAACAGAGCACATAACGTTATAGGAAACAAGCCACTCATCCATTCTGAATGAATTTGTTGCTCTGCCTAGGTATAGAATGACTTTATTCCTCAATGGATTTGCTGTGGTTCATAAAACCACATAAATTACAATAGGATTAGGTAACAGTAGAGGGAATGGGGGTCCAGGAGAGAACATGAGTGATAAAATTAGAAAACTAGAACTAGGGGTAGGTTTAATACAGTGAAACGCATATCACCTGGTCCCGTGTCCTTGTCGGAGGTGGACTTCAGATGGATGGTACCCATCTCCTCCGTGGCCAAGGCACTCATCACAGGTGTCTGGGCTCCCTAAGATTATACAGCTAATGATCTCCTCACCTGAGCAGCTTCCCCGAGTCTTTGTCTGCAGGGAGATTTACTCCTTGGAGCCTCATAAAGAGGATACTGGGATGACGGGCAGGGCTGGTAGATGGGTAGTGGGTACCGATGTGCTGGACTTCGTGTGTCATCCCTCAGTGAGGCCAGTGGTATTTTTAAAAAGCCAAGTCCAAGAAACATGGTTCAAGTCAAACTTTCTGATGGTCTGACTCCATCTAAGGGTTTAACTGAGAATTACCAGAGCAGCATTTCTGAATCTTTTGGGGGTTATGGGCTCTTTCAGTAAGAAGAATACTGGAAGATATAAACTGAGCAGCTGCTGTGGACATGCATTGTTCAAAGTGCGTTACCCAGACACCTGAGATGATCTGGTTTACTCTGCACGGCAACACCTGGCATAGGTACTGTTATTATCCCCCTGTTACAGATAAGGAACTTGAGGCCCCCAAAGATAAGCAACTCACCTGAGGTCTTACACTTATGGAAGTAGGTATGATTCAGGCAGTCTGAGTCCAGCCTGCCCTTAAACACCATTCAGAACTGCCCAGGGCAGCCCTTTGATAACCTGATTAAAGTCATTAAGCTGTCTCTCCAGAAAAATATTCACATGGGCATACACACAAAAATCAGCATATCATCTTCACAGTGTTCTGAGAGTTTCTGAGTTTCTTCCAAATAGATTAAGAGCCCCTGCTTCTGAAGACTGAATGATGGAATATCATTCAGGACATTCTTGGAAATATTTCTCTCATCAGGACTTTGTGAGACTGGAGAGCAGAGAGCCGAGGGCCCCAGTCGATGGCAGCACCCGGGGTATAGACGGGCTAGGTTGCAGGTGAAGGACACAGGTCCATGAGCTTTCACAGTCAGGTAAGATGAGGGTAAGGTGAGAGTCCTTTCATGAAAGCTGTCCTCATAAAGTCTAGAAGACGGTCACTGAATGGATGGCTCCCTCCCTGCACAAGCAGAGAAGTTGGCCAGGGAATCCCTGCAGAAAACTGCTCAGGGATGTCCCAACACATGGATGAATGAGTGATTGAGGCTCCAGTGGTTTTGCCTACAATAACCATTTTAGCCAGGACGTAATTGTTCCAGTAACACCACGTTGGCCATACGAAAATTTCAGTAAAGCAGCTGCAGTGTACACTGTATCTTCCTTTTAAATGGTGTGGTTTCCTGACAATCTCCCTAGATGAACTCTGCAAAATGTGCCCCCAGATATCTGATTGACTTGACCCGTTGCATAGAATTGGTGCATCTGAGCAACTAAAGGTTGGAGGATCTCTGAGATTGATGATGGGATTTTGATTTTAGAAGAGTTGACCTAACGCTATTCTTTCTGCTCTTCTCAATTGTCTATTGAAGCAATATCTCCTGACAATAAAACCAAGAACAGAAGAGAAACTTGCCTTTTTTCTTATCAATCACATGGAAGTCAACCAGAGGGTGAAGTCATTGGTCTACCACCTGAAAAGAGGGTCCTGACATTGACCCTTGAAGTGGTTTACGAAGCAGTTCTGAGTAAGCCTTAGTAACCATAGAGTGATATTGAGTTCATAGAGCTTTCCAAAAATAATAATGCTCGTTATAGCTGATGGTGTGACAGTACTCTTCTAAGACTTTTGCATGGGTAATTTAATTTATTCTCCACACCCCATGAGTTTATTACTATTATTACCATCCTTATTGTACAGGTAAAGGAACTGAAGCCCTTTCCACAAAGTGCGCAAGCATTTTATGCCAGTCAGATTTCTCTACAAGGTGATCGAAGGTACTTTTCCATGTGGAAAATCTGGACTACAGCTGACTCAAAGACCTAAAAAGACAGAATATCAGAATATTTTAAAATTATAAAGTTTAGAAGGGATCTCTGATAGAACAGTGGACTTATAATTTGGAGTAACAAGTAATAGCCGTCATTAAAAAAATGCTATGGACTGGGAATTCCCTGGTAGTCCAGTGGTTAGGACTCGGTGCTTTCACTGCAGTAGCCTGGGTTCAGTCCCTGTTTGGGGAACTAAGATCTCACAAGCTGCGCAGCACGGCCACACACACAAAAAAGGTTATGGACTCACAAATGCCTTGCGGTGATGCTGAGGTGCACCACCCAGGCCCGGCTGCAGGCCAAAGGCTGCGTTTCCCCAGCTGCTGGGTGTGTCACTGCTGACGCCTTGCAGCTGAGCCCCTCTTACACCAGTGGCAGCCAACATCCTATGGCTGGTCAGGTCTGAGGTGTAAAGACCCAGCCCCCTGCCTCACCCTTGGATGTCTCTGAAAGGCCACCCCAGCTCCAGAACTTCCTCCGGGATCAACTGAGGCTTCTTTGGTTCCTAAGGAGCAGTTCAGCTCCTGCCTCTCCTCTGTCCTGCTGCCCTCGCACCCTAGAACAGCACTCCTCCTAAGGGCACACTTTAATAAACATCGTGCAAGCACATTTTGATCTCAGAATCTGTTTCTTGGGGAACCTGACCTATGATTTCTATCTTCGTTTACGATTTTCCTTTCTTCAATTTTATTTTATTTTTTAATTTTTAAATTTTATTGAAGTATAGTTGATTTACAATGTGTCAATTTCTGCTGTACAGCAAAGTGATTCAGTTATACATATAGATACACATTCTTTTTTAATATTCTTTTCCATTATGATTTATCATAAGATATTTAATATAGTTCTCTGTGCTATACAGTAGGACCTTTTTGTTTATCCATTCTATACATAAAAGTTTACATCTGCTGACCCCAACCTCTCACTCCATCCCTCCCCCAACCCCCTCCCCCTTCTCAGCCACCAGTCTGTTCTCTGTGTCCATGATTCTGTTTCTGTTTCATGTAGGTTTATTTGTGTCATATTTTAGATTCCACATATAAGTGATATCATATGGTTTTTGTCTTTCTGTTTTTGACTTACTTCACTTAGTATGACAATGTCTAGATCCATCCATGTTGCTGCAAATGGCATGATTTTGTTCTTTTTATGGCTGAGTAGTATTCCACTATATATATGTACCACATCTTCTTTATCCATTCATCTGTTGATAGACATTTAGGGTGTTCCCATGTCTTGCCTATTGTGAATAGTGCTGCTGTGAACATAGGGGTGCATGTATCTTTTTGAATTATAGTTTTGTCTGGATGTATGCCCAGGAATGGGATTGCTGGATCATACAGCAACTCTATTTTTAGTTTTCTGAGGAATCTCCATACTGTTTTCCACCATGGCTGCATCAGCTTACATTCCCACCAACAGTGTAAGAGGGTTCCCTTTTCTCCCCACCCTCTCCAGCATTTGTTATTGTAAACTTTTTAATGATGGCCATTCTGACCGGTGTGAGGTGTTACCTCTTTGTAGTTTTGATTTGCATTTCTCTAATAATTGGCGATGTTGAGCATCTTTTCATGTGCCTATCGGCCATCTGTATGTCTTCTTTGGAGAAATGTCTAGGTCTTCTGCCCATTTTTCAATTGGGTTGTTTATTTTTTTGTTGAGTTGTATGAGCTGTTGGTATATTTTGGAAATTAATCCTTTGTTGGTCACATTGTTTGCAAATATTTTCTCCCATTCTGTAAGTTGTCTTTTTGTTTTGTTTATGGTTTCATTTGCTGTGCAAAAGCTTGTAAGTTTGATTAGGTCCCATTTGTTTATTTTTGTTTTTATTTTTATTACCTTGGGAGACTGACCTAAGAAAATTGGTTCGATTTGTGTCAGAGAATGTTTTGCCTATGATCTCTTCTAGGAGTTTTATGGTGTCATGTCTTAGGTTTAAGTCTTTAAGCCATTTTGAGTTCATTTTTGTGCATGGTGAGAGTGTGTGTTCTAACTTCATTGATTTACATGTGGCTGTCCACCTTTCTTCAATTTTAAATCAATGAAAGATTGCTTTCTCATTTCACACAAGATATCTATTAAATTAGTTTTTTATGAATAGATCTATTCTTCTTATATTCCACTGCTTTATGGAAGAAATACATCTGTAATTGCATCTTGATAAAACTACTATGAGAATGCCATGATTTTACTTTGTGGCTTTGTATGCACACAACACCACACACACACACACACACACACACACTGACCAAGAAATTAATATATGTGCATTTATACAAAATGAAAATCATATATAACTTCATAAAATATTGATATAAATTTGAACAAAAATATAGACATAAAGGTAAAAATGTTTTGCATACATAAAATCATTATGTGGAACTCTGTAGACATATAGACTAAATATAAACAAACTATAGACACACAGACAAGAACACAGCCGTGGGCATAGATATGCATTTTCGCTGTTGGATCGTGTTTTCAGAATAACACTTCTTTTTTCTGCACTGCGGGCACTTCACCTTTCTCAGGAGGATAGGTGAAGTGAAGCTGTTTACTTACGGCTGAAATCAGCTGCTGGGGTAGTTCAGGGAAGGTTATAACTATGTGCTGCAGATATGCTGCAGAATATTGCAGGGCGGTGAGTACATCTTTCTTTCTGAGTCTTTTGTCAAGGGCTTGCTTTCTGTAGAGGCGAGCATGCTACAGAGTTGGGTGAGAGGCCCCTTTGAACGTTCTGAATTTCTTCTCTTCGTCTGAGTGTGGGCCAGAAGAGCCACTCACTCAGATGCTTTGTATCTAACATGATACACAACCAGATTTTTTGAAACATATGAATAAATGTTGGTCTCTTCCTTGGGCAAACTTTTTTTTCCCATTTTTTAAAAAGAGACTATATGTGTGGGCAATATGAACATGAGTCTTGTCCTTGGTACTCCTATCAGTCTGTATCTTGCCCTGAGTTGCTTTTTCAGTGCAACATTAGAGAGATCCGCACTCCCTTGCCAGTGGCTCTTACACCAGTTGTGTGTACTGATGAGAGAGCTGGCGGAATGAAAGTGTGTAGTCTGAGACAGCATCATTCCTGTTAGTCCTGTAGTCAACTAAGCCAGTCTCATGTGTTGAATGAAACCTAATTTGAACTCAAGACCAGGACCCTGGAAGAGGACAGTGAAAGGTAAATTCTTTTAGTTAAGGTCTCTGATCATCTGATCAGATGGAATTCTCATCTTGGGAATTCCCATGACATTCAACCTAGAGATGCTTGACAGCTAATTGAGGGGTGTGTGAGTGTGTGTGTGTGTGTGTGTGTGTGTGTGTCTATGAGAGAAGAGTGAGAAGGCGTAGAATGGGAAAGGGGTGTTGAAAAGAATGTTGTCATTGATGAGTCATGTGACAATATCCCCACAGGTAAAAAGGATGCATATCTATGTGCAAATGAAAAGTGACGGATAAAAAAGCCCAAATTGAAAAATAAACAAGAAATGAAGGATAAATTGTGAATAATTTTTTTTTACATTAAACTGGCTGTACTTTTGGATACTAGCATAAACTGGAGGCTCAGATGGTAATTTTCCATTTCTTCAGATCCTACCCTGATTACTAAAACTCTATTTACCTTGGTGATGACCTTCTAATTTTATATTCATCAGCCTTCCTAAGGATACCATTTTACATTCTCATGAATTATGCTGTGAGAAAAAAATTCTCAAAACAAACATCTGGGTGGGGTTTTTTTGGGTATTCACATTTCATATTCTATTACTTGCCTCTGTCATCTCTTCTAGGAATAATGATTTTTTGCTAACCTAGTTGAATCTTCTTAGGTTTGAACCAACTGCCTTTACTCTTTTGAATGAGTTTAATTTGCACTGCAACTTTTTCTTTTTGCCGACTCTTCGAAGATTGCAATCAACTCCTTTTTGGCCTTCACTGTACATTTTCAAGTTATTGATTCACTTGCTATGTGGTATATAAATGAAGCTTACAAATGCAGTTTCTTTGGTTCTTTGGGTTTTTTTTTTTCCCTTCAGCTCTCTGATGTCCCAGCAGTTCTAACTCTACATTCACAATATCTCGGCCCATTAGCAGCTAGGATTTGTTTGAGCACAGTGAACTATATTTCCTTGCTCTAATGAAGCACACAAAATATAACTGCTATCTCCACAGCAGGCTACCCTTTCTAAAGAGGGCAGAGCAAATGTGCTCTGAGAGCAGAGAATGCTCTTAATGAACTCAAAGGGTATGAAACTCAACAGTTCATGTTCACTGGGTCAGCTGCTCCTGTCTTCACAGAGCCCTACTGGCCTTTTGAATGGACACATTCACTTTCTTCTTTGAGTTTTGGTTAGTTTTGTGCATTGGTGACCTGGATAACACAGTCAGCTATGGTTTCAAACCCCATTTTCTGAAATGGAAGATTCAGAGATTTTGAAGAGTTCACAGCCTGAATGAAGGTCACAAAATATCGTGATTCGATATATACAATGGAATATTATTCAGCCATTAAAAAGAGTGAAATAATGCCATTTGCAGCAACATGGATGGACCTAGAGATTGTCATACTGAGTGAAGTAAGTCAGACAGAGAAAGAGAAATATGATATAGCTTATATGCAGAAGCTAAAAAAAAATGGTACAAATAAACTTATTTACAAAACAGCAACAGATTCACAGAGAGCCAACTTATGGTTACCATCGGGGAAGGGTTGGGGAGAGGGATAGTTAGGGAGTTTGGGATTGACATGTACACACTACTGTGTTTAAAATGGATAACCAGGACTTCCCTGGTGGCACAGTAGTTAAGAATCCGCCTGCCAATGCAGGGGACACGGGTTCGAGCCCTGGTCCAGGAAGATCCCACATGCCGTGAAGCGACTAAGCTCATGCACCACAGCTACTGAGCCCGAACACCACAGCTACTGAAGCCCGTGAGCCTAGAGCCCCTGCTCCGCAACCAGAGAAGCCACCATAATGAGAAGCCCACGCACTGCAATGAAGAGTAGCCTCTGCTTGCCACAACTAGAGAAAGCCCGTGCACAGCAATGAAGACCCAACGCAGCCAAAAATAAATAAATGAGTAAAAAATTTTTAAAAAGGTGTCTTAAAAAAATAAAATGGATAACCAACAAGGACCTACTGTATAGCACAGGGAGCTCTGCTCAGTATTATGTAACAACCTAACTGGGAAAAGAATTTGAAAAAGAATAGATATATATGTATAACTGAATCACTTTGTTGTACACCTGAAACTAACATAACATTGTTAATCAACTGTAGTCCAATATAAAATAAAAAGTTAAAAAAAAAAGAAATAGAAATTGGATGTAGAAGCCACATCCAAGTGAAGTTTCTTAAAATAACGATGTGCTGTTACATGGAATGTTGGGGGACGAAGCCCGGGCTGTTATTGCCGGAGCATGGGGGAGGGGAATGGATTAGGGATATATTGCAGGTGAAGTCTGGGAGCCAGAATCCCACCTGGATGGGGCGTTTTAAAAATAGCCAGATAAGGAGATTGACATGATCCTTCAAGAAAATACGTGCCCATCAAAGGCGATGCGATCATATTTGTGTTTGGAAGTATCGGATGAATATGTCTGAGTTGATGTGAAAGAGCTTCATTGCCTTTCACTTCAACACACAGGAATGTCAGAAAATTATGAAAATGTAATATCTGGGCCAAGTTCAAAAATCAAGAAATGGGACTCTTCAGCTGTCAAGAATAAAGAAGAACTCAAAATCAGATCAGTGAGCAGGAACTGAAGCTTAAATGGACCATGAGAGAAAGCAAGAAGGATGCAGGCCTTAACTGCCGCAACTGAAGTTTTCAGTCCCGCTGGAGAGGGAGTTTAAGCCACAATCTCAGATCTGAGCTACATGTGCCAAACCAGGAGTCACAGTGGGCTGCCTAGCTGCGTAGCTCATTAAAAACAGGACAAGAAAACTGTGCACTGGCTCAGAGACTTGGTGACAAAGCTCTAGGGCAATAGGGGAAAATCACCGAAGAGAAATGAGAACTCCAGGCTATTGTCACTGCAGAATTATACTATCTAGCTGACAGGGAACTTAGTATTGAGAGATTAACATGAAAAATGGTTCTGGAAGAGAAGGAAGTAGTAAACCTCTAGCAGAAGCATCTACAGCCATCACATTGATACTCATCCCAATAGAACTCTAATGGAAAACAACCCCACTGAAAATGAGGTCACCCTCAAAAAGTATAAACCATAAGGATAATGAAGTACCATTGAGAGAATTAGAAGAGCCAACAAATGGTAGAATGTAGGTTCCAAGAACTAGAAATGATAGAATAACCAGAAACATCAACATATGTATATTTAGAATGTTCAAAGAACTAAAGAAAATAAGAAACACCACAGGGCAAGTACAGACCTGTATAGAAGTAGGTGTATTTGAAAATAACCAACAGACTTTCTAAAATTAGAACTGTAGTCATTTAAATAAAAAAGGTAATTGGTGGAATAATAGACCAAACAGATACAAATGAATTGGAATATTAATCTGAGGAAATAATGGAGAATTTAGTGCAGAAAGGTAGAGATGGAAAATATGTAAGTGAAGTTAGGTTCTATCAAACTCTCAAAAGCCAGAGACAAAGAGAGAAAGACAAAGATAGTATCACAAGGCATGTGTAAGAATATTTATGGTAGGATTATTCATCATAGTTCCAACTGGGGACAACCCAAATGTCCATTATGTAGTGTATACATACAATGGA
The DNA here is from genome assembly GCF_949774975.1 of Lagenorhynchus albirostris. NCBI lineage: Eukaryota > Metazoa > Chordata > Mammalia > Artiodactyla > Delphinidae > Lagenorhynchus > Lagenorhynchus albirostris. The sequence goes on from NC_083095.1 coordinate 180,703,424, forward strand.
GTACTATACAGCAATGAAAAAAATTACCAACTACTAAATGCAACAACATGGATGAACCCCATAGATATAATGCTGAGTGCAAGAAGTCAGATACGAAAGAGATCTTCCCTCCTTCCTTCCTTCCTTCCTTCCTTCCTTCCTTCCTTCCTTCCTTCCTTCCTTCCTTCCTTCCTTCCTTCCTTCCTTCCTTCCTTCAGCTAGCATTCAAACGTAGGCAAAATTAATCTATGGTGATAGAGGTCAAAATAGTGGTGATGGAGGGCAATGACTAGGAGAGGGCAGGTGCAAAGGAGGTTCTGACAATGCCTATATCTTTTTTTTTTTTTTTTGTGGTACGCGAGCCTCTCACTGTTGTGGCCTCTCCTGTTATGGAGCACAGGCTCCGGACTTGCAGGCTCAGAGGCCATGGCTCACCGGCCCAGCCGCTCCGCAGCATGTGGGATCTTCCCACACCGGGGCACGAACCCGTGTCCCCTGCATCGGCAGGCAGACTCTAAATCACTGCGCCACCAGGGAAGCCCTGACAATGCCTATATCTTGATCTAAGGGGTAGTGACACAAATGTGTTCAGTTTGTAAGTATTTCATCAAGACATACCTTTAAGATAAGTGCCATTTATTGTATTTATCTTATACCTCAGTGATAAAGTTAGCAAGCAAACAAATAAATATAAAACACAAAGCAATACTATATATTGTTTATGGATACATAGTATATATACATATATCTGTAATCGTGTGTGTGTGTGTATTGACATATGCGTGTAGGTGTGTCTTAAAAGTATAGATACTGGAATTATACACCCAAATTCGTAAAATTGTCTTTGGGACAGGAGGGAAAGGAGTAGGGCTGGAAAGGGAACAAAGGTGAATTCAGTTTTGTCTGAAATGCTTCATTTCTTCTTAGAAGAAAATTATATTTACAGCGAAAGCTGCATTGTGTTAATTCTTTGTTTTTTTCTTACATGATTTTCTGTATGAGTGTTTTAAACTTTTTAAAACACACAGTTAAAATGAGAGGAGAGTTCATCCTTACTGTGACATGGAGATGAGAATTGGAGGGCGAAGACTGGAATTAGAGGCGTGATTTAGGAAATGGTTGTACTATTGTACATGAAAGATGGTGAAGGCATGAACCAGGGCGATAGTAGAGGGGAGAGAGTAGAACATTAATCCCAGAGGCTTTTTTTTTTTTTTTTTTGGCTGAGTCACGTGGCATGCAGGATCTTAGTTCCCCAACCGGGGATCAAACCCGTGCCCCCTGCGGTGGAAGTGCAGAGTCTTAACCCCTGGACCACCAGGGAAGTCCCAATCCCAGAGATAATTAAGAGGTTGGATTATAAGACCTTTGCAGTGGCCTGAGTTGGGAGACAAGGCAGCGAGCAGACCACAGGAAATTCTGAGGTTTCTAACCTGCTTTCTGAGAGTATGCCGTGCATGTACTATCTGAGAGGTGGTAACAGGAAGAGTGTGCATTTGGTATAGCTACAGGGGGAGTGGTAGATTAAAATAGGAGTGGAGGATTAAAATACTGTTTGAAACTTAAGTTTGAGATGCTAACTGGACACCCAGGTGGATATTTACATAAGGCGATTGGAAATATAGATCTGATTTGGTAGATAAATATATATATATATATAATATATATAATATATATATAATATTATATATATAATATATAAATAATGACTACTTCGAGTCATTATTTTGACTCGAAGTATATATGACTACTTAGAGAAAGGCAATGGAGAAATGTCAGTCCCTATTTCTTGTTCTTCGTAATGTTGTGAGAGAATATATTTATAATTTAGATAATTAGGTGTATATACACGGTAACTATTACTAATAGCATATATTAGTGTCAGTTCATGTGAACTTGGAAACAAGGGGTTCCCTTTATTTGTGTCTTCCATTGTGCTTAACACAAGCGGTAGTAGGAGCTTAGTATAAGGTTGATGGATGAAATAATGAGAATAATTAATCTTGCTCCTTTGGTTTTTTAAAATCAGCTTCATTGGGATATAGTTCACATATCATACAATTCACTCAGAGTGCACAATTCAGTGGCTTTTAGTATATTTATGGAATTGTGCAACCATCACCACAGTCTTAGAACTTTATCCTTATCCCAGAAGGAAGCCCCATGCCTAGTAGCTGTCACCCCCTTCAACACCCCTCCCTCAATCCACTTCCCACCCTAGCCTTACTTAACTACCAATCTATTTCCTGTCTCTCTCTCTAGATTTGCCTATTCTACATATTTCATATAACTGGAATCATGCAATATGTAGTTCTTTATGACTGACTGCTTTCCCTTTCAAGATTCATCCATGTTGCAACACAGATCAGTACTTTATTTCTTTTTATTGCTGAATAGTAGTCCATTATATGGGTATATCACATTTTATTTATCCATTTATTGGTTGATGGATAATTGGGTTGTTTTCACTTTGGCTATTATGAATAATACGGTTATGAACATTCATGTACAAATTTTTGTGTGGACATGTGTTTTCATTTTTCTTGGGTATGTACCTAGGAGTGGAATAGCTGGGCCATATGGTAACTTACTGCTTAACCATTTGAGGAACCACTAGATTATTTCCAAAGTAGCTGCACCACCAGCAGTGTATGAGGGTTCCAATTTCTCTACATACTCTCCAGTACTTACTATTATTTGATGTTTTGACTATAGCCATCCTAGCGGGTGTGAAGTGGTATTTCACTGTGGTTTGGGTTTGCATTTCCTTGGTGTCTAATCACGTGAGCATCTTTTCCTGTGTCTATTGGGCATCTGTATGTCTTCTCTGGACAACTGTATCAGTTCCTTTGACCACTTTTCAAAATGGGTTGTCTTTTTATTAATGCGTTGTAATAGCTCTTTATATATCCTAGATACAATTCCCTTAGAAGACATACGGTTTGCAAAAATTTCTTCCTAATCTGTGAGTTGTCTTTTCACTTCCTTGATGGTAACCCTTGAAGCACAAAATGTTGATGATGTTCAGCTTATTTATTTGTTTGTTTGTTTGTTACTGGTGTGATTTGATGTCATATCTAAGAAACCATTGCCTAATCCAAGGTCACTCTCCCTTGGTTTTTAAAAAATAACTTCTATTACTGTTTGGTTACCTTGAGAAACTTTGTTTTGTTTCATGACAGCCCTTTTTTAATGTATATATACCTTGTACAGTCTTTGCTTCTCTTTCTCTCCGTAATTATCTATCTTTGAAGAAGATCCTCATGTATATAATGGTTTGATCCTGTTTTTCTCACTTAACATTTTGTAGTGATATTTTCCAATATCATTCAAAATGTTTGGAAAAGATCACATAAAATGGCAGTAAATCCCACTGTGTAATTTATGTACCATAATGTATTTAGTCATTTCCATACTCTTGCACATTTATAACTTGCTTTCAATATTGTGGTGTTACTGTTAAAGGCTAGTGAATATAAATATACCATGGTCCAACCGCCTAGTTCCTACCTAGGATAGATTCTAGTTAACAGGTGGAGTTACTGGACCAAAGGGCATGAACATCTTTCTAGACTAATGCAACTTGCTTTTCAGAAAGATGTGCCAATTCACGCTCTCCTAGTTAGTGCCTGTTTCATTGTATCCTTATCAGTGTGAATATTATTTTAAAAAGTCAGGTAGCAACTGTAGGACCCTTCTCTTCGATGCCCTAATCCACTCATTCACTTAAAGCTTGAGAATGTAGCTGCCAATTCCATTATGATGGAATAATGGAAGGAAGCCAGACATTCTACCAAACCTTTCACAGTAAATACTGTGACTTTTCAGTGACTTCACACTTCATTTAAAAAATGCACAGAACATTTACTAGCTCATTAGCAAGCATTTTTTTAAGGAGCTGGAGAAAACTCTCTCACAGAGATAATTTCTGAGCTATGTTGTCTTATTTTGGGGGGAGGGGGTGGGATAGGAATTATTGACACAAATGAACAATTTAGAGGCAAGCATTGATTTATGGGAAGAATTAACAAATCATCTTGCTCACTAGATTTCCAGGACTCCGGCTTACACTTAAACTGAGAGGCACTTAACATCATAGCGTCCAGGCAGGCAGATCAGTGTTAGAACCCAGGTGCTACCACTTTCTGGCAGTGTAGCCTTAGGTTGGCTTTAACTGCACATGAAGCATTTAGCATAGCTAAGCACATACTAGGTACTCAATAAATGTTAGCTATTTTCCATTATTATTCATCTTTATATCCCCCAAAGGGCAGGAGGCACTGGGGAGAGCTGATAACAAGTACTCAGTACAATTATTAAATGAGTATATAAATGAATTATGGAAAAACTAAAAGGGATGTATATGGAAGGAATCTCCCCGTTTTTCCTATTATCAACCTCTCATAACCCTCCATCTCACATTTGAAACTATGCTTCCTTGGTGAGATTTTACTCTGAAATAAACCATTATTTGTTGCCTGTCGTGTTTATACCTTTTCTTGCAGGGATATACATTGTGTTTTAGTTTTGCTATTTTAAATCGTTTAGCAGATGAAAAAAAACAGGAAAAAAAATCTCTTAGAGTCTGATTTAATCAAGAGGCACAGGATGAAGGGTGAAAAATCCAGTGTTGTTCTGCCCCTTGGCTTTAGTGAAGGCTGCCAAAAGGTATAAATTAAGAGACCTTTCCTTTCAGGTAAGACCTTTCCTTACCTTTTATCAGATTTTATGGCTCTGATAAATTTCCCAGGCTAAGCGGTGGTCAGAGAAAAACATGTGAGTGAGAATCTGAGGATCCTTTTTCCCCAACTGCATTTTTCCATTGAGTAGATGAGGTAATGGATTGAAAAGTGCCTCAAGAAAAGTTAAATTTTATAAATCTAAAGCATTATTATTATAATGTAGGGGATATAAGCGCAGCAAAAATATGAAAAAGTTAAAATTGAGCCAGTTTCTTTTTTTGTCATTTCATAAGGTCTTAACAGCCAGAGGGATTGTTAGAGGTTTTACGGTCTAAATATCTCACTTTTATATATGAAAGAAGAGTCAAGTGACTTTATCAAGATCACATTGTTTAAAACCAAAGTTCTTTTGCTCTCGATAAAAATAATGGATAGTAAAAATTAAAATTTAAAGTGTTCATAAAAGACTGTATTCTTTATCTTCACAATGCAAGAAAATATAAACTTATATAGTTCATTTCTAATGAGTTTGAATGCATTTTAAATGTCATTGTCCTAAGGTGAATTAAAAAATCTGAAATGAGAAACTTCAATTATGGAGGCTTCATTGGAATTGATCAGTTTAGTGTTTTGAAAATGTTTTTGCTGCATAAGCAGTGCAAAGTTTAAATTCCCAGTCTCCACACTTACTGTAAGTTAGCCAAACAGCCTTGTCCTTTGGAAAACTGCTTTGAAGATCGCAAGCAGGGTGTGATCTTCTCTGGAGGTTAATTTATGTTGAAATTAATAAAGGTTAATGAAGTCTTTTAGGAACGTCCTTTTTTTCCTGTGGGGCCCCATACTTACAGTTAAGCCCTTCCCTTAAGCAAAACCTTAAGAAAGTTGTTTCGTGGTAGCCAGCATTCATTTTACTTGGAGCTACAAAAGTTCTGCATGCAAGATAGTGAGTGACATTTTTGAATACACAAAAACAAACACTAGGTTGCAATTTTTTTTTTGCAAATATTACTTTGGGAGGTGTACTTTCCCACACCCACATTTGGATGATACTGTATTTAAAGTACAATTCTCCTTTATCCAACCCTATCTGGAAAGGCTGAAGAGTGGAGGAGTGAGAAACCTAAACCACTTTAGAGAGAAAATACTAAATTTTACATTACAACTTGAAGGGCAAATGGATGAGTGGTTGGAGAGTAAAGCTGTTGTATCATTTATCACTAACTAGAGAGACCTAGTCAGGAGGTGAGCATCAGAAATTGTCACTATTCTTTATGCAATAGAGTAGGACACACAGAAATTCTGGAAAGCAAGCAAAGACAAGGAGAGGGAAATGGATAAGAAGATGACTGTGCTCTTCTCAGGCTACAGCATATACTGCTGTCCCTGCTGCTTTGAACTTGAAATTGCAATGAGCACTGCAGAATATGTGTTGCAGAAGTACTTGACCTCGGATAATCCTGCGGAGCTGGGAAGCAAGATGATCCTTTCCCCTTGCAAAAAGACAAAGTCCTAGTTCTTCCAAGAGCAGTGACTATTACATAACACTCATTTTTAATGATTTGAAATCATTTTAATTGGTACTTACCTGGGAAGCTATATCACTTTTCATTTCGCCAACTCTCTCAAAAAGCCACAGTGTATTACCACTCATCGGCAGCTGTGAAAGTATGATAAGACGGGATGATGTATACAAACGATTTATTCTTCAGAAGAATTCATCCAGAAGAATTGTCAAATTATTTTTAAATGGCTGTAGTTCTTAATGAAACATTGCAGGAGAAGTTTAAAGCTTCACTTGCATGAGGTGGCCTTGCTCTTCGGTAGTTCTATCATAGAATCGTGGGATGTATCTGAGCTGCATCAGGCTTTAGGGACTGTCTTTTCAAAAGTGCTCCTTTTTCTAATGAGATAACAGAGATCCAGAGAGGTTAGTTAGCTTGAAGGCTATAAAGTAAATTTGAGGGTAAACGGAGCCTTCGGCAATCCAAAAGCTCACAGTCCCTCATATAATTACTTGAGGAGGAGGCTGAAGATGTCCAAAATTTCTTCAATATTGACAATAGGACATTGGAGATGGAGCAAAGAAGAGCAGGGAACAGGCTGTTAGGAGGAGTACTTCATTAACTTTGGCTACATGTTGGCATAGGACCAGTCTCATTTTGAGATAGTACTGACATTTCAGAAGAGCTTTTGGCTGATAGCCATGTAGGTTTTCTATGTGAAATATAGGGGCCAGGCGTTCATTCTGAACAGCTTTCTGGGAAGGGCTTAAAGGGACTGGAGAAATCCAAAGTGAAACTCTTGTGCATTTATTCAAAACCTCAATTTTGAGTCACTCATATTTTCCAGACCGCCTCATGGTAGTCTCTCCCACATGAGGAATAAGAAGGAAGAATCAGCAATCTTTTTTTTTTTTTTGCGATACACGGGCGGTCTCAGTGTTGTGGCCTCTCCCGTTGCGGAGCACAGGCTCCGGACGCGCAGGCTCAGCGGCCATGGCTCACGGGCCCAGCCGCTCCGCGGCACGTGGGATCTTCCTGGACCAGGGCACGAACCCACGTCCCCTGCATCGGCAGGCGGACTCTCAACCACTGCGCCACCAGGGAAGCCCAAGAATCAGCAATCTTAATCTCTGTACTTGAGTCCAGAGACCACGACACAGGGCATTCTGTGACAGAGGCAAAAACCGAACCTCTGTCTGCTCTAGAGCATCTCTTGCTTTTTAGTGCTTGTCTGATCATGATACAGATGACCAGAATCAGTTGGAGAGAGTGAAGAGCCTTGGTTGCCTTGATGATGATTTGGCCTTTGGCAGGGTCTAAGAAAGTAGGAAAGAGGCAGGTGAGGTGGGTGGAAGGGGCTGGCCAGACTCTTGAAGAAATCACCCACTCTTGTGAGCTCTCTTGACAAATGTCATGACCTGGTGACTAATGTCTTGCCCTATGAGGGATTATCTGATAGCCCTAGGATTATTTCATTACTCTTAGTATCAATAAGGCAAAGATGTAAGCTTATAATAATTGCATTCTAATAAAATATTCCTTAGATACCAAATGGGTTTGAAATGATTGTCATTATTCATATTACTTTACCCATATAAATCATAGCATTCCATTTAATACCTCCATTTTAATATTATTTGCATAATATTAAAGTATTATTTGAATTTATTAAGAAAGAGATTGTTGAGCAGAAATTCTATGGAAAAGGATGCCAGTAGCCCCTCATATTTTTCCCTTCTTCTTGCCTGGTAGCAGAACCCTAATATTAGTGCAGCACATGTTACCATGATAAAAGACTTACATGGTCCAGGTCCCTTGCAGCCAGGTAGGGTCACATGACTAGGTTCTATTTAAGATGATGTAAACAGAATTATTGTTTGGGACCTTTCAAGAGGTCTTCTAAAAGAGAGGGGTGTGCCCTTTCTCTGCCCCTTCTCCTTCTTGTTGGCTGAATTTAGAGGAGATGGATGGAGCTCTAGGAGGACGTTGAACCTAAAAGTAATATGGGAACGATATGGAACAGCAGAGATATGGGCTCATAGCTGCCTTGAATCCCCTGCTGCTAGACTTCTTTAGGTGACCAAAAAATTAATGTCATTCTCATTTAAGGCACTACTATCTGGGGATCTCTGGATATATTCAGCCACATATAATCCTAAACAATACAAGTCTTAAAATATTATGAAAAATGTTTAGCCCATATAGAAAAATCGACAGGCAAAAAGTTTGCCAGTAGACACACAAAAATATGATGTCATTGCAAATGGTAGTTTGTCGTAGTAGTTGGAAACTTTTCACGTCATAATGTTGCGTTTTTGAACCAGATTTCCCCTTAAATGCTTTAAAGGGGGGATCTTGAGAGAGGAATGCTGGACCAATAGCTCAGAACACTCAGTTCTGTACCCCCTGAGTCACTTACTGGTGCTGTGCTCTTGAATAAACCATCGTGACCTTGGTTTGCCTCTCTGTAAAATACAGATTCTGGGGCTTCCCTGGTGGAGCAGTGGTTGAGAGTCCACCTGCCGATGCAGGGGACGCGGGTTCGTGCCCCGGTCCGGGAAGATCCCACGTGCCGCGGAGCAGCTGGGCCCGTGAGCCATGGCCGCTGAGCCTGCGCGTCCGGAGCCTGTCCTCCGCAACGGGAGAGGCCACAGCAGTGAGAGGGCCGCGTACCGCAAAAAAAAAAAAAAAATTACAGATTCTGGACTAAGTTGTCTCCATAATTCTTCTAAGCTCTGTGGGCTATAAATTTATAAAAATCGCCTGTATCCTTTTAAAACCACTAGAACTGTTTCTGGCCCTAGTAAATACAGGTTAACAAAAATACTTAGGGAGTGACTTGTGTATGTAGATGTCACCCAATTTTGCATTATAGGGGAAACCTGTGTGTTGGGGAGAAGAGGACACAGCAAGTCATAAGATTTTGAATGACCCATGTCTCCTGACTCCTAGTTGAATGCTATCTCTTCTATCCCATGTTCCTTCTCTTACAGAGCTCCACATATTAAATTGACAGAGGTCTCCTGGCTATGTGGTCTATAGAGCTCTTATTAAATTCCAAAAATTTCATTTATTACCACAAACTACAATTCTACTCTATTATGACTCATCTAAGGCTAATCTGCTTGCTATGATAACAGTCATTCGACTTCCAATTAACATCAGCTCTGCTTTATCTCACTTATAAAGCTACATGTCAACGAGGGCAAAATAGCCTATTAGTAACTGAATGATCACGTGTCGAAAGAGTTGATGGAACAATTAAATCAGAAAGGACTTTCTGATAGAGACACAGACGTAGGGAACAAATGTATGGATACCAAGGGGGAAAGGGGGGAGATGGGATGAGTTTGGAGATTGGGATTGACATATATACACTGCTATGTATAAAATAGATAACTATGAGAACCTACTGTATAGCACAGGGAACTCTACTCAATGCTCTGTGGTGACCTCAATGGGAAGGAAATCCATAAAAAGGGGATATATGTATACGTACAGCTGATTCACTTTGCTGTACAGTAGAAAGTAACACAACATTGTAAAGCAACTATACTCTAATTTAAAAGAAAAAAGAAAAGACTTTCTGGAGGAGGTGAGCTTTCATCCGGAGTTCTAGGGAGGTGACAAATAGGGGTGGTCAGAGAAGTTGGGAAGTCGTGTTAATGGGGCGGGGGGTTAGTGAGTGGTGTTTGCAAAGGGGCTGAGTTGGGAATGATCAAGGGCATGTGACAGATGGCAGCCAGGCTGGCTGTGGGGAGTGGGACCTGAGACCTTTTCTTTCATCCTCTTTGGGCTCTGACTCTCTTACTAGCATGAAATACACCTTTCAAGCCCAGTGTTTGTTTTGAGTATGGAAGGAGCTCATGGAGAAGAGAGATGGGTGAGAAGCCGACTCTGGTGGAAGTCGTTTTAAAGATACAGAGCAAGGAACGGCAAAATCGTCACTGCAAGAATGTGTCCCTTTGTGCAAAGATATTCCATTTTGCATATTTAGGTTTAATGCTTCACTGTGTGCTTATGTGGTGGTGATGAGATAAAGTTGCAGAAGGAACTTCGAATTGCCTGACTTTTGAAAGTTAAGTCAGCTGTGACTTTCCAGTAATAAGGTATCTTCATGGGCTTAATTTTCTGGCAGCTGTGTGTGTGTGTGTGTGTGAGAGAGAGAGAGAGAGAGAGAGAGAGAGAGATTTAATGCAAAGGGAATAAGTAGGTAGCTGATTTATTGCAAGCAGTATATTTACCACAGTGTATCATCACTGAAATTATCATAGATATTAGAAGTGGAAAAATGTCCTGGTGTTTAGTGTTGGCTCCTGTCTCTTCCTTTTGCAGCACAAATCCGCCCGACAGAGTCATGATAGTTCCTAAGCACTGATTTGGACTTTGTCACAGGAATAAAGCACAAAGCCACATGTTCAGATAACACACTGAACAGCTGTCTGCAGCAAACTGGATTGGCCAACCCAAAAGGAATGCATGCACATTACAAACCAATGGGATACTGGTTTGTGTTTTCAGTCAGAGGCGTGGAAGCAGTTCTCCCTCCCGGGTCCTCTTCCAAGCTTCTCTGCCATCTTGCTTGTGCCTGGTAAACGCTTGTGCACATCAACAAGCACCAATGACCAAAAAAACCTTGAGAAGAAGGGAGCAGGGCCCTTTTCACTTTCCTTCCTTTTTATAGCTAATTTCTTGGATTCCTTTCACCTACTTTCTCCATGTACCCATCCACACATACACATATAGCTGCATGAATTTGCTCCACAACAATTGTGTACAAAAACACCACATTGCTGTATGTTTCTATATCAGACTAAATCTGTTTTAGCCTCTGTTGACTAGTGTCGCCTGCTACCCAATATCACTCATTACTGGAGGCTTCTGTCCCTGATCGTGGTATTCTGTGGCTTAGAGGAATTGGGGAAGGACCTCCAACTCTGTAGGCCTTTGTGGTCACTGCTGAAATGTGTATTGTGGTCTTTTGCAAGGCAGGAGGCTCATTTCCCGCTCTGCCGGATGTGGGTGTGGGCATCACTCTTCACATCAAGGCTCCTTGTGTTCGGGCTCCAGCATCCCAGACCATCCCATCAGACATCCTGGACAGTCAGTAGAACGGGATGGGGGGGCAGGCTCTGCAGCACCTCTCCAGTCCCTTTTAATTTCCACTCCAATCTCTTAATTTTCAGGTCTTTTTTAAAAATAAATTTATTTTATTTATTTATTTTTGGCTGTGTTGGGTGTTCGTTTCTGTGCGCGGGCTTTCTCTAGTTGCGGCGAGTGGGGGCTACTTTTCCTTGTGGTGCGTGGGTTTCTCATTGCGGTGGTTTCTCTTGTTGCGGAGCACAGGCTCTAGGTGCACGGGCTTCAGTAGTTGTGGCACGTGGGCTTAGTAGTTGTGGCTCGCAGGCTCTAGAGCGCAGGTTCAGTACTTGTGGCGCATGGGCTTTGTTGCTCTGCAGCATGTGCGATCTTCCTGGACCAGGACTCGAACCCGTGTCCCCTGCACTGGCAGGCGGATTCTTAACCACTGCGCCACCAGGGAAGCTCTTCCAGGTCATTTTAACCATCTAAGCTCAAAGCCACATCCATCTCTTTGTCTAGTAACAGACTCCAAAGCCTGGGTAGGGTTATTTTTTAAGTTTCTGGAAATTTCTGTTTTCAACTCCTAAACGTACTATTTCTGGGAGCCCTGAACTCGGAACTCAAGACTTTGTCTTATTTGGAAGAAAGGGGGCAAAATTTGCCTTACTTTTCCTGGATCCTATTGCAGTGTCAGGAACAAGAATATAAATTCATATCTTAATAGATTATCTTTCCACATACTTATTACAGGAATTTGTGGCAGGTGGGAAGAAAAACAGGATTTTTTGATCAGTGGAAAATTGGCAAAATTTTTCTTCGTTTTTATTATTGGTGTTGTTTGGTGTTATAAAGTGCAAGAGTTTTCTAAAGGTCAATGTGACTGATAAATTGAGTCACTAACCAGAATTCACTGCCTATTTATGCATCAAAGACCTACAAACTTGTTCCATTTATGAATCCAGGTTAATTATTCTTCCATTCCGGTGGTGTAGTGCAGGATCGTATGTCCCTTGAACGCTTCAAGAAGCAAAATGTTTTTCTTAAGCCTCTTACAAGGATGGAGAGGTATTTACAAAAAGCCAAATGAGGAAGTTTTTCCCAGAGAGGTTTGTGAGAATGTGAATGAGCTAAGTGTTGATAGTAATGATGTGTGCTTTGCGAATGCGTCCCTCTAGATTACTAAGTTTATCCTTTCATCTGAAGACATGACAGTGATTGAAAAATCAATTAGCACGTACATCATATGTCCAGACAGCCTAAAATAAAGACGAGGGAGGTGATTTTTAAAATTATTAGAAGCCTCCAACCCATGAACCGCTCCTTCCCAAATTAAGCAGGGTGAACTATAATATATGTATGCTGTATTCGTTTTCTCTTGCTGCTGTAACAAACTGCTGCAAATTTAGTGGCTTGAAACACTCATTTGTTATCTTGCAGTTCTGTAGATCAGGAATCCTGGTGCAGCGTGCCTCAACTGGGTCCTCCACTTAAAGTCTCATGAGACAAAATCAGGGTGTTGGCAGGGCTGTGTTCCTTTCTAAAATATTTTATTTATTTGTTTGTTTGTTTATTTATTTAGGCTGCATCGCGTCTTCATTTCTGCTTTCAAGCACGTTCTGTTGTTGATCAAATCCACTTCCTTGTGGTTGTAGGACTCTGCTTCCTTGATGGCTGTCAGCTGGGGGCCATCCTTAGCTTCTAGAGGCTCTTTCTGGTCCTGCCACAAGGCCCCTTCCATCACGTGACCCTCTCCATCCCAGAGACAGTAAAAGCTTTGACCTCTTCTCACACTTAGAATCGCTTTGACTTGCTCTTTTGCTGTGTCTCTTGTCTCTAGCTGGAGAAAGTTCTTCACTTTTAAGGGCTCATGTAAGTGAATTGGACCTACCCAGGTAATCCACATAGTTTTTCTTATAACACATAGTTTAAGATGTAATCTTATGCTTTTTGGAAAGAGGAAAATGAAAACTCATTATATTTTAGATATTAAATCATAATATGCTTTCTAGTATTCTAGTTTTTCCACATTAAAATCTCAGCTTTTCCTTATCCTTTGGGTCCCCTTTAGTTTTAAGTTCTTAGAAGTCGTATTCATGTTTGCATGTTAATTAATCTGTATTGGTGAGAACACGTGTAAATAGCATGTATAATAAAAGAGCAAGTGACTGATAGGAAAACTAACTCTGGCTTTAATGAGGCTGTATTTCAAGCTGCTTTTGGTTATTTAACCACATATAAAACTATTGCCTTAGTTATTACACTCAGCAGGACTGGTTATTTGATTATGAGATAGTATCAATATTGGTTTAAATAAAATTGATTTTCATGGACTACAGTTTAGTTCTGAATATCTATGTATTATTCTGGATTGTAATGCCTTTAGGAAGTAGTGGGTAAAGAAAATATCCAGTTTGCCATAGATTAAAATGGTGTGCATTGCTCAGATCTGGTAACATGACTGAGTGGTTTAAAAAAAAAAAGAAAAGCAAACTTCAGAGTCAGGCAGACAGACCAAATGCTGGCTTCGTTGCTTAGCAGCTGTGTGACCCCAGGCAAGTTGCTCATCCTCTCTGATACTCAGTATCTGCATGTGCAAAATGGGGATATCAATATCAACCTGTGGGAGGGGGGTGTTGATGAGGATTAAATGAGATTGGGAAATCCCTAGCAGCTTCTGGTACGCAGGCAGAGTTCAAAAATTACGATTTACCATTGCCTTGCCTCTCGGGGTCTCTAGTATGCTAATATGTGAACCTCATCCTCAATAGCCAACCTGAATCTGAACCCTAACTTTGTGATGGAAGAATTGATCCATTTAGATTTAATATTCTTTTATATTTCTTATTATATTTGAAAAAAATTTTCAGTTACATCCTTAGGGTCTACTAAAATAAGTATTTTATGATCATTTTCTAAAGCAATAATAAAAAAGGCTTTCTAAAAAGGATTATAAATTTGAAGTTTCATAACAGGGCCAGAAACTATAGAATTTTATTATTTATTAGACATCAGATTTGTCATTTCAGTAGCACATGCTCCTAGTTGAAAGGTCTTACCATAAGAGCTTAAAGTTAGTCATTCTTCTCAAGAGCAGCTAAAATCTCCTTTGTGTTGCATGTTTTTTGGAATAAAAGAAAGTAGCTTTGATTGGTGATTTGGATGCAGGGTCACAGTCCCGCTGTGGTTTCTTTGGCGTCTCCTTTATAGCGCCTTCCAGATGCCGCTGTCCGTGGTGCTGACCGCCAGACAGGCCGTGCTCCAGTTTTAAGTTATTGTATTTGATGGTTCAGGGTTTCTTCCATGCCAGGTACCTAAAGAGCTCCCTTTGGTTTGTAGCTGCTGTTCTTCTCTGTTGAGTCTGTGTCATTTTAAGCTCTTCTTAAACTTTCCCAGTGCTTAAAGGGCCACCTTGTTCCTGGTTACTATTTTTTAAATGCTCTTATCCTGTGTCTTGTTTCATGCTGCGGTTCAGAGTTTTTTGAAATGTTTCTTGGCTCAACTCACTCGTGGTTGCTGAGATTTCAGTCCACTCCAGTGGTATCCTCATTCCCTCATTCCACAAACTTTTTACTGCTCCCCTCCTTTTTAGAAAAATCTCAGTCTTCCTCCTGTGTTTCTCCTATACTCTCACACTGCAGCCGCACTCACAACAATTCAGGGATCAACCACAGGTCCAGGTTGTCACCTGTGCTTCTGACCAATGGGCTGTAGATCCTGGGTTCCAACAATCTCCCTCCATGGATTCCATTAATTTTCTAGAGCAACTCACAGAGCTCAGAGAAACAGTGTACTTATGAGATTACTGGTTTCTAAGAAGAGGATATAACTCAGGAACAGCCAGATGGAGGAGTTGTAATAGAGAAAGGTATGGGGAAAGGGCATGAAGCTTCCACGCACTCTCCCAGCACCTCCATGTTTTCACCAATCCAGAAGCTCTCCTAATCTTGTCCTTTGGGGGTTTTATCCAGGCTTCCTTACATAGTCATGATTAATTGAATCACTGGCCATTGGTGATTGATTCAACCTCCAGCCTCTCTCCCCTCCCCAGAGGTTGGGGAGTTGGGACTCCAAGTGGTAGGGCCAGTGGTAGGGCCCCCTGGCAATCAGTCCCCAACCTTAGGTGACCTAGAGGCTTTCCAAAAGTCACCACATGAACATAACAAAAGACACCTTTATCACTCTCCTCACTTAGGAAATTCCAAGGGTTTCAGGAGTCTGTACTAGAAACAAGGCATGTTCCATACAAGGAACAGAGATGAAGACCAAATATATATATTTTTTATTATAAATCACAACACTACTCCTCCTAAGTGTAGACTTCTGTCATGAGCACTACAGGGAAATAAAAGGGGAATGTGACTTGCTACCTGACTTCAAGAAGCTTAGAATCTGGTGAGAGGTGAGGGGGGAGATCAGTAAACAGATTCGGGAAATCGAGGCAGGTATAAAGTAAGTATCGTAGGAGAGGTGCGAGTGGTGTGCTGTGTGAGCCCACAGCAGTGACTCAAGCCTGGCCACAAAGAAGAATCCCCTGTGAGGCTTTTAAACATCCTGGTGCACACGATCAACCCCAGATACATTCAGAAGCTCTGGGGACGGAGGTCAAGGTATCCGTATTTTGAAATCCCCAGGTGATTCCAGTGTGCAGATACAGTTGAGAACCACTGGCCTAAAGACAAGCCTGACAAATTCCAGTTCTAGCTGGCTCTGTGGCAGGGTAATAGCAAAATCTTGGATACCTTTATTTCTGTTTGATTTCATGTACCTCATGCTCTATATTGGATTTAGACGACTACCCACTTTAGTGTTGGTAGAAACTTGTATAATTAGTATACACTCAGTAAACGCTTGTTTGTTGATAGATGAATACCCACTTGTCTTAATGCCCCCGCCCCTTTAACAACATTTACTGAGCATCTACTATATTTGGGGATAGAGCAGTAGGTGCAACCATGTCTCTGCCTGGATGCTCTGTTTTCTTCTCCTCCATCAGATCCATCTGGGGAGCTTGTAACAGAGCAGCCTCTTCGATGCTTCCCCAGCCTATTATGGAGTCTCTGGGCATGAAGTCCAGGGATCTTCTTTGTTCACAAGCTGTCCAGATGATTTTGTGCACACGAGAGCCTGAAAGCCCTAAGAAGGACTCAGTGCGGGACAGAGCAGGGTGAGGAGCCTTGTGGTGCCCCCTGCAGAGAGACTGCCTTTCAGGGCAGCCAGGAAAGGGTGCTGGGAAGGGGGTGGTGGCCTCTGAGCTGGGTCTTCAAGGATGATTATTGACTCACTTGGAGGAAATGGGAGGGAGAGCATTTCAGGCAAAAGGAAAACTCCTGGTCGAGTCGCAGAGACGAGAATGAACCCAGCATGTTGAGGAGACTGGAGGCCAGCCGTGAGGGGCCATTTGTAATTTTAAGTTAATTAACCTTTATTGATTTCCTGCAACGTTCTGAGCGCTGCGTACAAGGAGCGTAAAGCTGCTCAAGGAAAAGGGTGTTACTGGGTCTGGCTCTGAGCTTTTGTTTGGTCCGGCAGAGGGATGCCCTGTCACTGCCAAGCTCTGGAAGTCTGCCAAGAAGCCAGGTTCATGGGGTTGTAAAGCCACAGCTGGGGGTGGCAGTGTCTCTGTGGGAAAGGCACAGGGCTCTAGCTTGTGTCACCAGGATCACCTCTTCCTGATGCATCTCCAAACCTCTGAAGGCTCTGAAGGAGGAAGAGTCTGGTCTGGGAGGGTAGGCATGGAGGTTGGCTGGCAAGACACTCGTGCAGGTTGCTGCTGGTGATCCGATGAAATTGGTGGCTTGCTTTATAGCACTATGAATGCTGGGCTATAAACTTTCTGAGTAAAATAGACTTTGGAAGCCTAACCTGGAATTCTAACCACTGTTTATAACTTTTTGTCTCGGGAAAGAGTAAACCATGGTCCAAAAACTAAATTGTTTTTGAGGAACGATAGCTATTTATTGCGTTACGCGCGCCTCCCACTGTTGTGGCCGCTCTCCTTGTGGAGCACAGGCTCCGGACGTGCAGGCTCAGCGGCCATGGCTCACGGGCCCAGCCGCTCCGCGGCGTGTGGGATCTTCCCGGATCGGGGCACGAACCCGTGTCCCCTGCATCGGCAGGCCGACTCCCAGCCACTGCGCCACCAGGGAAGCCCGATAGCTATTTATTGATTACTTAGGAGGCACCAGGCCTCCAATGCTCTGAGCTTTACATTTTCATTTTATTACCAGTTGTCGACGTCTCTCCCCAGCCCTCTGAGAGATGTGGTATTGTTCCGTCTGCTTTACAGATGGTGGGGCTTGTGAGTGACAGAGCTGGGATTTGAATCCAGGTACATGTAGCTATTAGAAACTGAGTGCGTAACAACCGTGCCAGGCTGCTTCTGGAATGTGGATTTTTACTAAATTGGTGATTTCTTTTGCCTTCTTAGTTCACATACACATCCCACAGTGTCTGTGGAGGTCTTGGTGAGTAGTTAACCATAAAACAGATTGAAAATAAATAAAATGCCCCAGAATAAGTTGGAAGAAAAATACTGCTTTCTGTCTTTTATCCTTCTACATTACTCACATTTGTACACAAAGTCCTTCTTCCCAAGTACTTTCGCTTAGGAATGCCAGATAAAGGGGTAAGAAAATGTAACATTGTTCAATTTGGCAGGAATTGCAGCTAAAGTGGAATATCAGATCCCTCTGTTCCAAGGAGTGTTTTCAGATACAGTGGCTATAAGATGATTCTGATTCTGTAAAACAAAATTTATAAGGTTAGGATGAATTCAACTGAGTTGTGAAAACAAGTGCTGTGATTTGCTGAGTCTAAGACCTTGACCATCTGTTTTTTTTTTCCCCCTGATACTTAGATAATTGCCTGGGGCTTGAATCATGGTTTACGCTTGGCCATCTGATTGTTTGCAATACCTGAAGGGAAAGGTAAACTGTCAGTTTTGTCAATTCTATTTGTAGGTATCATCTCCATAGGTGAAACATAGAGGCTGCTTAGGTGAGAACTTGCAGCTGAAATATACAAAAGGGGAAAACTGCAGAAACAAATTTCCTTCACAGTGATCTGGCGTTTCAGTAATATTCAGTTATTAAATATTTGCTCTTTTTTACTCAAAAGTTTAATTATATGCACATTTACAATTTTCTGCTTGGCTGGACATTTAATCCAACTGTTTTATGTTCATTGCATAGTGTAAACATGGTCTCACTTTCTAAAGTGAGTCATTTGATATGATTTAGTTGTATCATATTACTGAAATAACACTCTCCTCAGTGCCTTCTATGTACCAAGTATTTGTAATGTTCTCGTCCATGTGGTAATTTCAGGTACCAAAGGGTTAATAAAAAGTATTGCACAGTTGTTAGACATTTCAAAATATTTATAGTGAAGATATGAATTTACATGACATCTCAGTAAAAAGAAATTAATTGAGCTCATGCTGTGAAACTAAATAAATCAGTGGGAAGAAAAATGGTAGGGTTTACTAGCGGAAGTAATTAGATCAAAGGATTCTTCTGTATTGTGCTAAGTTGCCTCTGTTTGTTTCTGAATGTCTGCCTATGTTTAAATTTCTGAGCTGCCAGACTTTTACTATTTTGCCAACAACGTTTTCTCTATTTCAAGTGTTACTGGAAAACTAATCAGGTGCAGTAATTCATTTAACGACAGAATGATTCAATAGTTTAAATCTTCCGTAAGATCTCCCTTATTCTTCATTCTTAAGGTAAATTATCAATTTATGGGTCTTCGCAGAAAGCATTTATTTCTCTTTGCTCCCTTAAAAAGGAGAGTTCTCTGCACTCAAATTTGTTTTGAGGTAAGATGTTCCACCTGCGGAGCCCTGTGCTGGGATATTACTAATACTTCTTTGACAACCAGCTCTAAGATGGTAGTCCAGCATGATAATTACATGGCTTTGTTTAAAATTGCATGTGATCAAAATAATGCAGTCTTGATAGAAGATGGCCTTGTCCAGGACTGACTGAGAAGAATTCAGTTGTAGAAGTTGTATGCTTGCCTGTTGCTGTGATAAAGGGTCCAGGGTTTTGCTTTCTGGAACCTTTGCTCTGCCTCACCTGCTCACCTAGATCCCAGTCTTCTGCTGGTCAACATGCAGATTTGCCCTTACAGGCATATGTAATATCCATTAAGTATATGTGTATAATCACATATATATGTATATATGCTTAATGACCAGAGGAAGTACTAACCACACATGAAAACTGCGGATTTCACGTCAAGGCTGGACAGCTTCTCCAATGCTCAGAGGTACTGAGTATGGCACAGGGCTTGTGGTTGAGGGGGTGGGAGGGGGTGGGCAGGAGACACCACTCTGTAGATCCCTGAACCGAGTTGATCCCCTACTTCTAGAACTTGTCTTCTCTGCTGATTCTTGGATAATTGGCTACTTCCCTCCAAACAGCTGGGGACCCTCTCGATTTCTGCATGCCACCACTGTTGCCCAACTCTCTGCACAGCTGCTTTTCCAAATCCTCACTTGTATACCTAAGGAATTTTTATTATAAATGCAATGTGTGTATTGATAATAAAATTTGAATAGTACAGAGATGATCATATAGAAAATAAATATCTCCTTCCCTAACCAGATCCTCAGTCTCCAATTTTCCTTTTCGGTTCTTGTGGTTACCTCCATAATCATCCCAGATAATGTGCTGATGCTTCCATCTCTTGATTTATCATTAGGTACTATACTATTTAACTTTAAACAATGTATATTGATTCCCCGCCATGAAATATGAGAAATTTAGTATGCTTGTGCTTGTGCTATTTCTTTTTTTTTTTTTTTTTTTTTTGCGGTACGTGGGCCTCTCACTGTTGCAGCCTCTCCCGTTGCGGAGCACAGGCTCCAGACGCACAGGCTCAGCAGCCATGGCTCACGGGCCCAGCCGCTCTGCGGCACATGGGATCTTCCCGGGCCAGAGCACGAACCTGTGTCCCCTGCATCGGCAGGCGGACTCTCAACCACTGCGCCACCAGGGAAGCCCGCTTGTGCTATTTCTTAAAAGGTTTTACTCTTATTAATGATCCATTTATTAATTGCTTTTATAACTCTAAGTAATATACGTAAATCTTTTTCTTTTTTCTATACATTTTTTAAAATATTCTTTTCCATTACGGTTTATCACAGGATATTGAGTATAGTTCCCTGCACTTGTTGTTTATCCATTTTAAATGTAATAGTTTGCATCTAGCAACCCCAAACTCCCAGTCCATCCCTCTCCCTCCCCTGCCTCCTCCTTGGCAACCACAGGTCTGTTCTCTGTGTCTATGAGTCTGTTTCTGTTTTGTAGATAGGTTCATTTGTGCCATATTTTAGATTCCACATATAAGTGTTATCATATGGTATTTGTCTTTCTGGCTTACTTCACTTAGTATAATAATCTCTAGTTGCAACCATGTTGCTGCAAATGGCATTATTTCATTCTTTTTAATGGCTGAGTAGTATTCCATTGTACATATGTACCACATCTTCTTTATCCATTCATCTGTTGATGGACATTTAGGTTGCTTCCATGTCTTGGCTATTGTGAACAGTGCTGCTGTGAACATAGGGATGCATGTATCTTTTATAGTTTTGTCTGGGTGTATTTCCAGGAGTGGGATTGCTGGATCATATGGTAATTCTGTTTTTAGTTTCTCTGAGGAACCTACGTACTGTTTTCCATAGTGGCTGCACCAGTTTACATTCCCACCAACAGTGTAGGAGGGTTCCCTTTTCTCCACACCCTCTCCAGCATTGGTTATTTGTAGACTTTTTAATGATGACCATTCTGACCGGTGTGAGGTGATACCTCGTTGTAGTTTTGATCTGCATTTCTCTACGTAAATTTTTTCTTAATACATCAACTTTAGGCACTGTACCTAGACTCCTCAATATATCTGTAAAATGGAGATAACCATGATACCTACTTTATAAGGCTGTTATAAGAATTAAATGAAAGAATCCTTTTAAAGTGTTTAGCAAGGGTCTGGCACTTAGTGAACTCTCAGTATTCCATGTGGGCAGCCCCCAACCTGCAGGTCCTCACTGCTCTCACTAAACATCCACCTCAGTCAGCTGGAGTGTGACTTGTACATTATCAGTATTTCTGTACATTCTCAGCTGCAGCTTTCAGCATTGACATAAAAGCAATTGCTTGTCTTCACCTGATGACTGGGGTCATCAGCTCTTTCATAGCCCAGTTTGTTACACTTGAAGACATTCTCTTGGGGCCATTTGCTTTTCTCTTCCAGTTTGGACCGATTACTTTCTGGACTGTGGCATAGTCCTCCTGGTTATGTTATATAAAATGATCAGGGAAGGACTTGCTGGAAAAGTGATACTCAAGCAAAGACCTGAACTAGGGAGAGGAGAATTCTCAGCAGAGGAAACAAGTGCAAAGGCCTTGAGGCAGAAGGACCTTTGCCTACTTGGGGCACAGCAAGGGGGCCAGCATGGCTTGAGTGAGTGGAGCGAGCAATCTGGGTGGAAGTGATGGAGGTTATAAGTATTTTGAAGATTCAACTAAATGGATTAGATGTGGAATGTGGTAGAGAGGAATTAAGAACCGCTCCAATAATTGTGTTCTAATCAGTTGGGATGATTGGGTTGCTCTTCACTAAGATGGCGAAGAAGTCGGGAAGAGCAGCTTTGGGCCATGTGGGGTCGGGGTGGGGTGACAGGAAGCGGCATAGAGCAAGCGTTCAGTTTGGCAAGTGTTTATTTAGAATGCCTACAAGATATCCAAGTGGGGATGTGAAGTGGGAAGTTGGGAATATGCTCTGGGGTTTGGGGCAGACGTCTAATCTGGGAGTTGAATATGTGGTCATTAGGCCATAAGATGAGTGAAGTAATGGAGGGAGAGGGTGTGAGCAGAGAAGAGAATAAATAGGGCCAAGGGTCACATTCTTGGTTATGCCCACGTTTGGGTGGGGGTGGGGGGGGAGATGAAGAAGAGCCAATAAAGAAGATGAGAAAGAGACCATTGAAATATGAGAAGAAGGATGGAGTACATGAAGCCAGGTGAAGAAAGCGTTTCCAGAGGAAAGAGTAAAAGAATTGCAAAGAGGTTTAAGGAAAAAGTAGAAGAGAGTGATAAAAGACAGAATGTTAACAGTAGGAAAAAGCATATGAGGGTTGAGAGCTGACTTCTGGGTTTAGTAAAGTGCAGCTCATTGGGAGACTTCATAAAAGCGAAGTGATTTTATTTTAGCTTCTCTAAGGAGAGAAGAGGGGCCATCCCCAGTCCTTGGGGCATTTTTATCCCCAGAGATGATGAACAGTCTACTGCCTGCTAGCATCTGCATTAGCGCTCAGCAGGCCTGTGCTTTAGCCATGAATGTTTCCGCTCTGCTCTGGTCCAGGGTGATATTTACTTCTTGAAAAGCCTGGCTATGTTATTTTTGTTTCTCTTTTTCTATTTGGTCTCACTGACATGTGTTTAGAGACGTGGGAGTGTGATAAAGTGTGAATCTGTTATACCATTTTGACTGAAATTTTTTTCTGCTAAATTTTTACCTTCTTTACTAAATGTTCCTTTTATCTTCCAGCCTCACCTGCCTCACCATTAAGGATGTAATTTTTGTGGTCACTTTCTCAAACAGAGAGCCTTTTTTTTCCCACTCCATATAGAATTGAGTTGGTAAAGTTGGTGTCTTAACTACATTACACTGCCACTAAAAGTCATTTCTCCCTCATTTATGCTCATCTCATTTGACATATCCCCCTCTGTTTCTTCTAGTTTTTGTTACTTATCGACCTCCTGGCCACTTCCTGTCATGGGCTGAATTGTGTCTCCCTCTCCAAATTTGTACCAAAATCTTAAGCCCCCAGTACCTTAGAATGCAACTGTATTTGAAGATAAGGTCTTTACTTTTTAAAAATTTTTATTGGAGTATATTTGATTTACAATGTTGTGTTAGTTTCCGCTATACAGCAGAGTGAATCAGTTATACATATATCTACTCTCTTTTAGATTCTTTTCCCATATAGTTCATTACAGTGTATTGAGTAGACTTCCCTGTGCTATATAGTAGGTCCTTATTAGTTATCTGTTTTATATATAGTAGTGTGTATGTGTCAATCCCAATCTTCCAGTTTATCCCTCCCTCCCTTTTCCCTCTGGTAACCATAAGTTTGTTTTCTACATCTGTGACCCTATTTCTGTTTTGTAAATAAGTTCATTTGTACCATTTTTTAGATTCCACAATATAAGCGATATCATGATATTTGTCTTCCTCTGTCTGACTTACTTTACTTAGTATGATAATCTCTAGGTCCATCCATGTTGCTGCAGATGTCATTATTTCATTCTCCTTTATGGCTGAGTAATATTCCATTGTACATATGTACCACATCTTCTTTAGCCATTCATCTGTCAATGGACGTTTAGGTTGCTTCCATGTCTTGGCTGTTGTAAACAGTGCTGCATTGAGCATTGGGATGCATGTGTTCTTTCGAATTATGGTTTTCTTTGGGTATATGCCCAGGAGTGGGATTGCTGGAACATATAGTAGTTCTGTTTTTTAAGGAAACTCCATACTGTTCTCCATAGTGGTTGTACCAATTTACATTCCCACCAACAGTGTAGGAGGGTTCCCTTTGGAGATAAGGTGTTTAAAGAGGTGACTAAGGTTAAATAAAGTCATTCAGATGGGCCTTGATCCAGTATGATTGGTGTCCCTATAAGAAAAGGCAATGAGGACACAGACATACAGAGGGAAGATCGTGTGAAGGCATAGGGAGAAAACAGCCACCTGCCCTGCCAACACCTTGATCTTAAACTTCTAGGCTCCAGAATTGTGAGGAAATAAATTTCTCTTTTTTAAGCCACCCAGCGTATGGTCTTTCATTATGGCACCCCTAGCAAACGAAGAGATACCCCCTCACTCCCAGAAGATTCTGGCACTTAGTTCACAGACCTTCGTTCCACCCACTGCCCTGCCCTCCTCCCCACCAACTTCAATGTCAGTAGAAATGGTCCTTTCATCTCCGAGATCCTCTTTTACTCTGCTCAAGCCAAGCACTCCCAGGGCCGTTCATTCTCTGGTTTTCACTCAGAACAGTTTCACCTTTGAAATGACACGTCCCCCTTTCCAGCAATCTCATTCAATTATTTTTTAATATACTGGTTCTTTGGCTACTTTGTCACATAGGATGTTATCTTCTAGATTTCTCCCTGACTAGCAGGCAACTCTTCCTGGCTTCCTCTTCCCTCACCCAGCTTAGACCCCTTCCTTCAACCAAACGCTACCAGCAGCCCAAGCCGTCATGTTGTATTGCCTTCTTGTTACATCTGCTTGGCAAACCCCAAACTGGCATGGATCTGAATGCCTGTCTTCTCCATGTCTGCAACTGGGACACATTATAATTTAATGATGGCTGGACATATGGAGGTTGTTCCTTTTTTACTATTAAATAAGACTGTGGTGAATCTCATTCATTGTACATACCTCTTTGTTTCTCTGTGGGTTACTTAAGCTAAATTCCTAGCAGTGTAGTTACAGGACCCAAAGGTTTAAGACTTTCAAAATACAACATCAGGTTGCCTTTCAGTAAACCTGTAATGATTTTTCATCATTGATGTATGAGAATACATATTACACTACAAATTTCCTAGAGTTGGGAAAAATGAGCTCAAAATGTTTAAATCAACTAAACAAATGAAAAATGTCCTTTAAGATATTATTTTCTTTCATTGCTAGGAAGATAATAGATTTATATGTTTATTGACAATTTGTTTTCTTGTTTTTTGTTTCATTCTATTTCAGCTGTTTGTTTTGTTTCTTTTTAATTGATTTTGTAAGAGATCTCTTTTTCTCATTAATTATTTGATATATTTTTGACTCAGAACTTTCTTAGACTCATAAATGTTCTACTCTATTATGAGTTTGATTATTGTTTTAATAATCTATTATTTGCTCTTATTGTGTCTCAGGGACTACCAGTTATACATACACAAGGGATTTTTTCCATTTAAAATTTGTCATGCTCTTTATCATTATGTTCATCTCTATCCTTTTCCTCTGTATTCTGGAAGATCATCTCAATTATTTTCATATTTCTTTGATTTTTCTGTATTTTTGTTTAAGTTTTAAAATAATTTTGCAGGCAGATTTTTAATTCTGCCAATACATTTGTAGTTTTCTTATAGTATCTTCTTATTTTATCTAGTTCCCTTTTCTTCTCTTCCTCTGTCTTAAGAACCTTCTTGTTAATTTCTTGCTGTCCTCCTACTTTTCTTTTCTTGTTTCAGAGCCTGCTTACATTTTGGAAACACAAAGCTATATTGCTGACAGTTTTGTGACTCTTGTAGTAGACCTTTTCTTAAGCAGGAAGTTCCTCTTCATCTTAAATATGACACTTCCCTCCTTTTTGGTTGCAGAATTTTTTCCATTTTATCTTTTTCCTCTTTGCCTATCTTTAATGAGAAGGTCACTCTTTGGGTCTGATTTTACCAAGGTATAGGATGAGTGAATTCTCTTTGGTGTCCCTCACTGTTCACGTAGTTGCAGTTAGAATTTCTCTCGCACATAATAATAGCCTGGATTATTTTATACAGAGCCTTTTCTAATCTCCTGAGCCTGGTGGTTATTTACATACAGTATGACTGTGCTGCTCACTCTACATGTCTGATACATCTCAATTTTCTCTTGCCTTTACCTCCCATATATATATTGAGTTCCCACCTGGAGGACAGTTGTTGTCCGCCTTGGAGAATTGCATGGTTCCATAGTATAGACTTTTTGTGAACAAGAAATACACCTTTGTTGTTGCAAGCTTTGAGATGCTGACGTTGTTTGTGGTCACCTCATAATTTAGCTCATCCTGACTAATACAATATATGTATTGTAGCGTGTAGTTATGCATTCCTTTTAGTTATTTGTGTAATGTCATCCTTTAAATTGTTAGATTGAGGAGTGGAGAAATTGTGTCTCTTTTCTGTATCCTCAGAACCTGGTACAGTTCCAGCACATAGAAGGTACTTAACAGCAAGCATGTGTGGGACAAATGAATAAATAAAATGACAGTAGAAAGCTTCATATTATTGTTGATACAGTTCCTCAAATAGCTTGCTGTAAGTGTTGTTAGAATGAACAAATAAAGGAGTTGAGTTTTGGCTATAATTTATGGCATTTTACCAATGGAAGCCTTGAAATATATAAATCTTCAGCTGAGAAATAGAAACTAATGCTGGAAGTAAGCTAGAAGCTGGCATTGAGTTGTCTTTTCTGGGAACCAGTTATCATTCACACAGGCAGTCACCATCCATCTAAATTCTGATGTATAGGGAGCTTCAATAGAAGTTAGTTCCTGTGCAAAGTTCTTTGCTTACCTTCTCCTCAGGGCAAGGATCCTGGATCTGTGTTGAAATAAGGGGAAGTGAGGCAGTTGCTCTAAAATGACCTAGAGTAGCACTTGGTTAATAGAGTGATTAATAATAATTACTCCACTCATCCTTCCTTAGGAACGTTCTGAAAGTTCCTATCAGGATAGCGTTCTCCTCAATACAGTTGAGCTTCACACCTCGCTAACTGCTTAACAGTTGCTCTCACTCGATAGTTTTTATCCTTCCAGCTCTCTGGCTAACTCAGCTCTTATTCCCTAGATTGATCAGAAGACGTTTTGTTCAAACCCGTTCTCAGCTGTAATGGCCTAAGGCCTTCCAATGTGACAGTCTCTTGGTTGACCTTCTCTGTTCTCTCAGGAGTCCTCTGCCAACTTCCAGGCACTTATAAACATTCATCCATACAGCAAACACATCACAATCTTACCTGCTTTCTAATCTGAATAGCCTATAAATCCATCCTTAAGAGTCTACTGTGAATTTTTTATTGTGTGCTCGAACCAGGAGCCTATTTTTAAGCACAGTTTACAAATTGAACTTTGCAGAATGAGGTGGACCAAATTCTAGCATTTACCACAAGTAAATCCCTGAAAGTCCATCCCATTAAAGAGTTTTTAATGAAAAAGAACAACCCACAGGTGCCTCATTGTTCTAGCTTACTGGATCATTCAGCAGCATTTAGAAGAAACAGAAGAGTTTACTCCCTGGTTAATGTCCTCTAGACAAAATTAACCCTAGCAAAGAGCTGGGCTGCCTATTAGAGGCTAAGGTAATTTTGTCTGAAGTGCTACCAGCTCCTTACTTTCATTTCTTTTAGTCTCCAAAAAAACCAAAGAAAAGAGTAATCATGTGCTCAATTCTTTTATTTCCTCCCAACACCATTTTCATATGAATTTCAAAGAATGCCAGCTGACAATACCACAGTGGGGGAGAAGCCAGATGCAGAAGTGTAAATAGGGATAGGGTCATTTTCCTCTTCACTGCTAAGCTGTGGTCTTCATGAAGGACGTTACAAAGAGTAGCACACCTTCATAGGCCTCGTTCCTGATAGAGCACCTCAAGTGTAGTAGCCTTTCAATGAATGTTTTTGAAAGAAATTCACATAAAGATTTTGCAGTGCTTTCAATTAATAAATTGTGATCTCAGAAGAAAAAAGTCCCAACACTTTGTTAATTTGTGATGGACTTCAGAGGTCAGTAGATTCTATTCCTCAGACTACAAGAGTTTCCTCTGTTGCCTCTAGTGAACATATATTGTCCAATAGAGTTGATCAGTTATTTATTAGAGCAAAAAGGACAGGACTGAATAGGAGGCCAGAGATAGAAAGGAGTGAGAATCAAAGGGTCAGTTAAAGAAAGAATTTGCTGGAAGCAAAGCTCTGTCATTCATAATGATGATCTTTAGCTGTAATTAAAACTACTTTGTAGATTTGTTCATGCCTGTGTCTTAGAGTAGATAGAGGTCCCTAAGCCTGTGTCTGCATCAGAATCACCTGGAGAGTGCTGGGTGCAGGTAAAAGGGGTTGAATCAAGAGCTATGGCTGGGACCCAGGAATCTGCATTTCATAAGTGGTTCATGTGTTTCTGATGCACAGCTAGTTAGGAAACCACACTACCTCTAGGAATATCCAGTATGAGTGGAGTGCCATGCCTTCCCCTTTAGGGAAGAAGTGGGGAGTCTTTTCTCAGGAACTTCACATTGATGGATGAATGGATAAAGAAAATGTTACAAACACAATGGAATATTATTCAGCCATAAAAAGAAGGAAGGACTTCCCTAGTGGTGCAGTGGATAAGAATCTGCCTGCCAATGCAGGGGACACGGGTTCGAGCCCTGGTCTGGGAAGATCCCACATGCTGTGGAGCAGCTAAGCCCGTGCACCACAACTACTGAGCCTGCGCTCTAGAGCCCACGAGCCACAACTACTGAAGCCCGCATGCCTAGAGCCTGTGCTCCACAACAAAGAGAAGCCACCACAATGAGAAGCCTGCGCACCGCAATGAAGAGTAGCCCCTGCTCGCCGCAACTACAGAAAAGCCTGTGCACAGCAACGAAGACCCAATGCAGCCAAAAATTAATCAATTTAGAAAAAAAGAAGGAAATCTTGTCATTTTTGACAACATGGATGGATCTTGACAGCATTATGCTAAGTGAAATAAGATAGACAAAGACAAATATTGCACATGATCTCACTTGTAGATGGAATCTTTAAAAAAAAAAAGTCCTGGCAATGTAATGTACAACATGGTGACTATAGTTAATAATAATGTACTGTGTATTTCAAAATTGCTAAGAGAGTAGATCTTAAAAGCTCATATCACAAGAAAAAAAATGTGTAAATGTTTGAGGTGATGAATGTTGACTTATTGGGATCATTTTGAAATGATACAGAATCATTGTGTCATACACCTGAAACTAATATAATGTCAATTATATCTGAATAGGATAAAAAGAAGAAATTTACAAAGAATCAGTTGTAATACATTGGAAGACAGAAGCAATTGATTGATGTACAGGGAAAGTCATAGATATGGTAAAAAGCCTTCTGATGTAAAAGTTAAGGACAGGGAAAATCAATTTCATTAAGTATATAGGAAAAAAAATTTTAAGCATTTCAGTCTGGTTCAAAGAAGGGTGTAGATGAAGAGACCTCAAGCAGGAGACAGCAGAGAGAAGGCAGACCCAGAGAACCAGGACAAACAAGCGTGTGCTGCTTGGTAATGTTCTCTCGGATGCAGCAGGAAGAAACCGTCAGAGAAGGATTGCCCTGCCCACTCAAGGAGGGGCAGCCAGTCCAGATCCCCTGATCCCTGGGCTCCTCCTGTGATACAGTGGACCAGCTGGGTTCTGTGACAGCTCAGACACCTTTGCCACGTCTAAAAGTCCTAATTGTCCGATTGTATATCTTCCCAGACATACCAGACATGCTAGAAGCCTAGGAAAGTCCCTACCTCGTTGATTCTATTGCTCCCTCCAGTGTCCTGTACAATCTCAAAAGACTTTCATATCTTTTTCAGTATGGAAAACCTTCCTTCCTTTGACTTAAAGCTTCCATCTGTCTTCCCTGCTCTTAATTCATCCAAGGAGCTTAGGGTTTCAGAAAATAAAATCCAGGAAGAAATGCAAACTTGTGAGCCAGTGTTGCACAAAGAACTTGACTACTATCCTGGAAAGGAGAAGGGAACATAACTGATTTCAATATAGTTTAAAATGTAACAACTGTGTGCGAATGTGTTTGTGTGTATGTGTGTAGGTGTATGTGTGCGCGCTACATGTGAGGCTGGTGGCATTTATAGATTCATAGTTCCTTTGTTATGATAGCAGCCCGAAGCCCAGGAATTGGGGACCTCTGGATTAGAGGATCTCTAAAATTCTTTCCAGCTCTATTTAGTGCTTCCTGGATCTCTTTGCCCTTTGGTATTGACCTTGACTGATAGGGGCTGTAACCTACAGCTTCCAACAATAGGCACTAAACTCTCTTATGTGTCATGACATGAGTAACTTTGGATGGAATTGTCATTTTTGGTTGGTTGATTGGTTTTCTAACCTGAGGTGAAGTAAGAATATATTCAGAGTCATATTTGGAAAATTAATGCCACAACCTTCCACTTGAGCCCTTCCTTCCCTGGTTGCCCAAGGGAAAACCACTGCCTGCAACAGTCAGACTGTAGCTGTAGTGATATGTGGGGTTCTTCCACACAGAAGCAGCTGTTTTTCAGTATTTCACATTAAAATCTCAACTTTATTACTTTTGGCCATGGCATGTTGCAGAGCTTTCATTCCAAAAAACAAGTACAGCGTGTACTTCCGAAAAGGTTATGTGCTTTCAGAAGTACTTCTAAATATACAAATTTACAGCATTGTAGAGATGGGTTTATTAGCCTCATAAAAGCATTTCTGAGTTTAGACTGAATTGTCTAAAATGACTTTACTGTGATTTTTTTTTTTGGCAGACAGTACAAAAACAATTACTCAGGGTCACAGACGTATAAGACTTTCGCTTCTGAATTAGAATATCGTGTAGACTTCCAAAGGCATACGTGCTCACTTCCATTTGCCTAATGGCATTTGCAGCCGTGGTGCTGAATGTCACTTGTCTAAGTATAAGAGGGGTGAGGGTGGGCAGCTCTACCTCTTCCATCACTGACCTCCTAAGCCTCCTCTTCTGTCTGGGGAGCAGCTACAGGCCGGACTTCATAGCCCAGGGCAGGGCCCTTCTTGCTTCTTGCTCTGTTTTTTTCTGACTTTCTCTTCCTTCACACAGCTGAGGTAAATGCACAGGTATATATTTTTTACCTTGACACTAAACTCTAACTGACCTTAATGGTGAGATCTTTAAAAATTTATACCTCTGGTTTCCTAGGTGATAATTTAATATCATTCTTTCTTTGCTTCCAACCTACTTGGAAACTACTCCATTTCACTTTTCCATATTCTTTTTCGTGTGATTTGCACTATATAACCCACATCAAAGCTGACAGGATTCCCTTGCCACCTGTAAAAAGTATATCATTTAATGATGTTAATATTACACATAGTAATGGAATATCTATATACAGGACCAACCATGTTTAAAAATAGATAGATTAAACAAAGAGTTTTGGAGTTAAGAATTGTTATTTTAAGTACTTCCTTTGTTCCTTTATTTATAAGCAATTTAAGCATACCATTTTTAAAAAACTGTTCAAATACATTACTGCTATAGTAATAATAAAGAAAGGAATTTTTAAAGTGCTAACCGTGCAGATCGTAACTATATTTATGGTTTGCTTTTAACTTGCTATGGGCAAAACAGAGGTCAAGAAACATTACATTTTAAAAAATGTTCTTTTGTATCTTTTGGGGGGGGAGGGGGAAGGGCTCATTATTCTCTGTTATACAAGGAACCTGACTCTTCATAGATTTTGTTAGAGGCTATAGACTGAAAGCTTGTGTCCCCCTAAAATTCATATGTTGAAACCTAATCCCCACTGTGATGGTATTAGGAAGTGGGGGATTGGGAGGTGATTATGTCATGAGGGTGGAGCCCTCGTGAATGGGATTAGTGCTCTTGTAGCAGAGACTCCAGAGGACTTCCTTGTCCTTTTGGCCATGTAAGGACACAGGAAGCAGATGGTCATCTATGAACCAGGAGACGAGCTCTTACTAGACACTAAGTGCGCTGGCATCTTGATCTTGGATTTCCCAGCCTCCAGGAACATGAGAAATAAACATCTGTTGTTTTTCCACCCAGCCTGTATTAACGTTGTTTATAGCAGCCCCAGCAGACTGACAGTGGAATGTCTCTGGTCTAATAACAGGCATGAAAGCTGCATGAAGAAAGATAGACTTTGTGAAATTTCATGTTAACGTGGATTGAGTGATGAAATACACAGATACAGGGGGTTTATGGTAGTCATTTTATGAGCTGTAAGCAGTGAGGTAGGCAGAATGGACCCCAAAGACCTCCATGCTCTAATCCCTGGAAACTGAATTTGTCACATTACATGGCAAAGTGGATTTTGCAGATAAAATTAAGGTTACAGACCTTAAAATAGGGATATTATCCTGGATTATCTGGGTGGGCCCAGTCAAATTTCATGAAGCTTTAAGAGCAGAGAACTTTCTCCAGCTAGAGTCAGAGAGATGTGGCAGAAGGGGAAGTTGGAGCGGTTCAGAGTTTGAGAGGACTTCACCTGCCACTGCTGGCTTTCTAAGGAAGTGGAATTTAGGAAAGGGGAGGCCATGAGAGATGGGACACAGGCTAGAATTGTAACAGATGTGTGATTGCCCCTTGTTTGTGGAAGAGCTCCATTCCAGCAATGTTGCCCCCAAAGCACATTCATAAAGCATACTCTATACCCACCACTGTGCCTTATAAAGCTGCAGGTGTGTTTCCATGGGGAAAACCTACTAGAACAAGTTGAAACACTGGTTAAAATGGAAACCAACCACTCTTTTTCTTGGTTATCCTGGAATGCCACCAGCCAAGCCTTTGAAGGATTATATTCTGCACCTAGAAAGTGATGGTTCCTTGATAATATTTTCCAAAGCCATGGTAACTCCTTTGCTGTTGGTTGCTTTCCTCCTATCAGATGCCTGGCCCCTTGCTTCTATTAACGACGGATCTTAGAACATTTCTCCCGTTTTCTTCTATCTGATTATTTGTAATAATGGCCAGTGGAGACACCAAAGATAAAATCAAGATGCTTTAGTGAAGACCAGTAACGTACTGAAGAGAGAAAAAAACAGTGTAGAGCAGAAAGAACATTAGTGCCTACTGACCTAAGAGTCACATAATTACTCCAGCACAAAAGAAATGGGCAGTCTGTATTTCTAGAACAATTTACCAAACATTTCCATATCCATTAAGGGAAAGAATTTTTGTAACAACATAATGTGTATTTATCCCATTTTATGGCAAGAAACTGAGAGGGTTCTGAGAGCGTAAGGGAATTGCCAAAAGCCACACAGCTAATAAGTGATAGGACCAGGGTCTTTGGACTCCAAGCCCAATGTTCTTTCCAATACCCTACTGTTGCTATAGACAGTCCCTTGAATTGCTACATGTTATAGACATGTCCTCAGATAACCATGAGCGTTTCAAGAAACAAATCTATTATCAACACATTTATTGATGCTTACATAGTAAGCTCTTTTTCTTTCCTCTAGGGAAGCTAACTCTGAAAAATATCTGATTTGTCCTTCCAAAAACAATAGAATGTGGTAGAGGAGGATGGCGGGGGTCGGGGGGAGGCTTCTGTAAATAAAGGGCAGTATGAGGAGTCTGGTGGTAATGGAGCCGCTCAGTATCTTGAACGTGGTGGTGGATACATGTGTGATAAAATCGTATAGAACTTAATACACCCACAAATGAGTACAAGTAAAAGTGTGCAAGTCTGAGTAAAATCTATGGATTTTATCAATGTCAAAAAAGTTGTCATTTTGAGCCCTCCAGAGAACTGATTATCTCCACATGACTTTCTCTTTCGTTCTTTCCTCACCCCCTGTCTTCAGATAAAACATTACTCATTCCTCACTTTTACTTCCCTTCTTATGAATCTAAGCTCCTTTCCTCTTCTCAGAATCTCAGTTGAACCTCTTCACTTGTACAAACTGTTTTCTAGTTGACCTCAACCCACTGTCTATGCTGTGAGGCTTGCGTGCTGTTTTTGCCCTACATTAACTTGTGCTCAACTGAATACTGTGTGTGTGCGTAAATATTATATACACACAATTAAATTATGGGCTTTGTAGGAAGAAGTATACTTCCTTCCAACTTTATTACTTAATTCCTTTAGCTTTATTGAGCTCCTATCATGTATCAACAACTGTTCTAGTTGCTGGAGGTATTCTAAGGAACAAAAACCAAGTCCCTCTTCTCATGGAGCTCATTTTGTTGTTAGAAGGCAAACACTAAACAAGTAAATATATGGTGATGGTGATGAGGGTTATGAAGAAAACTAAAGAAAGAAGAGTGGCTGCAAGTGACAGGGGTGGAAGGAATGCTGTTTAGGGTAAGTTGATCAGGGAAGGCCTCTGACCAGAAGACATGATGGAAACCTAAACAAAGAGATGCACACACAGCAGGAGTAGTGGTCCAGGCTGAGGGCACAGTGAAGTGTGACGCCCACAGGCAGGAGAGTGTCTGTGCTGAGAATAGGAAGCAGGCAGGTGAGGCTAGAGCACAGTAGGTAGGTCAGGGGGAGATTGGCAGGTGGTACAACCACAATGGTAGGTGGAGGCCAGATCGGATAGGACCTTGAAGGCAAACATAGGATTTTATTTTATTCTGAGAAAGTGAAGGAGCCTTTGGAGGGTTTCA
Organism: Lagenorhynchus albirostris; assembly: GCF_949774975.1. Taxonomy (NCBI): domain Eukaryota; kingdom Metazoa; phylum Chordata; class Mammalia; order Artiodactyla; family Delphinidae; genus Lagenorhynchus; species Lagenorhynchus albirostris. The sequence goes on from NC_083095.1 coordinate 180,737,820, forward strand.
AGCAGAGATAAGTCATCCTAACCACCTTCCTGACCCCTGCTATTGGCTGTTGCATTTCTTGAAAATATAGTCAGTGTTTACCATTTTCTCTTTGGTATGCTCTTCACTTAAAGCTGTTGAGCTCAGATCCTGTCAAGGATAAGGTTGCCTGTCAATTGCCAAATCCAGTGTCTTTTTCAGTATCTATCTTTCCAGACTCTTGGCAACCCTTAATGCCTTTGACCATGGCCTCCATTTTGAAATGCTCTTCATGGATTTGTAACCCAGTTCCAGCAATGGTTAGTTCTGTAACCTGGAGCAAGTTGATAAATATCTCTGTTCTTCAGTTTCCTAATCTGTGAAATGGGAAAAGTAATTGTAACAACTGCATAGGGTGTTGTGAGGGTCATAGAGATAAGTACTCACTAAATGTTAGCTACTGTTATGTCCCCAACCAAACTCCTTATCTTACACCCTTCTCCCAAGCCAGCTCCTCCTGTTAGCAGCATCGCTATTTAATCCAGAAACTTTAGTCATCCTTGATATCAATAATATTATTATTAATACTAATAACCTTGCAGGTTTTACCTCCAAGATCCCCCCCTCCTCTCATTCCTACTGCCACCACCTCTTCCCTGTAAGGGTGTCATGCACAAATACACACACACACACCCCTTTCTTTATGTACTCTGGCTGTATTGAACTACCAACCATTGAACTACTCTTTGCACATTTTCCTTGGACTCTTTCAATGGTCTCCTACTTAGCTCTCTGCCTCTATCTCTAATAGTAAGAACAAAAACAACAGTGGGAATAAATGCTACTGTTTACTCTGGGCCAGCAGACAGCATATTCCATCACAATACATTTCTTTATAACTGGCTTTTTCTCACAAACAAAATACCATTGATATCCTCCCATGTCAATGGCTGTAGATCTAACTCATTTTTCTTAATAAGTATGTAACACTTCATATTTTATATATTTTTAGCAATATGATGTTGCATAATTTGTTTAACCATTGGCAATTGATAGATATTCAGGTTATTTTCAGAGATTTCTTTGTGGGGAAAGGCCACTACAAATAATGCTACATTACAATTATTTTACTAGGTGTTATGGATTACTTTCTTAAACTTAGTACTCATGTTTCCACCAGCAGCATGTGAGAGGCATTTTTCCTTTGTCCTAACCAGCACTGGGGATTAGTGTTCTTTGTAGTTAATGGCAGTGTGATGGATGAAATATGGCGCCTCATGGTACATTTAATTTGCGTCTTCCAGACTATTGGTGAAGTTGAGCATCTTTTCATTTATTTACTTACTAACCATTTGGACTTTCTTTTGTGGATTGTATTTTGAGGTTTGAATCAGATTTCTTGTTCATTTTTGTACTGATTTCTATGCCTTTTCCTTATCAATTTATGTATTATGAAATTTCACTCTCATTCTCTCATGTGATTGCAAATATTTTTTAGTCTGTTACTTATCTTTTGACATTGTGGTATCACTTATTATTTCAAATGTTTTTCTGGAATTTCTTTTTCTAATCAAAACTGGCTTTTTATTTATAGTTTTGGAGATTCCTCTGTTGCTTAAGATCTCTAAATTTCATTTTGTTATTAAATTTTTAAACATCTAAACCTTTAATTCATCTAGGATTTATTTTTGTACTTGGCGTGGGATGAGGTCCAAAACTGCTTCCTCACAATGGTTAGTGAACAATGCCTGCAAAATCTACCAAACCTTATTACATTTTAATTTAGTGGAGAAAGGACTAAATAAGCCATCCTTTCTCTTCTAAATTAAATACCATTTTTTCACATGTCAATTTCCCATGGAACCTAGGATCTTTTTCTGGATTCTGTATTGATCTGTCTGTCTGCTCCTGTTGGTTTGATTAAAGAAACTTTAAAATAAGTTTTATAGCTGGTAAGGCAAATCAACGACCTTCTCAGCCTCAAACACAACATGTTCTACTCGTCTTTCTCATAATTCAAAATGTTCTTGGAGACTAATTCTTTCATGTGAACATCAAAGTACTTCACCCAGTTCCAAAAATAAAATACATAAAAATAACCCCTACTGTACCAAACCAACCACACAACCCTCTAGGATTCTACTTACACCTTCATTATATTATACGTTATTTCAGGGAGAAACATTGCTGTCTTTATGATATTCAGTCTTCCCATCTCAATGAAAGTTGCTTATTTGCTGAACTGATATCATAGTGGTTGCTTCAAGTTGATCAAGCCTCTGGGAAAACTTCCCCATTGGGCCTGGATGGTTCTATTTTATTGATTAAAAAGCACTAAAATTGAAGTAGGTAAAATTTAGTAAAACAAATTTTATGTTTTAGCAAGTTTCTATCTTTGCTAGATAAGGACCTAATATTTCCTGTCGGTTTACCCACTCTTTATTATTCCAAAGAGCAAGAAATCCCGAGCCCTGGTGGTCAAGGGGGTTGGTTTCATCTTGCTGATTTCCTAGTGGCTGCTGCCCTCTTAGCCCTAGGCCTGTGTTCCTCTAGTGGGAGGGACCCACTCCCCAGGCTTAGGAGGGAGGGGACCATGAGAGCTTCCCTGCTGCTTCTCTCCCAGTTCACCTGAGCCTCCTGGCCTGGCCACTCTGTTTCCAGACCTTTGTGCTCTGTAGGCTGTGAGCCCTCAGGCCACAGTGCAGAGGCGGCACGGGCAAGCCTGGCAAGATGGAACCCTTGTCCTGCATTCATGGTACGCCCTTCCCCATGTTTCCTCATGCCCCTCTGGTTCAGGCTGTTTGTTTTTCTGTTGCTTTTTACCCTTTCTCAACCCCCCAAATGCGTCTGGACCACTTGGCTTTCTTTGCCGCTGGGAAAGCAGTCCAGGTGGCCAGCTGCTCAGTTAATCCAGTCTTGGCATAAAGGATTCAAAGAAAGACCAGCAGACAGGCTGAGGAAAGCCTGGGTGGAAACTGCCCTGACAGCAGGGCACAGGGACACTCAATGCACTGCTCAAGGTGTGCCTGGGGCTCTAGGAAGAACGGGCAAGTGTATTTGCCTACATCTCTGTGCTTGTCTGTATATCTCTTTGTATGATATAAAAAAAAAAAAAATTCATCCATCTGTCACCAAGCCGTGACTCTCTTAGCAGTCTGCTTCGGTCAAGATGCAGCGGTTGCTTCATTGTTCTTCTGATGGTTGACATTTGCCAACATCTGTAGCCTAGATATTGAGCAAGTAAGTGGCCGTCAACTCACTCAGGTGGGGAGGATCCTTCATTTCTTTTGTGACCTACGCCTAGGACACATGGCAGGGCCTGAGCTGTCTGTCCTCTTTATTAGCAAAGTCCCATTTCTCAGACCTGCTGCATGCTTAAGATGTTTGCAAAAACACTTTATTGGCTGTAGCTGCTAATACAAAGTTACTGCTTGATATCACAAGTTGGGGATACACTTCCATGCCTATTTTTGAATAATATTTGAAAAAGTGTCTTCTCTTTGGAAAAACTAGAATGTCTTTTATAAAAATAGACCTGTCGTAATGTCAATTTTCCACCTGAATAAAAGTGAAGTAATATTAAACATTGCTGCAGGCTGCCTTGTCATTGGAGTTCAAGATTCTGTGCTGCAATAAATAATTCTGTAAAGACACAAAGTTTTGTCTAAGCAGTGCTCAGCACAGTTTTTGTAAATGCATTTTCAGTCCAGGGTACGTCTATTTGCACCTTAATGTGTGACCATGAAATGTCAGTTTTTAGAATAAGTAGCATATATTTTGAAAGAGCGGTATAGTCACCCACCTGGTAAAAGGTGGTCCAGTGGCTAAATGGGGAATAGATGATTTTCCTAGTGAGACAATAGTGTATATCTTGGAGGGAAAGTGAGTCACATCCAGCACTAGGGAACTGATGTGCACTTGAATTACACATTGGGCCTCAGCTGAAGGAAATGTGATGTGAATGAAATGTGATGTGTTGTGTAAAAAGAACATTGGCCTCAAATCAGCAGACTTGGTTTCCAGTGGGTGGCGGCTTTGCTACTTGATGACTGTGTGACCTCAAGCAATTTATTTATGCTTTCTGAGCATCGCTTTTATCAACTCCGAAAGGGAAGTATCAGCCTAGGTGGGAGTTCTAAGCCGTGTTATTTTACACACTGGTGTGTCTCAATCCATTCTGAGGTAAGTAACTTACTGCTGCTAGGAATAAAGTCCTGACGTTTGCAAACAGTTTATAGTTGGAGTGCAGATAAGTTTAGCCCTGTGATGTCATTCTCTCCAACTCACCTTCTGAAGGGGTTTCTGAAGAGTGTGAGTTGTGGCCGCCATACTGGTAAGACCAGTGCCACTGCCACCAAGAACCTTTCAAATGACCAATTTCATTATTGACGTGCCTATAAAACGTTTTCATGGATACCGCTCCCCCAGAGTTTCTGGATATCTGCCTTTCATAAAAATATTTTTTGTCAACATTTCGCCAACATTCTGTCAATATTTTGTCAACTGGGTAAAATATTGTCAGTCAAGATACTGTCTTCTGGGCACAGCCTGGAGAAGACAGTATCTCTTAAATATGGCCCACCCGGTGTGAACTGCTGGCTGGATTTCCCCTAGCATCCCTTCTGGCTAACTACCCTTTTTGCAAATGTAGTTACAGGTGAGGACACATGCGGAGTGGGGTGGCTGAGGGAACTGATGGTGATGCTTTTGACACCTGGGAGTGATTCTGGAGGCAGAAGTGTCTCTGGAATGTCTCCGCTGCTCTTTGATTCCGATTTTTGCTGCTGACTCGTGGAGAGTGATTTCCTGGGGTTTGAGTACTTTGAGTGTCAAATTCCATATTTTCATATTCTGGAATTTTCTTTGCCCCAAGGCATCTTAACAAAAGTATATGCTGTGAGTCCAGCTATAATGAATAGCTCTCTCTTCCTCCCATTCCCCTCCCCCCCTCCCCGCTACTCCCACCAAACACAGACACTTAAAGAAACACCAGTAAATGGATAAGGTCACACCAAGGAGTGGTGATAACAGCCAGGGTAGTGAGAGCACAACCCAACTCTGCCAGGGCTTTTTTATTGCTTACCCTGTAGTAGGCAGGGGCCAAGTTTTACATACATTAATTCTCATAGCTCCATGAGGTAGGTAATATTAATATCTGCATTTTATAGGTACAAATGCTGAGGCACAGAGAGATTAAGTAACTCACCCACAGGTAGCAATTGGCTGAGATTCACACTCAGGCAGTTTGGCTCCAAAGTCAAGTCTCTTGACCCCCTTCCATGCCCTGTCATCAGTGCTCTAGGCTGACTGAGCTTCTGTTAGCTACTTTCACATAACTCTCCTCTGAAGTAGCTCTTCTTATCCCAGTGTTAAATTTGAAGAAGCCAAGGGTAAGTGAAGTGAAATAAAGTGACTAAGTTCCCATGGCTGGAAATATCAATAGGCAGTGAAGGAAATGGGATTTTTTTAAATTGAGGTGTGGTTGATGTGCAATATTACACAAGTTACAGGTGTACAGTATAGTGATTCACAGTTTGTAAAGGTTATATTCCATTTATAGTTATTATAAAATATTGAGTATATTTCCTGTGTTGTACAATATCCTTGTAGCTTATTTATTTTATACATAGTGTTTGTACTTCTTAATCCCCTATCCCATCTTGCCTCTCCTTCCTCCCTCTCCCCACTCGTAACCACTAGTTTGTGCTCTATATCCGTATGTTTCTTTTTTTTGTTACATTCACAAGTTTGTTGTATTTTTTAGATTCCACATATAAGTGATATCATACAGTACTTGTCTTTCTCTGACTTATTGCACTTAGCATAATACCGTCTAAGTCCATTCATATTGCTGCAAATGGCAAAATTTCATTCTTTTTTATGGCTAATATTCCATTGTATATATAAACCACATCTTTATGCATTCGTCTGTTGATGGACACTTAGGTTGCTTCTATATCTTGGCAATTGTAAATAATGCTGCCATGAACATTGAAGTGCGTGCATCTTTTCAACTTAGTGTTTTCATTCTTTTCAGACAGATACTCAGGAGTGGAATTGCTGAGTTATATGGTAGTTCTATTTTTAGTTTTTTGAGAAACCAAGGAGTTGGGATTTGAACGTAGGTCTCTTTGTCTATAAAGCCACAGCTTTGTCTGTATTTCATATTGTTTTCTGAATAATAAAGTCATCTCATGGAAATGAACATGAAATACCCCCAGAATTTTTTCTGAAGACATTATTTGTCCTAACAGTTTGGAGTTTTCATCTGTAGTATAGCATCTTTTTCTAGTCACTGATTATTATTATTATTATTATTTTGCCAAGCACCAGGTTTTGAAGATCTGTGGAAGAGTCACTTTCACTACTGCTTGGGACATACATTCCAAATACATGGGACTGCCTGTCGATCTCTACCTTCCAAAGCCACACTCAGGTGCTGATAACATTTTCAGACTCAGCCCCTTTAGTCCTGAGCCAAGCAGAACGGGGTTAATACCTAAATCCCACCCTCTGGTGGGCAAGAAGAGCTAGTAAGCTGTCAGCTTCACAGCCAATCAGAACCAAGCCTGACAATGTACCAGATGTTCCACCTCACCAGCGCTGTTAGGATCTAGAGTTGGTTTTGCTTACCTAAGGCAGCTCTGTGAGCTGCTGCTTCCTTCTTAAATGTCTCAGGTGACCCACCAAAAGATGGATGCCGTGTCCTCATTCTTGACTTTTCAGTCAAGTTCTTTGATGGGAACTTTGACCACTGAAAAGCCATCAGCACAGTTCAGCTCCCCTGCTTTGAAAGTAGACTGTCACTTATCCTCAGTCATTGGCTAGGATTAACCCAAGTATCTCCCCTTCCATCCCCATCCCCCCAAATTGATCAATTACAAGTTTTCTAAGCCTTTCTAAGCATCTGAATTACGTGTCAGTTACCACTCCTTTAGTGGCAAGGTCTTTTCAAGCCTCCACCCTAACCTTGGGTTGTTGGGAGGATTCAATAACTGCTGTGAAAACTCAGGAGCAGTCAATCACCATTTGCTAATAGCAGCAAGAGTGATAGTAAGCAGCAGCTCCAATATGTCATTTTCAATTTCCCGTTCGAAATAACATGCGTAACGTGTTCCCACGGCAGGCAGTGTGCTAGGCCCCAGGGATCAGTGACAGTGAGTCTGGATCGTGTCCACAACTCTTGCAGACTCATTTGTGCCGGCAGAGCTGCCTTCCACTCCAACTTTATTCTACTTTTCTGAGAAGGTCAAATGACCTGTTTTTTTCAAGATCTTTATTTGATTGCATTTGCCTATTTGGGGGGAAAATTTTTAAAAAACAGCTCCCCAAATTTAATTCAGAAGAGATACTGCAAGTATTTGTGGTCAGAAATTGTAGGAGCCCCAGCGTGAGGCCACGTGGTCTGGGAAACGCAAGAGGAGGATGGGAAAGTGATCAACGGTGCCTTCCAAAAGGTCAAGGCTTCACAGCGCCAGTAAAGGAGGAGGGCACTCCCAGAATGAACCTGGAAAGGATAAATGGATTTTCAAACACTGAGGAGAAATAGATAGAAAGTGAAAGAAGTTGAAACTTCACCTGCGAAGCCTCCTTCTCAAATTGGAGGAGAAAATGTTTGCTGTCAGTTTGAGAGCAGAAGTTGCAAGGCTGACTGCGCTGTCTGCGGGGCCCGTTCCCCCAAAGACCACCTTGCACCAGCCTTGCCAAGATTGCAAAGAGCTTCACCACCAGTGAAATGTCTCCACCAGCTAGCGTTCACAGCTAGGGAAACAATTAGCAAGTTAATTATTTGGATTTTTTTCCCCTCGCTTTTCTATTTTCAAAGCTGCTTTGCCTTGATCAGTAGCCTAAACACTTTTACATGCTCACCGAGCTTGCTTCCATGGTTCTCAAGGCAAGTTTGCAAAAATAGAGCGTTTCAGAAAAGCCAGCCAACTAAAGTGAGAGTTTAATTTCTGACTGTACTCAGCGGAAGCTCTTTATATGTTTATGTACAATTAATTTTAGAATAGAAATAGATATGAAGATAGATTTCCAGTTGTTTTCCCAGAGTTTACCTTTGACTTTTAGTATTTTGAGGTCAGATTTCCAGCATTTTCATAATGAAACAAACCCAGAATAAGCAACCAAAGAGCCTTCACTTACTGGTAAGTGAAGTAGCAGGAAGTGACAAAAAGGCTGTTCCAAAGCCCATGTATCTTACTCAAGTAGAAACGCAGAGGATCTCACCGGCTAAAAATGATGTAAAAAATAAAGAACCAAATGAGAAGCAGGATATTCTAATAGGGGAAATCGGGGTCAGAACAAAACAGTATGAGGACAATAATCTGGGGCCATTAAATGTAGGGAGAAGTAACCTGCCACTTCATAGAATCTTTTCAGAGCACCACAGCTCTTGCGATTCATACTCACCACAAGAATAAAATCAGATTATGTTTAGTATACACTGAAAAGAAAAAACAGCATCATGGTTAATGTTCTTTATAAATAATTCAATAAAAGTAAGAACATTTTTCTGAAAGATGCCTCTAAAAGGAATGTAATTTATCTAAAAAATGAATTTATGTGGAATACCTCTTCTGTGAAGATGCTAGATGATGCATTAGGTTATATCATTGATCATGTGGCATCCTCTCTTACTTGTAAGTTAGGTATTATTACTCCCAACTTGAAGAGTCATAGTAAGGTGAATGGAATTAAGCAATATTTGCATATTCCAGGTGTGATCCAAGACACCATCACTTCTTCTCTAGTTACTGACTTCATCCTATGCAGGTTTGGACTGGAAGGTTGGAGGGAAAACAAGCAGAGCCCCATTGCTGTTCTCTTTCCATCCTCCAACTAATCTCTCACTCTCTCTTTCTTTCTCATTGATCAGAATTGAATTGAAAGTTAAAATATTCTTTGCCTTAGGTAAATGCAGATTACAAAATGCCAATCTTACACCATTGTAAGGCAAGAAAACTTGAGTACACATGCAATACACTAGTCGAACATTCCAGTTATATTAACTAGCACAGTCCAGTTCATTTGGACTTTGTGTAGTGGCAGCAGTGAACGGAAACACCACCAGTCATTAAGTGAGCACTTACTGTATGCCGAGCACTGCACTTTATATAAGAACATATGTAATACGTGCTTTACTTACATGGTAAGAAAATATGCACTATTTATGGAATCATTTCTGTAATTCACCCAAACCTGTTTTCTGTTTGATATTAACCAAGTCCCATTTGGTTTTTACCCTGATTTTCACCCTTCATGGTTAGTTATCATAGCTTGAGCTCCCAGCTGCTCTTAGAAGTCGGCTGTGAGCCAACGTGAATTTATCTAATAATCCCTCCTTGATGGTGTTATGACATTTACCTCTTTTTTTTTTTAACTTTTAAATTTTATTTTATTTTTGGCTGTGTTGGGTCTTCGTTGCTGTACACAGGCTTTCTCTAGTTGTGGCGAGTGGGGGCTACTCTTTGTCGCGGTGTGTGGGCTTCTCATTGCGGTGGCTTCTCTTGTTGTGGAGCACGGACTCTAGGCCCGCAGGCTCAGTAGTTGTGGCACACGGGCTTAGCTGCTCCGCGGCATGTGGGATCTTCCTGGACCAGGGATCGAACCCATGTCCCCTGCATTCATAGGCAGATTCTTATCCACTGAGCCACCAGGGAAGTCGCAGCATTTACCTCTTGATCACCGTACATTTTGTATTTTCTGCGTAAAGCTGTCACTTCTTTTTATTTATATTCTAAATTCTCTCTTTCAGATGTCAGGAGATGTTCCTTCATTGTTTAGTCAGCTCATGAGTCACGTGGCCAGAGTTCTGGCTCTACCACTAGTTAGTTTTGAGATCCTGATTTATTCACTGAGCATCCCTTGACTTCAGATTCCTCACCACTATGACAAAGGGTGGTCCTTAAGTTTCTACTGTCCCTACACCTCTCAAATTCTGTTATTTTATGATCCAATTAATACCCTTTGTGATTTCATAATCTTTACTCACATTCCTTTATCTGGAACAGTACTGTAGCAATACATACCATCATTTGGAGATCTTTTTAAAAATATTTGATGCCAGGTCCCCACTCCAGATCAGTTAAAACTGGGGGTGGAGTCCAACAATATATTTTCAATTATGTTTCCAGTTCATTCAAATCTGCAGCCAGAATCAAGAATTCCTAGTTTTCACTAAAGCATCCTGGTTTTATTTGTGGTGTCTCCATTGGTCAGTACTACAAATAATCAGATAGAAAGAAAAGGGGAAAATGTTCTCAGATCCCTCTTTATAGAAGCAAGGGGCCAGGCATCTGATAGGAGGAAAGTAGCCAATAGCAGAAGAGATATCATGATTTTGGAAGATATTATCAAGGAACCATTATTTTCTAGGTGCAGAATGTAATCCTTCAAAGGCTTGGCTGGTGAAGTTCCAGGATAACCAAGAAAAAGAGGGATTGGTCTCCATTTTGACTTGTCTTAAAAAGTTTCCCCCTGGAAACACATCTCCAGTTTTATAAGGCACAGTGGTGGGTATAGAGTATGCTCTACGAATATGCTTTGGATGAATGTTGGAATGGAGCTCTTCCACAAACAAGGGGAATCATGCATCTGTTATAGTTCTGGCCTGTGTTCCATCTCTCATGGCCTCCCCTTTCATAAATTTCACTTCCTTGGAAAGCCATCTTGCAACAAGTGTTGCAGTTGAATTGGAATGTATCATTCAGTGCTTTTTTTCTTGGCTTTGAAACATTTACTTCTCTTCCAGTGGAAAAGAAATAGACTCAAAGCAATATGTGCGCATGGGTTTATCTCTGGGCTTTCTGTCCTGTTCCATTGATCTATATTTCTGTTTTTGTGCCAGTACCATACTGTCTTGATTACAGTAGCTTTGTAGTATAGTCTGAAGTTAGGGAGCCTGATTCCTCCAGGTCCATTTTTCATTCTCAAGATTGCTTTGGCTATTCGGGGTCTTTTGTGTTTCCATATAAATTGTGAAATTTTTTGTTCTAGTTCTGTGAAGAATGCCAGTGGTAGTTTGATAGGGATTGCACTGAATCTGTAGATTGCTTTGGGTAGTTTAGTCATTTTCAAAATGTTGATTCTTCCAATCCAAGAACATGGCATATCTCTCCATCTGTTGGTATCATCTTTAATTTCTTTCATCAGTCTTATAGTTTTCTGCATACAGGTTTTTTGTCTCCTTAGGTAGGTTTATTCCTAGTTATTTTATTCTTTTTGTTGCAATGGTAAATGGGAGTGTTTTCTTGATTTCACTTTCAGATTTTTCATCATTAGTGTACAGGAATGCAAGAGATTTCTGTACACTAATTTTGTATCCTGCTGCTCTACCAAATTCATTGATTAGCTCTAGTAGTTTTCTGGTAGCATCTTTAGGATTCTCTATGTATAGTATCATGTCATCTTCAAACAGTGACAGTTTTACTTCTTCTTTTCCAATCTGGATTCCTTTTATTTCTTTTTCTTCTCTGATTGCTGTGGCTAAAACTTCCAAAATTATGTTGAATAATAGTGGTGAGAGTGGACAACCTTGTCTTGTTCCTGATCTTAGAGGAAATGGTTTCAGTTTTTCACCATTGAGGACAATGTTGGCTGTGGGTTTGTCATATATGGCCTTTATTGTGTTGAGGTAGGTTCCCTCTATGTCCACTTTCTGGAGAGTTTTTATCATAAATGGGTGATAAATTTTGTCAAAAGTTTTTCTGCATCTATTGAGATGATCGTATGGTTTTTCTCCTTCAATTTGTTAATATGGTGTATCACATTGATTGATTTGCATATACTGAAGAATCCTTGCATTCCTGGAATAAACCCCACTTGATCATGGTGTATGATCCTTTTAATGTGCTGTTGGATTCTGTTTGCTAGTATTTTGTTGAGGATTTTTGCATCTATATTCATCAGTGATATTGGCCTGTAGTTTTCTTTTTTTGAGACATCTTTGTCTGGTTTTGGCATCAGGGTGATGGTGGCCTTGTAGAATGAGTTTGGGAGTGTTCCTCCCTCTGCTATATTTTGGAAGTGTGTGAGAAAGATAGGTGTTAGCTCTTCTCTAAATGTTTGATAGAATTCACCTGTGAAGCCACCTGGTCCTGGGCTATTGTTTGTGGAAAGATCTTAAATCACAGTTTCAATTTCAGTGCTTGTGATTGGTCTGTTTATATTTTCTATTTTTCCTGGTTCAGTCTCAGAAGGTTGTACTTCTCTAAGAACTTGTCCATTTCCTCCAGGTTGGGTCACCTTGTCTCTGATAAAGTAGGCAAGAGTATACAATGCAGAAAAGACAGCCTCTTCAATAAGTGGTGCTGGGAAAACTGGACAGCTACATGTAAAAGAATGAAATTAGAACACTTCCTAACGCCATACACAAAAATAAATTCAAAATGGATTAAAGACCTAAACGTAAGGCCAGACACTATAAAACTCTTAGAGGAAAACATAGGCAGAACACTCTATGACATAAATCCCAGCAAGATGCTTTTTGACCCACCTCCTAGAGAAATGGAAATAAAAACAAAAATAAACAAATGGCACCTAATGAAACTTAAAAGCTTTTGCACAGCAAAGGAAACCATAAACAAGATGAGAAGACAACCCTCAGAGTGGGAGAAAATATTTGCAAATGAAGCAACTGACAAAGTATTAATCTCCAAAATATATAAGCAGGTCATGCAGCTCAATATCAAAAACACAAACAACCCAATCCAAAAATGGGAAGAAGACCTAAACAGACATTTCTCCAAAGAAGATATACAGATTGCCAACAAACACATGAAAGGATGCTCAACATCACTAATTATTAGAGAAATGCAAATCAAAACCACAGTGAGATGTCACCTCACACCGGTCAGAATGTGAGGAGATGAATGCTGGAGAAAAGGGAACCCTCTTGCACTGTTGGTGGGGATGTAAATTGATACAGCCACTATGGAGAACAATAGGGAGATTCCTTAAAAAACTACAAATAGAACTACCATATGACCCAGCCATCCCACTACTGGGCATATACCCTGAGAAAACCATAATTCAAAAAGAGTCATGTACCACAATGTTCATTGGAGCACTATTTACAATAGCCAGGACATGGAAGCAACCTGAGTGTCCATCGACAGATGAATGGATAAAGAAGATGTGGCACATATATACAATGGAATATTACTCAGCCATAAAAAGAAACGAAATTGAGTTATTGTAGTGAGGTGGATGGACCTGGAGTCTGTCATACAGAGTGAAGTAAGTCAGAAAGAGAAAAACAAATGCTGTATACTCAAACATATATATGGAATCTAAAACAAAATTGTTCTGGTTAACCTAGGGGCAGGACAGGAATAAAGACACAGATGTAGAGAATGGACTTGAGGACATGGGGAGGGGGAAGGGGAAGCTGGGACAAAGTGAGAGAGTAGCATGGACATATATACACTACCAAATGTAAAATAGAGAGCTAGTGGGAAGCAGCCACATAGCACAGGGAGATCAGCTCGGTGCTTTGTGTCCACCTATAGGGGTGGGATAGAGAGGGTGGGAGGGAGACGCAAGAGGGAGGAGATATCAGGATATATGTATATGCATAGCTGATTCACTTTGTTATACAGCAGAAACTAACACACCATTGTAAAGCAATTATACTCCAATAAAGATGTTAAAAAAAAAAAAGCAGTATGTGCTTATGGCGGAGACCACCATGAAATTCTACAACTATATTTGAGGACAACGACAGGGGTGAGTTAGGAAGGGTTAGACTTGGGGTGAGAGGCAGAGCAGTGCAGTACAGACATTGGTTTATGGGTGCTTCAGCGTGGAAATTATACTAACTCTGCCTCTAAGTGATTTGATCCTGCCAACTTCTTTTTAGCTTTCAAAGCTCTCCATTTCCAAACCGGTAGAATGAAGGTGTGTGACAAGATCAAATCTATGGTTCCTTTCAGCATACAGGTGCCATAGTTTGTTTATTTACTTATTTATTTATTTTTACATCTTTATTGGAGTATAATTGCTTTACAATGGTGTGTTAGTTTCTGCTTTATAACAAAGTGAATCAATTATACATATAAATATGTTCCCATATCTCTTCCCTCTTGTGTCTCCCTCCCTCCCTAATCATTAGAGAAATGCAAATCAAAACTACAAAGGGATATCATCTCACACCAGTCAGAATGGCCATCATCAAAAAGTCTACAAGCAATAAATGCTGGAGAGGGTGTGGAGAAAAGGGAACCCTCTTGCACTGCTGGTGGGAATGTGAATTGGTACAGCCACTATGGAGAACAGTATGGAGGTTCCTTAAAAAACTACAAATAGAACTACCATATGACCCAGCAATCCCACTACTGGGCATATACCCTGAGAAAACCATAATTCAAAAAGAGTTATGTACCAAAATGTTCATTGCAGCTGTATTTACAATAGCCCGGAGATGGAAACAACCCAGGTCCCATAGTTTTAAGCTTATGTGTCACTAGCTGTACTTTCTTTGGCTGACGAATAGATCGTCTTGTCTAATTTTCCTCTTTAAGTGATACTGAAGTTTCTAAGACTTTGATAAGATGTGGTCACATGTAAGGCAGAGAGCCCAGGGGCCATCTCCTCCATAGGAGGCGTTAGACCAAAGGAGGGAATAAGTCTCAGCCATGTCACTACAGGCTGTTTGATTCTTCACTTTACTTTTATATAAGCTTTCATATCTGCGGGAGAAAGATTTTTTTTTAATATGTCCTGATGTGTGAAATGATATTTATTATTTTTAACATTTCTAGGACAGTTCCCTTGCACCCTCAGTCTAATGTTTTCCATCCATGAGCAGAACTCTTTCTATAGCTAGAAATAATGAACACTGGAAAAGTGAGACAACCCCATATTTGACATGTTTGTATTAACAGTGTGTATGCTTTGGTATCTTGAGAAGTTAATATATTTTTGCCTAAAGTAATTACAGTTTTTCTAGGAGTATACAGATAGTTTTCAGTGAGCCATAGATCTTTTGCCCTGTTAGGTATGCACAGTGGTCTTTAAAAATTAGGAAGCTAATTCTCTTTGATAGCTTCTGAATAAATGTTCACTATCAAAGGCTTTAACAATAGATATAAATTGACACTTGAATATCAAATAGGCTTTAAAAAATCTCTCTTGCTGTGCTAGCATCCATTTTGTCATATGCCAGATAAACACAGGTGTATAAAAGATTCATATTGTGATGCAATGTTCCTGATAGAGAGGTTCATGGACACAGCGAAATCTTGATTTGCAGTGACATAAAGGCATTGGGTTTCCACTCTTTTCTTGTCAAGCTCCTGCAGAGACACCGTGGGAGCCAGATTGCGGGGGGTCGGGGGCAGAAAAGTTACCGGTAACACAGATGCGGACTGTCTCAGCAAGGAGACGCAAGTGCCCTCTGCTCTTTTCCTGGCAGGAAAGCTTCAAAACAAGACCGACTAAGGAGACAGCTTGGCTCCAAGCAGCGCGAGACACTGAGTCAGATCACAGCAAGAAAAATCGCGTCGTGATTTATACTGAAATAAGATACGCTTCACATTCAGCTCTTTGAGGAGGAGGCATACTCACATGCCAGAATGTTTTGCCTGTATCACCAAACCAGTGGATAGTGTCCAAAGCTGGTGTTCCAACTGCTGTTTGGGTCAGCTCTTCCTTCTTGCTTAAAAGGATCGCACTATTTTTCTCTTGATTCGGTTGTATACTTTTTTTTTTTTTCCCAGAGGAGTTTGTTTGCTACGATATAAAAGATTCAGGGCTTCCCTGGTGGCGCAGTGGTTGAGCGTCCGCCTGCCGATGCAGGGGACGCGGGTTCGTGCCCCGGTCCGGGAAGATCCCACATGCCGCGGAGCGGCTGGGCCCGTGAGTCATGGCGGCTGAGCCTGCGCGTCCGGAGCCTGTGCTCCGCAACGCGAGAGGCCACGGCAGTACTGAGAGGCCCGCGTACAGCACAAAAAAAAAAAAAAAAAAAAGCTTCAGTCATTGATTCAACAAATATTTACATTCGTGTTTGAGGCTCCGTTTCAGATACTGGGCTCTCTTCAGCCTGTATGCCAAGGGAGAGACAGAATTAACAAATAGGTAAACGATATGGTGTGCTAGATTGTGATAGGTGCAATGGAGTAAAATAAAGCAGCGAGTTCAGACAGGGCGTGCAGCGTGAGGAGAGGGTGCTGTTTTAAACAGTGTGATCGGGGAAGGCCTCCCTGAGTAGATGATATTTGGGCAGTGAAGTGGAAGGAAGTAGAGCGTAAGCCATGTGCCTGTCTGGGGAAGAGTGATGGGCGTGAGGGGTTAGAGACATGAGGAGAGAGCAAAGTATGAAATACACATAAGGAAAACGAGTAAGTCAGTGGACAAGGGACATGTAGAATTGATGGGCAGTTGAAGGATTACAGGTTTGGGGTGAGACCAGCAACATGGTGATGTATGTGTTTTCCAGCCACATTCAGCTGCTTGCCTGGTACAGAGGACTTAGAGTGCTGGATTCATCCAGGGTGGAGTTTGCCAGGTGAACAAGGTGGAGGAAGAGGGGTCCACAGAGTTGAAGCTGTATGCAGTGGTGTGATGATAATGATGAACCCTACAAGGCATGCTTGGGGTGAAGTGAGAACACCGGCTGGGGGGGTGAAGTATGTGAAAAGGTGGTAGGGTTAATGGATTGACGAGCTATATAAGGTCGTCAGTAATTACTAAAGACATGGTTCTAGTAGTTCATTATGGCATGAAACTATTGTCTATTTTGATGAAAGGTAAGCACATTCATCACTGAAGCTGATTTTACTTTGAATCTACTTAATTAAGTTTTCAGCCATTAAAATTAAATTTATGCAAAGCGGACTATGGCTTTGAACATTAGTATGCATTCTTTTGCTTACAATTATGAAATGAATATATTAGTATATAATCTAAAAACAATTAGTGATTGCTAGAATACATTTCAGTAATCTGTCTCTTGTGAAGTAATAAATTGCCAAAGACAGAATTTAACTATCCTGAGAACTTTAGAAATACGTGTGCTTCTTTGGAACCCCAGTGGTTTGGGGAAATGATGACAAATGACATAATCTACCTCTCCTCCTATTTTGTAAATCACTTTAATTTTCCTAAATTGCTGAAGAGGGATTTACTGTGGTTAAGGAACACTTTTCAAAAATCTAATTGATAAAATTGTGTTCTATAAGACAGATGCCAGAGCTATAAAATGCTTGACCTTGATATGATTTTGTCCATTACACTTCAGAATTTCTATATGTGAATGGGGGTTTAGCCACGCTACAGTCTAACCCAATGACCTTTCCCTCCACTGACCCAAGGGGCCATCTTGGATACCTTGCTCCATGCCCACTTCCCTGATTGGATGAGAAGTACCATTTTCCTCTAGCATGAGGACCCGGCCTGGTGGGCCCAGGTGCAGCTGTTTCCTCTCACACAGCCTTGTAGCCAGGTCACTTTCCACTGATTCTGTTTTGACTGGTCATGGCTAATGTTCTGATGTCTGATGCTGGAGCCTGCTCACCCACTTACTAAGATTTAATCACAACACAGGTGTGAGGGACAGTATAAACCTGTATTTTTTTATCCCTTTATCTGGGATAAAATACAGACTCCAATTCCGGTAAATGAAGTTGCCTCTTTCTGGTCTCGAAAGTGTTATAACATTCATCAGCATAAAAGTTAGACTAAAATTTTGAATACATTTAAAAACAACCAAAACACATATCTAAAATCCCACAGTTTTGAGGTTACCGAATTCCTGGTTAGGGTGAGATGACTCGATGTTTGCTTCTGTTTCTCAATTCGGGAAGCTTGTGGTCTCAGGTGTTTTCTCTCACTCAGTCTCTTGGTCCATACCAGTGACAAATGTTCGAGGCCAAGTTCAAAGTGTTCACTGTTGTTCTCAAGATTCTCAAGCCTAGATCCACTAGCCATTGTCTTGCCTTCGTATGAGATCTGTCTGGAGGCTGAGTGAACCTACTAAGGTGGCTCTGGGTTCACCTATATATCCAGTCCTCAACTGACTCTACTTGAACTTCTACCTTGAACTGCTATGCTTAGATACAGGTCTTTGACAAAAGTAGTATTATGGTCTGCATACAGCATATCATGCTATATGGGCTGGATGTTTAAAGCTTTTCTATTTGAATCATGACAGAAGAAAACTACAGCAGGTCCTCTATTTTCACATATAATGTGTTTCTGAAGGTGTCAAATGTGGGAAAATTGAAAAATAGACTTATATGTTTCAAGGGATTTCTATTTATATAGAGATTAAAAAAAATTAAGTCCCTAATTACATTTTACCTATAATCTTAAATGATATGGTTTTAATATTTGGGATATATTCTTAAATTTTGTTCTTTCTTCACAATTAAACAGACATCTTCTTAATTCTAATAAGCGTTCAGCTGAGGCTAGAGATATGCTATTTTGTTTAACAATCTGTGTTCCTTATCAGTAGTATCAGAGCTTTCATTGTGTCTTCTCTTCATTCCTGTAAGATAATCATGATAAAATGCAATATCGTATTCACATTCTCAAATAAACTTCACTGAACAGATGAAGATAGCAATATCCCAAACCTGAGCCATTGTATGTCAGACATTGCCATCATGCAATGACTTGGGAGGCTTATCCACCATTATATCAAAGAATGGCTGTTTAGAGGACCAATGATACATAATCAACGGTTTCATGAAAACCAGACTATCACTGCCAAGGAAGGCCTGCTTACTGTTTTCCAAAGCAGATGCCATGAATGAGGGAGAGAAAAGTGTTGAAGGGGAACTAGGACAGAGTGGCTAATGGGGGATGGAGGAAGAGGGTGCAAGGTGCCCCAAATTTGCCTTACCTGTCCATTGATGATGGTTGGGAAACATGATTCAACACTCCCTCACATTTAAAGTATGTTTTATTTTGTGTGGAATAGCATCTGGCAATAATTTTTCTTTTTTTAACATCTTTATTGCAGTATAATTGCTTTACAATGGTGTGTTAATTTCTGCTGTATAACAAAGTGAATCAGTTATGCATTTACATATATCCTGATATCTCCTCCCTCTTGGGTCTCCCTCCCACCCTCTCTATCCCACCCCTATAGGTGGACACAAAGCACCGAGCTGATCTCCCTGTGCTATGCGGCTGCTTCCCACTAGCTATCTATTTTACATTTGGTAGTGTATATATATCAATGCTACTCTCTCACTTCGTCCCAGCTTCCCCTTGCCCCTGCCAAGTCCATTCTCTAGTCTGCGTCTTTATTCCTGTCCTGCCCCTAGGTAAATCAGAACCATCTTTTTTTTAGATTCCGTATATATGTGTTAGCATACAGTATTGTTTTTCTCTTTCTGACTTACTTCACTCTGTATGACAGTCTCTAGGTCCCTCCACCTTGCTACAAATAACTCAATATTGTTTGTTTTTATGGCTGAGTACTATTCTGTTGTATATATGTGCCACATCTTTTTTATCCATTCATCTGTCGATGGACACTTAGGTTGCTTCCATGTCTTGGCTATTGTAAATAGAGCTGCAGTGAACATTGGGGTACATGACTTTTTTTTTTTTTTTTTTTTTTGTGGTACGTAGGCCTCTCACTGTGTGGCCTCTCCCGTTGTGGAGCACAGGCTCCGGATGCACAGGCTCAGTGGCCATGGCTCACGGGCGCAGCCGCTTTGTGGCATGTGGGATCTTCCCGGACCGGGGCACGAACCCGTGTCCCCTGAATCGGCAGGCGGACTCTCAGCCACTGTGCCACCAGGGAAGCCCCATGACTCTTTTTGAATTATAGTTTTCTCATGGTATATGCCCAGTAGTGGGATTGCTTGGTCGTATAGTAGTGCTACTTTTAGTTTTTTGAGGAACCTCCATACTGGCTGTATCAACTTACATTCCCACCAACAGTGCAAGAGGGTTCCCGTTCCTCCATACCCTCTCCAGCATTTATTGTTTGTAGACTTTTTGATGATGGCCATTCTGACCGGTGTGAGGTGATACCTGATTGTAGTTTTGATTTGCATTTCTCTAATTGGTGATGTTGAGCATTCTTTCATGTGTTTGTTGGCAATCTGTATATCTTCTTTGGAGAAGTGACTATTTAGGTCTTCTGCCCAGTTTTGGATTGGGTTGTTTGCTTTTTGATATTGAGCTGCATGAGCTGCTTATATATTTTGGAGATTAATCCTTTGTCAGTTGCTTCATTTGCAAATATTTTCTCCACTCTGCGGGTTGTCATTTCATCTTGTTTATGGTTCCCTTTGCTGTGCAAAAGCTTTTAAGTTTTGTTAGGTGCCATTTGTTTATTTTTGTTTTTATTTCCATTTCTCTAGGAGGTGGGTCAAAAAAGATCTTGCTCTGATTTATGTCATAGAGTGTTCTGCCGATGTTTTCCTCTAAATGTTTTATAGTGTCTGGCCTTACAATTAGGTCTTTAATCCATTTTGAGTTTATTTTTGTGTATGGCATTAGGAAGTGTTCTAATTTCATTCTTTTACATGTAGCTGTCCAGTTTTCCCAGTACCACTTATTGAAGAAGCTGTCTCTTCTCTATTGCATATTCTTGCCTCCTTTATCAAAGAAAAGGTGACCGTATATGCATTGCTTTATCTCTGGGCTTTCTATCCTGTTCCATTGATCTATATTTCAGTTTTTGTGCCAATACCATACTGTGTTGCTTACTGTAGCTTTGTAGTATAGTCTGAAGTCAGGGAGCCTGATTCCTCCAGCTCCGTTTTTCTTTTTCAAGATTGCTTTGGCTATTCGGGATCTTTTGTGTTTCCATACAAATTGTGAAATTTTTTGTTCTAGTTCTGTGAAAAATGCCAGTGATAGTTTGATAGGAATTGCATTGAATCTGTAGATTGCTTTGGGTAGTATAGTCATTTTCACAATGTTGATTCTTCCAATCCAAGAATATGGTGTATCTCTCCACCTGTTTGTATCATCTTTCATCACTGTCTTATAGTTTTCTGCATACAGGTCTTTTGTCTCCTTAGGTAGGTTTATTCCTACGTATTTTATTCATTTTGTTGTAGTGGTAAATGGGAGTGTTTCCTTAATTTCTGTTTCATCATTAGTGTATAGGAATGCAAGAGATTTCTGTGCATTAATTTTGTATCCTGATACTCTACCAAATTCATTACCTCTAATAGTTTTATGGTAGCATCTTTAGTTTTCTCTATGTATAGTATCATGTTTTCTGCAAAGAGTGACAGTTTTACTTCTTCTTTTTCTATTTGGATTCCTTTTATTTCTTTTTCTTCTCTGATTGTTGTGGCCAAAACTTCCAAAACTATGTTGAATAACAGTGGTGAGAGTGGGCAACCTTGTCTTGTTCCTGATGTTAGTGGAAATGGTTTCAATGTTTCACTGTTGAGAATGATGTTGGCTGTGGGTTTGTTGTATGTGGCCTTAATTATGTTGAGGTCAGATCCCTCTATGCCTACTTTCTGGAGGGTTTTTATCATAAATGGGTGCTGAATTTTGTCGAAAGCTTTTTCTGCATCTACTGAGATGATCATATGGTTTTTCTCATTCAGTTTGTTAATATGGTGTATCACATTGGTTGATTTGTGTATATTGAAGAATCCTTGCATTCCTGGGATAAACCCCACTTGATCATGGTGTATGATCCTTTTAATGTGCTGTTGGATTCTGTTTGTTAGTATTTTGTTGAGGATTTTTGCATCTATGTTCATCAGTGATATTGGCCTGTAGTTTTCTTTTTTCGTGGCAACTTTGTCTGGTTTTGGTATCAGGGTGTTGGTGGCCTCGTAGAATGAGTTGGGGAGTGTCCTCCCTCTGCTATATTTTGGAAGAGTTTGAGAAGGATAGGTGTTAGCTCTTCTCTAATTGTTTGATAGCATTTGCCTGTGAAGCCATCTGGTCCTGCGCCATTGTTTGTTGGAAGATTTTTCATCACAGTCTCAATTTCAGTGCTTGTGATTGGTCTGTTTATATTTTCTATTTCTTCCTGGTTCAGGCTTGGAAGGCTGTACTTTTCTAAGAAATTGTCCATTTATTGGCATATAGTTGCTTGTAGTAATCTCTCATGATCCTTTGTATTTCTGCAGTGTCAGTTGTTACTTCTCCTTTTTTATTTCTAATTCTGTTGATTTGAGTCTTCTCCCCTTTTTTCTTGATGAGTCTGGCTTATGGTTTATCAATTTTGTTTATCTTCTCAAAGAACCAGCTTTTAGTTTTATTCATCTTTGCTATCATTTCCTTCATTTTTTTTCTTTTAATTTTGATCTGATCTTTTTTTTTTAATGATTCAAAAGAACATGACTTTTAATTTATTTCTCTTTCAGAAAGAGCACCAGCAAGGAAGTTTCCTTTGCATTCAAAGGTTGACATTAAGATTTATGTAGTAAGGGCTTCCCTAGTGGCGCAGTGGTTGAGAGTCTGCCTGCCAATGCAGGGGGCACTGGTTCGTACCCCAGTCCGGGAAGATCCCACATGCCGCGGAGCGGCTAGACCCATGAGCCATGGCCGCTGAGCCTGCGCATCTGGAGCCTGTGCTCCGCAACGGGAGAGACCACAACAGTGAGAGGCCTGCATACCACAAAAAAAAAAAAAAAAAGATTTATGTAGTAAAATCCATATTTATATATTACTAATCGGTATGATTAATGTTTAAGTTCATTTTGGCTTATAGCTATTCAGTTAGTTAATGAAGATGCTACAATGACTAAAGTAAAATTGATCCGAATTATATTTTTAAGCTTCTGATTATCCTTTAAGAAGTTTTTCAAGTCCCACCAGCGCCATTTTCCTTGGCACCTCTAGCTTGAATAATCTCTCTCTTTACAGAACACTAAGGATTTACTGTCTCTACAACTTTTTTGTCAATGAATTGGGTGCTACACTGGGGCCCCTTTTTTTTTTTAAATTTTTGAATTTTATTTAATTTATTTTTTTATACAGCAGGTTCTTATTAGTCATCCATTTTATACACATCAGTGTATACATATCAATCCAAATCTCCAAATTCATCACACAACCACCACCACTTCCCTTCCTTGGTGTCCATACGTTTGTTCTCTACATCTGTGTCTCAGTTTCTGCCCTGCAAAGTGGTTCATCTCTACCATTTTTCTAGATTCCACATATATGCATTAATATACAATATTTGTTTTTCTCTTTCTGACTTATTTCACTCTGTATGACCGTCTCTAGATCCATCCATGTCTCTACAAATGGCTCAATTTCCTTCCTTTTTATGGCTGAGTAATATTCCATTGTATATATGTACCACATTTTCTTTATCCATTCATCTGTCGATGGGCATTTAGGTTGCTTCCATGACCTGGCTATTGTAACTAGTGCTGCAGTGAACATTGGGGTGCATGTGTCTTTTTGAATTATGGTTTTCTCTGGGTATATACCCAGTAGTGGGATTGCTGGGTCATATGGTAATTCTATTTTTAGTTTTTTAAGGAACCTCCATACTGTTCTCCATAGTGGCTGTATCAATTTACATTCTCATCAACAGTGCAAGAGGGTTCCCTTTTCTCAACACCCTCTCCAGCATTTGTTGTTTGTAGATTTCTGAGGATGCCCATTCTAACTGTTATGAGGTGATACCTCATTGTAATTTTGATTTGCATTTCTCTAATAATTAGTGATGTTGAGCAGCTTTTCATGTGCTTCGTGGCCATCTGTATGTCTTCTTTGGAGAAATGTCTATTTAGGTTTTCTGCCCATTTTTAGATTGCGGTGTTTGTTTTTTTAATATTGAGCTGCATGAGCTGTTTATATATTTGTGAGATTACTCCTTTGTCAGTTGCTTCCTTTGCAAATATTTTCTCCCATTCTGAAGGTTGTCTTTTCGTCTTGTTTATGGTTTCCTTTGCTGTATGAAAACTTTTAAGTTTCATTAGGTCCCATTTGTTTATTTTTGCTTTTATTTCCATTACTTTAGCAAGTAGATCAAAAAGATCTTGCTCTGATTTATGTCAAAGAGTGTTCTTCCTATGTTTTCCTCTAAGAGTTTTATAGTGTCTGGTCTTACATTTAGGTCTCTAATCCATTTTGAGTTTATTTTTGCGTATGGTGTTAGGGAGTGTTCTAATTTCCTTCTTTTACATGTAGCTGTCCAGTTTTCCCAGCATCGCTTATTGAAGAGACTGTCTTTTCTCCATTGTATATCCTTGCCTCCTTTGTTATACATTAGTTGACTACAGGTGCGTGGGTTTATCTCTGGGATTTCTATCCTGTTCCATTGATCTATATTTCAGTTTTTGTGCCAGTACCATACTGTCTTGCTTACTGTAGCTTTGTAGTATAGTCTTAAGTAAGGGAGTCTGATTCTCCCATCTCCATGTTGTTCCCTCAAGACTGTTTTGGCTATTCGAGGTCTTTGGTGTGTTGCTACAAATTAGAAGATTTTTTGTTCCAGTTCCGTTAAAAATGCCATTGGTAATTTGATAGGGATTGGATTGAAACTGTAGATTGCTTTGGGTAGGATAGTCATTTTCACAATATTGATTCTTCCAATCCAGGAACATGGTATATCTCTCCATCTGTTGGTATCATCTTTAATTTCTTTCATTAGTGTCTTATAGTTTTCTGCATACAAGTCTTTTGTCTCCCTAGGTAGGTTTATTCCTAGGTATTTTATTCTTTTCATTGCAGTAGTAAATGGGAGTGTTTCCTTAATTTCTCTTTCAGATTTTTCATCATTACTGTATACGAATGCAAGAGATTTCTGTGCATTAATTTTTTATCCTGCCACTTTACCAAATTCATTGATTAACTCTAGTAGTTTTCTGGTGGCATCTTTAGGATTCTCTGTGTATACTATCATGTTTTCTGCAAACAGTGACAGTTTTACTTCTTCTTTTCCAATTTGTATTCCTTTTTTTTTTTCTTTTTCTTCTCTGATTGCCATGGCTAGGACTTGCAAAACTATGTTGAATAATAGTGATGAGAGTTGACATTCTTGTCTTATTCCTGATCTTGGAGGAAATGCTTTCAGTTTTTCACCATTGAGAATGATGTTTGCTGTGGGTTTGTTGTATATGGCCTGGATTATGTTGAGGCAGTTTCCCTCTATGCCCACTTTTTGGAGAGTTTTTATCATAAATGGCATTGAATTTTGTCAAAAGCTTTCCCTGCATCTTTTGAGATGATCATATGGTGTTTATTCTTCAATTTGTTAATATGGTGTATCACATTGATTAATTTGCGTATATTGAAGAATCCTTGCATTCCTGGGATAAACCCCACTTGATCATGGTGTATGATCCTTTATAGTGCTGTTGGATTCTGTTTGCTAGTATTTTGTTGAGGATTTTTGCATCTATATTCATCAGTGATATTGGTCTATAATTTTCTCTATTTTGTAGTATCTTTGTCTGATTTTGGTATCAGGGTGATGGTGGCCTCGTAGAATGAATTTGGGAGTGTTCCTTCCTCTGCAATTTTTTGGAAGAGTTTGAGAAGGATGTGTGTTAGCTCTTCTCTAAATGTTTGATAGAATTCACGTGTGAAGCCATCTGGTTCTGGACTTTTGTTTGCTGGAAGATTTTTAATCACAGTTTCAATTTCATTACTTGTGATTGGTCTCTTCATATTTTCTATTTCTTCCTGGTTCAGACTTGGAAGTTTATACCTTTCTAAGAATTTGTCCATTTCTTCCAGGTTGTCCATTTTATTGGCATAGAGTTGCTTGTAGTAGTCTCTTAGGATGTTTTGTATTTCTGTGGTGTCTGTTGTAACTTCTCTTTTTTTATTTCCAATTTTATTGATTTTAGTCCTCTCCCTGTGTTTCTTGATGAGTCTGGATAATGGTTTATCAATATTGTTTATCTTCTCAAAGAACCAGATTTTAGTTTTATTGATTCTTGCTATTTTCTTTGTTTCTATTTCATTTATTTCTGCTCTGAACTTGATGATTTCTTTCCTTCTGCTAACTTTGGCTTTTGTTCTTCTTTCTCTAGTTCCTTTAGGTGTAAAGTTAGATTGTTTATTTGAGATTTTTCTTGTTTCTTGAGGTAGGATTGTATTGCTATAAACTTCCTCTTAGAACTGGTTTTGCCGTATCCCATAGGTTTTAGATTGTTGTGTTTTCATTGTCATTTGTCTCTAGGTATTTTTTGATTTCCTCTTTGATTTCTTCAGTGATCTCTTGGTTATTTAGTAATGTATTGTTTAACCTCCATGTGTTTGTGTTTTTTATGTTTTTTCCACTGTACTTGATTTCTTATCTCATAGCGTTGCGGCCCGAAAAGATGCTTGGTATGATTTCAGTTTTCTTAAATTTACTGAGGCTTGATTTGTGACCCAAGCTGTATCTATCCTGGAGATTGTTTCTTGCACACTTGAGAAGAAAGTATAATATGCTGTCTTTGGATGGAATGTCCTATAAATATCAATTAAATCTATCTGGTCTATTGTGTCATTTAAAGCTGTGTTTCCTTGTTAATTTTCTGTTTGGATGATCTGTCCATTGGTGTAAGTGAGGTGTTAAAGTCCCCCAGTATTATTGTGTTACTGTCGATTTCCTCTTTTATAGCTGTTAGCAGTTGCCTTATGTATTGCGGTGCTCTTATGTTTGGTGCATATATATTTATAATTGTTATATCTTCTTCTTGGTTTGATCCCTTGATTATTATAGTGTCCTTCCTTGTCTCTTGTAACGTTCTTTATTTTAAAGTCTATTTTATCTGATATAGTATAGCCACTCCAGTTTTCTTTTGATTTCGTTTTGCATGGAATATCTTTTTCCATCCCCTCAATTTCAGTCTGTATGTGTCCCTAGGTCTGAAATGCATCTCTTGTAGATAGCATATATGTGAGTCTTATTTTTGTATCCATTCAGCCAGTCTGTGTCTTTCGGTGGGAGCATTTAATCCATTTACATTTAAGGTAATTATCTATATGTATGTTCCTATTACCATTCTTAATTTTGGGGGGTTTGTTTTTGTAGGTCCTTTTCTTCTCTTGTGTTTCCCACTTAGAGAAGTTCCTTTAGAATTTGTTTTGGAGCTGGTTTGGTGGTGCTGTATTCTCTTAGCTTTTGCTTGTCTGTAAAGGTTTTGATTTCTCCATCAAATCTGAATGAGATCCTTGCTGGGTAGAGTAATGTTGGTTGTAGTTTCTTCCCTTTCATCACTTTAAGTATATCATGCCACTCACTTCTGGCTTGTAGAGTTGCTGCTGAGAAATCAGCTGTTAACCTTATGGGAGTTCCCTTTTATGTTGTTTGTCGTTTTTCCCTTGCTGCTTTGAATAATTTTTCTTTAATTGTTGCCAATTTGATTACTGTGTGTCTCAGCATGTTTCTCCTTGGGTTTATCCTGTGTGGGACTCTCTGTGCTTCCTGGGCTTGGGTGGCTATTTCCTTTCCCATGTTAGGGAAGTTTTTGACTATAATCTCTTCAAATATTTTTTTGGGTCTTTTCTCTCTCTCTTCTCCTTCTGGGACCCCTACAATGGAAATGCTGTTGTGTTTAATGTCGTCCCAGAGGTCTCTTGGGCTGTCTTCATTTCTTTTCATTCTTTTTTCTTTATTCTGTTCTGCAGCAGTGAATTTCACCATTCTGTCTTCCAGGTTACTTATTCGTTCTTCTGCCTCAGTTATTCTGCTAGGATTCCTTCTAGTGTGTTTTAAATTTCAGTTATTGTATTGTTCATCTCTGTTTGTTCTTTAATTCTTCTATATCTTTGGTAAACATTTCTTCCATCTTCTCAATCTTTGCCCCCATTCTTTTTCTGAGGTCTTGGATCATCTTCACTATCATTATTCTGAATTCTTTTTCTGGAAAGTTGCCTATCTCCACTTAATTTAGTTGTTTTTCTGGGGTTTTATCTTGTTCCTTTATCTGGTACATAGCCCTCTGCCTTTTCATCTTGTCTATCTTTCTGTGAATGTGGTTTTTGTTCCACTGGCTGCAGCATTGTAGTTCTTGCTTTTGCTGTCTGCCCTCTGGTGGATGAGGCTATCTAAGAGGCTTGTGCAAGTTTCCTGGTGGGAGGGACTGGTGGTGGGTAAAGCTGGCTGTTGCTCTGGTGGGCAGAGCTCAGTAAAACTTTAATCCGCATTTCTGCTGATTGGTAGGGCTGGGTCCCCTCCCTGTTGGTTGTTTGGCCAGAGGCGACCCAACACTGGAGCCTACCCGGGCTCTTTGATGGGGCTAGTGGCGGACTCTGAGAGGGTTCATGCCAAGGAGTACTACCCAGAACCTCTGCCAGTGTCCTTGTCCTCACGGTGATGGAGAGCCACCCGCCAACTCTGCAGGATACCCTCCAAAAATAGCAGATAGGTCTGGTTTTGTCTCTATTGGGTCACTGCTCCTTCGCCTGGGTCCCAAGGTGCACACCATTTTCTGTGTGCCCTCCAAGAGTGGAGTCTGTGTTTGCCCCAGTCCTGTCAAAGCCCTGCAATCAAATCCCACCTGCCCTTGAATTCTGATTCTCTAGGGATTCCTCATCCCGTTGCCAGACCCCTAGGCTCAGATGCCTGACATGGGGCTCAGAACCTTCACTCCAGTGGGTGGACTTCTGTCGTATAAGTGTTCTCCAGTTTGTGAGTCACCCACCCAGCAGTTGTGGGATTTGATTTTACTTTGATTGCGCCCCTCCTACCATCTCATTGTGACTTCTCCTTTGTCTTTGGTTGTGGGGTATCTTTTTTGGTGAGTTCCAGTGTCTTCCTGTCAATGACTGTTCAGCAGTTGGTTGTGATTCCTGTGTTCTCGCAAGAGGGAGTGAGAGCACTACCTTCTATTCCACCATCTGGAGCCAGTCTCTCTGATCTGATCTTTATGATTTCTTTCCTTCTGCTAACTTTGAGGTTTTTTTGTTCTTCTTTCTCTCTTTGCTTGAGGTGTAAGGTTAGGTTGTTTGAAATGTTTCTTGTTTCTTGAGGTAGGATTGTGTTGCTGTAAACTTCCCTCTTAAAACTGCTTTTACTGCATCCCATAGGTTTTGGGTTGTTGTGTTTTCATTGTCATTTGTTTCTATGTATTTTTTGATTTCCTCTTTGATTTCTTCAGTGATCTCTTGGTTATTAAGTAGTGTACTGTTTAGCTCCATGTGTTTGTATTTTTTTACAGATTTTTTCGTGTAATTGATATCTAGTCTCCAAGCGTTGTGGTCGGAAAAGATACTTGATACGATTTCAATTTTCTTAAATTTACCAAGGCTTTAGTTGTGACCCAAGGTATGATCTATCCTGGAGAATGTTCCATGAGCACTTGAGAAGAAAGTGTATTCTGTTGTTTTTGGATGGAATGTCCTATAAATATCAATTAAGTCCATCTTGTTTAATGTATCATTTAAAGCTTGTGTTTCCTTATGTATTTTCATTTTGGATGATCTGTCCATTGGTGAAAATGGAGTGTTAAAGTCCCCTACTATGATTGTGTTACTGTCGATTTCTCCTTTTATGGCTGTTAGCATTTGCCTTATGTATTGAGGTGCTCCTATGTTGGGTGAGTAAATATTTACAATTGTTATATCTCCTTCTTGGATTCGTCCCTTGACCGTTATGTAGTGTCCTTGTTTGTCTCTTGTAATAGTCTTTATTTCAAAGTCTGTTTTGTTGGTTATGAGAATTGCTACTCCAGCTTTCTTATGATTTCCATTTGCATGGAATATCTTTTTCCATCTCCTCACTTTCAGTCTGTATTTGTCCCTAGGTCTGAAGTGGGTCTCTTGTAGACAGTGTATGTGCGGGTCTTGTTTTTGCATCCCTTCAACCAGTCTATGCCTTTGGTTGGGGCATTTAATCCATTTACATTTAAGGTAGTTATCGATATGTATGTTCCTATTACCATTTTCTTAATTGTTTTGGGTTTGTTATTGTAAGTCTTTTCCTTCTCTTGTGTTTCCTGCCTAGAGAAGTTCCTTTAGCATTTGTTGTAGAGCTGGTTTGGTGGTGGTGAAGTCTCTTAGCTGTAAAGCTTTTAATTTCTCTGTCGAATCTGAATGAGATCCTTCCTGGGTAGAGTCATCTTGGTTGTAGGTTTTTCCCTTTCATCACTTTAAATATATCATGCCATGCCCTTCTGGCTTGCAGAGTTTCTGCTGAAAGATCAGCTGTTAACCTTATGGGTATTCCCTTGTATGTTATTTGTTGTTTTTCCCTTGCTGCTTTCAACATTTTTTCTTTGTAATTAATTTTTGATAGTTTTATTAATATGTGTCTTGGCGCGTTTCCCTTGGATTTTTCCTGTATGGGACTGTCCATACTTCCTGGACTTCATTGACTATTTCCTTACCCATGTTAGGGAAGTTGTCAACTGTAATCTCTTCAAATATTTTCTCGGTCCCTCTTTTTTTTCTTTTCTTCTTCTGGGACCCCTAGAATTGGAATGTTGGTGCGTTTAATGTTGTCCCAGAGGCCCCTGAGATTGTCCTCAATTCTTTTCATTCTTTTTTCTTTATTCTGCTCTGTGGTAGTTATTTGCACCTTTTTTTTTTTTTTTTTTTTTTTTTTGCTGTCCACGGGCCTCTCACTATTGTGGCCTCTCCCGTTGTGGAGCACAGGCTCCAGACGCGCGGGCTCAGCGGCCATGGCTCATGGGCCCAGCCACTCCACGGCATGTGGGATCTTCCCGGACTGGGGCACGAACCTGTGTTCCCTGCATCGGCAGGCGGACTCTCAACCACTGCGCCACCAGGGAAGCCCTACATTGATTTTTTTAAAGACATAATACAGTCACATACTTAAGAGACAGTATAGTGTAAACATAGCTTTTATGTGCACTGGGAAACCAAAAAATTCATGTGACCAGCTTTATTGTGATATTTGCTTTATTGCCGTGGTCTGGAACCGAACCAGCAATATCTCTGAGGTGTGCCTGTGTTCTGAACCTGAAAGTGTGCTCTGTGGATGCCCAGAGATGTCTGACCACTGGAAACATGCCAACATCAGGAAAAGGAGATGTGCTGTCAGTCTGGTGACTGCCTACTTGTCCCTTCTTGGAGCAGCAAGTGGGCAAACCATAGCCTGAACTCTTGTCATCTTCACGTTTTACACCAATTCAGTCTGGTAATATGCTGTCAGTTCAATAGTCTCAGAAGCAAATTGATTTTTCAAGGTAGAGGGCCTCTTTTTCACCAGTAGCCAGACTGTAATCCAGGGAAAAGTAAAATTCAGCCACTATATTAGAGAATCTCTTGCTTTTCCAGTTGCCTCTAATTATCCTATCACAGGCACCGATACGTGGTGGAATTAGAGGAATTATTCCAGCAGATTTGCCCTTTGCTGCAGGCTTCAGATTTGTTCCAAGGAACTCATATGTCTGCATCCTGTTCTTGGGAATAGCAGAGGGTCTGGCACCTGCTGGTTTCCCCAGGATGCTAATGCTCGTGGGGAGCCACAGTCACTAATTAACTCATTAGTCCTTAACTCACTGCCTGGAAATTCAACTGGAGAGAGAACTCTTTGGGATGGGTCACCCGCGCCACTCTTCCTTCTCTTCTCTCTCTCTTATCATCCCACACTATCATCTCCTGTTTGCTTAAGTTGCTGTTTTTGGAAGGAAGCATTTCTGCTTCCTTCAACCAAGGAAACTGGGTGTTCTTTGAGTTCTGTACTTCACATTGCACTGTTATAAGCCCCTAAGCTGAAATCGTTAGATGAGGATAGTGATGGAGAGTAGATCTGAAGATGAGGGACTTCACCAAGGGGGAGTCTCAGAAGCAATATAGGGGGCAAAGTAGAGTGAGAACTGCTTCTCTCAGACTCCTCAGCTCGTTTATAGACGTTACCTCCATACGTTCAGGAAAAGCGTCTTGTTCATCTTTGTATCTTCAGCACGTAGTCCTGTGTTTGGCACTTAGGAGGTACTTGATGAACATTTGATGCACTGAACGGAACTCCGACACACAGCTGAACCAGGAATGGTGGTCAATTAGTGACTGACTATGTTTGATGAAGGAGCAATGAGAGAAGGAAGGAAATGAACTTCTCACCCCTGGTTTTATCCCGGAATATCTCTCCACTGTAGCCCTGTTTGAAGCTGTGTGCTTATGTAGCTCATTTGTGCAATCAGCTCAAAATGGAGCTGCCTTTCAAATCGCTGAAATATTAGCAGTTTTCATACCCATGGGTAGTGGATTATTTGTGTAATTTGGGTGCCCAGAAAAAATAGTTATTTCCCATAATCACTTCAACAAACGTGAAGCGTTGCCTGTTATTTGAAATGTAATGACTTGTATTTCTGATTCCATTCTGGATATGATAGCGTCGGTCATGCCTTTACTGCCGAGGGTAGTTGTAGAGTCTACAGCTGTTAGTAGATAAATCATTATCCTGAGGTTGGCCCCTGTTATCACCTGCCTAGTCTTTACAAAGAGTGAAAAAAAGAAAAAAAAACATCTGACACTCCAGTGACACAGTAGTAAGTTTCCCTGATTTCCAGCAGCCTTGAGTACCAAGTGTCACTCTTATTGCTAACTTCGTGGGTGTCATCATGGGTGTCTTCATATTTGGATCAGAAAACAAGATCTTCCTAAAACACACTTCTTTGAAAATCTGATGTCTTGTTCATTCATTCAAAAGGATTGCCACCAGTGGACACGTTTGCCTGACCCTACCAATCAGTTGCTTTTTCCTCACAGCCCTTTCTGAAACACACCAGCTCTGTGTTCAGCACGCCTGGGGAGAGTGATTGTGGAAGCAGCCAGATCAGTCAGAGGCCAACATGTGCTTGCAGACTAGAGGGTCAGAAGGAGGTTATCTGCTGGGCTTTGATCCATTTGTTTCATTTATAACATGTTCACTAGAGGGCAGTAGTGAGAAGTTGTGTGTGTTCTCTGAGGTTGAAGCTATCAACCACTTGAAAACCAAACAGTGGACTTACACCGGGGACAGCTGAACCAATAGGAGAGACGCAAAGTTCAGATTCAGGTTCTTTTTACGTGTTTATTATCTGAAAAGACAGGTCTTCTGTTACTAATGTAGCCTCTTTGAGGCTGTGGGTGGTTAGAATCTTTATTATAATTTAAATGTTTTTCTTTTCCTTAAAAATGTGATTTAATAACAGATTAGTAATTATTAAGGTGCTAGGAGCTAGGAAACCTTTTAACTTAAAAAAAGTTTTTTAAAGGAATACCTAAAATGTTACAAATTTTGAATTTTGGGCTCAAATTCATCAACTGCTCTACCAGTAGAGAACACATGCTCCCAGTCTTATCTTGTAAGTGTACCAGCAACGTAAGGGATTTGAGGCCCTTCCTAATTTCATATTTACCATTAAAATATTTGGGGCTATATTTGATAGAGAAACAGATTGAGTCAGGAATCCTAGAGTTTAGACTTGGCATTGCCATTGTCTGGCTTTCTTACCCTGGGGATATCATTTAAACCCTCTGAGCCTCAGTTTCCCCAATTGTAAAAAATAAAAGGATAATAATATCTTACACCATTATTTGATAGTCATATCTAATAAAGTATGTCAGAGTATTTCTAAAAAATGTAAAGTATTATGTAAGTGTTTATGTTTAGACAAGATACGGTTGCAAAGAAAATGGACTGTTTATTTGCTGGGGGGGTGGTTGTTTTTAATCTCAAAATCAGATTCCTTTGAAATTTTTCCATTAGTGATGTAAAAATCTTATAATGGAGTTGTAAAAAAAGAAAAGTAAAGAAAGAAAGAAACACAGCTATAGGCAACCATTAGGATGAGTTAGAATCTGTGTCTAAAGAATGTGAATCTTTTCACATCTCTGTCCTGAGGGGTCAATATCTATGGTCACACAAGAGAAACAAAATTATATCTGTGAATACAAGCCAGCCCTGAAATCAGGCTATAACAGTACTCATTTTTAGTTATCTCTTTTATATCATATTTTCTTGACTTCTTTTAAATAATAATCTGCCTTGTTGGGTTTCTATGAAGATCCAGATATGACTGGCCTATAAGAACCTGAAATATAAAAATAACTAAGAAATTTTCCAGTGACTCGGATTCCTTTGGCTTTGCGGAAACACAAAGTAAGTAGTATCCAGTGAACATTTATTATATATCTCCCTTACGAAGTAGGGAGATGTGTAATGTTGTATAAGTCACATTAATTCTCGTAAATTTTTGGTACATTTTTTAGGATTTCTTCATAGGTAAGATTGTTCTCTGTAGATGGAGAAATACTTGCAATATCTTTAGCAGAATTTTACATCTTCAAAACAGAATACAATCAAGTTTGAAGCTGGTTTTGTGTAGCTTTCCAGACATTTCCACCTCTCACATAGGATGTTCAAGACACGTTTGGGAAACAGGTTACTAAACTATCTGTTATTCATTTTACCAGGCTACCGCCTTTGGGTGTTAAACCTTGGGACCAAGTTGAAGAACTTGAACTAACACTAATTTGACCTCATTCAGTAACCATCAAAAGGATACCAAGACTGAAGTTAGGATAGACGTTTGCCTGAACTGCTTTTTTTCCCTCTTATTCTCTCTCTCTCTCTCTCTCTCTCTCTCTCTCTCTTCCCCCCCCTCCCACCCCCATGTCTCTTTCTAGGCGGAAATAAGTGGGATGTTGAATAGATAGTTGTATATGTGATCAGGCATATGAAATCATCTGTCTGAATTATGGAAATTTGAGTGGTTTACAGTTTGGAACTATTATGCTTAAAGCTATTCTGAATTTTCAGCAGAGGCTATGGTGTTGACATGTGTTTTCATTTCTTTTGGGTGAATGTTCTTGGTCATAGAGTAAGTGCATATATAACTTTACAAAAAATTGCTGAATTGTTTCTAAAGTGATGGTACCATTTTATACTCCTACCTATAATGTGTGAGAGTTCAGTTGCTCTGCATTCTTGTCAATACTTGGTATTGTTGTGTTTTTTGATTATGGACATTCTAATGAGTATGTATTAGTATCTTGTGGTTTTTACGTCACATTTCCTGATTGACTAATGATGATAAGCACCTTTCATGGGTCGTTATCCATTTACATACCTTCTTTTGTGCAATGTCTGTTCTGATCTTCTACCCATTTATTAGATTGTCTTCAAGTGTTTGTGTCAGATTGATATTGCTTTTTTCTTAAGTGGTTGATGGAATCCACCAGGGGAATTATCTGGGCATAAAGTTTTCTTTGTGGAAAGCTTTTTGATTATAGATTCAAATTCTTTAATAGATGCAGAGTCATTCAGATTTTCTGTTTCCTCTTGAGGGAATTTTTTGGTAATTCTGATATCAGTAATTTATGTTTTCATTTTTCCATAATTAGTCTTGCTAGGAGTTTATCATTTTTAATCTTTTCAAAGACAAAAATGTTAATATTCTGTTTTCTATGTGTTGATCTGTGCTCTTATACTTATTATTTCCTTCTTTCTATTCACTTTGGGATTAATTTGATTCTCCTTTCCTCAATTCTTAAGGTAGACACTTAGATAACAGATTTAAAATCTTCCTCTTTTTAAAATTTAGTCATTTAGAGTTATAAACTTTCCTCTAAGCATTACACTTATCTTTTGCACATTCTGATGTGTTCTGTTTCATTATCATTTATTTTGAAATGTTTTCTGATTTATATTGACTCCTTTAATCCGTGGATTATTTAAAAGCATATTTGTTTAATTTTCAAACATTTGAGAATTTTTAAGTATCTTAGTGTTGCTGATTTCTAATTTAACTCTTTTATCATCGGAACACACATTTTGTCAGTTTCCAAATTTTTGCAATTTATTGAACTTATTTTATGGTTAAGCATTATGGTCTTATCTCTATGTTCATGTGCTGTCAAAACAAATATGTATAATAAAGTTGAATAAAATGATCTGTAGCTGTCAGTTAGGTGAAGTTGGTGGGTAGTCTTCTTTCAGATCTTCTATATCCTTACTGATTTTTTGCCTACTTGATCTATTTACTGATACAGCAGTAATAAAAATCCCCAGCTTTGTCTGCTAATTCCAACATATAGATGGCCCCAGGATCTATTTGTATTGACTATTTTTCCTCTTGATAACAGACATTTGTTTTTTTTTTTTCTGTTTCTTCACATGTACAGTAAGGTCTGACTGATATTGGAAATTGTAGGTGATATGCTGGATTCTGTTTTCTTCCTCTAAAATGTATGGATGTCTGGTCTTGTATGAAGTTCAGTTTCTGAATGATCATATGAAATTTGTATTAAGCTTTTCCATACTTTGTTAGATTGGATCTGTGGAAAGCCCAAGGTGTTTCCTAAGCTCTTCAAATTGACAAATCTTCAAACTCTGTCTCCCCTGTGGATGTTGACGAGGTGTAGTTTTACAGTTGGTAAAGACAGGTATAGTGGAAGTCGTACTTTAAGTTATGGTCCTTTCTCCTAAGACACAGCCCTTCTGGTGTTTCAGCAGTGTCAATATTGGATGCTGGGATATTACCAAGGTCTCTCTCGTCTGTTTGAGCCAGAATTCAAAAATTACCCAGCACTGCTTGATCTCAATATCTCTGGTTCTCAGCCTGGTCACAGTAGCCCTCTGGTAAGCCTTGCATATTGCTCTGTGCATGCACAGCCGAACCCTTAGCAAAGGGCTTGTGGGGAACACACACTGAGACTTCCAAGTCTGTTTCTCCCACACCCTGGCAGCTGTCTATGCTCTAGGACCCAGCCACGCAGGTTTCAGCAGCTTCAACTTTGATAGAATTTTGATAGAACTGGGGTGAAAATAAACCCGCAATGTAAAATAAGTAATGCCATCATCAACTAACCATGACTTGATAAAAGAAATAGGTGTCTAATTCCTCCTGGCTGCTTTATGGTATAGAAAACACAACTTGGCATTAAAGTCTCTTTGGAAAGTAGAAGAATGACCAAAGGCAAATAGCTCCATATTTCCTTACTCTATTTACAGGATCATTTTTGTCCACTTTCCAATTTATTTTTCTTTGTTTTTGTTAATTCTGTCACCATTATCATGCCCAATTTACATTAGATGCATCTTTAGATTTTATTTTGCCAAGTAAAAAAATTCTTCTGAATGAAATTGTCACTCTTTTATTAACACTCACTCCACATACTGCAAGGAGTTCTGGCTGTATATTTCTGTCCTCTTCCTCCCCTCACCCTAATCTCACCCCAAGGAAGTCATCACCTGATTATAATGTCTTTGATTCAGGCTGTGGATAGAGATCTTGCTGGTGACCTCTACAAAGCTATTGCACGCTTAGGTAAATCATGTCTGATTTCATTTTGGCCTCTTGAAATCTCTGGCCTTTCATACAGTTGGGTAATGTGTGATGATGAGGACTTATGAAAAATAATTTTTTAAAAAAACTCATGTCTCAGTAGGTTATCTTGGAGATGGCATCCCAAAGATTGGGTTTATCTCTTACAGGAAGTCTTGAGCACCACAACCTGGATGACACTTGCTTTCTCTGCAAAAACATCCTTAAACTTGAGATGTTTTCCATTATCAGATATATTTTTAAATTCTTGGTGTTTTATGAGACCTGCGTTTATTTTGACAAAATTGAATCAAGTGAAAATAGTTTTTGTACATTGAAGCGTTGATTGAGGTGGGTGGTGACTCATACGTTCTGAAGGTTAGAAGCTCTTAAGTGGACACTTAGGACTTTTGCTGCTTTAAGTTGTTGGCTGGCCTGTCTCCATTTTGATGGAAACAACTGTGGTCAGTCTAATACTATAAAGAGACATTCCTACATTTCCTTAATAACATTTTTTTTTGGAAATTAGTGGAGAATTTTTGAAAGATAGGACTGTGGACCTCCCTAGATGTTCATGTAGTTAAACTTGTTCATCAGGATCTATTTTAACCACCTCCATTGGTAGAAATAAAGTTCTGATATAAGCAGTGCTACTCTGTATAAACAGATAACCATAGATTGAGAATGACCTTTTCACCTTACCAAATGAGGCATGTGGTCTGGGGGTCCTCATCAACTTCCTTATTCTCATTTTATTTATAAATCAAAATAAAATTTTTTTCTTGCTCCTTCATCTGCAACAGTGGCCCAAGTTGTCTGACATGATTAAATTGTCTCAACGGCACCCTCTTGGTTTGAATTTTCCCTTTGTGTATCCACTGCCGGTCATTCTGCTCTTGGCTTCAGTCTGAACCATCGCCATGCTTTGTAGCGCTCATTGACCTAAGAGGAACAATGGACTCAAGGCCTCAGCTGGTGAATTTCTCTGATGGTGGCCAGGGCTGTGGGTGGGAGCTGCAAACACCCATGGACTTCACCAGCTGTGGAGCCAGGGTGTAGGGGTGGATCACAGTCCTTCCCATGTTGAAGATTTTTCTAGTTAGCTCCTGGGAGGAAGGAACACTAACGGGCAGCTTGGAGCCCATCCATTATCTTCAACCTTCGCTGAACTCCGAATGATAATAGGACAACAATTTTTAGTTTTATTTGACATGAGGACAAATCACTGTTCCTTGTTGAACTAAAAAGTCATTCTTTTCTTAAATATCCAAAAAAACTCTTTAAATTTCTGCAGTGTATTATACAAATTTAATATCTTGGTCTGACATGACATGATACTTTATTTAATGGTAAACGATTTTAAAAGTGCTTTAAGTTCTCTCCTGTATCCTCAATATCCCTTCTCTTATAAGTAGAATTCTATTTTGGGTAAGACTAATGGTGAAAGTTTAGAGAGACACTGCCAGAGCATCTGTGATGTGGCTGTGTTCTCCTATGCCAGTGCTTAGCTGTTGCTAAGGGGATATAAGAAAACAGTGACTACTCATATTTTATTGAACAGGCTGCACCTAAATTCTGACTCTAACCAGATCGGTTGCTTTATTACAGCAGAATTATTTTCTAACCTGGAACTTGGTTTCATATACACTCCATCATGCTGATCTCAATTCTGACATTCAGAGCACAACCTTTTGGCTTGGAAAAAAGAAGTTTATATATTTATAAGACATATGCATTATACATGTACAGCCATCAAACTGTATCCAAAGCCCAATTTAAGGGTTAGAACACAACTAGCATCATTGAGAACCCCTACGTGCTCTTTCCCATTTCATGGCATCACCTTACTCTCTGTAATAGCTTTACCATGAATGCTTGTATCTCTAAGAATTATATGGTAAGTTTGCAGGTGTTTGAGATCTATAAAAGTTGAATTATACTCTGTATTCTTCTGCAACTTTCTTTTTAAAAATTTTTAAAAGTTTTCATTGTGGTAAAATACACTTAAAACTTAGTATCCTGTCAAGTGTACAGATGAGTATTAATAAGTATATTTGTATTATTGAGTAACCAATCTCCAAAACATTATGTTGCAAAACTGAAACCCTATACCCATTAAACAACAGTTCCCCTTCTTCCTACCCCCAGCTCCTAGCAATGACCATTCTACTTTCTTTCTCTATGAATTTGACTATGTTGGATACCTCATGTAAGTGGAATCAAATATTATTTGCCTTTTTGAGACTGGCTTGTTTCACTTAGCATAATATCCTCAGGGTTCATCCATATTGTAGCATGTGTTAGAATTTCCTTCCTTTTTGTTTTTTTGCGTTACGCGGGCCTCTCTCTGTCGTGGCCTCTCCCATTGCGGAGCACAGGCTCCGGACGCGCAGGCTCAGCGGCCATGGCTCACGGGCCCAGCGGCTCCACGGCACGTGGGATCTTCCCGGACCGGGGCATGAACCCGTGTCTCCTGCATCGGCAGGCGGACTCGCAACCACTGCGCCACCAGGGAAGCCCTAGAATTTCCATCCTTTTGAAGGCTTAATGCCACTTTCTCTTCATCCACTCAACGTTAAACTTGTGGGCTGAACCATGTTGATATACATAGCTATTGTTTGTTTAATTTCTACTGCGATATATTAGTCCATTATATAACCATTCCATAACTTATTTACCCATTCTTTTTTTTCTGGACTTCCGGTTGTTGCCAGGGTTGGTTTGCTTGTTTACTTTACAACCAATTTCTCTGGAGCAGTCTTGCCCACAGCATCTTACTCATGTTGTATGTACCTGTGCAAGCGTTTTTTTAGTGTATAAACCCAGGGAAGTGCTGAGTGATACAGTATACACATGCTAACTTTACTCAATAAGGCCAAATTGATGCCTAAAATATTTATACTGATTTACATTTTTGCATGAGAGTTCTTGTTGCTTCATATCATTGCCAGTGATTGATATGGTCAGAATTTTTAATGTCTACCAATCTGGTGAGTGTGAAGGGATATCTTGTTGTGGTTTTATTTTGCATTTGCTAATGAAATTGGAGCATCTTTTTGTATGTATGACTTGCATTTTTACTTTTTGGACTAACAGAGAAGAAATATATGTCTAGGGAGAAAGAGAGTAAGTGCTCTATATCTAAATCGTAACTCTGTAATTGACTATAACTCTGGCAGCTTTTTCCCCCGGTGGAGCAATTTAAATATATAAAACGAACACTGCCCTTAAATCCCCTATTGAATGACTTCTGTCCTTCTGATGCTGCTCATAACATTTGAATGAAAGAGGTCACATAGTCTACTAGCCAGGCCATGAGAAAGCTCATAGTTCCAGAGTCTAGCTTTTTTGACCGAGAGACGCCTGTGAATATTTATGTGTGTGCATGTGTGTGTGTGAAGCACATTCTTTCTTACAAAAGAACAAATCCACACTTTTATTTACTTACTTTTCAATAAGTTTAAATCCTTAAGGGGTACAGCATCACACGGATTCTGTTTCCAATGGCCTTAGCAGGAAGGTTGCTTCACAATTTTGGCAGAAACCATGCCATTGTTTCCATAAGCACGTGTTACCTTTCCCCAGATTACTCTGGCTTTGTTCGTTTTGCCACCAGGAGTTACTGTAAAACACACACATGCACCTGCACATAAAAATACCACATACCGCAGTAAAACAAAAATTAAATTTACTAGGTACACGATATAGTTTGATATTTTTACTCCAATTTGTTCTAGTCTCCTTTCTTCTTTCTTTCTCTCTTTTTCTTTCTTTCTTTCTTTTTTCTTTCTCTTTCTTTCTTTCTTTTCTTTTCTTTCTTTCTTTCTTTCTTTCTTTTTCTTCTCTTCTCTTCTCTTTCCTTCCTTCCTTCCTTTGTTCCCTCCCTCCTTCCTGATTGGCACCAGCTAAGTGGATTTCACGATATACAAATTGTGAGATTTGTGGTGGTTCTCAGTGGGGACAATATTGCTTCCAGGGAATATTTTGGATATTTGTGAGGGAGTTCATGGCATTTATTGGCTGGGAACCAAAGATGTACGTATGGCTTAGTCTCCAACAATGAAACATTATTCCCTGTATCTCAGAACTTTAGATATTGCTACAGGTGATCGTTGGCTATTCATGTAGGTTTACAAAAATTATTAACCTGAAAAAGAACTTCCTTTCACCAAGTACATTTTGCATAGGCTGAGTCTACAATATGCACTTCTGTTATAAGACTAATGTCAGTCTGTCCTATAAAATAGTGGTCTGTCACCTGCTGGAATGGAAGATCCTTGAAGGCCCAAGTGGTGTAGCATTCATCAGGGTAACATCTACAGCTGCTTGGCAAAGGGCCTTGTGCCTAGGAGGTTGGGAGGAAGTATAGTAAAGGAGTAAGTGCACAAGCTTTAGTTAGGGAAACACTTGATTTAAATTCCAGCCATATCCTGT
Organism: Lagenorhynchus albirostris; assembly: GCF_949774975.1. Classification (NCBI taxonomy): domain Eukaryota; kingdom Metazoa; phylum Chordata; class Mammalia; order Artiodactyla; family Delphinidae; genus Lagenorhynchus; species Lagenorhynchus albirostris. Next base: position 180,779,321 of record NC_083095.1, read on the forward strand.
CTATTTGTTGTAGAAAAGGGTAAATTATGAAGCTCCTCTAACCATCCATCAATCATCTGCAAAATGAATCAATAATACAAAAATCATAAAGTTTCTGTGGAGGTTAAGTAAAATAATGTTTGTAGAAGTGCATATAGTAGTTGCTCAAACTATCATAACTATTATGACTGGTAACAGTTACTTTCCTTTAATAAATGTTTGTTCCATTGACTTTGACCCATCTTGTTTGAGTATGTTTATTTAACCTTAATAATAAGCACTAACATTTATTGAATGCTTGCTTTGTGTCAGACATAAAAGCTTCACACGGCTGCTTTCCTTACAGTTGCTACAATCCTCCTGTAAGGTAAAATTTACAGAAAAAGAAGCTAGGTAACCTGTTTAGGATCTCACTGTAGGAAGGAAGGAAGACAGGGTTTGACCAAGGAAGTCTCATGTCATTATCTATGTCTTAACCATTTTTCTGTTGTTTGCTAATATAAAGAGCTTTAAAAAAAAATTTTCAGGGGCTTCCCTGGTGGCGCAGTGGTTGAGAGTCCGCCTGCCGATGCAGGGGACACGGGTTCGTGCCCTGGTCCAGGAAGATCCCACATGCCGCGGAGTGGCTGGGCCCGTGAGCCATGGCCACTGAGCCTGCGCATCTGGAGCCTGTGCTCCACAACGGGAGAGGCCACAACAGTGAGAGGCCCGCGTACTGCAAAATAATAATAATAATAAAAATTCAAAATACAGTCTTCCACTTCAACTGGTTTCAAGTTCGACAACTCTTCGATACTATCCTTCAGAAAATAAAGTTTACTGATATAAAGCAGGACGTGAAGCCTGGGCCCAAGGATACAAACATGAGAAAGTGTGTAAAAATGTTGCAAAGTAACTTATGTTGGAAATCAAACATCTAGCTCCACAATTTAATTTATGACTTAGGACTGAATGTGTTATGGAATCTTGTTTCTCTGATCATGCCTTTTCATTACTTAACTAAGAACTGAAATATTAAAGAGCTAGCTTACTTGAGTGTGAATCCAGATGATGTGATAGACTCAACCAGGAAGGTAAACTTTCAGCAAATATATGGAACTTCTCTATTGAGTCCAACGTGAAGGACAGTGCTGGTCGACCCAGCATTTGTCTCAGTTCTCTGTGTGCTGGTCAACAGCCCTCTGACCCATGGCTGTGAAGGAGCTGTATTTTTAACCACAGCTAAGTATCAAATGCAACCCTCTAATCTCATGGAGATGGAGTGAGAAGTCTGGATGGATGGACGTGAACACGTCAACACTACTGGAAACACAGCTCAAGGTACCTTGCCGTCCTGAGGCGGGGTCAGGTGAAATGTTTTGTTTACCATATACTCTTTTTTTTTTTTTTTTTTGGTATGCGGGCCTCTCGCTGCCGTGGCCTCTCCCGTTGCGGAGCACAGCCTCCGGACGCGCAGGCTCAGCGGCCATGGCTCACGGGCCCAGCCGCTCCGCGGCATGTGGGATCCTCCTGGACCAGGGCACAAACCCACGTCCCCTGCATCGGCAGGCGGACTCTCAACCATTGCGCCACCAGGGAAGCCCTACCATATACTCTTTATATATGATGAATCATGCAAGAGTGTGAGAAGGAGGGCACAGGAGCCATGCTGAGCTGCTGAATCAGTTCATAGCGGTACTTTAGAGGCAGCATCAGACGGCAGGCAAGGCCGTGCATGGCATGATCCCATATGAGTCAGATCACCAATCTCACAGAAGTGCTCATGACACTTTAGTTGTGCTGAGAATGACACGTGACGGGCTGATGAAGTGCAGTAAAGTTAAGACAGGAGAAACCCTCAGCAGAGCTGAGGTCTGGGTATAGCCGCCCGACTGCCGCATTGATTTGACAAAAGGGTCTTTGAGCTCAGTTCATCAGAAGGTTCAAGAGGTCCATAGATTGGAGGCTATTGTGGAAGAAAAATAGTAGCAGAACGGCCAAGGGAAAGACTGAAGTGGTGCAAGAAATAGAAAACTTTGAGGGGTGGGGGGGCGGGGTGGAGATGTTAATGACAGGAAGGGTCCTAAAGGAAGGTGGAACAGTTGAGATGGTGCCAATTTCAAGGAAAGCTTTTCAGCTCGTTTGCACTGTTTTGAAAGAATATACAGTATCTCAGTATTATCCACAGAGAATATGTCCCAAGACCCCCAGTGGATGAAACCACCGATAGCACTGAACCCTATATATACTATGTTTTTTCCTACACATACATACCTATGATAAAGTTTAATTTGTAAATTAGACACAGTAAGAGATTAACAACAGTAACTAATAATAAAATAGTACAGTTATGACCATGTACTGTAATAAAAGTTATGTGAATGTGGTCTCTCTCTCAGAATATCTTACTGTATAGATTTAATGCCTTTTCCATCTTAACTAAGCACTTACCACGCACCATGGCCGTAACTTTTGCAGTTTGAGGTGCGACAGCAAAACTAGCACAAATTTCTTTTTTTCGTTCATAATTTCACAAATAGAAGATTTCTTCTTACCGTAGATCTCAGCAGCCTCAGCATACTATCTTTTTCCTTTTCCTTATTAAGTGGAGAACTTTCACCTTCTCACCTAAAGGAAGCACTTTCCAGCTTCTCTTTGGCACAATCCAAATTGCCAGCATCACTGCTCTTGTGCTTTGGGGCCTTTATTAAGTGAAATGAGGGTCACTTAAACATAAGCACTGTGGTACCATGACAGTGGGGCTGATAACTGAAGTGGCTACTAAGTGCCTAATGGGCAGGATATACAGGACAAAGGGATGATTTACATCCTGGGCTGGACGGAGCCGGATGGAGTGAGATTTCATCACCATATTCAGAAGAGTGTGTGGTTTAAAATTTATGAATTGTTTCTTTCTGGAACTTTTTATTTAATGTTTTTGGACTGTGGTTGACCTGGGTAACTGAAACCACAGAAAGCAAAACCATAGATGAGGGAGGAATACTATTTGTGGATAGGAAAATGAAGCCTTCTAGTTTCTTCCTGTAAGGTGATTTTTGTTACTAGTCCACACAAATATCAGAAATGGGGATGAAGATAAAGAAGTTGCTCTTTCATCCTATTGGTTTGTTATTGTTGTTAATTTATAAAATTGAGTGAATTAAATTTTTGGTATTTCCTTAAAACTTGCACGCAGTGAACTTAACTAGTTTCTGTCAGGTATGGGTGAGTCTTTGATGGATATTAGAAAAAAAAATCTGAAAAGTCTTTCTAGCCCTGGGGTTTGGGGACAGGTATATGGTTTCTTTCTTTTTTTTTTTTAAATGTTGGGGGTAGGAGTTTATTAATTAATTTATTTACTTTTGCTGTGTTGGGTCTTCGTTTCTCTGCGAGGGCTTTCTCTAGTTGTGGCAAGCGGGGGCCACTCTTCATCGCGGTACGCGGGCCTCTCACTGTCGCGGCCTCTCTTGTCGCAGAGCACAGGCTCCAGACGAGCAGGCTCAGTAGTTGTGGCTCACGGGCCTAGTTGCTCCATGGCCTGTGGGATCCTCCCAGACCAGGGCTCAAACCTGTGTCTCCTGCATTAGCAGGCAGATTCTTAACCACTGCGCCACCAGGGAAGCCCTGCCATGTAGCTTTTGGAGGAGTGTTTCTGTGTAGGGGAGCAAAGTTTGCCACCCTAAAATGTGTCTCTTTGGCATGATGATTAATTTAGATTGATTATTTTTAAGAAACAGGAGACTCAGGAAGTCTTTCTTGTTACCCACCTCCCCCCCGTTAGCTGCCTAAAGAATTTAGATAAAGGGCCTGTTCCCAGAATGGAGCTCTCACCTGAGATATCTGTAAAGAACATGGGCTCAGTGTGCTGGGGGAAATTTGGCAGGGCCTAGAGATCAGGGTGCGCTCTGAGTCCCATCATCTGTGCAGGCCCAGCAAGCATTTGTTTACCAAACGTTTGCTTTTCCATCTCCGTGCACATTACCCTCCTCCCCTTTAACATCCCAGACTGCTCTGCCCGACATCCTCTTTTGTCTTTAGCTAAAGATGGCGTTTAAAGTGAGGGTTTTGGCCATTTGGGGGAGTTGTTCAGTTCTTTTGCATCTCTCCACGTTACTAAACTTGTGTTTGATTTTCTGCTGCTACCCTGTCTCATCTCAATTTAATTCTTAGACCAGTTAGAAGAACTTAGAAGGGTAGAAGAAAATTTCTTCCTCCCTGGCACTGTATATACTAAAATATTTTTGTTCAGCCCCTCTCTACCCATGACTAACAGTAAGCTAGAGAGTTCTACAAAGTGGAAGACTTACTTGTATGAGTCTCTGGTCTGATGATGAGTCATCATTATGTTTTCAAAGGGCATGCCAACTGTAAATGCAAGTGGTGTTTAAAAGATTTTAACATCACAAAGAAAGTACTGCATGTGTATTGCCTGGAATGATATCAGAAACACAGTGGGTTCTCTTTAGACATTTGATGACGGCAGTGAAATGATAAGAATGGGTTACCTTAGCAGTAGATATATTATAATGTTACCATGTTAGGTATTAATCGCATGATCTGAATAGATAGCTGAAATAAACATAATTAGTATTTATAGAGCCTGTTATGTTTGGCAGAACTTTTCTTGTATGTGTTTGTCAGGATGGGCGAAGTTTTGCCATCCTTACAACAATCTCCGAAACATTCTTGGCTCAAGACAGCAAAGGTTCATGCCTCGTTCTTTCCAAGTCAGCTGCAGGGCGAAGTGGCCCTCCAGACTATGGGTCAGGACTGCTTTTGCTCGGGGCACTTGTACTACCAGAGTCATCACAGCAAGCAAAGGAAGCACATGGAAAATGATGTATCGGCTCTCGACTGCCTCCACCTGGAAGTGACACGTCCCTTCTGCTCAGATCTCACTGGTCTGAACAAGTCACGTGGCCATGTTCAACGGGCAGCTAGTGCTCAAAAGACCCAAACTCCCCCGTGGCTCTCAGGCAGGGGTTTTTAAAGGCAACGTTAGGGGTGAGGGCTGCAGGGTGTGTGATCAGCCCATGGACGTTTTTCTGACTGGTTGGTGGTGAGGTAACAGGGTAGTGTTTCAGGCATCTTAAACATCAGCCTTCCGGTTCCAGCCAATCTGGGGTCTACGTGCTTGTGGTCAGCATGTCGTGACCATCCTCCACCTGCATGGGGGTCTTAGTTTCTGCAGAACAACTCGAAGATAGGCATCAGATTGTTATGTGTATCCCTGGAGGAGGGACGAGGAGTCCTGTGACTGTTTTGTTACTGAACTTCTGGAATCATTAAGTGTTTGAATCTGCTCTTTGTAACTCAGGGAAGGCCAGGCAAGAAGCGGGGGACACAGAGGGGCTTGTACCAGGAGGGCCCTGCAGAGTCCTACTCAGTTTCAGGGCCCCCTTTTCTTTGATGCTTCTCAATCCTGAGGGGAACAGGTGCGGGACAAGAAAGGGAATAAAGTTTTGGATAGAGAGGTTAATCGTGAGCTCGGCAGAGGAACTCGGTTTTAGGGGGACTCGGTTTCACTGTGACCAGAAGGAAATGAGGAAATGAAATATTGGTGAGCAGAGTAGAGTCACTATACCTACATTATCTTATTTATCATTGAGTCTGTCAAAGAGCTCGCTGAGGGTCCAAGTGCTAGTACTCTTGTTTGGCATGTGAAAGATAAAAGAACCAGAAAGGTTAAAAAACTTGCCCCCAGTCACTCAGCTAGTACAAGATGGGCCAGGCTTTGACGCCGGCCCTGGAACTCCAAATGTCTTACTCCTTCCATCCATCACTGGGACGAGTCCATCGCTGAGAGTGTGTTTTTAGGAACAGACTTCACATCGACTTGGTTTATCTCGCAGAGAAGTCACTCTGTTGCCAAGCATGGACCTAAAGTGCCAGTATGTGACCTGACCTCTGACTCTGATGTCGGGAAGGAGCTGCTTATTATGTTGCTGCCGAGAAAGTTCCCAGGTGGGTGGGGGAAATCCGCCCAGGACCCTGGAACACACGCGCTGTCTGCCGAGCGAGCCCAGAGGGTCTGAGCAGAGTGAGTAATCAGAGCTTATCTCTTCGGGCCTCTCCACTCAGGGACCGGCCTTTTGTGTGTCCCGTGCCGTGACCTGCCCTACCCACAGACACCAGCCTGGAGACAAAGGAGTTCAGCCATCAGCTGGCCTTCCTTTGGGCGCCTAAAGCGTGGTTTCTACTTTACAGAGGAGGACAGCAGGCCCTCAGAAAGGTTCAGTCACCTGCCCAAGGTCATGGAGATAAGGGGGTAGGGGAGGGGAAGCCCTGGACACCATGATCCTCAGGGAGACTCCTTTGATTATACCAGATGGCCTTAAAGTAGCCCCACAAAATGCTTTGCCTGGACTTCTGAGAGCAGATACGAGGAGGGAGAGGGGGTGTCATTTACACCCCTCAGCTGGCAAGAGCCCATTCTTTAATAAAAAGGGAAAAGATTTCATGACTATCTCATTCATCAGACAGTGTATCATTATCATCCCCCCAAAAAATGGAAACATTGAACGATGAATGTGAACCATTCCTCCCAAATCCAAGATTAAGGTTGTCATGGCAGAGAAGTGGGAACATAAATAGACACTCGCACACACACCCCAAACATACAACCAAGGCTTTTCTCATGAGCTTATGTTCCTAATCTCTTCATTACTCGCTACTTTCTTAGAATAACCAGATGTAAAATGGAAAGTATTTAAGCAACAAATAAGAAGTGGAAAAAGAAATTATTTCTGTAGATGTTAGGGGTTTGGGGTTATGAGTGATTTTAGTTTTTTTTAAACTCTGGAGTAAAGCTATAATTAGGGTCAATTTTTATTTTGATTTATATAAAATAGTCTTAGTACCGAAAATATTTCACAAGCTCCCAATTTGTAATTTCTTGTAGAATTGTATCTGGGAAAATAGTTCTGGGTGGACTGCTTAAGAAAGTTGATCAGGGAATTCCCTGGTGGTCCGGTGGTTAGGACACTGTGCTCTCATTGCCGAGGGCCTGGGTTCAATCCCTGGTCAGGGAACTAAGGTCCCACAAGCTGCGTGGTGCGGCAAGAAAAAAAGAAAGAAAGGGGTGGGGGGGAGAGAGAGAGAGAAAGAGAGAAAAAGGAAGGAAGGGAGAGAGGAAGAAAGCTGATCATCTCCAGGACTAAGTTCCCAGCATGCAATATTTTCATGATTGCTATGAGGTCGTCTGGAACGTATGAGAACCGTCCATAGGGTAAGACAAGCAAAGCTGTGGTTCTTGTTCCTGGAGCCCAGCAGGTGTGTAGACATCAGAAAGCAGAGAAGTTTCGCTGTAGACCTGATGTAAAATCTACCCCCTCACCTCCTGGCTTAATTTCTTTATAGTTAATGATCAGACAAGACCACTGCCACCCACCATGACTGAGTTCCTTTACATTTAATGAATGCCTTTTTTGAGAATGTGTGTAATTTAATGGGCTGAATTCCATCACAGGAAGAATGTTTATGAGAAAAGTAACTGCCTTCCCCAATGACTCAAATATTTATACACTGAGATACTAAGAACACCAGGGTATATGAAGTGGTCTGAGGCAGGTTAAAGGCCTGATGAATTTCTATACATAAATAATTGACATGAAAACTGAACACTTCTCCCATGTATGTTAAAGCAAACGGCCGAAGGACAAGTATTGGGCTGCTGCGTTGCTTGAGTTATTCAACAAGTAGGCTGTGTCTATCTTCTTTTCTCCCTCTTTTCTTCTCCCCTACTGCCTTCCTCCTTCCTTCTTTTCTTTTCTTCAACTAATAATTATTGAGGGGTAACTATGTGCCTGCCCCTTATCTAGGCTCTGGAGAAACAGCCATGAACATGGCATAACTCTTTTCTCACAGAGTTGGCATTTGAGAGTAAAGGGGAAACCTGGCAGCAAATAGAGGAAGATCGTTTCAGGGAGGGATGGGTGCTATGGGGTTAATGGGATGGGCTTGGCATTGATGCGGGATTGGGTAGTCAGGGAAGGAGTTTGCATTTGAAATGTCAGCAAATGACACATTTGGGAAGACGTTGGGGAGAGAATCCCAGGAGGAGGGAAGAGCTGAAGCAAACGCAGAAGGCAGGGGGCACGTTTGGTTCTGAGAGCTTTTCTGTGTGGCTGGAGCAGGTGATGATGACACGCACAGGATGAGAACGTGGGCAGGACCCAGACTAGGTACAGGTTGTCTGCTGCTGAGGAATTCAGATTTAAGATGCTACTGGTGTATTGCTTTGTTTCAAAGTTTTTTCGCAATTTGGATTTCATCTTCTGAGTTATACTTTCTCCAATTCCAAGGCTAATCCTTCCCCTTCAGAACCGGTGCCCCTACTGCCCCAATGGTGGTGACAAAGTTCTCTTCTCGTTTTCTTCCCACTTCTCTGACTGCTCTGTCTCTACTCCTCCACTAGCTCTTCCTTGGTAAACCCCTCAGCTGTTGCTGTGTCCAGATGTGACCCTCGACTGTCTTCTTTCTCTAGAAATCCTCTCTGGGTGACCTCTTTTGGACCATAGTTTCTGTTAGGACTAGTTCTCCAACCGGACCCTGACTTCTCAGCTGAACTTATGGACAAGCTGGATATCCAGTGGGAGATGTCCAGTCTTTTCAGTGTCAACCTTCCTAATGTCTCCGTTTCCCTGAAGGATGGGTGACCGTTATGCTCTGCCCCTACTCCATCTTCAACCCTATAATGGTATCTTCCTCCCAAGGCTGTGAGACACCAGTAGGGAGGTTGTAGGTTACTGTCATCACCCCCAACTCTTTCCCCAAGTGCACTTCACTGAAAAGCTTGCTCCATGTACCTCTGGCCACCGAATGGCTATCAAGTGATACCCTGGGGGCCCAGCACAGAAAGATGAACAGGACTGCCTAGATTCATAGGTGAGACAGGAGGTCAAAGATGAGGATGGTGGAGCTCAGGGCAACCAATAAGGACTCAGAGGACCTAACTGAAAGCGAAGAATGTGCTTACAATTTTTAAAGAGCCCGTCAAATTTTTTTAAAAAGGAAATTGAGCCAAAGCATGATTTGGGGAAAAGGAAGAAGGGATAGAAAAATGGTTAGAAAATGGAAGTTGTGTAGGAAAGAAAAGCTGAGGAAAAAGTGGACAAACTATTTCTGAACCTTAGGTGAAAATGCCTTCTGAAGAAACAGGGAAGAGTGGGGATTTCTAGATAGGAAGAAGAGAATAGGCAGACTCCCAGGGGAATCTCCACACTTCCGCAACTAGATCGTGGACAGTGGGTCCAGCTGCACCCCTGACTGCTGAAGCAGCCTTTACAGCCCTCCTCTTCCCTAAGCTAGGGGAGACCTCCTATAGAGCCAGGCTCTAGTTTAAGTAAAAGGAAATGAAATACTCTGAAGAAGAAAATTAAATCCTGGGTAAAGAAACCTTAGGTGTGAAAGATGTCAAGGCAGATAAAGACAACCTGAAGCTGTTCAATTCAGTAGGACATTAGCTGTAAGCTGGTCTGTCCACACCACTGCCATGAATAGCCACAGGCCTGAGGGCTGGTCCATGGTGGTGATGTCTGTCTGGCTCTGAGCAGCATAAAGGGGGCTGGCCAAGACAGAAATCAAACCCCTGGTCCAGGCCTTATCAGCAAGATGCTCACACCTGTTGGGTCCAGCAGCATGGAATTGCAGATGGTGGGCGTCAGGGCTCCTCCAAGGATCTACTGGTCTGTACTAGTCAGGATTGGAGTCAGTAATGTACACACTAAAGAAAACATTATTTGTGACACTTGTGAAAAATTGTAAAGAAAACTTTATTCAAGGGGGACAACTATAATGAGATTTTACAGTAGGGGAGAGACCAGCCTCAACTCCTAATACAATAAGGAGAAGTAGAGCAGGTTTAGGAGCAGGGTTAGGAGTTGGTGAATAGAAAATTACTTGTCATAGGTAACCTGTAATTTCAGAGATATGGATGACCAATCCTGGTCCCCAGCACAATTTAGATTCAACCAGCACTTAAAGAATATCTACAATGTACAAGTTGCTGTCGAGTGCTTCCATATATATGTGTGTGTGTGTGTGTGTATATATATATATATATATTTCTTTTTTTTAATAGTACTGAAGTAAAAGATGATTTTTTCCTCATGATAGGGAGAAGGTGGTAACAAATGCCTACACAAGGGTTTATCAGGGTTTGATAACCACAGCACATACAGTCGTTCCAACTTCCTTACCCCATGTTTACTTTCTTGGTTAGGCGACGTTGGGGATGGAGGCTTCCCTGCCTGAGATGGAATCCCAGATTCCAATCCATTTATTATTCATTTCATCCATACCAGTATCCCTTGATGTAGGTATCAGTAACCCAATTTTAAAGGTGAGAATATTGAAAGTAGTGGAATTGACCCACCCAATGTCACATCTCTGATAATTGAAAAACCAGGATTCAAGTCATCTGGCTCCAAGGTCAGAGGTATTTCCATAGCTATACAACTGTCTACAAGGTTCTAGACTGACCTTATTATCTGACTGCCTGTGGATCATTTGACTTAATCAAGAAGTCACCCAAAACAATCTCAGTTCTCCACACATGGCCTGTGTGTATTTCCAATTAGAATTGTTTTAATCATTGGCAATTATAATACTTCTACCATTGAAATGCAAACATGGGGGAGACCTTCAAGATGGTGGAGGAGTAAGACATGGAGATCACCATCCTCCCCATAAATATATCAGAAATACATCTACATCTGGAACAGCTCCTACAGAACACCTACTGAACGCTGGCAGAAGACCTCAGACTTCCCAAAAGGCAAGAAACTCCCCATGTACCTGGCCGTGTGGCAAACAGGGTCTTGGAGCTCTGGCCGGGTGTCAGGCCTGTGCCTCTGAGGTGGGAGAGCCGAGTTTAGGACATTGGTCCACCGGAGACCTCCCAGCTCCACGTAATATCAAACAGCGAAAGCTCTCCCAGAGATCTCGATCTCAATGCTAAGACCCAGCTCCACTCAACCATCAGCAAGCTACACTGCTAGACACCCTATGCCAAACAGCTAGCAAGACAGGAACACAACCCACCCATTAGCAGAGGGGCTGCCTAAAATTATACTAAGGTCACAGACACCCCAGAACACACCACCAGACGTGGTCCTGCCCACCAGAAAGACAAGATCCAGCTTCATCCAACAGAACAGAGGCACTAGTCCCCTCCACCAGGAAGCCTACACAACCCACTGAACCAACCTTAGCCATTGGGGGTGGACACTAAAAACGACAGGAACTACGAACCTGTAGCCTGTGAAAAGGAGACCCCAAACACAGTAAATGAAGCAAAATGAAAACACAGAGAAATGCACAGCAGATGAAGGAGCAAGGTAAAAACCCACCAGACAAAACAAAAAAAGAAGTCCACCTGAAAAAGAATTCAGAGTAATGAAAGTAAAGATGATCCAAAATCTTGGAAATAGAATGGAGAAAATACAAGAAACGTTTAACAAGGACCTGGAAGAACTGAAGAGCAAAAAACCAATGACGAACAACACAATAAATGAAATTAAAAACTCTCTAGAAGGAATCAGTAGCAGAATAACTGAGGCAAAAGAACAGATAAGATGTAAAGTGGAAGATGAAATAGTGGAAATAACTACTGTAGAGCAGAATAAAGAAAAAAGAATGAAAGAATTGAGGACAGTATTAGAGACCTCTGGGACAACATTAAATGTACCAACATTCGAATTATAGGGGTCCCAGAAAAGAAGAGAAAAAGAAAGGGACTGAGAAAATATTTGAAGAGATTATAGTTGACAACTTTCCTAACATGGGAAAGAAAATAGTCAGTCAACTCCAGGATGCAAGGAGAGTCCCATACAGAATAAATCCAAGGAGAAACACGCCAAGACGCATATTCATCAGACTATCAAAAATTAAATACAAAGAAAAAATATTAAAAGCAGCAAGGGGGATCAGGAAACTTCCACAAGCCTCTTAGATAGCCTCATCCACCAGAGGGCAGACAGCAGAAGCAAGAAAAACTACAATCCTTCAGCCTGTGGAACAAAAACCACATTCACAGAAAGATAGACAAGATGAAACGGCAGAGGGCTATGTACCAGATGAAGGAACAAGATAAAACCGCAGAAAAACAACTAAATGGAACGGAGATAGGCAATCTTCCAGAAAGAGAATTCAGAATAATGATAGTAAAGATGATCCAGGACCTCGGAAAAAGAATGGAGGCAAAGATCGAGAAGATGCAAGAAATCTTTAACAAAGACCTAGAAGAATTTAAAGAACAAATAACAGAGATGAACGATACAATAACTGAAATGAAAAATACTCTAGAAGGAATCAATGGCAGATTAACTGGCAGATTAACTGAGGCAGAAGAACCAATAAGTGACCTGGAAGACAGAATGGTGGAATTCACTGCTGTGGAACAGAATAAGAAAAAAGAATGAAAAGAAATGAAGACAGCCTAAGAGACCTCTAGGACAACATTAAACACAGCAACATTCACGTTATAGGGGTCCCAGAAGGAAAAGAGAGAGAGAAAGGACCCGAGAAAATATTTGAATAGATTACAGTCAGAAACTTCCCTAACATGGGAAAGGAAATAGCCATGCAAGTCCAGGAAGCACAGAGAGTCCCATACAGAATAAACCCAAGGAGAAACACGCCGAGACACATAGTAATCAAATTGACAAAAATTAAAGACTAAGAAAAATTATTGAAAGCAGCAAGGGAAAAACGACAAACAACATAAAAGGGAACTCCTGTAAGGTTAACAGCTGATTTCTCAGCAGAAACTCTACAAGCCAGAAGTGAGTGGCATGATATACTTAAAGTGGTGAAAGGGAAGAACCTACAATCAAGATTACTTTACCCAGCAAGAATCTCATAAAGACTTGAAGGAGAAATCAAAAGCTTTACAGACAAGCAAAAGCTAGGAGAATTCAGCACCACCAAACCAGCTCTACAAGAAATGCTAAAGGAGCTTCTCTAAGTGGGAAACACAAGAGAAGAAAAGGACCTACAAAAACAAACCCCAAACAATTAAGAAAATGGTCGTAGGAACATACATATCAATAATTACCTTAAACGTGAATGGATTAAATGCTCTAACCAAAAGACACAGGCTTGCTGAATGGATACAAAAACAAGACCCATATATATGCTGTCTACAAGAGACCGACTTCAGACCTAGGGACACATACAGACTGAAAGTGAAGGGATGGAAAAAGATACTCCATGCAAATGGAAATCAAAAGAAAGCTGGAGTAGCAATACTCATATCAGATAATATACACTTTAAAATAAAGAATGTTACAGGAGACAAGGAAGGACACTACATAATGATCAAGGGATCAATCCAAGAAGAAGATATAACAATTGTAAATATTTATGCACCCAACAAAGGAGCACCTCAATACGTATGGCAAATGCTAACAGCCATAAAAGGGGAAGTCAACAGTAACACAATAATAGTAGGGGACTTCAACACTGCACTTTCACCAATGGACAAATCATCCAAAATGAAATAAATACGGAAGCACTAGCTCTAAATGACACATTAAACAAGATGGACTTAATTGATATTTATAGGACATTCCATCCAAAAACAATAGAATACACTTTCTTCTCAAGTTCTCATGGAACATTCTCCAGGATAGATCATATCTTGGGTCACAGGTCAAGCCTTGGTAAATTTAAGAAAATTGAACTTGTATCAAGTATCTTTTCCAACCACAATGCTATGAGACTAGATATCAATTACAGGGAAAAATCTGTAAAAAATACAAACACATAGGCTAAACAATACACTGCTTAATAACCAAGAGATCACTGAAGAAATCAAAGAGGAAATTTAAAAATACCTAGAAACAAATGACAATATAAACACGGCAACCCAAAACCGATGGTATGCAGCAAAAGCAGTTCTAAGAGAGAAGTTTATAGCATTACAATCCTACCTCAAGAAACAAGAAACATCTCAAATAAACAACGTAACCTTACACCTAAAGCAATTAGAGAAAGAAGAACAAAAAACCCCCAAAGTTAGCAGAAGGAAAGAAATCATAAATTTCAGATAGAAATAAATGAAAAAGAAATGAAGGAAATGATAGCAAAGATGAATAAAACTAAAAGCTGGTTCTTTGAGCAGATAAACAAAATTGATAAACCATTAGCCAGACTCATCAAGAAAAAAAGGGAGAAGACGCAAATCAGTAGAATTAGAAATGAAAAAGGAGAAGTAACAACTGACACTGCAGAAATACAAAGGATCATGAGAGATTACTACAGGCAACTCTATGCCAATAAAATGGACAACCTGGAAGAAATGGACAAATTCTTAAAAAAGCACAACCTTCCAGGACTGAACCAGGAAGAAATAGAAAATATGAACAGACCAATCACAAGCACTGAAATTGAAACTGTGATTAAAAATCTTCCAACAAACAAAAGCCCAGGACCAGATGGCTTCACAGGCTAATTCTATCAAATATTTAGAGAAGAGCTAATGCCTTTCCTTCTCAGGCTCTTCCAGAATATAGCAGAGGGAGGAACACTTCCAAGCTCATTCTACGGGGCCACCATCACCCTGATCCCAAAACCAGACAAAGATGTCACAAAGAGAGAAAACTGCAGACCAATATCACTGTTGAACATAGATGCAAAACTCCTGAACAAAATACCAGCAAAAAGAATCGAACAGCACATTAAAAGGATTATACACCATGATCAAGTGGGATTTATCCCAGGAATGCAAGGATTCTTCAGTTTACGCACATCAGTCAATGTGCTAAACCATGTTAACAAATGGAAGGAAAAAAAACATGATAATCTCAATAAATGCAGCAAAAGCTTTCGACAAATTCGACACCCGTTTCTGATAAAAACCCTCCAGAATTTAGGCATAGACATATGCCTCAACATAATAAAGGCCATATATGACAGACTCACAGCCAACATCATTCTCAATTGTGAAAAACTGAAGCCATTTCCTTTAAGATCAGGAACAAGAGAACGTTGCCCACTCTCAGGACTGTTATTCAGCATAGTTTGGGAAGTTTTAGCCATGGCAATCAGAGAAGAAAAAGAAATTAAAGTAATCCAAATTTGAAAAGAAGAAGTGAACTGTCACTTGTTGCAGATGACATGATACTATATATAGAGAATCCTAATGATGCTACCAGAAAACTACTAGAGCTAATCAATGAATTTGGTAAAGTAGCAGGATACAAAATGAAAGCACAGAAATCTCTTGCATTCCTATACACTAATGTTGAAAAATCTGAAAGAGAAATTAAGGAAACACTCCCATTTACCATTGCAACAAAAAGAAAAAAGTACCTAGGATTAAACCTACCTAAGGAGACAAAAGACCTGTGTGCAGAAAACTATAAGACACTGATGAAAGAAATGAAAGATGAAACAAACAGCTGGAGAGATATACCATGTTCTTGGATTGGAATGATCAATATTGTGGAAATGACTATACTACCCAAAGGAATCTACAGATTCATTGGAATCCCTATTAAACTACCAATGGCATTTTTCACAGAAATAGAACAAAAAATTTCACAATTTGTATGGAAACACAAACGACCCCGAATAGCCAAAGCAATCTTGAGAAAGAAAAGCATAGCTGGAGGAATCAGGCTTCCTGATTTCAGACTGTACTACAAAGCTACAGTAATCAAGACAGTATGGTACTGGCACAAAAACAGAAATATAGATCAATGGAACAGGATAGAAAGCCCAGAGATAAACCCATGCATATATGGTCACCATATCTTTGATAAAGGAGGCAGGAATATACAGTGGAGAAAAGACAGCCTCTTCAATAAGTGGTGCTGGCAAAACTGGACAGCTACATGTAAAAGAATGAAATTAGAACACTCCCTAACACCGTACACAAAAATAAACTCAAAATGGATTAAAGACCTAAATGTTAGGCCAGACACTGTAAAACTCTTAGAGGAAAACATAGGCAGAACACTCTATGACATAAATCACATCAAGGTCCTTTTTGACCCACATCCTAGAGAAATGGAAATAAAAATAAACAAATGGGACCTAATGAAACCTAAAAGCTTTTGCACAGCAAGGGAAACTATAAACAAGAAGAAAAGACAACCCTCAGAATGGGAGAAAATATTTGCAAATGAAGCAACTGACAAAGGATTAATCTCCAAAATTTACAAGCAGCTCATGCAGCTCAATATCAAAAAAACAAACAACCCAATCCAAAAATGGGCAGAAAACCTAAATAGACATTTCTCCAAAGAAGATATACAGATTGCCAACAAACACATGGAAGGATGCTCAACATCATTAATCATTAGGGAAATGCAAATCCAAACTACAATGAGGTACCACCTCACACCAGTCAGAATGGCCATCATCAAAATATCTACAAACTATAAATGCTGGAGAGGGTTTGGAGAAAAGGGAACCCTCCTGTACTTTTGGTGGGAATGTAAACTGATACAGCCCCTGTGGAGAACAGTATGGAGGTTCTTAACAAATTAAAAATAGAACTACCATACGACCCAGCAATCCCACTACTGGACATATACCCTGAGAAAACCATAATTCAGATAGAGTCATGTACCACAATGTTCAGTGCAGCTCTCTTTACAATAGCCAGGACATGGAAGCAACCTAAGTGTCCATCGACAGATGAATGGATAAAGAAGATGTGGCACATATATACAATGGAATATTACTCAGCCATGAAAAGAAAGGAAATTGAGTTATTTCTAATGAGGTGAATGGACCTAGAGACTGTGATACTGAGTGAAGTAAGTCAGAAAGAGAAAATAAATACCGTATGCTAACACATATGTATGGAATCTGAAAAAATAAAAGGTTCTGATGAACCTAGGGGCAGGACAGGAATAAAGACGCAGACGTAGAGAATGGAGTTGAGGACATGGGGAGAAGGGAGGGTAAGCTGGGACGAAGTGAGAGAGCGGCGTGGACATATATCCACTACCACATGTAAAATAAATAGCTAGTGGGAAGCAGCCGCATAGCACAGGGAGATCAGCTCGGTGGTTTGTGACCACCTAGAGGGGTGGTATAGGGAGGGTGGGAGGGAGGCTCAAGAGGGAGGAGATATGGGAATATATGTATATGTATAGCTGACTCACTTTGTTATAAAGCAGAAACTAACACACCATTGTAAAGCAATTATACTCCAATAAAGATGCTAAAAAAAAAAAGAAATGCAAAGAAGTTCACCCTTTTCATTTTACCATCACACATAAGAACGGTTGCTATAAGAAGCAAAGTTTTTTTTAAAAATGTATTTGTTTGTGTGAGAGAGAGTGTGAGTGTGTGTGCGTTTAGTGTGTGTGTGTATTTAGGAGTTCTGTTTCTCTGACTAACCATTCTCTTCCCCACCCAGATTCCAAGTTAAAATACATAAATAATAGGTTTGAGAAGGAGATTGTATTTATTATGGGTGTGGCCAAATGGACCAGCATGACTCATTGTTTCAGTAAGGCATTTGATGTAGCTGGTTTTGTCTTCCGTGGTGAGGGTGACTGTCCAGTTAATAGTTATTCAGTTAAGACAGTGGAGGCTGTGCAGTTCCTTCAGCTCTTACTTCTAGGTAGAGCCACTCTTTGTCGTTGGTAGAAGCTGGGATGAGACTCCCTTGTCAATCATTACCTGGCTCTGTGTGGTTTTAAGTTGAGTTGTGACCCCATCGAGTGCTTCAGGTAATGATGAACGAAAGGCAGGATGGGCACTCCTAGCACCCTCCCCTCTGCCACTTCTTTGTCACTAGGGGGCGTAGTTCCTCGACAGGCATCCCTTCCCTCCTCCCTCATTTACCCGCTCACTGATGCTGTGATTCCATTAACAAGGAATAAAGCCCCCTCACTTCTCAGTTTTAAGGGGAACTTTAAGTGCAAATTCCCTTGAGGGAGGTAATGCACTGACTGAAATTGACATGGAGGTATTCGTTCCCAGTGGGTCAGGCCTTAGGTTGTGAGCCTTCGGCAGCTGTTGTCCACCTGTCTGCACTCAGATTTAAATTTAAGATAGTCTTGTAGAGAAGGTCTGGGAGCCCCAGGATGACCTGTTGAGCTCTCGTGTAAAATTGAAGACATTACGTAATAAAATAAAGAAGTTGCCTGCCTTTTCATGTGATTGGAATAATGTAATAAAACGTTCCCCTGGAAAGAATTTGAGAAGCAGGGTCAGAGCAGCAGAAATACAGAGCAGGCATTTAGGCTCAGGTAGCAAGAGGAAGCGTGGATTGCTACTTGTCTTAGTGCCACTTCACTGTCCATAAATGCAGTGACTCAGCTGCTTCGGCCAATCTGTCAGTGGTGTTTTCCTTAGAATGTCATTCTGTCTCCTGAGTTGTCTGTACAGCACCCAACATAGCACGGCCAGCTATGGAGCAAACCAAAGCAATGTGATTGCCACCCATTTACCCTTAGGAGCAAAGGTCACGCTTGGTAACTGTCCTTTCCTGAGATGGCCTTTGAGTTCACAATGATTTGTGACAGCCAGCCAGAGTCTTAATGGAGACTTCCTTTTACTGGGAAGAACTCCCCCGTAGGCTCTGGATTCGCCTCCTTCACTGCAGGGCAGATAAAGGAGCTGTCAGACCAAATCACGCCCAGAGAACAGACATCCTCCCAAGTGCGTGAGTTTACACTGTCAAGGAAGACTAGCCGAACTCCGCCGTACTGGGTTTTTACCCAGTGCTTTTCTGTTCCTAAAAAAAGAAAAAGGGTTTTTGTTGCTCCTTTATTAGCCTTGCCACCACAGTATGCCTTACACACGTGCGTGGGGGGCTGGAGGTGCTTTTTGGATGGAAGCTGGGGGGTGAGGAGGGTGGGAAGATGATATAATTAGAGGATCAAGGGCTGGATTGGAGAGATAAGTGAGGCGGGGGGGTGTCCAGGGGCCACTGCAAAGTCCTGGGATGGTGGAGTGTGAGGCAGGCTGCCAGGGAAATTCCTGCGTCCAAAATAGTGTTGGCATTCTTAGTTGGTGTATACTCCAAGAGAGAAGAAAATTCAGCCAGATTCTTTAAATAGACTAATAAAAATATTACTTCTGTTCCTTTTCTAATTCTGCCTTTATGCCCTGGAGAGGCGGATGGTCAAACGGAGAAGCATCTTTGGGAGGATGAGGGGGTGGAAGTAACTGCCTTGTGCTCGTTCCATCTGTGGTCCTCACGCGTGTGAAGCAAGGCGGCCGATCTGTACTCACGCTTTCAACCCTTCATTCACCCAACCGACACTCACCACAGCCTCCTCGAAGCCGGCGCTTCCTAGATTCTGGAGAAGCAGCAGTTAACACCGACGACATTTCCTGCACAAGTGGAGGGCTAGACACAATGCTAAAGCAGGGGCGCAAAGTCAGAAGAGGGACCCAGACCAGTCTGAGGGCTCAAGTAAGACAACCCTACGAAGGCCACACTGGGGCCAAAGTTTGAAGGTTGGGTGGGCCTTGGCCAGGCTCCAGGTAGGAAGAGCCTTCCAGATGGAAGAAAACTTCTTCTTAGTGGCAGAATGCAACTTAACAAAGGGTCTTGCCTGAGATGTGATGGGGACACATCTGAGGCCAGTCATGAGGGCACACACTTCCATCTTTTTCCTCCATTATGCCCAGGCCCGGTTCCATGGGCATAATTGGAGGCCACAGCAAGGCATCCTCCCTTACCCTGCATCACCCCAGCCCAGGCTTGGGGACAGCATGAATGCCTGTCAACCCTCGGTGTCTAGGTCCAGGACGATTCTCCTTTGCACTCAAACCCATTCAAAAAGAGAGGAAATAATTGGTGAGCTTCCTGTTTTGTGATGTTTGACAACCACTCTGTATCCAACCCAACTGAATCCACACTCCCAACCCAGTGCCCGGAAAGGGTGTGGCCAGTGCCTTCAAGATTGGGGCAGTGAGGCCTGGACCCAGGAATGGAGTAGGGAGGTGACACAGCAGAGCTGGGCTCCAGCTGCCTGGGGAGTTGGCTTGCGGGGGGGTGGGGACATTCGTAGTTATGTTCTGATCCTGTCATGCTCAAGGGAGATTTGGAGTGTAGATGTAAGTGTGAGTCATTTGATCTATTTATTAATTGAAGAATTGAGCAAGATATCTCAGCGAGAATGCCTTGAGTGAGAAGAAAAGAAATTATAGATCAGACCTGAAATAACCAACACTGGAGGGAGGGCAGAGAAAAGAGAAGGGACGGGGAGGGGAGGAGAGGAGGGAGGAAGAGTGAGAAATAGCTGGAAGGAAGGATGGAAATTAGGAAAGCGAAATTGCACAGAAACTAGGGGCAGTGGTCAATGCAGCAGAGAAGTCATATAGCTAAGAAAAAACAAGTGGACTTGGAAACAGGTGGGTCATAAACAACCTGGGCACACACTGGTAGTGATTACAGTGGATTGAGGTGCAAACAGTTTACTTGTGAGGAAGAAGAGACAGAGAGGGCGGTAACCGTAGGAGGTCGTGGATTTGTGACAGATGCTTTTTGGTTTGGTTTTAATATTGTACAGACATGGGTATGTTAAAATGCTATTAGGAACAGAAAAAAAGGAGGTGAGGGGAAAGTACATCCATGCTGGTCCTTAATTTTGTCACATGTACCATGGCAATTAATGTGAGATGCTAACATTAGGGAAAACTGGATGCAGGGTAGATGGGAACTTGCTGTACTAGTCTTACAACTTTTCTGGAAATCTAAAACTATTTCAAAACAAAGGGTTTATTTTAATATGAGCTATTGGGAAGATGCCTCTAAGGAGCGACCAGGGAGAGAGAAAGGAGCAAGGCTGGGAGGAAGACAGGGCCGGTGACCAGATCTAGGAGGGAGGTTTGGGCAGAGAGAAAAGTACATTTGTAGATGTGATGGTAGGAAGTCCAAGGCCTCCTGGAGGGGATATGTTTTCTATGTCAGAGAGAAGGGTCTATCGTTGGCTAATTTGAGGGGGGGAAGAAATAGAAGATTAAGGGCATGGAGATTCTTAAAAAGCCACAGTGTATAAATGGGACAGGAAGAGCGCGGAGGGCAATGTAGAATATCTAAGCTCTGTGGGTGTGTTGTAGGCACAGTACTGTATGCTGGTTTTCAGTGTTCTACTGTGTCATTTAATAATACTCAGCCTCTGGTTGCGTATACCACAGTCCAGGTTACTTCTTGCTCCATTCTAAGGAAAACATTCATCTAAAGGTAGCTTTACAGATTGACTAATTTAGTGTTCAGTGAGGGTGGCTGACACGGGATGCGTCTACTCAACTTCTCATCAGCTGTGGGTCTGCAGGGTGCTAAATTAATGCCTCTTCATCCTTGGCCTCCCTCCTTGGCCCTGAGCAGTTCCAACCCAACCACGGTCCGACGGTCCTCCTCTAAACTCTCTAACATCCCTATTGCTGAGCGCCAACACCACTTCACATATGCTTCAGCAGGACGTAGCCTTATCTCATTGTATTGCAATCACTTATTTGTTCCTTTAATGCTCTGGAGCTAGATTCAAATAAGCACGTCGTATCTTTCAAATGCGCAATATGAAAGCATTTCCTTGTAAAGGTAATTAGAGAATTAGAGGTGGTGACCAGAGGGTTTCTTACCCATGTAACTTAGAAACATATCCTGACACCCTGGTAAACTGGAATTGGAAACTTCAGCTCATTGCTTCTTTTTTCTCTCTCCCTTCTTATAGAATAGAATATATGTACCCCGGGGGGGCCCACATTTTAATGTTGTAACATTTTAGGCCATGCTTCATAGTTCATTTTAGTGTGTTGACAACACCTTAGTGGCTATTATGCCCAATTTAAACAGGGAGTAGTGGAGGAAAACTCAGAGAAGGACAGCATTGCCCAGAGATGCTAAATTGATTCATTATGCAGAATGGAAGCCTTGCTGAATTTCAGTTTCCAAAACCACTCTTATTCACCAAAAAAAAAAAAACACCCCTCTCTGATTTCAGTCCATTCAGTTGCCAGGGCAGGTGGGCTTCCTACTACAGGGGGACATGGGGCTACTTAGGATGAAATTCTGAGTGCCTGACCAGCAAGCCTGCAGTCTGATCAAAAGAGGTCAGTGGAAGAAAGAGGGGGAGATTCTGGACTGCCATGGGTGGCGGCAGGGAACAGGTGTGTTTGGGGGCGGGGGTGAGGAGAGAGAGAGACAGACAGACAGACAGACAGACAGTGGGACTAAGTAACATCGGAGATCTGGAGTCCAGGACTCTGGCTGTGATAATGGAAAGTGACTGGCGTTTGAGCTCGGAAATACTATTTCCCAGAGCTTGTCTGTTACAGTCAATATGCAAGAAAGGTCAGTGAGAAGCGCCAGCAGGGGGGTTCCAAGGAGGTGACACAGGACTCTCCCCAGCTGTCCAAACGGCTGTCGCTGACAAATGACATCTGCTTCCCGTTCCCACTGCTCTTTCTAAATATGATCATCAAGGGAGGATAGCGAGAGTGATTCCGTCACCTGGACCTGGGAGTGGCCTGTGTCTCCAGGTTGCCTTGGTGAGATTTGATCACCCAGCTCTGTTCTGAGGTTCACGCTGTGTATTGTGTGTATCTGTACAGACATATGTGTGTATATAATGAGCTAGACTGGTTTTAGCTTAAAAGTTTTTAAATAGGATTCATTTTTTCAATTGAGAGTCAACACATTTTTTTATCCCACTATTCTTAGAGGGGAAAAAAACCCAAGAGGCTAAGGACAGATTGGCTTGTCTCATCCACCATGTGAAAAGCAAGTGGAAAAACAAGCAGTCACAAATGGCTCTTGTTATGATAATGTAGCATAACTGACCCTTGGCCAGTCCTTTCGGGCCACTGTTTTTAGCCAGGATAACCTTTGCATGAGGCCTGCTCCAAGTGCAGGGTCACGGCTGAGACCCCTTGGGAATGTCACCGTTCCCACAGATGCTTCAGTGGGAAGGCATCTGTGAGCCTTTGCGCCATGGCAGAGCTGCTGCCATCCGCAGGCTACCACCAAATACTGTTCAGGGCAAAAACAGCCAAGTCCAGAGTGTTCCCAGCCTTGGATGGGATATGAATGATTTTACATCCCATGTATCGTGGTAGTTTTGTGATCTTTAAGAATTTAAAGAAGAATGTATAGTCAGTGTCAATACACCAGCAAAAAAAACCTGCCCCCAGAGAGCAAACTTGCTGAGAGCAGATGTTGGGATGTTTGTCTTTGCACCAGTGGTGCTGCTACCAAGTGGGAGCTGGATGTCCCTGACGCATGCATGCCCTCAAGAAGCGCATGGTGGTTGAGAGCAGGTTTCTGAGGAATAAGGGGCAGGGCATGCGGCATCAGTAACCGAGGCAAAGGTCTCATTGTCAGTCTGTGATGTTGAGAGAAATAGAAATGACACGCCCCTCCATCACTCAGTGTTTATTGTCTTTGGTTTGGGGTCATCTGGATGAAGGTTTATTGCATGGAAATAGTCATCTGGGAGTCCCTAACCAGAAAGGTGTCAAATGCGAAATGTTAGCTCTGTATGTTTGAAGCTAGTCACAGTCTTTGAATAATTTATTCACTTACCTTGGCTACAACCCCCCCCCCAATAAATTGCTAATAAGCTATGACTATGCAGATTCATTCATTCATTCAACAAATATTTATTCATACTTATGAAGTGCTCAGACACTGTCTTAGGCTCTGGGAGCACATGACAATGTTAATTACCCACGGCTTTGCTCTCAAACCCCATTCTGCGGGTGCTGACCCAAGGAGAGCTGACGTGAATCTCGAGGGGTCTCTGTGACAAGACCTGGAAGACCCCAAAATTCTTCCCCAGGCCTTCTTTCTCCTCCACGGCCTAGTTCTTATGTGGCTTCTGCAGGGCAGAGCACTGTCTAGAGTTTACTGGCTTCTAGAACTAAGGAGTTTTACAGATACATCCAGAATGAAAGGGCTTCCAAGAAAGACCAATCCAAGGGGCAGTTCTCCAAGAGAAGACTCCAGATAGGGTGACATTAAAGAGGTCTTGCCCCATGAACAGGAAGGTCATGAACCCTGCACTCCACACCCAGCAGGACTGCCACCAAAGGGGTGACTCTCAGCCTTTTTCTGCCCTGAAGCACTCTCAGGAGGACTCAGGTGGAGGCGAGAGGTCCTGGATGTCCTTTTCCAGGATCCTGTTTGGGGCCAGCCATGGGGATGCAGATTCAGAGGTGGCAGTTGGACAGTTTCCTTTTTAGTCCCTAATCATCCCATCCTGGCCTGTCCTCTCCTTTGAGAAGGTCTCTGGATGTATTGATTAAAGTGTATTTGATTTCTGGACTGATAAAATTTTGTTTTGAACGCCCCTTGAGCTTTTCGGGTGGCCACAGACTTCCGTGGTCTCTCTGGGGTCTCTCAGGTTGATCCTTAAGACGAGTCATCAGAACACGTGAGACTTGGCCTCAGGATGATTAAACACCACATTTGCAAGAACCTTTGAGGACATTAAGGCTAATCCCCTCCTGTATCCCCTTTTGCCACTCAAATCAGTCTGCCACATTCTGACGGGTAATTTTCTGGCTTCTTTTTTAAGACAGCCAATGTCAGAACTTCTCTACCTCAAAGTAGTCCAGTCCACTGGTGGCTCTAATGGGCAGAAAGTTCTGCTATGTGAACCTAGTTTCAGTTTATATGAAACTTGTTTCCATTTTAAAGACAAAGCGTTACTTTCATGTTTATATGGGACTATTTCAACAACTGACACATTGGTTTCTGGTGAAATGCACGTGTTGGGATTCCTGTACCCAACAGGGAATGAATGATTTCTCTACGAGATTGGGTCAGAGGGACAGAACTTCCCTTCCCTGCAGCTGGAGCCCAAAACAGACAACTGCAGGCTCCTTGCAGCCCTGTTTCTGATCCAATAAACAGGTTCCATTAGAAAGAGCCCTCTGGGCTCTCCTGGTTCCATATGATTGAAAGATTAGTTTGAGATTCAAGCATATGGTTGTCACTTCCTTCTCTTACGGTGTTATTGATTCGGGGGTCCCGCTGCTCGCCGCTTAACAAAAATCAATACTGGCAAATGTTGGTAGCAAAAGAAAGGCGCCTGTAATCAGAATGCTGGCAGTCTGGGGAGATGGTGGAGTCAACCTTCCCCAGAAACCACCTTTGAAGATTCTGCTCAACTGTGAAACTTTCAAAGGGAAGGAGCGAAGTAGTATCAGTTAGTCACTGAGATGGGGTACAGAGTCATTGCCGTCCCCTGCTGTGTACAGGCTCATCGACTCTTTGTGATCTTCCTCTAGACTTTATCTTGTTCACCCAGTTTGGTTACACAATGTGTTTGCGAGATTACTAAAGGGGACTTGAGGGAAGAGATCTGGTCATCTATTAATTACTTATTCTTCATTTCTACTTCTTCAATCTATGGATAGAACCGACAAGTTAGACAAGGTATGGTGTGATGAAAAGATTTGAAAGGTGTGCTTGGGCCTGAGATGAGCAGAGCATGGGGGTGCCTGGTTTAAAAGTTAGTTACAGTATAGCTTTGCTAAAGCGACAGGAAAGGAGGCTTCCTGCTCAGGGCGGTTTCCTGCAAAGCACTGCGTACAGTGGTAGATATAGTATTGCCTATCTGCTCTTACACAGATATTTCAGGTGCAGTGCAAGGATTCTGCTTAAACTTTTCAGGGAAATCAGAACCCAGTCACCAGAAGGCTCCAACAGCCCCTACTCAAGGTGACTTCCCTGGTGGCACAGTGGTTAAGGATCCTCCTGCCAATGCTGGGGACACGGGTTCGAGCCCTGGTCCGGGAAGATCCCACATGCCGTGGA
This sequence comes from Lagenorhynchus albirostris, assembly GCF_949774975.1. Classification (NCBI taxonomy): domain Eukaryota; kingdom Metazoa; phylum Chordata; class Mammalia; order Artiodactyla; family Delphinidae; genus Lagenorhynchus; species Lagenorhynchus albirostris. Next base: position 180,805,020 of record NC_083095.1, read on the forward strand.
GCAACTAAGCTCGTGTGCCACAACTACTGAGCCCGAACACCATAACTACTGAAGCCCACGCGCCTAGAGCCCGTGCTCTGCAACAAGAGAAGCCACCGCAGTGAGAAGCCCATGCACCGCAATGAAGAGTAGCCCCCCGCTCACCACAACTAGAGAAAGTCCACATGCAGCAAAAAAGACGCAATGCAGCCAAAAATTAATTAATTAATTAATTAATTTAAAAATGTGTGGTGTTTTGAGATAGATGATCAGCATGGTCTTTGCAGAGTCTGGTGATTTTCTCCTGGGAGAGTGCTTGAGGGTGAGCAGATTCTCCCAGTTGGCTATTTGGTTGGAGATAATTGTCTGTTCCTTTGCAGAACAGGTGTGGATGTATTTGGTTCATAGCACTGCTCCTAGCATTATTAGCAAAACATTGTTGTTTGCCAGGTTGTGACTATGTGTATCCTTGACTCAAGGACTGAGAGCATCAGAGTTCAACAGATAATAAAGGCTGTGAGGGGGTTATCTTAATGACAGAAAATGTTGCTGAGGATTACATCAGCATGGGACAAAGTAAAGGAAAGCTTAGCCAGAACTGAGGGCTTTGAAAAGAAGGTGTTGGGCTTCCCTGGTGGCGCAGTGGTTGGGAGTCCGCCTGCTGATGCAGGGGACACGGGTTCGTGCCCCGGTCCGGGAAGATCCCACATGCTGCGGAGTGGCTGGGCCCGTGAGCCATGGCCGCTGAGCCTGCGTGTCCGGAGCCTGTGCTCTGCAATGGGAGAGGCCACGGCAGTGAGAGGCCCGCGTACCGCAAAAATAAATAAATAAATAATAAAAAGAAGGTTTCTTAGTCCATCTGGGCTGCTATAAGAAAAATATCATAAACTAGGTGTCTTATAAAGAGCAGGCATTTATTGCTCAGCGTTCTGAGACCCCTCTTCTGGTTGCTGACTTCTGGTTGTATCCTCACGTGGCGGAAGGGGCAGGGAAGCTTTCTCAGGCCTCTTCTGTAAGGGCACCAGTCCTATTTATGAAGGCTCTGCCCTCAAGACTTCGTCACAAAGGCTCCACCACCTAATACCATCACCTTGGGGGTTAGGATTCCAACATATGAATTTTAGGGGGACACAAAAACATTTAGACCATAGCAGAAGGGGTAACATTATAAAGAGTACAGTAAAAACTTAGTTTTGATGCAGTTTATAAGGTAAACCAAGTAGGACTTTTAAAAATAATAATTCTGTGCTCAGAATGGTAAGAAAAGCATACTGTAGTAAGCTGAATGATGGCCCCTAAAGATGTCTACATCCTCATCCTGGAAGCTGTGAGTGTTACTTTTTATGGCAAAAGGGACTTTGCAGCTGTGTTTAAGTGAGGGATTTGAGATGGGGAGATTATCTCAACGTGTAACCTCAAGGGACCTATAGGTGGAAGGCAGAGGGAGACGGGTGTAACGATAGAGGTAGAGGTGGGGTGATATGCTTTGAAGCTGGACGAAGGGGTTAGAAGCCGAAGAATACAGGTGACCACTAAAAGCAAGAAAAGGCCAAGAAACAGTTTCTCCTCCCCAGAAGAACCAAGCCTGCTGACACCTCAACTTAAGCCCAGTGACAGTGATCTCAGACTTCTGACCTCCCCAGCTGCAAGGGAATAATCTTGTGTCTTTGTAAGCCACTAAAGCTTGTGGTAGTTTGTTACAACAGCAGCAGGAAACCAGTACTCCTATCTGTATGTTCTTTCTGAAGTGATTAGAGGGAAGTCAAAAATCCCAGAGATGATGGAAGGAAACTATAATTACTGGCATGCCCCAAGAACAAGTGGAGAGTTCCAATCATGAACGTAAGGTGCACAAGTGAGTTGGGAAACTTCTGCATGAGAAGAAAATGTAAGGTTGTTTAATACCTGTATATCGTCAGAGGAAGATGGAAAGGTTATACAAATTTTGTGACGAAAGGAGAACAGAGGACAGCAGTAGGATCAGAGTATTTTGGAAGGAAAGTGCCCTTAAAGGTCATCTTATCCATCCTCCCGTATTGTAGCTGAAGGAATTTGGACATGGAGAGCTTCGGGTAGTAGTCCAAAGTCACACAGCAGGGCCACAGCGAGCTGGGTCCATACCCTTTGCCTCTTGATTCCAAATTCCTCCAGGGATTTTTCTCCCACTCCATTATATTTAAAAGTTTGCAAATAATCTGTAATGAAAAAAAGAAGTGAAATGCTGTAGGTAAAATCCAGCGCACAGGGCCTCAGTAATAGGTGTTAAGCTCATTCTTCATTATGACTTTATCATCGGGTTTGAAAGACGGAGTGGAAAACATTATTGCTGTTTGCAAATGCTAGTAAATCAGGGTATGGAGTTTACTGTTACTGGGGGAAAAAGAGATAACAAGGAATTTCAATGTAGACATTTGAAAATATAGATTTACCGAGAGAAAACATTTTTGTTAATCTGGTAGGCAGAATCGCATTCTTCTGAGAGACCCAGAAACTGACATGTTTTTCCCACTCTCCTGACCTGAAAATGTCTTTGAGGTGAAATACCTCTTTTTTTTTTTTTTGGTCCCCAAAGTCTTAAAATTGCCTAGAAATGTAGGAGAAGGAGAGGGAGAGGGAGGGGCAGACCAAGAAGAGGAGGAAAGAGAGGAGGCGGGAGAGGGGAAACAGCAGCAGTGGCAGCAGAAGTGGAAGGAAAAGAAGGGGAAGGAAAGAATCTCTGAAGGATGGGGATTGCCCACTTCCCTTCTTCTCCTCCAGCACGCTTAGACCTGCAGCCATTCAACAAAGAGTTATGAAGCCAGAGCCAGGCCTTGGGAGGCATCCAGGAAGGAAACTGCTGGGGCTTCTCCCTAGTGGGGATACGTACAGTAAGTTAGAGACCTGTTAAGAGAAGGACCATGCTAAGTACCTCTCTCCTCTCCCAACCACCTCCACGCTGCGTTGTGCCAGGGTCAGCATCTTCTGACCGTCTCTGGCCTTTCCCAGCTTGCTTAATAATTTCCTGAGTTTTTGAAAGAATTTCTTGACCTGAGTGAATTGTCGCTGCACAGTCAGCTTTGATGCTGTTTCACGTTTCACTGGCACAAGCATCATTTTCTCATGAATCCTTAACGATCTTCCAGAATTTGCCACCTCTGATTGAGATGCTGCCCGTTCATCGTCCTGGAGTGAAAAAAGTGGATGGAACCCTGGGCGAGTGTGGACAGGCTGGATTAATTTCCGATCCCTGTCTCTTTCTCGCTCTGTGACAAGTTACTGAACAAGTAAACTTGGGGTCTGGGATTCAAGGAGGCCCCCAATAAAAACAGCACTTCTCTTTTCTGCCTGCATTTTGGTCAGTTGAGAATTGAAACAAAGTAGTAAGGCAGATGGGTTTCAAAACGACACCTACATTCCGGACAGAGATGATGCCAGAGAATTTGGCTTATATCTGCGGGCCGGTAGACTTTCTCTCATTAAATCTCAGGATGTGCATACTTACCCATCCTCCATCACCGCGATGCTGGGTCCAGGCAGACCTCCTCCCACTGGGGCAGAGAGTGTTCCTAAAGAACTGGGATAAAAACTCTGCTTGGGCACATTGGTCCTCAGAAAAGAGAAGGAAGAGGGGCTGATTTAGACAGGCCTGGTATCTCCTCCCTGCTCCTCAGTTAGATTGAGTCACTTCCCCTCCTGAGGGGAAGGTGGGATAAGGGGGCTTAACAAACCAGGAGCGTACCCATTGGTGCTCCCTGCACATAAAAGGAAGCATCAGAAGTCAAATACTTGAGCTTCTCATCTTTAAAATACTCATTTCATGTTAATCTGATGACCATGATGAGGTGTATAGGGAAGACCCTGTATCCCAGTGCCTGGAAAATTGTGACCCGCCTGTCTCCCCCGCTCCCTCCCCTTTTCCTGCCTCTTGCCGTCTTTCAATCCCTATCTCCCTCCCTCTCCGTTTAGAGGAAGTTATTTGAGAAACAAATCTACCCTATTTGTTTTAACTGCCTGAAAATGTTTCCCACAAGTGGATTTCTGCTCTGGCAACAGTACCATTTTCTCTCACCTGTCTTTCCCTAGCAAATAACAAGAAAGGTGTGTGTGTGTGTTTGTGTGTGTGTGTGTGTGTGTGTGTGTGTATGTATGTAGCCAGATGTTATCTGTAAGTTAAGGTTCTCTTGCAATACTACTGATAATTACTCTATTTAAAGTGTAACATGGAAGTGATACGAAAATTAGGGCTACATAAAACTTCCAATAAATTTAAGATAGTGTATCGAGGCATCAAAATTGTATTTTATTTTACTCTACAAGAAGGCTGGTGTCCTACAGTGAGATGCTTATACATGATTCACATGAGGATGTGTGTTCATGAAAGTAAAATCTTAAGGAAGATAAAATGGTTATGCATTCACCCTTTTGGGCATATATTTTGGAGATGGGATGTATCAACCCTCTGCCATTTCCCAGAATAAATGCTTCTGAATGTTTTCTTGCTTTGTGTCCCCTGAATGTCACCTGTTTTTGGTGCCGTGGGTTCTGTAGCACAAGTGCAGGTATAAACAGATATGCTGTTCTGGCCTTCAGAGACGGTGAGTTTCTTTTCCAGGCTTAGTTGTGAAACTATTGTGCGATAAACCAAACGTCACATTGAACACAAGACAGGGAACTCACATATAAAAATAAGTATCACGGTAATCACTAATAAATTCACCAGAAACCTGCATCATCCAGTCACTGAGGACTACTGCTGCTAGATTTAAGGTCAGATGCAGCAGCTAGTGCCCAGGAAACCAGCCCACGTGAGTTCCTGAGATGATAGCTTGCTCACTGTTTAAATGTGTAACTTCAAAGAAGAACCAGTGACACTCTACCTCTGTAAGCTTAGCTGGGTTTTGCATAATCATCAAACCATTCAGTCCCTCCCTGAGACACTGTGCTCTTACATTTCACAAGCAAGCCCCATCCTGGAAGCTCTTGCTGAGCAGCACAAGGTCCCTTGAGAGAAGGTTCAACTTGGTAGGGCTGTGATCTAGATCTGCATGGTTTCTACCTCTTCATTTTTGAAGCAGATAGCACATTCTAGTTGAAAACGTTGCCTTTAACAGCTCCCCGAGAAAGTAGCTTCCCAGAAATTCCAGATGTCCATCAATTGATGAATGGATAAACAAAATGTGGTATATCCCTACAATGGAATAATATTTGGCCATAAAAAGGAATGAAGTAATGATACGTGCTACAACATGGATGAACTTCGAAAACCTTATGCTGAGTGGAAGAAGTCAGACACAAAAGGCCACACGTATAATTTCATTTTATATGAAATGTCCAGAATAGGCAAATTCACAGATGGAATGTATGGTTACCGGGGGATAGAGTGGTGGTAGGCGATGGGAAGTGACTGCTAAAGGGTGTCCTCTTGGGGTGATGAAAATGCTCTGGAATTAGATAGTGGTGATAGTTGCACAATTTTGTGAATATATTAAAATCACTGAATTACATACTCTAAAAATGAAAAAAAAATTGCAGTGTTAACATTTTCTTTTTTAGTACCATAATAGACCTTTCTCTTTGCTGATGATTATGTATTTAATGGTCGGTTTGTTCATTTTTTTATATAAGTGTCGTTATTTAGTAAGTAGTTATCGAGTGCCTATTGCGAGCCAGGTGTTATTCTGGGCCCCAGAGATAGAGGATTGAATAGGGCATTTTTCTCATAGAACTTGGAGCCTTCGGATGTGGAAAAGAGTCAATGAACCAGGAATTATATGCACATGTGCTTACATAGTGCTTGCTGTGTGTCGTGCTCCCAACAATCCTATGAGGTAGATACTATGATCATCTGCATTTTACAGATGAGGAAATTGAGGTCCTCACAGCTCAGGGGTTCACAGAGGTCGTAAGGACCTTGAACACAGGTGGTATGGCTCCAGAGTGTATTTTCTTCACCTCCAGGTGGAAAATTAAAATATGGTGAAGCCAAAGCCATGGAGTGGTTACTTTCAATAGAGAGGTATCAGCAGGCTTCTCCACCTGAAGTCTGAATAACAAGAAAAAGTCAGCTGTGCAAAGACGGGAGCAAGGAACAGCATGTTCTAAGGCTCTGAGGTACAAATAAGTTTGGCACTATAGAACAGCCACAAAAAGACCGGTGTGGCTGGCAAGTCAGAGGAAAAAAGTCCACGATGAGGTGGTGATGCAGAAGCCAGGTAGGGCTTTGTCAGCCAAGAAAAGGAGTGAGTGTGAACATTGATGATTTTGTAAAATATTGCAATGCCAAAAAACATAAAATCAAATTTACAACACAAAACCTTTCATTTACTGTTGATTATTCATACAGTTTTTCTTCTTGGCTAACGACCATGAAGTCAGCACCAGTTAGAAAGAAAAGGAAATATGGACACGCCAAAATAAGGGATTTTAAAATCAACCCCTGGATCGATACAGAAAAATGTCAGGCTTCAGTAATGTCTGCTTCTGTGTCATCTTACGTAGTTATTATCTAAACATTCAAACTAGAAAATGGTTGGAATTCCCAGGGAATGGCAGTAGGGCTTCAACAAGACAGATGTCCACATTTGTTCTATATCATCCACTTTTTTTTTCTTTTTTTAACACCTTTATTACAGTATAATTGCTTTACAATGGTGTGTCAGTTTCTGCTTTATAACAAAGTAAATAAGTTATACATATACATATGTCCCCATATCTCTTCCCTCTTGCATCTCCCTCCCTCCCATCCTCCCTATCCCACCCCTCTAGGTGGTCGCAAAGCACCGAGCTGATCTCCCTGTGCTATGCGGCTGCTTCCCGTCATTCACTTTTTGTTCTCAATTCTACAGCACACATTTTCTCACATCTGGATGTTTTCAGAATTGGTTTGCATCTTACAATCAAAATGTGCATGTATATGCTACCAAAATAACTGGCAGGGTCTTTCAGAAGTTGCAACTTCTGCATCTTGCTGGAAAAGGACATTTTGGAAATTGAGCTATTTACCATTTCAACAGAAGCCAGAATCAGTGAAATAGAGCTTTCCAGTGTGTCTGTGACTCCTTGGGCAGAAGTTAGACATTTGAGGATGCTCTAGCTCCATCTCACTCATGGAAGTTAACTCAGTGTGAAGATGGTGTTCCTGAAGTTAAGGCTTACAATACCATGCCTTCAAGTGTCACTTGACCTTGTATGTTTCACAACCATAGACAGCCCCTCGGTATTGGCCCTGCCCTTCCTCAGATGTGTCCCTCACATTGGTCTCCTGAAAGATCCGTCAATTATATGGAACTTCAGTTCAACTACCTCACTGTCTTTTTCAAAATTGAAAGATACATAACACGTCATAAGTCTGGCGGCAGTATCATCATCACATGGAATGTAGCAACAGAATATTATGTTAAATGCTTTTCTGTAGTTTTCTGCAGTCCCTATTTTTAGGCTGTGAACTAACTCAGCCTGTCTGTCTCTAGTAGGTGTCACTTACAGCAGCACTAACATTTGCTGAGCGCTTCCTGAGTCAAACACCATGTTAAATTCTTTACCTGGATGCCTTGAACAATTCCCATAACACCCCTGGATGGCAGGTATTGACGTTAGCCTCTCCAGTTTATAGATGAACAAACTGAGTCTCAGAGAGGATGAGTAACTTGTGCTTGGTCATGTAACCAGTAAATGGCAAAGCTAGGATTTGAGTCAACGATCCTACTCACTTGCCTATGCCCTTGTCTTTTACCCCTGTACCTAGATACTAAGAGAAAGGAGATTCACTGTGTCCGGGTCACTCCATCAACACTTAACCTAGACTAGACTATAAACTCCTGGAGGCACGAATTAATGTCTTTCAGTTCTCCTGTCCCCAGCCCAGTACCTGACACAAAATCTGCATGATAATTATTGGTGGATGGTTTATCCCTGTTCGAGTGTAGGAAACTGCATCAGACTGACCTGAAGGTATTAGCTCGCCAACAACAAATCAGTGCCCTTTTCCTTTCTCTTTCGTGGTATTAGATTTACCTTCTAATATTTTGTTTTAATAGATGGCAAATATGCAATTTCTTGGAACTCTTATGTATGAGAGTCCTGGCAGGAAACAGATGATTCACTCAAGCAGAGTAATTGAAAAGTGTGGTAAAGAGGCTGTTTGCAGAGCAGTGGACAGGGTTTCAAGGAACACAGCAAAGGACAGTGCAGTCCTTCAAGGCTAGTGGCTTCAGGGGTGTCGTCACCCCTCCACTTGAAAAGGCAAGGCTTGGGGGACCATACTAAAGCTGCCCTAGCAGCCCAGCAGGAAGAAACAAGAGAGTAGTAAACCTCGGCTTTTCCATTCTCCCACCTCTATCTCCTGCCCGTGCCGCCCTCTTGGCTGAAGGTAACCGGAAGCCAAGGTGCAAGGGAGCCCTAACTGCAGTCCTGACGTCAGTCTCCTGGGCACAGATAAAGTACAGAAGGCTGAGAATGTGACTGGTGGAGCAGGCAGACGATATTCACCACAACTTGTGAGAAAAACCAAGAGCATAGTGATGGAAAAAGTTTTCACATATTGAGGTATGGGGAAGTCATTCTGGCTTACGCGTGATTTGGCTTGAACTTTGTGCTAACTAGAACAGCCTGTCTTACGGCCTCTCACACGTGCATTGTACATCTGCTTTAACCATTAATGAAAAGAATGCATTTGAAAATCAAAATGGAGTAACTGCAGTTCAGGCATTCGGATCGAGCCAGTGGCCATTGTGGACGTGGTTTCAGACAAGTTCCTGCATCGCAGAGAACTTGAATTCTCCGAACTGTATCGAACTCAAGGACACCACCAGTCATTCTCAAAACAGTGTCTGCTAGCAGTTGCCAGCTGCAATTTTATGGTCTTAAGGTCTCCCGTTGTAACTATGCAACCATTTCAGATCCCAACCAGTTCTTGCTTAATAAGCACCCTTTTATCTTGGCAGCTGCAATCCTAATTCTCAACAAACAACGTGTGTAATTTTGCGGGTTTTACCGTTACAGGCCTTTCCCATTTTGTAGTCCAGCAGAACACAATTCAAGTGCTTCTTGAATCTATGTCTCCCAGGCTATCATCCTCAGTTTGGATCGAGTAAAATTCTTTTCTATGCCTATTATAAATTGTTTATTGATTATTTGTACCAACAGTAGCCTGTATGGTTTAAAAGTATATTGATGACCTAGTTTAGCTCTCACTTGTTCCATACAGTATTCATTCATTCAACAACTAGTTGTTGATGGTCTCATACATGCTAGTGAAAGTAGATAAATTAAGCCAGATTCTTCCGGTCTTTAAAGTGCAACTTTAGAGAATCTAGAAAATGTTAACTCTTCAAAGACGCTTGAGCAATATAATAGATCATCAACTCCAGGAGCCTAATACACAACTATGAAGAAATTTATACATGGGGAGTGTGGAATAACTACATTTTTCACACACAGAATTTCCTCAGAGACTATTGAGTCTTGCCCTCATGGAGAATTTTCTTTATGGTTTTTTAGATAGTAATATTTAACGTCATTTTTACTTCACGCTGTTGGTATAACATTTGTTTTTACACTAAAAAGTATGAGTTCTGAAGTCATTAGGTGTTATCTTTCTTCAAAGTAGCCAAATAGATGGTATTAACCATTACTGTCTGGTTTTCAGATTGCAAGAGAACTGGTTGCACACCAAACTTAATAATTATGATAATGAGGAAGCAAAAATAAATAAATGAATACATTTGCCTGGAAAAATGAGCAAATATTAAGCAAAATTAGGGCCATTTATAAGCAATGCCCTTCGTTCGTCGATGAGCTAGAACTCCAGGCAGTTTATCATGGAAGTGCTGTAGAGACGTTGTATTAGCCTTTCAACACTGCTTATGATAGCTGTTATTTTGCCCATTTTACTTCCTGTATAATAAAATCAGCATATTCTTTGCTGAACATTGTGGAGCTAGGGCCTGTTAGCATGTATTCCGTGTTTATATCTTCCCTACAAGCTGTTTAATGACACTGAAGGGAGGGCTGATGATAGAAGTTGATAGAACTTCAGACTAAAGATTATTGTTTGAAAAGCCTCAAAGGGCAACACTCTTCACCGAAGGCTGAATTGGCTTCTGAGATGAACGTTCTGCTTTGGACTAGGGCTCCGGGGACCCAGGACATGCTCTTTGCTAGGCTACCAACCCTTGCGCCTGGAGCAAGGTCTTGCCTTTCTGAACCTTCATCTATTTAGTTGCGAAATCATTGTGCTAACTTTCAACAGTCACCAAGTCACTCTCCAGCTTTGAAGTTCCATAATTTTCTGCTAACCAGAAATATAAAGTGGTCTTAGAGCATATTTTTTAAGTTCTCTAAATAAAACATATTCAGAACAAATGCATTAATTTCTCTGGCCTCCAAAGATAAATACCATGAATATTGACCAGAGCATGGGATTGATGACTCTAAAATTCCACGGGCTATTCGTATTTTCCTTTGCTACATGGGTGGCCTTTCTCGTTGGGATAAGTAAGGTCTATGTCCTATAAGGAAACGAGTGACAGTGCAGAGAAGGTGGTGGCACCTCCTGTGTGTTGAATTCTTGGCCTGTTTCAAAGCTGCGGAAGCCAAAAAATGAATAGGAGGCGATTAAAGACCGTAGGTTGATTGTTAATTATTAAACTGACTTCAAGTCAATATAAATGGACATGATTATCCAAATATCAGACTTCTGTCAACCCCAGACCACTGAGGAAAAAACATCTGAACATTCACAGTAGTTGCCAGCAAATATCTGCATTAAAGCAACGCACTTTTGTCTGTCCTCACTCAGCAGTTATTGGCTCTAATTTAACCTGGAATTCTCAGTTTAACATGTAGTTTTACCTGAAATCCTACGGACTAGTTTATATGATTCTCAGACTAAGGTATAAATAAACTAGGAGCTAGGTAAAGGGAGACGCTTAGAAATACACATAGTAGGGACTTCCCTGGTGGTCCAGTGGATAAGACTCCGCGCTCCCAATGCAGGGGGCCCGGGTTCAATCCCTGGTCAGGGAGCTAGACCCCATATGCATGCCGCAACTTAGAGTCTGCATGCTGCAACTAAGAAGTCTGCATGCCGCAACAGAGATCCCACACGTGGCAGTGAAGATCCCAGGTGCCACAACTAAGACCCAGCACAGCTAAATAAATAAGTAAATATTAAAAATAAAAATTAAAAAATATTTAAAAGACACACACATAATAAAGGCAAGGGAAATGAAATTTCAGAGCCTAGATTTGAGGAATAGATAAAGTAAATAAAAAGTAGACAGAAGAGGACTTCCCTGGTGGTCCAGTGGATAAGACTCTGTGCTCCCAGTGCAGGGGGCCTGGGTTCGATCCCTGGTCAGGGAACTAGATCCCACATGCAAGCCGCAACTAAGAGTTCACATGCCACAACTAAGGAGCCCACCTGCTGCAACTAAAGGAGCCTACGTGCTGCAACTAAGGCACCCACGAGCTGCAACTAAAGAGCCTGCCTGCCACAACAAAGACCCGGCACAACCAAATAAATAAATAAAATTTTAAAAACAGGCAGAAAATTGTATTATGGAAACTATAACTAATATTCATAATAAAGTAATTGTATTATTAATGATATATTGAGTTATTTGCACCAGCATTCATTTAAGAAACAGTGTATAACCTTACCTCTAAAGATTTTCATCAAAATGGTTACTTTTTCTTTTAAGTTTCGGTGCTGAAAGAGGTGAGCTATATATATATATATATATATAATTTATTTAGAAGAACGGAAGCCCAGCTGATGGTCGATAAATGTCAGGCTCCCACTGGGAAACAGATGGCACACACAAATTAGGGTAATTCTAGATGGCTTGTTAATACAGGGACTGATTGCAAAGGAGACTGTAAGAGATATGCAAGAGCTAACAGAAGCCAAGCTATCCCCACCCCTTGTTTCAAAGAGCAAGAAGAAGAGTTTACTGGAACCAGGAATGAGATAAAGTCAAGTAGAGCAGGTGGCGTGGTGACCTTCTGTCAAGGGACACAGCAAGGCTGGGCTCACCTCACAGAGATGAACTAGGTAAATAAGTTCTCTGGCCCCACCCTTCTCAGTTCCTCCAGTCTCCTCCTGGGACTTCCCATCTGCTGAATCCAGCTGGAAGCCAGAGGTCATGGGAGTCCATTGATGTAGCCCATTTAGGTCAGCTTCCAGGGGCTGAGAGAATGGTAGAGAATGATAGAGTATAGGTTGAGGGCCAGAGGAAGATACCCGGCACACTACTTATGGTGGGTTAAATTGTGTCCCTCAAAAGATATGTTCAAGTTCTAAACCTGGCACCTATGAATGTGACCTCAATTGGAAATAGGGTCTTTGCAGGTGTAATCAGATTAGAATGAGGTCATATGAGATCAGGGTGGGCCTAACTTCAATGACTGGCATCTTTATTCGACAAAGCAGAGGGATATTTGGACACAGAGATACAGAGGCTATACACAGGCTGTGTAACCATGGAGACAGAGATGGGAGTGATGCAGCTACAAGCTAAGGAACAACAAGGATTGCCAGCAACCCCCAGAAGCTAGGAAGAGGCAAGAAAGTATCGTCCCTAGAGCCTTCAATAGTAGCACAGCCCTCCTGACACCTGCATTTCAGCCTTCTGCACTCCAGAGTATCAATTTCTGTTTTTTTTTTTAAGAAACCCAGTTAATGGTGATTGGTTATGGCATCCCTAGGAAACTAACATACATAAAGCAGTGTGTTGTGCAGTACCAGTGCAATACAAATACAGCTAAGTTCTCCTTCATCTGATTCTTTTAGTCAAGTGATCACAGCCCCAAAGCTAGGTAACATATGATGTAATCATAGGGATGGAAGTATTTGGAGATGAGGGAGGGGTGTACCTGCTAGGACTAGAAAATGGTGTTCTTAGACTCCTGGGTTGGGTAATAGTATGCTCGCACAAACAAATGCTCTCCTACCTGGCTACTCTGTGGCACATTGACCAGCCTTCCCTAGGTTTCCCTGGGACTCGTTCCTAGAACCTGGCCTCCCGGCTCCCTGAGGATGACCTGCTGGTACTTGTTCTCCTTCCAGACTCCACCCTCTTCACTGTACATGTCAGGCAGTGCTGCCTTAACTCTGTTCACCAGAATCTGTGCCTCTTGCAGCCCCACTAACCAAGATTTCATATGCTGCTTTCAAAAAAAAAAAAAGCTGGGTTACAAAAGATAGCTGACAGGAAGATCCACAGACCAGAAAGTTAATCCCTTCTTTGCTTCCCTACAGCGTCTTGCTTAATTTGGCATCATCATAAATAAGTAGGAACTTGTGCTTCAGGCCAAATTGGAGTAACAGGTCCCTGGCTTTCTCTTCCTTGTTTCTTAAACAATTAATACACTGGGGGAAATATAAGAAAGAGTGGTTTTCAGACATTAGCTGTAGGCAATGTAGGACAGTGATTCCTGAGAGAGAGGAAACAAATGAGATGAGCCTTATCATTGCCCCAGTTTATTTCCTGGAGTGAGTTTCCAGACTCCAGTACTGTGAAAGGAAACCCAGGCAAAGCCCAGAGAAATCCTGGAGTTGGGAGTTCAGGGCAGCCATGATGGCTAGTGTTCACAGGGCAGGGTATCGGAGAGAAGAGAGCTGTTCAGAGGGAGAGCGCTGGAGATCTGGAGAAGGTCCCTCTCAAGTCTTTTGCTGAGTATATTCAGCACATGTGTGTGAAGAAACTTCCTAAGGCTGGAGAGAAAACCACTCAAAAAGAGCGAACAAAAATTTCTTCCGAGCTCACCTAAGGCTTGGAATAGTTGGTGTTTCCACCAGCCAGAGTAAGAGGGTTTGGTAAACATGAAAAATAAATTTCTATTGAAACTTTAGAAGAGCCAAGCCTTAGGAGTCCAGTCTATATCCCAAGACTAAGGATTCATCCTAAGATTAGAGGTGAAAAGTGAAATAGACCTGTCCTAACAAAATGAAAAAGCAGTGCTTCACAATGTCAGAACAGTCAACCAGTAATTTAACTGCCTGCTAGAGCAAAGATCTACACTCTTCAGAGGAAGAAGACAAAATTCGATGCCTCTATAATATGTTATTGACAATGTTCAGTATATAATCAAAATATGTGAAGAAAAAAGAAAGTGTGACCAGAAAAAACAGAAGTAGTACTAAATAGAAGCAGTCACTGAGAAACCAAGGATTTGGGGATTAGCAAAAAGTGGTTTAAACAGCTTTTATAAATATGTTTAAAACATAGAAAAAAGATGATAACGATAGGTAGACAAATGAAGAATATCAGGTGAGAAATGGAAACTTTATTGGAGGAATGAGGAAGAGTAACTTTAATCTTTTTTTTTTTATACAGCAGGTTTTTATTAGTTATCCATTTTATACATATTAGTGTATACATGTCAATCCCAATCTCCCAATTCACACGCCCCCCTCCCCAGTTTCCCACCTTGGTGTCCACATGTTTGTTCTCTACATTTCTGTCTCCATTTCTGCCTTGCAGACTGGTTCATCTGTACCATTTTTCTAGATTCCACATATATGCATTAATATATGATATTTGTTTTTCTCTTTCTGACTGACTTCAGTTTGTATGACAGTCTCTCGGTCCATCCATGTCTCTACAAATGACCCAATTTCATTCCTTTTTATGGCTGAGTAATATTCCATTGTATATGTATACCACATCTTCTTAATCCATTCGTCTGTCGATGGGCATTTAGGTTGCTTCCATGACCTGGCTATTGTAAATAGTGCTACAGTGAACATTGGGGTGCATGTGTCTTTTTGAATTATGGTTTTCTCGGGGTATATGCCCAGTAGTGGGATTGCTGGATCATATGGTAATTCTATTTTTAGTTTTTTAAGGAACCTCCATACTGTTCTCCATAGTAGCTGTATCTACATTCCCACCAACAGTGCAAGAGGGTTCCATTTTCTCCACATCCTCTCCAGCATTTGTTGTTTATAGATTTTCTGATGATGGCCATTCTAACTGGTATGAGGTGATACCTCATTGTACTTCAGATTTGCATTTCTCTAATAATTAGTGATGTTGAGCAGCTTTTCATGTGCTTCTTGGCCCTCTGTATGTCTTCTTTGTGGAAATGTCTGTTTAGGTCGTCTGCCCATTTTTGGATTGGGTTGTTTGTTTCTTTAATATTGAGCTGCATGAGCTGTTTATATATCTTGGAGATTAATTCTTTGTCCGTTGACTCGTTTGCAAATATTTTCTCCCATTCTGAAGGTTGTCTTTTCATCTTGTTTACGGTTTCATTTGCTGTGCAAAAGCTTTTAGGTTTCATTAGGTCCCATTTGTTTATTTTTGGTTTTATTTCCATTACGCTAGGAGGTGAATCAAAAAAGATCTTGCTGTGATTTATGTCAAAGAGTGTTCTTCCTACGTCTTCCTCTAGGAGTTTTACAGAGTCCGGTCTTAAATTTAGGTCTCTAATCCATTTTGAGTTTATTTTTGTGTATGGTGTTAGGGAGTGTTCTAATTTCATTCTTTTACATGTAGCTGTCCAGTTTTCCCAGCATCACTTATTGAAGAGACTGTCTTTTCTCCATTGTATATCCTTGTCTCCTTTGCCATATATTAGTTGACCATAGGTGTGTGGGTTTATCTCTGGGCTTTCTATCTTGTTCCACTGATCTATATTTCTGCTTTTGTGCCAGTGCCATTTTGTCTTGATTACTGTAGCTTTATAGTATAGTCTGAAGTCAGGGAGTCTGATTCCTCCAGCTCCGTTTTTTTCCCTCAAGACTACATTGGCTATTCGGGATCTTTTGTGTCTCCATACAAATTAAAGATTTTTTTGTTCTAGTTCCGTAAAAAATGCCATTGGTAATTTGATAGGGATTGCATTGAATCTGTAGATTGCCTTGAGTAGTATAGTCATTTTCACAATATTGATTCTTCCAATCCAAGAATATGGTATATCTCTCCATCTGTTGGTATCATCTTTAATTTCTTTCATCAGTGTCTTATAGTTTTCTGTATACAGATCTTTTGTCTGCTTAGGTAGGTTTATTCCTAGGTATTTTATTCTTTTTGTTGTAGTGGTTAATGGGAGTGTTTCCTTAATTTCTCTTTCAGATTTTTCATCAGTAGTGTATAGGAATGACAGAGATTTCTGTGCATTAATTTTGTACCCTGTAACTTTACCAAATTCATTGATTAGCTCTAGTAGTTTTCTGGTGGCATTTTTAGGATTCTCTATGTATGGTATCATGTCATCTGGAAACAGTGACAGTTTTACTTCTGCTTTTCCAATTTGTATTCCTTTTATTTCTTTAGCGTCTCTGATTGCCATGGCTAGTACTTCCAAAACTATGTTGAATAATAGTGGTGGGAGTGGACATCCTTGTCTTGTTCCTGATCTTAGAGGAAATGCTTTCAGTTTTTCACCATTGAGAATGATGTTTCCTGTGGGTTTGTCATATATGGCCCTTATTTTGTTGAGGTAGGTTCCCTCTATGCCCACTTTCTGGAGAGTTTTTATCATAAATGGGTGTTGAATTTTGTCAAAAGCTTTTTCTGCATCTATTGAGATGATCATATGGTTTTTATTCTTCAACTTGTTAATAATGGTGTATCACATTGATTGATTTGCATATATTGAAAAATCCCTGCATCCCTGGGATAAAGCCCACTTGATCATGGTGTATGATCCTTTTAATGTGTTGTTAGATTCTGTTTGCTAGTATTTTGTTGAGGATTTTTGCATCTGTATTCATCACTGATATTGGCCTGTAATTTTCATTTTTGTAGTATCTTTGTCTGGTTTTGCTATCAGGGTGATGGTGGCCTCATAGAATGTGTTTGGGAGTGTTCCTCCCTCTGCAATTTTTTGGAAGAGTTTCAAAAGGATGGGTGTTAGCTCTTCTCTAAATGTTTGTTAGAATTCACCTGTGAAGCCATCTGGTCCTGGACTTCTGTTTGTTGGAAGATTTTTAATCACAGTTTCAATTTCATCACTTGTGATTGGTCTGTTCGTATTTTCTGTTTCTTCCTGGTTCCGTCTTGGAAGGTTATACCTTTCTAAGAATTTGTCCATTACTTCCAGGTTGTCCATTTTATTGGCATAGAGTTGCTTGTAGTAGTCTCTTAGGATGCTTTGTATTTCTGCAGTGTCTTTTATAACTTCTCCTTTTTTATTTCTAATTTTATTGATTTGAGTCCTCTCCGTCTTTTTCTTCATCAGTCTGGCTAATGGTTTATCAATTTTGTTTATCTTCTCAAAGAACCAGCTTTTAGTTTTATTGATCTTTGCTGTTGTTTTCTTTGTTTCTATTTCATTTATTTCTTCTCTGATCTTTATGATTTCTTTCCTTTTGCTAACTTTGGGTTTTGTTTGTTCTTGTTTCTCTAATTCCTTTAGGTGTAAGGCTAGATTGTTTATCTAGTATTTTTCTTGTTTCTTGAGGTAGGCTTGTATAGCTATAAACCTCCCTCTTAGAACTGCTTTCGCAGCATCCCATAGGTTTTGGATCGTCGTGTTTTCATTGTCATTTGTCTCTAGGTATTTTTTGGTTTCCTCTTTTCAGGGATCTCTTGGTTATTTAGTAACGTACTGTTTACCCTCCATGTGTTTGTGTTTTTTACGTTTTTCCCCAAAAGTCATTTCTAATCTCATAGTGTTGTGGTCAGAAAAGATGCTTGTTATGATTTCAGTTTTCTTAAATTTACTGAGGCTTGATTTGTGACCAAAGATGTGATCTATCCTGGAGAATGTTCCATGTGTACTTGAGAAGAAAGTGTAATCTGCTGTTTTTGGATGGAATGTCCTATAAATATCAATTAAATCTATCTGGTCTATTGTGTCTTTTAAAGCTTCTGTTTCCTTATTTATTTTCATTTTGGGTGATCTGTCCATTGGTGTAAGTGAGGTATTAAATTCCTCCACTAATATTGTGTTACTGTCGATTTTCTCTTTTATAGCTGTTGGCAGTTGCCTTATGTATTGAGGTGCTCCTATGTTGGGTAAAATATATTTATAATTGTTATATCTTCTTCTTGGATTGATCCTTTTATCATTATGTAGTGTCCTTCATTGTCTCCTGTGACCTGCTTTATTTTAAAGTCTATTTTATCTGATATGAGTATTGCTACTTCAGATTTCTTTTGATTTCCATTTGCATGGAACATCTTTTTCCATCACTTCTCTTTCATTCTGTATGTGTCCCTAGGTCTGAAGTGGGTCTCTTGTAGACAGCATATATATAGGTCTTGTTTTTGTATCCATTCAGCAAGCCTCTGTCTTTTGTTGGAGCATTTAATCCATTCACATTTAAAGTAGTTATCGATATGTATGTGCCTATGACCATTTCCTTAATTGTTTTGGGTTTGTTTCTGTACGTCCTTTTCTTCTCCTGTATTTCCCATTTAGAGAAGTTCCTTTATCATTTGTTGTAGAGCTGGTTTGGTGGTGCTGAATTCTCTTAGCTTTTGCTTGTCTGTAAAGCTTTTGATTTCTCCATTAAATCTGAATGAGATCCTTGCCAGGTAGAGTAATCTTAGTTGTAGGTTTTTCCCTTTCAACCCTTTAAGTATATCATGCCACTCCCTTCTGGCTTGTAGAGTGTCTGCTGAGAAATCTGCTGTTAACCTTATGGGAGTTCACTTTTATGTTATTTTTCGGTTTTCCCTTGCTGCTTTCACTAATTTTTCTTTGTCTTTAATTTTTGCCAATTTGATTACTATGTGTCTCGGTGTGTTTCTCCTTGGGTTTATCCTGTATGGGACTTGCTGCGCCTCCTGGGCTTGGGTGGCTATTTCCTTTCCCATGTTAGGGAAGTTTTCGACTATAATCTCTTCAAATATTTTTTGGGGTCCTTTCTGTCTCACTTCTCCTTCTGGGACCCCTATAAGCCAATGTTGTTGTGTTTAATGTTGTCCCAGAGGTCTCTTAGGCTGTCTTCATTTCTTTTCATTCTTTTTTCTTTATTCTGTTCCACAGCAGTGAATTCCACCATTCTGTCTTCCGGGTCACTTATTGGTTCTTCTGCCTCAGTTAATCTGCCCTTGATTCCTTCTAGTGTATTTTTCATTTCAGTTATTGTATCGTTCATCTCAGTTTTTTTGTTCTTTAATTCTTCTAGATCTTTCTTAAAGATTTCTTGCATCTTCTCGATCTTTGCCTCCATTCTTTTTCCAAGATCCTGGATCATCTTCACTATCATTATTCTGAATTCTCTTTCTGGAAGATTACCTATCTCTGTTTCATTTAGTTGTTTTTCTGGGGTTTTATCTTGTTCCTTCATCTGGTACATAGCCCTCTGCCTTTTCATCATGTTTATATTTCTGTGAAGGTGGTGTTTTTTCCACAGCCTGCAGTATTGTAGTTCTTCTTGCTTCTGCTGTCTGCCCTCTCAAGTGTTTTTTGAATTATGGGTTTCTCTGGGTATATGTCCAGTAGTGGGATTGCTGGGTTATATGGTAATTTTATTTTTAGTTTTTTAAGGAACCTCCATAGTGTTCTCCATAGTGGCTGTATCAATTTACGTTCCCACCAACAGTGCAAGAGGGTTCCCTTTTCTCCACACCCTCTCCAGCATTTGTTGTTTGTAGATTTTCTGATGATGCCCATTCTAACTTGTGTGAGGTTGTACTCATTGTAGTTTTGATTTGCATTTCTCTAATCATTAGTGACGTTGAGCAGCTCTTCATGTCTTCTTGGAGAAATGTCTATTTAGGTCTTACGCCCATTTTTTATTTTTTATTTTTTTTCATATTGAGCTGCATGAGCTGTTTATATATTTTGGAGATTAATCCTTTGTCTGTTGATTCGTTTGCAAGTATTGTCTCCCATTCTAAGGGTTGTCTTTTCATCTTGTTTATAGTTTCCTTTGCTGTACAAAAGCTTTCAGGTTTCATTAGGTCCCATTTGTTTTGATTTTATTTCCATTACTCTAGGAGGTGGGTCAAAAAGGATCTTGCTCTGATTTATGTCATAGAGTGTTCTGCCTATGTTTTCCTCTAAGATTTTAATAGTGTCTGGGCTTACATTTAGGTCTTTAATTCATTTTGAGGGTATTTTTGTGTATGGTGGTAGGGAGTATTCTAATTTAATCTTTTACATGTAGCTGTCCAGTTTTCCCAGCACCACTTATTGAAGAGACTGTCTCTTCCCCTTGTATATCCTTGCCTCCTTTGTCATAGATTAGTTGACCATAGGTGCATGGGTTTATTTCTGGGCTTTCTATCCTTTTGCATTGATCTATAGTTCTGTTTTTATTCCAGTACCATATTGTCTTGATTACTGTAGCTTTGTAGTATAGTCTGAAGTCAGGGAATGTGATTCCTCCAGCTCCGTTTTTTTCCCTCAAGATTGCTTTGACTATCAGTGTCTTTTGTGTCTCCATACAAATTTTAAAATTTTTTGTTGCAGTTCTGTAAAAAATGCCATTGGTAATTTGATAGTGATTGGATTGAATCTTTAGATTGCTTTGAGTAGTATAGTTATTTTCACAATATTGATTCTTCCAATCCAAGAACATGGTATATCTCTCCACCTGTTTGTATCACCTTTAATTTCTTTCATCAGTGTCTTATAGTTTTCTGTATACAGGTCTTTTGTCTCCTTAGGTAGGTTTATTCTGAAGTATTTTATTCTTTTTTGCAATGCTAATGGGATTGTCTCCTTAATTTCTCTTTCTGATCTTTCATTGTTAGTATATAGGAATACAAGAGATTTCTGTGCAGTAATTTTGTATCCTGAAACTTTACCAAATTCATTGATTTGCTGTAGTGGTTTCTGGTGGCATCCTTAGGATTCTCTGTGTATAGTATCATGTCATCTGCAAACAGTGACAGTTTTCCTTCTTCTTTTCCAATTTGGATTCCTTTTATTTCTTTTTCTTCTCTGATTGCCTTGGCTAGGACTTCCAAAACTGTGTTGAATGATAGTGGCGGGATGGACATCCTTGTTTTGTTCCTGATCTTAGAGGAAATGCTTTCAGTTTTTCACCATTGAGATTGAGGTTTGCTGTGGGTTTGTCATATATGGCCTTAATTATGTTGAGGTAGGTTCCCTCTATGCCCACTTTCTGGAGAGTTTTTATCATAAATGGGTGTTGAATTTTGTCAAAAGCTTTTTCTGCGTCTAATGAGATGATCATATGGTTTTTATTCTTCAAATTGTTAATATGGGTATCACATTGATTGATTTGCATATATTGAAGAACGCTTGCATCCCTGGGATAATCCCACTTGATCATGGTGTGTGATCCTTTTAATGTGTTGTTGGATTCTGTTTGCTAGTATTTTGTTGAGGATTTTTGCATCTATATTCATCAGTGATATTCATCTGTAATTTTCTTTTTTTTGTAGTATCTTTGTCTGGTTTTGATATTAGATTGATGGTGGCCGTGTAGAATAAGGTTGGGAGTGTTGCTTCCTCTGTAAGTGTTTGGAAGAGTTTGAGAAGGATAGGTGTTAGCTCTTCTCTAAATGTTTAGTAGAATTCACCTGTGAAGCCATCTGGTCCTGGACTTTTGTTTGTTGGAAGATTTTTAATCACAGTATCAATTTCATTACTTGTGATTGGTCTGTTCATATTTTCTATTTCTTCCTGGTTCAGTCTTAGAAGGTTATACCTTTCTAATAATTTGCTCATTTCTTCCAGGTTGTCCCTTTTATTGGCATGGATATCCTTGTATTAGTCTCTTATGATGCTTTGTAGAGAAATGGAGACTTTAAAAAAGAATCAAATGTAAATTCTAGAGCTGAAAAGTACAATAACATAAATAAAAAAAATCACTGGATAGGCTTAACTGCAGATTGGAGACAGGGTATATTAACTTGATTTCATAGCAACGAAAACTATACATCACAAAGAAGAGAGGAAAGAACAAACAAAAATTAAATGAGAGAAACAATGGAGCAGAAAAAATATTTAATGAAATATGACCTTCTTTTGTAATCCCAGCATTGATTCTAAAACAAATAAAGCTGTTTTCAAGGCATTAAAAAAAAAAGAAACAGTGGCCCAAAAAATCCCTAAATTTACAAATAATATGAATTTACAGATCAACATATCTCAAGAAAAGAATTTCTGATAAATCAAGACATACACACACTTAAGTGCATCATAGTAACCATGCTAAATAACAAATATAAAATTCTGAAATCAACTGAAGGTAGATGACACATTATAAACAGGGAAAAAGTATAGACAGGAATGCTTACTTTCACCACTTCTATTCATTGTACTGGAGACCTTGGCCAATGCAACATGCCAAGAATAAAAATATATATAAAAGTATACACACACAAATATATACACAACTGACCCTTGAGTAATGTGGAGGTTAGGGTGCCAGTCCTCTGTGCAGTTGATAATCCACGTATAAAATTTGACTCCCCCAAAACTTAACTACTAATGACATACACCGATAACATAAACAATTGGGAAACAAATATTTTTTATTTTATATGTATTATATACTGTTTTCCTACAATAAAGTAGGCTAGAGAAAGGGAAATGTTATTAAGAAACCATTAGGAGGAGAAAGTACACTTACAGTGTAGTACTATATTTATCGATACCATAAGTTTACATTTATAAGATAAGTTGTCTGTCAGTATCTATGTCAATATTGTCTTATATGGTAAAAAAACAGTGTAGATGTTATATGTATTACTAACACTAGACATCAAAAATGAAAGATAATGTGAAAATAATTCATATTTACTTACAGATGTAACAATTCACTCATTGAAAATGAAGCAGCAGTAATATGATTGCTTTATGGTCGCCTGCTGTGATTGATACAATCACAGTAGCCTAGCCTATACACTAATGAATGAATCATTATAAAATTTTTATGGCATACAGTATTATGTATTCATAATGCAATATTGGAAACATGGTTACATTTTTAAAAACCAGTTACCTGTAATAATAGCTTCTCCAATTATGAGAGACGCATATTGTATGGGAATGTAATTCTTTGAAAGCAGAGTTATAAAACAGTGAGAAAACTAACACATTATTAATATTATATTAAATATCATTCACCATATGCCTATGTAACGATAGGCTAGCCACTTAAGTACAAGTCTTGCAAGAGATGTTCTACATGTATGTTTTTGTATATTTATTGAAAAAAATCTGTGTGTAAGTGGACCTGTACAGCTTAAACCCGTGTTGTTGAAGAGTCCACTGTATGTGTGTATGTATAAGGCATACGGCACTTCCACAAAATGGAAGTATAAGGAAAATAAGGAAAAAATAAGAGGTAAAAACTGTCTATATTTACAGATGCCATGATTTTTTTAGAAATTCTTGAGCTATCTACAAATTAACTACTACGACAAATAAATTTACCAAGATTTGAGAATTCAAAGAATTCAAAATCAATTGTGTATCCATCTAGTAGAAGCACACAATTGCAATGTGAAATTTATTAAATCAAAAAACATAAGCTAATTAGGAATAAATTAAACAAAAGTGGCGTAATACTTGTACACTGAAAACTATAAATATTACCAAAATAATTTATAGAAGGTATAAATAAATGGAGAGATATACCACGCTCATAGGTTAAAAAGTCAATATTGTTAAGTTGTTGTTTCTCCCAAAACTCATCCACAGGTTCAGGGCAATTTTGATCAAAACCACAACAGGGGACTTCCCTGGTGGTGCAGTGGTTAAGAATCCACCTGTCAATGCAGGGGACACGGGTTCCATCCCTGGTCCGGGAAGATCCCACATGCTGCAGAGCACCTCAGCCCGTGCACCACAACTACTGAGCCTGTGCACTAGAGCCTGTGTGCCACAACTGCTGAGCTCATATGCCATAACTATTGAAGCCCACGTGCCTAGAGCCTGTGCTCTGTAACAAGAGAAGGGCCCGTTGGCCACAACTAGAGAAAGCCTGTGTGCAGCAACGAAGACCCAACGCAGCCAAAAATAAATAAATAAATTTATAAACACACACACACACATACACACACACAGGCCTTTTCTGAGTAGAAATTGAGAAGTTGATTCTAAAATTTATATGGAAAAATGAAGGCCCTAAATTAGTTTAAAACATCTGGAAGAACAAAGTTGGAAGAAACACACTATCTGATTTCAAGACTTCTATAAAACCAAAATAATCAGCATAGTATGGTAGTATGGTAAGAATAGACAAATAGAGACGGAAAAGAATAGTCGAGAAAGAAATAGTCGAGAAAGTCGAAGAAACACACTATCTGATTTCAAGGCTTCTATAAAGCCAAAATAATCAGCATAGTATGGTAGTATGGTAAGAATAGACAAATAGAGATGGAAAAGAATAGTCGAGAAATAGACCCATATATATATATATATATATATATATATATATATGATCGATTTTTTTCTTTTTTACCAAGGCAACAAGGTAGTTCAATAGTCTTTTTTTTTAAACATCTTTATTGGAGAATAATTGCTTTACAATGGTGTGTTAATTTCTGCTTTATAACAAAGTGAATCAGTTATACATATACATATGTTCCCATATCTCTTCCCCCTTGCATCTCCCTCCCTCCCACCATCCCTATCCCACGCCTCTAGGTAGTCACAGACCACCGAGCTGATCTCCCTGTGCTATGTGGCTGCTTCCCACTAGCTATCTGTTTTACATTTGGTAGTGTATATATGTCCATGCCACTCTCTCACTTTGTCACAGCTTGCCCTTCCCCTTCCCCATATCCTCAAGTCCATTCTCTAGTAGGTCTGCGTCTTTATTTCTGTCTTACCCCTAAGTTCTTCATGACCTTTTTGTTTGTTTGTTTTTCTTAGATTCCATATATATGTGTTAGCATACGGTATATGTTTTTCTCTTTCTGACTTACTTCACTCTGTATGACAGACTCTAGGTCCATCCACCTCACTACAAATAACTCAATTTCGTTTCTTTTTATGGCTGAGTAATATTCCATTGTATATATGTGCCACATCTTCTTTATCCATTCATCTGTCGATGGACATTTAGGTTGCTTCCATGACCTGGCTATTGTAAATAGAGCTGCAGTGAACATTGTGGTACATGACTCTTTTGGAATTATGGTTTTCTCAGGGTGTATGCCCAGTAGTGAGATTCCTGGGTCGTATGGTAGTTCTACTGTAGTTTTAAAGGAACCTCCATACCGTTCTCCATAGTGGCTGTATCAATTTACATTCCCACCAAAAGTGCAAGAGTGTTCCCTTTTCTCCACACCCTCTCCAGCATTTATTGTTTCTAGATTTTTTGATGATGGCCATTCTGACCGGTGTGAGATGATATCTCATTGTAGTTTTTTTTTTTTTTTTTTGGTGCGCTACGCAGGCCTCTCACTGTTGTGGCCTCTGCCGTTGCAGAGCACAGGCTCCGGACGCGCAGGCTCAGCAGCCAGGGCTCACAGGCCCAGCCACTCCGCGACATGTGGGATCTTCCCGGACCGGGGCACGAACCCGTGTCCCCTGCATCGGCAGGTGGACTCTCAACCACTGTGCCACCAGGGAAGCCCCTCATTGTAGTTTTGATTTGCATTTCTCTAATGATTAATGATGTTGAGCATTCTTTCATGTGTTTGTTGGCAATCTGTGTATCTTCTTTGGAGAAATGTCTGTTTAGGTCTTCTGTCCATTTATGGATTGGTTTTTTGTTTTTTTGTTATTGAGCTGTATGAGCTGCTTGTAAATTTAGGAGATTAATCCTTTGTCCATTGATTCATTTGCAAATATTTTCTCCTATTCTGAGGGTTGTCTTTTGGTCTTCTTTATGGCTTCCTTTGCTGTGCAAAAGCTTTTAAGTTTCATTAAATTCCATTTGTTTAATTTTGTTTTTATTTCCATTTCTCTAGGAGGTGGGTCAAAAAGGATCTTGCTGTGATTTATGTCATAGAGTGTTCTGTCTATGTTTTCCTCTAAGAGTTTGATAGTGTCTGGCCTTACATTTAGGTCTTTAATCCATTTTGAGTTTATTTTTGTGTATGGTGTTAGGGAGTGTTCCAATTTCATACTTTTACATGTAGCTGTCCAGTTTGCCCAGCACCAGTTATAGAAGAGGCTGTCTTTTCTTCACTGTATATTCTTGCCTCCTTTATCAAAGATAAGGTGACCATATGTGCGTGGGTTTATCTCTGGGCTTTCTGTCCGGTTCCATTGATCTATCTTTCTGTTTTTGTGCCAGTACCATACTGTCTTGATTACTGTAGCTTTGTATTATAGTCTGAAGTCAGGGAGCCTGATTCCTCCAGGTCCATTTTTCATTCTCAAGATTGCTTTGGCTGTTCGGGGTCTTTTGTGTTTCCATACCAATTGTGAAATTTTTTGTTCTAGTTCTGTGAAAAATGCCAGTGGTAGTTTGATAGGGATTGCAATGAATCTGTAGATTGCTTTGGGTAGTATAGCCATTTTCACAATATTGATTTTTCCAGTGCAAGAATATGGTATATCTCTCCATCTGTTGGTATCATCTTGAATTTCTTTCATCAGTGTCTTATATAGTTTTCTGCATACAGGTCTTTTGTCTCCCTAGGTAGGTTTAATCCTAGGTATTTTATTCTTTTTGTTGCCATGGTAAATGGTCGTGTTTTCTTAATTTCACTTTCAGATTTTTCATCATTAGTGTATACGAATGCCAGAGATTTCTGTGCATTAATTTTGTGTCCTGCTACTTTACGAAATTCATTGATTAGCTCTATTAGTTTTCTGGTGGCATTTTTAGGACTTGCTATGTACAGTATCATGTCATCTGCAAACAGTGACAGCTTTACGTCTTCTTTTCTGATGTGGATTCCTTTTATTTCTTTTTCTTCTCTGATTGCTGTGGCTAAAACTTCTAAAACTCTGTTGAATAATAGTGGTGAGACTGGGCAACCTTGTCTTGTTCCTGATCTTAGTGGAAATGCTTTCAGTTTTTCACCATTGAGGATGATGTTGGCTGTGGGTTTGTCATATATGGCCTTTATTACGTTGAGGAAAGTTCCCTCTGTGCTACTTTCTGCAGGGTTTTTATCATAAATGAGTGTTGAATTTTGTCGAAAGTTTTCTATGCATCTATTGAGATGATCATATGGTTTTTCTCCTTCAATTTGTTAATATGGTGTATCACATTGATTGATTTGCGTATATTGAAGAACCCTTGCATTCCTGGAATAAACCCCACTTGATCATGGTGTATGATCCTTTTTATGTGCGGTTGGATTCTGTTTGCCAGTCTTTCGTTGAGGTTTTTTGCATCTATGTTCATCAGTGATATTGGCCTGTAGTTTTCTTTCTTTGTGACATCTTTGTCTGGTTTCAGTATCAGGGTGATGGTGGCCTCGTAGAATGAGTTTCGGAGTGTTCATTCCTCTGCAATGTTTTGGAAGAGTTTGAGAAGGATGGGCGTTAGCTCTTCTCTAAATGTTTGATAGAATTCACCTGTGCAGCAATCTGGTCCTGGGCTTTTGTTTGTTGGAAGATTTTTAATCACAGTTTCAATTTCAGTGCTTGTGATTTGTCTGTTCATATTTTCTATTTCTTCCTGGTTCAGTCTCGGAAGGTTGTGCTTTTCAAAGAATTTGTCCATTTCTTCCAGGTTGTCCATTTTATTGGCATAGAGTTGCTTGTAGTAATCTCTCATGATATTTTGTATTTCTGCAGTGTCAGTTACTTGTCCTTTTTCATTTCTAGTTCTATTGATTTGAGTCCTCTCCCTTTTTTTTTTTTTGATGAGTCTGGCTAATGGTTTGTCAATTTTGTTTATCTTCTCATAGAACCAGCTTTTAGTTTTATTGATCTTTGCTATTGTTTCCTTCATTTTTTTTCATTTATTTCTGATCCGATCTTTATGATTTCTTTCCTTCTGCTAACTTTGGGGGTTTTTTGTTCTTCTTTCTCTAATTGCTTTAGGTGCAAGGTTAGGTTGTTTATTTGAGATGTTTCCTGTTTCTTAAGGTAGGATTATATTGCTATAAACTTCCCTCTTAGAACTGCTTTTGCTGCATCCCCTAGGTTTTGCGTCATTGTGTCTCCATTGTCATTTGTTTCTAGGTATTTTTTGAATTCCTCTTTGATTTCTCCAGTGATCACTTCGTTATTAAGTACTGTATTGTTTAGCCTCCATGTGTTTGTATTTTTTACAGATCTTTTCCTGTAATTGATATCTAGTCTCATAGCGTTGTGGTCGGAAATAATACTTGATACAATTTCAATTTTCTTAAATTTACCAAGGCTTGATTTGTGACCCACGATATGATCTATCCTGGAGAATGTTCCATGAGCACGTGAGAAAAATGTGTACTCTGTTGTTTTTGGATGGAATGTCCTATAAATATCAATTAAGTCCATCTTGTTTAATGTATCATTTAAAGCTTGTGTTTCCTTATTTGTTTTCATTTTGGATGATCTGTCCATTGGTGAAAGTGGGGTGTTAAAGTCCCCTACTATGATTGCGTTACTGTCAATTTCCCCTTTTATGGCTGTTAGTATTTGCTTTATGTATTGAGGTCCTCCTATGTTGGGTGCATAAATATTTACAATTGTTATATCTTCTTCTTGGATTGATCCCTTGATCATTATGTATTGTCCTTCTTTTTCTCTCGTAATAGTCTTTATTTTAAAGTCTATTTTGTCTGATATGAGAATTGCTACTCCAGCTTTCTTGATTTCCATTTGCATGGAACAACTTTTTCCATCCCCTCACTTTCAGTCTGTATGTGTCCCTAGGTCTGAACTGGGTCTCTTGTAGACAGCATATATATGGGTCTTGTTTTTGTATCCATTCAGCCAGTCTGTGTCTTTTAGTGGGAGCATTTAATCCATTCACATTTAAGGTAATTATCGATATGTATGTTCCTATTCCCATTTTCTTATTGTTTGGATTTGGTATTGTAGGTCTTTTCCTTTTCTTATGTTTCTTGCCTAGAGAAGATCCTTTAGCATTTGTTGTAAAGCTGGTTTGGTAATGCTGAACTCTCTCAGCTTTTGCTTGTCTGTAAAGGTTTTAATTTCTCCATCAAATCTGAATGAGATCCTTGCTGGGTAGAGTAATCTTAGTTGTAGGTTTTTCTGATTCATCACTTTAAATATGTCCTGGCAGTCTCTCTGGCTTGCAGAGTTTCTGCTGAAAGATCAGCTCTTAACCTTATGGGGATTCCATTGTGTTTTATTTGTTGTTTTTCCCTTGCTGCTTTTAATATGTTTTCTTTGTATTTAATTTTTGATAGTTTGATTAATAAGTGTCTTGGTGTGTTTCCCCTTGGATTTATCCTGTATAGGACTCTCTGTGCTTCCTGGACTTATTAACTATTTCTTTCCCATATTAGGTAAGTTTTCAACTATAATCTGTTCAAATATTTTCTTAGTCCCTTTCTTTTTCTCTTCTTCTTCTGGGACCCCTATAGGTCGAATGTTGGTGCGTTTAATATTGTCCCAGAGTTCTCTGAGACTGTCCTCAGTTCTTTTCATTCTTTTTTCTTTATTCTGCTCTGCAGTAGTTATTTCCACTATTTTATCTTCCAGGTCACTTACCCGTTCTTCTGCCTCAGTTATTCTGCTATTGATCCCATCTAGAGTATTTTAAATTTCATTTATTGTGTTGTTCATCGTTGCTTGTTTCCTCTTTAGTTCTTCTAGTCCTTGTTAAATGTTTCTTGCATTTTCTGTATTCTGTTTCCAAGATTTTGGATCATCTTTATTATCATAATTCTGAATTCTTTTTCAGGTAGACTGCCTATTTCCTCTTCATTTGTTAGGTCTCGTGGGTTTTTACCTTGCTCCTTCATGTGCTGTGTGGTTTTCTGTCTTCTCGTTTTGCTTATCTTACTGTTTTTGCACAGCCTGCAGGTTCGTAGTTCCTGTTGTTTTTGGTGTCTCTCCCCAGTGGCTAAGTTTGGTTCAGTGGGTTGTGTAGGCTTCCTCGTGGAGGGGACTAGTGCCTGTGTTCTGGTGGATGAGGCTGGATCTTGTCTTTCTGGCGGGCAGGTCCACGTCTGGTGGTGTGTTTTGGGGTGTCTGTGGCCTTGTTATGATTTTAGGCAGCCTCTATACTAATGGGTGGTGTTGTGTTCCTGCCTTGCTAGTTGTTTGGCATAGGGTGTCCAGCACTGTAGCTTGCTGGTTGTTGAGTGAAGCTGGGTGCTGGTGTTGAGATGGAGATCTCTGGGAGATTTTCGCCGTTTGATATTACGTGGAGCTGGGAGGTCTCTTGTGGACCAGTGTTCTGAAGTTGGCTCTCCCACCTCAGAGGCACAGCACTGACTCCTGGCTGGAGCACCAAGAGCCTTTCATCCACACGGCTCAGAATAAAAGGGAGAAAAAATAGAAAGAAAGAGGATAAAATAAAATAAAGTTATTAAAATAAAAAATAATTATTAAGAAAAAAAATTTAAAAAGAAAAAAAAATGGAGAGACAGAACCTTAGGACAAATGGTGAAAGCAAAGCTATACAAAGTCTTACACAGAAGCATACACATACACACTCACAAAAAGAGGAAAAGGGGAAAAAATAATATATGTTGCTCCCAAAGTCCACCTCCTCAATTTGGGATGATTCGTTGTCTATTCAGGTGTTCTGCACATGCAGGTACATCAAGTTGATTTTGGAGATTAAATCCGCTGCTCCTGAGGCTGCTGGGAGAGATTTCCCTTTCTCTTCTTTGTTCTCACAGCTCCCAGGACTCAGCTTTGGATTTGGCCCCGCCTCTGTGTGTAGGTTGCCAGAGGGCATCTCTTCTTCGCTCAGACAGGACGGGGTTAAAAGAGCAGCTGATTCGGGGACTCTGGCTCACTCAGGCCGGGGTGGGGGGGGGGGCGGGGGGGAGGAGGGAGGGGCACGGAGTGCGGGGCGAGCCTGCAGCGGCAGAGACCAGCGTGACGTTGCACCAGCCTGAGGCGCGCCGTGCGTTCTCCCAGGGAAGTTGTCCGTAGATCACTGGACCCTGGCAGTGGCGGGCTGCACAGGCTCCGGGAGGGGAGGTGTGGATAGTGAACTGTGCTCGCACACAGGCTTCTTGGTGGCGGCAGCAGCAGCCTTAGCGTTTCATGCCCGTTTCTGGGGTTCGCACTGGTAGCCGTGGCTCAAGCGCGTCTCTGGAGCTCCTTTAAGCGGCGATCTTAATCCCCTCTCCTCGTGCACCCCAAAACAATGGTCTCTTGCCTCTTAGGCAGCTCAACTTTTTCCCGGTCTCCCTCCCGGCTAGCTGTGGTGCAGTAGCCCCCTTTAGGCTGTGTTCACACCGCCAACCCCAGTCCTCTCCGTGCGCTCCGACCGAAGCCCAAGCCTCAACTCCCAGCCCCGCCCGCCCCGGCGGGTGAGCAGACAAGCCTCTCGGGCTGGTGAGTGCCGGTCGGCACCGATCCCCTGTGCAGGAATCGCTCCACTTTGCCCTCTGCACCCCTGTTGCTGCGCTCTCCTCCGCGGCTCTGAAGCTTTCCCCCCCTCCGCCACCCACAGTCTCCGCCCGCGAAGGGGCTTCTAGTCTGTGGATACCTTTCCTCCTTCACAGCTCCCTCCCACTGGTGCAGGTCCCGTCCCTATTCTTTTGTCTCTGTTTTTTCTTTTTCTTTTGACCTACCCAGGTACGTGGGGAGTTTCTTGCCTTTTGGGAGTTCTGAGTTCTTCTGCCAGCGTTCAGTGGGTGTTCTGTAGGAGTTGTTCCACGTGTAGATGTATTTCTGGTGTATCTGTGGGGAGGAAGGTGATCTCCGTGTCTTACTCTTCTGCCATCTTCTCAAATCTATACTAGATAAAGTCTTATCCATCTTATCCACATATGATGTAGGGAAACTGGATACACAACGAAAAGCTGAACTTTGGCATCTACTTCATCCTGCACAGAGAAATTAATATTAGATGGATCTAATAATAAAAGCTAAAACTGTAAAGCATCTTAGAAGCCAACGTAAGTCAATCTCTTCACT
The DNA here is from genome assembly GCF_949774975.1 of Lagenorhynchus albirostris. NCBI lineage: Eukaryota > Metazoa > Chordata > Mammalia > Artiodactyla > Delphinidae > Lagenorhynchus > Lagenorhynchus albirostris. Next base: position 180,836,826 of record NC_083095.1, read on the forward strand.
ACCTTGTTTGGCAAAGATTTTTTTTCAGAAATGATACTAAAAACTCTAAATGTAAAAGAAAACATTGATACATTATACTTTATCAAAATGAAAAACTTCTGCTCATCAAAAGATGACAAGCATTTAGAAATGAAAAACTATATTCTCTGTACATAATAAACTCTACAAAATAATAATAAAAGACAGAAAGACAGTGAAAAAGTTGGAAAATGAGTTGAATACATACTTTATCAAAAAAAGGTATACAAATAACAAATAAACACATAGAGAAGTGGTCAGCAGCCTTGGTCATCAAGGAAATGTTAAATAATTCCGCAACAAGATATCATTCCACGCTAACTAGAATGGCTGAACCTAAAAAGATAGATGACACCAACTGTTGATGAGAAGATGGAGAAAGTGGAAGAGTCATGTATTGCTGATAGAGATACACATTGGAAAAGTTTGGCAGTTCCTAATGAAGTTAAACATACATCTCCTTTATGATCCATTCAGTCCAGTTCTAAGTAATTAAACAAGAAAAATAAAATATACATCCACAGAAAACACTTCTACAAGAATGTTCATAACAGCTTGCTTCATTATATCCACAAATAATGCAATTTGCATCAGTAGGAGAATGGATAAACAAATTGTGATATGTTCATACAGTAGAACACAACTCAGCAACACAAAGGAATGAAATATTGATACCTACAACCACATGGATGATTTTCAAAACCATTAACGAAAGATGCTGGGGCTTCCCTGGTGGTGCAGTGGTTGAGAGTCCACCTGCCGATGCAGGGGACGCGGGTTCGTGCCCCAGTCCGGGAGGATCCCAAGTGCCGCGGAGCGGCTGGGCCCGTGAGCCATGGCCGCTGAGGCTGCGCGTCCAGAGCCTGTGCTCAGCGACGGGAGAGGCCACAACAGAGAGAGGCCCGCATACCGCAAAAAAAAAAAAAAAAAGCTGGACACAAAAGACTGAATACTATATTAATCCATTAATATGAGGTTCAAAAGGAGCTCAGAACTAATTTGTGATGTGGAAATTTGAACAGTGGCTGCTTTTGGAGAGAGGTGGGGATCGATTGCTAAAGGAGATAAGGAAACTTTCTGCGGTGAGATGGAAATGTTTTGTATTTCAATTGAGAAGGTGGTTATAGACGTGTATATGGTCTTCCCTAGGTATCCATTGGGGGATTGGTTCCAGGGCCCAACCAAGATACCAAAATCTATGGTGCTCAATTCCCTTATATAAAATGGTGAGCATTTGTATCTGACCTACCCATATCCTTCTGTATACTTTAAATCACCTCTGAATTACTTATAGTATGTAATACAATGTAAATGCCATGTAAACAATTGTAAATACAATGTCAATGCTTTGTAAAGAGTTGCCAGCATGCTGCAAATTCAAGTTTGGTTTTTTGCAAATTTCTGCAATTTTTTTTCAAAATTTTGTTTGTATTTTTTACTGAAGTATAGTTGATTTACAGTGTTTCAGGTGTACAGCAAAGTGATTCAGTTATATATATATATATATATATATACACATATAAAACTGAATCACTATATATTCTTATATGTATATATATTAAAAACTGAATCACTATATATATATTCTTTTTAAGATTTTTTTCCATTATAGATTATTACAAGATATCAAATATAGTTCCCTGTGCTATACAGTAGGTCCTTGTTGGTTATCTGTTTTATATATAGTAGTCTGTATCTGTTAATTCCAAATTTATCCCTCCCCTTCTGTCGCCTTTGGTAACCATAAGTTTGTTTCCTACATCTGTGTGTCTGTTTCTGTTTTGTAAAAGAAGTTCACTTGTATCATTTTTTTAGATTCCACATATAAATAATATTCTATGATATTTGCCTTTTTTCTGTCTGACTTATTTCACTTAGTATGATAATCTCTAGGTCCATCCATGTTGCTGCAAATGGCATTATTTCATTCTTTTTCATGGCTGAGGAGTATTCATTGTCTATATATACCACATCTTCTTTATCCATTCATCTGTTAATGGACACTTAGGTTGCTTCCATGTCTTGGCTATTGTGAATAGTACTGCTGTGAACATTGGGGTGCATGTAAATATCTTTTCAAGTTAGAGTTTTCTCTGGGTATATGCCCAGAAGTGGGATTGCTGGATCATGTGTTAGCTCAATTTTAATTTTTTAAGGAACCTGCATACTGTTCTTCATAGTAGCTGTACCAATTTACATTCCCACCAGCAGTGTAGGAGGGTTCCCTCTTCTCCACACACTCTTCAAATATTTTTGATCCCTGCTTGGTTGGATCTGTGCATGCAGAACCCCCTGATAGGGAGGGCCAACTGCACATTTATCAAAACACAAAAAATTACATTGAAAATCTGTGCAAAGTAAATTTTATCTCAAAAGAAAAAAACCAACCAAAAAAATCCCCTCATCTCAGAACACTAAGGGGCTTTCAAAATTCTTTTATTATACCAGAGAGATTTTTAAAATCAAATATCTCTTCATTTAAAATAAGTGGTGCATTTGCTGGAACTTGTAAATGATTCTTCAGTATATTTAGTCTCTAATACTGGTAATACTTATTAGTTTAAGGGTCCATTTCTGTAGGATTCTGCGCATATGAAATTACAGGACTATTAGCAAGAAAGAAGTAGAAGGTCTGTTCTGATGTATAAAGGCTACCCACAGCTACAGAGGGCTTTTCAAGTCTCTGTACCTGTTTCAGCTCTTGCATAACTGTAAAGTCTGGTTTGTACACCCTGAGAATATTTGGCTGTGGAACTTAGTCTCATGATTAGTAAAGGTCTACATAGATAATAGTTATAAGCCACACAGAATTCTTTCCGGCCATACCCACTTCATGAAACATGGCTAACCCTTCTTCTGCGCAGTTTCCCATCCTTCTCCACAGGTTTTTGCCTGAAGAAATGCACACAGGCTGTGTGCCTCCAATGTCTGTTCTATTAAAAAGAAAAAAACAAAAAATAGTAAGGGAGCTACTTGGCAGGTAGAAGAAAAGATCATGTAGAAAAGCAACCTGACTAAAATCCCATTAAGGCTTCCTGATTTATTTCAGGTCTCAGATTGTGTAAGTGTTTTTTTAACTATGTATGTATTTATTTTAAATTGAAATTTTACCCATACACACAGCCATGGTTGAGTTTAAATTCACCCTGCCCATAACAACAAATTTTCAGGCAAATGCAATTGACATCTTCACCTTCCAGAGAAATTAAAAAACTGTAACATAGAACAGCCCTGTGTAGAAATGATCACTGCTAAGTGTTGTTTTCATCTTTCTTTTCCTTTTTTATGATTCTAATACTTAACCTGGCAGGACTTTATCATCACATAACAGTCTACATATAGACTCTTCAAGAGTCCGTAAAAAGCCATCTTTCTAAGGGGTGAAAGGTTTGTATAATATTCTGGTTTGAAGGGATGGGGGAGGGGGAGGAGAGAGTTTGAAAAGACCACTTTATTTATTCCTAGTAGAATTAAAATGTAAAGATCAGATGTATATACATGTATAATGAAACATTTGTGACTTAAAAAAAATGTAGTTAAAAATATTTCAAAGGAGCCTTTGTTTTAGCTATCCCAAATCTGTATTATGACTTTTAAGCGGTGAATATTGATCTCATTAGCTAATTCTCCATTTCTACGACTTGTAATTAGAGTAATCACATTATATGCAATCAGCAGATAAACATCCCAAGGTTTTCTTCTGGCCAATCCTATACATTTCCTCCCATAACAAACTTCACACCTAATTATTCAAAGCAGTAAAAGTAACATTTTTGCATTTCATAATCTTTCCTCTCCTTCTCTCTTTTTTTCAGCAAGAGATAGTAATAGGTGGTGACTGCAGTAGAGTTAAAATTGTAAAATTACCATTAAATTCCTTCATTCATTCAATAAGGTTTTATTGAGTGCCTTACCATGTGGCTGGCACTGTTCTTGGCAAGGAGATAAGCAGAAAACTAAATAGGTTTAAACTCTAGTATGGTGATACCAACAAAGGTAAGTACATAGGTGACGTCATAGATGGTGATGATTAATAAGGGGGAAAGTTAAGAAGAAACATCTAGATAAGGGGAAATGTACCTAATCCAATTTTGGATAATTGAGAAATTACTGCATTCCCATCAACTCCCAGCCCTAACAGAGAAGAGCATCTATTTCCTTAAAGCATCAACTCGGATCCTTCCAACACTGGTCATTTACTCAGTTACCTTTCACCCACCGCCATATGGAACAGAGGCTTTGCAACATGTCTGTGGCCTAATCTGATAATCTTCTCCGAGTTCTTATATACAGAAATATTACACATTGTCCATTTGTTTGCCTTCATGAGGTTAGTTCATGAGTGTGTGCTGCTGGTACCAATGGAAACCCAGTAGAAACATGGGAAGTTAGCCTGTCAGTAGATAAGGGCTCAGATTCTAGAGAAAACTGCCTTGGTTCAAATCCCATCTCTCACCAGCTGTGTGACCGCAGCAAGGTACTGAATTTCTCTGTGTTTCAGTGTCTTCAGTTGTAGAGTGAGGATGATAATACTTCATAGCATTATTGTGCTAATGTGTACACAGAGCACTTAGAACAGTGCCTGACACATTGTTTATTAAATAAAACAACACAGAGAAGACCACTTGGGGTATTTGTTCAGCAGGGTTTCAAATTTAGGTTGGGTTGAACGTTAAGTTCAATACCACAACCAAATGCTATTTTGTTAATACCTTGAAGTGATACTGGATTTAGTGAAGTTTTCTTCTAGACTTAAAGAGGTGAGAGATACTGTATCTCTTAGTTATGTTGTGGTTTTGAAAAGAAAGCTGAGTCTCTGTATATCAGAAAAGCTTTATTTGTTCTTTACTCTTTATTGTCATTTTCCTTCCACTAAAAGGTAAGCTCCATGAGGGCAAGGATTTCATTTTTGTTCTGTTTCTGTTTTTGCTTTGTTGTTGTCTTGTTTTGTTTATGGATGTATCCCAAGTGCCTAGAATAGTGTTTGGCATGTAGGAGGCATTTAATACATTAGATAAATATATGAACAAAAGAATGAATGAATGATGAATGAATGAATGAGTGAATGAAGTACAATGTAAATAGAAGTCTGAGGAGCTGGGTTTAATTCTGGTTTAGTCACTGATCCTGATAGGGCTTTATTACTTATCTATCTGTAAAATTTACCTATTTTTAGAACTTTTTTGAATGCCAGTCTATACAAGTTAATCTGCTAGACTGTGAGCCCTCAACAGGCTCACAATTTGGGAGCATAGGTATGAAAGGGACATAAATAAGTAACACAAGGTAGAAAGAACTAGGTATTCTTAAAACAAAAAAAAAAGAGAAGTGAATGTAATACAGTGGGAGAGACAAGTGGAGGGATCAGAGAAGATTCTTTACTGGTCTTTTATCTTTTAGGGATAGTTGGGCTGATTTATGTGATCTTCCCATGAAGTCTTCTTAAATAAATCTTTTGAAAATTAAGATATTTGTCAAGTTCACAAACCCTGTGAAAGCCTGACAGAAAATACATGGGGAGTTCTAGTAAAACAAAATACTCTCATGTGCAAAAGCAAATAAGCAGTGAGAGGACAGTTGTTTTCTAGGGGACTCTGATGAGATTTTGTAAGTCTGATTATTTTTCAGTTGGTTTATATATATTTACACCTCCAGTTGTTTCGTTACTTCTCAGAGTTATTTATGTTATTTAATTTGTAGAAATACACAAGATTGTATGACATATGCAGAGTGAGAATGTGTTTCTCTGACAATGATTACTTATAATCGTACAGGATAACATTACAAATGCATTAAATCCAGATACCCCCAAAGAAACTGCAGCTATAATTTTCACTTAACAGAAAAGCAGGCATCAACTTTCCTTTATTTTTTACTTTTCTTAGATTTAATCTTTATAATATCGAAGAAAAGATTGTCTAGTTTTTTTTTAAAAGCCCCTCTGTTGAAAGTCATTTATGATCTTGACAATGAAGAGGTCCTGTGAATGAAATTTTTATTTTAACCAGTTGAAGTGTTCTGTTTTGTGCAGATAAAGCAATTGAGAAATATCAAAATGAGAAAATTGTAACTTCTTTTTTTAAAAAAAGTACCTATCTGTCTATCTATCGGGCTGTGCCAGGTCCCAGCTGCAGCACGTGGGACCTTTGTTGCTGCAGGCGGGATCTTCAGTGAGGCATGAGGGGTCTTCAGTTGCAGTATGCGGGATCCTTTAGCTGCGGTATGCAGAATCTTTAGTCGCAGCGTGTGGAATCTTTAGTTGCAGCATGCGAACTCAGTTGCAGCATGCATGCGGGATCTAGTTCCCCAACCGGGGATCAAACCCCGGGCCCCCCGCATTGGGAGCATCGAGTCCCAACCACTGGACCACCAGGGAAGTCCCGTAACTTCTTGATAATTAAAATTCTCTGGTTTGTTTGCTAAGCCATCTTCAGTTGCACAGGAAGTGAATGCAGTGGGAGAGCATGACAATCTGGAATCAGAATAACAACAGCTAACATTTACTGAACACCTCTTATATGTCAGACACTCTTTTAAGACTTTAAATTTTTTTTTTCTTTTGCAGTACGCGGGCCTCTCACTGTTGTGGCCTCTCCCGTTGCGGAGCACAGGCTCCGGACGCGCAGGCTCAGCGGCCATGGCTCACGGGCCCAGCCGCTCCGCGGCATGTGGGATCTTCCCGGACCGGGACACGAACCCGTGTCCCCTGCATCGGCAGGCGGACTCTCAACCACTGCCACCAGGGAAGCCCTAAGACTTTAAATTTTTAAACTCATTGGATTCCATGGGAGGCTGATAATTTTATTATCTCATTCATGTAGATTAATAAATCAAATGAGAGGCATTAAGGAAACTGCAGTCTTCCAGGGCCACTAAGTGGCAGAGCAGAAATTTAAACCAAGATCGCACTCCCTTTAACTCTTTAATCCCTAAAGACTCTGTATCAAATGTGTTGACCCACCAGGCGAATAGCAGTTACGTAGTAGTTGTAATTATGGCAACTATCTAGGCTCTGTCTACAAAGTTTAGGACATTTTTCTCCATAAGATTATTAGGATTTGGGGGTAATTTTTACACTGAAGTGTTGTGAGAATTCTATGATTGCTTTATGAGAAGACAGCAGTTAAGATCAAGTTGAAATGCTGAATGGTGGAGTATTTCAACATTATTTCTTGTATGTTTTCATAGTGTTAGCTTTACATTTCATCATTTCTGATCCATGGAAGTTTTAAAGACATAAATGACAAGACTCAATCGCAGACAGGAGGATGGGAGGAAAGAAACATTTAATGAGCATGTAATTGCGCCAGGCTCGTGCCAGGGCCTTTACTGGTATTATCTCAGACAAAACACAAAAGAATTCTGTTACTCATTTAGTCACTAATTCATTCACTGGGGATGGTGATGGAAATGAATTTCAATTTGGAGAAGTACAGATGAAAGTGGGGTAGGGTTAGAGACTGGGATGGGGCTGCAGCTGGGTCCAAGAATACAGAACACGATAGGATGGAGATGGTTTTGTGTTGGGAATGGGAAGAGGCTGGAGACAGCATATCACCATCCGGCATATTATATGTATTACTTATTTGTTTATTATCTCTTTCCCCCTACTAGAATATGAGCTCCATGAGGGCTCAGATTATTTTTGTGTTTTCTCTACTGTTGCCTTTCTGTGGTCTAAAACAAGGCCTAAGCTATGGTAGGCGTAAATACTGAATGAATGAATGAGTGAATGAATGAATGAACAATTTTATAAATATTCATCTTGCTGTGCCAATACCGGAGTGTCCATGATAAAAGAAACTGCCTTGGCTCTTAATAAACTTGCAGTTGAGAGATGAACACATAAACGGGATATTACCATTGATGTGAAAGGTATTACTGTGACTGGAGGAATTCAGGAGGCACCTCTGTGATCCCGTGAACCTAATCCAGCCCTAGGGAGGTAGAATGGCCTTCCTAGAAGAGACAAGAGCATCTAAGCTGAGACCTAAGGCAACATAGCAGTAGCAGAAAAGCTAGAGGGAAAGATATTTCAGTCAAAGGAAACAATAAGAAACAGGCTGACAAGTAAGAAGAAGCAAGGCAGGTTCAGGGAACTCCTAAGATTCTCTTAATGTCCTTGTTTTAGTTTTGAGAAGATTGAAGGTCAGAAAATAAAATAATTGGCCCTAGGTCACAGTGAATCAAGATTCCAATTCAGTTCTGTCTACATTCAAATGCCAGAGCTTTTCCAGTCTGCTGTATCCGTATGACCTCACAGACCTGAATCTCTTGGTGTATCAAACGCCCTCTTCCTATTCATGTAGCTATAGCTTTCCACATGGAAAACATTAGTCTCATTTCTGACCATTTAACATATTCCTTAGAGAACCACAAAGCTAACTTTTCTGTTTTTTCTCATGCGATGCAGACTGGGCCCAAGCTAAACATACAGGGAGTTGTGTTCACTTACTTAGGACACCAGAGATTCATTTTGTGGACTGAAATGTACATTTAATCAATGTAGCTTAAAGGGTTGGAAGAATTCATGCACCATCCAAAAAGGTTGATTTTTCTCCTGGGAAATAGCTTGCACACAGGGAGTATCATCCTTGTTCCAGGAGAGTAACTGCTCAACAATTGTTGGGCCAAATTCTGTCATAAGCAGAGACGAACTGATGGAAGATTGGCTTGTGTCCCGCCAGTACCATGTGCATCGTGCAGCCTCATTGCACATCACCTGTTGGCCAGCTTTGCCTTCTTCTGAAGACTTCCTTTGTCCTTACCCACAGAACCACACATTTCTGAGTTGGAAATGTTTCTGTCCTCTTATTTTACATTTCTGCTATAACCATCACCACCCATGTGCTCTAGACCTTTCTGTCTCCCCGCCATTTCTGTGTACTCAGCAGGTATCGTACAACGGTAGGAACGTAGTGAGATTCAAGTCTGTAAAACGCAGTCCTATTGTGATCTGTTCTTGAAACCATGGGGGCTGTAATAGTGTCCACTGCTGAGAGAAATTGTCCCCAACCGAATGCTACAAACAGGGCAGTTCTAAATACTTGGAGTCAGCTAGGGATTCAAGAGTTCTTCTTTCATGGCAGTGTTAACAAGACTCTTCAATACTCTTCTGGACCATTTTCTTCCATCTAGGAACAAGGTACTAGGATTTGGAAAATCTGAGTCTCAGCTTTAGCTCTGCCGTTTAGAATTCCATAGTCTTCATGAGCCTCAGTTTCCTAATCTATGAAATGGGGACAGTAACACTGGACTTGCCTACTTCCTAGTGTTGTCAAAAGGAACAAATGAGATAGTGTGTGTGAACATAACCTGTAAACCATAAAACATTCCATAATTGTAAGCCGTTAACATTATTATTATTATCCATGGGTTGAGATACAATTGGGTGTTTTTATTCAGCTCTTTGACTGTGACCATCCATCATTTCAAGCAAGAGGACTTGGCTCAATGATGTATCAATAGAAACGTATTGCTGAGTGTCGGTGGCACCTCCGAATCACTTGGACCACCTGAGCTCACAAAGTGAGGAAAGGCAGCAACACAGATTTCAGGGATTTCACACAAGGGGTCCTATTAACGTCACTTCTTGTCTATTTTCTGGGAGAAGACAGTCGAGAAATTCTATAATTCTGTTTGATGATATCAAATATTATTGAAAGACTAATTTTAGGATTGGGCTGTTAGCAAACGTGAGGTACGTGGTCTAGAAGGTATCACATCATGGCCGAAAATATGGGTTCTGATGTCTGCCTGATCTTCTAACACAGTGTTTTAGTTGGGTTTGTACTTGCTTATGCTACAGGGACAAATTAATCTTGAAATACCCATGGGTTAACATACTGTAAGGGTATTGATCTTTTATGTAAACTCTGATGCAGGTCAAGAATGGTTCTCTTCCATCTCCAGTGTCTCAGGAATTCAGGCTCCTTCCAGCTTGAGGCATTGCTATCTCAACATGCAGCTTCCAAATTTGCCAAGAAAAGGGAAAAAGCCGGTATAAAATTGACACACCAGCTCTTGAATGCCTTGGCCTCTAGTGTCACCCATCACTTCCATCCATGTTTCATTGGCTAGAAAAGTCTAATGGTTTTGCCTGACCACCAGAAGTCTGGGTAGCATAGTCCTCCAGTGTTGCCAAGAAGTAGGGGAGAACCAATATGGAGAAGCATTAGGGGTCTCTACTGTACCCAGCTTTATCCCCTTCTTAGCCAAGTGAGTTTTGGCAAGTTAGGTTTCCTTATGTATAAAATAGAAGTAATGATAGTTTCTGCCTCATGTGGCTATTGCACTGATAGATCAAATGAGATAATGAATCTAAAACACTTAGCATAGTACCTGGCACAGAGTAAGTACATAATAAACGTTAGGTATTATTATTGTCGTTATGGACGAACTGATTGACCTAAGAGTTCATTGCATCAGGAGCTGACTTCTGAATTACTTGGTGGAGAGCCTTCAGCACAAGAGTCAGTTTATTTCCAGGAGGCTTTGAGTTTTTTCCCAACAACGATTAAAACATTATGAGTTTCATAATTTCTAAATGAAACTCTTCTCTTGCTACGAAACCAATATTTTCCTGATTTAGGTCAGTTTGATCCAAAGGCCGGATGAAAATGCATTTGTGTGATAAGATGTCAGCTCTTTGAAGGGTTTGTCATTTTCTGCATCCATTGAACAAGGCTGTGGTGTGGTGTTTTTTCCGGTGGCTGTTTTGGTTTTATTTAAAACCATCTGGAGCTTTCTTCCTCTAGTAAGTCAAGTGCCAGAAAAATTAGAGCAGGTATAATCAGCAGGTAGGAAAATTCTCATGCGTCCTGGCCACTGGTTCACTCCTCAATGAAAAGGGAGGGAAAATGAACATGTACTGATTACCTGCTCTGCACTGAGCACTTGAAGTGTCATTTCAGTTAATCATCACAGCACATTTGTGAGGTAGGTACCATCCTTCAGTTTACAGATCAGAAAACTGGTTCTCAAGAGGGTCCAGTCACTGGTTCAAGGTCTCAAAGCTAGCAAATGGTGGGGCTTGGATTTGAGCCATGGTTTGAGGGAGGGGGAAGAATAATAGAAAGAATGAACACTTTGCCGTGAGGAAGAGCTGAGTTTGAACCCTGGCTTTGCATTTACCAATACTGTATCTAGACTAAGTTACTTAATCAAGTCTATCCATCTGTATATAATGAAGAGAATAATACTACCAACAGTAACAACCAACACATAGAGGACTTCTTGGCAAGGATTTTTACATAGGGCTTACTATTCCGAGTTCTTTTAATGTACTTCACGTATATTAACCCACTTAGTCTACACAACTATCTCACTGAGATGGGCAGCAGCATTATCCCTATTTTACAGAAGACAAAACTGAAACATTCAAGGATTAAGCAACTTGCCCAAGGTCACATGGTTAGTAACTAGCAGAGTGTGAATTCAAACCCAAGCATCCTGGCTCCCCTCAGTGTGGGTTCTTAGCTCCTATAGCTGTCCTCCACTCAAGGTAATAAAGTTGTGCAGTGCACATGACAAATGAACAAATGAAGTGCAGTGCCCACCCACAGGAGGGCCTCTGCGAATGCACATCATTATCACCATCACCTTTCCACTCTACAATTCTGAGATGATATTTCCAACAGATGATATTTCCTCTGAAAAGGGGCGATGTGGTCTGGGGACCACTGACCATTGGCCCAATGATGAATGACTCTTCACTCCCTTTATCCATCAAAAGGCCCCTCTCCTGCCTTTTATAGTGTCTTGGATGCTGTCCTCTATGGACCAGACATTTACATCGCTCTCATCATAGGGAAATCATGTTTGGGATGTCACTGTCCAGCCTCCATTAGTCTGTATAGGGCAGGTTGTCTGCCCCATGGAAAGGCTGTGGGTGATGAAATGCAAGGAGATTAAGGAAGCAAATCTTGGCATTTGAGACCATCCATCAAATGGCAAGTTAGCTGGAGAGTATAATTGCTTGGAGATTTTATCATATATTTGGTTTTTGGTAATGGAGAGCCTTAACTATAATACTCTTAAATTGATTCACTGTTACTTGTGTTGTTAGCCTGGTTGGTAAGAATGGTTCCTCATTTCCTTTCAGTCCATTTCATCACAGAAATCTACGAGACGAAGAGAAATTCTGTTTTCAGATGAGCAGTTGAGTGGACAGGAACAATAAGAGAAAATGTGGATGGCCTGAAATCTTTAGATTAGATATGGCATCTGATAAATTTGGAGGAAACACTGAAAGAGGGAACTACTTGCCAGCTGAACAAAAAGCTAATAAGCTATATTGACTACGGAGATCAGTCATAGTAAGTTACCACGAAAATATTTTCCAAACCTCCAGGCAAAAGCACAGACTCAGTGAAGACAAATAACTCTCAGAGTCGTTTTGTTAGGTGAATCCATAAGCGAGCTACAACTTATGAACAACTCTAATGGCCCCATTTTATCTTCTTCTTTTCTAAAACTGAATAAGAAAAGTAAAAGTTGGGGTTAAGTGAGAGTGTGGCCTTTCGTGGTACTTTTGTGCTCCTAGCTCTTTTGACATTTTTACCCCACATTTAAGACCTAAAAAATATACAGACACACACACACACACACACACACACACACACACACACACACACACTAGTCTTAGCATTATTGTATATCCTATGAATGGCTGTGTGTCCTTTGTAACTTAGGAGGAACATTACAGTAGTTCAATATACATCATTGCAGACATATTATGTTCAAGGCAGTAGGCTAATTACCTCACTGCATTAAGATAAGGTGTCTTTAGCAGTCAACTTTATGCACCTTCTAATCGGTTACCAAATCCTGTGGACTCTACTGGGACGACCTTCCCCACCCCACCTCCTCCCTGCCTTCCCTTTACCCTCAGGTCCTGCTTCCCACCCACCTCCCCATGCCTCTTCCCTTCCTTTGATCAGACATCTGTCCTTTAAAATGTGAATCTCATCATGCCCCTCCCCCACTGAGAACTATACGGTGGTACCCAACTGCCCTCAGCATCACGACCCTATTCACCTTGACCTTACAGGATCTGGTGTGTGCTGCCCTCACGTACCTGGCCAGCATCCGCATGTTCCTGGTCCAGCTGCACTGTTCTCCAGTCTCACTTGCTCTTGGTCATTTCTTCAAATGAGCCCTGTCCTCTCCTGCTACATCTGCTGCTTCTGCCTGCACAGATTTTCACCCTCACTTCACCTAGCTAGCTCCTATACGCCTTTCGAGCAGTCTGCACTGTTCTCTGTGTACTCTGTACTGTGACGATGTCGCCATCATCACAGTTTATTTGCATACTTAATTGTATAATTAAGTTGCAAGTCCCACAAAAACAAACTCCCAGACCTTTGTGAGGAGGTGATTGATTGCTGTATCTGCAGCATCTAGCATACCTCCCCACGCATAGAGATGCTAAATGTTTGTTGAACGAATAAATGAAATAACTTACTATTCTTGGAGAGAAAAAGAATATTTGCAGCTAACCTAACAGAAAGCTGAAAGAAAGCCACCTTGTGGAGTACAGATAAGACAGCCATTCATTCCCAGGGGTGGGACCGAGAAACTCTCCATAGATTAACAGGGACTTGTAAGGATGAGCAGAATTCAGATATGCCAAATAGAGGGAAAGTTCCTCCCATTCAGAGAAAAGCACGTGGCCAAAGGCAGGCAAGCACATGGTACTTTGAGGAATGACAAGTCTAGTAGAGCTCAGATGTAAGGGGCTATATAGTAGCAGGTTGCTGGAAGGGAAGGTGGCATGGGAGGTGGATGCCACACCAGAAAGTTGGGGCAAGTCTATAAATAAAAGACAGCCTTTACTGTCCTTGTGAGGGAGAACAGCATGACCCCAGATGATTTTAGCAACACTTTCTAGGTGAAAAAAAAAAAAAGAAAGCCTGAACTTGGCTAACGGTGAGAATAAAGCAGGGAACAGATGCAAGAGAGAGTGCAAAAACTGAGATTTCTTTTCACATTGAAATCAAATGCAAGTTTCACACAAGGATTTCTTGAGAACAACTGTGACTTTTCCCCAGTGAACAGTTCATTCATTTGAAATGACTCTTTCTAACTTTTCTAGGAAATGAAAGAAAGAGAGAGATGGAGAAGATTGGTTGATTGTTTCGGTTGCAAGAGAGATGAACTTAACCTCGCTAGTTTAGGCAAAATGGAGAATGTATTGGCAGCCTGTCGTGCTGTAGAAAGGCTAACTTGCTGCTGGAGACTCTTCTTACTTCTTGTCATTTTTCATCTTTGTTTTACTTTGGGTATCAGTTTTGCTCTCTCAGCTACTTTCTGAGCTTTTTCATGCAAAAGTCGTTACCACGCTTTCTTTCTTTCTTTCTTTCTTCCTTCCTTCCTTCCTTCCTTCCTTCCTTCTCTCCTCCCCTCCCCTCCCCTCCCCTCCCCTCCCCTCCCCTCCCCTCTCCTCTCCTTTCCTTTCTTTTCTTTCTTGCCGTGCAGCTTGTGGGATTTTATAGTTCCCTGACCAGGGATCGAACCTGGGCCCTCGGCAGTGAAAGCGCAGAGTCCCAACCACTGGACCGCCAGGGAATTCCCCACCATACTTTCTTTAGATGTTATTCGAAAATTCCTAGAGAAGGGCTCTCAGTGACCTAGCTGGGGGCTGTACATGCACTCCTGGGGCCTAGAAGAGGTGTTCTATGACAGCCCCTCTCTAGAACCATAAGCTTGACATTGTCTGGTGGAATGGATCTCTAAACGAAGAGGAGTTCCATTAAGGAAAGAAGAAAAAGGTCTGGTGAGACAAAACGGTACATGTCTCCTACATACACTGTGGCATACAGCATCTGAAGTGCTGGATATTGTCACATACTGAGGTGCCAAAAATGAGCACAGCTATTCACATGTCTCTTCCTGACATTCATTCACTTGTCTTATAATAATCCAAAATACCTTCTCCAGCGGGCCCTGCTTGCAATTTGAAGAAAACAGAAAAGCTTTTTTAATTTTCCCCTCTTATGGATCTTGGGTTTGGTTAACTGAAAGATTAGGCTCTTCTTTTAATGAAGTTGGAGAGCCCTCTTTTCATTCCAGCGATAAAAGAATATTTGTGAAGAAAAGGAAATAACTGAACATAATATTTCTGCTGCTTCTGATTCTACTTTGTTTCATAGTTGAATAATGTGCTAGAGGGCCAAGGGGAAATAAATAAATGGAACCAATATTTCACTTAAGAAATTTAAACAAAGCAAAACAAATACCCATTAAAGCTGCAGGAATCTAAGCCCGTTTGACCCATCCTAATGGGTTCATTAAGGCTTTATTCCCCTATATATGTTCAAAACAATTCATTTTACAAAGAACAGATGAATATGGGCTAATTGCTCAATAGCTCATCTTATATTTCATGTGATCACTCTTACATTATTTATTTTATAATAGCAAAATAAAATTTGACAGATGTGGATTTGAATAACTACATGTGAGGGCAGATAATTTAAAGCACGTTATACTTAAAAGAGATATCTTGATACTCCTAAGAAGCCCAAACCACTAAAATATGAAATGACAATGCATTAAGAATGTTCAAATTATATTTTTATGGATTATAAATTGCAAGATTTTTTTTACAAAGCCTCCAGGGGATTTTAGAATTTGCATTGGAAGCCATTCTGTGGAATTCATAAAACACTTTAAAGATAGGAGTGTTCCTGGGTCGCTAAGGGCTTCTGTAGGGCCCCATAAAAGTGCAGTTTCCATAATATATCATATTAATACATTTAAATTTATTTATCTTTGGGCCTTTCCTCCAGCAGTAACCTAACAATCATCCTGTCTTTTACTTTTTATGTTATACTTCCTTATGCTTATATTCAGATATAAATCTCTACTTTCATTATATTTCATGTGGCCTTTTCCGGACCACGTTATCCAAAGATAATATTTGAAATGGCACTGAGAAACATTTTTGTGAAGCTCTCAGCCAGCAGTGCTGTGGGTCGGGAGCAGGTTGAAATGAAGACTTTTAAACATTTCCTAATAAGAATATTATACAGCAATAAATTTCATGACAGTTTCTATAATTAAAAAAAAATTCAGCAAGCATTGCATTCAAAGTTGTTCCCCATTCCCTCCGTGTGTACCATTGGTTGGCTGGTAAAAGGGCACTTTCTCATGTGTTCTCACACCTAGAAACTATCTTAAAAATAATCCCGGTGCTTTTTTTTTTTTTAATGTGGCAAATTGAATGAAACAGATCTAATGAAGTCTAGAAAAATTATTCTTTTTAGAAGCAGCTGAGCAAAGATGGTGTATGAGTTTGCCAAGGCTACTATACCAAAGCATCACTGACTTCCTAGCTTATACAGCAGAAATCTATTGACTCGCAGTTCTGGGGGCAGAAGTGCAAAATTATGGTGTCGACAGGGTTGGATCTTTCTGACGGCTGTGACTGAAGGATCTGTTTCAGGCCTGTCTCCTTGGCTTGCAGATGGCTTTTTTCCTGTGTCTCTTCACATTGTCCTTCCTCTATGACATTGTATTTCCTGACATTGTATTTCCTCTATGAGTATCTGTCTCTGTGTCCAAATTTCCCCTTCTTGTAATAACGTCAGTCATATTGAATTAAGGTCCACCCTAATGGCTTCATTTTAACTTGATTACCTCTGTAAAGACCTTTTCTCCAAAGGCAATCATATTCTAAGATCCTGGAGCTGTAGGACTTAAACAAATGAATTGGGGGGGGCACTCAGTTTAACTCGTAACAGGTCGGTTGGCCTGGCTGTCTGACCACGTTGACCTGCACTGGCCAAGGAACTTCTTAGGTGTTATTCTTGTGGAGAGTGGTTGAGAGAGTAGGTCCTGGAGTTGGAGGGCCTGGATTAGAATATCGCTTCTGACACTTGTTATCTGTCTGACTAGGGACGAATACTTAACCTCTCAAGATCTCAGTTTCCACATCTGTAAAATAGGGGTAAAAAAGAACCTGCCTCATTGGTTGTTCTGAGGCTTAAATGACATATTCTACAAAAGTGCTTAGTAACTGGAATAAACTCAAATATGGTACCTCCTCTTATTATTTTTATCATCATTACATTTTCTGTCTAAAGTTACGGTTGCCCTCCGTTATTGGAATGTTTCAATAATAACACCTTTTATAATTATGTTAAAAAAAAAAAGGAGATCCCTTGGTCTATTTGAATATTTGTAGTTTGGATGTGCATCAAGGAACTTGAATGAAGCTACTATGTACCATGCCTGCAATCTGATTATATTTAGAAAACTAGTGGCAGACTGAATGGTCCCCTCCTTCCATTCCAGCGAGTACATATAAGAGTTCTGATTCCATCTGTGACTTACAAAAATTATTTTGCACACGTAGGACTGGAGTGGAAGTTAACTGGACTAGAATTTCTAGTCCAGTTTCTGCTACAGTCTCTCTGTATTTGTTTCCTCTTCCGTACAAAAGAGGATCCCTGACCTGAGGGTAAGGTTTTGTCATTCAAACCTGAGCAGGAAGGGCTTCTCTTCAAACACGGCCACTAGCTGCCTATCATCAGACAGAGCACATGAGGAGGGGGTGCCCAGGCTCAGATCTTGCTTCATTTGTGTTGGGTATTTTACAGACAAAATCTTAAAAAAAATATTAAAAAATTGAAAATCTAGAAAGGAAAAAAAAAAGGGAAAAGATTTTCAGGTCCCAGGTAATGATCTTCTTTATTTTATTTTATTTTATTTTATTTATTTATTTTTGGCTGCATTGGGTCTTCGTTGCTGTGTGTGGGCTTTCTCTAGTTGCGGTGAGTGGGGGCTACTATTCATTGCAGTGCATGGGCTTCTCATTGTGGTGGCTTCTCTTCTTGCAGAGCACGGGCTCTAGGCACATGGGCTTCAGTAGTTGTGGCACGTGGGCTTCAGTAGTTGTGGCTCGCGGGCTCTAGAGCGCAGGCTCAGTAGTTGTGGCTCACAGGCTTAGTTGCTCCGCAGCATGTGGGATCTTCCCGGACCAGGGATTGAACCCGTGTCCCCTGCATTGGCAGGTGGATTCTTAACCACTGCACCACCAGGGAAGCCCCAGGTAATGATCTTCTTAACTCAAGTATTGGGTTGAACTACAGTGAAATGGACAATATTTGACCTTTTTTGACCTACAAAAGTAGCAGTTTCATATGGAATGGATGAATTCTCAGAGAAAGGAAGTGTTTCAGCATGAACCAAGCTGATAGGTATATGCTTAACAGGGAAGGTTCTCCAAGAGGTATGTGTTGTTTCTTTTCACTTCTTTACTCATGGGGTCTGGCTTTATGGAATTTCACTTCTGGAAAGCACCCAGCACGACCATCTTTTTTGTTGTGGTTTTTAATAGTTTTATTGAGATATAATTCACATACCATACAATTCACTCATTTAAAGTGTACAGCTCAGCACAACGTACTAAAAAGTATATTCACCGAATTGTGCAATCATCACAATTGATTTTTGGCCCCCTGAAAAGAAATTCTGTAGCTCTTAACAGTTAATCCTCAATTCCAACCAATTTCCTAGTCCTACACAACCACTAATCTACTTCCCGTTCTATAGATTCACCTATCCTGGGCATTTTATGTAAATGGAATCATACAGTGTGTGGTCTTTTATGACTGACTTCTTTCACTTAGTATAATGTTTGCAAAATTCATCCATCTTGTAGCATGTGTCAGTACTTCATTCTTTTTTGATTGCCAAATAATATTCCATTGCATGGATATACCACATTTTATTTATCTATTTACCAGTTGATGAAGATTTGGATTGTTTCTACTTTTTGGCTATTATGAATAATGACATTACAAATATCTGTGTACAGGCTTTTCTGTGGGTATATCCTTTCATTTCTCTTGGGTGCATACCTTAGAGTGGAATTTGGGGGTCACAAACTACGTTTAACATTTTGAGGAGCTGCCAAACTGTATCCTAAAGTGGCACCGTTTTACATTCCCGTCACAATGCACAAGTGTTCCAATTTCTTCACATCCTTCCCAACACTTAATGTCTAATCTTTATTATAGCCATCCTACTGTGTGTGAAGTGATACCTCATTGTGATTTTGATTTACATTTCCATACCGCAGGTTAAGCATCTTTTCATGTGCTTATAGGCTAATTTGAGATCTCAATGTCTCATGAGAACCTTTGCCCATTTTTCAATTGGATTATTTATCTTTTTATTATTGAGTTGTAAGGATTATACATTTTTTTTTCTGGATACAAGTCTCTTATCAAATATATGATTTTCAAATATTTACTCCTATTTTTGTGGGTTGTCTTTTCATGTCCTTAATGGAATCATTTGCAGCACAAAAGTCTTTAATTTTGTTGAACTCCAAGTTATCTGGTTTTTTTCTTTTGTCATTTTTCCTTTTGGTGTTGTATCAAAGAAGGTTTTATCCATGGTGACGAAGATTTACTGCTGTGTTTTCTTCTTAGAGTTTTATAGTTTTAGCTGTTATATTTAGGTCTATGATCCATTTTAAGTTAAATTTTACTTACAGTATAAGAAAGGGGTCCAACTTCATTCTTTTGCATGTGAATATCCAGTTAATCCAACACCATTTGTTGAAAAAACTATTCTTTCCCTCATTGAATTGTCTTGCCAGCATCACCTTCTGAATATTCTAGAATCAAATGTTGATCGATGGTTGATGAATTTTTATGGTTATTTTGTTAAACAAGAATTTCCTTTCTTGTGAGAGAATTTACATAGAATTTACATTACACTTCATGAGAAAATTACCACATAACGTTTTTTGTTACCCTCCAGTTTTCATACACATTTGTCAGTATTAAGATTCTGCTTGAATTGAAAAGCCTCAAGTTTGAAAGGCTATATATATGTCTTTGAATTTTCTCTATCATTGTAAAATTGTGATACCACTTTGTCAGCTGATGCTGGTGAGTTCAAAGTTTTTTATGTCCTTGTTATTTAGGTGCAAAGAGAATTAAGTATAGGAGAAAACAACAGCTCTAGAGAAGGAAAAGGGAATTACTAAAGAATGTTATATCCTGCTCGTCATAATCATAGCTACCATTTATTGAGCACTTACTCTGCACTATGCATATTGTCTGATTTAATCCTTGAAGCGGCCTATTTTACAGATTAGGATCTAAGACTAGGCAGATTAAGTGATGTCTCCAAAGTCATGCTATTTATAAATGGTAGAGCTGGGATTCAAAGCCAGGTCTGAGTGAATTTAAAGTTCAAAGACAGCTTACTGCCCATTTCTGAAATGGTTTTCAGCCTCACGGAGGCTCATGCTGAAATCCCATAAAATGGCATCCTATATTAGGGCAACAAATTCATGTATTTGTCCAGATAAAAGACAGTTATTTTGCGCAGATTGAGACAGTTAGCAAATTCATAACCTGCTAAATATACTTCAAACAAGCACACTGCTCCCTCCTGCAAAAGTTCTTCTTTATCACAGGCAATCAGAGGTAATGCTGAGAAACTGGCTCTTGTTGTGGGTCTGTTTGCTTCTGTCAAGTCTTAGATTTCACACCAATCTTGATCAGCAGGTTTTTTTCCCATGGGATCAACTTCTGATCAAGACAGAAAGTATGACTAGAAAACAACAACAACAACTCTTATTTCAGCTCAGGAAGGAAATGCGACCACGTTCAGAATGGGCTTGCATGTTCAACACTCTGGAACAATCCTAGAATCAGATGTTAACAAAGTAACCTCCAAATATGTAACCAAGTTTGCCAAAGTTGGAAGTGAAAAAGGATGTGACTGATAGGGAAGAAACTGAGGTTAATTCACTGACCGAAAGAAAGGAGCATTCACATCGACTGTATATACCCCAGATTGCAAAACACAGCTTAGAAGGCTTAGCCGCTAGCTTTCTGGGGCTCATTATTAATAAGCTGCATAATGAAAGTTTTATGCTGGGCAGAGGAGTAAAAGCCTGTGCTGTGAAGGACTGGGCTTGAAGTCTATGTCCAACAATTCCTAAGATGCTAACCGTGGAGAAATTACAGAGCCTCAAATTACAGTTTCCTTGTCCATAAAATGAGGCTGCTATGAACTGTTAAATGCGTAGTCTGATACAGAGATCAGGGACCTGGGCTTTGTACTTATTTACACCAGGGTCCAAATCCTAGTTCCTCTTCTTATCAACTGTGTGATGTTGGGTAAATAACTAGCCTCTCTGAACCTCCGTTTTTGCTTCTACAGATGGTGTTATTAATACAGAGGGCTTGTGGAGATTAAGTAAGATAACCTGGATAAAGCACATAAAATTGAACTTGGCTCATCTTACATGCTAAAAAATACGCGTACCACCTGTTGTTTATTATCTGTTGTTTATTATCATCACTACTACTACTGTTTGTGCTACGTGAAACACCTAGTACAACGCCTACTGTGAAGAGGAACTCAGTATCTATTACTTCTCTCTCCCCACATTATAATTTGAAAGAATCTTCATAAGCTTAATGATTATCCTTCCCTCCTATGGGTGGGTATTTCCTCCTTGGCCACCATGTAAACGCAGAAAACTTCTGGCTCCTTTTCATGAGTTCTGGGTGTAGCCGTGTTCTTTCTTTCTCCTTAGCAGTTAACTTGAGAGATTTCGTTTAATTACTCAAAGCGCATTGCAGAAAGCATGGCTTTCCTGGGTCAGTGGTGCACACAGCTGATACACACAGAAGTAGAGGAGCCGGGGTGATGGCTTGCGAGTGCCCTTTCTCCTTACATGGAAAATAGGCATTTTCAATTAAGAATCTCTGCGGAAGCCACTGGCTGCAGACGCAGAGACTATTTTTATCTGGAGAAGCTGGTCCCTGAAACTTTCTTTGCCAGCTGATGTTACAGTACCCTCACTCCTCTTGTCTGGCTCCCTGCATTCCTTTAGACTGGAAGTGAGATCGGGTTTCAGGGAAATGCTTGGCAGGCAAGCAGGACACATTTTATAAAAAGCAAGTAGCTGAAATGAAGATTTCAACCTGCTGTCCCCACAGCAGCGTCTTCCAGCTGTTCGTTTCTACTCTGAAACTAAATTAGAAATACCAAAATTCCTTTGAAAATAAAAGGTAAAAAACGAAGCACTTCCTTGGTTCTGATGAAAATGCACAGGCCGGTGCTTCCCTAACTTCCTTGTGTGAGTCATGTCGCGAGGAACTTACAAAGAGGGACTCAGATCACTTACCAGGGTAGAAGCGACTCCCCATGGAAGATGCTGTTGGTGGGAGGAAATGTGAGGGTCAACTATTCCGAGCTGACTTTGAGGCCCCAGTGGTTATGCTCAGAGCCTCACAGGTACAAGGGTCCCACCCTGCCACCAAACAGCACATCTCCATATTGGATTGAGTTCCTGGAGATTTCCGCTACTCTTGCTTCCCTTCACTTGTGAAAATGTCACAGTGGATCCTTGTAATAGGGGTTATTCATCTGGAAATAGAGATGTTTCCACGTGGCTGTTACCGTCCCATGCCCAATTCCCTTTTTGACCCACTGCACCTATTTTCCAGACACCTTATCTGGGCTAGCCACGCAGATAATGAGGAACTCACCTGTCTGTGTAGGGACTGCTGCTAGTGCAGTTTGTGCCTCTCTCTCTCTTTTTTTAATGTATTTTTTTAAGTCTTTATTGAATTTGTTACAGTATTGCTTCTGTTTTATGTTTTGGTTTTTTGGTGACGAGGCATGGTGGGATCTTAACTCCCCGACCAGGGATCAAACCCTCACCCCGTGCATTGGAAGGTGAAGTGTTAACCACTGGACCGCCAGGGAACTCCCTGTGCCTCTCTTTTGATTCATCCTCCACAGATCCAGAATGAACTCAGAGACTCCCAGTTCAGTGTCAGAACTAACCAGATCAACCAATCACATGCACTCATTTTTAGATGAAGGATTGAATTGAGTCTTAGGGAGATAAAGCAATTAATCTACAACCACCCAAGCAGTTTGTGGCAAAACCAGAACTAGAAATCAAGATCTTTCTACGTCATTCCAGACTGCCCCTTTTCCTGTTACCAACCAGTGGGGTAACAGGAGTTACCCCACTGAGTAACTGAGTAGCAGCTTAACTGGATGTATTCTTCCTCTACAAGGTTAGAAATGGTCTAGTCACAAATGAACTGCGACTGTTATATCGTTGATAACGACTTAGGCAATATTAAAATACGATAATTTGTGCCCAAAGACACAACTGCTATTTCTAGGCAGATGACACATACATCTCTGCCAGAACTCTCCCTCTTGACTCAGGCTCACATAATATTTTGTACACGAGAAAATTATTCCTTAATACTCCATCAGCACAGATTTAATGAGTACCTCCAAGAGGTTCAGTACTCTTCTAGGTGCTCTAGAGATGAGAGGAAAAGACAAAATTGTCAATACAGATTTAGAAGGAGTTAACTGTGGAGGAAAGTTAGAAGGAAAATGTCCAAAGACTTTGGTTCCCAAAGACACGCTGCATCTGGAAATGTCAATGGCTGCTCGTGGGCAAGTCGGGATCAGAGATTTTATATAAAGTCCCACTGAGGACAGTGTTGTATCGCACTGACCAGGTCAAGGGAAAACTCTTGATGTTTCAAGATGAAATATACTTTACTTTGCTTAAATCAAGACTCTGTGTGTGGGTTTAATTTGTTCTAAAGGGCTATAAGAGCAAAGTCAGTTGCAGCCAGAGAGCTAATAAAACCCCTTGAGACACCACTCTCTTTCTCAGCAGAATAATAGCTAAAAGTTAAAGATGATTGTGACTTTTAGTCTTCAAGCCTTTCTGCTGACACAGGTCTCTTTCCTTATATACGGAACGAGGGGTACCCTTGAAAAAATGTTGCCTCTAGAATTAGGTCCTTCTTGGTTCCATAAGGATGATTTGCAACCCAAGGTTTGAAAAGAATTTTGATTTAGTTGTGAGAAGAAAAGCATGTTTTGAAATGGTTTCAAACTTTGTCAAACTTCTTTTCTTTAACCAGTTATGTACCGTCTTTCAACCCTAGTTTTTAGAATGTTATAAATGTATATAACTCTGAAGTTTATAAAACACTTTCATTTCCCTCCTTAGAGATGAGGGGAGAGCAAGGATTTTTTTTTCCCCCTAGTGATCAGAACTATTTATTGAGTATTTACTATGTGTCAGGCACGGGTTTTTGTTTTTAACATGTTTATTGGAGTATAATTGCTTTACAATGGTGTGTTAGTTTCTGCTTTATAACAAAGTGAATCAGTTATACATATACATATATTCCCGTATCTCTTCCCTCTTGCGTCTCCCTCCCTCCCACCCTCCCTATCCCACCCCTCTATGTGGTCACAAACCACCGAGCTGATCTCCCTGTGCTATGCGGCTGCTTCCCACTAGCTATCTGTTTTACATTTGGTAGTGTATATATGTCCATGCCACTCTCTCACTTTGTCACAGCTTACCCTTCCCTCTCCCCATATCCTCAAGTCCATTCTCTAGTAGGTCTGCATCTTTATTCCTGTCTTACCCCTAGGTTCTTCATGACCTTTTTTTTTTTTGATTCCATATATATGTGTTAGCATACAGTATTTGTTTTTCTCTTTCTGACTTACTTCACTCTGTATGACAGACTCTAGGTCCATCCATCTCACTAAAAATAACTCAATTTTGTTTCTTTTTATGGCTGAGTAATATTCCATTGTATATATGTACCACTTTCTTTATCCATTCATCCGTTGATGGACACTTAGTTTGCTTCCATGTCCTGGCTATTGTAAAGAGAGCTGCAATGAACATTGTGGTACATGACTCTTTTTGAATTATGGTTTTCTCAGGGTATATGCCCAGTAGTGGGATTGCTGGGTCATATGGTAATTCTATTTTTAGCTTTTTAAGGAACCTCTATACTGTTCTCCATAGTGGAGAACAGTTCTCCATAGTGGCTGTATCAATTTGCATTCCCACCGACAGTACAAGAGGGTTCCCTTTTCTCCACACTCTCTCCAGCACTTATTGTTTCTAGATTTTTTGATGATGGCCATTCTGACCGGTGTGAGATGATATCTCATTGTAGTTTTGATTTGCATTTCTCTAATGATTAATGATGTTGAGCATTCTTTCATGTGTTTGTTGGCAATCTGTATATCTTCTTTGGAGAAATGTCTATTTAATTCTTCTGCCCATTTTTGGATTGGGTTATTTGTTTTTTTGTTACTCAGTTACATGAGCTGCTTGTAAATATTGGAGATTAATCCTTTGTCAGTTGCTTCATTTGCAAATATTTTCTCCCACTCTGAGGATTGTCTTTTCGTCTTGCTAATGGTTTCCTTTGCTGTGCAAAAGCTTTGAAGTTTCATTAGGTCCCATTTGTTTATTTTTGTTTTTATTTCCATTTCTCTAGGAGATGGGTCAAAAAGGATCTTGCTGGGATTTATGTCATAGAGTGTTCTGCCTACGTTTTCCTCTAAGAGTTTGATAGTGTCTGGCCTTACATTTAGATCTTTAATCCATTTTGAGTTTATTTTTGTGTATGGTGTTAGGGAGTGTTCTAATTTCATTCTTTTACATGTAGCTGTCCAGTTTTCCCCGCTCCACTTATTGAAGAGGCTGTCTTTTCTACGTTGTATATTCTTTCCTCCTTTATCAAAACTAAGGTGACCATATGTGCATGGGTTTATCTCTGGGCTTCCTATCCTGTTCCATTGATCTATCTTTCTGTTTTTATGCCAGTACAATACTGTGTTGCTTACTGTAGCTTTGTAGTATAGTCTGAAGTCAGGGAGCCTGATTCCTCCAGCTCCGTTTTTCTTTCTCAAGATTGCTTTGGCTATTCGGGGGCTTTTGTGTATCCATACGAATTGTGAAATTTTTGTTCTAGTTCTGTGAAAAATGCCTGTGGTAGTTTGATAGGGATTGCATTGAATCTGTAGATTGCTTTGGGTAGTAAAGTCATTTTCTCAATGTTGATTCTTCCAATGCAAGAATATGGTATATCTCTCCAGCTGTTTGTTTCATCTTTAATTTCTTTCATCAGTGTCTTATAGTTTTCTGCATACAGGTCTTTTGTCTCCTTAGGTAGGTTTATTCCTAGATATTTTATTCTTCTTGTTGCAAAGGTGAATGGGAGTTTT
Organism: Lagenorhynchus albirostris; assembly: GCF_949774975.1. Lineage (NCBI taxonomy): Eukaryota > Metazoa > Chordata > Mammalia > Artiodactyla > Delphinidae > Lagenorhynchus > Lagenorhynchus albirostris. The sequence goes on from NC_083095.1 coordinate 180,862,908, forward strand.
TTCTTAGTTTCCTCTTTCAAATTTTCATGAATAGTGTATAGGAATGCAAGAGATTTCTGGGCATTAATGTTGTATCCTGCTACTTTACCAGATTCATTGATTAGCTCTAGTAGATTTCTGGTAGCATCTTTAGGATTCTCTATGTATAGTATCATGTCATCTGCAGTGACAGTTTTTCTTCTTCTTTTCTCATTTGCATTCCTTTTATTTCTTTTCTTCTCTGATTAATGTAGCTAAAACTTCCAAAACTATTTTGAATAATAGTGGTAGAGTGGGCAACCTTGTCTTGTTCCTGATCTTAGAGGAAATGGTTTCAGTTTTTCACCATTGAGAATGATATTGGCTGTGGGTTTGTCATATATGGTCTCTATTAAGTTGAGGTAAGTTCCCTCTATGCCTGCTTTCTGGAGGGTTTCTATCATAAGTGAGTGTTGAATTTTGTTGAAAGCTTTTTCTGCATCTGTTGAGATGATCATATGGTTTTTCTCCTTCAATTAGTTAATATGGTGTATCACGTTGATTGATTTGCATATATTGAAGAATCCTTCCATTTCTGAGATAAACCCCACTTGATCACGGTGTATGATCCTCTTAATGTGCTGTTGGATTCTGTTTGCTAGTATTTTGTTGAGGATTTTTCCATCTATGTTCATCGGTGTTACTGGCCTGTAGTTTTCTTTTTTTGTGACATCTTTGTTTTTTGATATCAGGATGATGGTGGCCTCGTAGAATGAGCTTGGGAGTGTTCCTCCCTCTGCAATCTTTTGGAATAGTTTGAGAAGGACAGGTGTTAACTCTTCTCTAAATGTTTGATAGAATTTGCCTGTGAAGCCATCTGGTCCTGGGCTTTTTGTTTGTTGGAAGATTTTTAATCACAGTTTCAATTTCAGTGCTTGTGATTGGTCTGTTTATATATTCTGCTTCTTCCTGGTTTAGTCTCAGAAGGCTGTGCTTTTCTAAGAATTTGTCCATTTCTTCCAGGTTGTTCATTTTATTGGCATAGAGTTGCTTGTAGTAATCTCTCATGATCCTTTGTATTTCTGCAGTGTCAGTTGTTACTTCTCCTTTTTCATTTCTAATTCTATTGATCTGAATCTTTTCCGAATTTTTCTTGATGAGTCTGGCTAATGGTTTATCAATTTTGTTTATCTTCTCAAAGAACAAGCTTTTGTTTTCTTGATCTTTGCTATTGTGTCCTTCATTTCTTTTTGATCTGATTTTTATTATTTATTTCCTTCTGCTAACTTTGGGGGGGTTGTTCTTCTTTCTGTAATTGCTTTAGGTTTAAGGTTAGGTTGTTTATTTGAGATGTTTCATGTTTCTTGAGGTAGGATTGTATTGCTATAAACTTCCCTCTTAGAACTGCTTTTGCTGCATCCCATAGGTTTTGGGTCATCGTGATTTCATTGTCATTTTTTTCTAGGTGTTTTTTCATTTCTTCAGTGATCTCTTGGTTATTTAGTAGTGTGTTGTTTAGCCTCCATGTGTTTGTATTTTTTTTTAAATTTCTTTCTTTCTTTCTTTGACTGCATTGGGTCTTCGTTGCTGTGTGCAGGCTTTCTCTAGTTGCAGCAAACGGAGGCTACTCTTCGTTGGGGGCTTCTCACTGTGGTGGCTTCTTTTGTTACAGAGCATGGGTTCTAGGCACACAGGCTTCAGTAGTTGTGGCACACAGGCTCAGTAGCTGTGGTGCACGGGCTTAGCTGCTCCATGGCATGTGGGTTCTTCCAAGACCAGGGCTCGAACCCGTGTCCCCTGCATTGGCAGGCGGATTCTTAACCACTGCACCACCGGTAAAGCCCCATGTGTTTGTATTTTTTACAGTTATTTTTCCTGTAAGTGATATCTAGTGTCATAGTGTTGTGGTTGGAAAAGATACTTGATACAATTTCAATTTTCTTAAATTTACTAAGGCTTGATTTGTGACCCAAGATATGATCTATCCTGGAGAATGTACCATGAGCACTTGAGAAAAATGTGTATTCTGTTGTTTTTGGATGGAATGTCCTATAAATATCAATTAAGTCCATCTTTTTTAATGTATCATTTAAAGCTTGTGTTTCCTTATTTATTTTCATTTTGGATGATCTGTCTATTGGTGAAAGTGAGCTGTTAAAGTCCCCTACTATCATTGTGTTATTGTCGATTTCCCCTTTTATGGCTGTTAGCATTTGCCTTATGTATTGAGGTGCTCCTATGTTGGGCGCATTAATATTTACGATTGTTATATCTTCCTCTTGGATTGATCCCTTCATCATTATACAGTGTCCTTCTTTGTCTCTTGTAATAGTCTTTATTTTAAAGTCTATTTTTTCTGATACGAGAATTGCTACTCCAGCTTTCTTTTGATTTCCATTTGCATGGATTATCTTTTTCCATCCCGGGCAAGCATTATTACCTTCATGTTACAGATGAAGAAACTAAGCTTCAGAGACGTTAGGACACTTGCCCAAGGTTATACAGCTAGTAAGTGTCAGAGTTAGATGAGGAGAGAGGTCTTTTCTGATTTCATCCAGTGTTCCTTCTGTCACACTCCAGTAGCTTAGTGTAGAAGGAAGGAAGGGAGGGAGGGAGGGAGGGAGGAAGGGAGGAAGGAAGTTAGTTAGTTGAAGAAAGGCAAGGGTTAGGACTGGTGGAAACCTACTAAGGTAATCCAGCTTCCTGAAAAGCAAAACAGTTGGAAATGAAAATCCTCTCCATTTTTATATGTTTTAAAGCCCTCCCCAGTGTCATATAGAATGAAAAATTAATGAACACCTGTAAAAGATTTCATTGCCCAGCTCCCTGTGACCATGATTTAAAGGTAATGTTATTTTCTATATTAATAGCTGTTCCCAATGATGTTTCCTTTTACATAATGCAGATGCCAGGTAATTTGGAAGAGACCAAATAGACCAAGGAGCTGCTCAAATTGCTTACTCCGCAGCCCTCTAATTTGAAAAGAGAGCTTCAGGAGCAGTTACTACCACTGGGACCACGTCTGAGGTCATTAGATGCACACAAGCTACTCCTTAAGAATAACATCCCCTATTTCTTATCCTTCGGAAAAACTTGTGGACTCCTAGTAATTGTAGACTAGAATTCCATTATCACAATACTCCCACTGAGTTTCTCTGCCACTGCTCATTTCTCAAACATTTTCCTTAAACATGAGTGCTTACCCCAGCACAGATAAGGGAGTAGGATGACACATTGTGCTCATAAAACGGCAGTGATCATCATCATGGTGATTTCAGATGAAGAATGGAAACGTCCTGAGTCAGAGATCCAAGCTGAGTAGTCAGAGACATCCTCAAGATTTTGCAAACTCTTAAGCCGTGTCTTTATTCTGGAAGAGCTGAGGCTGCAGCACCTTCCTTTAACCTGCAGCCTGACCTCCCTCAAGGAAAGAGAAACTTCTGAATGTTTCCAGGTTCTTTGCTCCCCCTCTTCTGATCAGAAACGTATTTCTCTGCACAGAAAACAAAGGAAATGTGTGGATGTCTTTTCTGACACTGGCTTGAAGTTACTCTGATAAATTAACCTAAATTAGAGGAGAATTTCTCAAGTCTGGTGAATATTTCACATTGAATTCATGTTGGAGGTTTGTATATGCCTTTGGCCTTTGAAGCACAACGCTATGGAGAATTAAGGGACTAGCTGTAGAAATAACAGACTCCAAATATTTCCAGTAATAGATGTACCTCCATCTATGTAGAATGTGTATGTTACTCTACAAGCATGTACTAATACACAAAATGCTTTTAAACACACACACAGAAAATGCAGGCTGAAAGATGGCATAACTATAAATAGGAGTTGTATTTTTTTTCTTTACTTTTAAGAATCACCTTAAGTTCTTCCTTAACCAGAGTTTTAAAATCCTCTTATGAGGTCACGGGACTAACCATCATGTTCCACCCGCCATTTGCTCTCCAATTATCCTGTGAGGATTTGGTAAGGAGAGCGATCTTCATGTACTTTACTTGATTTATTTCTACTTGCTTGTTACCTGGGTAGCAAAATGAGCACGGCACATGGATGGTGGCAGAGTTCCCAAATACCAGGAACATTAGGCAAAGAACAGTGGGGCAGAGACCCAGCTGCATCTTTCCCTCAAAGTCATGTCTCCAATGAATGACTATATGTCTTTTTTTAAAATATTTATTTATTTATTTATGGCTGCGTTGGGTCTTCGTTGCTGCACGTGGGCTTTCTCTAGTTGCGGCGAGCAGGGGCTACTCTTCATTGCGGTGTGTGGGCTTTTCATTGCGGTGGCCTCTCTTACTGCGGAGCACGGGCTCCAGGAACACAGGCTTCAGTAGTTGTGGCACGCGGGTTCAGTAGTTGTGGCTTGCAGCCTCCAGAGCACAGGCTCAGTAGTTGTGGCACATGGGCTTGGTTGCTCTGCGGCATGTGGGATCCTCCCAAACCAGGGATCGAATCCGCATCCCCTGCATTGGCAGGCGGACTCTCAACCACTGCGCCACCAAGGAAGTTCCTGGTTTTTTTTTAAAAACAATTTTTTTTTAGGTGGATCCTTTTTTAAAGTCTTTATCGAATTTGCTACAATATTGCTTCTGTTTTATGTTTTGGTTTTTTGGCCTTGAGGCATGTGGGATCTTAGCTCCCCGACCAGGGATCGAACCCACACCCCCTGCATTGGAAGGTGTAGTCTTCACCACTGGACCACTGGGGAAGTCCCTATATGTCTTTTTTTTTTTTAAATTTATTTTTGGATGCATTGGTTCTTCGTTTTTGTACATGGGCTTTCTCTAGTTGTGGTGAGCGGGGGCTACTCTTCATTGCGGTGTGCAGGCTTCTCATTGCAGTGGCTTCTCTCGTTGCAGAACACAGGCTCTAGGCATATGGGCTTTAGTAGTTGTGGCACGCGGGCTCAGTAGTTGTGGCTCACAGGCTCTAGAGTGCAGGCTCAGTAGTTGTGGCGCATAGGCTTAGTTGCTCCACAGCATGTGGGATCTTCCCGGACCAGGGCTCGAACCCGTGTCCCCTGCATTGGCAGGAGGATTCTTAACTGCTGCGCCACCAGGTGAGGCCCTCCCTATATGTCTTGATTTAAATGCTCTTATATAAAATCACTTTGAACCACAGAAAATAGAAGAGAAAAAATCTTACTCTTTCCAACATTCATTAGATATATGGACTTGAGATTTCAGTGGAATCTTAGAAGTGATTTTGATGTTCTCACTGAGTTCCAGAGAAGTTGACTGATGTGCCCCAGTTTACGTGGCCAGTCCCAGTGGGTGGCAGGTCTAATGCTCAAATCCTTCTCTGCTCGTTCTCACTTTAGTAGAATTCATATTTTAAGGTGGAAGAGTGTTAATTCCCGGGGCATGTAAAATCCCACATTTTATGCTCCCTTAAAACCTTTTTCTCTTCATGCCTTTCCTAAGGGAAAATATATTGTAATAAAGTCTCCTATGTGCCCTTCTTTTTTTTCTGATTTAAGATAAGTTTTTCCATTTTATTGTAAAATAAAACATAGATACAGAAAACCACACAAAACCCATATTTTTTGTTTGTTTGTTTTCCTTGGGAGGATTTGAGAGCACGGTTGCCTGAGCCTCAGCAGGTTAGCTGTGCTGCCTTTCCCAGCTGTGCCCCTCTCCCCACACAGCTGTCCTCTCCCATCCGGTGCTCTAGTGGGGAAGCCAACTTACAGCATCACAGTAAACCCCGCTCCCTCCAGGGACCGCCCATCCTTGTGTCTCTGGATGGGCTGCTGCAAAGCCCTCAACCTGGGATGTTCCTTTGCTGGTATCAACTGATTTTCTATTTTAAAATAGGACTTCCCTGGCTGCCCAGCGGTTAAGACTCCGCTCGTCCACTGCAGGGGGCATGGGTTCGATCCCTGGTTGGGGAAGTTCCGCGTGGTGTGGCCAAAAAGAAAAAAATAAATTATTTGTTTCTTAGTCTTCATCTCTTTGCCCTGCTTTCTGGAGGATTTCTTTAACTTTATCTTCCAGCTTGATTATTATCAATGTTTAAGTTTTTAATGATTAACCTTTTAAAATGTTGGCTATTTTATTTTCCAAGAATTCTTTTTTTATTCACTGATTGTTTCTCTTTTATGGCCTCCTGGCTTTATTTTATGGAGACAATATTTTCTCTGTTTGATGGTAGGGTTGAACATATTTCAAGTTTTCCTCTATTCTTTGCAGTTTCTCATTTTCTGACGTGATTTTTCTTCCTGGCATTCGTCTTTGTCTCTTTCAGGAGGAGGAGGCTTTGTTCAGGGTCTGATGACCTCGGCCGTCTGTCCTGTTTGAGGAGTGGGGGGTCTGAAAGCTAGATGGAGGGTTCATGTGGGGAGGGCTGGCTGTGCTGACAGGTGAGCATCTCAGGTGATCAGGGGACCATGCAAACAGATGACAGATGGTGTTATCTGGAGACTACCTCTCTGAGGTCTTAAGTGTCTGCAGAGCTGAATCATTCGATTTCAGTGGCTGGCAGCATTCTGGAAGCAAGACCAGGGAAGGTGTCCAAAGATCCCACCATTCAACCTGTAGAGTTTCACCTCATCTTGTTTTGAGTGCTTCTCTCCCTGGCGGTCTTCACTCCACCTGGTGCTTTGAGTCCTGGGTTCATCCAGAAAGAGTGTGTCACATTTCCTGTGGGCAGAGTGTGTTGGGTGGGTAGAGAAGGAAGGGGACAGCCATCTTGTAAGGCATTAGAGAAGCCCACTACTCTTTCAACCATCCCCCTACTTTGGCCTTCTTCCCCTTCTAAACCCCCCCGCTTCCTGGTACCTGGTGTCTCTAAGAGCTCTGCTTTCATCACTTCTGGAGGGAGAATCGGCTGGCTACTTATTGGCCATAATTCTGCTCTGCACAATCTGTTATCATTCCTCTTTCATTTTCCTTTCCCTAATATTTGTTAAAACTTCTCATCTTTGCTGTTTACTCCATGTTTTCATGTCCATATGGTTAATGCCTTTTTAGGTTTTACAAAAGAGAGGAGATAAATGGATGTGGTTAATTTGCTATTTTAAAATCTGATATTGGGACTTCCCTGACAGTCCAGCGGTTGACTCCGCGCTTCTAGGGCAGGGGGCACGGGTTCGATCCCTAGTTGGGGAACTAAGATCCTGCGTGCCACATAGTGTGGCCAAAAATAAAATAAAACAAGATAGAATATCTGATATCACTAGGCTTCATTTGCCTTCTCAATATTAGCCATTATCTCCATAAAGGAACTTCAGTTATATGATCAATTGCTCAAGGTTACTTAAAAATTTTAAATAAAACTATACTTAGACGGAAGTATAAAATGTCATTTATGTGCCAGGCGATCCTTTAAGACAACAGAAAATTTATCGCCTGCTCACATGGCGGTGATTTTAAACTGGCGAAAACATTTATCGGTAGCGTCTATATGAGATTTGTTTGGGTACTTTTTGAAATTATAAGGAAATTTAGTTTAATTCAGATATTCATTTCAAATTATAGCATTTTAGATTGAGTCTTCATTTTAGAGAAATTTTCCTGAAATAATTCCTTTGAAATTTTAACAACTTCATCTTAAAATTATAACCATAGCTTTCCTCTTTAGAAAGCGTTTGCTAGATTTAGGCAGCCAAAACTTTATCTCACGCTCCTTGTTCAAGAGGAAGAGGTTTAATGCCAAACACATTTGACAGATCAAGAATGGGAGGCACATAGCAGTCACTAAACACCTGTAATTCTGAAATCGCCCCGTGAAAATGTTGCTATAGGTCATAAACAAGAGAGCGTTCCTTGATTGGTCCTGGGAGCAGCCCCCAGTACGTGGTTCTCGGTTGCTCTTGGCTCTACCTGCCAGGAGGTCCTTCCTTTTGGATCGTCTTTCGTGGCCACATCTGAAGAAGGTTGTATGGAATATATCCTTCCTGGTAGCTGAGCAGCTTTCTCTGCCACATCCCTGCCTAATTGTTGGCTGCCCCTAGGTCTTTTTACAGCCTAACAGTCATAGGTTCTTTTAACTAAAGCTGGCAGTAATTCTGCCAATATAATTACCTCAAAAGCTTTGCAGGTTTTCCATGTATTTGATTCCGGTCAATTCCTTGTGTTTAAGGCACACCCACCATTCTTTTCCTGAGGCAGTGTCTTACCAACTTCATCTTTGATTTGATAAGAAACAGTTTCATTTCCAACCCTACAAGTCCCCAAAACTTCTGGGCTCTCTATTCTGTTGGCAAACTGGCCTTTTCTGAATTCATCTCTTTCTTACAGTACTTTACCAAAGGAACCAACTCATTCTGTCAACATTTTGCCTCAAAACTTTCTCACCCAACACATTATTATGAATATTTTCTGTGCTCTGAATTATCACAGAGGACAGTCTTATCAGTTGGTTTGTCAATTCCATAACATAGGTCACAATTTTTCCGTTCTCCTATAATGATTTCCTTATTTCCTGGTCAGCTGATCTCATAGCCAATGCTGCAGTGATTTCTGTTGCTAGCACTCTACTTCTAGGTATCAATTTCTGTGTTAGTCAGCGTTTGCCATGTAACAACCAAAATCAAAATCTTAAGGGGCAAAACAGCAAGTATGTATTTGTCTCGCTCGTGGTTCTTCAGGTTTGCTTGGCATGGCTCCAGGCTTTAGGTTGGGTTCAGGTTGGCTCCCCAGGTCTCCTCATTCCCTTTGGACTAGTGACTACCTGAAACATGTTCTCATGGTGGATCACAAGAGGGGTGATCAGAGATGCATGATGCCTCGTAGAGTCTTGGGTCAGAAGAAAGTCACTGTCACTTCTGCCCCAGCTCTGTTGTCCAAAGCATGTCACATGGCTAAGCCCCAAATCAATGCCTACTTCACTTCTCTGCAAGTCATGTGGCAAAAAGAGGAAAAGAGTTGAGACAAACCATCAATTTATCTTATATTTCATAATGTACCTTTGTTTTAATATAATTGCTTAAATATTTACCCTGAAGACTTTAAGTAAAAGTGATATTCCAGGATTATTCCATGGCTTTGAATACTTCTGACATTCTACCGAATGCCACACCCCCACCTCCCAGTACATTTCGTCCAGTTTAGAAGGCGGAGCTTCAAAAAAATTGTGCCTCAAGCGTTGGGATGGACAATGATCTTTCGGGTCCCTTCTGATAAGTATATTCTGATTCTGTGACAAGGGATAAGGGAGACACTGAACACTTCACCTGGTTCACAATTTTGCCTTAGGCTGGTTTGAATCAAATTACGTCACTTCTGAAATCTGGCCTCACATGCTCCCTTTTTTCCAGCAACAAAATTATGAGGAGTGAGAATGAATGCGAGAGAAAGTCTTCCTTTGAAAACACGTACAGATTGTCCAGCCTGTGAGCATTGCGAAAGGAGCAATGCAAGAATACAATGTCCTTTTACTCATTAATTCATTTATCAAATACCTTTTACACATCTGTCATGTGTCAGGTGATGATGTTAGTGGCTAAGGATGTGATTTTGCAGTGGTTAACAAAGTGGTCTAGGGATGCTGCGTGTCCCTGAGAAATTTCAGGTGGTCCTCAAAGGCCAAACTATTTCTATAACAATCCTAAAAAGTTATTTGCATTTTCACTCTTGTTCTTAATATCTTAATAGAAGATAGAGAAGCTATCATTTATTATACCAGATACTTAAAAGATTTCCAGAAATATAAAACAATGCCACTCTTCTCACTATTTTTTGTTTTATTTGGGAAAAATATAGCCATTTTTCATAAGGAGTATTATATGTATGTTACTATGTAAAGATTTCATTATTGTTATTTTAAATGAATTGGTAAATTAACACTGTTAAATATACGCAATTTAGTTTTCCATTATGGTAAATATTGGTAGATATAAGCCATATAAACAAAAGCTCTCATGGATATCCTCAGAAAGTTTTAACAGTGTAAAGGATCCTGCGACCAAAAAGTTTATGAACTCTCTCAGTAGAGAGAGTACACGAAAGCAGGGTGGATCCTTCCCGTTTGGAGCTTGTATGGAATTATCTGTAGGCAGCCTGGAAACACTCCCTTCTATGTACCGCCCACTATCACGGGAGCTGGAAGCCTGAGAACTCATTTCCCAGAATCCCTTGCCAGGAGGGCTTCAGATTAGATTCTGCCAATGAGACACATTCTCACAAGATGTGGAAAATAGACCCAAGCCACAGCACTACTCCATGGGTGGGTGTCTGGGCTCTAGTAGATGTGAGATTTTCAGCAGCTCTTGGTATTGCTATAATTACTGGTTTTGGTGATTCAGGCAGCTATGATTATCACCAATCATTTCCTGTACTTCCAGAAAGTTCCTGACTCTCTTAAAGCTAGTGACAAACTTTACTTGTCCTCCTCCCGTCATTTCAACATTTTTGTAACCCTAGTTTCCTTATTTTTCTCTCTTTCTGCTTGTCATTACCTGGAGAAGTTTTCTTTTCCTGAACCAGCTTACTTTATAGCTGGAGAGTCAAAGATCAAATGAACAAATAAATTACAAAATGCATGCGGACTATAAGTACCACAAGAGAAATAAAACGAGTGCTGTAATATAGACTAAGAATGGACACTTTAGGTTAAAAAATGTGTGCATGAGAACTATATAATCTGTTCAATGGTGCTGATTCTGTATCTGTTTTTTGTTTCCTAAGAAGGCATTCAGTTGTTTTTTTTAAAGTTTCAAAGCGTGAGGAAATAAAAGCATAAAATTATATCAGTAAAATGACATTGACTTTAAGAAATTAATACCAGTGTTCCTTGTCACAGTGATTTGTGAATGTGTTATAAAATTTTACAGATTCTTACCATATGGAAATGTTTTACATAGAAATTCTTGGGAACATAATTTAGAATCTTGTTACAGAAGAGCTTGATATAAAACATTGATTTGGTGATGTGATTAATGAAAAGCAAAATTTCCATTAATTTTATTTTCATTTCTGAGAACATTTCTACTTCATTAACTCTTCTAGAAATATCAGCACAAGCTAAGTCCTGTGAAACATAACTTCCAGTAACTGGAGAGAAAACTTAGATTGTAGCAACGAAATATATCATACCTCAGCTTTGCAGAAATAAGTGATGTTCGCCGTCAGTAATTTATTTAATTTAAATATTTTACCAAAGTTGGAAGGAAGACAGATGTTGCAATTATATTCATCAGAGAAAATGGATGCAGGGGTGTGTGTGTGTGTGTGTGTGTGTGTGTGTGTGTGTGTGTGTGTGTGTGTGTGTGTGTGTGTGTGTGTGTGTGTGTGTGTGTGTGTGTGTGTGTGTGTGTGTGTGTGTGTAGTAGAAGAACTAGATTTCCCTGAAATTTAGAGCTGTCTTCTTAGGTCTATAAGACACAAAATAATGTGGCATGGAGGTACACACGTTTGTCATTATAAACAGTCTTAGAAGTCAAATACCAAATCAGTTCATTTTCCAGATTTCAAAACACAACAGGGCTAGTGACTGTTCCAAGGGGACACCCAGAATGCAGCCACTGCCTCGATTCTAGAGCAGTTAGTGGAGCCCAAGATCCACCAGCCACTGGGAATTTTCAGAGCCAACTTTCTGGAATTTGTATTATGAAAACAACAGACCTTTAAACGTTTGTCTGAATATAAAATTTACTATAATATTTTAAATACTTTTGAATAACTCTGTCACCCTTCTCATTATGTCATGTATAATGAAGTTTAGAGATATTAAGGAGCTGAGTGTATTGCAAATATATTTATTGGGATTAATTCATTGATGATAAACGATACAAAGAGAAGGGCTCTTTGATTAAGATTATTGTCTCCTAACTTCAAAAGTGAATCATGGTACTTTGCTCCCAACTAAGCAGGTGCTATAAAAAGTCCCACCTGAGTCAAGGGATTGGATTTTCATAGTTTTATTTGTGAATTCTCCTTAAACCTTTCCCTTTTCTACTTCTTTTCATTAAAGCCTTTAAAAATCATTTTTATCTCGTTCCAGTAAATATCAGTATAACTCCATCACTGTTGTTAATATCCTTTTAAAAATGAGGTGGTTTTTTGGTTTATAATTAATTGCAAGAATCCACATTCTTTTCCTAATTTGGTTTCTATAGGTACCTTTCTCTTCTAATGATGAGTCATATCTGTGGGTGCTGAAAAGAAAGGAGGCTATCTAAAATATATTTAAGAAAAGCACACACTTTATTTTTTTTTCTGTGTTTTTTCCCCCAAAGGAGGCATATCTGTTTAAAGTACCACTAGCTTTGTAAAATCTAAATTACTACAGGAGGAATGACAGAACCATGATCAAATGAAACCTGAGGAATTGTGTTTTAATTATTTTTAAATTGCTGCTCTCCATCATTTATACAAGAGGACCTGATGAACAGACAAAATGATTTTTTAACCTGGTAGCAATGGGTGTTACAGGTAATAAATTGATGAATAAGGTGAAAGAGAGAGAAGAAGGGCTAAAGAGAAAAGAAGTAGGTTATAAGGGCGTAGGTGCTGGAGGTAGAAAGAACCTTGCAGAACAATTTAATATTCCAAATCCCTCATTTTATAAATGAGGAAGTTGCAGGCAAGTGAGATAAAGTGACAGTAAAACAGAGAACCTGCCCCTGGAGAATCAAGAGTTATCATCTGACTTCGTCTGTACATGAAAAGCAAAGTGAGAAATGGAGACGCTTCTCTCTGCTTAAATTACATTTAGAACCAGAATCATCAAGTTGTGCTAAGTTGATTGGGTCATCAAACTACTCGGGTATTTCCCCGATTTCTACTAACAGTTGTGCTTTGCAAACCCAGCCTCTGTCTGTACAGGAAAGGAAAGGTCGGATCCTGGGACCCTGAGGCTACCTGGACAGCATTTAACGTCACATACAGCTCAGCTTTGTGCTGAAAAACGACCTTCCCACAATCCTGTTTACATTGGCTTCTCGGCTATTTTCCATGTACTCCATCATCTTAGCACCCGAGATGGGCACAGCCCTGGGTTCAGTGCTTAATGGGAATATAAAAGTCCAAGGAGCTTGCAATCTAATTAGGGAAGAAATTGATGGGTGCAGAAGTGAAGTGACAGATCACGTGCCTCTGTGTGTGTGAGAAGTTCAGCAAAGGGAGTGACTACTGCACACTGTCCTGGATTTGAGCTGGACCAGGAAAAGTGGATAGGTTCTAGATGTATGAAGTTGCTGGGAACTGCATTTGAGGGAAGGAACAACATGTGTACACACTTTACATTGGTAATAAACACCATATATGTCAGGATCCAAAAGGAAAAGTATCTGTAGGGGGATCAGGGTTTCATAGTGAGGAATAGTTAGGCAGATACATTTTACAAGGACTGGAATACCAAGCTGAAATACTTTATCTAGTTAAATACAACAATCTTACTACCTCTTCATGGTGGAAAGTAGGAGAGATAAATTGCCTTGCGATCCATTAAAATAATGACATGAAGCCAAGTTGCATGATTTCCCAAAAACCCATCATTTCATGAGCTACTCCTCGGGTAAAATTACTTTTCTGACTGTAACAATATAAAAGAATACTCTCCAAACCACAACATTGAAACAAGCTGGAGTGCTTTGGGTTGTACTCCCCGGGCGGATTTATAAGTCTTTATTGCTTTTTCATTGTGGAAATTGTTTTGGCAAATATGAATTCAGAAGTGCATTCAAAAAGCAAAAGCTTACGAAGTGGAGAGACTAAAAATATAATGGATCTGACAAAGCAACAGAGAAATAGAAGTGATGGGGCTTGAAGTTCCGGTAAATGTATCAGTATTTTGTGTGACTGAACCGAAAGGAGATGAAACGCCCTGCTTACCCCATAATGACCTCTTAAATGTGGAAATGAGACCTGAGAGAAACAGGAAAGTGGTGGGCAGATGGAGTGAGCCTCTAGAAGAAATCACTTGGATGTGCTCCTGGCATGATGTGAGGGTGAGGGTCCACCAGGATAAGGGATGGTCCCCATAAGATATGTTTATTTGGCAGATAGCAAACGTCAAGGGAACCAAGTTCCATCATGCTTTCTTGGCTTCTCTCATGCTGGGATGTCTCAGCCAATGGTCTGGAGGGAACCTTTGAGGTCAGGATATGAGCTGTCATGGGGTCCCCATCGTTCCCTATCACTGTGAAGCTCAGCGTCCCTGTTGGTTCCTACAAATGGGCCAGAAGAGCCAGTTTGGGGGTTGTGGCTAGGTCACACAGCTTGTCCCACTCCACCGAGCTTGCAACTCCAGAAGGGACGTATATGAAGGGGGATGGCAGATAGGGTAGAGCAAGGGAGGGCAGACCCACTTAACCAGCCAGATCAACTGAGTCAGCGCTTCAGGATAACAGAATCAGTGATGTCACAGCCAGCTTTCATTTCACCCTTCATTGTACAAACATGTCATTTAAGACACTTGCAGTCACTTCTTCCCATGGACTCTGATAGCTTTATTTTCATCCCCAGCTGCATACGTTGACTGAATAGCAAGCCTCGGGGCTCCTGCTGTGGTCTCCACTCCTTTCTTGTGCTGGGCTATTTGCTCAGCCCCTGATCCCAGCTGAAGCAGTCAGAACCTTCAGGACCTCCTTGTGAAGCTCTGGTGACCAGGTCACTGTCCAGTCATCTCAGATGTCTCAGAGTCAGGAGCTTGGCTAAAGACATGCTGGATGGAAGCAGGTCTTCTGAGTCTTCCTGGGGCTCAGCCCAGGCTCCTAGGCATTCAGAAGAACAAAGAAACGTTCCAGAGGTTAAAAGCCCTCCTGCTTCTCCTGGGTGGATGGGGTCCTACTCCAAGTTTAATGACTGCTTCAGCTCATGGTAGATTTGAGGATCCCTAGAGGAAAAGGGAGAGATGTGAGTGACAGAGCCAGCTCTCTTTGAACTAACCTGGTAATGACTGTGTTGTATTCCTAACCCAGCCTAGCCTAGAGAAAGCCTCATGTGGAAAAGCCTTCCTTGGTTTCCAAACCACAAGTTCATGCTGCTGAAGCCAAACATGACCTCAGTGGTCCTTTAGCTGCCATATCCTATGGGACATGGGAGTGTGAGGGTGTGGGCATTTGAGGAATGGGGGGGTCAGGGACGCCGACAATACGAAACTTCCTCTGCGCTGATTTTAGGGCCTAGGACAGTCCCTCTGTGTAACACCATCTCACACATGGGCAGTGTTGCTGGGTTCGTTGAAATCCTGAATCTCCTGCACAGGGCAGGCTTTGGATAAGTGGAGCAGAAGAGATGTATGAAAATTGAGGAGGGGCCTGAGACAAAATGTTTATAAGTCTAAACCCAGAAGGCTTTCTTGAAGGGGTTGCTGTGGAAGCCAAAGATCTTATCTGGGGTTGACCCCCAATTTGAGGACGTTTCTGAGCATCGTTGAGCATGACACCACCAGGGGGCAGTAAGAAGCTGCGTCCGTTACTCATCATTTCAGTCTTGACCAAAGTCAAATCCAAACCACACAACCCTTTCTGTCCCTGTACAGGAGCTTCGAGAAAGCCCTCAGGTGGCATTTAAACTTTAAAGCTTTGGCAATGATTAGTAAATCTGACAGCATCATTAAGATTATGCTGGATCTTCCCCTTAAAACCAATACCAAATTCAGTTTTACTGGGAGTATGTCGCCGTTCATTTTCTCATCTAAAATGGCCATTTTTCGCTGGTTTCACTGTCTCAAATAAGAATGCAAATTTAAATAAGAATGCATTATGGAATGCTCCTGCCCTAAGTTGTAAAAAAGAAAATTTGCGGGCTTCCCTGGTGGCGCGGTGGTTGAGAGTCCGCCTGCCGATGCAGGGGACACGGGTTCGTGCCCCGGTCCGGGAAGATCCCACACGCCGCGGAGCGGCTGGGCCCGTGAGCCATGGGCCGCTAAGCCTGCGCGTCCGGAACCTGTGCTCCGCAACGGGAGAGGCCACAACAGTGAGAGGCCCGTGTACCGCAAAAAACAAAACAAAAAAACAAAAAGAAAATTTGCTTTCTTATGTAAAGCTTCGCTTCCAGTCCATGTTATTAAAATTTAAAAGTCTCCAAGGTCAGTACAGTATACCAGAGACAGATTCACCCTCAGATTAATGTTCTGTTCAGCTCTTGCCATGTGTCAAGCATTGCCCTGGGAATGGCATGGAGAACTTATGGCCTCCCAGGGCATCAGACGAAATCACAGAAGAGCCAGTTCCTTGGTACTCTGTTAGCTTTTAGGGAATAACTGGTCAATTTGGAAAATGAAAGAAGAAACAATAGAATAATTTCTGACACCATCACAGCTTAGGGAACCTGACATGTTCATAATCTCAGATTTTGGGGTAGTACTCCTCAAGTGAATTTTCTACTCTATCAATTCCATCCCAGCCAAATTAGGGTAAACAGCTTTCCCATTATTAAGAGAGCATTTCCCCTTTTCTTAAAGTTTTCATTATTTCCTCACTAGTATTAAGTACTTTCTTAGAGCAGTTTTGCAAATATATGATACTTGGGAATAGACACCGGTTGAGGGGGTGATCCAGGACTGTCTCCTTAAAGCTTTGAGAAGTTTGGAAGAACATTGAGTTTTTCAATTGAAACAGCAATGAAATAATGTCACGGTATTATGAACAGGTACTGCCTTCTTGCCTAATGTGTCTTAATTCTAATTAGTTAAACAGCAAAACTGAGCCCTGATTTTTTGGCAAGGTTATGCGTATGGTTGAGTGCGCTCGGCACAGGATAGCAATTTACAAACTCTGAATCCTGGTCCCAGGTCTATTATTGACTCCGGGAAAGTCATTTAACCTCTTGTTTCTTATTTATCTGGAGTGAAATGGAAGTAATAAAATGGGCCTGGGAGGCCGTGATTAATGTCACAAATGATGGAAATATACTTTGCAAATTCAAATTGGTATTGCAGTGCTGATGTGAACCCCTAGCAAAGGGGCATGTGTCCTGTTTCATAGACAAGGAGACCCTTTTCCTCCTTCTTTTGCCCACCTCTATCCTCTATGTCCAGACACTCCCAGAACCTTACCGAGCCCTTCTCGCCTTTATGTGAAGCAAACATGCAATAATTTCGAAGACATTTAGAAAGCATCTTATCTTTACAGGAAGCAAGACTGTGAAAGTCAAGTTACTGTAGCTGTGCTTGCACCCTTTCTTGCTTCAGAGTGACGGGGAAGGGGTGGGGTTTGGGGAAGATAGGGACAAAGTGGCTTTATTACGTAGGAAGGAGACAATTTCTCTACCAGGGTATAGCATTGGACCAGTACCTCCTGCAGTGGATTTGCCCTCACTAGACAGTGAGCATACAAACTAGAACCAGGTGATTTTCCTTTTTATTGTGTACCCAGCAACAGGTACAGTGCTTGACACAAAATAGCCACATGATAAATGTCTGTTGGAGGAAAGATGGGGGAAAAATCAGCTCATTCAGCTGCAGTGCTAATAGTCACACCAAAGTGCTCAGAAGCTGCATTTTCCATGAAGATCTAAATAATGATATTCTCATGAAATAACGGCAAGTAATACCACTCAGTTTTATCTAAATGTGTGCATAAAATAAAAATTTAATACATTCATAAATGAATTTTAACTTCCATCTTTGTTGGTTTTTTGGAGGTTTTTTTAGCTGTCAAAATTTTCTACGAGCCTGAGTGCCAAGAATGAAAAAATAAAAAAAGGAAGAGAGATGCTAGTTTAAACTTATATTGTGGAATTTCCAACTAAACCTAAGTCACTCACGTCGGAAAATGTAATTTCAGTCAGATGGATTTTATTCTTGTTTACTTCTAAGTATCCAAAATATTTTTAAAAGTAAAGGTATAAAGAGGAGATGCAAATGCCTTCAAAACCACTGTTATTTCTCAGAAGCCCAGCATTGCTTGAGAATTGAAAAGCAGCATAGCTTGGTGGTCTAATCTTTTTCAAAAGTCGACGTAATTCCCAGGTCTCACCTACAGATGATCTGTACTGGGACTTCAGCAGTTTGTTCTTTCAGTGTTCTCTTGAAAAGAAGCAGCCACATTTCAAGACTTTCTACCAACTTAGGGAAAGTTCTATCATGAAAGGAAAAGAGAACTAGGTATTATTTCGGGAGAAGAGTTGTATTCTCTCAGATTACTGCATGTCCCCAAAAAGCTATTGTTGAAGGGAAAATAGATGACCGCTTGGGAGAAAATGTAGGCTTAAAGCCATTTTCAAAAGAAATGCTTTATTTTTTTTTTAATGCCTTGGATCCATATTCAATAAAGAGCTTTGCTAATCATTTTTCCTAATTACTTTGGCTAATTCATATTTGATGAAAAAATATATTGTGAAGACTGCAGTAAAGTGTAAGTTGCTCTCCCATGTAATTAGTTTGTTCTGGGAGCTCATTTTTATTATGAGAATAATTTGCGGTAGGTAGTTATAAGGGAGGGGGCTCAGGCTGGAGGGCTTCGGGATAATATTTCCTGTATGAAACCTTCTCTACCATGACAGTTCATTTTATTCCCTGGAAGTCAAACATCTACTTTACATCTAATTTCAGATAAACAGACTCAACAAGCTCAGGCCCTCGACTGTCTGACAGCATTTCTGTGGCATTCCAGTTGTGAAGGGAATTAAAGGCTTCAGGCATCAGTGGCCGTGTATTTCCTTCCAGAGTACCTATTTCTGGGGTCGTGTTTCTCTTTCTAGCTTCCCTCTCCCTCCTGGTGCCAGATTGATTGCATGGAATATACAGGGACTGATGGAGGATGGAGGGAGGGGAAAGCCATGCCCATACCTGAGTGACTACCCTTTGGAGACATTGACCACTTTTGTTCATGGGACCCTGAAGCCAGGAGGAAAAGGGGAGGTGCTTTCATTTTCTTTTCTAAAACCAATCTCTCTGCCAGTGCCCCAGATCCTATCCATACCAGCCCCCAGGAACTTTCTCTCAACTATTTTCTGTTTTATCCTCCACTTGGCTGTTTCTCCTTTGCCTTCAAACACGAGTAAGTTCATTTGTATTAAAAAGAAAAAAAAGACTTAATCTTACCAGTCTTCAAACAAATGTTCTTTCCCTGGCGCTTCTTTGTGATTCACTTCCTGACTTTTATGTACTTGGCAGTTTTGGCCCTATCCTGAAATACCTTTATTTCTAACACGTTAACTTAATAAAATCAAACCTCAGTACAGAAAAGAACTCCAGGAGACTATCTGATCTCAATCCATAACTTCAGGCATCGGTGGCCATGCATTTTTCCCCCAGAGAACCTATCTCTAGGACCTTATTTCTTTTTCCTACGTCCTTCTACCTCCCGGTGTTGATTTGACTACATGGGAGATGGGTGGAGAACGATGCTCTGCCTGTATCTGCAGTGATTCCCCATGTTTCAGATAAGGGACTGGGACCAACAGCCAGGGGAGGCTGTGTCTTTGGATAAATCTTAAGGTGGTGTCTCATGCTTTTCAATCTTTTAACTATGTTTGATACAGTTGAAAGGCTGGTTGGGTTTCCAGGACATGGTGTTTTGAATTTAATTTTGAATAATAGGGGAGAACTGGTTAAGGACCTGGACACTTATAAAAAGTCACAATAATCCTGTGGATCAATAAAGAACTGCCATAAACAGAGGGCCTTCTATGAGGAAAACTACCAGCATGATTCTAAAAGAGAAAGATTACTGACTTAAAAACGATTCAGAGCTGAGTCATTGTTTAATTAGGGTTCTTTACTTAGCCTCTGGAAATATTTCCAAGACAAAAAGGAGGCACTGACTAAGTTACAGTATAAAAGACAGTATGTTTAGATATGTATTCAAATATGCACAATTGAATCTCTTTCACTGGGATAGTTTTATAGTCACCTTTCCGAGAACAGTTCTATCACTGAAATAGCCATATATAATTTTTTCCTTTTTTTTTTTTTTTTGACTTTTCTTCTGGCCACTAATATTAAACAGTTGGTAAGAAAACTCTGCATTGCATCTTAAAATGAAAAGATATATAAGTTAGATTGCCTTGTTGTATGTGTATTTGGTGGTGTTTGTTTTGGTTGGTCTCTTGAGTGATTCAAGCAGGAAAATTCAGAAGAACAAGATGAACGCTGTGTATTTGCTCTGGGGAGAGTTCCTAATCACAGGAAATTGCAGGAAGCTGACCTGGCCTAGGAGACTGAGGCTTTGCAGACTCTGAGCTGCTAAGGCCCATCTTGGACCCTGGGCAGAGCCAGCTGGGCTCTGACAATCAAAGAGCAGGAGCAATGTGACAAAGGCAAGGCCACTGACATCCTTGCCACTACCATTACGCATAACCATCCCATTGTCTCTGAGTCATTCCCTTGGGGTTTAGAGAGGAGCTCAGGTCTCCTGCCTGGGCCCTGGCTGCCAGGACTGCTAAAAAGTGCTGGGGGAAAGGGAAGGAAAAGATCTGAGAAAGATTACTCTTCCAGCTTCCTTAGACTGGAGGATGAGAAGACAGATTCTCTCAACAAGTCTGTACAGTGGAGAGAATTTCTCTAGAAAAGAAAGGGGCCTTGGATTTTGGACAGCTCCGCCTGCTGCCCTCCCCCACCCTCAGTACTCATTATAGAGAGAAAATGTATTAGAAGACTCTGGCTAATAAAAATTCCATCTGCCCTCTGTTGATTTATTAAATTACTATAGAACTCATAACACTGTTCTAAGCGTGGTTCATATTGAATATATTGTAATAATTTCTAGCACTGTATACTTTTGTAATCCAACTCAGTTAAAAGTACATACCTTTACACAATTAGAGTCAGGCATTGAGGAATATAACATGCGTGTTTTAGGGGGCGACGTCATTTCTTCAGCTTCAGACATCACCCTTGTTTCACATTAAACCAGCAATATCTAGCAAAGAGTTTACATGCTTTATTTAATAGGAACTAAATTAACAAGATCCTCTGACCTTTATACTCTTCAAATAATTTTTCTTTAACTCTGAATACCATCATTTCACATTTAGGAGAAATTTCATCTTACATTCTCGCATTCTATCTAGTGCAACCAGTTTGGATTTCTCAAATGAGAAAATTTCATCGTTAGCCAGTGGACCAGAGGGAGAAATGCAGTTGCAAAGAAGGGCAAGTTTCACAATTGCTTTTCTCACAAAGATTATGCTGGTACAGGATAACCCTCTGATAATTAAAGTGTCACTCTGAATCGTAGAATGTTTTCCATAATTCTGCTACTAATAGTAATTTGTGGTATCAAACAATAACATTTCATTCATTCAGACTCAGTAGTTTCATATTCCTCTTATCTCGAAGTCTCTAAATTCTGAAATAATTTGGAATTCAGCTGGTTTGAAGTCAATATTTACTAAGCAAACTCTCTCTTCCAAAATCTTACAAACTGGGTAGCAATACTCAAAATATTCTAGGGGCCTCTTTATTTTATTCAAAGACAAGATTTTTGGGTAGTACCAAGCATTTTTATTTTTTTAACAACCAAATGATTGCAAATGGCTGTTTTAGGGTCAACAATTAAAAATGTGTTTGTGACACATTTTAATTGTGTTCAATGAATTTTTTCATAGTTTCATTCATGATTTTCTTTCCACTTAGCAGTGTGTTTCTCTGGTTATTAAGAAGGATCGATGTAAACAGATTTCCATTTGGGGCAATGTTGGCCTAAAGGGTTGTACTATTCTGCATGCACTCAGTTCACTGACATCAACTAAACTACCAGAACTTCTGGCAGCATAGAAATCTGCTGACTATAGGGAAAGATGGCAAAGTCAAGTTCTATTTTAGAGGGTTCCTCAGTGATCCTGGAATCTTCCTCTGCAGACGAGGTGCCTCTTGATCTCATCCGTAATTTCAGTATCTTTATGTTGGGCAACTCATGTTCTTCGGTGGCCCAGCCTCCTGCTACGGGTCCTGAATCCCGTGGTTATTTCCCATTTGGTACAGCTGATGGAATCCAGGCATCTCTGTGTAGCAGGCTCTTGAAATAATCCAGCAATCAGAGCTGCCCATCACTCCCGACAAAGGGAGCAGAGAGGCCCATCAGAGGCGACCCAGCCGTTCATTCAGTCTCTCTGATTCTCAATTGGCCTTCCTGATTTCCTTCTGCCCCCCAACTACACAAGCCTGCCCTTATTTTCATGGTTGATCTAGTTTAATGTGTTTCCATTCTTTGGTAGTGTCTAACTTAGGTTTTGTGAAAAACTGGAAGTTAAAGCCTCTGACTTTGGGTAACTTGTACAAAGGCATATGTGGGATTACGGGGCATTCTGTGCTGCACGTCATACATGTATACATTGTATTCTTTGTTCTTCCTGTGTTTTTTTAATCAGCGTGAATCTCTAATTAGCAGTTGCTGGGTGCAACCATGACATTATTATTTGTACTTTTCAGATGGAGAGACTGAGGTCCTGAAGTTGTACTGGTTGTCCTGTGTGCTGTGTGTCCAGAAGACGGAGCTGGAGTCCCAATCCAGAGCCCCTGGGTGTCGCCCCAAAAGACTGTGCTACTTATCGGTGGAGGACGCCGCCTCCTCATTTTCTTTCTAGGTAGGTCTATCTTTTTATTAAATCACAAAGCGAGCATTCATCATCTTGACAGTGAACGAATTATGAGCTAAAGGCCTGTCTCTGAATCTTGGCTTCTATTAATTCCTCCCTAAGCCCCGAGGAACAAAATGTCTGAGTTGAACCGTTCACTCTTCCTCCAACGTGTATTTATTCTGATATGCAGCTGTTTTATTTTTTTTTATCCATTCTTTCTTTGAGCTTGCAGGCAGTGCCGTCGATATAGGTATTGCTTTTCAGGCTATGTTTTATGTTCACTTATATGCCTGTCTTTGTGTTCAGACTCTGGCTTGAAGCCATCATGATGACTAAAGAATAAGAGAATGTTCAAACATGATGAACTTTTCGCAAACAATTTGTGAACCTCTGTAGGTATCTGATGACTTTGTGTCTACGGAGTGAAGAGGATGAATCAAAAATAAGAACCCTTTTAGTCCTACCCCATGATATGATTTTGATCAAATTCAGGGTCCCACAAAAGTAGCAAAATTAATTTGCCAGTTTCATTGAGGTTCTTTTACTTTGCCCAGATCAGCCTGTGGAGGTGGACTTGGGTGTCTGGAATGCTGGGATGACCGGATTGACCTCCAGCTTTAACTGTACTCGTTTGGCCCAAATTCTGATCATAAATCCAGCAGTTCAATAATTTATACGAATAAAAGCAATTTCCATTTCGAGTTTTCTCCCATTGCAGAGGTCCTCATAGAGCCCTTACCATTGCAACACAACGTTGTAAAATTTTGATATTCGATCCAGAGGAAGCTAGGAAAGAGACTAGATAGACACTGTCCCAGTACAGTCCTTAGCAACGTGGACCTGCTCTAGTGAGCAGTGTGAATCAGCACGCAGCCACACTGCTTGTTACCCAAGAACATCATGACTTGAGAGTCACTGGCAAGAAGTCATTGAACTTGGTTTCAGCAACCTCAGAATCGGTAATTCATGGCTTCCATGTTTGTACCAGCTCTGATGCAGGAAGTTCACCGAGTAATACAAGAGTCAGACTTACAGAACAGCTCCCGAATTCAGGGAACCAAAGAGGGCGTTTCCTCCCCTTCTGTAAAGGGACAGTGTTGGTGGAACACCATCAAATAAGAGAGAACCTGTGGATGCCGGACTGTGTACAGCTAGAGAGCTGGTTAGTAGGTCCTAGTGACTCTCAGCCAGAAGCTGAACCTCAGAAAGGGAGTTCAGGAGTCCTCTTAGCTCCTGGAGATTTACTCTGATTTCCCTTCGTAGGCATATGGAGTCAATTTTCTACTGTCTCTATAAATACTGTTGTGTCTGTCTCTCTGCCAAACCAGCTACCTTTCTCACCCCAGGGAGAAGCCAGAGATCAGACATTCCTACACTACAGCCCCATTAGACATCATAAGGGGAGGGAGGCGATTTGGCAGTCAAAATGATGTGTGTATTTGAATCTTGAAAGAGCCAGGCTAAACTTAGAGTCAGTGGGCTCCCATAAATAACCTGTGTTCCTCTCTCTTTGTGTGGTTTGGACTAGAATGCCTTTCTCTTTAGAGTTGTACAAGCAGCCAGGATCAAAGAGTCCCCCGTTTATGGACGCGTAGTTCGTCACCAAGTCATCATACCGTTCGTGCTCAGCGGGGGGGCTCGGGCCCCAGCACTCGTAATTTTCTCCTGTTAGTATTTTGTTGCATGGATTGGGTCTGGAGGGCACTCAAAGAACTTGCAACTACTTTAAGTCACTTTTTAAAAAAAGAGTAGAGATGAAAATTCACTTTCAAAGGAGGGTTAAAACTTAACTGGCAACTTTCTGGGCTGTGGAATGTGGTAAGAGGGAAGAGGAAGTAAAGAAATTGACCCATTACCACATGGAATGTGGTTTAAAAAGAATAATAGAAGGCAGAACAGTATCCTGTGTAATTGACTTACCCTTGAGTCAACATTACGGAGAGCCTTTGATAAGCAGAGCAGAAACATATACAGGGATTTTTTGTTTTGTTTTTTTAAAGCCCAAACTAGATAATGTATTTGAAAAACAGACTTTGAACTAGTTTGCTAGAATGTAAAGAATAAACATGTTTCAAAGTATAGCATTGGTGATGTTAACAGTCCCCGGATTGTGGATAATCACAGCGATTCAAACTAGTAACTACTATTTGTTCAACGTCTACTGTGTGCCTGTGCTGTGCGGTATACGTGGTATCTTTTAATCCTCCCAGCCACACACAGGGAGGTGTCTTCTCCCCACTTATATGCAGGGAAACGAAACTCCACAAAGTTCAAGTGCGTTGCACAGGTCACTCGGTCATTAAGTGGTGAGCCCAGACTCTCTGGAGTGAATCAGGAGTGACGGCCAGTTAGCCTGTAGGTAGTGTTTCTGAATCCTCACTCCTCCTCTGGCCTCTGTTGCAGCAGTTGTCGGAGCTCCTTTGCTTTCTGAGTTGGGGGGCTTTGCAGTCTTGTGCTTGCAGCCATTCAAGCCAGGGTCCATCATCTCCAAGTCCTGCTTCCCTGCCTTCCCCGTTCCCTCACCCACAAGTCCCACTCTGGCTTCTAGAACTGCCACCGACCACACGCAGGCCTTCTGCAGGGAGCAATCCCTTGAAGGCAGGATGAAGAAAGTGCTTAAAGAAAATACTTTGTCAGGTCTGTTGCCCTTGAAAAGGGCCATAAAGGATCCTTATTGGACTTCTTGTTTAATTTGTATACAGTATGTCAAATACTTTCTTTGAAAGGCAACTCAAGATAGTGAATGAGTCTGTGTGTTTGTCCACAGGCGGTCAGGCTTGATCCCTGCCCCTCGTACAGCATATTGCATAGCTAAGGTCCTGGTGTTTTTGCATGAATATCAGGGACTACGTATCTAGTAAAATAACTCCTATCACATGCTTGATCAGTTACAGTGATTGCCGAAGAACATTTCTTCAAACATATTCTTTTAACAGGAATCACGTTCTAGTTCCTTATACTTTGTTACTTAAATCTTAATCGAAGCTGAACTGTGTGAATCTAAAGAAAAAAAAAAGTATGTGGTGTAGTGCAAAGAACTCGATGAATAGAGTCAATACAAAGTCTCAGTGGCTATGGAATCTCTGGGAGCCTTTGTCCTTGTCACAGGTAAAACCTGCAAAACAGGGATGCCACAAGATCAAATAATTCAGATGATGGGAAAACTACAACCCTCTACAAATGTTACCTTCTTTCTGTTCCTTTCCTGTGTTATTACCTTTCGTCCGTCCCGTCTCTTTATACTGCTTTAAAAAATAGTTTAAAAGGGTCAGAAATAGAAGCAAAGAATCAATCGATTCTTTTTTTACCAATTTAATTGAAAAGCAATTGAGCGCATCACGCAAAATCCTGAGGCTCTTCCCCCCGCCAAGTTTTCTTGAAAGATTTCACACGTGCAGCGTAAGAAATTGTGAGTCAGCCTTCTCCGATCCTGACTTTAAGAGTTGCAGAAATCATCTGCCAGGCAGCACATATGTTCTTAGTTCCATGAGAGGAAGAAAACACATTTGCTGAAAAGAAATGGAAATTTTAAAACCAGTTGAGTTGTAATACAGACACTTCAAATTTTGCTAGCTTCTTTTTCCCTCTGGTGCCTGACTGCTTTCCTGGCCCTGACACTTTCTCCTGCTCATGAGGCATCTGTCACCCCAAACTCTCTCTCCCTGGGGCGTGGGCTCCAGTTGGCCGTGGAGGGAAGGCACAGGAAGTGCAGAATGACAGAAAGATGGAATGATGATGCAGAAATAATAAGTCGACAGTGACTACTTCTTGAATGCGAGGCACTCAAAGGCTGTAAATCCATTTTCTTATTGAGATCTTGTAACAATTCAATGTGATAATAACCTTTAGTAATAAACTGCAGTCTGCAGTTCAGGGAACATGGCCTTAGCAGATGAAGTACTTGGCCAAGGTCACACAGCTAGTGAGCCAGGCAGAGGTGAATCGTAACGCCCCCCAGTAGAACATTACGTACGGGACCTCCAGACGTGGGGGAGGTGTTTTCTTATTTTCTCCTGGGCAGTTGTCTTCAAGGAAGCATACTCATGACCCCCTAACATCCTAAGGAACCGACTGCTGGCCAGTACTATTGCCTCTATGTTAACATTGCAGAAACCAGATGCCAACAAGTTGTGGGTTTCTTTTGAAGCAAAAGAAATCAATTGTAGGGGAAATGAAACTCTCAACTCAGTGCTCTACTTAAGAAATTTTAGGGCTTCCCTGGTGGCGCAGTGGTTACAACAGTGAGAGGCCCGCGTACAGCAAAGAAAAAAAAAAAAAGAAATTTTAAACTCATTTTATGATGCTTTTCACCCTTCTTCACATCTCACTGAAGCTGCTCTGTTCCTCGGTAATTGGTCCTTGGTGGTTCTCGCGGATTGTCGGTCAGCATGTTTTTATTCATTAAAATGTGTGAGTAAAAATTGATGTGATGGGAGAACCATGGCAGCCTCGGCCACAAAACAAAGGCTTTTCTAAACCAGCATTTCTCCCATCACATCTGGGTAGATGTTTCATGTGGGTTTTCTTTCCCCAAGTATCCAATGGCATGATTGCATGTTTAGACAGAATCGACAGTGACATTTTCTTCGACCAAATAAAAAAAAAAGTAAAGAAAAAAAAGGAAGAAATTTCTACATTTAACTAGAAAACCTAAAGGCAAGTTGGATAACACTTTGAAAATTTATTTCCATTTTGTGATCTAAAGCAGACCTCAGGTGTCTCTGCAGACAGGTGGTACAGTTGCAGGTCTGCTGTGAGTCCTTGCGTAAAGGATTGTGTTGACTTTCTGAGAATATTTCAGGATTCACCATCACAAAGGACTTTGAAACATGGTGTTAAACTCCCATTGAAACGGGTCACAGTGTAAATGTTAAAGAGGAAACCAAGCCAGGTAAACCCAGGATGTTGGCTCCTTGTCAAACCTCACCATTTGAAACCCCAGCTCAGGGACTTCCCTGGCGGTCCAGTGGTTAAGACTCTGCGCTTCAAATGCAGGGGGCTCAGGTTCCATCCCTGATCCCACATGCCATGTGGTGTGGCCCAAAATAGTAGAAACCCCAGCTCAGCCTTCCAGAAGTCCTCCAAGGGAGCCTTCTCTAAGCCCATCCTTGTCACAGACACCAGCCCTGATGCTTCCTTGATCCCGCTAAAACTTAGCCAAGAAGCAAAAGCTCAGAGAGTGCCATTTTGCATAAAACTATCAGGCAGGAACTAGCAGAACAAGGGAGAAATTCCTTAGTCACAGAAATCCGAGGGTTTCGATGTTAAGACGGTAGTCTCTGTCTTTCAGATGAGTGGGGAAAATTCTCCCTTGTGCCTTTGAATGAGGGATTTCCCTAAAGACAATACTGAACTCTGTGTTTAGTTGCTGAAATTCTGCAGCCCTGGGATTTTTTTTTTTTTTAAGTCAGAGCTTTCAGAGGCATGTAAAGCCCATTATAATGAACTGTAACTTAGGAGCACCCAGTAGATACAAGAGAATTGAAGGCTTTTTAAATACAGTCAACCAAAATATTTAAACTTTGGCTAGATCAAGCCGACACTGATTTCCACATGCCTCAGTCAGTAGAAAAATGTACCTTTTAAAACTAGAACTTTTTTTGGTCACTGATAGCATCTTAGCCCATAACATTTTTTATGATTGAAATGCAGTGAATCTTCATTATTCACAGAGTCTGTATATGCAAATTCACCTGCTCACTAAAATATATTAAATCAATACTTAGGTGCTTTCACGGTCATTCAGGGACAAGTTGCCGAAAACGCACACACGTTCCTAGCTGAGGTGCACCCTCTGCCTCCCTGTTTGGCTCATACTGTAAGAAAGTGTCTTTTTCATGGCCTTAGTGTCACATTTTTCACAGTTTTGTGCTGTGCGTTGATGACATCACCATTTAAAATGGCCCCCAAGCGAAGTGCAGTCGTTCTCCCTAGCGACCCCGAGTACAGGAAGGCTGTGACGTGCCTTACAGAGAAAGCATGTGTTCGATATGCTTCGTTCAGGTGTGAGTTACAGCGCTGTTGGTGGTGAGTCCATGTTCAGGAGTCAACCAGATATGTTAACTAAGATGTCCTTTGACCGAAACACATAAAACGAGGTTATGGATTCATTGTTTGATGAAAAAGTTGTGACCAGAGGCTGTCATGAACCGTACCCTGTATTCTCCCCTAGGAGCAGTGGTTTAGTACCTGCTAACTCAGTATTCCATGGATACTACAGAACATGAGTCCTGCAAATAATGAGAATTGGCCGTATGTGACTGAAAGCTCTGTACTGTCTGCTCACTTGAGTGGCTCTGTGGTGTGTAGAGAGTCTTCACTTGCCATCTCAGGCGGGACTCAGAAATGTCCTGCTGTGTTTGGGACGGGGGTTATGGAGACTGGATGAGAATCCAGTGAATTTTATACATGAGGCAAAGAAAGGGAAGCTGGTACTGGAATGTGGAGAGAGAAAAGAAACGTGGCCATAGGTCATGGCCAGGATTGCCATAAAGGAAGGGAGGTGGAGGTGGAGGAAGAAACTGAAGAGAGAAATCTGAAAGTAGAGGAAAAAATGCATGTGTTCATAGTGAAACTCAGAATCGGTACCCAAGATAAAGCCATTAACCATAGGTTGTGTCATTGAAAGTGTTCAACATACTCCTCCCACTGGATTATAGAGCAGGAACATTAATGTGCATAAGATGTCATCTGTTGTATTTTCTTGAGAAGCAGTAGGTGAGATACGGAGACATTCAGCAGAGCTTAATCACAACATTTTTACATAAACTGAGCTTTGTTTATTTGTTTCGTTTTGTTTTGGTTTTGCCTCGTGTAAGGTCATGACTCATTGTTTCACAGCTACCCAGAAGAGACAATTTTGATTTTGAATAAATAGCATCTGTAGAAATGTTTCTCTTAAGCCAGGGGCACTTGGATGCACTTAAGGTAATGGAATTTTATAACCTATTTAATTTGCGATGGCAAGAGAGAGATTTTTACTAGCTAACTTAGAGAAACGACGTGTTCTCATATTCATGCAAAAGGTAATTTGTTTTATAGGCAGAAGGTAGAGTTTACAGTTTGAAATAAATAAATCATTGCTTTAAACAGTGTAGGAGAAAGCATACTACTTCAGAAACTATTGCTTGTTTACAGGCATTTGCCTGTTGGAAACAAAAGACTGAAATGAGAGCTGTATCATTAGTCTGCTATGTGAGAAATGAGAAAGTATATACAGGGACCCAGAGCAGGAGAGAGAATTTCCCATAATCCCATGTGGACATGATAAATTGTACCATTTGGCCACTTACTGGTATATTAGATCAATACAGCATCTAACTCATGAGCTTCAGTTAGAAATCTCAAGTCTGATGGAAAAGTATTTTTTTGTATTTCAGGAAAGATTCTCAAAACTTTAGGAAAAATCAGTGCTGACAAAATATGGCCAAATTATATCTTCACATATGAAAAAGGTACTATTTTTTTCTAGGAGTTTGAAAGTCATTTTGAGCATTAAGATTTTTTTCAAGCAGTGTTAAAATCACATTGAGCTGCTGCTAATGAGTTATATCATACTCATATTTTTTGAAAATTAAACAAAATAAGGTACAAAATATACAAGACAAAAATTAATACAAATTTTCCAGTAAGTATTAGCTATTATAATAATATTGTTTTTATAGTGGATGTTGACCCTACAATAGTATATAATTATCCAAGTGTCCTAAACCAAGTATCATTCTCTTTTGATTATCATGCAAATGGCCTTGTCATTCTCGAAAACCCCTAGAACCAACGAAGTAAAAGATAGTAAATAACGAAGCAAAAAGGAATTTTGAGGGCTAATAAGTACTTCCCTGAATCCTCCAAGACATTTCCTATAAAAGACTATGCACTGATTTTGCTGGTCTGCATTCATATCTGCTTTGTTAGGGTAACTAAAACTCACTGCTATAACAAGCAACTTCAAAATCTCAGTAGCTTAAAACACTAAAGATTTATTTATTGCTAACGTCACAGTTATGTAGACTCCGGTGACTCCTCTGGGGGTTCTCCTTTAAATGGTTTCTTCCACCTTATAGCTTCCCCAGTCTCAGAGGAAGGGAAAGAGTTTGTACTGTGGTTAGGGAAGTTTAGGGCCAGGCCTGGACATAACAACATACTTTCCACTCACATTCTTTAGACCAGAATCTCATCCTAAGACCACAACATAACTTCAGATTATTCTGGGAAGTGCTGTCTTCCTGTTTGCATGGAGAAAAGAAACAGGATATGCTTTACTGATTCTTCAGAGATACTAAAGGTTTAAACTTTCCAGTGTGCTCTATTTCTTAGCACGCCATTAAATAGGGTTAATAATTTATTATAAGGACACCATTTGACACCATAATTTTTTTTTTTTTTTTTGCGGTACGCGGGCCTCTCACTGCTGTGGCCTCTCCCGTTGCAGAGCACAGGCTCCGGATGCGCAGGCTCAGCGGCCATGGCTCACGGGCCCAGCCGCCCCATGGCATGTGGGATCTTCCCGGACTGGGGCACGAACCCGTGTCCCCTGCATCGGCAGGCGGACTCTCAACCACTGCGCCACCAGGGAAGCCTGACACCATAATTTTTGTGTCTCAGCATACACAGTTGATGTTGGTCCAGGTCTTCCCTGAAGCTTCCCTGATCATCTCACCATGCCCTATAGTGATCCTCTGATCTATGCTGTTATAGTGACGTTTAGCAAATCATCTTCGTAGTCTTTATTCTTTCTACTTATTATACGTATTATCTTCCTATTAGACTCTAAGCTTCTTACATAGTCTAGTCTAGTCTAGTATGATATAGTACCATATCATATAGTATTGTATGGTAGTTAATGACATGGTCTCTGCAGTCAGACTGCAAAGGTTTGAATCCTGGTTTCATTACTTACTAGCTATTTACCTTACCTAATTATCTAACCTCTTTGTACCCTAGTTTCCTCATTTAAAAATAAGCATAGTCACTAAAGTGCACACCTCATATATTTTTTATGAAATTGCACATGATAAATTATGTAAAGCACCGAGAATAGTAAGCATTTAAAAAACTAGTGAGTCTTTGAGAAATGCCAAATGTAATTACTTATACAATACAGAACTATCACTTTTTATTCTTGAATCCTCTACTGCAGCTAGCATATACGCCTGCCCACAGGAGGTCACAAGAAATGTTTACTAAGAGAAACAATGAAGATTTTTGATTGATGAAGTAGAGAGTCTTCTACTTCCGCATAAGAATCCTTCCTCAATATATTGCCTCCAGTTCCACACAGATACCAACATTAAGATATAATGGTTTTTCTTTATTATTAGGAATATATAATTAGGAATTAACCTTAAAATGGCTTTTTTTTTTTCATGTAAACAATGCAACACACTAAACTTTTTTTTTTTTTTTTTTTTTTTTGCGGTACGCGGGCCTGCTGTGGCCTCTCCCGTTGCGGAGCACAGGCTCCGGACGCGCAGGCTCAGCGGCCATGGCTCACGGGCCCAGCTGCTCCGTGGCATGTGGGATCTTCCCGGATCGGGGCACGAACCTGCGTCCCCTGCATCGGAAGGCAGACTCTCAACCACTGCGCCACCAGGGAAGCCCAACGCACTAAACTTTAAGTGAAACACTTCCTGATATAGCATGTCTAAAATTCGGGATCAAATAAAACATCTAATTAATTTTCATGTATACCTGAGCTGTTAACCATAAACATAAAGTAATACCTGCAAAGGCCACAGATTATATGAAAGTGCAATTCCACAGAAGTACAGAAATTTATTCTGAGGTGTTTGCCTATTCCTTGTGACCTGGAACCTGGGTTCCAATGGTTACACACAGCAGATAAGAAACAAAGCCTAGGACAAGAGCAGAGTAAGAAGATAGATCAGAGACATAGATAAAAAGCAAGAAGGGGGATTAGTATAAAAAAATCCCACATCTCATAGAGAATTAATAGAGATAATTGCTTGCCTCAGCCTTCATTCACTCTGAGAGGAGCAGGAGAAAGAAAATAGCCATCTTCAAAATGCCTAACCTCAATCCTACCAGGTAACCATTGTAGCCACCAAAAAAGGGCAGAATTTGAGTTCAAAGTGGCATCAAGTTGATAATCTCCCAGGTACTTGACAGGAGAAATGCAAATCTTCTCTAGAAGAATGCATCTTAAACCTAAGCCTCACATTTAGGAAAAAAGTTTCCAAGGAACATGAACTCACACACACAAAAATTACCAAACACAAGGGAATAGAACACTATTAGCAAGAGCCAAGAGAAACAGCAAAGTGAAGAATTTCAAAATTGGAGTTTTTATACCAGGAATATGTAAGTTTTATATCTTTAATACTCTCAAGAAACTAAAAGCATATAGCAAGTGTCAAAGTTACATGACATTAAACTGTGGAATTTGGAAAAAAGTAGCTTTCTGGAAATGAGAGATATAATAATTGAAATTAGAAACTGCTTTAGACATCAGGTTAGACTAATTGAAGAAAGAATGTGTAAACTAGAAGATAGATTAATAGTAATAATTAAGAATGCCATGTAGACAAAGAGGAGGTAAGCATGAAAGAGGAGTTTAAAGGTAAAGAAAATATAGAAGGGAAGGTAGAACACATGTCAAATTGGAGGTATAAGACAGGAGTGGGCAAATTGTTCCTGTAAAGGATCAGAGAGTAAATAATTTAGGGTCAGTGGGCCACAAGGGCTCTATCAACCCTGCCATTGTAGTGCAAAATGACATTCTGAGAAATACTCAACTCTGTCATTGTAGTATAAAGCACCCATAGATAATAACATAAACAAATGCGCCTGGATGTTTACTTACAAGAAGACAACATACTTGATTTGGTGCATGGATCATAGTTTGTCAACTCCTAGCCTAAGAAATAATAGAAAATCAGGGCAGAACAAAATTTGAGAAGATAGTGGATTACATCTCAATCAAGATGCCCTCCCACCAAAAGTAAAACAATTAAATCTCGAAAAAAAAAGAAAAGGTACAATAATGGCTGGGAATTTTCCGGAAATAATAGAACACAACAATTCTCAGATTCATAAGACCAAAAACTCCAAAGCAGGGTAAAGTAAAAATAAATTCACAACTAGATAAATTATTGTGAAACTGCAGGACAAGAATGACAGAGAAAGATTTTAAAAGTTGCCTTAAAAATTATTAACTTCAGTCCCCTAAAAAGATGTAGAAACTGGACAAAATTTTCAAAAATATATCAGGGCCCTGGAAATTGACCTAAGACAAACAATAATTGTGAAGCATTTATTCATGAAAAACTGCTAGAACTTTGAGTGAGAATGGTAGAAATCTGTGATCTTCATACCTGGAGTTAGTCCAGACACCCCACTACCAGCAGCAGCTTGGCTGATGCTATCTATAGTTTCACATGAGTGGGGTTGGATGTGAAAACCAGAAGTTTAACTGTCAGAGAGGAATGACTTGGAATGAAAGGTGAAAACCCACACTCAAGAGTTTTGTCAGTAAAAGTAGCAAAGTTGATAGGAAATGAATTGGAAAAATCTGGTGCGCTTCACCTTAAACTTGAGGTCCCATTTGAGTGAGCAATGGACAAGCAAGAAATTTAATAATGAGATCTTGGAAGTGAGAAAATCCCAAAGAAATGACAAAAAAATTCTTGGAACTAATAAGCAATTATAGCAAGGTAGGAGGATGCAATATATAAATGTTAAATCATATTAATATAATTATATAAAAACGAATATAATATATTAATATATTGTATAATAATGATATACAAATTTTAATTGATGTGTTATTAATATTAAATTAAGTTGATGTTAATCTTGATAATTAGTTATGTGTTATGCATTAGTTACATCAATTAGTATTATTATAAATTAATTAATATTAAAAAGTCAATTGCTTTCCTATATACCAGGAATGAACAATTGGAATTTGTAATTAAGAACACAGTACCAGTTACATTAGCACCAAAAAAGTGAACTACTTTAGGTATAAATCTAACAAACTATGTACAGGATCTATATGAGGAAAAAACTGTAAACTCTGATGGAAGAAGTCAAATATCTAAATAAATGAAGAGAGGTTTCATATTCATGGGTAGGAAGATTCAATTTCCTAACTTGATCTATAGATCTGAAGATTTACATCCAAAATATACAAAGAACTCCTGAAACTCAACAGTGAGAAAATGAACAACCTGATTTTAAAATGAGTGAAGTCTCTGAACAGACACCTCACCAAACATGATACACAGATGACAGATAAGCATATGAAATGATTCTCAACATTATTTGCCACTAGAGAATTGCAAATGAGAGCAATAATAAGATACTATTAAACACCTATTAGAATAGCTAAAATCCAAAAATCCAAAACACTGACAACAGCAAATGCTGACAAGGATGTGGACCAACAGGAACTCTCATTCATTGCCAGAAGAAGTACAAAATGGTACACTCACTTTTCAAGATAATTGGCAATTCGTTACAAAGCTATGTGTGGGCTTACTATAAGATCAGCAAATGCATGCCTAGGTATTTGCCTAATGAGTAGAAAAAATTATGTTTACACAAAAACCTTCACATGAATGTTTATAGCAGCTGTTTTCATAATTGTCAAAAACTGGAAGGAACCAAGTTGTCCTTCAATAAGTGAATGGAGCAACAAATTGTGGTACATCCATACAACAGAATATTACTTGGCAATAAAAAGAAATCAGCTGTCAAGCCATGGAAAGACATGGAGGACACAAATGCATATTACTAAATGAATTAAGAGTTTGTAAAGGCTACATACTGTATGATTCCAGCTGTACAATATTCTGTACAATGCAAAACTATAGACACTAAAAAAATCAGTAGTTGCCTGTTAGGAGAAGGAAAAGGGAGGAGAATAGGGATGAATAGGTGGAATATTAGGAAATTTTTAAGGCTGGGAAATTGTTCTGTATGATACTCTAAAAATGGACACATGACATTATGCTTTTGGCAAAATCCATAGCATTGTATAACACAAATTGTGAACCATGATCTAAACCATGGACTTTAATCATTTTATACCAGAATTGGTTTATCAATTTTAAATGTACCACATTAATGCAAGATGTTAGTAATAGAGAAAATTTTGTGCAGGGGGATAGAGGCTATATGAGAAGTGTCTGTACTTTCTTTGTACTCTCTCTATAGACCTAAAATTGATTTTAAAAAAGAAAGTCTCTTAGATTGTTTTTAAAGGAATCAAATGAAAATTCTAGATTTGAAAAGTAAAATAATCAAAATGTAAAATACTTTGGATGGTTTCAACAGCAGTTTGAGATGCTAGAAAAAATAATCAGTGAACCTGAAAACAGATCAATAGAAATTATCCAATATGAATATTATAGAGAAAAAATATTTTAGAAAAATGAACAAAAGCTCAGAGACCTGTTGGACAACATCAAATATACCAATATGCATACAGTAGAAGTCCCAGGAA
Organism: Lagenorhynchus albirostris; assembly: GCF_949774975.1. Lineage (NCBI taxonomy): Eukaryota > Metazoa > Chordata > Mammalia > Artiodactyla > Delphinidae > Lagenorhynchus > Lagenorhynchus albirostris. The sequence goes on from NC_083095.1 coordinate 180,898,758, forward strand.
GAGAGGAGAGAGTCAAACAGGCAGAAAATTAATGGCCCAATACTTTCCAAATTTGATGAAAACTATTAATATACAGACCCAAGAAGTTCAGTGAACCCCAAGTAGGATAAAGAGAGAATCTAGACACATCACAGTTATTACTCTGCTGAAAAAGCAAAAGATCAAGAGAAAACCTTGAAAGTAACAAGAGAAAATTAACTTATTATGCACAGAGAATGACAAAATAATTAATATATGACATGAGAAACAATTGAGACCAGAAGGTAGTGGAATGACATTCATTCAATGTACTGGAATAAAAAATTCTCAACCAGGAATTCTCTATCCAACAAAACTGTCCTTCAAAACTTTGGGGAAATAAAGACATTCCCAGATGATCAAAGACAGAAGAGTCATTACTCACAAATCTGCCTTACAAGAAACATTAAAAAAAAAAAAAAAAAAGTCAGTATGAAAGAAATGACACCAGACAGTAATTTAAATTCAAAGGAAGAAATAAAGAGATTAAACACAGTAAACATGTAGGTAAATATAAAGACAACTAAATTTTTTTTCTGTTAATTTTTGTAAAAATCATAAAATTATATGAAGCCGTAAATTAACACTGTATTATTGGGCTTATAACAGATACACATGCAATATATATGACAATATTAGTGCAAGGGTGGGGGATAAAGCTATATTGGAGAAAAATTGCTGTATTTTACTAGAATTTAGTCAGTATTAACTTGAAGTAGATCATGATAAATTGGTATGAATCCCTAGAGCAGCCCCTAAGAAAATAAACTAAAAAATAAAGCCTAAAAATAATAAAGGGGGCTTCCCTGGTGGTCCAGCAGTTAAGAATCCATGCTTCCAATGCTGGTGACGTGGGTTCGATCCCTGGTTGGGGAACTAATATCCCACATGCTGCATGGCATGGCCAAAAAACTAAAAACTAAGAAAAAATGTTTAAATAATAAAAAAATAAAGAAATTAATAGTAGTACACTAATATTTCTTAAACACAAAAGGCAATAAAGGAGGAAAATAGGAAGAAAAAAGACATGAAACATTTAGAAAACAAATAATGACAAATAATGTATAGGCATCTAACACCAAAACCCCAAAATACATGAAGCAAAAATTGGAAGATTAATAGGAAAAAAATAGATAATTCAACAATTATAATGACAAATTTCAGAAAGAAATATAGTGGCAGATTTCACAGAGAAAAGATAAATCATCCAAAGGAACAACAATTTGACTATATCTGATATCTCAATAACAATGGGAGCCATACACAGTAGAAGTATCTATAAGGATATGAGGAAAAATAACTGTCATGCTAGAATTTTATACCTAGCAAATTATCTTCCAAGGATGAGAGTAAAAGGAAGACATATTTTTCAAAATAATAAATAAAAACTGGAGCATATTTTACCAATAGGACCTCACTAAAGAGATGTACTGGGGCTTCCCTGGTGGCGCAGTGGTTGAGAGTCTGTCTGCCAATGCAGGGGACATGGGTTTGTGCCCCGGTCTGGGAAGATCCCACATGCCACGGAGAGGCTGGGCCCGTGGGCCATGGCCGCTGAACCTGCACGTCTGGAGCCTGTGCTCCACAACGGGAGAGTCCACAGCAGTGAGAGGCCCACGTACCGCAAAAAAAAAAGAAAACAGAAAAAAGAAAAAAAGAGGTGTACTGTACACATCAGAATGATAATTTGAGATACGAGTATTAAGATTTGCCTGTTTTAGTATGTGTAGCATACTTCAGTAATTTTAAAAGTCATTTATGTTTCCATATAACAGGAACAAATAAAAAATAAAACTTGAAAATGATATCATTTTCAATAGTGCAATCAATGTAGGCTATCTAGGAATACATCTAACAAAAGGTGCATAATTCATAGGCTATTATAAAACATGATTAAAAGACTTCAACTCTTAAACATGGGAATAAATCTAAACAAGCAACTATAAAACTTAAAAAACTGACAATTTTACTGATGATGATGTTTAATTTATACTTTAAAAAAATCAAGGGACAATTAATCTTAGACTCCACTAGCATATAAATAAGGAGGGGATGATTGAAATAATATTTTCTGGGGCATTGTGATTCTGAAGAATGGGGAAGGGAAAATATTCATTATTTTTAGAGTTATTAAAGATAAATATTTAAACACATAAGGTAAACATTAAAAATAGCATGTGTCTTTCAAAACTTATAGAAGAAAAGGTTACAAGAAAGAAGAAGAAAAAGTCTAAACAAAGAAAAAGGATCAAAGAAAAATCAAACAAAATAAAAAGGGCAAAGTATGAGAATACAAATAAATCTAAATGTATCAGATATCACAATCAATATAAATGAACTATTAATGTAAATCATTACATTAACAGTTTAAAGGAGCAAAACTATGATTATTTCAAAAGATTCAAAATGAAAAATAAATGAAAGTGCATGATAAAATTCAGCAATCATTCATGGTCAAAATTTATAGCAACTAAAAACTAAAGGAAATTATTTAAACTAAAAAAAAGGTCTACAAAAATCCTACAGCAAATCCGACCATATTGAAGTATTAAAATAATTATCTTTATATTCAACAATAAGACCCAAATGCTCACTGTGACCATTTCATTTCGAAATTGTACTAGTCATCTTAGCCATCACAATAAGAATAGAAAAAGGAAAAAAAGGTGTAAGGATTAGAGATGAAGAAACAAAAATGTAGTTTTTTGCTGATTACCTACCTAGAAAATCCAACTGAATTCATATATTATTAAACTTAATAAAGCAGTTGGTAAAATTGCTATATGTAAGATCAAGCTAAGTTAACTTTGTACTTGAGCATATGAAGAAACTGGGATTCTCCTTCTTTGCTGAGTAAAGAGTAAAATTTTACAACCATTCTGACAAACTATTTCTCTTCATCTACCAAGCTAAATACATATAAACTCTGTAACCCAGAAGTTTCCCTTCAACACATACAGGTATAATTAAGGTATAATTAAGGGAAATAAGTGCTTATGTTCCTCAAAAGATATACTAGAATGTTTTTAGCTGCTTTATTCATAATATAAAAAACTGAAAGAGAGGAACCAAGATGGTGGAGTAGAAGGACGTGCTCTCACTCCCTCTTGTGAGAACACCAGAATCACAACTAGCTGCTGGACAGTCATCGACAGGAAGACACTGGAACTCACCAAAGATACCCCACATCCAAAGACAAAGGAGAAGCCACAATGAGGCAGTAGGAGGGGTGCAATCACAGTAAAATCACATCCCATAACTGCTGGGCGGGTGACTCACAGACTGGAGAACACTTATACCACAGAAGTCCACCTACTGGAGTGAAGGTTCTGAGCCCCATGTCAGGCTTCCCAACCTGGGGGTACAGAAATGGGTGGAGGAATTCCTAGAGAATCAGACTTCAAAGCCTAGTGGGATTTCATTGCAAGACTTCGACAGGACTGGGGGAAACAGAGACTCCACTCTTGGAGGGCACACACAAAGTAGTGTGTGCATCGGGCCCAGGGGAAGGAGCAATGACCCCAGGGGAGACTGAAACAGACCTACCTGCTAGTGTTGGAGGGTCGCCTGCAGAGGCAGGGGGTGGCTGTATCTCACCGTGAGAACAAGGACACTGGCAGCAGAAGTTCTGGGATGTACTCCTTGGCATGAGCCCTCCCAGAGTCTGTCATTAGCCCCACCAAAGAGCCCAGGTAGGCTCCAGGGTTGCGTTGCCTCAGGCCAAACAACCAACAAGGAGGGAACCCAGGCCCACCCATCAACAGTCAAGAGGATTAAAGTTTTACTGAGCTCTGCCCACCAGAGCAACAGTCAGCTCTACCCACCACCAGTCCCTCCCATCAGGAAACTTACACAAGTCTCTTAGGTAGCCTCATCCACCAGAGGGCAGACAGCAGAAGCAAGAACTACAGTCCTGCAGCCTGTGGAACAAAAACCACATTCACAGAAAGATAGAAAAGATGAAAAGGCAAAGGGCTATGTACCAGATGAACGAACAAGATAAAAGCCCAGAAAAACAACTAAGTGAAGTGGAGATGGGCAACCTTCCAGAAAAAGAATTCAAAATAATGATAGTGAAGATGATCCAGGACCTTAGAAAAAGAATGGAGGTAAAGATTGAGAAGATGCAAGATATGTTTAACAAAGACCTAGAAGAATTAAAGAACAAACAAACAGAAATGAACAATACAATAACTGAAATGAAAACTACACTAGAAGGAATCAATAGAATAACTGAGGCAGAAGAATGGATAAGTCACGGGGAAGACAGAATGGTGGAATTCACTGCTGTGGAACAGAATAAAGAAAAAAGAAAGAAAAGAAATGAAGACAGCCTAAGAGACCTCTGGGACAACATTAACCACAACAACATTTGCATTATAGGGGTCCCAGAAGGAGAAGAGAGAGAGAAAGGACCCAAGAAAATATTTGAAGAGATTACAGTCAAAAACTTCCATAGGGCTTCCCTGGTGGCACAGTGCTTGAGAGTCCGCCTGCCGATGCAGGAGACACGGGTTCGTGCCCCAGTCTGGGAAGATCCCACATGCCGCGGAGCAGCTGGGCCCATGAGCCATGGTTGCTGAGCCTACGCATCCGGAGCCTGTACTCCACAACGGGAGAGGCCACAACAGTGAGAGGCCCGTGTACTGCAAAAAAAAAAAAAACTTCCCTAACGTGGGAAAGGAAATAGCCACCCAAGTCCAGGAAGTGCAGCGAGTCCCATACAGGATAAACCCAAGGAGAAACACACCAAGACCCATAGTAATCAAATTGGCAAAAATTAAAGACAAAGGAAAATTATCGAAAGCAGCAAGGGAAAACCGAAAAATAACATAAAAGGGAACTCCCATAAGGTTAACAGCTGATTTCTCAGCAGAAACTCTACAAGCCAGAAGGGAGTGGAATGATATACTTAAAGTGATGAAAAGGAAGAACCTACAACAAAGATTACTCTACTCAGCAAGGATCTCATTCAGATTCGATGGAGAAATCAAAAGCTTTACAGACAAGCAAAAGCTAAGAGAATTCAGCACCACCAAACCAGCTCTACAACAAGTGCTAAAGGAACTTCTCTAAATGGGAAACACAAGAGAAGAAAAGGACCTACAAAAAAAAAAAATTAAGAAAATGGTCGTAGGAACATACATATCGATAACTACTTTAAACGTGAATGGATTAAATGCTCCAACCAAAAGACAGTGGCTTGCTGAATGGATAGAAAAACAAGACCCATATACATGCTGTCTACAAAAGACCCACTTCAGACCTAGGGACACATACAGACTGAATGTGAGGGGATGGAAAAAGATATTCCATGCAAATGGAAATCAAAAGAAAGCTGGAGTAGCAATACTCATATCAGATAAAATAGACTTTAAAATAAAGAACGTTACAAGAGACAAGGAAGGACACTACATAATGATCAAGGGATCAATCCAAGTAGAAGACATAACAATTATAAGTATATATGCACCCAACATAGGAGCACCTCAATCCATAAGGCAAATGCTAACAGCTATAAAAGAGAAAATGGACAGTAACACAATAGTAGTGCGGGAGGTTAACACCTCACTTACACCAATGGACAGATCATCCAAAATGAAAATAAATAAGGAAACAGAAGCTTTAAATGACACAGTACACCAGATAGATTTAATTGATATTTATAGGACATTCCATCCAAAAACAGCAGATTACACTTTCTTCTCAAGTGCTCATGGAACATTCTCCAGGATAGATCACATCTTGGGTCACAAATCAAGCCTCAGTAAATTTAAGAAAATTGAAATCATATCAAGCATCTTTTCTGACAACAGCGCTATGAGATTAGAAATGAATTACAGGGAAAAAAACGTAACAAAACACAAACACATGGAGGCTAAACAATACGTTACTAAATAACCAAGAGATCACTGAAGAAATCAAAGAGGAAATCAAAAAATATCTAGAGACAAATGACAATGAAAACATGACGATCCAAAACCTATGGGATTTAGCAAAAGCAGTTCTAAGAGGGATGTTTATAGCTATACGAGCCTACCTCAAGAAACAAGAAAAATCTCAAATAAACAATCTAAACTTACACCTAAAGGAATTAGAGAAAGAAGAACAAACAAAACCCAAAGTTAGCAGAAGGAAGGAAATCATAAAGATCAGAGCAAAAATGAATGAAATAGAAACAAGGAAAACAATAGCAAATATCAATAAAACTAATAGCTGGTTCTTAGGGAATATAAACAAAATGATAAACCATTAGCCAGACTCATCAAGAAAAAGAGGGAGAGGACTCAAATCAATAAATTTAGAAATGAAAAAGGAGAAGATAAAACAGACACCGCAGAAATACAAAGCATCCTAAGAGACTACTAAAAGGAACTCTATGCCAACGAAATGGACAACCTGGAAGAAATGGATAAATTCTTAGAAAGGTATAACCTTCCAAGACTGAACCAGGAAGAAATAGAAAATATGAACAGACCAATCACAAGGAATGAAATTGAAACTGTGATTAAAAATCTTCCAACAAACAAAAGTCCAGGACCAGACGGCTTCACAGGTGAATTCTATCAAACATTTAGAGAAGAGCTAACACCCATCCTTCTCAAACTCTTCCAAAAAATTGCAAAGGAAGGAACACTCACTTTTCATGTGCTTATTTGCAATTTATAAATCTTGTCCGGTGAATTAAGTGTTCAAATATTTTACTCATTTCTAATGAATTTGTCTTTTTATTACTGATTTGTAAGAGGTCTTTATATATTGTGGATGCAAGTTCCATTATCAGATATGTGTTTTGAAAATATTTCTCAATCTTTGGATTACCTATGTAAGTGTCACTTTTAAGGAGGAATTTTTAAAAATTTTGATAAAGTGCAGTTTAACAGTTCCCTCTTTTGTGGTTCATACTTTTTGCATCTTACCTAAGAAATCTTAGTCTAACATAAAGTCAGGTTTTCTCCTAGAAGTTTTAAACTTTTCCATTAACATCTGTGATGCATTTTGAGTGGATATTTGTGTTTGGTGTGAGATTTGAGTCTTGTGTTTTGCCTGTGATACCCAGCTACTCTAGTGTGACTTATTGAAAAGACTATCATCTTCCCCATTAAATTGCCTCAATGCCTTTTCCAAAAATCAATTAACCCGACATTTATGGGTCGATATCTGGAATTTCTATTGTGTTCCATCGATGTGTATGTCTATTCTTATTCTAAACACATTCTTGACAAATGTAGCTGTGTAATAAAATCTGACACTATGGAAAATAGGTCCTCCACTTTTGCTCTTCCTCTTTGAAATTGTGTTGGCTATCCTAGTTTGTTTGTTTGTTTGTGTGGTACGCGGGCCTCTTACTGTTGTGGCCTCTCCCATCGCGGAGCACAGGCTCTGGACGCACAGGCTCAGCGGCCATGGCTCATGGACTTACCCGCTCCGTGGCATGTGGGATCTTCCAGGACCAGGGCACGAACCCACGTCCCCTGCATCGGCAGGCGGACTCTCAACCACTGCACCACCAGGGAAGCCCCCTTTTTTTTTTTTTTTTTTTACATTTCTATATATTTTAGAATCATTCTCCAATTTCTACAAAAAAGCTGCCTAGGATTTTGAATGGGGTTGCAATGAATCTACAGATAACTCAAAGCAGAGCAATAGCTAGCCTTTAATCCATGAATATGGTATGCATCTCTACTGATTTATCTCTTCCTTAATCTTTCTGAGCAAAATTTTGTAGTCTCTGGCATACAAGTCTTGCACATATCTCGTTAAATTTATCTTGAAGTATTTCACATTTTTGATGCTATTATAAATGGTACTTAAATTTTTTAATTTCCAATAACTCTTTCGCTAAAATACAGACATTCAGTTAATTTTAAATTTTCTTGTTTTTATGTACCTTCACTTATTCCTTTTTTTTTTTTTACATCTTTATTGGAGTATAATTGCTTTAAAATGGTGTGTTAGTTTCTGCTTTATAACAAAGTGAATCAGTTATACATATACATATGTTCCCATATCTCTTCCCCCTTGCGTCTCCCTCCCTCCCACCATCCCTATCCAACCCCTCTAGGTGGTCACAAAGCACCGAGTTGATATCCCTGTGCTATGCGGCTGCTTCCCTCTAGCTATCTGTTTTACGTTTGGTAGTGTATATATGTACATGCCACTCTCTCGCTTTGTCACAGCTTACCCTTCCCCCTTCACATACCCTCAAGTCCGTTCTCTAGTAGGTCTGTGTCTTTATTCCTGTCTTACACCTAGGTTCTTCATGACATTTTTTTTCTTAAATTCTATATATATGTGTTAGCATACGGTATTTGTTTTTCTCTTTCTGACTTACTTCACTCTGTATGACAGACTCTAGGTCCATCAACCTCATTACAAATAGCTCAATTTCGTTTCTTTTTATGGCTGAGTAATATTCCATTGTATATATGTGCCACATCTTCTTTATCCATTCATCCAATGATGGACACTTAGGTTGTTTCCATCTCCGGGCTATTGTAAATAGAGCTGCAGTGAACATTTTGGTACATGACTCTTTTTGAATTATGGTTTTCTCAGGGTATATGCCCAGTAGTGGGATTGCTCGGTCATATGGTAGTTCTATTTGTAGTTTTTTAAGGAACCTCCATACTCTTCTCCATAGTGGCTGTACCAATTCACATTACCACCAGCAGTGCAAGAGTGTTCCCTTTTCTCCACACCCTCTCCAGCATTTATTGTTTCGAGATTTTTTTGATGATGGCCATTCTGACTGGTGTGAGATGATATCTCATTGTAGTTTTGATTTGCATTTCTCTAATGATTAATGATGTTGAGCATTTTTTCACATGTTTCTTGGCAGTTTGTATATCTTCTTGGAGAAATGTCTATTTAGGTCTTCTGCACATTTTTGGATTGGGTTGTTTGTTTTTTTTGTTATTGAGCTGCATGAGCTGCTTATACATTTTATAGATTAGTCCTTTGTCAGTTGCTTCATTTGCAAATATTTTCTCCCATTCTGAGGGTTTTCTTTTGGTCCTGTTTATGGTTTCCTTTGCTGTGCAAAAGCTTTGAAGTTTCATTTGGTCCTGTTTATTTATTTTTGTTTTTATTTCCATTTCTCTAGGAGGTGAGTCAAAAAGGATCTTGTGATTTATGTCATAGAGGGTTCTGCCTATGTTCTCCTCTAAGAGTTTGATAGTTTCTGGCCTTACACATAGGTCTTTAATCCATTTTGAGCTTATTTTTGTATATGGTGTTAGGGAGTCATCTAATCTCATACTTTTACATGTACCTGTCCAGTTTTCCCAGCACCACTTATTGAAGAGGCTGTCCTTTCTCCACTGTACATTCCTGCCTCCCTTATCAAAGATAACTTGACCATATGTGCGTGGGTTTCTCTCTGGGCCTTCTCTCCTGTTCCATTGTTCTATCTTTCTGTTTTTGTGCCAGTACCATACTGTCTTGATTACTGTAGCTTTGTAGTATAGTCTGAAGTTAGGGAGCCTGATTCCTCCAGCTCTGTTTTTCGTTCTCAAGATTGCTTTGGCTATTTGGGGTCTTTGGTGTTTCCGTATAAATTGTGAATTTTTTTGTTCTAGTTCTGCGAGAAATGCCAGTAGTAGTTTGATAGGAATTTCATTGAATCTGTAGATTGCTTTGGGTAGTAGAGTCATTTCCACAATGTTGATTCTTCCAATCCAAGAACATGGTATATCTCTCCACCTGTTTGTATCATCTTTAGTTTCTTTCATCAGTTTCATAATTTTCTGCATACAGGTCTTTTGTCTCCTTAGGTAGGTTTATTCCTAGATATTTTATTCTTTTTGTTACAATGGTAAATGGGAGTGTTTTCTTGATTTCACTTTCAGATTTTTCATCATTAGTGTATAGGAATGCCAGAAATTTCTGTGCATTAATTTTGTATCCTGCTACTTTACCAAATTCATTGATTAGTTCTAGTAGTTTTGTGGTAGCATCTTTAGGGTTCTCTATGTATAGTGTCATGTCATCTGCAAACAGTGACAGCTTTACTTCTTCTTTTATGATTTGGATTCCTTTTATTTCCTTTTCTTCTCTGATTGCTGTGGCTAAAACTTCCAAAACTATGTTGAATAAGAGTGGTGAGAGTGGGCAACCTTGTCTTGTTCCTGATCTTAGTGGAAATGCTTTCTGCTTTTCACCATTGAGGACAGTGTTGGCTGTGGGTTTGTCATGTATGGCCTTTATTATGTTGAGGAAAGTTCCCTCTATGCCTACTTTCTGCAGGATTTTTATCATAAATTGGTGTTGAATTTTGTTGAAAGCTTTCTCTGCATCTATTGAGATGATCATATGGTTTTTCTTCTTCAATTTGTTAATATGGTGTATCACATTGATTGATTTGCGTATATTGAAGAACGCTTCCATTCCTGGAATAAACCCCACTTGATCATGGTGTATGATCCTTGTAATGTGCTGTTGGATTCTGTTTGCTAGTATTTTGTTGAGGATTTTTCCATCTATGTTCCTCAGTGATATTGGCCTGTAGTTTTCTTTCTTTCTGACATCCTTGTCTGGTTTTGGTATCAGAGTGATGGTGGCGTTGTAGAATGAGTTTGGGAGTGTCCTCCCTCTGCTATATTTTGGGAGAGTTTGAGAAGCATAGGTGTTGGCTCTTCTCTAAATGTTTGATAGAATACACCTGTGAAACAGTCTGGTCCTGGGCTTTTGTTCGTTGGAAGATTTTTAATCACAGTTTCAATTTCAGTGCTTGTGATTGGTCTGTTCATATTTTCTATTTCTTCCTGATTCAGTCTTGGCTGGTTGTGCATTTCTAAGAATTTGTCCATTTCTTCCAGGTTTTCCATTTTATTGGCATAGAGTTGCTTGTAGTAATCTCTCATGATCTTTTGTATTTCTGCAGTGTCAGTTGTTACTTCTCCTTTTTCATTTCTAATTCTATTGATTTGAGTCTTCTCACCTTTTTTTTGATGAGTCTGGCTAATGGTTTATTAATTTTGTTTATCTTCACAAAGAACCAATTTTTAGTTTTATTGATCTTTGCTATTGTTTCCTTCATTTCTTTTTCATTTATTTCTGATCTGATTTTTATGATTTCTTTCCTTCTGCTATCTTTGGGGTTTTTTTTTCTTCTTTCTGTAATTTCTTTAGGTGCAACGTTAGGTTGTTTATTCGAGATGTTTCTTGTTTCTTAAGGTAGGATTGTATTGCTATAAACTTCCCTCTTAGACCTGCTTTTGTTGTATCCCATAGGTTTTGGGTCATCGTGTCTCCATTGTCATTTGTTTCTAGGTATTTTTTGATTTCCTCTTTGATTTTTTCAGTGATCACTTCGTTATTAAGTAGTGTATTGTTTATCCTCCATGTGTTTGTAGTTTTTACAGATCTTTTCCTGTAATTGATATCTAGTCTCATAGCGTTGTGGTCGGAAAAGATACTTGATACAATTTCAATTTTCTAAAATTTACCAAGGCTTGATTTGTGACCCAAGGTATGATCTATCCTGGAAAATGTACCATGAGCACTTGAGAAAAATGTGTATTCTGTTGTTTTTGGATGGAATGTCCTATAAATATCAATTAAGTCCATCTTTTTTAATGTATCATTTAAAGCTTGTGTTTCCTTATTTATTTTCATTTTGGATGATCTGTCCATTGGTGAAAGTGGGCTGTTAAAGTCCCCTACTATGAGTGTGTTACTGACAGTTTCCCCTTTTATGGCTGTTAGTATTTGCCTTATGTATTGAGGTGCTCCTATGTTGGGTGCATAAATATTTACAATTGTTATATCTTCTTCTTGGATCGATCCCTTGATCATTATGTAGTGTCCTTCTTTGTCTGTTCTAATAGTCTTTATTTTAAAGTCTATTTTGTCTGATATGAGAATTGCTACTCCAGCTTTCTTTTTGTTTCCATTTGCATGGAATATCTTTTTCCATCCCCTCACATTCAGTCTGTATGTGTCTCTAGGTCTGAAGATGGTCTGTTGTCGACAGCATATATATGGGTCTTGCTTTTGTATCCATTCAGCTAATCTGTGTCTTTTGGTGGGAGCATTTAGTCCATTTACATTTAAGGTAATTATCGATATGTATGTTCCTATTTCCATTTTCTTAATGGTTTTGGGTTCGTTATTGTAGGTCTTTTCCTTCTCTTGTGTGTCTTGCCTAGAGAATTTCCTTTAGCAGTTGTTGTAAAGCTTGTTTGGTGGTGCTGAACTCTCTCAGCTTTTGCTTGTCTGTAAAGGTTTTAACTTCTCCATCAAATCTAAATGAGGTCCTTGCTGGGTAGAGTAGTCTTGGTTGCAGGTTTTTCTCCTTCATCACTTTAAATATGTCCTGCCAGTCCCTTCTGGCTTGCAGAGTTTCTGCTGAAAGATCAGCTGTTAACCTTATGGGGATTCCCTTGTGTGTTATGTGTTGTTTTTCCCTTGCTGCTTTTAATATGTTTTCTTTGTATTTAATTTTTGACAGTTTGATTAATATGTGTCTTGGTGTATTTCTCTTTGGATTTATCCTGTATGGGACCCTCTGTGCTTCCTGGACTTGATTAACTATTTCCTTTCTCATATTAGGGAAGTTTTCAACTATAATCTCTTCAAATATTTTCTCAGTCCCTTTCTTTTTCTCTTCTTCTTTTGGAGCCCCTATAATTCAAATGTTGGTGCATTTAATGTTGTCCAAGAGGTCTCTGAGACTGTCCTCAGTTCTTTTCATTCTTTTTTCTTTATTCTGCTCTGCAGTAGTTATTTCCACTATTTTATCTTCCAGGTCACTTATCCGTTCTTCTGCCTCAGTTATTCTGCTATTGATCCCATCTAGAGTACCGTTAATTTCATTTATTGTGTTGTTCATCATTGCTTGTTTCATGTTTAGTTCTTCTAGGTCCTTGTTAAATGTTTCTTGCATTTTGTCTATTCTATTTCCAAGATTTTGGATCATCTTTACTATCATAATTCTGAATTCTTTGTCAGGTAGACTGTCTATTTCCTTTCAGTTGTTAGGTCTGGTGGGTTTTTATCTTGCTCCTTCATCTACTGTGTGTTTTTCTGTCGTCTCATTTTGCTTATCTTACTGTGTTTGGGGTCTCCTTTTTGCAGGCTGCAGGTTTGTAGTTCCTGTTGTTTTCCGTGTCCGCCCCCAGTGGCTAATGTTGGTTCTGTGGGTTGTGTAGGCTTCCTGGTGGAGGTGACCAGTGCCTATGTTCTGGTGGATGAGACTGAATCTTGTCTTTCTGGTGGGCAGGTCCACGTCTGGTGGTGTGTTTTGGGGTGTCTGTGGACTTATTATGATTTTAGGCAGCCTCTCTACTAATGGGTGGGGTTGTGTTCCCGTCTTGCTAGTTGTTTGGCATAGGGTATCCAGCACTGTAGCTTGCTGGTTGTTGAGTGAAGCTGGGTGCTGGTGTTGAGATGGAGATCTCTGGGAGATTTTCGCCGTTTGATATTATGTGGAGCTGGGAGGTCTCTTGTGGACCAGTGTCCTGAAGTTGGCTCTCCCACCTCAGAGGCACAGCACTGACTGCTGGCTGCAGCACCAAGAGCCTTTCCTCCACACGGCTCAGAATAAAAGGGAGAAAAAGTAGAAAGGAGGAAAGAAAGAAAGAAAGGAAGGAAGGAAGGAAGGAAGAAAGAAAGGAAGAAAGAAAGGAGGGAGGCAGGGAGGAAGGAGGGAAGGAAGGAAAGAAAGAAGATAAAATAAAGTTATTAAAATAAAAAATAATTATTAAGAAAAAAATTTCTTTTTAAGTGAAAAATACAAAACAAAACAAAAAAAACGGACGGATATGACCCTATGACAAATGGTGGAAGCAAAGCTATACAGACAAAGTCTCACACAGAAACATACACATACACACTCACAAAAAGAGGAAAAGGGGAAAAAATAATAAATCTTGCTCTCAAAGTCCACCTCCTTAATTTGGGATGATTGGTTGTCTAGTCAGTTATTCCACAGATGCAGGGTACATCAAGTTGATTGTGGAGCTTTAATCCACTGCTTCTGAGGCTGCTGGGAGAGATTTCCCTTTCTCTTCTTTGTTCTCACAGCTCCCGGGGCTCAGCTTTGGATTTGGCCCCGCCTCTGCGTGTAGGTCGCCGGAGGGCGTCTGTTCTTCGCTCAGACAGGACGGGGTTAAAGGAGCAGCTGCTTCGGGCACTCCGGCTCACTCAGGCCGGGGGGGAGAGAGGGGTATGGATGCAGGGCGAGCCTGCGGTGGCAGAGGCCTGCGGGATGTTGCACCAGCCTGAGGCGCGCCATGCGTTCTCCCCGGGGAAGTTGTCCCTGGATCCCGGGACTCTGGCAGTGGCGGGCTGCACAGGCTCCCCGGAAGTGGGGTGTGGATAGTGACCTGTGCTCGCACACAGGCTTCTTGGTGGCGGCAGCAGCAGCCTTAGCATCTTCTGACCATCTCTGGGGTCTGTGCTTTTAGCTGCGTCTCGCGCCCGTCTCTGGAGCTCCTTTAAGCAGCACTCTTAATCCCCTCTTCTCGCGCACCAGGAAACAAAGAGGGAAGAAAAAGTCTCTTGCCTCTTCGTCATGTCCAGAGTTTTCCTTGGACTCCCTTTCGGCTAGCCGTGGTGCACTAACCCCCTGCAGGCTGTGTTCACGCCGCCAACCCCAGTCCCCTCCCTGCGCTCCGATGGAAGCCCGAGCCTCAGCTCCCAGCCCTGCCCGCCCCAGCGGGTGAGCGGACAAGCCTCTCGGGCTGGTGAGTGCCGGTCGGCCCTGATCCTCTGTGCGGGAATCGCCCCGCTTTGCCCTCCACACCCCTGTCGCTGCGCTCTCCTCCACGGCTTCGAAGCTTCCCCCCTGCACCACCCACAGTCTCCGCCCGCGAAGGGGCTTCCTAGTGTGTGGAAACCTTTCCTCCTTCACAGCTCCCTCCCACTGGTGCAGGTCCCGTCCCTATTCTTTTGTCTCTGTTTATTCCTTTTTATTTTGCCTTACCCAGGTAGGTGGGGACTTTCTTGCCTTTTGGGAGATCTGACGTGTTTTGCCAGCGTTCAGTGGGTGTTCTGTAGGAGTTGTTCCACGTGTAGATGTATTTCTGGTGTATCTGTGGAGAGGAAGGTGATCTCCGCGTCTTACTCTTCCGCCATCTTCCCTTTTCTTCTCCTTATTCCTTCTTTGATATTCTTCCTTTCCTTATTAAGATTTGAGTTTCTGACCTGTATTATTTTCCTTATCTCTAAAGAACTTCCTTTAATAGTTCTTACAAGACTGGTCTACAGGGAACAAATTCCCTCCATTTTTGTTTGAGAAATTTTTTTTTTTTTTTTTGGCTGATGCCTCATGGCATGCAGATTAACTCCCCAACCAGGAATTGAACCCACGCCCCCTGCAGTGGAAGCACAGAGTCTTAACCACTGGACCACCAGGGAAGTCCTAACATTCAGTTAATTTTATGTATAGATCTTGTCTCCTGTCACCTCGCTAAACTTATTGGTTCCAGTAGCTTTATTGTAGCTTCTTTTGTATTTTCTACATAGAAATCATGTCATCTATAAAGACAGTGTTACTTTTTTCTTTCTAATCTGAATGTATTTTTTTTTTCTTGTGTTGCTGTACTGGCAAAAATACCTCAGTAAATTGCTGAAAAGAAATAAGAGCAAACATCTAGTCAGAGAAAGCAGTCATTCTTTCAGCATTGAAATGTTAGCTGTTAGTGTGGTTTTTTTGTTTTTAATCAATGCCTTTTATCAGATTAAAGGTGTTCTCTTTTATTCTTAGTTTGCTAAAAGTTTTTACTGTGAATGAGTGTTGACTTTGTTCAAATGCTTTTTCTGGTTCTACTGAGATGATCATATTTTTTTTTCTTTTTTTAATCTGTTAAAATGGTGAATTACATTGATTTTCAAAAGCTAGAGTAACTTTGCATTTCTGGGTTATATCTTTCTTAGCATAATATATTATCCTTTTTATATAGTGCTAGATTCAAATTGCTAAAATTTTCTTAGAGACTGTTACATATATTTTCATAATAAATTTTGGTCAGTAGTGTTCTATCTATTCTGATAATGTCATCTAGTTTTGGTATCATGTTAACTTGGCCTGATAGAATGAGTTAGAAAATATTCCCTTTGCTTCTATTTTTCTGGGAAATTGTGGGTAGAATTTGTGCTGTATTTCCTTAAATTTTTTTTTAGAATTAAACGATGAAGTCATCTCAGTCTGGAGTTTTCATCATGGAAAGGTTTTTAATCACCAGTTCAATTTTCTTTATAGATATAGAAATATTACCTAAATCTTCTTGAGTGAGTTCTGATAGTTTATATCTTTAAAGCAATTTGTACATTTCATCTAGGTTGTTAAATTTATTGGTAAAAAGTTACTCATAACAATTTCTGTAGTGATGCCCTCGCCTCCATTCCTGATATTGATAATCTGTGTAATTCTTTTTTCTCAATTAGGCTGTCTTGAGTCTCATAAGTTTTATTGATCTTCTCATAGAATTACCATTTGGTTGCATTGATTTTTCTCTGTTACTTTTCTGTTATCTTTTTCATTGATTTTTGTTCTTCGATGCTTTTTCCTTTTTATTCTTACTTTAGATTTAATTTTTTTCAAGGTTGAAGCTTAAATCATTGTTTGAGACCTTTCTTATTTTCTGGCAAAAATACCCATAATATAAGGCTATATATAATGCCATAACCTTCCTTTTAAGCATGTTTAGCAACATCATTCAAGTTTTTTATGTCATGTTTTCATTTTCATTCAATTTAAAATATTGTATAATTTTCCTTGCTATTTCTCCTTTAACTCATGGATTGTTTAATATTTGGAGATTTTTAAAATAGCTTTCTGCTACTGATTTCTAATTTAATTCTGTTATGATCAGAGAAAATACTCCATGCATTTCCATATCTCTGTGCAGCACCCTCCTGTGATATGTTGCCCTAAAAAGTGTGCCTTTGCTTCCCTGAACTTTGAACTCTGTCTCCTCAACTCAGAGAGATAGCTGGCCTCAGTTTGAGTGTCCCTTCCCTTCACTGTGGTCTGGAAACTCTCCCAGACAGTAACCACAGACATTTGTTGGGCACACCTCATTTGTTTTTACTCTCACAGCAATCACTTTCCTGTGTTGTGCATTGTAGAATGTCTGAAAACCATTGTTTCATATATTTTGTCTATTTTCCCAGTTGTTTTAAGAGGAAGGGTAAATCTGGTCTCTTTTATTCTATCATTACCAGAAGCAAGCCATAAACTGTTTAAAGTCAATTGTGTTTCCTCAAAACAGCAACAAACAGAAAATGTAACTTTAAAATGATACCTTTTTCAGTAGCAGAGATAAGGTACCCAGAATATATTTAACAAAAAATGTGCAATTTGTAGAATATTATTAACTATGCTAAAAATAAATTATTTAATACCTAAATAAATGGATGGAAATATAATGTTAATGGATAGGAAGACTCAATCACATAAATTTATCTGTAGATCAATGTAATACCAATGAAAAAATTTTCAGCTTTATTGAGGTATGATTGACATATAACGTGTAAATTTAAGGTGTATAATATGTGCATTTGATATATTGAAAAATGATTACCATGATAGCATTTCCTTTGCTGTGCAGATGCTTTTTAGTTCTGTGTAGTCCCACTTGTTTTTTTGCTTTTGTTGCCTTTGCTTTTGGTTTCAAATCCAAGACCCATGTCAAGGAGCTTACCCTCTTTTCTTCTAGGAGTTTTATGGTTGTAGGTTTTTCATTCAAGCCTTTAATGCATTTGACTTGATCCCTGTGTATGGTGTAAGATAGGGGTCCAGTTTCGTTCTTTTGCATGTGGCTGTCCAGTTTTCCCACCACCATTTATTGAAGAGTTTATCCTTTCCCCATTGTATATTCTTGGCTCCTCTGTCATGAATTAGTTGACATATATGTATGGGTTTATGTCTGGGCTCTCTATTCTGTTTAATTGATCTATGTGTCTGTTTTAATGCCAATACCATTCTCTTTTGATTACTGTAGCTTTGTAATATAGTTTGAAATCAAGAAGTGTGATGCCTTCAGCTTTGTTCTTCTTTCTCAAGATTGCTTTTGCTGTGCAGGGTCTTTTGTGGTTCCATACAAACTTTAGGATTCTATTTCTGTGAAAAATGCTATTGGAATTTTGATAGAGGTTGCATTGGATCTGTAGATGGCTTTGGGGAGTATAGACATCTTAGCAATTTTAATTCTTCCAATCCATGAGCACAGAATATCTTTCCATTTATTTGTGTCTTCTTCAATTTCTTTTATCAATGTCTTACAGTTTTCTCTTTCTGATAGTTTGTTGTTAGTGTATAGAAATATAACTGATTTTTATATATCGATTTTGTATACTGCAACTTTACTGAATTTTCAAATTTGTTCTAACCATTTTTTGGTGGAATCTTCAGAGTTTTCTGTATATAATATCATATCATATAAAATAGAGGTAGTTTTACTTCTTTCTTTCCAATTTGGCTGCCTTTTATTTTTCTTGTGTAATTACTCTGACTAGGACTTCCACTACTATGTTGAATAAAAGTGGGAGAGTGGGCATCCTTATCTTGTTTTTGATTTCAGAGGAAAAGCTTTGAGCTTTTTACCATTGAGTATGATGATAGTTGTGGGCTTGTCATATATGGCCTTTATTATATTGAGGTATATTCTCCCTATATCCAGTTTGTTGAGTATTTTTATCATGCAAGGATGTTGAATTTTGTCAGATGGTTTTTCTGCATTTATTGAGATGATCATATGATTTTTATTCTTTATTTTGTTAAAGTGATGTATCACAATGATTGATTTGTAGATGTTGAATCATTCGTACATCTCTAGAATAAATCCCACTTGGTCATGATGTGTGTTCCTTAAAGTACTGCTGAATTCAATTTGCTAATACTTTGTTCAGGATTTTTGCATCTGTGTTCATCAGGGATATTGGCCTGTAATTTTCTCTTCTTGTAGTGCCCTCATCTGGTTTTGGTATCAAGATAATTTTGGCCTTGCAAGATGAGTTTGGGAATGTTCTCTCCTTTTATATTTTTTTGGAAGAGTTTGAGAAGTGTTGGTATTAATTCTTCTTTAAGTGTTTGGTACAACTTACCAGTGAAGCCATCTGGTCCTGGACCTTTCCTTGTTAGAACCAGTGAAATATATGATAGCTTTTGTTTTGTGTGGAACTTAGCAAGATGTTCATAAAATTGCATGAAAGAGCAAAAGACTAGGAATACCCAAGACACTCCTTAAGAAGAACCCTTGCCCAACCAGATATCATGATTTATATGAGTCAGATTTGCACAATCTGTTTGGATAGATTGGGTTTCTAATCCTGCCTAGATACCATTTATTTCTCTGAGCCTCAGTTTCCTCATCCATATAACAACAGTGCCCACTTCACAGGGTAATGATGAGGAATAAATAAGTTACCATGTAAAAAGTACTTGGAACAGTATCTGACATATCATACATGTCAACATGTATTAGCTATTTTATTATTATTTAGTTCTAATCATTAAGACAGCAAAGACAAAAGGATATTTGTCTATTAAGGGATAGACAAAGAGATAAACAAAACATATTCAAGAATTCAGAAAAGACTCACACAAAAATGGAAATGAATAAATGACAGAGCTGACATTGCAGATCCATGGGAAAGGATGTATTGTGGTGTGGTGTAATTGATTGCTTGATTATCTACGTGGAAAAAAATAAAAACGGATCCTTTCCTCACACTAAAAACAAAAACAAACCAAATGTTCATCAACGGCAGAATGTAATATGCTCCAGTCATGGGCCACTATATAAAGTGAAAATGGATGAATTACAGTTTGTCATGTACATACATATAGGAATCTCAAGAAACATAGTGCTGAGCTAAAAGTAAATCACAGAAGCACAAATATTATTTGAGGTCATTTATATAAAGTAAAAAAAAAAAAAGCAAAGCCAAACAATATAATGTTTATAGATATATGCACATTTGCAAAACTATGAAAAAAACCAAGAGAATCATTAAAACTTAATCCAGCAAAGCTGTCACATCAGGGTCCAAGGGGCATGTGACAATTGGAAGCACTTAGAGGATTTCACATTCTCCAAAGGTAGTATTTTATATCTAAAGCTTGGCAATAGGTGTGTGGGTGTCCTTGTATTTTTTTTATCTTTACATTTTAGTATAGATCCTTTTTATATTTGCTGTATCTCAAAATTTTTAAAAATTATCTGAGTAGTATCTAAAAATCTAAATATCATTTATGTGGTATATCAGTAGTTTCCCACTTCCATAAATAAGTGTTATATTTGGTATTTTAAAATTTTAATACTGTGTAATAAACTCTTCGCCATAACCTAAAAAAAAAACCTCTGTGTTGTAAATATCCCACGAAGAGTTTTTCCAAACAGCAGATTTTCCAGGGGTTAGAATTAGGGGTCTCCTGAGGACATAAACAAAGACGTCAAGGAAACAGAAGTGAAGGAAGCCAAGGGCTGTGAAATGACGTTAAAATATAATGGAAAATGAACTTGTATTTCACAGTTTTCTTAACTGCCCATAAGTGGGTACATTTTTCGTCTATGATTTTTTTTTTAGGGAGGAAAACAATTATCTGAATAATCCTACCTTGGATTGGAGTTGCAAAACAATCCAAAAAGAGACCTTTAGAACCTCATCTGGTTTTGGAAATTAGAAGTGTCTAAAAACTGAGAAACACCAAACCTCTCTTTAAGATACATGCTGCTCTGTTTCTCTGCATAAATACCTACATTGCCTTGTTTGTGAACACGGGGTCTGCAGAGATATGAGGGTTATATGAGGGTTCTTGCACAGCATGGCATAAATTCTTTCTTTCATCCACTCTGAAGAGTATTCAGTGACTGGGGTGAGCTGCTTTTGCTTCATAAAGCAAATGCAGACTGATCAGTGGATCTTTATTCGCTCAGAAAAAAAGTGGGACACTCTGGTATAGGAGCTTCTATAATATAATTCAGGGCAGATTTTGGAAAGTTGAGGCCAAAGCATTTGCTAGCAAGGATTCTAAAGCCATGAGGGGAACCTCTCCCTCACTTCGAGGAGGGTGTGCTCTTCCTTTCAAGAAAAAGAGATGCTCTCTAAGGAAAAGAAAGGACAGTGGCAGGGAAGCAGAGATAGGAGACAAGTTGGGAAAGGGTGGTTTTAGAGTCTTTCTGAGGCAGATCCATCTCTACTTGCTCTTTACCGTTAGAGCAGTCATTTACATTTGTCTTTGTTAAAGTAAGGAAGAGAGAAGGGAATTAAATTCCAATTCCAAGGGCTTTGCATCCTCTGTTTGCAGTGTGGCTGTGTGACAGTGCAAGGGGACTTGTTGGGTCTGCTGGCAGCCATGGTTTGGCCAAACAGAAAAAAATCACATCTCTTTTCTGGTAGCAGAATGATTCTGCGCATCTCCTTAGATCCATCTTGCAAAAACAGAATTTGCATCTAGGCGTTGCCCAGAGGCTACAGAAAAATGGAGAGAGGGAGAAGGTGGACCATTGTCTAGCCCTAGTTTCACAAGGCGAAATTACAGTGCCAACTGTGTACAAATCTGAATATGAATAATTTTTATTGTGATAAAATATACCACTTTGACCATTTTTAAGTGTCCAGTTCTGTGGTAGTAAGTGCATTCACATTGTTGTGCAGCTATCACCACCATCCACCTCCAGAACTTTTTTATCTTTCTTAATTGAAACTCTACCCGTTCAACACTATTCCCCATTCAACCCCCTCCACAGCCCGTGGTAGCCAGTGTGCTACTCTCTTTCCCTATGATGTATTTGACACCCTAGGTGCCTTATAAGTGGGATCATACAATATTTGTGCTTTTATGACTGGCTTATTTCATTTAGCATAATGTTTTCAAGGGTCATTCATGTTACAGCATATGTCAGAATTTCCTTCCTTTTTAAAGCTAATACTCCATTGTATGCATACACCACATTTTGTTCACCTATTCATCTATCGATGGACAATTAGGTTACTTCCATCTTTTGACTACTGTGAATAATGCTGCTATGAACATGGGTGACAATTATCTGTTCAAGTTCCTGCTGTCATTTATTTTGGGTATATATCCAGAAAGAAAATCACTGGAGCATATGGTAATTCTACATTTAATTCTTTGAGGAACCACCAATACCATTTTACACAGTTGGCTGGATCATTTCACATTCCCACCAAAAGTGCAAAGATTCCAATTTTTCCACATCCTTCCCAGTCCCTGTTATTTTCTGACTTGGGGGGATTTTTGTTTGTTTATTTGTCACATTCATCCGAATGGGCATGAGGTGATTTCTCACTGTGGTGTGTTTTTTTGTCTGCGTTGGGTCTTCCTTGCTGCACATGGGCTTTCTCTAGCCGCGGTGCGCGGGCTTCTCATTGCGGTGGCTTCTCTTGTTGCGGCTCTGGGCACGCGGGCTCAGTAGTTGTGGCTCACGGGCTTAGTTGCTCTGCGGCATGTGGGATCTTCCCGGACTAGGGCTCAAACCCGTGTCCCCTGCATTGGCAGACAGATTCTTAACCACCACGCCACCAAGGGAAGTCCCCTCATTGTGGTTTTGATTTGCGTTTCCCTAATGATTAATGATGTTGAGCATCTTTTCATGTGCCTGCTGGCCTTGAATAAGTTTTAAAGGTGTGCAATCTTACATTCAAAGAGCCGGTTTTTAATTTCACTGTGTCTTGGTGGCTGGTTTCTTTATTACTTTTGTGTAAAATTTACTGTGGTTTGAATAAAGAGAAAAGAGAATTGTAATCGTTAAACATTTAAAAACAACATTTGTGTTGTCTTTGGTGGTGGAGCACATTTCAAAATGTTTAATGTTTCATGGATGTACTTTCTTATCATCTTGCATCAAAAGTTAATTGAATATATAGCACATTGTTAATTCATTCAGTTTTCTTATTCACATCATGATTTCTTGAACCCCTTACCACCATTAAATCAGAGCATTTTAAAGCCTATGGAAACCAGAAAGGATTTCTCTGGTATTTCAGAAAAAGCAGCAGGTATCTGTTGAACTAAAGGTAATTCTATATTTCCACAAGTGCCTGGAAGTTCTGAAATAACCTCTTCTTACTTTTTCCTTTTTTAAGATTTGGCTTTTACTAACCTGGAATATTCAACATGTTGGATGTTTTATAATAACTAAGAACATGAGCAAGATAATTTGAAATTATACACATGGAGCCCCATCACCTTTTTAAGTTACTGCAAGAATTAATAAACTCATGCGCTTGCCAAATACTCATTGTGTATTGCTTGCCTCCTTCAAGTCTTCATTGGATTTATCTGGGTTTTTTTTGCTTCTCAGAACTATATAGATCTAGTTAGGATTCTTTAAAAGGAAGGTGGGCGGTGTCCTTCATCACCATTGCCTCATGTGCATTTTAGAGTAAAAGGTACTGCCTCTTTGAATTACAAGTATTTTAAAACCTCACAGATGAATCTGAATACACTATTATTACCAGTAAGTCATAAGAATAACTTTTAGGTTACTCAGTGTTTTCAAGCTGTTATATTTTAAGTTATACTTTCAATAATATCACTGAAATCCAGCCTATTAAGAAATAGCTTGTCTTTACTTTAGGATTCTACTGTTAAATATAAAATTTTAACTTGCACTTAGAGCAGATATGATTCTTAAAATGGCACATGGGAAACCAACCGTCTGTAACTACTGAATTCCAGCCTCTATCACAACCTGGCCGTCTAACACATTTTTGGACAACTTTTTCAGACTGCTTCCAAATCTACGCTTGGTTCCGATAAGTTGTTCTGCCTCCTCTGTATGGGAATGTTTTGCAGTAAAAACGAAAAAAGTTCTTCTTGGCACTGACAATTTTATAACATACCGAAGCATGTCCTAAATAACTTTAAGGTTCTTTTACAATATAGAAGTGCAGATGGGTGACATCATGGTGTAAAGCAACTTTTATTGAGCTCATAAAAAATTGTTTTTTTAAAGGATTCTTAGAAATTAGAGTTGTTAAATCAAGAAATCTCTCTGTCACGTTTAACTAGGAAATTGAAGAATCTGAACATACAAGCCTTTTTCTGGAATCTTAAGCATGAAAAATTTTACAAGGTACGTTCAGACCACAGACTCAGTTATTCAGGCATTCAAACTATTCCTCTGTACATCTAGCAACCGATATAAATTAACTATAGGTACAAAATGGCAAAGCATGGTAGAATCCAGCCGGCCAAAGTGGTGGGTGTTACTCCTGGTCCTGCTGTGTTTTGTCATTGTTAGAATCAATATTGGCTGTTCATGGAGATCATCATGAGACTTACCTCGAGTCCCTGAATGTGATGTAAGGTCTAACTAGAGGGAGGTAATCTGAGAAATTGTTCACATCTAGATTTGGAACCAGAGCACAGTGTGCTCAGTCAGACGTAGAATGAGGCAAGGAGTCCATAAAGCAGGTTTTAGTCAAGGAGATAGGAATCAGAACGGTATTGTCATTCACAGACGGTTAATTGGCTGCTATAGAACAGAGATCAGCAAATAACAGGTAACTCTGTCACACCTGTTTTTATAAATAAAGTTTTATTGGAACACAGCCTTGCCCAATCACTCACGTTTGGTCAGTGACTGCTTTCACACTCCGATAGCGAAGTTGAATAGTTCCAGCAAGGATCATATGGCTCTCAAAGCTGAAAATGTTTACTGTCTGGCCCCTTACAGAAAAAGTTTGCTGACCTGCTGCTATATAAAAGACCCTGCTGGGATACCTAACTAGTCTTCAGGAAGGACAAATAGGAAAATTCGTCATTTACATCCACAAAAATTATTACCTTTAATTCATGTGTTATTTTACAATTGTCAAAGTGCTTTCGTATTCATTATCTTACTTGATCGTTGCAACAACCCTGTGATAGAAACAGAACAGATACTAGGACACCTTTTTCAAGGTGATTTGGCTGTGAGAGGTGAAGTGACTTCTCTGTGGCGACATAGCAGATGGGGGTGTTTCTATAGGCAGGGTGAGCTCCGAAGGCAGACCCATCTTACCAAGTTGTTTTGCTTGACGTGTGGCCAGAGAACAAGGGCAGGAGGCAGGGACAGGAAAGGGCAAGACGCCTGGGAGGTGCTGGTACTCAAGCACCTGTTCTCCTCGGGAGAGCGCGGCCGCCCCCTCAAGTTCCTTCTCCCCCAACCTTCTCCACGGGCTTGTGGGCTCCACCCCAGAAGCTCCTCACTCACACCTTCCAGGCGGCCGCTCTCCCACCTGCTCCCCAGTGCAGGATCTGTGCTTCCAGCCTGGAACTGCTTGACCCCCACGATTCCAGACTCGGGCGCACGTTCTCTGCAGGAACCTCTTGCAGCTGCGGGCTTGCGGTGCATTCAGGGGGTTGGCACGACATCTAAGAGGACAGAGGCACTTTTCCCAGGTCACCGCTGTGACTAACAAGCACTGAATGTTCACACTCACTGTGCAGTGTGAATTACAGTCAGACTTTTTTGATGTCTAGAGCTGAGGGCAGACTCTCAGGCCAGACTGCATTCAAATCTCAGCTTCGGTACCTTCACTCTGTGAGATTTGAGGTGAGTTCCTAGGACTCTGAGTGCCATAGTTTACTCATCTGTACAATGGGGATGAGAGCACACACCAAATCGGCCATAAACACGGTGGTCCAGAGACCAGGGATGTTCATGTTTGTCCGACGAAAGCGTTGCTCAGGAAACCCTAACATCTGTCATCAGTTTTCTTCATGTTCTTCCTCTTAGGGTGACTGTGAGGGAGAAATAACTTAGAACAGTGTTGTGTATATAAAAAATGCACAATAAGTATTAACAATCACTATTAACGATCATTACTCTCTCAAAGAGAGCCAGGGTCCTGTAGCAGCCTGTCATGTTTTCATCTTGGGAGGCATCTCTGTTGTCTTGGGGGACCTGTTGCCGTTAGCCTCTGAACTGGACATGCATTGTCATCTACAATTTCTCACCTGCCCAAGGGACATCCTGCAGGTTGGGATAACTCAGTCCCTGTCTGCAACTCCAACAACTCCAAGGTGCACTGGGAAGACACTAATCATTCCAACTTCTGAGGCAGTGTGGCTGCCTGGGAAGGTGGCCAGGGCCAATGCAAGTCTCCAGATCAAGGGGAAAACCCCAGTTAGACAGGACACAGAACTCGCATCACGCGAGACTTCTCTTACGGATCGTGAAGCAATGAGGGAGCGCATTCCCTTATGGATGATCTCAATTTCCATGTCAAAACAAAAGGAAGTTTGTTCAAAACCTATAGGAGGGGTTTGGGTGGTTACAAAATCAGAATTCAGGAGCTATAGCACAGGGTCAGAGCCAGGAGGAAGAGAGTTCCTGGGAAGAGCTGGGCGGTTTACCCAAGCCCCGTTCTCCAAACATCATAATGTTGTCTCTTTCGTGAGGAATTATGTCAGCAGAATGTGGATTTTTAGGGGAGTGGGCGGAGCTAGAGGCGTCCAGATGTGAAGCTAAATAAAGATATATGTGGGGAGGGGGTCTGGGAAGAGCAAAAGTACAATGAACACTAGTGAGGAACTTTTAGTGATAATACTAAAAATGGGTCAGTAAGATGTTCTAATACTGAAAGAGTGGCTAGTTTAAAATAGGGAATGTTAGAGAAGGAAGAAAATGTCTTTCTGAAGAGGATTATCCGTCAATTCCAGAGGTGCTGACAGTGAGATTGTGAGACTCAGGGAGAAAATCTAGAGTGCCTGGGGGGCCAAGGTCATCATCAGTACATGTAAGAAGTTTGTTACAAAGAGTCTTAAGTAGAAAACTAACATCAAGGTCCAGAGTGTTGACCAATGCTGTGATTAGGTCATTGTGGAAAACAAGTGGGAATAAAGCCCAAGAATTCAAAGTAAGCCTGAGTCCAGAAACTCAGCTAGGGAATGATCTTAGTCTGGAAGTGTTGTTAGGATCTGGAGTAGATGGACAAGTTGCCTGTTGATCACAGGAGAGGTATTGTCTGAAATTGTCTACTGTAGATTAAAGGAGCTTTCTTGGAACAAGCTGATAGATGTGTACTCTTTCCCAGAGAAAGGGAGGGTTTATTCTGTATGGGCTGGTCTCTACCCTGAGCTCACTCACAATTCAAACAAGAATCCTTGTGATCCAATGGCAGCTTCCTAACTTTGGAATCAAACAATGATAAAGTAACACAGACCACAAATTTTCCTCTTTCCCTTTTCCCTTTTGTGCTGGGAATCTCGGAGCCAAATTTGCTATCTGACTGAAGTGTGGAAATATATTTCCATGTTCTGACTTCTCTTCCAGCCTCTATTATTATTTATTTCTTATTTTAACTTCACATTAAGTTCCGTCTAGTAGTGTATGTATTTTGTAAGTCAACTAAGATCCTTTTCTGAAATGAGGCAAAGAGAGAAAAACATTAGTAAAACCTCTGCTCTTAATTTCCATCTTCCATTTCTGTCAGGGTTTTGTTGGGCTGGTTTGGGGTTGCAATGGGCCAGCAAACGCTTCCGTGTCAGCTTTCACTTATTTTCTTGGTTTAAAGTAAACATATACCACCATTGTTAACCAGACTTTATGATGGCCTGAGGGTTTGATGTACACGAAGTGACAAAGCATCCCAGGATACTTCCAGTGAGTAGAGAGGAAAGATATTGAACCATGTGGTATTCTTCAATGTGCTTTAAAATATTGATCTTGTGGATGAACTAATGTTGCTTTTTTTAAATAAATTTATTTATTTTTGGCTGCGTTGGGTCTTCGTTGCTGCGTGCGAGCTTTCTCTAGTTGCGGTGAGCAGGGGCTACTCTTCGTTGCGGTGCGCGGGCTTCTCATTGCAGTGGCTTTTCTTGTTGCAGAGCACGGGCTCTAGGCACGTGGGCTTCAGTAGTTGTGGCACATGGGCTTAGTTGCTCCGCGGCATGTGTGATCTTCACAGACCAGGGCTTGAACCCGTGTCCCCAGCATTAGCAGGTGGATTCTTAACCACTGTGCCACCAGGGAGGCCCCCAATGCTATTTAAATGGATGCATTTTTCCTGCAGACATGTAAAGTCTATTGTCTGAGTGACAAGGTAAGACAAGTATTACAGCTGAAACCAAGTATATTTACTGAAACTCTGATTACTTGACAAGTGAAATAGGTTTGGTGTTCTCAGACAGTTTCCCTGGAACCCCCATAAGGGGCCCACCAGGTAACCTGCTCATGACAGGTGGTCTCTAAAACTGGAAGGAGCAAACAGCCCTGCAGGTGGCCCTCCCCCCTTAGGTGCAGCAGCACCTGTAGGGCAGCCAAGAAAAGCCTGGTCTGGGCACAGGGAAGGGAGATGCCCTGGCACGGCTCCAAAGCCTGCGGAGCATCAGAGTCACTTGAGAATCACTTTTTAAAATTTTTTGGAACCCCTCCTGGGTGTTCTCCACCATTTGAATCCACTGGGCCTGAGATGGAGGGAGCCTCAGGGATGTACTTGTGTATATATATATATATATATATGTATATGTGAGTGTGTGTGAGTGTGTATGAGTGTGTGTGTGTGTGTGTATATATACATATATATATACACACACACATACATATATATTTTTTCTCAGGGGTCTCCAGAGAAACAGAACCAATAGAAAAAGATAGATAGATAAAAAATATATACATAAATAAGATGTTTGTTATATATATACACATATACATACATATATATGTGTGTGTATATTTAACAGGATAGATATAAATATATATATAAATAGGATGTATGTTTTATATATATATATACACACACACATACATAAATATGTGTGTGTATATGTTTAACAGGATAGTTAGATACATATAAATAGGATGTATGTTATGTATATACAGATATACATACATATATATGTGTGTGCATATATGTTTAACCAGATGGATAGATAGATCTAAATATATATATAAATAGGATGTATATTTTTTATATATATACACACACATATACGTATGTTTGTGTGTATGTGTAATATGTTTAAAGGATAGATAGATAGATGGGTCCTATTGGTTCTGTTTCTCAGGAGAACATGACTAATGCAGTCCCCTCCTGTACAAGCAGCCTGCTCCGTAGTCGACCTTGTGTTTTCCCTCTGCTTCATAAAATGTGTCTAATTATACTGGGCTCTCCCAGAGAATGAAAGTGCACTGCAATGAGCCGTAATTCCATTCCTCAGAAATGCTTGTATCCCCGTTACACAGGTAAACCACCTGCTTCCAATGGCGTTAGGATGACATTACGCTTCTTTCCTCATCCCTATCCTTCCAGCCGGCTGCCCAGGCTACAGTCACTGCCATGTGCCGTAGGTCTTCAGCAGCCATGTGCTTTGCACACCTCGGGGTCCAAGATATGTCGTTGTTGGTCATGGTTCTGAGGCATGATTTAAAATGTGAGCCTGGCCTTGAGAGCGGACACTTGGCTGGTGAGTGAACTTTTCTGACTGCCAGATGCTACGTCTCAACTCCGACGTTCCCCGCTCGACTGTCTGTGATGTGGTTAGAGTCAGTTTCTTTATGAAATCTGTTCTTGAAAAAAAAGCTGACTGCTAGTGCTGATGAAGAAAATGAAGAAACCCACAGAGGCCTAAGAAAGCAGTGGTTCTCAGGCAGAAGTAGAAAATAATGTGGATAAAGTAGAGCATGGAACTATCCTATTTGGACAGAATTACAAAGAGTAAAGGGGTCACTTAAGTTTGTAGTTATACTTTCTGGTATTTAAAGAGATGGATTTTGTGATAGCACAGTATTTGCAAATGTAGTGAGTAGTTCATTTTGTTGGCAGGACGCATTTCTCATGTTATCAGGGGTCTTCTCTCACATTGCTTTCTCCCAGATCTACGGGTTGGAAATCAGGAATGTAATCTTACAGTGGTCTCTCTGGTCTGGGTCAAGGATTTGATTTTGTAGCTCTCACATTTTATAAGGCTGTACTAGACCTGTTGGGAATCATTAAAACTGTAAACTTTTAGAAGGACACAACAAGGAAATTCACATTTATTGGGTGCTATCATGTGCCAGACAGACAAGGTGCAGATTTGTCACTTTG
Organism: Lagenorhynchus albirostris; assembly: GCF_949774975.1. Taxonomy (NCBI): domain Eukaryota; kingdom Metazoa; phylum Chordata; class Mammalia; order Artiodactyla; family Delphinidae; genus Lagenorhynchus; species Lagenorhynchus albirostris. The sequence goes on from NC_083095.1 coordinate 180,928,770, forward strand.
GTTAAATTACTATCACGCAATTTTATTGATAAAAAAAAAAAAACTTGCCCAGGGCCAGGCCCACATTTAGAATTTAGAGGTAACTTTAGGTGCAATTGATTCCAAAATTTATACTCTTTCCAGCTCATAATTCTGCCTCTGAAAAGTGCTAAGTAGCTGAGCATTAATCAACTGTAAACGGGGAATAGCACGGTATTTACACAGGGAGTGAAGTAGTGTGATCACATATTCCCAGAATCTTTTTATAGTTCATAGAGTTTGTGTAGACTCTCCCTAAGGGAAAACAGAATAATTGAGCTTGGAAACAGCTTAACCCCAGTCATAAAAATCGCTGACATGGGAAACTAAGAGGAAAATGGTTGCCCTTAGTGGGGAAAGGGTTGTGTGCCCCTGATACAGGCTGTGTGTTCAGTTGGTGGAAGGAATGTTTTCAGCCTCAGAAAATATGACCTCTTGAACACACTTTGTTTTTATATCACTACTATTGGTCTTTCAGAAAACATGGTAATTACAAGTATTCATTTGTTCATTAGAATGAAGTCTAAACTCTTTAAAAGGTGAAATCATTTATATCTTTTCCTCAGACGCCCCCCCACCTCGCACATACACACACACATGCACACACACGCACACCACACCACACCACATCTCACTGACACACAGCTCCCCTTATCATGAATTAGTAGGTATCCCATGGCAGCCAAACAGGTATGGAAATTACATTCTTCTGTTTTCTCTCTATTCCACGGTTCTACACGAGTTCTGTAAACAGCAGAAGTAATTTGTAGGTGGGCATTCATTATATGGTCAGCCCTTGGAATATAATATAGAAATGTGCTAAAGTAAGGAAATATTTGCTTAAACTAATGCCTGGAAACTGAATGTGGTATGCACTTCATCGTAATATAAACTGCATATCTATGGGGATATACGTATGCGTATAGCTGATTAACTTTGTTATAAAGCAGAAACTAACACACCATTGTAAAGCAATTATACTCCAATAAAGATGTTAAAAAAAAAGAAAAAAACCCTGCACATCTGGCTTATTTTCATATATTGTACCTGAGTGGGTGGGGTGATATTTACATTCTTTTTCCACTTTTGAGCTGTCTGGTGTCATCCAGTCTGTGCATTCTAGGAAGTTTTGTGTGTGTGTGTGTGTGTGTATGTGTGTGTGTGTGTGTGTGTGTGTCTATTTTACATTCCCTCTTCCAGCATCTGCCGTTCACTCTGAGTTGGAGCATGTACCATTGCAAAACTGTCACCGGCATCTTCGAAACACACATGTACATTCCACAGGTCAAGTAACTGGGCTATGTGACTGCATGATGGCTTTTTGTTTAAAAGAAATCCAAGTGGCAAGCCCAGCACTTTCTATCCAGCAGCACTTTATACTGTTAACTGTGGCAACTGAAAAGTGAAGCTCAAAGGATTTTTTAGAAGCTGCTGCCCCAGCAGGTAGCATTCTGGGGTTGGTTCTTTTTATTGTTGTTTGTTTTTTTTTTTCTTCTGCTGTTTAAAATGTCCAAACCCTCTCGCTTGGCTAGACCTTTCTTTGCTAATGCAGCTTCTAAGCTGCCAACATCTAGAAGGGATGATTTAAACAGCAAACAGAAAAAAAACAGCTTAGGGGAGAAGATTTTGAAAACTGGAAGAGAAGGAAATTTGGTCAAACAGCAGCAGGTGCAAACGGCAGCCACTCCTGCCCAGCGGAAGACTTCGCCACACAAAGGTAATGTTTTAAATCAGCTGCTTTTGTCAGTTTAGGCTTAGAAACTTCTCTCTTAATAATACTGCCACGTAACTTGAATAAGACTCTTTATGGTTTCAAAAACTTATCCGTGTGAGCGTGACATTTTCTAAAATCCTAGAGTGCCTTGCTAAAATAACCAATAATTAGGAAGATGGAGGTATTAGAACTTTCTTTCGTGAATTAAGGAATGATGAAAGAAAAACTGATTGCTTTCCCTTCTCTTCGAGAATGAGAGATGTTACTCTTGGTTGTGTTTCACAGTCTTTCTTAATCCGGTTATATACACATATTAAGTTATTAATCCAGTTAATAACACATACTAAGTTTCTTTTTTTATTGCTTATCTATATGAAAAGAAACAAAAAAAGAAATAATATGTTCTAAAAACACATCATTAACTAGCAAAAGAATTTTTGCATGCTTAGTTTTTTGCAGTCTCTTTGAAAAATGAATTTGTGTCTGAAATGATAATCTAACGATGTGGTTCCTGGCCAAGCATGACAAAAATCTCTGCTAACGTTGTTACCTGAAGCATTTAAATGAGTCTTCTCAGGTGATTATTAGAATGTTTCACTGAACAAGAATACTGTTGAGTTTTTGACATGGAATTGAGAAATGGAACAACCAAATAAAGCCATCTATTGTTTTTGTGTATATAATCACAGAGGGCAATGAAATCATAGCTTAAAATATCATCATAATTTCCTTCATTATACCAAGACCCACATATTCAATCACTAAACATTTATAATAGTTATTTTAATACATTTTGAACTCTCTATCAAAAATGTAATATTTTTAGCCCTGTGATTTTGTACTAAAATAAAAAATTGTTTTAATATACTCATTCTTATAAATAGAAGTTTTTATTTTGTAGAAAAAAATAAGTTCATTGTATAATTTTAGTCCTGACCTCTTCTCTATTAAAAACTGTTACCAATGAATATGCAGTTATACCTTTTTGTGCCAGGTGCTATTTTAAGGATGCAAATTTCTGTCTGGAAATTTAAAATTTTTCCCTTAATGTGGCTTATTATTGATTTATCCCTTGTGATCAATGAAGTGTTTGTACAAAAACTATTTCATTAACCAAACTGCTTTATAAAAGACACATACAGTGAGCACTGAAGGACTTTAAAATGCTTAATAGGCTGAGTTTCAGCTGCCTAAAAGGAAAGTTCTCTTTGATGTTATAATAGTCTAAAAAATTCTTCTAAAATGGAATGTCAATCACCTCAATCTGAAGAGTGTCCAAACATTTATATGGTGTGTATGTGTGTGTGTGTGTGTGTGTGTGTGTGTGTGTGTGTGTGTGTGTCTGTGTCGGGTGTACTGGGGAGGGAGTTTTTAAACAAACAATCTAAGGCTAAATGCTTATCCTGAAGATTACTCAAAATACTGACCTTCTTTCAGCAACCTATGGGGTTTGAATGGACTTAGTGCGTGAAAATAGTTTTTCTTTAATAACAAATTTGGTTTGGGGGTTAGTTAAAAGTTATTTGAAACCAAGAATGATTATCAAGGTACAAGGTCCCTATAGATAATGCACGTTTTTGTAAAAAATAAACTGGGGGCAGATTAAAATATGGTGGTATTTCCTTTGCGTCTCCCTGAGAGGAGGATCCAGGCTGTCCAAAAGGAAAACTTCAAGAATTTTGAAATTGGCAGCAGGACTGGATTATTTGGAACGACAATACTCATCAGAATGTATATTTGTTTTTCTTTTTAATCAGAATCCTTTTTTCATGGCCACACGTCATATCATACAGAACCAATAGGAACCTTTAATTGCTGGAGAACAGGGCTAAGGCTCTCTTTATAGGATAGTCATGTTGTATTAGGCTTTTACTTAAAGTGGTTATTATAAGATCAAGAAATCCAAATAATAGTCATGCTATCTTAGATTGCGTTGAGTTGGTATATGCGTTCCTACCCATGGCAATAGGATCTTAGTGTTCGTTCTTTAGAATGTTTATTTCATGTGATCCACAAGGTTTAGTTTAGTCTCTTTATGTAAGTTCTTGTGGACCCGACTTCCTTTTTTCCCTTGTGTAATTTGTTTGGTAATGTATGTGTATTCTGGTACCTTTTTAACTTAAAAAAAAAAAAGTTAGCCTCTCATTTAGTTTATTCCTTAAATTAGTGCAGTGAGCTTTCCCTTTGCTTCTTTTCTATGCCCCCCTCTCTACCTCTTAAATTTTATCTTCTGTACTTTTGTTTTCTTATTAAAAAGGTTGATAACAGTTATTTTTTTGTTATCATAATTCATGGTTTATCTATAGGCTAATTCTAAAAGTTGAAAATCAATAAAGTATGTAAGTAATAAGAGTTCATAAATATTTTCATTGCTAAGCCAGAAAGTGTGCTGTCATCATTTTCTCTTACAGCCTTAAAACTCTTTTTATTCTTCTCTCCTCAGCATTTCCAATTCTCCCAAGGACAAATGGATCTGATCCTGTTTATAAAAACTCATTTTCAGATACTTCTCTCTGTATCCCTCAGTCCTTCAAGACTTTTCTCCATAACCTTTCAGGATCAAGAAGTGTTGATGAGAAGTCCCATGTCGTTCACACATTCCTTTGTAGGTGATTTTTTTCTCTCTGTCTTGAAGCTTTGAGGATATCCTCTTTATCCTTGATGTTCTGAAACTTCTCTGAAGTATTTAAAAGTGTGGGGTTCTTCCCGTTCACTTTTACTGGATATTTGATGAGCCCTTTCAATTTAAAGAGTAGTAGTCTTCAGTTCTGGGAATTCTTTTTTATTATTACTTTGATAATGTCTTCCTCTGTATTTGCTCTAATTTTCTCTTCATGGATCTCCTATGAGTTGGCTGTTAACTCTACTGTATCAATTTTCTCATACTTATCTTTCCCTTATATTTTTTATCTCTGTCTTTTTATGTTTCTAGATTGTTTTCGACCTTACCTTTCAACTCTTCTAAGTTTGATCATCATCGTATTTTTAATTTCTAAGAAGCTTTTCTTCGATTATTTTGAGACCTAAATACATGGGGGTTATTTTCTGTATATAAGCAGTAGATCTGTGTGCTTTATTTACCTGATGTAGTTATCTTTGTCTGTTCCAGCTTGAAGGTACAGTTCATCCAAGTTTAATGATGTGAGTAACCACATCACTGTGATGTTGGTGTGCTTTTCATTCTGAGCCAATAGTCCATATTGGCCCCTAGAATAGAAAAGCTTGGCAATCAACAAACTTTATAGGACAACAGCATTAATATCTAATTTTCACCATGAAGAACTTTCTTCATGATGAAAACTGTCCACATGGAAGATGACTGTTGAAGTGTATATTGAGATGTACCAACAATTTTATTCAGAATCAGGGTACGAGTCAACATCTGAGAATGTGACATTTCTTCCCAAGTTTTCTGTACTCCCCTGAATTCTGTTTAGGTATATTCCCTCAAATTGTCTTGTCCTGATTTTATTCATTTATGTAGCCTCTTAACTCTTCTAAATAAAGGAAAGCATTTTTTTCAGAAGTGGCAGGAGCACTGACCACTATCTTGGTTTGAAAAAATATCTTCTGTCTCCTGTACATGTGTAATGATGATGATGATAGACTTCAACCTTTATTGAGGTCATCCTATGTGGCCAGCACAGTTCTAAGCACATTATCAATATATTATCTCAGATAATCTTTAAAACAATCCTCTGACATCCCTAGTTTGTAGATGATAAAACTGAGCCAAAGAGTTTCAGTTATTTTCCCAAGATCGTAAGGTAGACAGAAAAAGGTAGAACCAGAGTTCTGCTTCTAGCGCTTTTGACTCATGCACCTACACACTTTGCCACTCTGCTAAAGCACCTTTTTAGACAGAAAAACAATTCTTTCATCAAAGAAGTTATTAAAAATTAATCAAAACCTTGAGATTGGATGGACTGGTCCCTGAAAATAACTGTCTGGTGACACTTTGTAGTTCAGAATATGCTCTTCTGTTTTCAGCCTTTTGATTTGTTGCCCAGGGTTGCTGTTTCTCAGATAAAACGAAGAAATGAAGAGGGAAGAGAACAAATTTCAGAGTTAATAAATATATTACAATACTGTAAATGTTTTTTGAATATTGAGGCATGAAAGGTTGCATTGAATATAGGACCTTGCAATCCCAACATGTACACTCTTGCCTACAGACTTGAGAACGTATGGGTGCGCGCGCACACACACAGAAACACAAATACTCTGCGTACAATTCTAGGAAGGCTCTTCCATCTCATGTGACCTGGTGGTCCAAGTACAAGCCTGTAGGACACAAATCACTCAAGTCTAATTCTTTTCTAACACAGGCTACCTACGTGGCCTTGAGCAAGGCAATTATCTCTCCTGACTGAGTTTCGTCAACCATTAAAGAATAATCATATGTGGTTTATGGGGTGAAGTCGTGGTGAGGATTAATGACTTAGTTAATGTGTGTCCAGAGCTTTCAAGAGCACATGTGCTGCGTGAATACTCTAAGTCAAGCACAGTGGGGTCTCTGTTTACCTTCAGTTGCTGTGGAACTGTATTTTTTCACAGATATCACACATGTACTCCCACCAGGAAATCTCCATGATCAACCCCTGATTGCATGCCTTACGCTCTTCTGTTTGCACATGGGGTAACCCCACGTGCATCTTATTTGCCAAAGCACATATCGACTGAGACTGTCTCTGGATACCTGGTGTCCAGTATTGTCCACCTCTGTAAGTCAAAAAGATTAATAACCAGAGCACAAGTGTGTTTTCTCTCTAGTAGGGTTCAAATTCATTCTCGATACTGCTGATGACTACAGTGACATTAAGCCCTTGTACATTAGACTTTCACACAGGGAAGTAACGTGGAAGGTAATCATGTCTATAGGTAGGCAGTGTTGCTAAAAGGTGTCCTCAATGGACTGCTTTTACATGTAACAAGCTGATAATACGAGTGAACAGTCATCAACCACTGGTAGGGCCTGCACTTTGTCTAGTACTTTCCAAAAGCAGCAGTGGTTTTGTACTGATCGTGTATGTCCTTTATCTGGTTGCCTTTGTGACCAGCACCTCTCACTTTAGAGGAGAGCTGAGGTCAAGTACACAGTAATTCTTCAACAAGGCAGTGGTAACATGCTCACACAGTTACGGAAATCATACTTTTGGCTCTTTATTGATACCATTCAGTCCAGAGTCATGCATTACACATCTGTATAGCTCAGTAAGTCTCTCTCCAACCTATTATTGAAACTCCCGTGGCCTACCTTGGACAGTTGTTTTACAAATAAAATCTAAACATACTTAATGCTGCTTACCAGTATTTAATGGCATTTTTTTCTTCAACTAGACGCAGTATGCACTATGACTGTGCGACTATTGAAAATGAACAGTTTCTTCCCGAGTTCGCCTTACTTTCCTTGATTGATCTTATCTATATTTATCTTCTTCTACCTAGTAAGAGGAGAAGAAATATAACATGTATTCCCATATTTCGTTTGCTTACTTGATGCTGTTAAAATGTAATATGTCAGAAAAGGAGTATGAGACCACCTCTTAAAATTAATCTGGGGTTTTCTTTGAGTACATCTGTGTGTTATTAGTTACTTTGACATAGTCAGTTTATTCTAGAGGGGTCAGTAACTCACAAGTCTGATCAAAAATGAAATGCCGGGCTTCCCTGGTGGCTCAGTGGTTAAGAATCTGCTTGCTAATGCAGGGGACACGGGTTCGAGCCCTGGTCTGGGAAGATCCCACATGCCGCGGAGCAACTACGCCCGTGAGCCACAACTGCTGAGCCTGCGCATCTGGAGTCTGTGCTCCGCAACAAGAGAGGCCGCGATAGTGAGAGGCCCGCGCACCACGATGAAGAGTGGCCCCTGTTTGCCACAACTAGAGAAAGCCCTCGCACAGAAACAAAGACCCAACACAGCAAAAATAAATAAATTAATTAATAAACTCCTACCCCCAACATCAAAAAAAAAAAAAAAATGAAATGCCCCTGTACCAAAGAAGCATAGGCTACTGAGGAAAAAAAGAATTAACCGTCTCAGAACTTTAGAGTGGGATAAAAACGTTAAAATCATCTAATTTCTCTCTCTCTTTTGGTACATATGGAAAAAGCCTAGAGTTACTTCTTTTGATCAAGACTGAAGGTGCACTCTTTGAGCCAGTGTCTTCCAACTCAGTGCTTTTTTCCTTTTCCTTTAGCCTACATGGAAAAGGCAAAAACTACTAGAACATCATGAAGCTTCCCTTCAAATGTTTGCTTCCTTGACATGGACTCCTTTTGACCTCTGATATGTAACATCTCTTGTGCTATGCAACCTACACTCCTAGTTCTCTGTTACTTGCTTCTTCCAAGTTTAAGATTACTGGGCAACGAATGGCCAATGGTTGTGCTAATTCTTTGTTGGATATTATATACGTAATTAAATTATAATCAGAGCTCATTTAATACTGAAAAGTTGTGAGCACTGTCTCTTATTATGTTTATGTTTGGTTGCTTATCTCTCATGAACCTGATAAAGAAATATATTCCTTAGCTTGATAAAGTTAGAAAATCATCAAATGATTTTCTGTCTCTCCTTTAGCTAGAGTTGAAACCTAAAGTAACAAACTATTTTTACAAATCTGTTTCTAAAATCTGTATTATTCAGTACCTTCCAAAATTTAGATCTGTGTCCCAGTGAAGTTTTCCTTCTATAAAAAGCTTAAGAGATTGTATACAATCACAAATGAGAAATTTATCAACCTCAATAGAATATTTTACTACCTGGGCTACTTTTTCACTTTCATTCCCTACACTCAGATTTTTACTTTGTTGTGTATATTGCTTCTAACTTTGAGTTGTCAGGTCTAATGAGCCAGATTCTCTTCAAAATCCTTCTATTCCATTGGGTTTATTTAAGCAATCAGAATTTGGCCATTTGAAAAAAAAATCAGAATTAATATAGATGAAAGGGTTTGTGGTTACCTTGGGGATATAGTTATAAAAATTCTTCCAAGCTAATAAATCATCTCTGTGTATCATTATATGCCACATATGTTCTTAAGAATAGTTTCATTGATCGTGGCCATTTAGGAGCAAACTACCATGAATCTCTACTTGTCTGTCTGCCTACAAGGCACTTATCTCTTCTATAATCACATAATACCAAACATCTTAGCTCATGTCCAGGTATGGGTAGGATGACTGTCTGGGAATTTGAAAACCTACACAGAAGAAAGGCCTTCTTGGTGATGCTGCTATACCTGGTTAACTATTATGGCTTCTTGAGTTAATCATCTCTAGGGTCTTAAATTAAGTCAAAAACTCTGCCTCTGTGTTTTTTTCCCACCTTTTTGCAACAGGAAAAAAATCTCAAATGGGTTCAGGTTCATTTTATTTTCCATGTTTCCAAAGTGTACATTTACATTGCCAAAATAAACTAGAGAAAACCACAAACAAGTAAAGAATCCTTTCTTATAGAAGAAATTTCAGTTGAATGTTATCTGTCAAGAATAGAATTTTTGTTATATTTTGTACTTCTTGATAGTTCATCTTTACAAATACACAAGTTAGACTTTAAAGGAAATTAATTTTTTAAACATAAGTATTTATTCAGACCGTGAAATATTATCCTTGTATTTGACATGCTTATCATATTATGCTTATATCTACATATGCTTATCATATGCATTACGAATATGTATAATATGCTGGTATATGTATTCATTACTTTGAAATTAATAAACTTAGGAAGTTCCAGTTGAATATGTGTTAGATAGATAGACTTTTTTGAGCCAGTATTTTAATACTTGGTAATTAGGTTGTTTTCTGATAATATAATTGCTACAATCCCCTACTCACCTAAAAAAATAACTCACTGACTATCTACTCTATGTCCGACATTGTGCTAAATACTAGAAAATTTAAAAACAAACAAAACAAAACCTAAAACATGGTTATTGACTTTGAGGAAGATCATATTGAGATATCCAGGTTATCTGATCTAAATAGAATTATCTGAATAGGTTTATATACAACATTGAAATGAGTGCATGGAAAAAGCAGAGAAGGCTACTTCCCCCAGGTAATAGGAGTTTACCAGGTAGGGAAGAAAGGATTATAAAAGACCACATTGCATTTATAAAATGGCAAAGTAGACCAGTGTTGACAGAGTAAAACAGAACTGGGGGAAAAAGAGATGGAGGGAGGGAGAGGGCTATTTGGAATGATTTCAGAAGAGAAAAAGATGTTCATATTTCCATTCCTTCAGTAAACAATTATTGGGCCCCTACTATTTGTCAGGTGTTCTTCTACGCTCTAACCAACTCAAAGGCCATGACAGATGAAGGCTGTGGTTCCACAGGGCTTACTTTATAAAGTGGGTTCTGTGATAAACAGTAAACAAGGCAAAGTCACAGAGTAATGGCAAGCAAGGCAAGGAACTGAGAAAGTCAGAAGTTCTGTTTGTGATATGAATGTGGACCGGCTAGTCAGTATTCAAGAGACAATGCCAGAAAGGAAATTAGAAACGTGGATCTAGAGATCAAAACAGGGCAGGGGCTGCTGATACAGAAAAGTGGATCACCGATATATAAATATTATTTAAAGCCATGGGACTGGATGAAATCACCTATGGAGAATGTAGAAAAGAGACTGTAGCCCATGTCTGAGAACAGAAGGTGGCCCAGGACTCCAGAGCACCCCAACATTCAAGGGTCAACACAGGGACAGGGGTAGGACCAAAATCTTAAGGCTTGTGTACACCAACTTGAGAACGTTCTTTTAAAACTCCAGGCCAGAGTATTCTAAACAATCTCTCTCAACAAAACAAATATATTCATGCCCCCATCTGTGGATACAAACAAATACCCCAAGTAGGAATTTTCTTTGAAATGTTTTATATTTAAAATTATGCAAGCCTGAACTCTAGACCATGATATATTTTTTTGAAGATTTTTTTTTTTGATGTGGACCATTTTTAAAGTCTTTATTGAATTTGTTACAGTATTGCTTCTGTTTTATGTTTTGGTTTTTTGGCCACGAGGCATGTGGGATTTTAGCTCCCCGACCAGGGATCGAACCTGCAACCCCTGCATTGGAAGGCAAAGTCGTAACAACTGGACCACCAGGGAATTCCCCCATGTTATATTTGATATAACATCACATTTAACTGAATTACTATCAGAATTAAAATGTTTTCGACTGTGTTTAACTTATAGCTTTAGGTATCCACAAAAGCCTATTACATTATCATAGGGGTGCCCCTGTTACACTTTAAGAAGAAAGATTCAGCAATGGGGAGCCATTAAGAGACTTTCAACATCATTTCATTCTTATTTACAATTTCATATTTATATCACAGAATTATTTTATATGGCTTATTACTATTTGGCTGGCTATTCTTCACATACCCCTGAGAGTAGTGTTTTCTGTTTTTTGATTATGAACTTCTTTCTCAGAAGGTGAGGGTTCATTTGCTACTTCAATTTCTAGCACAGCATAATGTGAATTTTTTTATGGTGAAACGTCTATTTTCATTCTTCGAGATCTGTGAAGACGCATCTTGAATATTTAAAGATAATACACTAGGAAAACTTCAAATCTGTTCTATTTGCACCCTATCTATTAATTTCACAAAGATTTTTAAATAGCTGTAACTAGAAGAATCAACAAAAAATAATAATGGAAATAGTACATAACAGATGTTCAGAGAATGCCCTCCCAGGAGAACAAAGCTAAAAACACTGGATTTTTAAAAAATACCATATATATCTTTTGTAATGCCTGGTTAATCTGACAGGAAAACAAATGAGTTTCTCAGAGGCCAAAAAACAAAAAACAAGAAAGCTTCAATGCAAAGGAATAACTGAAAGCCAGACCCATCATTAGCTGTAACGGTGTCTGTCCATCCCTTGTGGCCCAGGAGATTTTAATAGACACCTCCAATGGAGAAGAAGGTGTCTTGGAAAGAAGATGCTCTATATCCAGGTATCTAAGAATTCCCACAGGTAAAAGTCCAAAAACATGAGCCCCCAATAAAAATTCACAAAATATGTAGAGGAACAAGTGACCATAAATAAGAGTCAGAAAGGGAAAAGAATTGCAGAATTTCAAAATCTACATAAATTGCCAATATTAGAATTATCAGATATAGACTATGAAGTAAGTGTATTATATATATTGAAAGAATAGATTCTAACAATATTGACCTGTAACATTTGAACAATAGATTTTCTAGGAATGAAAAATATAATAACTAAAGAAAAAACTCAGTGGACTTGTTAAATGGTTCACTAGCTTGATAGACTTTTAAAATTCCTAATAATACAGCACTGAGAGACAAAATGATGGAAAATATGAAATAAGGGTTAAAAACACAAACAATAGAGTGAGGAGGTCCAACGTAAGTCTAATTGGATGTCCAGAAGAAGACCATATGGAGACTAAGAGAGATGCATTACTTGAAAAGAGAATGGCTGAGAATATTCCAGAGCTGATCAAAAGACATTAATATCTGAAGTCAAGAAACCCAACAGTTCTTAAGAAAGGTGCGTTAAGAAGAAAACACCACCACACCTAGACAGAAAAATTATGATAAATAATTATTTAATTTTTATATCTATGGAGGGTTATGATCAAACAGCAGTTGATAGATCGGTATACAGCAGTTCCTTAATTTTAATAAAATGTGTCCTCTGTAGATATGTCTATGGATAATACATTAACATGTAAGTTACTGGTTACTAGTTCTTGTTATAATTGGGCCAAATACATTTGAGAGGTGTGTGTTTTCCGGCCACATCTTGCTTTTTGACCCAAGCAGAAAGACAATAGTTAAAACTCAACGTAAAGTGTAAGAGCTACCACCTGTTTTCCCATGGGGGCAGGGGAAGGAACATCAGTGCTAATTTGTTCAAGTTTTGCTGAAAGTGTTTTCAACTCATTTCCATTTGCATACTATCAGATGAGAGAAAGGTTGTAAAAAGGGGAAACTATATAGACAACACTATGCAAATGGGCATTAGAAATTGGAATTCTAGAATGAATATAAATTGTTTTATACTCAGGGCATGTATATGCGTCACTGAAAGCATGTCTCTATGGAATTCAACAAGTAGTCATGTTCCTTGGATGACATTGTAGTCTTGTAAATATTTGTAAGGATATTGCTATAATCATCATGTCTTGAGTATTCGAGAAAGTAGATACTATATCTACTAAATAAATCACTATATGTTTTAGCATACCTATTGAAACCGATTAAAGGGAACACTACCGTCACTGAGGGAATTAGAACTTCCCTTAATGTATAATCCCCAGTTACTGAGATATTGTTTCTTTTCCAGTTATCCATCTAAACAGCTAGAAATTCTAAGAACTGTGCAGATAATTATGTAATCCTCTTCTCTATTTGTGAATCAGGAGTGCACAAAATATTGCAAGTTTTGTTTGTAAAACCTTCATTGGGGAAAAAAAAGTGGTTTGATAAGTGCTTTTATACGCACTGGTTTATTTATACATATAAAACTCTACCAAGGGACTTCCCTGGTGGCACAGTGGTTAAGAATCCGCCTGCCAGTGCAGGGGACACAGGTTCAATCCATGGCCTTTGAAGATCCCACATGCCACGGAGCAGCTAAGCCCGTGTGCCACAACTACTGAGCCTGTGCTCTAGAGCCTTCGAGCCACAGCTACTGAAGCCTGCGCGCCTAGAGCCCGCGCACCAATAGAAGCTACCACAATGAGAAGCGCGCGCCTGCGCGCCTAGAGCCCGCGCACCAAGAGAAGCTACCACAATGAGAAGCGCGCGCCGCGCAACGAAGTGTGGCCCCTGCTCTCCACAACTGGAGAAAGCCCGCGTGCAGCAACGAAGACCCAATGCAGCGTAAAATAAATAAATTTATTTAAAAAAACAAAACAACTCTACCCAGCTGAACTTCATGCACTGAACATTGGTCGTCCTAAGGCTAACTTTCCTCTTTCCACTTGTACTCAGGTAATGTCAGTGTTTCTCCAGATATGACCCTTAATTGCTTAGTGAAATCAGCAAAAATAGAGAAGAGGAGGGGGTGTTTTTAAATCTTTCTTTATAACTTAATATTTTGTTAAATAGACACCTTGCTTAATGATTTCTGATTTTGAACCACATGTTTTGGGAAGTCACGTTTCTGCTTTGTTGATCTTCTAATGCCAAAAAGTGAGTAAAAGATCAAGTATTATACATACAGCCTGGTGTGGATTTACACAAGATGAAGAGCATATCTACACCGTGCTGAATGGTTAACTAAATGCCTTCAGTTATCAGATGACCAAACGTGAACCATGACTGCTGCAATGACCCTGAAAAGGCATTATTCCCCATCATTGTCAGAATGTAGGGGGGAAATGTGGTGAGCATTGAGGAAGGAATGGGGGAGTATGGCACAGAAGGAGAGAGAGAAGTGAGATAAGGAAAATATATTTGGAAAATGACAAAAATAATAGAATATTATTTTGCTTATTATTTCATCATCTTTTAACTCAGCAGACAGAATCCTTGATTCAGAAGTACTTCCTCAGCATTCCTTTTTTTTTTTGTTTGTTTGTTTTTTTTTGCGGCACGCGGGCCTCTCACTGTCGTGGCCTCTCCCGTTGCGGAGCCCAGGCTCCGGACGCGCAGGCTCAGCAGCCATGGCTCACGGGCCCAGCCGCTCCGCGGCATGTGGGATCTTCCCGGACCGGGGCACGAACCCGTGTCCCCTGCATCGGCAGGCGGACTCTCAACCACTGTGCCACCACAGAAGCCCCTTCAGCATTACTTTTTACGAATGTTACTGAAAAGCAAAAAGGGAAAATGTCTACTCTGTTTTAATAATAAAATCCAATTCCAGAGGAGAGATATCTTAGAAGCACTAATTTAGTACAGACATCCTAAGTGGAAGATTGGTCAATTCATCAGGAAAGAAGAAATAAACATTGTTCTTTCCTAAATGTATAAGGTAAACATAAATCATGATAACACGATCATTTGTGTGCTGCTATTGAGATGTTTAATCTGAGGTTCTCAGTAACATGTTACCTTTGTAAGATTCATTGAGGGGCAGTGTGTGCTTCCTGACAAATGTGGTCAAATAGCTTCAAGGATCATTAGGTCATTCAAAGGTCAAATGACAAGTGTCATTATTAAGTAGCCACCACCACAGAAGCCTTAGCTGTGCTTCAAACACTGATAATTCAGCAGGACCTGGAAGACTGTTGAGAAGGGGGTGAGTGACATCAAATTTATGATATCAAGGTAACTTTGGAAGCAGTTTGGAGGATTGGGAGTTGGAGATTAAGAACATGGACAGAACTAAAAGTAGAATTACTAGATGATCCAGCAATCCCACTCCTGGGCATATATCCAGACAAAACTATAATTCAGAAAGGTACATGCACCTCTATGTTCATAGCAGCACTATTCACAATAGCTAAGAAATGGAAACAACCTAAATGGCCATCAATAGATGAATGGGTAAAGAAGATGTGGTACATATATACAATGGAATACTACTCAGCCATAAAAAAGAACAAAATAATGCCATTTGCAGCAACATGGATGCAACTAGAGATTATCATACTAAGAGAAGTAAGTCAGAAAGAGAAAGACAAATACCATATGATATCACTTATATGTTGAATCTAAAATATGACACAAATGAACTTATCTGTGAAACGGAAACAGACTCACCGACATAGAGAACAGACTGGTGGTTGCCAAGGGGGAGGGGTCTGCGGGAAGGATGGAGTGGGAGGTTGGGATTAGCAGATGTAAACTTATATAGAGAGAATGGATAAACAACAAGGTCCTACTGTATAAAACAGAAAATTGTATTCAGTATCCTCTGATAAACCATAATGGAAAAGAATGTTAAAAAAAAAAAAGAATGTAAAAAGAAAAAGAACACAGACGGAGAGTAAGTAAACCCAACAGAGAGGGACAGGATCCGGGCCAGGTGAATCTTTTCTTTCACTCTCTTGGGGAACTTCTCCTGCCTCTAGGAATCACATTCGCTTTCAAGTGTACAGAGCAGCTCTTTCAACCTCCCTAACAGTCCCCCTTTACAATGAGGAAACTGAAGCTTAGAAAAGTTAAGTGCCTTATTGAGAGGTGTCAAAAGTTGGAGAGTTGCAACCCAAACTCAGGGTCCTCTCTCCCCTGCTCTCTCCTGTCCTAACCAATAACATACAATAAAAGCCTGTTCTCCTTATTATGCTAAGAGAATACTAGAAAAGAGGTAGAGAGACTTGAAATCTCGTGAGTTCAGAAATTTTTAAAAGGATGCTATTATACTCTCAGATATAATAAGTTGAAACTACTATTTAAAGGAGATTCAGATGTAAGGGACTATTTCGGATGTAAAGGAGGGTCAAGGGAAGAAGCATTATTTAGGGAAGAATTTGGCCCAAGGAATGGAACTGGGCCTTGGGGTTTGGAGACTGGCCACTATTACAGAGAGGAAGCCCAGATGGAGTGGTCCTCTGGGGACCCTGAGAAGTCATGCCACCTGCAGAAGGGACGTTTTCTTTTTTTTTTGGCCGTGCCATGCAGCTTGTGTGATTTTAGTTCCCCAACCAGGGATAGAACCCAGACCGCCAGGGAATTCCCTATGCAGCTTTAACATATTAGACTGGCAACTTTCTAGGATTCTCCCCAGCAAAGCCAAATCTATTTACTTTGAATGAACTACTTTTCTCTCCTGTGAGAATCTTCACATTGGACATTCACCAGCAATGCCAATGTGTGGGCAAGTTCCTGAGCTCTAACATTGGTGTTTCCTGCGACTAGCTGAGTGACCCTCTCTGAACCCCAGTTTTCTCGAGTGGGATGCAGGGCACAGTAGATCGTTGGTTTCTAAGTTTCCTTCCATGGCTTTCTTATTCCATGAGAGTGTGGTCAGTGCCATGGCACTTGGGGTCCTCTTGCCTGTGGAGCACACTGGAGGGCTTTGTTAACCCCCTTCATCCCTCCTTTGATGGACTGATTCAGGAAAGGATTTGTCGTGTCCATTATGTGCAGGGGTCGTGGGAAAAGACACCTATGAAAGAGACATGAGTAAAGGAAACAAATACTGAAAGGCAGAGAAGAGGAGATGTCCTGGGATGTGTAACTGTGAGGTTTGGAATAGAGACAGAGTGTAGGGGCAATGGGAGAGCAGCAGTCACTTACACCCCCAAGGAGGGCATATGAATTTATCGTAGGTCCATGAGGCAACTCTGAGCACCAGAGCTGGGTTTGGACACTTCCTGTCCACACCATTAAGCTTTCCTGATCTGCTGTTTATCAAATGACCACCTCTTATCATTTTCTCTCTGTATGAGGAGGGTAACCCTCTCCTTTTCCCATAGAAAATAAATGGCATCATACCATTTTCCCCTTCGTGGTATCACATTGTCATTAAAAGGAAATAAGGTAAGCCTATTGAAATACAAATAAGGTATCTGATTATTCCTATTCCTTTGAAATACTGAAACAGGCTTCCTGTAAAAGATCTGTGGTTGCTCTTGGATAAGAGACGACCCGTTCCTTGATAGAACATTTTCTTGCACCCAGACTGATCTTTTGCAAAGGGGGGTGCCGCTCCTGACGCTGTTCATAGATAACTTCTGGGACGGTGGCACAGCTCACATCTACATCCTTAGCACCCACAGACGTGGCCCCGACGTCTATAGTAATATTCGCATCCCCAATGCCAGACTATAGGTGACACTACTGAAATGAAACACTGATATAACCGATAATCTCTTCTGAAAATTTAGAATTGGATCTGAGAGATGATAGGAAGTTTCTGTTGGTACTTAGGCCAGAATACCTTGGCACATCCGAGTTTGGCCCAGTGCGTAGAGAATCAGAGAAAAACAGCTTGCAGGGGGAAAAAATAACGAGACGTGCAGAGACAGAGGAGACTGCTGAGTCCAGACTCTCCTGAGGTCCTTCTGTGCATCTCTGTGTCTTCTATGAAATGTTGCCGCATCCTTTAAATCTTTTCGCTTAAGCTAGCGTCAGTGGGTTTCTGTTGCGTATAACCAAAGGATCCCTAATTAAGTGTCTGGATTCCAAGGCCTTTTCTCCCTTTCTTATTTTTTTTTAAGGTTTCTTGTAGGTGTGTCAGTTCTGGCTAGCAGGGTGAGAGATGAAAACAGGCTCATTGTACTGGTATTGGCTGTTGGCTGTGCAGGCTTTTTCAAACTCTGATGATAGTCTAAGCTGTTTGGTTGTTTATCCAGTGCTCCTGGGTCAGTGTTTGTCCTTGGTTTTATTAAAAAGGATGGAGGAATAAGCAGGGATACTCTGTCCTTGGCATGACTAGCATTGCTCAGTGGCACATCTGTTTTCCTAAGTCATTAATGGGTCCTTCCGGAAGCAGCCAATCCTTCCTCAAGCATTAGGTCAGCAATCCTGATTAGAATCGCGTCAACCACCCATGAAACTAGAAGCTTCCCTGTGATTTATTGTTACAATAAAACCTCACTAATTAATCATAATTAGGAGGAAAAGCCCATCTCAATTTTAAGGTTCTGAAAGAAACAACATTTTAATTTCTTCCAGCTTTACATAGTGATTTAAATTAGGTTAACCAAGCATATTTGACTTAACGTGTAAATAAAAATTATTTCTAGATAGCACATCGACTTTATATGTGCACTTTTGGTATGTAAGTGGTCTTTAAGAAACAGATTGTTTTTCCAGGCAATTTAAATATTCTACTTACATTTTTAGAGTATTGATAGTTCAGCAAGTGCTTTTTCCCATTGAAAGCACAGTGGCTAACTTAATCTTAGCACGACATGCAGAGAGACAGATGAGAGCGAGACAGATTATTTTTAAAATAATCTGTCAAAATTATTTTTAAACAAGTAGGTCCTGAACTGTAGAGATTATTGTTATTTTTGGATCAATATGACAATGATTAGGGTAACAAATGGGTTGAGTTCGTGTCATGAAAGCCTGTTTGAAAGATTTTCTGTATTTTTCACCGGGGTTTACATCACAGTCACAAATAAAGCTGATTTATTTAAGTCTAGTGGGATGATTGTATTGTGGATGTGCTGAAAATTGTTTCTCCTGCCCATTTGATAACTCTGTGATCTTTACACTATGGTTCCAATTTACAGAGAGACAAGGGTACATGCAAATAAGCCTGGGACAGAATGTTTGGTGCCCCGTATCATTTCCCCTGATTGTTTATTTGCTTTTATGAAGTCTAAAGAAAATGAACTAGGAAGCCAAAACTGATGCTGTGAATAGAGCTATCTTAAAAGCTATGCTGATTTCAAGCATGCAGGAATGTCTCTATAGGACACCTGATGTGTGCTGCATTGGGCTGTCATGGCCCAGAGTTTTTATTTTCTGTTTGGGAAACAGATAAAAGCTGGGACGAGGGAGCTGGACACAGCATTTGGATTGACCCTGGGACCACATTTGCTGCGGAGTCCAGAGGACCTGACTTGTGCTGGCTGTTCGCCTCCTGCCGGTGCCCCCCCTCCCCCGCTCCCCCCCTCCTCTTCCTTCCTGTTACATTGGACACTGTCAGCTTCCTGCCTCACTTTTCACCTGAGCCCATAAAATTATCTGCACAGTCTAGTAGGTTGATGCATGCTTGAAAACTAAGGCAAGGTTTTAGAACCCTTGGAAACTGCCTACATGCTGGCATTCCTTCCCCTAGGAGGAGAAGCTGCAGCCTAGCCCCGTTGGGCCCAAGAAGAGCATCTTCCGACTTCACAGGGTCAGGTCTGCTAGAGGTGTACCCCCTTGGCAGATCTCCCAGGCAGGTAAAGACAGGGCTAAACACGGCATTAACGTTGCCAGAATTAGTACAGGAAGATGAAAAGAAGCTTTCTGTCATTGAAAGCCATGGGGCTTTGTCCCCACTTGCCTCTGGACAGGAATGACTGAGGAGAGCAGATAACTTATCCTCCAAGGAGTTTACTATGCTCGCCCAGGGTACCAGCTTCCGTCCCAGTTTTGGGGGGCTTCAACATTTTTGAGTATGTCTGTTATTTGTTTGCCACCTTTACTTCCTTTTTACAACTTTTTACTTTATAAAAATAAAGCATGTGTGAGATACCACGATCGAATTTTCCTAAAGAGGGACAGGAGGGAAGCAGGGCCTATGGCATGAGCACAGCCTTCCTTCCAGGGCCATACTGCGGTCTCTCTCCCTGCTTTCCTCCAGTCGTGGTTTCCTGATCACAGCGGGCACCTGGCCTAGAGGACGTTGCTGGTACAGAGCACCTGAGTATCACCCTGGCTGGGCTCTAATCCAGGCCCTACTATTTGCTATTTGCATAACCTCTGGCAGACTCCTTAGACTCTCCAGGCCTTGGTTTTATGAAAAATACAACTGAATGATATAAGAGGATGTGCTCAATGATCGCTAGTTAGCTTCATGACGTAAGAGTTAGGGTAATAGATGGGCCTTCATATATCCTGGGGGAGAATTGGTCTCCACATCTTCCCAAGCACCTCGACGCAGTAGAGGAATAGCACTTTACGTTTCTGAGTACTTGGACAGACATCTCAATATTTTGTTCATCGACTATTAATTAAATTATGTTTACTTAATTGGTGAGGTGATAAAGCAAATTTAAAGCCAAATGTAAATCTAAAATTACGTCATTAAGAAATTGCAACTAGTTCCATAGAGGGGAAGGGGGAGGAGGGAGCTGAGGCTGCCCTGGGTTTCAGCCTCAAGTGGTGAGTGATGACAGCTCTGTTCACCGAGGCAGGGATTGCAGGGTGGGGGGTGGGGCCACAAACAGGTTGTTGATCATCAGTCTATCTGAAGACCTGTTGGGTTTCAGGTGCCCTGGGAACATCTAGGGGAGATGTCCAGTTAGAGGCTGGACCTCGGGAGAGAAACCTAAGAGCTAACACGTTATAGTTACTAATGGTTTAGTCTTTGCATCTGCCTTCTTCCTGTCCGGAACACTCTCTTCGGGGAATCGCCACAGTTGGCTTTCTGTCTCCTTCAGATCTTTGCTGAACACATCGTCCTTGCAGTCCGACCCTTCCGGGCACCCAGTTTTAATGGGCAAGTGTTTTCCACCCAAGCACTCCCTGTCCGCCTTCTCTGCATCATATTTCCCCCATAATATGTAGCATTATCTAAACTACTATACATTTTCCTTATCTTTACTTAATTATCTCGCTTACGATATTCTATTTATTAGAATGTAAGCTCCATGCAGGCAGGGATTTTTGTCTGCTTTGCTTGCTTCTGTATCTGCAGCAGCTAGCAGGGGGCCTGGGACATATAAGCCGTCAATAGATAGTTGAGTAAGAGAACGAGCCCTTCCTGTGTGCCTGCCAGTAAATGCTTCGTATGTACTCTCTCCGTCTCGGGGAGAGAAGTTTAGGAGCTACAGCTTTAGAGTTAGTAATGAGCGCCGTGAAAATGAATGAGATCTGCAGAGAGAAGAGGACCTGGAACAGAAAAATAAAGAACGTCATCCTTTCAGAGACAGGCAAATGTGGAAGTGGACTACACCCAGGAACCCAAGAAAAGTCACTCAGAGAGCAGGAGACAAACCAAGCCGCTGTTTTGCTGTCAGACCAACTGGGGGACCATTTCAAGAGGGAGGAAGCACCTGCAGGTGTTGGATGCTGCAGAGAGGTCGGCTTAGATAAGGCACAAGAAGTGATTAAGAGAGGTGAACCTATAGAGCGTCCCCAGCTTGTCCGCTGCATCTGATTCAGATTCCTACTGACAAACCTCTTACCAAAATGGGCGGAGTTGTTTTTACTATCTCCTCTGACAAAGCATACTGCAAGGATATAAATGGCAGAGTTTACTTTTAAGCAAAATGTAGGTAATGATATATAGTTCAGTGGTTCCTAGACTGTGGAATATCAAGAGCTACAAATATTTGAGAAAAAAAATGGGTCACTGAAATGTTAGATTGCCTTGCCAATCATCTCGTTATTCTGCTCAATGCATATCGGGCAGCCTGACCACAGGGAAGGAATAAATTCAGAATCATTTAGGAGACATGACACCCAGACAACAAGATCATCTCTGTTGGCTTGGCTTCTGGTCCTCAGTGTAAGCCAGAAATGCTTTTGAGAAAAGGGTATGACTTCCGGTCCTTTGCCACCAACAACTCACCCTATTGCGGGCGCTCTCATTTGCTCTGCTGCTTCCTTTGCCTTTGCCTTAACTCACATCTGTGAAATTCTGGATTGGATCGGAGAAAACAGTGGTTCCTAGAGGTGCCAAGGAGTAGCCTGCGAAGTCTTTAGCACCTTTGACCAGTAATCTCCATCAGTCTCCCCACCCCACAAATAAATACATAGCCATGTAATCTCAGTTTTTAAGTGTATTCGTTATGTCACTTGAAGGCTAGCCCCCTGGCTGCCCTCAGTGTCCCCCTACACACACACACACACACACACACTCTCTCTCTCTCTCTCTCTGTCATGCACATACACACACACACACACACCCCTAGCACTGGGCAGGTGAGATTCTATGTGATGTGGTGGTCTGGTGCTGGTTGTTAATAGAGTGAGGCTTTAAAAGGAGGAGAATACTGAAAACAGGGCGGAAGTGACTCCAAAAAAGAGCCTTGACAGAGGAGGCTTTTTTCCAGAGGCTTTTGGCAGTTGAGCAAATTAGTCATTCCTTTTGCTTCTGACAGTATTTCAAACCAGTATAGCCTCCCTCATTTTTGGAGAGTACACATACTCTTTCGTTATCAGATTGACATTAGCCAGAATATTTTAATGTCAACAAAGACACGTGAATGATTGTTCCCCTAATTATTTCTTATTTCCCCTTTGGAAGTTTCCATGTGTACAAGATTTTAAATAAGGAGTATGTCCAGATTAATTTTTTTTTTTTTTTTGGTTCTTGTAAGAATCCTGAATTTTATCAAGGATGCAGTTTAAGTGAACTTGGAATAAAGCTTTAGTTTCATATTTTCTGGCTAATGTTCCATAAATGTCGTAACTTTGCTGTTTAATGGGGAATGTGTTTTTTTATATAATATGCACCAAACATTAATGGACGGAAGAGAGGGAATGACTGAGAAATGCCATCTCAAGCTCAAGAACATCAAAATTAGCAGGTTCTTATCACCAGGAATGGGAGGAAAACAGTCACAGACATTGAAACAGATACAGCCCAGTCCATGCTCCCAGTTTCCCATGAGTCCCTCATGGGGTGACCTTGACCCAGCAGTTCAGCTATCTCATGCCTGTATTTCCTTCATCTGTTCATCGAGGACTAATTGCCTAAAAGACACGGAGGTTTCCAGCTGGTGCAGGGGGGTTGTTACAGTGCTTCCATGACATGGACCTAGGTCACCGCACTGTCCTGTAAGGCCCTGGATAGGGGCACTCATCTAATCTGGAGATTCACGCATGATATCTGTGGTCTCCAAGCTCAGCAAATCCATTAATCCTTAACTGAAAGCCACTCTGCAGGAAAAGGTTTAATACCAACCATGACTAAGGGCGGCAGAAAAAACGGTCTGATTTATTTGGAAGTATGAATCCTAGAAAAGCTTTAAGAAATGTAGTTTTATTACTCTGACAGATTGATAGTAACTAGGATCAGGTTAAATCTGGCCTAATGGCAATTCTTTAACAAACACTGAGACAAATTTTTAAGAGTCGTCTGTTTTTAATGTGTTTTCTTTGTGTGCTTCTAAAGGCACCTCTAAAGTGGGGGTCCTTGAAAATTACGGTCCTACATAATTTGCGCATTCTTCTATGACTATATTTATGTTACTCTTTGGCTTAGTAAGTATTTATTTCAGTGTTAAATTTTACATACTTTCCAAATGAGTCTCAAATTGTTAACTAAAGGGGTCCAAATATATGAAGTTTTATTATTGTGATAGTTATCTTTTAGCCCAGATTTTCTCTGCTCGTGCAGTGCTTGGCAAACATAATAAATGTTTGAATAAATGAATTAGTGAATAAATGAATGAATGGCAAAAGGCCATAGATTTAACCCTTATACCCCTTAGTTGGTTTCACGTTATTCCATTCTGCAGAGACAGAATCCTAATTCTGACCATCTATTTAGTGCCATCTGCAAAGTCCATTTGTACAATCTAGGCTTAGTTCAGGCTGCTATAAGAAAGTACCCTATATTGGGTGGCTTATAAACACAGAAATTTATTTATCACAGCCGTGAAGGGTGGAAGTTCAAGATCAGAGTGCAGCATGGTCAGGTTCTCATGAGAGCCTGCTTTCTGGTTCACAGATGGCCATCTTCTCACTCCGTCCTCACATGGAGAAGGGTCAAGGGACTTCTCTGGGGTCCCTTTTATAAGGGCACTAATCCCATTCATGGGGGCTCCACCCTCATGACCTAATAACCTCTCAAAGGCCCCAACCTCCTACAGTCATCACATTCAGGATTAGTGTTTCAACATATGAATTTGGGGGTGACCCGAACGTTCAGTCTGTAACAGCCACGAAGGAGAGCATATTACAGCCGTGTGACATGGGGTTTGTTCCATCACAGCAGAGTCTTCTCGCTCATGGTGACAGATCTCAGCACGCTTCACATTTACACATTTAAGAGTAGGAGGGATTAATAGGGGTATGCACTTCCTGGATGCACAGGAGTTAGAAAGAGCACATTGTGAGTCATTCCCTCTGTACACCAGACCAAGCTGCATCAGGTTACCCGGGGCTTCCCGGATGGGATGTGAAGGAGCAGGGCATCTGCTGGTTTCCCAAACCATGTGAGTGGACTGTCCGCTATTGACGAGGTAGCCCAAATGTCCCTGCTCTGGGCTCCCTGGTCCATTCCCATTCCACATCTCCCAGTGGCCCCAAAACTGTGTTGGCATAGGACAAACTTCAAGGATTGGATGAGAATGGCTTTTCCCTGGAGAACAGGTTTATGGCTTTGGGACACATGGCTTTGCTTCAGCCAGGCTCAAGGAGTCCTTTCCAAACTCACATTCTCCAACTCTCCGTATTCTTTTTTTTTTTTTTTAATTGAAGTATAGTTGATTTACAGTGTTGTGTTAATTACTGCTGTACAGCAAAGTGATTCATTTATACATATATGTATACATTTTTTAATATTCCTTTCCATTATGGTTTATCATAGGATATTGAATATAGTTCTCTGTGCTATAGAGTAGGACCTTGTTGTTTATCCATTCTGTATATAATAGCTTACATCTGCTCACCCCAACCTCCCACTCCACCCCTCCCCCAAACCCCTCCCCCTTGGCAACCACTGGTCTGTTCTCTATGTCCGTGATTCTGTTTCATAGATAGGTTCATTTGTGTCATATTTTAGATAATTCAAAAAGATACATGCACCCCTATGTTCATAGCAGCATTATGAACATGGCAGCACATAGCAGAAGCACAATAGCCAAGACATGGAAACAACCTAAACGTCCATCGACAGATGAATGGATAAAGAAGACGTGGTACATATATACAATGGAATATTACTCAGCCATAAAAAAGAATGAAATAATGCCATTTGCAGCAACATGGATGGACCTAGAGGTTATCACACTAAATGAAGGAAGTCAAATAGAGAAAGACAAATACCATACGATATCACTCACATGTGGAAAAGTCTCTGTGCTCTAACGCCTCTTGGCCACTCTGCCTTGCTCTCTGCGTTCTCCGCTGGGGACCTCGATCACTCACTGAGATTCAGTCACTGTAGACACTTTCTTAAACGCATCTTCTCTAGACTTTCCAAACAGAGCTAAGCTTCCCTTTCCTGTGCTCCACAATGACACAAATCACATTGGATTCTAGTCTCTGCTTTCCAAGGGCATTTGTGACAGGGGTGGGGGAGCGGTGGAGAAGTAGGAAGAGGGGCTGTGAGCGTTTTGAGGGGAGGGTCTCTCTCCGTAACCCACACCAGATCCCCAGCCCCCAGCGTAGAGTGGCTGCTCTCGAGATTCTGGAGTGATTCAAAATCAAGCGACAACTTCCTAATCACAGAGCTACTTCCTGACATTCTCAGCCCTGCTTTAATGGTGCTAAGTATTTTGGAAGGAATTTCTCAAAGGTATACACTAATGTATTTATAGTATGGCAGGCTTGCAGATATAACAGCGTAGCTGAGAAAATCAAAACAATAACCAAAAGTCATTAAAGCACTAGTCACCTGTGTAAATTATTTTGGGATTCACAGCCCAAGTTGCCATCTGCAGAATTCTTCCCTGGTTATATTAGACTTATGACTGTCTTCAAGCCTTTTCCAAAAATAAGAGGTTATGTTTCCTGATGCTAAACCTCTCGTTTTTTCAGGTACATTAAAATGAGATTACTGCAGCAGGTTCTTTTGTACAGAACCATTCCACAAAATGTTTATTGGTCCCTATGAGTTCTGAAGGCATTAAATCGGATATCCAGCAACTGTGTTATTATCAGTCCTGGCTTACAAATTGCTCTGCACCATATCACAGTGAGGCTTTATGGAATCTGAGTGATTGGCTGGAGTCATTCAAATATCCCCGAAGGTCTTAAATCCATCACTTCATCCACAGTCTACCCAACAACGTGCATCATTATCGTTCTGGGTGATAGAATGCTCTTTTTCTGAATGGGTCATTCTTGTTACACTATTTTCTTTTTAAGGGTAGAAATAGATGAGGCAAAAATGTAGCCTGCTTTACTCATTAATGAGTCAGAGGAAAAGTCACCACCGCTTTGAATTATCAGGGGTCAATGTCAGGGTCCGTAACAAGGAAACATGTTTATTTTATCAAGAAGCCTGGCTAAGATGCCAGACTGTACAAGGTTAGGGGAATTTCCATGATCATGTCACCTGCCCCCAAGTCCTGTACATACCCAAGTCCTGTGACCTGGGGACTGTTTGGTGACTTGGTGGTTATTTGTGACATTGAGATCAAATTTTGAATATCAGAAGAGTATTTTTATAGAAAATGAGGCGAAAACATACCTCTGGGGATGAATCTGTAGCTTTTCTTCTTTTCCTGGCACCTGCTTCATCACTGCTGGACAAGCAAATGTGACAGACGTCCTCCTCCAGAGATGGTGATTGGCTCTTAGAGAAGAGAGGGAGCATGATGTAATCATGAGACAGTCCGGTTGGGGTCAAGGGTTTATGTGGTTGGGTCGTCTGAAAGGTCTGACCTTGTCCTCTACTGTCCCCTGTGAGGTCACTTTAAGGTCAGAGTAGGGCTTTGAAAGGCTCGTGGCTTTCCTGCTGTCCCAGTAAGACAGAGTGTGTACCTTCTTCAAATCAAAACCCAGTCCCTCCCAGCCTCTCAGCAATCTTCCTCTGCCCTTCTCCCCCACGCTCTTCTCTTTCCCTCATCTTCAGGCTCTCCCTGTCTGCTTCTCCTTCTCACCGTCATTAAACACACGCAAGTCTTTTTTATCTTTGGGTTTTATCTTTCAAACCCTCCCTCCCATAACCTCCAACCACAGCCCTGTTCAGCATCTCCGTGTCAGTTAGAATTCTCCAGAGCCTTGCTTTCACTTACTGTGTCCCCCTCCTCTCTCCTCTTCTACATCTTAACCCTCTCCAATCCTGTTGTGACCTTACCACCTCTGCAAAGTCTACAGTGCTCATGATCATCAAGTTAAAC
This sequence comes from Lagenorhynchus albirostris, assembly GCF_949774975.1. Lineage (NCBI taxonomy): Eukaryota > Metazoa > Chordata > Mammalia > Artiodactyla > Delphinidae > Lagenorhynchus > Lagenorhynchus albirostris. The sequence goes on from NC_083095.1 coordinate 180,956,056, forward strand.
ATAGCAGCTTTACCGTAAAACTCAGCAGTCACACGCCCAAGAGAAATAAAAACTTATGTTCAGGCAAAACCTGCATGCGAATGTTTACAACAGCTCTATTTGTAATCAACAAAAACTGAAAATTGCCAACGTATCCTTCACCCTGTGAATGGATGGACAATTTGTGGTATGTGTATCGCAAGATGGAACACTACTCAGCAATGACAAGGAATGAGCTACTGATTCACGGAATAACATGAATGCTTCTTAAATATATGTTGCTGCATGAAAGAGGCCAGGTCCCAAAGGCTACATATGTATGATGCCATGTGACGTTTTGGAGAAGACAAAACTCTAGGAGTGGAAAATAAATCGGTGGTTGCCAGGAGTGGGAAGAAAGGTTGAACTACAAAGGGATAGCGTGAGGAAATCTGGGGGCAAGGGAACTGTTCTGTCTCATGACTATGGTGCTGGATACATGATTCTTTGCATTTGTCAAAACCCAGAGAACTCTATAGCACAGAGTAAATTTTACTGTATATTAATTTTTTTAATATCAACTAAGATATAGGGGGACCAACCTAAATGGAATTCAAACTAACAAATGAAAAAACAAAATAACACTAAGGACCCCCGTGGCCCCATGGTACATCCAACACCTTGACAGACTTTCTGCCCTTAGCTTTCTGGCATTGCGCCCTCTTACTTTCCCCCTGCGTGATCGGCTTCTCTTTCTGAACCTCCTTTACAAGCTCTTTCTTCTCTCCTCAGCCTTTCCATGTGGCCGTTTCCTGAGCCTCAGGCCTAGGCTACTCTTTTCTCACAGTACAAGGTCTCCCTAAACAACTTCATCCACCCCCATGGTCTCAATCACGAGATACACCCATGAATTTCCAATTTCTGTCTCACACTGGGACCTCTCTTCTGAGCTCCAGACCGATGTATGCTACTGCCTGCTAGAAGTATCCACTTTGGACTAAACTGTCCCAAGCTCAGCTTCACACCTAAGGCTCCCCCACACTCATACCTGCTTCTTCTCCCGGGCCCCCAACTCATTAAAGACTAAGAACTTGGACTTCCTGCTTAACTTCCCTCCCCATCTCTTCCTTCTCCTCACTGCTGATCCCGGCATCTCGTTCTCTCTTGAATCCACATGTTTTGTCTGTTTCCACTGACGACCGTGGTACCACCCTGGTCCAACCCACCCCATCTGTTGCCTCCAGTCCCACCCCCCACCCCCATTTGGTCACCCAGCAGCGTCTTCTTCAAACCTTCTCCACTGTGTAGCTGGAGTGATCTTTTTAAAACACAATAAATTGTTACGTTTCTCTGCTTGAAACCTGTCTGTGGTTTCCCATTGCTTTTATAATAAAGCCCCAATTCCTCAACGCATCCTCCCAGGAGTTGTGCGGTCTGCCCCCGGTGACCTTTGGCCTTTCTTCCCCCATCTCTCTGCCCCCTTCCCTCTTCCCACAGATGCAACAGACTCTTTACCCCTTTGCGTACACGGTCCCCTTCACCTGCACCTCACTAATTAATCATCATTCCCCCTTCAGGCTTCAGCGTAAATGTCGTTCTAGGGAGGCTTTCCACGACCCACGAGCCCAGCTTTGCTTCCCTCGTTATGTGCTTTCACAGTTTCTCTTTCTGAGCATTTATCTGAAATATCAACCCCCTTCTCTAAAAGGCAAGAAAGAAACGGGTCTGCCTATTCATTTCCCTAGAGCTAAGGATGATGTAGAAGACTCCGCAGGTATGGAACAAATATCTGTTGGAAGGAAATAAATGAGTTTAGTAATGCACAGCACAGTGCGTTGCATACAGGTAGTGGTGCGCCACTGAATGCATCGGTGCGTGCGAAGAAAAGAGGAGAATGTGTCCAATGGTATTAACTTGGTAGTCATGGGCAGGGGCGACGGGGGAAACCTAAAACCCAGAGATGACCATATGATAGGCAGAGTATGGGGTAATAAGATTCTGGGTTAGAATGGTGACAGTACGAATGGAGAGGAAAAAAGACATTATAGGATTTGATGACTCATTGTATTTGGAAGTGAGAAGGGAAAACAGAGAATCAGAAATTAGGGTCTGGCGATTTTTAAAAAATAATAAGACATTAAGAAAAGAGAACTAGGTTTCAGAGGAAGCTGATGATGTCAGGTTAGTAAACTGTCCTGGGGACGGTGAGGCTTGCAGAGAAGAATTCCAAGTGGCCTAAAAAAGAGAAGTCAGATTCCAAAGACTGTCTGCATGCCTTCTCCAAATCAGGACCATCTGCAGGGAAAGCTGGAGGGAAACTGTTGTTTATGCAGATCATTTTCTCCGCAAGTGGTCCCCTTCTCTTGGGCCTGGGGGGCGGGGGTTGTGTGAGGCCAGGGCCACAGCAGCGTGGGAGGTACCTGCATTCTCTTCCAGGGAAGCTGCCTGGAACTGGAAGCCGCAGTCTCCTTCCTCTTGCCGCCCCACAAGGTGCTAGCGGCCTTTGGCACAGGGTGACGCAGAGGAAAGGCCACAGAGCTCCAGACAGTAACGCAGTGACCTGTGAGTGTGTGGGTTGTGGACCTGGTGCACTCTGGCTTTCTGAGATAAAGGAAGAGGAGTAGCCATCACTAAGACACGTGGGTTCTACGGAGACAGCGAGGCTGAGGGGGCCCTGGGCAGGGGGGACTGGAGGAGAGGTTGCAGAGACCTGTCTCAGTGTAGGGGCTGAGAACTCACCCAAGTGCAGACGGGATGGAACTCTTTTGCCTAACTTAGAGTGAGGGGAGAGGATAGAGAGTGGTTTTAGGCTACACAGCCTAGAGAAAGGAGATGTCTGAATATGGAATTGAGGTTTGCAGAAACCCAGTAGGGAGGGAGCCAGGACTGCTCAGCGGAGCTCTGCAGGGGTGGCTTCTGGCCGGGGACGGTTTTGCCCAGCTATGTCCTCAGACACCAGAGGCCCAGGTTAAGGGCTCAGACACTCTAGTGGAGCAAGATCCATGCCAGTCACTCTCCGGCAGCTCTGGAACCAGGGGAAATTCTCCGAGCTCTGCGGGGAGATGGGAAGTGGGTTTAACTTGGGCTCCATAGTGTCGTTCTTTGTTCGGACTCCAGGCAGTTTGACTCTCTGATGAGCGCAGTTTGTAGTTCTCATCTGTCTGAGTGGGAGAGGGAGAATGTGTGTGTGTGTGGCTGTGAGATAGAGAGAGGAAACGCTTGGGTCTGAATGTGCTAGGGTCCGCCTTGGCCGGGATTCAAGACCAGACCACACCCACCTGAGTCCACCCATGGCTGAGAAAACAACAGCGAGAAAAGCTTCAAGGCTCCCTCTCTGATCCCGCTCATGAATCCTACTCTTGTGTCGGCAAATCATTTCCCAGCTCATACGAGGAAGCCTTTTATCAATATTATCCACTGCAGGGGTCAAGTTTCCTAGTTCTGCCACTGGGGAGATTATTCCCACCTGCAACACAGCCAAGCTTCACCTTCCTGAAAAGGAAGACTTAATTTTATTTACTTGTGTTTTGTTGGGTGGCCAATAACATCCTACCTGGTAGAAGGGTGATGGTAGCTATTAATGCATCATTAGGACAATCCATTTCTTTATTTGGCCTCCTTTTCTCTCTGGTCCTCACTCTAGCAATCACCCTGCAAGATCTGTGGGTCTTATTGCAGTGGTCTTCAGATCTTTGAGGGTTTTTTTCATCACTCCACCAGGAAACAAGGGTATGAGACTGCTGTTAGGAGAGTTATGTTGGTAATGAGCCCAAGTTGTTACTCTACTTGGCCAGTAACTTCTAAGGACATCAGGATGCACGTCTCTTTCAGGGACTGAGAATAAAAGGTGTCTCTGCAGATGGCAGCCTTGTGGGTGTATGTTCTAAAGGTCCCCAGAGAGAACTCTCTGTAACTCCTGGTACTGAGTCAGGGGAGCAGCAGTAGTAATCTGGAGAGATTTATCCTCCCCCAAATACTGTATATTCCATACTTTGGGCCCCAAAATTATCAAAAAAAGAATGACAACAAAATAAACATAACTAAAAGTTGCCAGATTATAACATACACTTTCTCAAGTCTATCTACCTATTCTCAGCTTTTACCGTAACTAGGATGTATTTTCACTCTTATATAAGGCTAGCACTTAATACATAAAGTGAATATTGCTTTTAGCAAGACTGTCATTTAGTTTGTGTCCTGGCCCAGTTTAAAGAGTTGCCTTAAAGGCAAGAAATATTATTAACTCTTCTCTTTCCAAACAATTCTAAAAGGATATCAGTTTTTACATTAGAGGATATATTTCTAGTAGAGTGCAATTTGTATTATAAATAATCTAAATTATCCCAGATAGTTTGCTTCTCCATTTTCTTCCTTTTAGTATCAGTTTTAGGGAAATTGTTTGTTGACATGTTTCTTGTAAGATGGGCTAGGAAAAAAAAAACTTAGCTATGCAAGCCTGTTATTAACTGCTCTAAGAAAACACATGCAAAGAATATATCCAGGGGACCTAGAGCGGGTATTCAGTAATAGGAACTTCCTGGCCATTTTGCTGGGAATTTTAGCTCTGCTAACAAGCATTTTTAAGGTTTTATGATTTTTTTCTTTTTCTTAAAAAAAAAAAAATGTTCCACGTGTTACTATTGTCCAAAAGAACTAAAACAACAAACTGCAATTTGCTCACTCAAATCACAATAACAGTCAAGGTCAAAATATAGTCACAGCTTGGAGAAAGCGGCAACCTGTGTTAATAGCAGACACTCCTGCAAGAACCCAGCTGATGGGACATCTCAGGAGGAGATGCTAGCAGAGGGCACACGGGATTGGCATGAGTTCCATGGTTTTTTTCTCAAATGGGTGTTAATGGAGCTTTGTAATATGTTTATAGATTATTCATGAAATCCCCTAACAAGTTTAAATGCTGTAAAAAAAGATTTCTTTTCATTAAAACTAGTTTTAAGTAGTTAAGTAATAATTAATGGCAACCGCCCAGGGCATCCATTCTTATGGAGATGGCTAGACTGGAGGATGCTTAAATCCAGGATTTGAATGTGATTTGAAAACGTTTGCAGAGTTTTCATGGATTCATGTTTTGGTTACATAATATTATTCCTATGCCTGGGAGCTGATTTTCAGTTAAATTGAAGGGCTAGAGTCATTAAGATTTTCTGAAACAATTCAGTGATCCAGATATCCCGATGTAAATATTAGATCAAGCCGTATGAAATTGCCACCGTTAGGTCATTTTGCCTATAAAAATGACAGTTGCATAGCGTTTAGCCTAGTATTTTTCACTTGGAAATCAGCCGTATTGTGCTTTTTTCCCTTCCAGTTTTATTGGAGATATAACTGACATACAGCACTGTATAAGTTTAAGGCGTACAACATAAGGATTTGATTTACGTACCCCATGAGATGATGATCACAGTACATTTAGTGAACACCCAGCATCTCACATCAAAATACAAAAGAAAAGAAAAAGAAAACACACTTTTTCCTTGTGATGAGAACTCTTAGGATTTCCTCTCTTAACGACTTTCATTTATCACACACAGCGGTGTTCATTATGTTAATCATATTATACATTACAGCCCTAATACTTGTTTATCTTATAACTGGAAGTTTGTACCTTTTGACCACCTTCATCCAGTTCCCCCTCCCCCCGCCTCTGGTAACCACGAATCTGATCTCTTTTTCTATGAGTGTGTTTTTTGAAGTGTAATTGACCTACAACACTATGTTAGTTCCTGGTGCCCAACATAGTGATTCGATATTTCTATACATTTCAAAAGGTTCACCATGATAAGTCTAGTTACCATCTGTTACCGTACAAAGATATTATACTATTATTGACTGTATTCCGCGCGCTGTGCATTTTATCGCCATGACTCATTTATTTTGTGACTGGAAGGTTGTACCTCTTAATTTCCCTCATCTATTTCACTCACCACCCCCCAACCCTCTCCTCTGGCAACCAGCTGTTTGTTCTCTGTATCTACGATTCTGTTTCTGTTTAGTTTTGTTTGTGCATTTGTTTTTTAGATTCAACATATAAGTGAAATCTTATGACGTTTGTCTTTTTCTGTCTGACTTATTTCACTTAGCATAATACCCCCCAGGTCCATCCATGTTGCTGTAAGGCAAGAGCTCATTCTTTTTATGGCTGAGTAATGTTTCATTTTATTTATATATATATATATATATATAATTTTATACATATAATTATATATATATCACATCTTCTTTATCCATTCATCTATCAATGAGCTTCCATATTTTGGTTATTGCGAATAATGCTGCAATGAACATAGGGATGCATATACATTTTCTTTTTTAAAAAATTTATTTATTTATTTATTTTTGACTGTGTTGGGTTTTCATTGCTGTGCACAGGCTTTCTCTAGTTGCGGCGAGCGGGGGCTACTCTTCGTTGCGGTGCATGGGCTTCTTGTCGCAGTGGCTTCCCTTGTTGCGAGCACAGGCTCTAGACACGTGGGCTTCAGTAGTCGTGGCACATGGGCTTAGTAGTTGTGGCTCTTTATATGACAGAATAAAACCCCTGTGTGTTTACACTTCAGTCATGGGGGTGGGGAAACTCACTTACCTTCAGCTGAATAATAAGCCAGGAAAAAGGTTCTCATTGAATATCTCAGCTTGTCTCGCCTTTCTGTTATCAAGAGTCTATGCCAGATGAACAACAGAATACATCTCAATCTGCTCTGATCGGTTCACATATTTTTCTGCCTAAATGCACAGGATAGAACCAAATCCTCTTGCAAAGTCCCCAACAGCTATTTCATAACCCATATAAATATATATAGTATATCTTGGAATGTCTTGGTATACCAAATCTCCTAGCAATCAGAATTTTTTTCCTGATAAAAGGCCCTTGCACTCACAGAAGGGATGAAGAATATTGCTTAGTGTTGCGAAGGGGCAGAATAGTTCTGGCAAGGTGCTGGCTGTGATATCATTGATAAGTTACTTCCTGTTAGTTGTGGAACTGATAAAGTGGAAGAGAGAAAAATAAATGAAAAATTCGTGGTTTGATCACATTACTCTACGACATGGTTGGTGACTCAATGGAGTTGCTCACACAAAAGCAGGTCTGGGGGTGAACCTAGGAGAGAGTTCAGAGCACCCAGCAAGAATCCTGTGTCAAGGCAGGGAAGAGGGGGTAGAGAAAGATGCTGTGGGAATTAGCAGCCAGGAAGGTTCTGGAAGCCTCCAGATGTCACATTTGACCTCTTACCCATGGCAGGCTATTTTACTTTATCCACTAGTTGTGAGCAACTGTGTAACCATAGGGATTGCTTATAACAGAAGGAAACCACACATCTTCATAAAAATACTAACCTTGATTGAGGCAGGGACAGAAATGCTAGGATTACCTCAGAGCCAAAATTATTTAGGTGGCAAAAATCAGATAAAGCCACCTGATAATCATGTTATTAACTAGAATTCAATGACTGAAGGGCTCTTGAGCTTAAAAAGACATCGTAGGCTGGATAGTAAATAAGAGCTAGAGGGAGTCGAAAAAATGTGGCACTTTAAGTTTTAAAAGATGTTAGCAAAATACATCTTAGAATTTACTACCCTGAAAGCCTAGCTTAAATCCGTTGTGAAACAGTTGAACAAATATTAAGAGAAAAGAAACCTTTAAGCCAACTAAAGGTTAGAAAAACCTGGAGTTAGAAATCATGTTTTTTACTAACTCGATTGCTTTTTCATGGAATGATAAAATTAATGGATAAGGAGAATGCAATAGACATAATATACCTGAACTTCCAAAAAAGCAGTTATTGTGGGCTTCCCTGGTGGCGCAGTGGTTAAGAATTCGCCTGCCAATTCAGGGGACACGGGTTCGAGCCCTGTTCCAGGAAGATCCCACATGCTGCGGAGCAACTAAGTGTGTGTGCCACAACTACTGAGCCTGCGCTCTAGAGCCTGCGAGCCACAACTACTGAAGCCCACGTGCCACAACTACTGAAGCCTGAGCTCTAGAGCCCGTGAGCCACAACTACTGAAGCCCGTGCGCCTAGAGCCCGTGCTCCGCAACAAGGGAAGCCACCGCAGTGAGAAGCCCGCGCACACAACGGAGAGTAGCCCCAGCTTGCCGCAACTAGAGAAAGCCCATGCACAGCAACAAAGACCCAACGCAGCCAGAAGTAGATAAATAAAATTAATTAATTAATTATTTTTAAAAAGCAGTTATTGCCATGTCACTGAATTTTCCTGGATAAGTCAACTCAGACTTGCCAAGATCTAAATATGTCCCTGGATTAAAAAGTAGATAGAAATCTTGGTAACCTCGAATAATGATGATGGGGGCGGGGGGGAGGTTGAAAAAGCAAAGAGCTCCCAAAACTGGCTGTACCTTGCATTTTACTTTATTCATCACCCTTTTCCTTAAAGATCAGAGAAATGGGATCAACACTATGAATTAAAAAAAAAAAAATGCCACCATGGATGTTTAATTTATTTAATGTCACAAATGGAAAGAAACATAGTAACTCTTTTGTCTACCTTCCCAGTGGCCTTTTTAATTTTTCATTGTGATAATTACCTTGCTTTATGTAGCTAGTTGAGTTCATTAACTTTTCAGTTGAATTGTGGTCTTTTTTTTTTTTTTTTTTTAACACTGTAGAGTTCACTGGGTATATTACTGGGCAGTATTTACATTGATCCACAGCTTTATGGTCTCTGGATGCTTCCCACTTTCTGTCAATAATTCTCTGTGTGCCCGAGAAAACCAGCCAAAAGGAGACTAGATGGAAATTGGGTGATGGAGTGGAAAGTAAGCTAAAGGGGATCTGAAATGAACAGACATCCAGATGGACATTCAGGGGGAAATGAAGAATGTTGAAAAGGAGAGAAAGAACGCTTAACAGTTAAAGGATGAATGGAATGCTGGATCCAGAAATAAATATAAAAAGAAACAGAATAAAAAGAAAATGATGAAAGATGAAGCTATGATAGAGGGTTTAGAGCAATAGAGGATTTGGTTTGAGAACAGTTTGGAATTGGGGATTATTGAAATAAAAATTCAGTTTGATTGCAGCTGGCAATTCATATGTATTTTTTTTTCATTCATCATTTTTTTACATACCCGTCAAGTGCATAATGGCTCTGGTATAACTGTGGTTGAAAACCGGACTTTGGGACTGTCTTACAGACTTGAGTTTGTACAAGAGGATTGTAGTTCATCATTTTCCTTCTCAATATCGGTAAATCAGTTAATCTCTGTCTTCATATGAAGATGGACTAGTTGTATATTTGTATCCATCGTGAAAAAGTGAAGTATCAGCACAGATGTTCGAGCTCTCCTTTCTCCGTATGTAAAGTAGGATGATCTGTGATTTTATTCATTGGCCTCAGGGAGCAAAAGGAAAACAAAAGCGTAAAAACATGAAGATTCATTTTCCAAAAGAGTTTGTGTTCACTATTAGTGATTGCCATGATTGGGCAATAAAAACGTACAAATTTCCGGTTGGCATCCCTTTAACAGTGAAATGAAAGTATGTAATTATGCGGCTGGAGAAGAGAAATACATGTAGATTGGGGCATATATATGCAAAGTCCTGACCAATAGCTTTTTTCCTGTCTTCCTGTGGCTCCACCTAAAACAAATACATTACAAACCTTTGTTGCAAAGTGTTACGGGAAATAATTCATTAATAAATGTTAAATGTTCCCAAATGGCACAGGTTTTAAGTGCCTATTATGCCGGTAATGTCTCTGCATTGTAAATTTGAATTTTAAATTATCAGGGGATAAATAGTTAGGTTAGAACAATGCAGGTTTTAGTTTCCTCAAAGTGCATATTAAAAGTCAGGGAATTTGACAGCCATTCACCAAAACCTATTTTCAAATTATGTTTTTCAGACATGACATACTTTTAATACTTTTTTCTTTATGCATTCTATTAGCTTAACTATTCAGACTTTTAATAGCTACGGTGGGCATTGTATTGACATTTTTAGTGACACATTAATGTATGCCAAGAATGATTGTGCTATGCGGTTTGTTTTACCAGTAGTTATTTTTGATGTTAGCTGTTTGGTGCAAAATACAATTCTTACGTGTTATGGGAGCATAAACTTTATTGCTGTCTCATTACCATGCAGAGGCCGAATATGAGCAAAAGAATAACATCCTATATTAATCTTCCAAAGGTTGGTTATGGGTAACCCAAGTGATGGTATTATAGTTTAATTAGTGGAATAGGAGGGAATGAATAGGTTCAGTGCTGCCTGATAAATGTAATTCTCTCATGGAAAGATTTGTACAGTGAAAAACAATAAAGGATTGCTGATGGAATGGCTTTTTGTCTAGTTCAGTAATGCGATCATCTCTTCTATGCCCATTAAAAAAAAAAATCTCCATCCTAAGGCTATATTTTGTAGTGTCATTTTAGGTATTCATTTTGGGGGAAAATAGTTGCTTCTTCAACTTTAAAGAATTAGATCCCATTGAACTAGAAAAAAAAGCATCTAAAATAGCTTAAATTGTTTTTTTTTTTGGAAATGCAAAAAGTCATCACACTGTACGAGAGTGAAGTGGTGTTAGGTTCAATGACTGTGTCTGACATTTTTGTGCTCTGCACAAACACTTGTCCTTTGCTGATGGTCCTGTGGAAATTTCCCCTGGGCAGAACAGAGTCAGAGGGGTGCATTCACGGCAGAAAAAATTTAGATGAGGGGGTTGGTAGTTTTGAGGGTTTATTTGGGGTCAATTATGGGCATTTCCCTGTAACTTGAAGATTTTCTGACCACAAATGCGTTGGAAGAAAGCCAGGCATTACTATGTATACAGAGTGGTAGGTACCTATACACATACTATGAATGTTAGGTTGTGTCTGAAGGTAAAACAAACTGCAGTGTCTTTCTCTTCCTTCCACACCAGTATGCTTACCTGTAAGTCCTTCTAACCTCATGTGTCTGTAGCTGTTTGGTTCAGCTGGCCGGGAACCAATAGCCATGAGGCCAAGATATTTGACTTCTCTGTAGGCCAGATAGCTTTATTTTGTTCCATAGGCTGCAATCTGTACCTTGGTGGAGTGGGTTGAATAGTGTCCCCACAAAATACATCTCCCAGATCCTCAGAATGTGACCTTGCTTGGAAATAGGATCTTTGCCGAGGTTATTAAGTGACAATGAGGTCATAGTGGATTAGGGTTGGACCTGAATCCAATGACTAGTAAGAAGACATGAGAACACAAAGATTAGAGAGGAGAAAGCCATGTGCAGACCCAGGAGGCAGAGGTTAGAATAAAGAATGCCAAGGAATGCCAAGGCTTGCCAGCAAGCACCAGAAGCTAGCATCGAGGCATAGAACAGATCCTCCCTCAGAGCCCCCGGAAGGAACTGATTCAGCCTCACCTGGATCTGGGACTTGTGGACTCCAGAGCTGTGAGAGAATAAAGTCCTCTTGTATTAAGGCACCGGGTTTGTGTTATCTTGTTGTGGCAGCCACAGGTCACGAGACACCTGGACGGACAGCTTGTTCACATTCTACCTGTCACAATGGCATCCCAGTGAGACTGTGGACAGGTATACTTCTAGGTCCACCAGTGGGAGTCAACAGTCTACCAGTCAGGAAAAGAATGCATCTTCACAATGAAAGGGTGTAACTAATGTGCCCTCGTCCATCCCTGCCAAACAGCAGCTCAGGTTCTCTGCCTCAGAAACACCACGTCCAGAACAGGGAATCTCAGTATGACTGCTAAATTCTAACATCTCTCCAGTACAAAGTCTGATGATAAAACACTGAGAAAGCTCTTTCAGAAGCCAGGCTTTTCCTCCAGGTGTGTCCTTAATGAGGGATTCGTCTGGTTGAAGATAGTGGAATCCGCTCTATTTTAAACAAAAAGGAAATTTTGGTCAAAAAATTGTTGGAGGGCTTCCCTGGTGGCGCAGTGGTTGAGAGTCCGCCTGCCGATGCAGGGGACATGGGTTCGTGCCCCGGTCCGGGAAGATCCCACATGCCGCGGAGCGGCTGGGCCCGTGAGCCAGTGGCCGCTGAGCCTGCATGTCCGGAGCCTGTGCTCCGCAACAGGAGAGGCCACAACAGTGAGAGGCCCACGGACTGCAAAAAGAAAAATAATAAAGAATCGAGACAGCAACAAAAAGCATTAAACCAAGTGTGGGCCCCTCTAGACGTGGGCCCTGTGTGACTGCTCTGGTCACAGCCCAGGATGCTGGCCCCAGCTCTCGCCATATTGGCCTGCTAATCGCACCTGCAAAACAGATGCTTCCTGCACCGTTGCTCCTCCCCACCTACATCAGGACCAAATCCACGTCTGTGAGAGCGCAGAAGCCTGCAGAACCCTGGCTGCAAGGGCATCTGAGAAAAACATCCTTTCTGGCAGTGCAGGCTCTTCCCCAATGGAAGCACTCTAGGAGGAGCTGGGAAAGACACTGGGCTGCTCTGCTTATCTACCCAAATGCACAGACGCCAGAAGCAAAGATGCCTTTTGCGGAGCGATGTCTTCTCCCTCTGTTGTTTCGAGACCCATCCTGCTCTGTTGTGGCTTTTCACTCACGACACCTGACGCACAGCGGACCGAATGCCATGCGTGCCTTCTCTGTGGGAGGCATGTGTTGGGTGCTGGAGATGCCATGGTGATGAAAGAAGATGAGGTCCCTGCTCACTGGAGTTTCCCTCAAGTGGGTGGAAATGAAACATTAACGCCTGAACAACCAAGTGGGATGATGTCAGGTGACCATTTCTGGGGGGCAGAGTTGCTATATTCCAAAATACATCTCAAAGCCATTCTCTCCCCTTGAGCATCAATGGTACCATTTTATCCCAGCCAACACCATCTCTTAGCTGATCTCCTCATTTTCACTCTTACCTCCCTCCAATCCATCCACCACGGCACGGCTAGGCAAATCCTTTTGAAAACCTAAATCAGATCATGGACATTCCGTTGCTTAAATCCTCCCCCTAGTTTTGGCCTGTCCTTGGAAAAAGTCCATACGTCCTCATGAGTCCTACAAAACCACATGCCAGCTGGTCCCTGTCTGTCTCTAACCATCCCCCACTTGTCCACTATGCCGCACCAGTGTCCTTTCTGCTTTTGGGGACACGCCAAGTTCCTCCTGACCTCTGTCTTTGAACTTACAGATCTTATAGTTCACGGGACACGGCAGTCCTTCTCAGCTTGCGGCATTCAACTGACGGGTCACCTTCTCAGAAAGGTTATCTCTGGCCACCTACCTAGGGCAGAATCTTCACACCACCCCACAGTTACGCTACAGCATGTGTTTCTCCCCAAGCATATCACAGTCTGAAATTATCCTGTTTATCTGTTTCTGGGTTTCCCCTTCCTCTCTATGAGGTCAGAGACCCTACCTTTGTGATTCAATCCTTCACCCCAAGCTCAGCACAGTGCCTGACACATAGTAGCAGCTCTAGAAATATTTGTTAATGGGCTGACTTTCTGACAGATGGATGAGTGGAAACACAGCTACGCTCACGGGGCCTAGAAAGTTGGATCAGCGTTCCTTATTTAAGGAGGAGGAATTCAACTTAAAAACCTGAGCAAGATTTGGGGTGGCTGGAGAGTTTGGGAAAATTGAAGCAGAGATTTCAAAGTGACAGGCCGTAATCAAATCATGCAAGTCAGCTATTATGGAAAAAATGCAGGCTGGCTTCGGGGTGAAAAGGCCAAGCCAACAACTGTCCAGTAGGACGGATGATCTCACACTTGTTCAGGGGTTGTTCTGAGGTTATTCTCTTCCTGTTCACGTGGTGCGCGTTGTCACAGTGAAATCGCTGGAACCAGATGGCCTGTTCTTCTCCGGGGGCTCCCCTGGCCCCTGTAGCACTGGAGCGGCTCCCTGCTTCTTATACAAGCCCCCTAAGGACAGAGGGACTAAGTGCTGGAAAGGCCCAGCTACCATGCTTGAGGGTTTTCTTTTCAGGTTGATTTCCCAGCTTTCTGCCCAGCCCCAGATTAAGGCAGACAACTGTCCAGATTCCTTGGGGCTGAGGAGGTCCCCGGATGGCAGGACCTTCAATTTTAAAGCTAGGAAAGTCCAGATTGGGACAACGGAGTCACCCTTCCACCAGGCCACCGAAGGAAGGTGTCCAGCATCCTTATTTTTTTCCTCAAGGTCTTAGTCCTGGCAGCTTGCTGTAGCCGCTTCCCGCCCCACATCCTGACTTGTGATTAATGTTCATTGTTTTTCCCTCCACCTGTGGCTTTATGTACTTCTCCCTCTCAGCCCTGCTTCTTTGGCTTCCCTCCTTGATGGTGTCCGGATTCTGCCTCCAAGTGTGTCATCCTACACCACCCTTATATGGTCTCATCCATTTTGTACCCCGGGAGCTCAGGGTTTCACCCCCTCCTTGTAACCCCAAGAAGCCCTCCTGCCACGTCTACTCTGGGAGGAGTAGGAGAACGTTTAGGGACATTCCTTAAATACAATTATAATGATACCTCTGACGATACAACTCAGGGGAAAATAATGCCTAAGTATTCATAGTAGTGACCCTCTGTCATATTGAAGATGGGTCTGCAAGCTTTTTCTTTAAAGCTTGCAGTAATCTTTTCGGCTAGACAGTAATCTTTTAGGTTGTGTGGACCATACAGTCTCTCATAACTACTGAGCTTTGCCACTGTAGCATGAAAGCAGCCAAAACAGTATGTGAACAAATGGGCCTGGCTGTTCCAATAAAACTTTATTTACAAATACTGGCAGTGAGCCTGATTCAGCCCCTGGGCCATAGTTTGTGGATCTCTTATGTAGAGCATGCTTCCAGATAATTAAAACATTTCTTTTCTTAAGTCCACAGAAGCTTTCTTTGCCCCCACCACACAGATAGGCCATAGCTCCACGTACACCTTACACACCTTCTTCTGTATTCCTGTCTTTACCTCCTTTAATCATTCATGCCATCACTCAGCTGGGCTTATGGAAACATCTGCACCACAAAGTGAATTCTTGCACAACGACATTGACATGGAAAGAAAGCTCACGTGGAACTTACTTTTAGAGGATGTCTAATGCCAGTTTGTAATATAAAAGTTGGATATGTAGTCTGAGCCAATAACTAGGATAATTGAGATTAATACCTAGTTGATGCTTTGTCAATGGGATTGCTAGATTAATAGGGTAAAACTCCTCTGATGAGGAAGATCACCGTCACCCCAAATAGTGGCTTTAAAGGGAGGTTTTGAGATGTTCGCTGTTTCTGGTTTTGTTTTTCAAACTAAAGAGTATTAATCTGTGGGATTGGGGGCAGGCCTCTGTAGGCGTGAGTGGCTTACTAGAGCGCTGCTTTCATCCTATGTGCAATTTAATATTCCTGAGCCAACCAGCATCTTCGTAGCATATTTTGAGATGTGCTGTCCTTAGAAGTATACTTTGTTTTCATGTGCCCCTTGGCCATCTGTATGTCTTCTTCGGAGAAATGTCTGTTTAGGTCTTCCACCCATTTGTTGATTGGGTTGTCTGTTTCTTTGATATTGAGCTGCATGAGCTGTTTGTATATTTTGGAGATTAATCCTTTGTCAGTTGCTTCGTTTGCAAATATTTTCTCCTATTCTGAGGGTTGTCTTTTCATCTTGTTTCATCACGAATTACTAGAGAAACGCAAATCAAAACCACAATGAGGTATCACCTCACACCAGTCAGAATGGCCATCATCAAAAAGTCTACAAACAATAAATGCTAGAGAGGGTGTGGAGAAAAGGGAACCCTCCTGCACTGTTGGTGGGAATGTAAACTGATACAGCCACTATGGAGAACAGTATGGACGTTCATTAAAAATAGACCTACCATATGACCCAGCAAGCCCACTACTGGGCATATACCCTGAGAAAACCATAATTCAAAAAGACACATGTACCCCAATGTTCATTGTAGCATTATTTACAATAGCCAGTATATGGAAACAACCTAAATGTCCATTGACAGAGGAATGGATAAAGAAGATGCGGTACATGTATACAACGGAATATTACTCAGCCGTAAAAAGGAACGAAATTGGGTCATTTGTAGAGATGTGGATGGAACTAGATTCTGTCATACAGAGTGAAATAAGTCAGAAAGAGAAAAACAAATATCATATATTAACGCATATATGTGGAATCTAGAAAAATGGTACAGATGAACCTATTTGCAGGGTAGGAATAGAGACGCAGACGTAGAGAACGGACATGTGGATGGGGTGGGGAGGAAGGGGATGGTGGGACGAATTGGGAGGTTAAGATTGACATATATATACACTACCGTGTGTAAAGTGGATAACTAGTAGGAACCTGCTGTATAGCACAGGGAGCTCAGCTCGGTGCTCTGTGGTGACCCAGATGGGTGGGAGGGAGGTCCAAGAGGAAGGGGATATATGTATACACATAGCTGATTCACTTTGTTGTATAGCAGAAACTAACACAACATTGTAAAGCAACTATACTCCAATAAAACAGAAAAAGCATGACAAAAAAAGTATACTTTTTAAAATTGAAGTATAGTTGAATTACAATGTTGTGTTAATTACGGCTGTACAGCAAAGTGACTCAGTTATACATACATATATCTATATACACATTTTTTTCATATTCTTTTCCATTATGGTTTATCACAAGATATTGAATATAGTTCCCTGTGCTATAAGAAGCATACTTTCAAACGGAGAAGGGGTAGAAGGGGAAAGAAAACACTGGTAACATTTTAAATTAATTTTCAGAATACGATCCATCGATTGTGCACGTACATGGAAACTGTTTATCTCAGGTGAGAAGTCAGGAGGTGAATGTGAAGAGACAGGGAGAAAAAAAAGGAGGAAAGAAGCTTGTATTTCAGCAGAACGGGCTTATGTGCATTTACCTGTCCCAGAGGTTGGATGTGATTGGAACAGGGACGATGACGAACAGGGCACTAACATTCTGTTGACCCTCTTCCTCCAAATCCTCTCGGCTGGTGGGGTTATTGCAGAAGAAGAGAGTTCTCTGCAGAGCAGCAGCAGCCCATGTGGGCTCATCGCTGAGCAGATACTGCTGAGTCTAGAAAACGGAGAGCCTTAACAAGTAAATTCCACACCCCCTCGAATTTGTGCCTCGGTAGGGAAGCCTCAGCAGGAAATCCTCCATATGTTTTCCTTTACTACAAGGAACTTCAGAGAATGAGTTCATTCTCTTCAAACATCCTCTCACTGCTGTAAAACGGCACTGGCTGGATGATGAGAAATGTCACCAGGAACACGAGAGGACGCCTACAAACGGAGATAGGGGAGCAGTTACTCTTCTGAATTAGATATTAGTTTGGGAGAAGTTTTATTTTTCCTTTGCTGCTTACATTCTGGACTTCGTGGGCTTTTTTCATTTTGGTTTTCTTTTTTTAAGGACAGTCTTTTGTTTTTGACTGCTTCCTAGTAGAGCTTGGATACTTGGAGAAATAAATATCAAAAGAAGATTTCTCAAAGATTTGTCCTATGGAGGAATGGAGCTCATACCCTGAGGACCAAAGGATTATAGCTCAGATTAGCCTTTGCTCTTAAACAAAAAAGCCAAATTTAAATTCAGGATTACTTGAAAAATATCACTGCAAGTAAGTACTTTGTCTTTATTGTTTTCTTTCTTCCTTTTCAATCTCCTAATAAGCATCTTTTTGGCCTATTGTAATCTCAGTGAAGTTAACAGTTGGATTCTAAATATAAGTAAAATGATTTTGCTAGCTCGTAAATTAATTGCAAGATGAGATATGAAGTGTTCTGCTCATTTATAGAAATGTTTATGTTATCATGCCAAGAATCACTTAATTTCATTAATGTCTCAAATGAATATCTTTTGCCTCTTTTCCTCCAGTAATATAAACTCTATTTTAAATTGGAAAATAAGCCAGTAAAAATGTCTTCTGAAAAGAGCATGGCTGCCCTAGCAAGCAATCAACTTTTGTTGACTTCTCTGGAATATTAAGGGAGATTTGCTGAAGGACCTGTAAATCTACAAAGTAAAATTTGCTACAACTCTGACTCTTGTGAACCCCTTTTGAAAATATGATGAAATCAATGTAGCAAATGTGAAAAAAATCTTAGTGGCGAAAGGGCATTGAAACATCAAAATATTTCAGCTGCTATTACCTTTTCTTAATTACACTATTAAACTGAGCTCCAGCTGTGCATACGTTGTTACCTGCTCAGGACTCCAGGAGTCAAGAGCTGTCAAGCTGATCTAGCAGGATGTGGTAGACGGTGCACAAGTCATCAGGGAGGAAACTAGAAGTGGCCAAGATGTCTTGTTTCCCTCCAGATTCCTAATTTCCACCACCCGTCCCTCTGCCCTCCCTTCCTGATGTGGTAACTGCATCAATTTGTTAGGAGGCGTCCTGCTCCCTCCCTGGCAATCGTAAATAAAGAACTGGCTGCTTTCAAAGTCAAGCCACGTTTGATTGATCTTTGGACAAGAATGAACATAGGAATGATCTGTGCTTTCTCTGCACTCCAGTTCCCCCACTGTACCACTAAAGCCATCCTCCGGGACCCAGCTTTCCGTACACCAGCTGGTCTGAAACGATGTATTCCAAAGAAAGATAATGGTGAAAGTCCCTTCCATGAATGGAGCGTGTTGCACTCCTTCCTCCCTCCAATTTCCCCTAGTCTGTAGAGACTGTCTGCCTTGTCCTCTAAGAAACATGATTCCTGTTCATCACTGGTTGCAAAGCCAAATTCTCCCAGCACTGGCCTCATGACTGTGCAGCCTGTCAGTTAAAGATCATTATCTGCCAAGCCATCTGTTATTCTCCCTTAGGAGAGGGTGTTATTTCAGTTCTATAGGTATCCTTTAAATGTTCCCTACATGTTGTATAGCAGCTAAATGTAGTCTGAGGGTTAAGTCCTGTTGATAGCAATGGGAGTCTGTGTCCCACTTTTGAAAGTGTTAGTGGTAATGGTGTAATCTTGGATGGCCCAAAAGAGAGAGGTGAGCTGGGGACTGTGAAAAATGCAGCCAGATGAGAGGCTGGTCTTTGCCATCCTGGAAGGTTGTTGCTTTCATTTTATTTATTTATTTATTTATTAGAAAATTAGCTATAGGTAGAATTGTTTGTTTGTTTGTTTGTTTGTTTATGGCTGCGTTGGGCCTTCGTTGCTGCCTGCGGACTTTCTCTAGTTGTGGCGAGCTGGGGCTACTCTTCGTTGTGGTGCCTGGACTTTTCATTGCGGTGGCTTCTCTTGTTGCGGAGCGTGGGCTCTAGGTGCATGGGCTTCAGTAGTTGTGGCACACGGGCTCAGCAGTTGTGGCTCACGGGCTCTAGAGCGCAGGCTCAGTAGTTGTGGCGCACGGGCTTAGTTGCTCCGCAGCATGTGGGATCTTCCCAGACCAGGGCTTGAACCCATGTCCCCTGCATTGACAGGCGGATTCTTAATCACTGCGCCACCAGGGAAGTCCCAGTTGTTGCTTTTAGAGGAATTACTTGCTTCCTGATTTAGTTGTGCCTAAGGGCTTGTGCTTCTTTTATGGGGCATCGTGTTGTCCTAACAGCCCCTGTTATGGATGCTGGCTACCCATCAGCGATGGCAGTTTGGAGGCTTGACCCTTACAAAGGAGACCCATGAAGAATGTGAGCTTTCCTACTTGTCACACTCCTCCTTCACTAGTTAGGAAAAAGATTTTGCCTTCTTTAAGTGGTCTATGCTCTATCTGCTAAGTGAGAGTGGACCTCTATAACTTCTCGCCCTCAATAATGGAACTTACATTGCTGAATTTCAAAAGCCATCAGGTCATCTCTGCAACCTTGGAGAACTTTCCTTTTGTAAAGAGAATGTTTCCTTTGCTTTGAGCAGCTCTTTTATAAACTTATGTCCTGGACAAATCTGAACTACCCTGTCCTGTGGTACTAGCAGGTGATGACGATGACGATGATGATAATGACATCTAACGAGTATTGACTGCCATCTTTTGCCAGGTGTGATACTAAATATCTACGACACTTATGACATTAAATCTTCCCTGCCTTACCTGTAATGCAGATAATGTAGACAGCCTCCTTCACACATTTCAATGGAGGAGGAACAAAAGAGATATAAGAACGTTCCTATCAACTGGCATCCTGTCTTCTTTTTGTTTGTTGTCTTTGTATCTTTCATTCAACTGTCTAATGACCAAGGTTATGGATTGTCCAGGTTCCTTTCTGTATGACTTTAATTCATGGATAACATTCCTGGTGGAACCTAGGCAGTGGGCTGGGGTGGAGTGGCAGGTGAAATTGGAACTTCAGCAGTGAGCTTTAGGGCATGTATTGGAAATGGATTTCATTTCTTTCTGCTCTGCATTAGACTCTATGTAGAGTGTGGCTTCACCCCACATCATGCTTCTCTATGGTTCCCTTTCTTCAGGGTTATGGGGATAATTAAACTTTGTTGGCTTAAAAGCATCAAAATCCTGGGGAGAAAACAGCACATTCGTGAGCAAACGTGTTTTAACTGTTCATGTTGGGCCAGGTTCTCATTGGGAGCAAATAATACACTTAGAAGATAGAACAAAGTCTTTCAAATTACCAGAAGGTGGGTAATATGGAGGGAGAGGGTTCAGATTTTTTTTTGCAATCATGAAACGTATATTTTAAGTAAGGTTTACTATTAATATCTACTGTTATTAAGATTTTATTAACATATGACAAATTGGGATAAGCTGGTTTGTAGATGATGATTCAGGACAAATGACATATGAAATAATGAGTAAATGAATAAAGAAATAATACAATTATTAATTGGGAGATGGAAGTCATTGGGGATTTAATAACACTTTTTTTGCTTTTTGATATTGTTTCTAATCTGGGTCATGGAAACATTTTAAGATAATTTGCTGCCTTGATTATATCTTTGATTCAATGATTATTTATTGAGTATCATTTAGGGCATCACTCTCTGGAATAATCCATGATTACATTTGGGAACAAATGTAGGGCTCTAGGGTGAGTGAGTATATTAGATGAGGAGAGAGAACAATTGAATTCAGAAATACTAACCTCTCACAACTTCAGATTCACAGAAATTTGAAACTAGGATAGATTTTGGATCATCTTATCCAACTCCTTTACATTATATAAGAGGAAACCGAAGTCAAAAACTGATTTACACATCACTAATTAGCTACAGAACTAGGACGAGAATTCTAGCCTCTGGCCTGCAAATCCAATAGCTTTTTGTTTACTTTTCAGTTCTATGTTTTTAATATATTATTTTTTTAATCATTCAAAAATAAAGATATGCTCCATGATCATGCCAATTGCATTGCTTTCGCCTTTTAAATATCTTAATGTAAAATATCTCAAACACACAAAAATAGTATCATGATTATCTGCAAACACACCACCAAGATTAAATATGTTATTTTGCTATCTTTAGTTCAGATAATGTGTAAAATAAAAGGAAGCACATTACAAATACAGTCAAAGCACTATCCCCACCTTTCTCCCCTCTTCCCTCCCAAGAGATAGTCATCCTTAAATTGCTATATATGATTCCTATGTACTATACTTTAGTACTTTTACTGTGTGTGGGGGTTTGTATATGTGTGAGGGGGTGGTGGGTTTTTAGGTCCAGACGTGGATGTATCTATGTGAGGTTATATCTAACATCTATTTGTGGTTATACTATTGCTTTGTGTTCAAATTTTAAGATATATAAAGCATTGTCTTTATATATTTATATATTCTCTAACTTTTTTATTCAAAGTTGTTTTGGAGATGTATCCATGTTGATACATAGGTATCTAGTTGATTTTGTTATAACTGCGGGATAGTATCACATTGCATAAATCATCGAAGGTTGATTTATCCATTTTCTTACTGAGGGAAATTTGCATCGTCTCTGCAGTTTTGCTATCTGAACAGTACAGCAATGGTCTTTGTATATATCTTCTTACACTTGTGCTAGGATTTCTCAAGAAGAGTTCAACCTAGAAGTTGAACTGTCAGGTCATAAGGGTACACATTTTCCCTAGAGATTGTTAAGCTCTTCTGCAAACTCTACTGGTTTATTTGACCACCAACAATGTTGAGCAGTAGTTCTAAACTCTGCCTGCAGAAAGAATCAGCTAAGGAGCACTTTAAAATGACCAATGCCTAAGTCCCACCCCAGACCAATTAAACCAGAATCTCTGGGGATGGGAGCCAAGACAGTTTTCAAGTTCCCTGGGTGATTCTAATGTACAACTAGGGTTAAGAACCACTGATTTAGCATTTTTCTGTTTCCCCACATGTTTTCCAACATTTGGTATTATCAGACATTCTGTTCTGCTAATCTCTGGGTGCAAGGACTTTGTAATTACTGGTGAAGCTGAGTATATTTGTACAGTGTTACTGAGCATTCCAATGACTTCCATTGAGAATTATGTGTGGCATATTTCACCCATTTTTTTCTCTTTAATTGTCTTTTATTATTGATTTGTAGGCACTTTCTTTACATTCTGGACAGTAATTGTGAAAGGGGGGCATATAATTGCCAAATATCTACCCTAGTCAATAACTTATCTTTTCACTTATTTGTGCTATAGAAGTTTAAAAATTTGTGCTATAGAAGTTTAAAAATTTTTTAATATACTTAAATCTGTCAATATTTTCCTTTATGCTTTGTATGATGAGAAATCTTACATATTTTCTATATGATTTCGTAAATCTATGTTTCTGTCTTTTCTTCAAAAAGTTTTACAGTTATACTTTTTCCCAATGAAGTTTTTAATCTGTCTAGAATTTATATTTCTGTATGGTGTAATGTATTGATCAAATTTTATCTTTGCTTTTTTTTCTTCTTTTTTTTGGTTCTAGTACAGTTTTCTAACTAGTCCATCTTTTCCCAGTGACATTTAGTGCTATTGAGACCTCATATGTCTTTTTTCCATTCCATCCTTGTACCAATACCATGTTTTAATTATTACAATCTTATAATAAATGAACCATTTTAAACTATTTTTCCAAAAATGTGCATTGCCTATTCTTGAATATTTACTATACCATATGAATGTATGTGCAACACCGTTTCAGGTTACATGAAAGACAGTGCTGTGAGTTGGCTTACAGTTGCTTTGAATTTATAGATTATTGGGGGGTGATTTCTCTATATAAATTCGAGTCTCCCCATTCAAGGGCATAATTTAGCTCTCCATTTATTTAAGCTTACTTTCATGTCTTTCAATATATTTTATAATTTTCCCTACAAATATTTTCCAGATTTTTGTTAGATTCATGATTGTTGTTGAAGTGAATTATTTTTATTGTAAATTTTACTTTTTCCTGAAATGTTCTAACTACTGGCTGACGGTTCATAGAAACATACTAGATTTTTGTTTAACTCTTGTTTCCAACCATGTTGAACTCATTTGTTTTAAAAGTTTATCAATTACTTAGATTTTCTAAATAATCATATATACAAATAATAACAATCCTGTTCATTCTTGTAACATTGATACGTTTTATTTTAATTTAACTGAGTATAAAGATTTAATTAATTGATTAATTAATTTATATTCTCTATATATTTTTTTCTACTTGCTATCATGATTAGGCACTCCTGCACAAGGTTAAATAGAAGCATTTACAGCAAGCATCCTGTCTTGTCCTGAGTTTTATATAAAATCCCTTTGACTTTTTCACCATTAAGTATATTTTCTTGAGTTTTTACTGGATATTTTTTATCAGGTTAAGAAAAAGTTTCCTTCTAATTCTTCTTTGCTGAAATGTTTTATTAGGAAAGTATTTTGAGTTTCAAATATTTTCTGCATCTGTAGAGATGAATTTATGGTGTTCCCCTTTTAATATGTTAACTGGTAAATTATATTAATAAGTTTTCTAAAATTGAACCATCCCTGTATTCTGGGATAACGCCTTGATCATAATTTTTAAAATATTCATTCTAAGTTTGGTTTGCTAATATTCTGCCTAGGATTTTTATATTTATAGATGAAACTGGCCTGTAATTTTTCTTACTCGTTTTACATCAGTTTATCTTCTTATGGGTTAAAAAATGATTATCAGCTTATTCTATTCTATGGAAACATTTAAATAAGATTAGGATTACTTTTAATTTGAAACTTGATAGAACGTATCTGAAAAAATCCTAGGTCTGTGTGTGTGTGTGTGTGTGTGTGTGTGTGTGTGTGTGTGTATACAGACTTTAGTGATTCCATTTCTCTTAATATTGGTCAATTAAGGTTTTCACTTCCTTCCTGAGTAATTGTTAGTTACATTTATAGTGAATTTACCATTTTGGCTAGATTTTCAAATGCATTGACATAAAATTGTTCCTGATATTCTCTTTTTTAACAATTTCTACCTTATCTGTAGTTGTTCCTTTTTTTCATACTAATATAGTCATTTGTGTTGTCCCTTTCTCTCTTTTTAAATCAGTATTGCAAGAATGTTATCAGTTTATTAGTTTTTTTCAACTAATAAACAATTTTTGTTTTTCTAGGATATCTCTGTCATTAATTGGCAAATACCCTTGGCAGTCAAACCATAATTTAGTTGGGTATATTATTCTAGATCAGCAGGTATTTTCTCTAATTCATTTTATTGGGTTGGCCAAAAAGTTCATTCGGGATTTTCCGTAACAACTTACAGAAGAACTCAAATGAACTTTTTGGCCAACCCAATAAAATATTCTATTGATTTCTGTTACTTATCTTTGGTTTTGGAAGTCTACTGTGCCTATTGTTATCCCTTGGTGCAACTTATCTTTTCTCTCTGGATACTTTTAAAATCTCTTTTAAGATCTCTTTGTAGTTCTGCTGTTTCACTACAATGTATCTCATTGTGGATTTGTCTTTTATTTATCTTGATTACTTCTTAACTCATAGGAATCATATATTTAATCTATTCTGGGACATATACAGGCCTATATCTTTGAATATTGATGCTTTGATAATTCTGTTCACTCTCTGAAATTAATGTTAGACATGAATGTTTTGTTCATTTCATGCTCTCTGTCTCTTAATTTTATATTTATCCCTTTATCTCACTGTGCTGCATTCTGAGTTGTTTCCTTAAACCTGTCTTTCAGACCACTGATTATGTCTTCAGCTGTGTCTATTCAGCTGTTTCACCTCTCCATTGAATTTCTCATTCCATAGCTATAGTTTTCATTTCTAGATAGTCTACCTACCATTATTTTAATACCGTGTTTTTCTTTTCATATGGCTTGTATTCCTTTTAGTGTTAGTCATTTAAAATTTATGTGAAATAATCTCTTATTTTGTTCATTTATACAAAGTCCTTAGGGTTCAGAGTCTTCTATTTGTTGTGTCTGGTGGTATGATTCTTCTGATGGATTGTTTCTTCGTGTGATGAGTAATTTAGGACAATGGGCTCATCCTCAGTAGGGAATACTGTATAAAAACATTCAACCAGTGTCCCCTTCAGACATTTTGCATTTGTTTTTGCTTTTTGTGTCCTAGGATGAATCCTTAGGCTAATTTCTTGACTCACAAATTCCTGGACCACACAAACAATCCTGATTATAAATTCTGGCACTATCTTTTCCCTTCACTTGGTATCTAGATAGAGACAGACAGGCATCTTTACCGTGTCCATTTGCTGGGACTCTATCACCTGTCCGTACCCTTACATTGGAATTTAAACCCAACCTTCTGGGTTACTGAGACATGTAAGTTTCCCTGATGCAGACCACAATCTGTTTGTGCCCTTACCATACTGCTTTTTAGATCCACATATCTTACCCCTGGCCTTCTCTCTTGCATGCTCTTTCTCTCACTCTTGCTTTCTTTTTTTGCAAACGTAGTAATGCATTTAAAAGAATAGCATCTTGGGCTTCCCAGGTGGCGCAGTGGTTGAGAGTCTGCCTGCCGATGCAGGGGACACGGGTTTGTGCCTCGGTCCGGGAAGATCCCACATGCCGCGGAGCAGCTGGGCTTGTGAGCCTCGGCCGCTGAGGCTGCGTGTCCGGAGCCTGTGCTCTGCAACGGGAGAGGCCACAACAGTGAGAGGCCCGCGTACCGCAAAAAAAAAAAAAAAAAAAGAATGGTGTCTTTTTATCTGTTTTTTCTAAGTGGGAAAGTTTTCAAATTTTCTTGAGAAAAAAATTCAGAACAAGAAGTCCTAGTTTGGCCTTTTGGACATTAAAAAAGAAGCCTAAGAATTTCACAAATCATATTCTCCATACAAACTTTTCTTGCTAGTTTCTGTAGAAATGTAGTTTATCCAAAAATCAGCGTGAAAATTATTAATGTAACTCTGAATGTTTTGCTGTGTAACTGCTGAGGAATTGCATTCCTTTGAACTTCTACGATAAACTCAGCCACAGCCTGGTGTGTTGAGAATAATGGGGTGAGGAGGGGCTATATCCTACTTTGAGAAATTTTTCAGGGAGTGTTCTGTAGAGGAACAAATACTGTTTTCTGAAAAAGTGCAAGCATCATTTGCTTTTTCTTAGTGAGAGACCAGAAGGATATATATTTTTAAAGGTTATAATGAAACCCCAAAGCCCTTTCTGGCTCTATCATTCTGTGATTTTTTTACTATCTTGAGAAAATTTCCCAAAAAATCTTATAGCCTGTGTGCAGCTTTGTAACCAAATCCTAGGAATCAAAGTTCCTTAATCTTCCTAAGATGCTCTCCTTTTCTCTCTGTCATTCACCCTAGCGTCTTAGCAAGTCCATAGATATGAAAGGGACTGTATTCAACCTTTTTTTGCCGTTAATATTTTTTGATCTGATTTTTCCACGGGATGTCAAAGAATACATTGCCAAACAAAACAATTATTTGACTAAAGAGAACGTTAACTTATTGAATACTGTCTAAACATGACATATTTCAAAGTATACACTGTTGGAAGTTTTCAAAACTTCCGCTGAACATGCTATAATTTTGAGATATTTTGCCCCAAAATTCTCTTTGGAAGCAACAACTTAATAATAAGACACAGTTGAAATAAAAACAAAGCATTCTTTTAAAAAAATATCAAATGTTCTTTCAACACTCGATACCCAAAGTTATTTCTGAGGCCTCACTGTATTATTTTAGATTAAATATCTAAAACAAATTATTACAAAAATAAACCCATCCCTTCGCTGGATTTCATTCTGTGTTTGGATTGGGGTGGAGTCAGTTGTTAGGTGCATGACCAGAGCACAGGCGCTGAGTCTTTTTATTTTCTTAATTATGAATTATCGTTTCAAGCCCTCATTGGCGGTTTACCATGGCAGTAATCCCTACCAAAACAGTTGTTCGTCTAGATCCTAAGTGATTTGCTAGAACATTAACCTTGACTTGACCCCTGATGGTCACAGGGTCAATAATTACAACTTCTAGAAAAACTATCAGTAGGGACTGTACCCTGAATTATGTTACTTGCCTTTAAAAATAATTATAGTATGTTTGTCATTCAGAAGGACTAGATCAGCAAGGCTAATGAAAATGTTTAAGTCCTTATCAGTTGGAATGAAAAGGGCTGGCTCCAGAAAGTGCTGACCTTGGAATTTTTGTGCCGCTTGTGTTGATCCTGCGCACTGATGCACATGACCTACTGATGTGTGGCTTGGCAGGCCATAGAGGCTTATTCACCCATGCTGGATGTGAAAGGGGCTTCCGGGCCGCTCCCTGTGCTGTGGCATTCCTCTGGTTCTCTAACAAAGCTTTCAACTGGCGTCTGGGACTAATGAGCGTACAGTCCCAGGAGCAATGGAGCACAGTTTTCCGTCACCCATTAAGACGAGCTCTAAGCCCCAAGCTTATCAAGCCTGAACCAGGAGAAGCTAGGGCCAAAGGCTGAAGATAAAACAGTCACTAATAGTTTCATAAACTGTGTGAATAATTCCACGTTAACAATAAATACTGCACGTTTAGTGATATTACCTAAGCCCTAATAGCCAAGGTGCTCACTGACCCTGGCCATTAAAGGCAACATAGCTCTTTTCAGGAGAATCTGAATTAAGCCTACTTTACATAAAGTTTAGTCTGAGGACATTTCTCCAAGTAATCTTCCCCCTCTTTGTGTAGACAAGCGACCTCATTCTGCTAGGGTCACAAGGGATGAAGTAAGTGGTAGAGGTGGGCCATCCTGAGCTGGTGGGAGATATACAGAAAATCCTGGTGCAGATGATTCTGCCTTAGGATGTCGGTTATTTTTGCATTTTAATTTAAGCTTTCAATTATGTGCCTTGCTGCAGTGTAATCGGGGAATAAATAGATTAGAGGAAAACAGGGCGAAAAACTACTCATAGTCGTTACCTATTATTTATTCTATTTTGTCAAGGATGTCAGAAATATAAGGTCATTAAAAATCAGTAAGTTGTTGGAAATGGAGATGATGGGAAGGGGGAGTCATACCCCTTCCCTGAGACCTTAGCATTGATGTTTGAAAGGACACTTGAAGATCCTATTCGGCCACTGGTATATTGTAGTCTTCATACATATAAGTGGCATAAGTGAATATGGAGACCTACTCAATAAAAATATTTTAAAAGTCTTTAAAGTACATAATCATTAATTTTTAATTCTAAAGCTGTTATATTCTTCCCCACTCGCATTGGTGATCTTGATTTTACACAAACATCCCTGTACTATATGGCTGTACTATTTTTTTGTCCTATATATTTGCATCCTACCATTTCTACTTCTCTGTCTCATTTATTTCACAATTCTGTTTGAGAATCCCTGGAGACCTGGCTTAAACTTCCTTTCATCCTGTCCAGATTGGCCATCTCATTCCAGTTTTTCATTGAGCTCTTCTTTCTTTCCTCTATCATGGCATTCCATCGTTGCTCTTAATCAGGTCTGATTCACGGTCACAGGTCTCATGGGTCTCTGCCCATGTACACTGTTCCACGTTACCTTTGATGCCCCTTGCCTCCTTCTTCCTTTCTAATAGGACCTGCATCCTTAACATCTACAGACTAGTTGAGAAACTTGTTGATCATTCTCTCATGCCATCTCTCACACAAAATGTTTCTTTGCACATCCCCTCTGCCCTCAGTATATAAATTAGAACTCAACCTTTCAATGTAAACTTACTTGATTTGGGACTATTGGGTATTTGAAGTATAACTTGAGCAACACTCCTTTCCTATGTTAAAATATGTGTGATTGACATGCATTGGGAAGGCAGGATATGACTGGATACCAGATTATAGGCAATTGTAAGGCAGTTACTAGGTTTCATGTTCTGTAGCATCTCGTGTGAATCCGTGAACTCTTAATTTGCAGAATCAGTATCACAGAAGCTGATGGTGGTGGTATCCAACCCCCTAAATGAACTTCTAGCAAATATATAGAGTTGGCAGAGTGCCGTGGAGTTCTAGCATTATTTAAATTATTCTAAAAAAAATATCCAGGAACCACCCCAAACAGATAAGTCATCCATATGCTTATTAAAATCAGAACAGTATCCATTGGAATTACCTTTTCATGCACCTAGCGACTGGCATATACAAGTTCTCAATAAGTACTAAGTCTATCATCATTGGAATATGTTTCCAATACCATATGATTGATCACCATCATCAACTCTTCCAGCAATTTTTCTATAAAATCTGTAGCTAGTTTATGGTTACGTCAAGAATCCCAAAGCCACTGTGAAATCAGTGCAGCAATTGGTGGTCACAGCTCCTTAAACTGAAGTTCTTTAACCTAAGGATACAAGCTTCCATCTTCCCTTGATATGCCTAAAAGATAAAAAGTTAACATTTTTCAAGATTGATGAAACAGTGATAACAGTTCTTCCTCATGGAAGAATGAAAATATACATCTTTAGATTACTACATGAATGATTTAATTCACACATAAAGAATTATCACAGTTCAGTATTA
Source organism: Lagenorhynchus albirostris (assembly GCF_949774975.1). Classification (NCBI taxonomy): domain Eukaryota; kingdom Metazoa; phylum Chordata; class Mammalia; order Artiodactyla; family Delphinidae; genus Lagenorhynchus; species Lagenorhynchus albirostris. The sequence continues at coordinate 180,985,775 of NC_083095.1, forward strand.
TTAAATATTGAAACAGAAGTAGAAGATATATGATCACCTTTCTTATATTTTATTAAAAGTAGGGTAACACATTGAGATCCAAGGTGGATTTGGAGACTAATTTAAGCTCTGCAGACCTTGGATTTTATACTTATCAATAATGGTTCCCCTGTTCTTTGATTACATGTGTTTCTTTCAAGGTATTTTTAACTTTAGAACGCTGAAGCAAAGATATTCAGATTCAACCTTGGAATTTAATACATCATCTCTTTCGCCAGAGACATTTCACTGATCCTGTGTTATTTAAAGGCCAAATGGAACTGTTATGGTGAAAATCTGAAAAGAATGTCAGAACTAACACAGTATGGAGATCACATTTTCACAGAAATAATGATTCCAAGTCTTGTCATTTAATTTGCATGGTTGAATGAACTTGTCTTTCTCCTACTCCAGAAATACAGCCTACCACATCCCGAACTGCAGCCCTTTCAAAAAGAGGTCAAGTCCCTGGGTTAGCATTCCACAATCGCGCCTACTCCACAACTTCAAACCCAGTAACAATTTTTTAATTAAAAATGAATTCTAAGCCTACAAGCTTATCCTTTCTGAGAGAATGATGGGAGGAGGATAGAATTGCTCTATATTTCTTTTAACTAAAAATGAAGTCACTTAACCTAGAAATTTGTATCTCAGGTAGGGGCATGTGAACTATCACAGAAAGGAATAGATCGTGTTACCCAGAACCCAAGGACCACTGATGGTACCTTCTCAGGACAGCTGACAAAATTCTTCCTAGGAAAATTTCCCTGGGTCGCTTTCATGAGTATATTATTAGCATCCTCTGTGTTAGTGGGCATAGTTCTATAATAAACAATGTCCACATTTCAGTGGCTCATCACTAAAATGTGTGTTTATTACTCACAACATAGTCCATTGGTGTGAGGATGAACAAAGCGTGAGGGTTCTGCTCTAAGCAGTCACTCAGGGACCCAAGCTCCTTCAATGTGTGACTTTGCTATTTCTAGGACCCCTGCCTTCTCTGCATTCAGCCCACCAGAGGGAGCCAATCACAGAGGACTTCCTGGGAGGTTACCTGGGGCCAGATCTGAAAGTAGTGTATGGCCCTTCTGTCCTCATCCCATTGGCTGGAACTCAATCATACAACCCCATTTAACTGCAAGGGAGACTGAAAAATGAAGCCTAAACGGGTGCCAAGAGGAAAAAAAATAGGATCTGATGAACCCTGAGCAATGTCTGTCACATCTTTAGTAGTTTTGAGTTGGGGTTGATTAACAGGGTATGTGAAGATAGCCCCATGGTTGGTCTTGAACACTAGTAGCTATAAGAAAATATTGGACCAAGGGTGCCCATCCCAGGAAGCTGTAACTATATGTTCCCTACTGGGGAGGGTGCTCAATTTTAATGTTGTGAGAAATATAAGATGAATCAGATATTGTTTCTGCCCTCAGGCAGTACATAGTCTCCTAAAGGAGTAGGCTCTCTATATAACTAGCTATGTTCTAGCTCATATAACAGGCTATTAAATTGGAAGTTTTTACTGAGACTCCTAGATCTAATAGACAGGAAATGCCAAAGTTAAATACCAGATCAAGGTTCAGATTTTCAAAGGGCTACCAAAAATGTGTTCCATAACCTAAAATTTTCTTAGCTACAAAGGGGATATAAATATAAAAGGTCTCTGAGACTGAAAGTTGAGAGAGGATATCCTGAGGAGGATTTCTGCTTAAAAATAAATTAAAAAAATTTTTAAACATGCTATGTTTTCATCCACATCCCTGAGGATGAGGGCTGGGGGCTGTCTGCCACCCCACCTCAACTCTAGTAAGACTGACTTCTACAGAACCATCTAGAGAAGTTGACCTCTACCTCCTGAGGTTGGGAGAGGGGACACAGTAGACTAATGTCTTCCTCAATTCTGAGAAAGCTGGAGGGGGATACACCATGACTGGTTAGCTGTTCTGATGGCAGGAGCAAAGGGAAGTTGCTGCTGGGTTGAAATCAACCTGCATAGTGGCATCTTAGATTCTGTCCAATATGGCGGCCCAGGGGTGATGGGACCTCAACAGAGAAATGCTGGAGGTGGACTGCTAGATGCCCAGGGGCTAAGAAAGGAGCAGCAGGCTGGACTAGAGCTGCAGTGATTGAGTCAGCAAGTCAGGAGAAGACCTTAGAGTGGGAGAGTGAAGAACCCACAAAAGTGATCTTAGAGAAAAAGAGTCAGCTTTCAATATTGGCCACACTCTCTTATGATCCTATCAGTCAAAGAGATCTTTCCTGTCCCTCTTATCTGTCTTCCATACTTCAACTGTGGGGATGGAGGTTGGTCAGAAAAAGCAATTAGCGGATGAAGAAAGATGGAAATGAGGGACTTCCCTGGTGGCGCAGTGGTTAAGAATCCACCTGCCAATGCAGGGACACGAGTTGATCCCATGTGGATCCCACATGCCGCAGAACAACTAAGCCCGTGCGCCACAACTACTGAGCCTGCGCTCTAGAGCCTGCGAGCCACAGCTGCTGAAGCCTGAGCGCCTAGAGCCTGTGCTCCACAACGAGAGAAGCCACCGCAATGAGAAGCCCGCGCACCACAACGAAGAGTAGCCCCTGCTCACCGCAACTAGAGAGAAAGCCCGTGCATGCTAATAAAGACCCAGTGCAGCCAATAGATAAATAAATAAATAAAATTAAAAAAAAAAAAAAGATGGAAATGAGACAGATGGAGGAAACTAAACGCACTCTTTATGTTGAAGACACCAGTTTGCCTGCAGGCAGCCTTGGATGGGAGATGATGATGGTTCAGCTTTGAGTGATGGTTCAGGGCTGATGAATCCCGAGCTGGGCATTCTCATTTCTGAATTGAGACTGTGTTTTGTAACCGGCAGAGAACGTAGAACTTTTCCTTAACTAGGGATGAAAAGTCATAGCTCTGCAGGAATTTTCATCAGGGACAGTGGAAGAGCTAACTTCTTTGATTAGGCTTAAAGGGACAGTGACAGGCGAAAACAATGCTCTTTTTAAAAACATTTATTTATTTTATTTTTGGCTGCGTTGGTCGTTGTTGCTGCGCACAGGCTTTCTCCAGTTGCGGCGAGCGGGGGCTACTCTTCATTGTGGTGCGTGGGCTTCTCATCATGTTGGCTTCTCTTGTTGTGGCTCGAGGGCTCTAGAGTGCAGGCTCAGTAGCTGTGGCACACGGACTTAGTTGCTCCATTGCATGTGGAATCTTCCCGGACCAGGGCTCGAACCCGTGTACCCTGCATTGGCAGGCGGATTCTTAACCACTGCGCCACCAGGGAAGCCCAACAGTGCTCTTTTATGACTACAGCTGACATAGCTGATTTGTTCATTGTGCCATTCATGTTTGAATTCTGGTGAAGTGCCCTAGGAGAAGTACAAGTAAAGTGCTCTGGGAGGCCGTATAAACAGTGCTTGCTTCTAGCTGGAGTGGAAGTGTGCCTAAGGTAGGGATGCGTGGAGAAGAAGGCACATGCAGCAGACCTGAAAGGTAGATTTAAATGTGCAGAGATTTGGGATGGGCTAGGGAGGGTAGGTGGCTGTTGGAGCTTTGTTACAGGCATTTCTAGCAGAGCAAACAGAAAAAGCAAAGGATGTGTCCGTGTACATTCATCCTTGGGGAAAAAACAAAACAAAACAGAAAAGTGCCATTCTCATGAGGGATATTGGTAATGGAGAAGCCTATGCATGGGTGGCACGGAGGTAGATGGGAAATCTCCTTACCTGTCCCTCAATTTATTGTAAACCTAAAATGCTCTTTTAAAACTGTCTTTTTTAAAACAGGTAGGGAGACAGAAGAACATAACAGATGCCTATAGAATAGCAATTAGTTCCATTTGGCTGAAGCCAAGCATGGGGCAATAATGGAAAATAAGGTGGAAAGTGTTGGCCTAGAGCTTAGGTAAAAAGCATTAGGCAAGCTTGAAACCTCAGCAAGGAGTCTGCAGAAAAGGCAAGGAATCAAGGACGAGGCAGGCTACCAGGGCAAAAGGAGAAGCCTTGTAGTCGGGGTGACCTTCATGGTAGGTGGCCAGACGTCTACCTTACAGTGTCCAGCAAGGTACAGGGCATTAGTTTCTATCTAGATAGACCAGGTTGATGTCCAAGGGAGGATAATGTGATAAGTAGGGTGTGAAAACAAGAACCTGTAGGCAATGAAGATGATAAATTCAGTAAGTTGTACCTGAAGGTAGGAATTTCACCTTGGATTAGGTTTGGGAGTCAAATCTATACAGATAGGAAAGGCTTCTTTTCAGAAAGGCAGCTCCACCACACCAGTTCTATGACCTCTGACCAGTAATCTAGCTCCTCTAAGCCTCAGTTTCCTCATCTATGAAGTGGTAATAATAATAATATATGATAATTCAGGGCTTCCCTGGTGGCGCAGTGGTTGAGAGTCCACCTGCCGATGCAGGGGACACGGGTTCGTGCCCCGGTCCGGGAAGATCCCACATGCCGCGGAGCGGCTGGGCCCGTGAGCCATGGCTGCTGAGCCTGCGCGTCCGGAGCCTGTGCTCTGCAATGGGAGAGGCCACGACAGTGAGAGGCCCGCGTACTGCAAAAATAAATAGATAAATAAATAATAATAATATGTGATAGTCATATATAATATATATATATATAATTATATTATATAATAATAATATATGATCTGTCCACACACAGATTACCCAGCATGGTGCCTGGCACATTTTTGGTGACCAGGAAAAGCCTCTTCTCTCTCCTTCAAGAGGAGGAGGCTGGAGATTCCTAACAAGCAGACTGCAAATCAGGTTATGGTCCCTGTCTTGGTGAGGGAACTAGAGAAAAAACTCTGTAAGCCACAGCAGATGCTCTGTTTCATGGACCAAGCCAGTGGGGGGCGGGGGTAGGGGTGGGAGGGGCTTGAGAACAGTGGGTCTCTAGATGCCCTTCATACTGAAGTTAGAGCAAAGAGCACCCACCTTGTGGCAGTTCTCAGCCTGCTGGCCTTGCCTGGGATTGGCTGAGGGACTGGGTAAGGCTGAGTTTGCAAGTCTCAAGCTCTCAGTGTTTTAAGGCTGTCTGGGGGGCAGGAGAAGAATGGAGAGTGGAGAGCAGGTGTGCAGGCCAGGAAGTTTGAACATGATTCCAGTGCAATCTCCAGCTTTCAAGGAGGGCAGAGCTGGAAGAGGGGAAAGACCTGAGACTTCACGTGTCCATGCAGCCGGGGAGATGGCAGGGTGAGCTGGTGGGGCAGCCCCAAGAGTGAAAACAGCATGGACCATGGCCTGGAGGCAGAAAGAACAGTAAGAGTCCAGGGATGGGCTCTAGTCATTGTTCTGCCGCTAAGCTTTCTGAGCCTCGGTTTCTCCAGCCATCAAATGCGCTTACGGTGACACTTTCCTTACCCATAGGCTGTGATCTGAAACTTCATCTATGCAGAACTTAGCCAAAACAGAAAAGTAAATTAAGATGGTCTTTGGGCAGTCAGTGTAGGCGTGATTACAACCTTCATGCTGAAAGCATGAGACAGTCCTCCTCTCCAGTTTATTCATCAAGGACTATGTACTTAATTTGGACACAATTTTAATATGCTTGACATCCTAGTTACTCTTCCCAGGAAACTGAAGATGCAAACAGAGAGGGGGCGTTAGAGTAGGAGACGAGCAGAGGAACAAGCAGGGCCGGAGAGCCCACTGCAAACAGGAGATAAAAGGAAGTAAAGGAATTATGTTAGAAATAGCAACGTGGATCCACTCAGTACAGGGACAGACAACGTGTGTCTCTCCATGGGCTCTGGGGACTATGCAGATTTGTGCTCTAGTTTCTGGAATCTGCAAAAAACATGACTAGTCTATGTTTGATAATTGAGTCCTCAAAAAATGGATAAATTATAGAAGAGACAGAGCAGGGAAGTAGAATGTATTTTTAAAGTACTATTGAAAATTATAGAATTTTAAAAATGTGGGCCTTCCAAGGCCCAAGTCTTCATTCTATGGATATATTCATTTATCCAATATTTGTCTCTTATAGATCACAGTATTCTTATACAGACCCACTGTGACTATAAGATGTTCAGACTGCTTAAAAAAAAAAAAAAGAGGAAACAGGTGTACCAGAACATAGTTAAACGAATGGTCATATCGGAAGGCTAGAAACTTATATTGATAATCCTACCATTAGGTAGGATTTTTTGTGTGTCATTTGTATTTATTGAGGATATATAGCCTTTTTAATAAGTTTATAATAATATAAGGCAACAGCTTCCTTACTTTAGAATCTCAAGTTATTATTTACAAAGAAAACCACCCATGACAACATATTTTAAGCCTGGTTCTTCTAGAAAACACTGGCTGAGCACTTTATTCCATAAGGACACACTGGCTGGCCCTTGAAATTAGCTCAGAGTGAGGCTGAATTATTCGTATTGTTCACTTTTTGATGACTTTCAAGACATTAGGCCTACCGTAAAGGTCAAAACCCTGCCACCACTGAAAAGATTAGTTTAAAGGTACCATAAACCCTGGTGTCAGGATCCAAAGTGGAGTGTCAAAGATGGTTTGAATGATGGTGGCATCATTAAAATAAGGTGACTCCTTTGAAGGGAACAGTGGTCATTTAGTGTGTAAGTTCTGGCATATATGTTTTAAAAATGCATCCCATGGAATCCCATTGGAGAAGGCACTGATCATTATTAGTACCTTTACAAAAGTAAAAAGATTGTTGTCATAGTGGATGCTACCTTGGAGCCTGCAGGTTGCAGAGGCTCAAGTTCACCCTCACTGCTGCCGGCAGGATTAGAGTTCTCTGTCGGCCCCCGGCAGCTGGGCAGGTTGATGACTGAATCCTGCCAAGACCCAATGACTACAGATGCCCGGGCTTGTAGCAGAGCATCCCTGGGCCCTCAGGAAAGTGCTTTTCCAGTGGTGATTGAGAACAGAGACCGACACCTGGCAAAGAGCCTGATGTTCCACCCACACCTGCTTTGAAAGGCCACACCGCATTTGAACGAACCTGCTTTTCCTGAAATGTCTAGCACCAGGAAGGTGGGCCGAGAGCCAGCACTTTTTGCCCAGACTTTCTTTCAAACTGTTATGAACTGAGTTCATTTTTTAAGCATGTAGTTTTAAAACATAGAGTAAGATCATATTATTATGTAAAGTATCGTAAGCCATTTATAACTCTACCAGGATGTGCCAAGCCTGAACCTGAAAACTGTGAAGATGGTATGTTGTATTTGGAAGGTTTTAGCATAAAAAATACCTTGTTCACCCTAATGACTAGGAAGCATTAAGGTTTAATTATCTATGTATTCTCTGATTAAACTGATGTCATGACATCTTATTAAAAACACTTCTTGGGACTTCCCTGGTGGTGCAGTGGTTAAGAATCCACCTGCCAATGCAGGGGACACGGGTTTGAGCCCTGGTCCAGGGAGATCCCACATGCTGCGGAGCACCTAAGCCCATGTGCCACAACTACTGAGCTCACGTGCCACGCTCTAGAGCCTGTGAGCCACAATTACTGAAGCCCTCGTGCCTAGAGCCCGTGCTCCACAACAAGAGAAGCCACCGCGATGAGAAGCCTGCGCACTGCAACGAAGAGTAGCCCCTGCTCACCACAACTAGAGAGAGCCCGCGCACAGCAACGAAGACCCAGTGCAACCAAAAATAAATAAATAAAAATAAAATTAAAAAAAAAAACACTTCTTTTCTACTCATGGTCTTAAAAAGCCAAGTTTAGGTAGACATGTCAATTCATATTTGGCAGTTCTTTCAAAAGCACAAATGAATTCTGTTGGGATTTTTTTTAATTGCAAAGGGCATTTGTTTTGCTTTAAATAACATAACTTAAAATATAAAACTAATATATTCTTAATGTAGATTTGAAAAATAGAAATTTAAAAAATCTGTAGATAATGACTATTAAAAATTGGATTTGATCAAAAATTAAAACTGACTCTGCAAAAGACACTGTTGAATGAATAAAAAGGCAAACTATGGACTGGGAGAAAACATCTGAAAATCAGACAGTTGACAGAAGACTTGAATAATGAACAGAAGACAAGAATAATGAACACTTAAAACTCAACAGTTAGAAAACAACCCAATTAAAAAGCAGCTTGTGACCACCTAGAGGGGTGGGAGGGAGATGCAAGAGGGAGGGGGTACGGGGATATATGTATATGTATAGCTGATTCACTTTGTTATAAAGCGGAAACTAACACACCATTGTAAAACAATTATACTCCATTAAAGATGTTTAAAAAAAAAAGCAGCAAATGACTTGAACAAACACTTAACCATAGAGAAACATTTATGGCTGGCACATAAGCACATGAAAAGGCATTCAACTTCATTAGTCATTAGGAAAAGGCAAGTTAAACCATGATAAGATGCCACTATTAACCTATTAGAATAGATAAAATGTAAAAGATTGACAATGCCGCGTGTTGGTGAGAACTTTCACATACTGCTGGTGGGAATGCAAAATGCTGAAAAACAGCTCCGCGGTTTCTTGTAAGGTGAAACACACTCTTACAATATGATCCAGCAATCCCACTTCTAGGTATTTCCCCTAGAGAAATGAAAACTTGTGTTCACACAAAAACTACACAAATATTTATAGAAGCTTTATTTATAATCTCCAAAAACTGGTAACAACCCAAATCTTCTTCAGAGGATGAGTGGGTTAAACATACTGTGATAAATACTGCTGACCTGAAACAAACGGACTGCCAAGTGTTTCTCCAGCAAAGATGGGTTTATTTGGGGTCAGCAGAGAACTGCAGTCTGAGTCGGCAAGGCAAGTGCAAGTCCTGGAAGGGCAAGGCTTTTACAGAGGGGAAAAGGAAGTCGGGAGGACTGCAGTAAACAGAGTCCACGGCTTGTCATTGGCTGAACCTTGCCAGGTCTTTCTTCTTCCTGTTGGGCTACGGACACAGGGTATGAGAGCTCCCCCTTCTGGTCTCCCTATTTATTTAATTGAGGTTTCTGTTTATAAATTGTTTTGCAATACATATAGGGGAATAGTCCTCGACAATAAAATGGAATGAAATTTCTTTTTTTTTTTTTTTGCGGTACGCGGGCCTCTCACTGTTGTGGCCTCTCCCGCCGCGGAACACAGGCTCCAGACGCACAGGCTCAGCCGCCATGGCTCACGGGCCCAGCCGCTCTGCGACATGTGGGATCCTCCGAGACCGGGGCACGAACCCACGTGCCCTGCATCGGCAGGCGGACTCTCAACCCCTGCGCCACCAGGGAAGCCCATGGAATGAAATTTTGACACGTACTTGTATAAATCAAACAACTTGTATAAATCATAAAATAGTTATGCTGATTGAAAGAAGCCAGACAAAAAAGTTGACCTAATATATGATTCCATTTGTATGACATTCTCAAAAACCGAAAGTATAGTAACAGAAGATCAGTGGTTAGGTATTAGGGGATTGTGACTGCAACTGGATTATAAGAGGGAATTTTGATGGGTCGTAGAACTTTTAGGTATCCTGATGGTGGCAGCAGTTACATGAAACTATATATGTGTTTAAATTCATAGAACTGTTAAATTCATAGAACACACATGCACAAAAGTCAATTTTATTGTATATCAATTAAAAAGTAAAATAAAATAGGGTTTCCCAGCTGGCGCAGGGGTTGAGAGTCCGCCTGCCAATGCAGGGGACGCGGGTTCGTGCCCCGGTCCGGGAAGATCCCACATGCCGCGGAGCGGCTGGGCCCGTGAGCCATGGCCGCTGAGCCTGCGCGTCCGGAGCCTGTGCTCCGCAACGGGAGAGGCCACAACGGTGAGAGGCCCGCGTACCGCAAAATAAATAAATAAATAATAAAATAAAATAAATAGTATCATGAGTAGGCATAGGTACTAGGATTCCTGTGAGAAAAATTAATTTTACTATTAAATTATCACAGCATAAATAATTTTAAAGTAGTTCCAGAATGTTAGTTCTCTTCATACTATAGGCTACAGCATATTTGAGAGCAACAGCCACAATTTTGCAGAGAAAACTGTCCTCCCCCGCTTTTCCAACTTCGAAATCTTTATTTCGTAACGTTCAGGAGATCACAGAATTTTTCCAGCCATCCAGACTAATCTTTTCCGTGCAGTCACTGAGCAGTGCTGGCGTGTTAAATTTGATAATGGAAAGAGTTACTTGATTAAGAAATTGAATCGTTCTTCAAGGGTCTCCTGAGGGTTTACTCGGTGATGGGAACAAAACGGTCCAATGCACAAACAGGTAGAATACTTGCCTTCCCAGACTGTAAGTGGACAGGAGAGAGTGTGGAGGAAGTAAAAGACAGCCCCTTGGAAACAGGAGGAATGATTTCTGGGTCAAAGAATATCCTCTTCAAGGTCCAGAGAGTTCCATTGTATTGAAGAATAATCCTGCCTGCTTGGTACAAAATTGCACAAAAGGAAGTGGGGTTGTTTTTGGTGGGGGGATGGGGGTGGCAGGGAGGACTGCCAGCTCAGGACTTAGTGAAATGCGAATTCTTAAATTGAAATGAGATCGTTTTCCTGCCCTGACTGTGGATTCAAGCCCCCAGGTGTTCAGTGGGAGAAGGTGGTGTAATCTCTGCCGGTGTGTTCTAGCTGGAAGACTTGCTTGGAGGAGGCATCTGGGCTCCTTTCAGTCGTGGCTCTGGTACAGGTGACTCCACGCTCACACCTCTGTGATCTGTGTTGAGGCTCTTGGGGTTTTGTGACTTCGTGGCAGCCACTCTGAGAAATAAGAACTGGGTGATTTCCTTAAGGGGATGTTGAACCTTTGGGTATGTGATTTTGGCAACACTTTAAAACAACAGATATCTCCATGAGAAATAAACTTTAGGTGTATTGTGGACAAGAATGAAAAGGACTCTTCCTTCCAGAACAAATGGGTGGAGGAAAAAGAATGGGGAGAGTTAGTGTTGATCTTGCAACAGCATTTAAATATTTGGGTTGGTTGGGTAAAGAATTTATGAGCAATATTCTTCACCCTCAGATGGTTATTAGCACTGTAAATTAGCTTTGTTCTTAACCCTCAGATGATTCCATTGGAGAGGGTCAGATCATGACTCCAGAGAATTTCCTCCGAATTCTGAGTCCAGTCACTGGATTGAACAGCTGTGGTCTAGTGATATTCAGCCACTGTTCTCTAACAAATACATATCTGGGGCCCGTCGAACCTCTGATGCCAAAAAGACATAGATGATAAAAGCAAATTGAATCTGATCTCTACTTTTGATCATTCAGAATGAGCCAAGATCAACATATACATATAGGACAAGCTTACGGAGCTGTTATATTTATTTTTTAAATGTTATTTTAATTGACTTATTAAAACTTAGAACCAAGTAACCCATAACAATGATGTTAATATAAATAATGATTCGATTCTTAGGCTATCCTTTGAGGATCTATTTAATCTATGACAGAGATGGACCATGGAAACTTGTCACACACAACCTTCCTTCTCTTGGAAGATGAATTCCAATTTGAGACACAAAATAGACGGTGCACATTGTTCCATCCAGGCAGCTAGAGAAGGACCCCTTTACCCTCTCAATGGATTCTCTGGTGGGCACACTACACATTTTCTTAGGGTAGAAACAAAGCAGAAACACTAAACCCCTTGCTATGGGGTGAATGTCTGTGTCCCCCCAAATTCACATGTTGAAATCCTAATTCCCCAAGGTGATGGGACCTTTGGGAGGTACATAGGTCATGAGGGCAGAGCCCTAATGATTGAGATTAGTGCCCTTATGAAAGTACTGTTCCCAATACTAAAAAAACAGCATATATACAGGAAGAGAAAAAGAATTTATTACTAACGTCAAAGACCAAAACTACCATAATTCCACAGCAGGAGAAAGACATGAATCTACACCATACTGAAACTGTTTTCTTACACCGTTAAGAAGTAGGACACAGAGGAGAAATAGTAAGGAGCAGTTCTCTGGTTGTTTCAGGTAGATTCTTTAGGGTTGCAAAGGGCACAGTGATATGCACTTTACCTTAGTTGAAGAACATTTAAAGTTAAATAAAGAAATAAGGAGGGGAGTGTGTCCATAGCTGCATGGAAACCTGGTGGAGCAGGAAAGCGGTGCAGGATGCACCTGGAGTCTTGCTGCGCTCTGGTCACAGCAGCTGTAACGACCCGGCTATCTTGTCAGCTTGTAAACCTGTGCCCCACCGTGTTAGGGGCTCACTTACCTTCTGTTTCTACTTCTGCTTATTTTGCTGCTGTAACCTACTAGTGAACCTTCCCTCTGTGCCCCATACTCAGTCTCACTAAGAACCAGGGTTTGAATGGTTCAGCCAGTCAGCACTGAGATGTGCGGCCTCCTTCACACCCTGGCCTCCTATGTGAGCAGGGAGCCTTTGGATGAGTAAAAAGTAATGCACGTGTTGGCTGTCTGCATCATTAGACTTGAACCTACACAATCTAGACAGAGAAGTGAACAAACAAAGGATCCAGAAATAAATAGGAAACTACAATCGAATTTTTAAAACTAAAAATAGAGTTACCATATGATCCAGCAATCCCACTCTTGGGCATGTATCTGGAAAAGACAAAAACTCTAATTTGAAAAGATCCATGCACCCCAATGTTCATAGCAGCACTGTTTACAATAGCCAGGACATGGAAGCAACCTAAGGGTCCATCAACAGAGGAATGGATAAAGAAGATGTGACATATATATGTATATGTATATATATGTATATGTATATATATATAATAGAATATTACTCAGCCATCAAAAACAATGAAATAATGTCATTTGTAGCAACATAGTTGGACCTAGAAATTATCATGCTAAGTGAAGTAAGTCAGACAAAGACAAATATTATATGATATCACTTATATGTGGAATCTGAAATAGTACAAATGGACTTATTTACAAAACAGAAACAGACCCACAGACATAGAAAACAAACCTATGGATACCAAAGGGGAAGGGTGGGGAGAGATAAATTAGGAATATGGGATTAACACATATAAACTATGACATATAAAATATTCAATAGATAAACAACAAGGATATGCTATATAGCACAGGGAACTATATTCAATATCTTGTAATAACCTATAGTGGAAATAGTCTGATACATATATGTGTGTGTGTGTGTGTGTGTGTGTGTGTGTGTGTGTATATATAAAACTGAATCACTTTGCTGTACACCTGAAACTAACACAATTATAAAGCAGCTATACTTGTTTATTAAAAATCTAAAATTAAAGGATCAGAAAAATTTTATTAAATAAAGAATTTTATTTTTATTCATGCATACACTCAAACTCTGAAGTATGGTACTTTTCAGTCTTCAGTAAGGGACTAAATTTTCAAAGTATGTATCTCACTTTATCAGTCATCTATGACATATTGGTAATTCAGAAGCCTTTCATTGATTAATGTTAGGAAAACCGAACAAAAGAATATTTATGTAGCCTCTCTTGCAAAGCAAAGGCAAAAGGAAATAAAAGGAAAGATACGAAGCAAAAATAAATGTAGAGTGAGCCCTGGTGAGAGTAGGAGGGGTGCAGATTTTAAAATGTGTTTGGAAGCCTCACATCTGCTCTACCCTCGTGCTTCCAAGGCTGGTTACAAGGATGAGAGGGGAAAATGTTATTGACTCAGTTTTGTGATTCATGTAAATTCACAAAGAGAAAGCAATGTAAATGAGACTGACTTTTTAAAGTAAGAAATTCAGAAATCCGGGCGTTAAGGGCCACCAGTGCAAAACAGGATATGTAATCAGTATCTTTACTGAATAGATAGGAAGGAGGTGATGTATTTTTAAAAGACGTCTTTTTATAGGTCCAAACTGAAATGGCAGGATTTGAGTACAATGGCAGATCGAATTCCCCTGGGACGATTTCCTACAGTTCTGCTATATTTAGATGTTTTGTGCTTACTTCTTCCTTAGGTCCTACGGTAGCCTGTCTCCAAGTTAGTGTCCTCCAAGTTACTCCGTGCATCTGCTTTTCCCTCTTAACCCCACCTCTCACATCCTTTATAATTTATATATCCTGCTTCTCTGTGAGTTTTCCAATCCTGGACAAAGAGTTATTTACAACTGCCAAGTGGGCACAATGGTTTTATAAACAGGGAACTCATTTGAGTTAATGATTATCATCTTATTTGGGTTCTCGCTGCAGGTCAAAAAACACTTTGGAACTTGCTTTAGTATGAGATTGAACATTGTAGAGGGTCTCTTTTGGGGTTGCACAGAGAGAACGCAAGCAAAAGTCTCCCTCCACGTGAACTGGCTGGTGTTCACAAAACCTACCTCTGCAGTTCCTATTTATTTGATCTCTGCCGCATCAGCAGCAGCTACATAAACAGGTCTTGAATTGTTAGAAAATCGGGATAACAACCTTAAACGATTGGGTCAAGGTTAACTCTGTCCTATTCTTCCTTGTCTGTTTCACTGGAGTTCCGGGCCTTGCTCACAAACACATCCGGTGTTGATAATCTGAGATTACTCAAGAGCTTAAATTATAATTATTTTACACACCTATACAGGTGGACAGGTAGCTCTTTTATAAGAGCTATTCTGGCCATTAATTCTTATAAAAGAATCATATAAACAAGACTTCAAGAAAAGCAAAGCCAGAAAATAATCGTTGACTGAGAAACCAGCATATATATATATATTTTTTTTGCCTTTGTAAGAAATTCAAGGTACTTCCCTGGCAGGCCAGTGGTTGGGACTCTGCGCCTCCACTGCGGGGGCGTGGGGCGCGGCTTCAATCGCTGGTTGGGGAACTAGGATTCCGCATTCCGAGCAGCTCGGCCAAAAAAAAAGAGAAAGAAATTGAAAGGAGACAAGCATCTACCTGTGATAAGAATCAACCACTAAGTTTTGCATTTGTAACATTTGGTCAGGAAAGATAGAATGATTGAGCTCCCCCTGCACATTTTTCTGTTTTTTCAGCACTTCTTAAAGTATTTGGTGTGAATACCCTTTGACGTTTGAAGAAAATTCCAAAGTTGCCCGTTATCATTTATAGACTAAGTTCCTAAGTTGTATAAGGTTTATAGAGAAATACTCTCTTTTTAGAAATTATCTCAAAGAGAATCTAGGCACTGTTGCAGGAACCGTCAACTTGATCTATAGAGGACCTGGGTCGCTAATTTCACACAATCTGATCACTATCAAGAATTTATTTATTCCCTGATTGAAATATCAAACAAGGTGAATACATCCTTTGCCTGCTAAGCCCTGATGGGAGAAGATAGGCCAGGACGACCCACCTTTCTACCTCCCAAATATGGAGGAAGAAAGGTGCTTCTTTAGGGATCTGAGGGTTGCTCTGTCTTCAACATCCTATGCTTTGGCTTACAGACTTCAGTGCACCTAAGAATCACTTGTGCATCTTGTTTAAAAAAAAAAAATTCGTGGAGATTCTGATTCCAATACAAAAAGATTTGGTGAGGTCCCAGGATCTGCAGTTTTAATTAGCCTTTCTCAGCAGTTCTGGAAGAGTCTGGGTAATAGCTTCTGCTGGTTGACAAATGTAGGACATCTTGTCCTGTTCTACCACTGTTTTCATTGCAGAGATCAAACAAGCACCCTGTTTCCTTTTGAAAGTTTGCAAACTTAGTTTTTTTATTTTTGTAATTCAGTGAGGATAGGGTGAGAGTGAAGAGAAGATAATCTTTATTTCTCTAAATACATTTTGTTTTCTAGGAAAAGAAAAACGTTTCAAAGTGATCTATATTGTCAGTTCTTAGAGAGCCTCCCTAAACCTTGAAAGCACCACTTTGGGAATTCTTGGAGGGGTCCAGTTAATATCAGAGTTTTAGAGAGTAAGTTGTCCAGCAGATGTGCTGTGTCTAAACAGGGGTAAAATCATCGTAATGTCAGAGATGTACATTGAACAAAGTCATTTAGTCATCTGCAAAATGAACTTTCTACTCTGTGACTAGATTTACTTTGCAATGACGTATTTTAGAAAATACAAAATAAAAGCTATTAAACTTAATGTATGTGTTATTGAAACACTGGTTCTTAAAAATATAAGGTTAGGGGGCTTCCCTGGTGGCGCAGTGGTTGAGAGTCCGCCTGCCGATGCAGGGGACACGGGGCGAGGATCCCACGTGCCGCAGAGCGGCTGGGCCCGTGAGCCATGGCCACTGAGCCTGCGCGTCCGGAGCCTGTGCTCCGCAACGGGAGAGGCCACAGCAGTGAGAGGCCCACGTACCGCAAAAAATAAATAAGTAAAATAAAATAATAAAAATATAAGGTTAAAATATTGTCTTAAATATAAATAGTCACTTTTGAGCATATAAGTCCAAAAGAGCTAAGGAGTTGTGTTTTTTTTTCTCCAGCTTCCTAAAAATAAGTTGCCTTTGAATAAAAACCATATATAGAATATTTATCCCTAAAGGAGATTTTTTTTCTTTGTTTTAAATGACTAAAACTATTTTGCATTCTTAACTACAGCATTCATTCCTATGAATAGATTTGAATTTTTTCTTGCATACATTTGAACTGAGCTTTCTAGAACACTATGTAGTGTTATGTGGAAGAACTGCTACTTCTGATGCTAATCTTTTACATCTAAATAGAAAGACACCGGTTTCTAAAGCTAAAAATAAAGTTAAACTAAGTATTTTTCCTACTTACTGATATTTAATTGTACTAAGAAAAGATGCATACTTTTAAAATCTGAATATATATTTTCATTTCTATAAACTGTTTATTCCTGACCCTCAGACCTTAATCTCTTTTGTGTGTCAAAAAAATAATATGAAAACTGCAGTGAGTTCTTATTGTTGTTGACACAGATAACCTCATTCTGTGCTAAAGTGAGAATCTTTGGGTTTTGTAAACCCCCTGCTTACTGCCTGGCATTGGGTTTCCCTATGACATCGTCCTTAAGGCCTCCTGGATTTTATAGATGCCCGATGTGAATGATTTGATAGAACTGACCGTTTATAAAAGGATATAATATCAACAACAAATATTTGCTCCTCAAGAATAGTTGTGTGTGTGTGTGTGTGTGTGTGTGTGTGTTTGTGTTTTCATGTAAGAAAATAGAGGTGGTTTGTTTATAAACGGATACTGGATTTCATGTGCGAGCTTGAAGTGTCTGGAGGTAAGAAGAAAAAAATAAAGACAGATTTTCTTTTTCAGTAGGACTGCAAGAAATTCTGTATTTTTCTTAAGCATTTTTTTAGAAGGCAGGAAGACCTTGTTCACCAATGTGTCCCTAATTGGGAGAAGAGAGCCAACACTGAGAATTTGTTTAAGAGGATGGGCAGGTCTTGCTTCCATATCTTCAGGGACTGGTCTGATTCTGGGTCCACTGGGGAGTGTGGGCCCGACTGGGGAAGATCTATGGGAACGGAAGGGCTTGTTTAGAAGCAATCCTGGAGGTTCCACTGATTTTCAGGTCTACCTTTCCCTCCCTCCTTCTACTCTTTCATGCATTCTTTCAGTTGTCTGGGTGGAGTTAGCTATCAGATCTCTCTCACTTGCCATGAGCAGAAAGCAGCATAAATTGGCCTGGGGGGTGGTATGAGGTAAAGATAATAATCAATTGATTACGCAACAAAATGATGCGGATATATCAGCATCAGGCATGTCTGCCTCCAAGGTCACTGTCATGGGGAACCTCTTCCCCTCCCTCCTTCTCTAGGCTCTTCGTGTCTTCCCGGTGACTTATTCTCAATAAGTGGATGATCTCACAGAGCTGACATCTTAAAAAAGGGCATCATTTTCCCATGAGGATTTCCCCATTTCCCCATTAGCTGGAACTGGAGAGTGTTATCCCTCCTGGGAGACACAGAGGCAAGACTGGCCTGGTCGGCAGCCTTGAGAATTCTGGATTCCAGCTCACACCTGAAATGGACAAGCATGTTATCCGTAGGGGCCAGGAGTAAGATGAGCCAGGGGATGAGGCTTGGAAGACTGGAGAAGCTGAGATCAGACCTCCGGATCCTGGAGATGAAGCCAGATGTTCAGAAGCCCATTGTGCCCGGAGCTGAACAGAGAGAGGTGATAAGTCAGAAGGAGGGAGGCACACTTGAGGCAATTGCTAGAACTAAGTCCTAGAGAAATGTCCCAGTTATTGTACTTGTGAGAGCTTTGTAAAGACAGACATCACATACTTTGCAATTCCACAGTAGTTTGTGCTGCTCAGATCACATTGGGCTTATTTTACCTGGTTGAGTAAAAACCTCATGTTAAGAATCAGGAGACGGAAGCTTTGAGAGACTAAGAAGGTGACTTGCCCAAGGTCACTCTCCCCAGGCAGGGCTAGAATCTGGCCAGAGGAGGGATCTTCCTGGAGTTCATTCATGGAGCGTGTAGCATGTGCCAGGCATGCTTTGAGATTCCATGCTACAAGCTGGAAGAGAGGTGTCCCAACAATTCAATGCTGTGACATGTTTAAGAGAGGGATGGACCCAGTGCTGTAGGGAGTGGTGTCATCTGGGTGTGAGTGCTTCATGAGGACGTGAAAGGTCCCTGGAGAGAGAACGCTGTCTTATCCCAGGAAAGAATACATCTGTCTTCCTCTCTACTTAATTTCCTCCCTAAATTTTGCTGAATGTCCCATTGAGGGTCCTTTGCTAGATGCACTATTAGCTTTTTATGTGGCTTTACCAGAGAACCATGGGCTTATAATGCTATACAGAGGGACTTCCCTGGCAGTCCAGTGGTTAAGACTCCAAGCTTCCAATGCAGGGGTTGAGGGTTCGACCCCTGGTTGGGGAACTAAGATCCCACATGCCGCACAGTGCGGCCAAAAAATAAATAAATAAAAATAATGCTATATAGACCCAAGGGAAGGATTTAATCCAGTCCCCTCATTTTACAGGCTCAGGAACTGAGGGCCAGAAGGGATGGGTGGATCACTTGAGGTCACACAATGGGTTAGTGGCAGTGCTAAGATGTGAATCCAATTCCAAATTTGGTGTTTTTTCTATACTAACCCCAATCATGTAAGTTTTCAGATAAAAGTTAAGTCCCTTGCTGTTAACCAAAGTAGTGAAGTTTTGTGACCATAGGCCAGACCTGACATTTTAGGTTAGAACAGGCTTTCTCTCTTGTTCTGCCTCCTTCTTCCCTCGTTCTTACTTCTTAACTTCCACTGTCGCAAGAACGCTTTGGTTCTTGGCTACGGATAATAAACTCTCTCTGTCTCTCCCTCTCTCAGCACTGAATATATCATGCAATGAGTGTATGATTTTCTTCTGATGTGCTTTTATGTATTTTAAACTCTGGTTTGACTAGTGTGCCTTTGCTGTAAATGCCCAGATTGCAAATGGTAGCGAGGCGCTGTAAAAACAAAACGCTATTATTCTGGTAGATATCCACAGCTAGAGACAGAGCACCCGTTCCCATTTCCTTTCCTTCCCATTTACTGGATAAGTACTTAGCCTTTTCAAAACCCTTCCTGGTGAATAAGTATGTAAAATATTTGCTGTATGTGTCAAAACTGGAAGTTAATGAATTACAAAAAAATTCTTATTTTGTGAAATCGCATTTTCTAGCTCTTTCAGCATGAAGGACACAGAAATAGGCAGTGGCTTTCAGTGTAATGATGGTCTTTACAAAGGGGAGATTATGTTACTTCTGTGAGACTTCACAATCCCCCTCAGCATCCAGTAAATCTCCTTTTGGACTAAATAAGGCAGAACATATTATGCCTTTTTCATTTATTGTCTAATACTTCAAACAAACAAACAAACTTTACCTTGTACTTCCTATTAAAAAGTACAAGTTCTCTTTGTCAAGAAAGATTGTATTGCTTTATTTTAAAAGCAATGCCAAATGTTTTAGCAAGAAGGGAAGACTCCAAGTTTGTATTTTTTTTTTCTCATTAAAAACAATCTCTTCCTAGAAACTGTGGCATGCTCTCAAGGTTCTTTATTAGTGAATAAATAAGTTTCATAAGACCCATAGAGAAAAGGAAAGAAATTCATGCATGCTGGAGTTAAGAATAAACCTAAGAACAGTTTTGTTTGAAAAAAAAATAAATTCTTGAAGGTCAACAAAGCTGACTTACTCAATAGGGTGTCTGCTGGGTGCAAATCCAGTGTTCTTGGGCCTTAGGGCCTATTGTCACCTTCATGAACTGTTACCCCAAAGTCAGTAGGCCCATCACAGGCAGGCCCTTTATCCTTTCCACCATGAGGTCTGGCTGTGGGACTGACTGTCTGGTTCCCTCTGGGGTTGATTGACTACAGCTGGTCTTGGAAGCAAATGTTCCTTCATGTAACATTAAGGATTGCAATCCTGCACCCTAGGATCCACCAACAGCTGAAACAGCAGCCGGGAAAGGGTTAGTTTACACTTTTGAGGGTAAGGACACCACTTGTGGTTATGTCTGTCTGGAATCTTATTCTGTGTTTTCTAGAGACATTTCACTCTAAACATGGGAAGTAATAAAAACATAGACAGTGGTTACACGACATTATGCTTGTTTCAGGAAGAGCTTGGAGCTTTATACATTTTCTCTAACTCATTTTTGTTTCACCTTGGTTTTAGGAATAAACCTAAGTAATATAAATAAACACACATACACGTAATTTATAGAGATAGGGAGACTGGGCCACTAAGGTCTTAGAGGCCTATTGTAGTCTAGTCAGGACTGGCAGTAATTCCACTGACCTATATACTGTTTTCCGTCTTCTGTCCCCACTTTGCTAGATCACTGCCTTTTCACTGACTGTGTTATTATCTGATTACAGTAATGGAAGGATTAGGACTTTGGAACTAGCTGACCTATGTTTCAATCCTGGCTCACTGATGTGGTAGTTGTGTGATATAGAGCTCCCCACTCAAAGTCTTAGTTTGTTCACCATTTTTTAAAAAAAGGATAACTTCTACTTTTTGGAAGGGTTAAAGGAGATAATATAAGAGCACTTGGTACTGTATGATTCGACTTATATGGGGCACCAAGAGTAGTCAGATTCATAGAGACAGAAAGTAGAATGGTGGTTTGCCGGAGACTCGGGGGAGGAGAATTCGGAGTTATTGTTTAACGGGTTCAGAGTTTAAGTTTTGCAAGATGAAAGGAGTTCTGGGGGTGGATGGTGGTGACGGTTGCCTGACAATGTGAATGCACGTAATGCCACTGATCTGCACACCTAACATTGGTTTAGGTGGTATATTTCACGTGAAATGTGTTTTCCACATATAATACTCGTGTGTTGCCAGGCCACTTTTGTTAAGCTGCCACTCCTGCACCCTTTCCTTGTCTTCCTTTTTGCTCCTGGCAGATGGCTGACCTCACTGGACATCTGATCAGGGGTTATCTGGAACTCTCTCAGCAGGGCAACCTGGGCAGATCCACGTAACCCTAAGTCGCAATGCTGAGTCCACTGCTCAGAAGCTCAGAATCACAGATTGTCCGAGATGACAAGCTCAGAGAATCTCTAAGTCCCACGTTAAACACAAGAAAACTGAGGTCCGTAGAAACGGAGTGTTTTGCCTAAAATGACATGGAAAATCAGTGGTGGAGCTGGATCTAAAACCCAAGCGTATAAATTCCTAGTCCAGTCTTGGGAATCCTCTGCTTCCCAAGAGATCATGGATCTGTGGACATATCTAGACATCATTTGGGCCCCTCTGGTACCTCAAATCAGGGTAAGGGTTTTCTGTACTCTGATAAGATAACCTCAGAGACTAGGATGTAAAACATTACCTTGAAAGGCAGTTGTTCTAAATAGCTTTATGGAGGTGTAAATGAGCTACAGAACTATACACATTTAAATTGCACTATTTGAGGACATATGGAATATTCAACTCTTTATAAAGCCAAACCCATCTATCTTTTCCTTAGTGATATGTTCTCCCACTTTGAAATTCAGAAAGTCTTTGTCTACTGGAGTTTATTAAAGATTCATTTCATCTTCAAAAAATACTAAATTGTATGATCTGATAAGACTTGTTGTATGTATACACCGTGAAGCCATCACCACCATCAAGATAATGGCATGTTGTCCATCACCGCCACAGTTTTCTTGTTCCCATTTTTTTTTTTTTTTTTTTTTTTTTTTGTGGTATGCGGGCCTCTCACTGTTGTGGCCTCTCCCGTTGCGGAGCACAGGCTCCGGATGCGCAGGCTCAGCGGCCATGGCTCACGGGCCCAGCCGCTCCGCGGCATGTGGGATCTTCCCGGACCGGGGCATGAACCCGTGTCCCCTGCATCGGCAGGCGGACTCTCAACCACCGCGCCACCAGGGAAGCCCCTCTTATTCCCATTTTTAATGTTGCTCCCTGTCCTACCTTGTCACCAGACAACCACTGATCTGTGTTCTGTCACCATAAATTGGTTGGCGTTTTCTAGAATGAATGGAATCATGCATACTCTGTTTTTCCTCCGTCTTTTACCCAGCGTAATTATTTTGAGATTCATCTATGCTGTTGCATTTATCAATAGTTTATTCCTTTTGTTGCTGAGTAGTAGTCCATTGTTTGGATATACCACAATCTGTTTATCCATCTAGCTGTTAACACGTATTTAGGTTGTTTTCAGTTTGAGGCTATTACATATAAAGCTGATATGGACATTCATGTAAAGTCTTTGCATGGACGTCTGATTTCTGTATTAACCATGTGTTTCTGATGTGACGACATCTGGTGATCTTGGAGAGGCTGCCCCCCAGTCAAGTGTGCATTTCATGTGCAAGCTATTCAATCCAGAGCACTTACTCCCCAGTGCCTCTTTTTTGGTGCTCTTACAATCTGGGCCACTATCCCCCTGCACTAACTACCCCCAGGCCAGGTATCAGACAACAGCTAGGAGCAACCTCCACACTTTGGAGACTGTTGAAATCATTCATACTAGCCAGTCCGCCTTACCCTGCCTCGCTCATTCCTTCTCGAAAACACCACAGTAAAGGCTCTTGCCTTTATCTTCGCCTCGCTCCTTTTGCCTCCTGATTGAGCCAAGTGCTTCCTGGTGTGGTACCCCTGCATGGTGTGCCATGCCTCCAGTTTCTAGGCAACTGTGAGTAAACCATCTTCCTTCCTGACAGTCATTTCTACATCTGCATGTCTTACCAGACCTGATTAAAACAAATCCCAGTTGCATTTTTAAACACTTTCATTGCTCTTGAGTAAATCCTAGGAGTGGAATGGCTGGATCACATGGCAGGTATATGTTTAAGTTTTTAAGAAACTATCAAACTGCTTTCCACATTGCTTGTACCATTTTACATTCTCAACAGCAGTGTAGGAGAGTTCTAGCACCTCCATTTCCTCACCAACCCATGGTATTATCAGTCTTTTTAATTTTAACCATTCTAAAAGCTGTGTATCTCATTGTGGTTTTAATCTGTATACCCTTAATGAACAATTCTGTTGAATATTTTTGTGTGCTAATTTGCCATCCTTATATCTTCTTTGGAGATGTATCTGTTCAAATCCTTTGTTCACTTTTTTATTGTTTTTTTTTTATGGTTGAGTTTTGAGAGTTCTTTATATATTCTAGATACAAATTCTTTGTCAGATACATGATTTGCAAAGATCTTCCCCCAGCCCCTGACTTATCTTTTTGTTCTATTAGCAGTGTCTTTTAAAGAGCAGACGTTTTCAATTTTGATGAGTCCATTTTGTCAATTTGTTTTTTTATGGATTTTGGTTTTGGTGTCAGATCTAAGGAATCTTTGCCTGACCCAAGATCACAAAGATTTTTCTCTTCTGTTTTCTTTTAGAGGTTTTATAGTTTTAGGTTTCACAGTTAGGTCTATCATTTACATAGTACTACTTTTTTATCTGGTGCAAGATACCAATTGAAGTTTTTGTTTGCTTTTTTTGCATATAGATATCCAATTGTTACAGCACCATTTGTTGAAAAGACTGTTCTTTCCCATAGACCTGCCTTTGTATCCTTTTCAAAAATCGGTTGTGCATATACATGTAGGTCTGTTTCTCAATTCTCTACTCTGAGATCTGTCAATCTTTCTGCTAATTCCACACTGTCTTGATTACTATAATTTTACAATAAGTCATGAAATCAGATAGTATTAGTCCTCCAACTTTGTTCTTCTTTTTCAAAGTTGTTTTGGTGACTCTAGGTCCTCTCCGTTGGATATACACGTAGAATCATTTTGTCAATTTCTACACAAAAACCTTCTGGGATGTCAATCAGAATACATCAATTTGGGGAAAACTGACATCTTAACAATATTAAATCTTCCAACCCACGAACACAATATATGTCTCTCCATTTACGTAGGTCTTTTTAACCTTTCGAGCAATATTTTGTTGTTTTCAGTGTACATGTATTGCACATCTTTTGTGAAATTTATCTTTAAGTATTTCACATTTTTGATGCTATGTGAATGGTATTCTTAATTTCAACTTCCAATTAGAAAAAAACTTATGTCAAACTTGAATGCTCTCTTTCCATAGAGAAAAGTAAAACAATGGTTTCCCTGTTCTATTTTGGCCCCTATCTCTCTTCGTTCTATTTTGGCCCCTATGTCTCTCAAGAAGTTCTACAAATGGATTTTCCTCTCTGCCTTTCAAACTAAATGCCATGAGTCCTATCGTGAGGCTGAAAATGTAGCCATGTTGCCCAGAAGGAGCTAACTGTGCTGTCCTCTTTTGCCAAAGGAGCTCAGCAAACTAAGTATATCAGAAACACAAATTTCTAGGGCTTGTAAGAATTCTGTGAAGAGTGCGTAATAGGGATAAATTACTCTTGCCGTGAGAACTTCCACTTTTGCACTTCCTGGCTTTACTATGGCTAAAATTGAAATACCAACGTGGTAGTACCCAAAGTGCTTGAACTTAATACCATTAATTCCCAAGTCCCCGCAAGTCTATAAATTCGTATTCTAAAATTCACCTTTTCTATTTGTAATTCCTAAGAGTGCTTAACTTTCAGTTCCTTACCTGTAAACTTTACAAAAAGTAAACAACCTCGCATCTGATATCAGGTCTTTATAAGAAATGAGTGAGCAATTCTGTCTCCCCAGCAAAGCAGTTGCCCTCACAAGCTATCTCTTGGTCAAAGTTTGGCTGACTCTTATCTCTTTCTTTTCCATAAAACTCTTACTGTTCAGTAAACCTGTTCAGCATAAAATATTAAGAACAGAGAGCTGGTTAATACTCCTAAGAGTATCTGCATTTCAAAAGACTATCACTGTAATGCAGACAGGTATTGTAATCGTGGATTTCAGGCATTGTGGGAGGGAAGGCTACAGAGGGGCAAGAAAGCTTCCAAGATTCCCTCATATCTCACTGTTGTCCTACCTTTGTGTAGTTCTGACCCAGCCTTCACCTCTGACTGTGTGACGGTTGGGTTTTAACTCTTGAAAGACGTTACTGATGCACACAAGACTTTTGTGTCCCTATGTCCCCATCTATGTAACTAGTAGATCATGGATCTTCCTTCCTTCCCTCCCTTCCTCCTTCCCTCCTTCCCTCTTTCCTTTTCCCTTTCTTCCTCCTTTCCTTCCTTCCTTCTTTTCTTCCTTCCTTTCTTCCTTCCTTCCCTCCTTCCTTTGCTCTCACTCTCTCTCTCTTTCCCTCACAGGAAAGTTGAGAGGTAGCACACGATATTCAAAGGCACCCTAAAGAAAGTTCAGATCCAAGTTGAATTGCCATGATTACCATGATTCAACTCCTTCCCTACATGCCAGCCTCTCAGGCACTGGCACTATTTGGTGACATTTATTAAGCCCCCACTGTTCAAAGTCTTGAATGTCCTTCAATTCAGAGAATTAATGTGGGGAGCCGGAAAAGACACCCCCAGAGACAAACAGGATGTTGAACCAAGCTCAGATCTACTCAAGCGTGAGGACTAGTGATAAGAAGGAGAAGGGTAAGAAATGATACTAACTAGATAGCATCTCTTTAGAAAAACTTTATGAATCTAGTGCACTCCAACTGATATCTGAAGAAAGAAAGAGACATAGTCTAGCAGAGGAACAAGGGTAGGGCGACTCAGGTGCCAGGTGCTGCCTTTAAGACCCAAGGCACACCAGCATAAATATATTCCATGCCCTAAATTGCAATTTTTAAGAAAGTATCCACATACCTGGAACAGGTTAAGAAGGTATGAAATTTGAGTTCATTGACATCTTCAAAAATCTTTTCCACCAAATCCAGGGCAGGGAAAGAGCAGCCTCTGGAAATTTGCAGTTCTCTGAAAGTGTGAAAATAGCAGCAGGACTGTTCATGTTTAAAGGAAGTCTGCCTAAAGCCATGCTTTATATTCACGCTTCTCTGTGAACATCAAACTACTGCCAGGCTTTTGTTCCAGGTTTTCCAAGGGAAGTTGAACACAGGCTGCCACCTGCCATGAGTTGTCCTTAAGCAGGTGATGTTGGTGTTCGGCAGGACCCCACTCTCCCCTCTACATCCCAGTTGGCAGAGACTGAGCTGAGGCAGGTCCTTGAACAGAGCAAGTGTGTCTGTCTCTGTCCTGTGTGAGAAGGGCCAAGAAGATGGAGTTATCCCTGAGTAACACAGCCCATCACATGGTACTGAGGATGATTTAGAAGAATTGCAGCACTCTGCCTGTATCTGTTACCTTTAGTGGCACGAAAAGTGACCCCTCAAGATGTCAGCCTAAAGAGCAAATATTTATTATCTCACAGGTTTTTGTGTGTTCTTTGTGTTAGGAATCTGGGAGCACTTCAGCTGGGTGGTTCAGGCTCAGGATTTCCTATGAGGTTGCAGTCAACCTGTTGGCCGGGACTGTAGTCACATGAGGCTGGAGGACGTGCTTCCAAGCTCATTCATGTGTTGCTGGCTATTGGTTGAGTATCTCGCTTACTCACCATGTGGGTCTTTCCATAGGCTGTCTCAGCATCCCCACACCATGGCAGCTGGTACTCCCCAGAGTAAGTGAACCGAGAGAGAGACCAAGATGGCAGCCACAGTCTTTTATAACCAATCTTGAAAGTGGCATACCATCACTTCTGCCATATTCTGTTGGTCATCTAGACCAACCTTGGTATAATATAGGAGGGGATTCTAGAAGGGTGTGAATATTAGGAGGTGGGAATCATTGGGGGCCATCTTGAAGGCTGCCTCCACCATAGTCTAACTGTGCTGAGAACACAGTTGGCCCTGGTGTTTGATATAATGTATATCACGTAACATGTCTTAGCTTAGAGGTCCTGCAGTGTAGTGGCAAGACTAGTGGACTTGGAGTAGAGGAGTTGGAATTCAAGTTCAACTCTGGCAATTATGAATGCTATGTGAATTTGGAATGCTGCTTAACCTTTCTGAATATCTGTTATCTCATCCGACATCTCAGGGTTTTCCTTAATAAGGTCAAAGATATCTTTCAGCTCCAAAATTCCATGCCGCTAAGAAATAGGCTATTTGGGGCATGAATGTTATGAAGGCAATTTTAACAAAATGGGCAATTCTAGTGAGAGTTCTCTTACTTCAAAGTAATAAACCAACTGGAGAATTGGCACCTCAGAGCTTCCTAGGACCTTATTTCTTTTTCATTCATGATCCATATTTTATTCTAGTAAGTACGCCTCACAATCGCATATTTTTATTTGATAATGCTTTAAGATGTAACGTACACATTTTAACGTGCAAGTAAACTCATCTGTAAGCCCCATTAGGAAGATGTTAGGCATGGGAAGTCTTACAGCTCTGGTTTTCCGGTTCCTGGTGGCTGATGTCTACATGGGTGACAGTTTGGCCAGAGCTACTGATAAGGATGCTTCCTGGCACGTGACCCAAATAAGTGGATGGAATGCTCATTTATGAAGAAAAGTAGAATTTTGAAGTCTAAAGAGACAGCTGTTAACGGCCTCATGTGTACAGGTGCACTAAGACGAGATGAACAGTGGAGTTCTTTATCTCATGTACTAGCCTGGAGCGAGCAGAGGGTGGGGAGAAGGATCCTGGGATGTGTAAGTCTAAGATGAGACTGGGAAGACCACCACTTGCTTATCTTAAATTCCTTCAACGTGCCAAACAAACTCTCCTTTCAGGGCCTTTGCACTTGCCCTGCTCTGGAATCCTTTAGGTCCAGTTCGGTGATCTCCCCTTCAGAGAAGCCTTCTCCGGCCACCAATCTTCAATGGCACCCTTCTCCTGGTAACCATTCTACCCGCATTTTACTATCGCAGAGTGCTCAGCACTATCTGAAGTCATCTCGCGGGCATACCTGTCTAAGGTGTTCACCTCCAGTAGACTGTAAGCTGAGAGAGGTCACCCGTCCATCCCGCTGCTGCCATATCCCTGGTGCTTTCAGCAGTTCCCAGAGCAGGGTAGGCACTCGAGATATTTGTTAAATGGCTGAATGAACTGGGCAGTCTGGAAAGGTTTGTGGTTTGATGGAGGTCAGTTTCAGGAGATGTCTGGATGGGGATATGAGAGAATATTAACTGGGCCTTTTTCCTCTTCCCTTGGAATCCATAACTAGGGACTGAATCTGAGAATACAGGCTCCAAGCATCCCACACACCAAAGATAACCCCCAACAAGTGGAAGCAGACACCTTCCCCAAGGCTTCAGGAAGAACAGGCCCAGCTACTAGAAGCAACAACTGTGTTCCAGGAAGGGGAGAAGAGGAGAGAAGGGTTTCCTGTAGTATCAGGGACTATGCCATGAATGCATTGTGACAGGGCAGCCTCTCCCCTGGAGACAGGAGGGATGCTTTTCCCTTCTTAAAAGCCAAGGGAAGATTGACTTTGAAGAGAAGGGTACTGGCAAGAGGGGAAGGCTGGCACCCCTCTCGCTTGCCACCTCTGCTTAGGTGACGGGCCAGCCAATCAGCTTCTGTGCCTCGTTGACCTGGGGAGAGGGAACAGGAGAAAGATGGCAGAGCAAAGCAGAGAAAAGAACTGGCCATGAAGCCAGTGGTCCTTGCAGTGTGTGGGTGGCAAGGATGGGTGAGTTTCTTGCGTGGACCATGGGGGAGGGCAGGCTGGGGCCATCTTGAAAGTTCTCCACTAGCAGACAAGGCTCCCAAGTTTCTAAGAGGATGCACGTGTGGGGCTGGGGGTGGGGACGGGGACAGAGGCAGGGGAATGCTGCTGGTAGTGGGAGCTGGGGGTGGGTGGGTGGAAGAGGCTGAACAAGGGCCTGTTCTCCCATCTCCAGGAACTGTGTAGACCCTGCAAAGTTAGCCAGAAGGTTCAGTCAGGTGTTCGAGAGTCACATTTACACAGTAGATGCTAAGAGCTTGCCCGTGTGAGCCCAAGAAGCAAAGAACGCTACCCAGAGAGATTTCATCTGATCCCTTCTCACTGCCCCAAACCCACTGAGGAGTCAGATTTTGGAGGAGGGTGGGGTAGAGGGGCCCAGAGGCAGACCGTGTCCCGTCCCCATGGGGTGTCCTTAGAGCCACAGCCCAGCCTGTGCTGGGGGACAGAAGACATGAGATTTTGATTGGATACGAGATTGGCGTTTTAAACCAACCTGGATTTTTTATAGGGGAAAGCGACCAGCAGTCTATAGCATCTAGCAGAGTTGTCATTAAGGGACAAGCGAAAGGTATCTGACAGAGCATGGTGGAAGGCAGGAGAAGAGGAAAAAAGTAATATTGAATATTAAATTAAATATTAAATTTTCAACACTGAGTTCAAACTATCCAGTCGCCTAGTTACAGCAGGAAAAGGCAGTTCAATGGACCTTTATCAAGCGAGTTTCTCAAGCCTTTGCTTTTTCTTTGTGTGAACTATTGCTGCTTTTTGTCAGAGGCTAAGGTGACAAGACAGTTTATAAAATCCATGATTCCAGACACGCCCTTTAGTACTGCAAATTCAGTTACCTTTCCTTCTTGCACACACCCTCCCCAGCAGAAGACTAAATGCTAATTTTGTGAAAATCATTTTCCTACAGCTTCAAAAGATTGTTTTTAGATCTTTGGGAAAATCATTTTTAAAATTTCAAAGATACTTTTTACTAAAATGGAGTGGCTAGGTTGAGAGAAAAGCACCTCCCTCGTTCCCTCCTTGCTTGATAAATAAATCACCAGGAAAACCCATCAGACTATTCCCCAAAGGGGGGATGTCCTGGGAAGGCATTTCCTGTTGCTGGTGAAAGCTAGTTCAAGGGAGGACCTACTGAAATCCATGTTCGGAACATCCTGGGTCAGAGGCAGCAGTTTGGTTGTTGTTAGCTGAAAGAGAAAGTTTTCTGGAAAGGAATGATAGTTGAAGAAGTTAAAAGTTAACTGTATAGCTTTGGGTTTTACATAATCTGTTTTCAAAAGGAAAATACATTTCTTGAATGGTTAAAAAAAAAATCAGAAAACACACTTACTTTTATCTGATGACAGTAAACTGGTACAACTGTCTTGCTTGGACCTCTCTGATCTCTGCTGCCAAGAACCCCTTTCATCTTCCTGATAAAAAGCACTGAATAACGCCTACACCTACGAGAGACATTGGAAAGGTTGTGTGTGTGTGTGTGTGTATACGAGTGGGGGGTGTGTGTGTGTGTTACTTTAGATGTAACAAAAATGTAAAGCAAAGCAATGCCGTGTGTGTGTCCTTTTCAGAATTTTGTGGAATTTGAAAACTTTGTCATGGTATTTGTGCAGTCGTTCGTTGGTTAACAGCCAAAAGTCAAGGTATCTTTATTTTTCCTGCAGTTTATACATGAAAAACCGAGCTTGCAATGGAGAGGTCCCTCTCTGCCAGGCATGGGATGGTGATCTTGTAAGGGGCCAGGTACCCTGGCCCTCCCGCCTCCGAGAGCCCGGAGCTCTTTCCACTCTGCCCAACGCTGAAAGCTGTGAACTACTCATTGGCCTTCCATTATATGATTATATCCATCAACAAACCCCTTTCCTCACTGACCCTACTCCCCTCCCTCACACAAAACCAATATTTTCTTTTTTTTAAGTGTTTTACTTATTTTTATTTTTATTTTAATTTTATATTGAAGCATAGTTGGCTAAGAATGTTGTGTTAGTTTCAGGTGTACAGCAAAGTGATTCAGTTATACATATACATGTACCTATTCTTTTTTCACATTCTTTTCCCATTTAGGTCATTACAGAATATTGAGCAGTGTTCCCTGTGCTATACAGTAGGTCCTTGTTGGTTATCTATTTTAAATACAGTAGTGTGCACATGTCAATCCCAAACTCCCTAACTGTCCTTCCCTCCAACCCTTCCCCGCTGGTGACCATAAATTTGTTCTCTAAGTCTCTGAGTCTGTTTCTGTTTTATAAATAAGTTCACTTGTATCATTTTTTTTTTAGATTCTGCATGTAAGTGACATCATAGATATTTGTCTTTCTCTGTGTGACATACTTCACTTAGTACGATAACCTCCAGGTCCATCCACGTTGCTGCAAATGGCATGATTTCATTCTTTTTCATGGCTGAGTAATATTCCATTGTATATGTGTACCACATCTTCTTCATTCGTTCATCTGCTGATGGACATTTAGGTTGCTTCCATATCTTGGCTATTATAAACAGCACTGCAGTGAACATTGGGGTGCATGTATTCTTTTGAACCATGTTTTTCTCCAGATGTATACCCAGAAGTAAAACCAATATTTTCTAGTCGTCCTTTAGACCCAGGATAGGAATTAGGTTTTAGCTCCTTTGATGGTTGCCATCTGTTGTTCGAGGACGCTGCGGGTGCTGAGCTGAGAAGGATTCTGAGAGATTCTGGACAGGACTCTGTGGTAAAGAAAAATGTGATGGATGGAAGAAGTCCTGGAGCAGAGGGTGGTAACAGGTTTATGAAACATTTGTCTTCCCTCATCTAGGCGTTGTGTCTTCCCTTAAAACCTCAGGCTTTGCTAATGGAGAGACCATTAGGATCCTGATTCTGGAAGACTTTTCTTCCTCAGACTGCTGCTGAAATCGAACCCTGGGAGTCTCTAGGGACATGTACCATAGGGACCTCAAAATTATAAGATTTGTATTGTTATTAGTAATAGTAATAAACCTGTTAGATTATTATTAATAATAGTAATAAAATGAATTCTTATTAATAGTAATAAAAATTATGCCCATCAAGAATTAAGTTTCTGCTAGACGCTAGGTACTATGTAGATACGGATGTAGGTACGGCTACAGGTATATAACTTCCAGTCCCTAAAGCGTACATATAAGGAGGGAATTATTATTTTTACAGATGAAGAGACCGAGGCTTGCAGAAAGTATGTAATTTGCCCAAGGACACACGTGAGTAGGTAGATAAGCAGGGATTCAGTGCTGAGTTTGTCTGACTAGAGCGCGGCCTCCTTCCAAAGAAAACTTTTCAGCAGGAGCTGAAGTACTGCAGGCCGTTTCATCTGGGCTGTGGAGACCTTTTGTGGAGGGGTGGACATGTCGAGAAGTCTCTCCCTCTATGGGATCCCTGCATTTTCTTTTTTAAGAGAAACATGGCAGAGTGAAGAGCTGATTACTAAAGAATGAGGTTCCTTTCTGAATGATAAAGGGAGGTGGGAAGAAGGAACCGGCTAGCCCGATATATCAGGGTTTCCTGACTCCCCCGCAGAAGCAGAGGGGGCTGCCCCCATTCAGCCCGTTCACTAGGCCAGTCTCGGGCTCTCCCTGGCCGCTGCCTGACATTATCAGCGTTCACATGTGTTGGCATCCAAGGACACCCTGCATTCCAGAGCACCCCTCCTCTCAGTTGCTGGAGAAATCATTCTTCTTTTAAGCAAAGAAAAACCCCACAGTCTAAAGAGGCCGTTTTTCATCTGGACCATCAAACAGCAGCTCTGAAGGTATATATAAGTCCTCTCTTGGCTGTGCTTGCCAAGCTCGCGATCCAGGGGCTGAAGGGGCATAATTCACGAGATTCCGGCCGCCAGCAGGGCCTGGAACCCGGCAGGAAGGTTGGCCGCTCTAATGAGCTTAGTTAACTCTTCAGAAGCCTGAGGTACAGCAACACTTCCAAAGATCCTCCGCATATTGAAGTTTTGTGCTGTGGCCGCTTTTATTTTTAGTTACCTTTAAATTAGCAAGGGCATTAAAACTCAGAGCTTTGGGGCAAGAAGGCTCTTGATGAATACACTACCACTGCTCATCAGCGCTCGGCCCGAAATTTACGAGACCCTTACGGTTTGGGCGGGGCTGGACCTTCCTGACCGCGTTCTACCACTCTCCTCTCTATTCTGTCTTTTCTGGTCACTCCTAGAGACTTCCATGGTGCTCTCTGTGTTTATCAGATTTGCTTTGCCTCCAGACGTTTGAGTGTGTTTGCTGTTCCTTCTACCTGGAACGTTTCTCCTCTAGGTGCCCGCGTGGCTCCTGCTGCCACCTCATTTAGGTCCCCAGAGCATCAGTGTCACCTCATCAGAGACATCTTCCCTAATCTCCAGCCCCTGCCCCCCAAGGCCCGCTGCCATCACTCTCTACCCTTTGTCCTGCCTTGTTTTGCTTCGCTGCATTTATCAGTCCTTGTTTACTGTTGTCTGCGTGACCAGAAGGCTAACTCCATGAGGACAGGGAATTTATTTTGTTCCCTACTATGTCCCAAAGCCTAGCCATTATTTAATAAATTTTTTAAAAAATCGTGGTAAATGGGGGCTTCCCTGGTGGCGCAGTGGTTGAGAGTCCGCCTGCCGATGCAGGGGACACGGGTTCGTGCCCCGGTCCGGGAAGATCCCACGTGCCGCGGAGCGGCTGGGCGCGTGAGCCACGGCCGCTGAGCCTGCGCGTCCGGAGCCTGTGCTCCGCAACGGGAGAGGCCACAACAGCGAGAGGCCCGTGTACCTCAAAAAAAAAATCATGGTACATGAAGGAACGAAATACTGATCTGGAAAAGATGTTGGTACACAATCAGTCAGCAAGTCAGTCAGATTTTACTGAGGACTTAACCTATCCTGGGTTCACTGGGCCAGGGTCAGGCATCCTAGATGGCCAGGACTCTTCCAAGGGAGAGGGTGCTTCTCTTAGAAAAATGGGATTAAGTTTCTGTTCTCATTTTGGTCGCCATCTTATTTTCGTGGCAGCCTGTACGTGGCGCTTCTAACGCTGAGCCATTTATAGGCAATAAAGCACCCAACGCTTGTAAAACGGAAAAATCCAAGCTCACTGCATTACTATTTTGCAAGGTAATTTACTAATATTCAAAAGGCTTTAAGAGATTTTTTTCCCCAGAAACAAGCTATACTTAATAGCAGTAGTTGAATATATTATGCCAGTTCATCTCTGCTAACCATGGAAAATGTACAGATTTTGTCCTACTATAGAGGCTATTGGGTCTGGTTATCTGCACATGTTCATGCATTATACAAAATCCCAAACTAAATTTAGAATAACATTTTCCAGTGCTAGTTTGTTTTTGTCCTAAATACAGCAGTGTTGGAAAGACTTTATTTCATTTGTTGCCCTTTGCCTGGCGGCAAGTTGAGACTTCAGAACAGAGAAATGGAGTTGCTTCCGAAAGCAGAGAGGAAGGTGGGAGTCCCACGGGGAACTGGCCTTTGTGTTTGGATGAGCGAGTCTTTTTCAGGTATCTCTGTTCTTTGG
This sequence comes from Lagenorhynchus albirostris, assembly GCF_949774975.1. Taxonomy (NCBI): domain Eukaryota; kingdom Metazoa; phylum Chordata; class Mammalia; order Artiodactyla; family Delphinidae; genus Lagenorhynchus; species Lagenorhynchus albirostris. Next base: position 181,020,144 of record NC_083095.1, read on the forward strand.
GGTTTTTTTGTTTTTTTGGTTTTTCTGCGGTACACGGGCCCCTCACCGTTGTGGCCTCTCCCGTTGCGGAGCACAAGCTCCAGACGCGCAGGCTCAGCGGCCACGACTCACAGGCCCAGCCGCTCCGCGGCACGTGGGATCTTCCCGGACCGGGGCACGAACCCGTGTCCCCCGCATCGGCAGGCGGACTCTCAACCACTGCGCCACCAGGGAAGCCCCTGTTCTTTGGTTTTTAAAGGAAACAGAGACACTCTCCCATCTGTCCCCAAGTCCATTGTGTGAAATTTGCCTCGTCTGGGGACTCCGTTATTTTCCTGGCTGTGAAATGGAGAGTCCCTGGGATTTGCAGGAATGTGCTGTCTGGAGACGTTCCCAGGGGAGATTCTTTTTGGCAGCCTTCCTCGTACTACAGTCTGGGGACGAGCGCTCAGTAAATAAGCCCAAATTCCATGACAGAGAGAGGACAAAGGCAGTGGTGAATGGATACAACGGTCAAAAGACACTCTCCACTTCAGACTTTTTGTTCATATTCTTGCCACCTCTACTGCTATAGGTAACAAGAGGTTGAAGTTGTCACCATCCATTTCTATTCTGACTTGACTAAAGTTGTGTTCATCTAAAAGGCACCATAAAAACTTGAAGAAAACTCTGCAAGGTTTGAAAGTTAGAAAAAATTTTTAAAATAGTATGGTTTATAGTTTCATGTCCTCTGGTTGCTCTGACTATAAAACTGCCTTGAAGGGGGGTCCCCGATGGACCTGCTTTTTTCAGGGTAATATCCGTGGAAAAGCGAAGTTCCATTGTTTTCTGAACATCCTCTTTTCTCTCACCTGCATCAACAAAACTGAGCCTTACCAGCCCATTTAGGAGAGCTAGAAGCTTAGATTGACAGGACCAATTTGCCAAACAAGGCGTAATGCAGTTCATTCACTCAGAGACTTCTCTTCGTACCATTGGAATTTCAGAATTATCCGCAGCTGAATTAGGTACCGTTGCAGTGTGAGAACTCAGAGAGAAAAGGCTTGTTACTGTCATCGTCATCACCATCATCATCACCTTCATCACCATTTTGTAGTGAACTTGTAACACCAAAATATACCGCCCTGACAAGAAAAGTTCCAAGACACATTTTTATTGAAAAGATCTCATGAGTAGGGGGTATAGTGTGCCTGGAAGGGACTTCGCTAGGCTAGGTATTTACAAAAAGCTCAGAAATTCTTTTTAAATAAACAATCTTATTAAAATTTTTAATAAAAAGCATTTGAACTATTTAAAATACTGTTTCCCTTCAATAATGATGATCAACATCATAGTCCAAATCATAGCAAATAGCTAAGAGTTATTGAAATCTTCCTACCAACCAGGAGCTGTGGGGAGCAGTTTACATGCATTGTTTTAATTTAATCCTCACAACATCCTCTGAGGTTGGTGCTATTTTTATCCCTATTTTACCAAGGAGAAAACTGAGGCTTAGAGAGGGCAAGTGACTTGACAAAAGTCCTATTGTTGGTTTGTGATGGAATCAAAATTTAAACCCAAAAGTGTTGGCTACTGTACTGAGTGTGTAATTCACACAGGCTGGTACAGAAAAGAATTGAATAAGTTTGACATTCTGGGTTTTTATTGAGAGAGCAGCCATTTGAATGCGATATAAAGGTTTGTTGTGACTTGCCGTGAAGTGGTGAACAAGGAGAAAAGTTTTAAAGGAAAAGCTGTCCAATAATTTGTCTTTCCTAGAGGAGCTGTTTTCCTACTACTACTATACCAAGAAGGTATTCTTTCATGTCCAGATTCACAGAGACAGGATAAATAGCCCGCTCCAGGATTCTGGAAGGCAACAGCTCAGTCACGATTCTGAGAAGTCTGTGTAGTTCTTAGAAGAGCACAAACCCTGGAGCCAAACTCTCTGGGTTCAGGTTCTGGCCCCAATATGTACTGGCTGTGTGACTTCGGGAAAGTTAGTCAGTCTTTCTGTGCCTCCATTTTCTCATCTGTAGAACTGAGACAATAACAGCACCTATTTCAATGAGCTTTTGAGAGGATTTAATGAGTCAACATTTGTCCAGTGGTTAGAGCATACAAGGCACATAGTAAGTACTTAATAAAGGTTGGCTATTACTCGTGCCTACACGGGAATAACCCTTGTTTAAGGCCCGACAGTTGACCAAAGATTTCAGTGCTGTTCATGATTCCCTATCTGTCCACAAGTTCAAACTCAGAATCTCTGTGCATCTTGTTCTTCAAGGTGTTTAGGGTCTATTTATTTGCTACTATTTTCTCCCTTTGACATGATGCTTCAGACCTGCTTTCACCTTCCTGGCTCATTCTTAAATGAACGTGGACTTTTCCTTTGTTCTGCCCCCAAATTAATGTGTCAATGAAGTTAATTAACAAGATCATTCACAGAAGCATAAGACTCAGAAGTTACCGAGACTACTTAGATGATATCATAGGAGTTACAGAGACTAAGGATTCTACTTCTAAACTGATCTGGTTCAATCCTCTATCTAAATGGATGGTTCAACTTTGTCACATTAAAATGTTCTGTAAGAGGTTAAACTCAAAGGAAGCAGGAGACAATTGTGGGTGGTTGAGACTGTTTCGTATGTTGATTTTGAACTGTATACATGTATCCAAACTGTCACTAATGAACACACTAACATGTATAAATTTTACTTTATAGAAATTGTCTTTAAAAAATAAAGGAGAGGGCTTCCCTGGTGGCTCAGTGGTTGGGAGTCCGCCTGCCGATGCGGGGGACACGGGTTCGTGCCCAGGTCCGGGAGGGTCCCGCATGCCGCGGAGCGGCTGGGCCCGTGAGCCATGGCCGCTGAGCCTGCGTGTCCGTAGCCTGTGCTCCGCAGCGGGAGAGGCCGCAACAGTGAGAGGCCCGAGTACCGGAAAAAAAAAAAAAAAGAGTCCCCAGACCCACGCGTTTCCAGGTCTGCTAGCTCCAGGCTTGCTGCCGTGTGACCTGGCTAGATCTACGCTCATCACAGGGTGTACGCCAGGCATCTCCATGTCTCAGAGTGCACACCAAACCACCACCAGAGCCTAGGAGAGAGGAGGACACCCCCATTCCCCCCAGCACCCCTCCATCACACGCCTGCAGCCTCATGCACGCCCACACACCCAATTTCCTGTCACAGAAAATGATTCTTCCAGAAGATTGAAGAGCAAGGATTCCACTTCCTACTTAGTAAAACCACATCCTCCTAAGAAGAGGGTGTTCTTGCCTCCCCCAAGCAAATAATTTACATCAGAACATACTGTTTCAAACTAGTACATTTGGGTTACAGCTCTGCTGAAATATTTAAGTTGCGCAATCAGACCACTTAATATTCACCCTGAAATATCTGCATTTGGGCACTTCTTTAGTACTACTTTTCTGTTTTTCCCTTGCTTACATTTCATTGGTTAAAAAGCCCATTGTCTGTCCCAAGGTTAAATTCAAGTCTCTACGACTCTATAAACTGCTTATAACTTGAATTGATCAAATTGATTTTAAAGCTTAGCGTACAATCTCAGGGAATCCCTTGAGAAGGGACAAATAGGTACGTACCCACCCACAAACGCACATACGCATGCAGAATAATTAAAAGCAGGGAGAGAATATTGAGGATTTGATGTGCTGTCCCTTAAAAGGAGTCACTACAAACTTCTTCACAGGGCGATGGGTTAGCGGAATCTTCCAACAGTTTATTTGGGAGGAGATGGTGACTTTGACAAGGTGGGAGCAGTGGAGGAGGGGGAAGGGTCACATTTGGGATATATTTTCAAGATAGTGTTAAAAGATGTTACTATGTAAATTGGATATGGGATGTTAGGAGGTGAAAAGTGATTTTGATTTTGTGGAATATTATTCAGCTATAAAAAAGAAGGAAATTCAGCAACAGTAACAGTATTGGGAGAAAAGGCTCACACGTGCCTTATAGGATCATCTCATAAGATCAGATCTGTTTGGAACTGTTATGGAAGATGTCCACGTGCAGGTGAGTTATGTGCCACAAGCCAAGATGGGCTTGGGGCTACCAGAAGCTGGAAGAGGTTAGGAAAGATTCTTCCTTAGAAGCTTTGGAAGGATCACGGCCCTGCCGACAGCTTGATTTCAGACTTCTAGCCTCCAGAATGGGAAAAAACAAATTTATCTTGTTCTAAGCCACCCAGTTCGCTATAATTTGTTACAGCAGCCCTAGGAAACTAATACAGGAGCTACAGACATTTTTGACATATTACACATATATGTGTAAATCTGTGTAATAAAGGTATTCTACTACTTTTACAAATATCTCAAAGGATGGCATTTAAAAAAATCTCAACTCAGGGCTTCCCTGGTGGCGCAGTGGTTGAGAGTCCGCCTGCCGATGCAGGGGACATGGGTTCGTGCCCCGGTCCGGGAGGATCCCACGTGCCGCGGAGCGGCTGGGCCCGTGAGCCATGGCCGCTGAGCCTGCACGTCCGGAGCCTGTGCTCCGCAACGGGAGAGGCCACAACAGTGAGAGGCAATCTCAACTCAGAAAAAAAAATGCACAAAATCCAAATCAATGCCCATATTTATTTTTTCCCCAAGTAATTAAATTTAAGGTGGTGGCAGAGGCTAGCTTCCCTTGACTTCCAGTGAATAGTGTTGATGAGTCAGGACCATTATCTCTCAGAAAATGCTCTGTAAAGCAAAATTTGAGTGTTGTGTTTACTGAAGTGATAGCATATGTCGGCTGATTAACAAGTTGTCAGAATATTAGAAACTCTTGTCTGATTGCAAGAAGGAGCATCTGTTTGCTAAATCTTTTATCTAATATGTGTAGAGATAAGTACAGGTTTGGCACTTTTCCTAAATATCAGATATAAATTTTTGCAGTATTTAGCCTTCAGAGAGTGACACTGATGTACTGCTGGGGTTTAAGATATTTATTCTCAGGAAAGCAAATGGAGTAAGGCCAGTGAGACAAAGTGTACACTTAAGAGTATTATGAGTCATTCATAATTGTGTCACCATTTTATCTCACATCATCTCCTACAACTAATGTTTCCTTGAGTGTCACTTGCATAGTAATTAAGGAAAAAATAAAGATTACATCTCCTTTAGAACTATTTATTGCTTTATGTATTGATAGAATTTAATAATGCCTTCTATTTACAAAGCAACTTACAGTTTACAAATGCTTCAGGAAGGTTGCTCCCAACCCTGTAAGGATGACAATTAATCGTATCCGCATTTCACAGATAAAGAATCTGCAGTTGAAATGAGGTAAATCAATCCATCTGGCTTGGAAGTGATAGAACCAGGACATGCAGCCTGGTCTTTTGAGCTCCACCTCTGCACCACCTGCAAATTCCATATGTAGAAGTTCAGGAGCAGGTTGTGGGTACAATAACAGGATCTAGTTAGGGTGAAATTCTGGGGTTTTCCTTTGCACCTTTTTACACCCCCTCCCCACTTGATTCAATCAGCCACCATATAATAGATTGTTCCATTCTAATTCTAGCAAGTAGATTCTGTTGAGGAGGAAAAAAAGACTTTTCCTCTACCCTCTTAGGTTCAGTGTGTGGGGTCTGCAAATTTAATTGACAGAAAAAAAACAGAGTAAGAGGAAAAAGGAATATAAATTTTATTAATATTTTACATGCATGAGATTTCTCAGAAAATAAGTGAAATTCAAAGAAGTGGTGAGACTCAGGGACTTATATACCATTTTAACAAGCGCTCTCTTTCCTTTGTTTGGGCTTCGAGGGTTGATAAATTGTGGGAAAGTGACTAGAAAATACATGGGGGAAACTAATGGAAGATAAGGGTTATTTTAGTAAGGTTTGTTTATGCAGACTCACCTCAGTGCTCACTGTCTCCAGTGATGAGAGTTGCTCTCCTCTTCCTGGTACAGGAATGGGGGACCCCTTCACAAAGGGAAGTTTATGCCCTGCTTTTAGGTCGAAAGGGGGAGGGCAGAGAGTTCCTCCTGAAGCTATTTCTCAATTGCCTTCAACTCAAAATAGTCCTTATGCCAAAGTGGCATATTTGGAGGTGGCATGTTCTGACTCCCTTCATTAACTTCAAGGACCTCTACAGTCGGGCCCTTCCCTATATTTCCAGTCATATCCCCAACCACTCAATTTCTGAACCTTCTTTTCAGCAAAGTGCTTCACTTCTTGCCCTAGACTTCCCTTCCTCTGAACTCGTGCTCCTACTTGTGTATCTGTCTACAATGCCATTTTCCCTCCTCCCCTTCTTTCCAACATTACCCATCCTTCAGCACAAGATCAAAGTAATTTTCCTATTTTAATACCTCCTCTGACCTCCAGCCACATCAGGTAGCTGCCTCTTCGAACCATTTTGGGCTCTCGTTGTCTGAGGAATACATCTGACAGTCTGTCATTTAGTCCTTCAGATTTTCCGTGGTTGTTTGAACAGTTACATAAATCATCTCTTGTTATTTAACTTCTCACACTTTGCTCCCTTTTGTCTCTTTAACCTCAATTCTGGTTCTCTCCCCTTGCTCTCTGTATCCTGGAGTATTGCTTTGCAAAGTGTGAGCCAGAAACAGCCTGCATCAAAATCTCCAGAGTTCTTGTTGAAAGGTAGATTCTGGGACTGATCATGGACCTGCCAGTTCACTTCCCAGGTGATTCTTCTGCACGGTGAAGTTTATGAATCACTGATTTAGAGAGCACGTCATTCATAAATGCATTCATTCAACAACTATTTGAGCACAAAGTAGATGCTAGGTACCTGGGATGCAACAGTGGTTGAGGCAGACAGGGTCTTTGTTATCTTGGAATTTGTAACCTAGTTTGGGAACCAGACAACGAACAAGGACATAAAAGTATGATGTGGGTTACAAAGGAGAGCTGTAAAGACCTGTGAGACTATCTAAGAGGGGACTTGCAGGGGCAAGGGTCAGGGACTACTTACCTGAGGATGTGGAGTTGATATCTGAAGGAAGAGGAGGATCTGGCTAGAAGAAGAAAGAGAGGGAGAAAGGAAGAGGCAGAAGGAATAGCACGTATGAAGCTCTGAGATGCGTAAGAGTGTGGCCTCCTCTTTGGAGGGACGGGGAGTGTCATGACTTGAGTTCTCGAGCACAAGGGGGGAGGGACAGGAGGGACAGCCCGAGAGGTACCAAGTGGCCAGATCATGCAGGACCTTAAGGCTAAGGAGTTTGGAACTTATCCTAAGGGCAGAAGGAAGCCATCAGAGATAAGTTTTGTCTTTCGGATCGTTTTGGTTCTAGAATGGAGCAAGCGTGTACCTGCAGAGGCTGATTGGGAAGCTTCTGCAAATGTCTAAGACAGAGAAGATGATGCGTTTGTCCAGGGTGGTAGCGGTAGGGTGGATTCAAATGGTACTTAGGAGACGGATAAAGTAGAATTTAGTTATTAATAGTATACTGGGGTGGGGGCTTCCCTGGTGGCGCAGTGGTTGGGAGTCCGCCTGCCGATGCAGGGGACACGGGTTCGTGCCCCGGTCCGGGAAGATCCCACATGCCGCGGAGCGGCTGGGCCCGTGAGCCATGGCCGCTGAGCCTTTGTGTCCGGAGCCTGTGCTCCGCAACGGGAGAGGCCACAACAGTGAGAAGCCCGCGTGCCGCAAAAAAAAAAAAAAAATAGTATACTGGGGTGAAAGAAAGGGAAATGTAAGGGATGTCCTTCATTTTTGTTTTGGTAACAGTTGTCGAAGGCTTGTATCACTAGAGAGGACCAGGGCATGAGGATAAAATTACAAGTTCAATTCCAGGTATACAGATTTTGAAATACTAGTGAAATATTCAGGTGGCCCCAGTCATGTACTTTTTCATATTTCTCATGGAAGAGGTGGAATTTAAGTGGGCTTTGAGAGAATTGTGGAAATAATTAGTACCAATGGGGATCCAGTTAGAAGACCACAAATATGTTTTTCCATCAAAGGGGTTTCTTTGGGCTTCCCTGGTGGCACAGTGGTTGAGAGTCCGCCTGCCGATGCAGGGGACACGGGTTCGTGCCCTGGTCCGGGAAGATCCCACATGCCGTGGAGCGGCTGGGCCCATGAGCCATGGCCGCTGAGCCTGCCCGTCCGGAGCCTGTGCTCCGCAACGGGAGAAGCCACAACAGTGAGAGGCCCGCGTACCGCAAAAAAAAAAAGGGGGGGGGGAGGTTTCTTTGTGTCTTTTTTCTTACTTGGTATTTGGTGTTGAGCTGAGTTCTATATTTTTTCAGTTCATCTTCAGAAGTGACTCATTTCTCCAAGGAGATTATGATGGCTTTGTTTATTTGCTTTTAATTTTGTTCTGTTTAGGAAGTGGTTTGGCTCTTTGCATGTATTTGTTGGTTCCTTTGGTTGAGGACAAGCTTAATAAAGATGTGCATGTTCTCTAAAGTTAATCTGTAAATACAGCCTGTATTTTTCTTAAGGTAGCATATTAACTAGTTACAGATGAGCTCAAATATACTGGAAGATCTGAGAGAACTTCCGTGAAGAGAACAAATGAAAACAAGGGGTCTATCATTTTGTACCAACATTGTAGTGCTGCTGGTGAAAATTCAGGTCCTGTGAGAGATTTTAGGAGACTGTTTGTAAGAGAGAGCTGGTCTTTGATGTACTTCAGTTGTGCAATGCTTTAAATTTGATATGATTATTCAAATATAGCCTAATTTCCAAGAAAGAGAGGATAATGGAAGGCTGTGGATTCTCCTTCTACCCTCTAATCTTCCTCCCCTTTTTCTGTTCATCATTGGCTTCTCATTTATCTTCACAAAGAGAATAAGGAATAAAGAAGCAATGGGGCTAAATTACTCTTTTTGTCTTAAAAATAATAACCCCCAAATCATTATTCTCTGAGTTTCAAAAATTACACAAAAGGCTTTAAACTAAGCATGCATGTAAAAATAGGCCATTTGGTTGGTCCTGCATTCCAGGATGAAAAATCTCCACACACAATTCCTGAGCAATGCTCATCTGGCCTCTATTTGGTTATTCTTAGTGGCAGGGAGCTCCCCCTCTATTTTAGGAATCAACAAACTTTGTTACTAAATCCAATTAGACAGAGGATCTTTCCTAGAATGAGTCAAAATGAGCCCACTTGCTGACACTGGTTCTGCACCTCACAGCAACACAGAGTAAATCTATTCTGTGTTTCGCGTGACAGCCTTTCAAATGTATTAAGACAACTGCCGTGTCTCCACAAGCCTTCTCTTCCGCAAACAAAATAACTCCAATTCTCTCAAATACATTTCTTGCAAGGCTCAGTTTCTACATCATTCACATTCTTTATAACAATGTCTCTCCTCTGGGCCCTCTCCAAGGGCATTCACCCCCTTCTAAGTGAGAGCCACACTGACCAGGGAGGGACATGTCTGGCAGGACGGCTGCCACTTACTTGTTCTTGTGCTTATGTTCAATGACAGACACTTCCGTTTTAAACAGAGGACAATTAGTAGAGACCCAGGGCTGCGTGGGATGCATGTTGTTTTTAGAACTCTGAGGCATTCCACAGGTAGGTGGAATATTTATGTTTGGTTTATAACAGAGTGGTTTTTCACTTGTGGGACTTGAAATGTGCTGATGAATTCCAGTGGAATGACTCGGTAATAATTGGGAGGGATTTTAAATTCTATCAGAGTAAAATGGGAAGATATTTGCCTTTTTCACTTTTTATGTAGCAGTTGTACCTTAATCTGCTTTTAGGCACAGCTGTTATGACAGATGTTCGTTTTAGATGCTATCTTTTTTTTTTCTTAGTATACCTAGTAAAATCCTTTTCATGAAGAGATGTTTCTGAAAGCCCAGATCTTTTTTCTAATGCAAATAAGCTTCCATTTGTATAGCATATTCAGTCTGTCACCCACACTGACTAAGCACCTTCCAACCTTCCAATGACACAGTCTGCTACTCCAAGTCATGGAGGCCTCACATGGAACCAGCGCTTCTTTCTGGCTTCAGGAAACTTGCAATGTCCTGACTGCTGTCCGCGCAGGCTTCCAGCTAATGGGGAGGTCACTGGCCAAAAGAGTAGATTTGATGGGAACAGGAAAGTTGGTCCCATAGCTGGGAGTATTAGGCTCAGAGCCAGGAGCGGCATAACATTGTTCTTTTTCCTAATTAGACTCATTTTTAGATGTGGGGCCCTAGCCCCACAGATAGTCATTAAAACAAGAAGTAAATCACAGATGTGCTGGTACAGCCTGCTCTTGGTTGGTGGAGGGACAAAAACTATATTACCTCAGAGAAAAAAGTATTTCTCTCATTACCTACTGTATATAATATAGATACATGTACCATTTATAAAACAGGCGTTTCTATATGCAAAAAGAGAAAGAGACACGTGCTGTATAGTATTTTTCAAATCACTGACCTAAAATGAAACAGGAGACCCTCAAGAAGAGGTTCCCCTTCCAACCTCTGGTCTCCATTTATTTATGATCTAAAAGGGGACATTCTTGGCTCAAGAGTAGACTCCTGGGATCACCATTTGCCCAACTGTCACTAATGTGAAAGTCTTCACACTTGCACTGTGCGCCCATAAAACCACAGGTAAGATCCCAATTTTGAGTAATATCGATGCCCCCAGAAGATATGCCATGTGTTAACCCTACAGTATAAGGAATTCCAGTTGAAGTAACTTACAAGTGCATATACCAGGACACTACTCAGTTCTGCTCTTTGGTTGGTAAAATTTTAGTTAGAATCCCCTCCAGGACATTCTCTCTTTAGCATTCTCCTTGGAAGTCCTGAAGCTCTTCCTTGTAACTGTTATTTTATTATTTTTTATTTATCTTAAAAAGGAACCTGTAGTAATGTTATTCAGCCATGATAAAGAAAGAAATCCTGCCTCTTGCAACTACATGTATGGATCGTGAGGGCTTTATGCTAAGTGGAATAAGCTAGACAGAGAAAGGCAAATACTGTATGATCTCACTTATATGTGGAACCTAAGAAAGCCACACTCAAAGGAACAGAGAGTAGAATGGTGGTTACCAGGCACTGGGATGAGGGAAATGAGGAGGTGTTGTTAAAGGTACAAACTTACAACTAGAAGATGAATAAGTCCTGGAGATCTAATGCACAGCATAGTGATTACAGTCAACAATACAGTATCATAAACTGCCAAGTTGCTAAGAGACTAGATCCTTAAATGTTCTCACCACAAAAAAAGTAGTGATAATTATGTGAGGGTAGTGCAATGGTGGTAATCATATTGCAATATATAAATATATCAACTCAGCATGGTGTACACCTTATATCTTACACAATGTTATATGTCAATTACATCTCAATTAAAAAAATTAAAGAAAAAACATAACCTGTACACATGATTTTAAAAAATCAGAGTACTAATCCGTACATCTATTACCTGATTTACTAGCTTTAAGGAATGCCTTTTGACCCTCGATGTGAAAAACAAAGAAATCAACATATGTACTCTAACTTCTATTCTCTCTCCCCTCCGCTTTCCAATACATGTTAGCAATATTGTTAAATTCAGTGGCCGTTGTTCATAAAATTTATGTTCTGAAATTGTAATTTTTAGTACCAGATGGATTCTGTCCTCAAGGCAGCTCTTTGACTCCAGTTTTTTCAATCTTCTCTTAGATGACTGGGGTTTGCTCTTCCAATATTTCTGCAAAAGGGCTTACAGAAGTTATTTACCTGAATTCTTAAAATTGAAAATCCTTTGCCTTTCTACTTGAATGACAGTGCTGAGTGTAAAATTCTCGAGTCACACTTGACATTTCTGAATCCTTTGTGCTATCATCCTCTGCCTTCCAGAGTTGACTTCCTCTCATGATTTATTTGATATGCATCCATTTTTTTCTTACTCTACCTTTCAATCTGTACATACAAGTCTTATTTCAGAAAAGCTTCTTGAATGATGTCTGGATAGAATTATACCTTTTTCCCTTCCTTGGTCTTCTCCAGAGATACCTATTATTTACAAGTTGGATCTCTTTGGTTTTCCTCAGCTACGATTTTTTTGTCTAATCACTTTTACCCTTTTTTCCCCAGTTCATTTTACTCTGTTTTCTCAACTCTACAATATGACTCAGATTGTGTTTCCAGCATCATAACCTCCTCCTCTTTTCTTCTTCCAGCGTTGTCTCAGTTCTAGGAAAGCTTTATTTATGTGCCTTTGAAACTTTCCTCACAACCCTGACCTCTGCCCACTGTCTTTAGGATCTGTTCCTAAACAGTTTCTGTTTTCTTTTTTAAAGAATAAGAAGTGGATTTGATTTTATTTTTTTAATATTTATTCATTTATTTGGTTGCACCAGGTCTTAGTTGCAGCAGGCAGGCTCCTTAGTTGTGGCTCGCCAGCTCCTTAGTTGCAGCACGTGGGCTCTTTAGTTGTGGCATGGGTGTGGGATCTAGTTCCCTGACCAGGGATCGAACCCAGGCCCCCTGCATTGGGAGCACAGAGTCCTATCCACTGAGCCACCAGGGAAGTCCCCATAAACAATTTCTGAAAACTTGATTATGGATCCAGTTTTTCACTCAGTTTTTCCTAACCTGAGCTTCCTCCATAGTCACAGCATTGTGTGTTCACTAAGCCTCTTTCTCTCATTCTTTTCTCTTTTATATTTGCTCACACAACTTTTGTAGCTGACTGAGCTAGTCAAAATTAACCTCTTCACAGTTTTTCCCGCACCCCAAACCTCACCTCCCAGGTCATCTATTTCCTTTCTCATTCTGGAAGATCCAGCTTCTAGAAAATATCACTGTCTCTATGTGTCTGTCTCCTTTCACTAATTAATACATTCTTTGCCTTTTAGCTGTCCCTTCTCTAATTAATACATTCTGTACTTTTTAACTGTTTCCACCCAGTTATGAAGGAAACCCTATCAGAGAGAAAAGAGAAGTACCACCCTTGGGAACTCAAGGGTGTAACCCTGAGGGAGGTGACCTCATGAATGCAGTTTCTTTGAAGTCCAGCGTTTTATCTTAAAAATAAGGCAATATTTTTATTCAACTCCATAATATCTGCGTTTGTTTTCAATGTTTGTTTGAAGTGTTGTAAATTACTTTGCTATTAAATTACTTAATTCCCCTACCCCACCTCTAATCTTTGAGTAAAATTGAAGCCTCAAAGAGACAAGCCATAATGATAATAATGAGGTTTCAAGAACTTTCTAGGAGGCCACTGGGGGATCCCCAGGAGTATGAGGATCACAGCCATGAATAAATAACATGTTTAAGAGGATCCCTCATTTGCATCTTTCAGTCCCCGGCCTCCGGCACAGTACCAGGTGCAGATTTGGCAGTCAGTAATCGTTTGTGGAATGGACTGGCATTGAAGTTGCAAGATTTCTTCACTCCATTCGGTAGCTGCTGCCTGTGCTGGCTGGTTCTTGGTGCTTTTCTAACTAAAATGCAATCCTCCTTCGTCCTGAAGGAAAGATGGAGGTGGGGCCTTAAAGAATCAATTGTAACATGCGTTTATACTTTGATTATCAGGCGTCAGCTATTGAAGCAGGTGTTTTCTGGTGGCTCCTTCCGGCCTCAAGGAGACCAGACACTGTCTTGAGTACAGTGTCTTGAGGACTTGAAGGAGTACAGTGGACCGTTTGGGAGCCTGGGCTCTGCAGTCAAACTGCCTGATTGCGAACCCTGGCATTACCCTGGTATCTGTGGGTTTCCTAGTTGACCTGTCAAGGCTTCATTTTCCTCATGTGTAGTACGGGGCTGATAATGAGACCTACCTCACCAGGTTGTTGAAAGGGATAAATGATGCCCCCTATGAAAACGTTCAACATAAATCCTGAGACAAAGTCTGCACTCATTAAAAGGCAGATGTTCTTACTACTAGTTGACTGAAGGGGTAGAGAAATCACAGGATGAGCCCAAAACAGTTCATCTAAAAATACTTTGAAAATGTGACCCAGAGACTAGGAAGCAGCTCTGGACAATAATTAATTGCCTTGGTGTAAAATTCCAAAATTCCCACGATGAATATAATAATTTAAAGTATTTTGGCACTCTCCACCCGTCTGCCATACACACATGCACATACACTCTTAACCAGCAATAGTAAAATAGTAGGGGAAGGTTTTGCCTAATAGAGAAAGGTCTTACGCTGCAGCCATTTTTCATCCTTTTCTTCTAAAGCCAGAACTTCCCAGAACAGCTTGGTGTGCATGGGATGCTGAACCACCTAGCTCATGGTAGAGGGGTGAGCAGCCTTGGACTCCCGCCGAGCTTTAGAAGTTAGCTTGAGAAGTTAGCTTTAGAGCTTTCCCGTGGCAGGATTGCCCTGGCTGACAGACATAAGGACACCCAAAGTTTCTCCTACCCACAGATTTCCCCATTCCCCCATATGTCCTGGGAAAGCCCAGCGCTATCTAGGAATTCCAGAATTAGAATGCGCTACTGAAGGTGTCATATTTAAGGGTAGGAAGGCTGCTGACTAGTTATTTTTTTTAACATCTTCCCATCCTTTGGCATCTACTCCAGGAAACGCCAGCCAGAACTCTCTGATTAGGTACCATATGGATAGAATTTTATAAGAAAACACTGTATAATCTGTATCATTTAAGTGCTGTGGTGAACAGGTGATTTCATGGTAAGGGAAGGATCACAAGCACATTGGTTTGGCCTGATGGCTTATTAAAAAGTTATCAGGCAACCTTGAACCACTATTTTTTTCCTAGCACAGTTTTATTCTGTTGAATGTGATTTAAAGACCTGCATTTTTACCTGATTGATTTGGTCAGGAGTAAGAAAAGAGATAATGCACAGAATAGAAAAGGTTTTCATTCAAGAGAGGTATTTATGGTTTTGAAATTCCTGCAAAAGAAATCCAGATGGTGATCAAAGACCAAAGCAGTGAAATAGTCATTGTGACCTCATTTCCAAAGACGTCTCCACAAGGTTAAGTGCTTCACATTCCCCTGTTCATGGCCCAGGCTTCTAAGAGAAGCATATTGGAGACAGGTGACATGGGGCCATGCTAGGGTCCTCCCACCAGAGCTAAAGGTCACACCCAGATGAGGATTAGCAAGATCCCTAAAGGCCTGGAGAAAACCATAGGGTCTAATGAATTCATTCTGTGTTTGTGACCAGAAGTGATGTAACAATGGCTTGGGTAGTGCCTTCCTCAAGACTTTGGGAAGCTTACCCTGATAATGGCTAAAAAGCTCTAGCTGCAAAAATCCCTCAGGTAACTTTCCCTTAGTCTCAAACAAACCTTACAGCTCTGGTTTTATTGAAATCCTGTGGATTTACCTTGTTACCAAATCAGACTTAGGTCTGCTCATCCACCATGCAGTAAAGCCAATTTACTGACACCAGATTGTGGTGAAAGTACAGCATTTATTGCAGGGCCAGCAAGGAGTCTGGGCAGCTCATGCTCAAAAGACCTAAACTCCCCAGTGGTTTTCAGGGAGGCGTTTTTAAAGGCAATATTTGGGGTGAGGGCTGCAGGGTGCCTTCTTCTGATTGGTTGGTGGTGAGGTAACAGGGTGATGTTTCAGGAATGTTAATCATCAGCCTTCTGGTGTCAACAGTCTGGGGTGTAAGTGCTTGTGCTCAGCTTGTAGTCAGCATCCTCTACCTGGAGTGGGCCGGGAGGTGTCTTTGGTTCCTACAGAACAACTCAAAGATATCCTTCAGATTGTTATATGTATCCCTTGAGGAGGAACTAGGACTCGCTTTTTTTTTTTTTTTTTTGCGGTACACGGGCCTCTCACTGTTGTGGCCTCTCCCGTTGCGGAGCACAGGCTCCGGACGCGCAGGCTCAGCGGCCACGGCTCACGGGCCCAGCCGCTCCGCGGCATGTGGGATGTGGGATCCTCCCAGACCGGGGCACGAACCCGCGTCCCCTGTATCGGCAGGCGGACTCTCAACCACTGCACCACCAGGGAAGCCCTAGGACTCTCTTTTATTGCTGAAGTGTTGTTATTACTTTTCTTGTTTAAACTGATTTTCCTTTGTTTCTGCATTCCCTCACTTCCCTAATTAGTTACTGACTGTGCCTGCTCTTTGGAACTCAGGAAGGGCCTAGGAGACTAAAGCCTTTTTCTACAAACAAGAAATGGGGATATATTGCAGGAAGGTAGACCCCTTCCAGGGCCTGAGAGTGGGCTCTTGTCTAATACTCGGAAATGAATTGTCAGAGGAGACACACGTGCTGGCCAAGCAAGAGACTTTACTGGGGAGAGGCGCCCAAGTGGAGAGCAGCAGGGTGAGGGAACCCAGGAGGACTGCTCTGCCACATGGCTCGCAGTCTCGGGTTTTATGGTGATGGGGTTAGTTTCCGGGTTGTCTCTGGCCAGTCATGTTGCTTGGCACACAGTCTGACTCAGGGTCCTTCCTGGTGGTACGCGCGTCGCTCAGCCAAGATGGATTCCAGCAAGGATTCTGGGAGGTTGGTTGGACATATGGACTGACACCTTCTGTCTCCTTTTGACCTTTCCCAAATTCTTCCGGTGGGTGGTAGCTTGTGAGTTCCGCATTACTTACCAGGACCTCCTGTTGTAAGATAACTCATGCAAGTGGTTACTATCGGGCCTGGCCAGGGCCAGCAGTTTTGGTCAGTGGTCCCCCTAGAAGATAAGGATGGACTTTTGTACCCGGAGGGCCCTGCGGGGTCCTGCTTGTTTTCCATCTGGAGAGAGTATTGGCTATGAAGCGGTAGAGGTCTGTTACAAGATTTTGTGCCAGTGACCAGGTTAGACAGCCCCTTGGCAGTGTCGCTCCAGGATCTAAATGCTGAGCTATGTAGACAGGAGGGTCTTGGCTGTCGTAAGGATCGCCTTCTGTCCTGCTGGGTTATAAATACAGCATGAGAAACTCTTTCCTCATCTTCTCCACCATCAGGTCACATAATATTTGTCTTCCTTTAGCTACAGGGGAGGATTCTCTAAATCGTTGCCATATAACCTGAACAAGGACGATGGTTTAAGTTGTCTCTCCTTGAGGAAATAAGTATGCTGCTCGCTGCCCTAATCCAAATAGCTCTGTCTGTGTCAACAGTAGATGAGAAAAAATGTTCTATCCTTAACATTTGAAGGGTGAGAGCAGATCTCAGCTCTCAAGAAAGGGCATTTCTTTTGTCTTGGTGGTTTCTCCCTCTTCTGTGTTTTCTTCACAAAAAGAATAGTCACATATGTGCACTTTGGTTTGTTGATTTAAAGAGAATTTTTACACTTGGTTAGAAAAAAAATGAGAGGCTTATACCACAAAAGAAATTCGAGCAGAGGCAGCATCGCCTGGAAGTAGTTTTGGGGCTCTACAGGTGGAAGTGAGCTTGAATGCCAGCTCCTCCTCTTCCTAAGGATGGGAGCTTGGTCAAGCTAATGAATATCTTGTTTCCTCATTTGCAAAATAATAATAATAGTAATACCTTCTTCCTAGGACTGTAGGGAGGATTAAATATGAAAGCACATTTAAAGAGTTTAGAACAATGACTAACACATGCTAAGGGATAGTTTGTGATTTTAAAAAGGCCCCACTTTCCTTACCCAAGTCCTGAACAAATTAAGCATAAGACAAAAGGAGACTAAAATACTGGGGACTTCCCCGGTGGTGCAGTGGTTAAGAATCCTCCTGCCAATACAGGGGACAACGGTTCCATCTCTGGTCTGGGAAGATCCCACATGCTGTAGAGCAACTAAGCCCATGCGCCACAACTACTGAGCATTCATTCTGCAGCTGCTGAAGCCCGTGTGCCTAGAGCCCGTGCTCCGCAACAAGAGAAGCCACCGCAACGAGAAGCCCGCGCACCGCAACGAAGAGTAGCCTCCGGCTCGCTGCAACTAGAGAAAGCCCGCGTGCAGCAACGAAGACCCAGTGCAGCCAAAAATAAATAAAAATTAAAAAAAGAAAGGAGACTAAAATATTAACTTGGTTCCATGATAAAGTCAATGCTGAAATATAGCTGAGGGTTAGGGCAGCAGTGGGCTGTACCCCAGAATGAGGCTAACATCCTCACCAGTTCCATTCTCACCAGACACATGTGGACCATCTCAAGCCTTCCCACATGGGGGCCCAGAGAGAGACTGGGAGACACAGTGTTAGACTAGAGAAGCCCCATTGCTTTTGGGAGAGAGGGAGGAGCTGGGGAGAGGGCTTGGGGGAAAATCACACTTTCTGGAACGTCAGGGAGTGGAAGAGGTGCCTCCCTGCCAATGTGGCCATTGTGAGCCGTTATAATGGCTGTGTCGTGTCTTTTGCTGTTTGTTTTTATTAAAAATCTCCAAGGAGACTATAAATAATTTGCCATCCCTTCTAGGAGACCTTCCCCACCAATCCTGGCCTTTATTTTCACCCTCTTCTCAATTTCCAACCCAGGAGTCTGTAGAGCTCGCTTGGGCCTTAGCACAGGTGAGCTGTATTTGCATCGATTTCGTATACCTGTTCTCTCTCTCCACCCACCTCATCCCTCCATGTTCCTCAGCGCCCTGGGCATTATGGGTGTTGCACCATTTCCCCAGATTTCATGACATTTCCCGCTCCACGCAGAGGCCAGAGGGAGACCCTGGACATGTATCAGAGGAGACCAGAGCAGAAGCGAGGGCTGATCCATGGACCTTTCTGGACCACAGGGTCTCTACTCTTCACACTGTTTCTACTCCCAAATTGGTGAATTTGCTCTTTAATTTAATTCAACAACCACTTAATAAAAACTGGTGGTCAAGGAGAATGAGACGGGCCCTCCCCTCCCCCCCCCGCCCCCTTCAGGGTCACATTCTGGGGAGACCACACTCAACCAGGCAGCCCCTGTGGAGCTTTCTCTCTCCAGGCTGCACGACGTGCTCCCTCCTCTTGCCTTTTCAGGCCTAGAGAAGGTAAGCATCCCCCTGCTGACTGCAGCATCCCCTGTGGGCATGTGTCGGACCCTTCCCACCCCTATGGAAACACTGAGGTCCCTTTACTAAGCTCTCCTCAGTTACCAGTTCCGGGTGCTATCTATTCTCACTCCAGACCCTGCCTGAACAAGACATTAGGCAAATGGCCCAGGAGCACGTGTCCTTGTTTAAACTGAAACCCGAGTCGTCCTTGGATGGTGGCTCTGAGCCTGCCCGCTGCCCGCTGCCGGGGACACGGCGCCAGGAGCAGCAGGCTCTCGGGCAGGAGGTGGCTGTATGCCTCTGCCCCGTCCTGAAGGCTCTCTGGGTGTCAGTTGTTGGTAAAGGATCTTTTCCAGGGTATCCACCCACAGAAAGGCGGGTGAAAACAGAGGGGAGGGAGGGATCAGGGGGCAGCAGAGCCAGTAAGGTGATGTGTGAAAGTGTTCCCGGGAAGGTAGGGATGTTGGGAAGTCTGATGATTCCAAGGTGGGTGAGGAAGTGGCAGAGTGGGGAGAACAAATGAGGAGGAGAGGCGGCTAAGAGATAAAATGGGCCCAAAAGGGAGCCATGGGAGATATCTATCTATCTACCTACCTATCTATATAAAGAACTAGGGCTTTGCTGTTATATTATTTTAAGAATATGTAACTGTGTTGAGTTTCTGCGAGGAGCTGGTCTCTGTGCTAGACACAGAGGACACAAAGATGAGCTTCGGACAGGATAGAGGCCTCGCCCCCAGAGGGCTGGGAAGCCCGTGCAGTGGTTTCCAACCTTGCTTTTGCTTCCATATATAGGAACTTCCATATATTTATCCCCTCCCTTCTGGCCCCCACTGAGAATCACTGATACCCTGGCGCACACACACACCTACCTGAAATGCTAGGCAGGCGCGATAAGCTACACCGCGTAGGTAAGCGTCACCCTAACAGCACTGAAGAGGAAGCAAGAGGTAACATCCAAGCCGGCCCTTGAGTAAGGAGTGTGATACGGGTGGTGAAGTGGGCAGAGCATCCCACACGGGGGAGGTGGTGTGAGCAACGGCAGAAGAGTGAAGTACCCAGTAGGTCCAGGAGGAGCAAGCATCCTTGCGCCCCACGCAGGAAGGGTTGCTGGATTCAGTAAATAAAAATGGCAGATTGTCCCCCCATTAGGGCAGATTGATATTTTAAAAGTATTCATTGTTTATCTGAAACTCCAATTTGACTGGGCATCCTGTATTTTACCTGTTGGCACCCCTACCTGACCCATAGGCCCTCTGGGCACACCTCCTGGCCAGTCTAAGGAGCATGACCGGCCCCAGGGCTTCCGGGCAGTTTGCACGGGAAGCCGCTCAAAGCAGTGGCCTTACTGAGACTTGCTTGGTCAGCGGTGGAAAATGTTCCTGATTGTGTTCTGGTTTCGTCTTTAAATTATGATTAGCACAAGAGGAAAGCATTGCCAAAGGTGGCTATTTCAAATATCTCGGCGGTGAAATCATACTACTGTTCCTGCTGTACCAAGTATTGGGGGCTATCAGTGAAAAGAAATGCTGCGTGGGAAGCATGGACGTTTCCACCCTGCAAAGGGCAACCACGCTGACACCCAGACGCAGGCTTTTGACTCTCTTGCCCTCTGGTGGCCGAATATCTACACAGGAATTTGAGTTCCTGCTCCTCTCGTGCCCTTGGACTAACTGCTCTATCTCTGCAGTAAGTGACATAGTTAAGGAAGATGCAAACAGCTGCAGGTCCAGGCAGATCCTAAGCCCCAGAGCCAGCCCGAGAGGTGCCTGGATCCAGGGAAGAGGCGTAGAAGGCTGTCTTTCTCTTCTGTAGCCTCTTTGTACTCCATGAAGCTCCTGGGCCAGGTTTCAGGCCCTGGGGATTGAATCTGCCCGCCGCTGCCTTTACTTTCCTTCATTCATCCGACAGGTATTCCCAGAGTCCCTGTGATGAGCCAGGCACTGTGGGTGCTGGACGTAACATCTGGCGTATTTCATTTTGATGTGGAGTTAAACCAGAGGGTTGGCACACAGCTCTAGAAATCACACTCAAGGCAAATTGAACAAATCACTAGGCACAGGAATTTTAAAATTGTGAAAGCACCTACATGACTAATACATTTTTCGTTGACTCCAATTTTCCTGCCACATCCTTCCTTTCTAACTCATACCTACAGCGTCTTTTTGATAAACGGTCCTGAGACTTCTTGGTAACCGTTCATAATTTGGCACACAGTAATCAATCAGATTGCACATCATGCAAAATTAATGCCATGTGGCGTGCCTAGAGCTATTCCTAACTTTATGAAAAAAGAGGGTCTTGGCAGAATGTTGGATTTTTCCTCCTTTCATAGAACATGCGATGCTGAGTTGCTGACAGTGAAAGAATGTACCAACAGAAAGCTATTAGAACGGTGAAGTTGTTTTGGAAAGAGTTGGGTCTGTTTGTGGTCGTACTGACCCAAATATATCAGTGTAAAATCCTAGGTGGGATGTTGCTATGTCACCTGAGTTTGTTCAGCTCTACAGGGTCACTTTCCCAACTTCTGCCACCCCACATGCAGTTCATCTTTACACCATGCCAATTTCACTTCCTAGGTAGTTCTCAAACCTACCTGCTCTTGATGCAGATTAGTATATATAGGCTGGATAAACAACAAGGTCCTACTGTCTAGCACGGGGAACTATATTCAATATCTTGTGATAAACCATAATGGAAAAGAATATGAAAAAGAATGTATATACACGTGTGTGTGTATATATCTGAATCACTTTGCTTTATGCCAGAAATTAACACAGCATTGTAAATCAACTATACTTCAACTAAAAAAAAGTTTTTTTAATGAAAATTTGCCTTCAGCTTTCCCTTGAAATTTAAAGCACTCATGTTTCAAATCAATAAATACTTTCTTAAATGATCAAAAAAAAAATCTACTTGCTCTTTTAATCCTTACTTCCTCCTTAGGTCAGATTCTTGCATCTTTTCCCCTGAACTGTTGTAACAGACACTTTAGTGTAGTCCCTTTTGCTGCTTCTCTGAAATACATTCTCCACACAGATTTGTCTAAAACACAGATCATGTCTCTGCAGCACTTACAGGATAAAGCAGACTCCTTGTGCATGGAACGCATGGGACCACCACCTGTCCTTCCCAGCCACATCTAACATCACTCCCGTGTCCTTCCCACATCTAACATCACTCCCGTGTCCTTCCCACAAACCAATCTGAATTGGTTTGTGGACCTGTTAAACGAATATCCAAACATAGATACTACTTCTGTGCTATATTGCTTAAGGGTTTTCTCCCTTATATAACCAGATAGCCCTGAGGTGACCAAATCCCATTCTAACCATACTATGAATCTGCCCTGACTGTGTTTTCAGAGTGCTGTCATCCATGAGTACTGTGTTTATCAGATTCCAGGCTTCCTGCCTCCCCCGCCACCCGCCCCCAGCTGTGTAGGATTCTCTGGCTAATTCTCTTTGCGTCCCCAGGGTTGCGTGAAATGGATTTTGACCTCAACATGGAGTAAAAATGCTTTGGTTATAAAGGCCTACAACCTTTTTTTTGGAAAGGTTACTGGTGGGGCAAGGGTGGGGACGCCCAGTCTCTCTAACTGGGGAACAAGTTTGTTCCTGGCAGGTGCTTCCTACACTAAATTTCAACGTGTTCTAATTTTCCCAATCAGTCTTGCAAACGTAATGTCACTGGGCGTGCCTCATCCGAATCTATTCTTGATATTTCCATTATGTTTAGATTACGGAGGTCACTGCATTTTATTTTTGTTGAGAGCTCTACAGACTTTGAAGAAAAATGCCAAAATAAATTCCCTGAATTTAGTAGAGAGGGAATAGCTATGCATATCACCGTGTGGGAATGACCTGATGAATACCAACGGACCTCAGGGTTCTGCCCAGCAACGTCACTTTCTACTTTGACCCACCAGACTTAGTCACCTGTCTGGCTCTCTTAGGGATCATGACCCACATGGGGATGATAAAGGATGGTTTATCATGTTATCACTGAGATTGATAGCACTGCCTATCAGGTTCTATTTATTTATTGACCACACTAAAATGGCACTTACGAGGGGCCGGGCACTGTCCTTCTTTTATCCTCATAACAACCCTATGAGGTAGGTACTACTATTATGTCCATCTTATTGGTAGGAAAACTGAAGTCACTTGCCCAGGTTGGCATAGCAAGTAAGGGATGGAGCAGAGACTCACGCTTGGACTCAGAGTCGGCGCTGTCTCCATGCTGACACTCCTGGAGAAATATGAGCAGCTCAAGGTGACTAAAGCCACGTGCTTCTCCTCACCTTAGAGCTCAGTGCGTGCCCCGCTCAGCCTCTGTGTAAAGACGAGGCCTCAAGAGCTAGGCTGTATGTATGTGCAGACAGCATTGGTACTCAAGGTAGAACGCTGGGAATAAAGCATAAGCAACTCCCTGCTCCCTCCCGTTAGTACAGCTGGGGCCCCGGATGGAAGAGCTGCTTAAGAACAAAGACGCTCCAGCCTGAGTTGTTATCCTCCTTCCTGACATGAGCCTGGGTTGTCTGCAAAAGCTGTAGTAGAAGAACTGAGATATTAGGGTATCATGGCGAGGGGTCTCAGAATTTATCCAGCCTAAAGCCTTCATTCTACAGGTGAGAAACCCCAGGACCCAGAGAGGTTAAATAACCACTCATCCAGGCTTCCCTGGTGGCTCAGTGGTTAAGAATCCACCTGCCAATGCAGGGGACACGGGTTCGAGCCCTGGTCCGGGAAGATCCCACATGCTGCGGAGCAACTAGGCCCATGTGCCACAACTGCTGAGCCTCTGCTCCACAACAAAAGAAGCCAAAACAATGAGAAGCCAGCGCATCGCAACGAAGAGCAGCCCCCACTCGCCGCAACTGGAGGAAGCCCATGCACAGCAACGAAGACCCAGTGCAGCCAAAAACCAAAACAAAGCAAAACAAAAACAAATAAATAAATTTAGGCAAAGCAGTTATTTAAAAGAGGCAAATCAGCTTTATTAAAAACAAACAAAACCACTCCTCCAAGATCACACAGCTCAAGAGTGAGCAGGAATTTGCTTCTGTGTAAACTGAGAACCTGAGTAAAACAGCACTTTGTTAATTACTAGTTTACTGCCTCTGTTTTGTTATCTTTGGATTTTTTGTTCACCAGGCCACACTTATTGTTGTTGTTGTTGTTTTCTTATTGGATAAACATAGATGCTGGTCTACGTAACTTCTGTGTCATAGTGACTCAGACTGGTGTGAAATCGATGAGCTTTTCCTTGGGAGAATATTTAAACCAGAGTGGGAAGATCGCAGAGCATGTGCTCTTGTGAACAACTACGCAGAGAAGGCGGGAAGGGGAAACAGAGAGACATTGCCCATGACCCCAGCAGACACACCATGAAACGGTTCGTTTATTATAGCTCCAAACTAACTGCCCTGCTGCTCATCTGCCCCCTCCCCGCCACTCCATGCAATAAAGCCCCCACTGTGCGAACAGAATCACTTTCTAAAGCACGGATTTGGTCCATTCACCCCTCGTGGCCTACAGATGACAAGTTAAACTTCTCCTTTGAAATGCAAGAACCCTCTAAATGGCCCTTACTTGTTTTAACAAATCTTCTGCCAATCCCCATCCCCATCATCAATTTTTTATTTATTTTTTAAAAATTAGAAAATAATTGAACTATAGTTGATTTATAATGTTATATTAGTTTCAGGTGTACAACATAATGATTGGATATTTTTATAGATTATACTCCATTTAAAATTATTATAAAATACTGACTATATTCCCTGTGCTGTAGTCTTATTTATTTTATACCTAGCAGTTTGTACCCCTTAATCCCCTTCTGCTATCTTGCCCCTCCCCCTTCCTCCCCATGGGTAACCACTAGTTTATTCTCTGTATCTGTGAATCTGCTTCTGTTTTTTTATATTCATTCGTTTGTTTTATTTTTTAGATTCCACATATAAGTGAAAATGTACAGTATTTGTCTTTCTCTGTCTGACTTACTTGACTAAGAGTAATACCCTCCAGGTCCATCCATGTTGCTGCAAATGGCATTATTTCATTCTTTTTTATAGCTGAGTAACATTCCATTGTGTATATACCACATCTTCTTTATCCCTACATGTAATGATGGACACTTTGGTTACTTCCATGTCTTGGCTATTATAAATAATGCTGCTATGAACATCGGGGTGCATATATCTTTTCGAATTACTGTTTTCGTCTTCTTCGGATATATACCCAGGACTGGAATTGCTGGATCATATGGTGGTTCTATATTTAGTTTCTTGAGGAACAGCCATGCCGTTTTCCACAGTGGCTGCACCAATTTATATTCCCAGCAACAGTGCACAGGGGTTCCCTCCTCACCAACATTTATTATTTGTTGTCTTTTTGATGATAGCCATTCTGACAGGTGTGAGAGATCTCATTGTGATTTTGGTTTGCATTTCCCTGATGATTAGTGATGCTGAGCGTCTTTTCATGTACCTGTTGGCCATCTTTATATCTTCTTTGAAAAAAATGTCTATTCGGGTCTTCTGCCCACCATTAATTTTTAAAAATGTCTTCATTTTCGGCCATTATTTGTCACCATCCCCTACTCCCCACACTCCCCAACACATACCCCACAACTCATGCTCTCAAGGCATTGGCTATTGCACTCGGGTTCCCTGAGTTGAAATGCTCGTTCCCCAGAGATTCGCCTGGTGACACTCTATTTATTCTTTGAGACCACATGGCACCCTCGCTCCCGTCTTTCCTGTTCTTGATAAATATGGTTGCTCCTCCTTCCATGCCCCTGCTTTATACCTTTACTAGAAATCTTCTCATCATTCTCTAATTAAGTCAACATAGATATTATCTTCTTAGTCTACATGGTACCATCATTCCTTCATTGATCCCACCATGCAAAACATTTTCTCAGTGTCTCAGTGGGCCAAGGGCTGTGGTACGAGCTGGGGATTCAAAAATGATCTAAAGCTATTCTCACTCCTTTGAGACCTTACAATCTCATGACAGAGGCTCACATATGAGCAAATAAATACTGTGCAGTGTGACAAACATTCACAAATCTATGGCTTGTCTTATCACTTCCTCCATCCTTAACATCCGCCAATGGCAAAGGAGTGCTCGATAACTTCTTGAACAAGTGATGGTAGGAATGAATGATGCCATGGATGGATTGGTCACCTTTAACCTAAACCAGTACTCCACACGGCAGTGTCTTATGAGGCACTTTTAAGAGTTACACAAACAAAACATTTTACTTTTAAAAACCAGTTATGTGTCTACTCTACTATATGTAAGAAAATATATAATTATCAAACCCATACTTTTAACAATATTATAGATGAGAAAAAGCTTAATCTTTTTAAGTGAGTCAATATAAAGTCCATACTAATATAATGTGAAAATTTGGTTGCAGAATATAAATGGCTGAACTTTTAGAAATACTGCCTTAAACAAGGTAACTTTCAGTTTCCTTTCCTTTTTCTTTCTTTCATAAATTTATTTATTTATCTCTGGCTGCGTTGGGTCTTTGTTGCTGCGTGTGGGCTTTCTCTAGTTGTGGAGAGCGGGGGCTACTCTTCGTTGCAGCGCGTGGGCTTCTCACTGCGGTGGCTTCTCTTGTTGTAGAGCATGGGCTCTAAGTGCGTGGGCCTCAGTAGTTGCAGCACGCGGGCTCAGGAGTTGTGGCTCGTGGGCTCTAGGCACGTGGGCTTCAGTAGTTGTGGCACACGAGCTTAGTTGCTCCACAGCATGTGGGATCTTCCTGGACCAGAGCTTGAACCCGTGTCCCCTGCATTGGCAGGCGGATTCTTAACCACTGCACCACCAGGGAAGTCCCCACCGTTTGCTTTTCGTAGGTTTTGTTCTTTTCCTCAATCCAGTCTATATAAATTGACCTGTAGAATTTGGGGAACCTCTTGAAATAAATCTTTTAGTGTAAAAACTTGCAGCCAAGGGCAATTTAAATCTTTAAAAAGATAGGACAAAGAAAGTGTGTGTGTTGAAGATGTACCAAACCATATTTATATTATTTTATTTCAGAAGTGATTCTGTAAACTCTTCACTTGGATGTCCTGATTTTCACAGGTGAGACCTGTTCAGATGACAGGGGATAGAACTGCACATAGGCTGGGTTGAGGAGGGAGGAAGATTAGGGAATGGCTTTGCCAGGCATCCTGAGCAGTTGGACATGGTTCTTTGACATTTATTAGGTACAGCAGTAGCTACATGAGGACGAGGATGACAGCAACTCTGGGAAACCAACAGGGATCTGTCTTTGTCCTCGTACAGCTGTTTCGTGCCTACCTGGTCTTTTTTTCCTGTGGCTGCCGCTTACTCTTTTTTTTTTTTGGCTGTGTGGCATGCGGGATCTTAGTTCCCTGACCAGGAATCAAACCCGCGCCTCCTGCAATGGAAGCGCAGAGTCTTAACCACTGGACCACCGGGGGAGTCCCTGCTTACTCTTTATTTCTCCCTTCTCTCTTCTCTCTCTCTCTCTCTCTCTCTCTCTCTCTCTCTCTCTCTCTCTCTCTCTCTCTCTCTCTCTCTCTCTCTCTCTCTCTCTCTCTCTCCCCCCCCCCATGGCTTTTGCCTGCTAACGTCTCTGTTTGTGGGTCTCAGCTTTTCGCCCACCATATGCTTGCATCTGGGGTGACTAACTCAACCCAAGTTCCCTGGGACTTCCCAGGTTTTAAGCCCAGAATTTCCACATCCTGGGAACACCCAAAGTCCTGGGCAAACCATCTCTTTTCTATATGGCTCATATGCAAATTCTGTAAGAAAGAAGAGGGAAGACCTGACTGGGTCTCTTAACCCCTCCCCAGCCCAGAGCATCAGAGCTCTCCCACCAGGCTCTCCCATCAGGGTGCTAATCCCTAGTGGCTGGACCAAGGTCAGGCTTGGGGGTGGCATAGAGAAGCTTCCCCAGTGCCTTCCTCAGAAGGCGCTTGTGAGCTGGGCAAGCCTGGAATTTGCTTTGCTGGTCCCCTTTTCACTGTACACACCAGTTTGTCATTTATCAGGGTCCTGGGGTTCTTATGCATATTGGCTGTGGGTGTGTTGAATGGCGGATGTATATATGTGAGGGACCAGGTAGAAACTACCTGTTATCATTTCATTCCTTTCGTTTTTATGAAATCAATCATGGTACACAGATTAGACTCCTAATATAGTGTTATGGAAACCCTGGCCCAGCTTCTAATTATGATCCCAACCTTGTCCACTCCAGAGAACATAAAGTTTGCAAAAAGCTATGTTTCAGTAGCAAAACAGCATAACCTGGGAAACGTCGAATTTTAAGCACATGGGGATGAACACAAAATTCCCCCCCCACCCCCCTCCGGCTGGAAGGCAGAGAAGCTGAGCTGCAGAGTGGTTGGTAAAGGCCGGAGGTCTTCATCTCCCTCCCCAAGTTCAGCACCCCACCCACCCACTTGGCCCCAGAAATTAGGTCCTTCATTATTAAAACTGTTTTTCCCATCTGCAAGAAACAGAAATTCTCCCCACCTCTTAAATTCTAGGGGCCGGGTTGGGGGAGAGAAAAATGAAATCGCTGTAAAAATACTTAAGTTCTGAAGCACATGATTGGTTTTCAGGAACTGACCGTAAAACTAGAGGGTGGAGAAGCTGGAGGGCCGAGGCTCGGGGCAGGGCTGCTGCAGCATCCCGTACCCCATTGCACTCCCGGGGCACCCCGCGTCCTAGGAGCATCGGCAGCGCCGTACTCCACGTGCGGGGTGAACTCGGCCAGCTCTGCGCCATCCCGGTGTCACTGCGTACCCCTGTTGCCCCCCACCCCCTCCCCTCCCTCCCCCTCCCCTCCCCTCCCCCACCCCTCCCCTCTCCCCCCACCTCTCGGGAACCGAAGGGCCGTGTATTTGCAGTGACCTTTCCATTCTCTGCTGTCGGTGGCTCTCTTACAAATAAAGTTTGTGGCTGTTACTCACCAAAGCTAAGAACTGCTGAGAAAACTGAAAAAACAAGTCTAGATGCATTATTGAAACAAAGTCTAGTTCAGCGTTTACTTGGCACTGAAGCATAGGGAGACCATCAGTCCAGTTTGAAATGGGTTCCCCTGCCCTGGTAGGAAAGGTGAGGAGCTCTGAGTTCTAGAGGTAGGGGTGGAGGAGAGCAGAGGCTCAGGGGAGGGAGCAGTAAGGACCATCCCCTCCCCTTAGGGCCCCAAGACGCACGTCTGTAGACCTGGTTTCTGCTGAATCAAGGTCACCTCCAGGGCAGACTCTCAGGGCCCCACACCCCACCCCTGTACCGTACAGGTGTGCCTTCCCGGCCACGCCTACCCCAGCTCATCTCACGGGCTCTTTCCCCTACTGACCATGTCCAGGCTCCTCTCCAGCATCTCTGATGGCTGGTCCCAGCCTCACCTCCTCAGGGAAGCCCTGCCCACCTGGGATGGTCCATGGCGGTACAGAACCAGCACACCGGCTAGCACACACAGCACACACCAGGCCTCAGCGAGCAGAGAGGATGCTATGCCTGGTGCCGCGTGGCTCGTACAGCAGTGCTCCCCGAATAATACCAGACCCAATTCTATAGTCGAGGGGAGAGGGATTTTAGAAGCTGGGTATAACCTCCCCTTTACCAACCCTGACTTGATTCTTCATTTCAGTAGAGCAAAAGGAATTAGAATAATTGAGAGACCCCCTAAGGTGGTTGTGAGAAAAGAGGATAAAAGATCCTAAGTAGGGGGGAGGGATTAATTGGGAGATTGGGATTGACATGTACACACTACTATATATAAAGTAGATAACGAATAAGGACCTACTGTCTAGCACAGGGAACTCTACTCAATACTCTGTAAGGACCTCTATGGGAAAAGAATCTAAAAAAGAGTGGATATATGTATAACGGACTCACTTCGCTGTACCTCTGAAACTAACACAAAGATGTAAATCAACTATACTACAATAAAAATTAAAACAAACAAAAAAAAGATCCTAAGTATTCAGCAAGTTTAACAGGGTGAAAGCTGACCAGGATACAGAAGAGACAGGACCCTGACTGGCATTAACGCTCCGGGCCTCAGTTTGCTCATCTGCAGAATGGGGGAGGCCAGTGGGGAGAAGGGAACCACAGGATCCCAGTCTTCTGGCTCTGTGATTGGCTCCCCCACGACACCCGTGTCCCCCACGACACCCGATGGCTCACCGCAGCTTTTGAGGGAGGCCATGTGGAGAAGCCCCAAAGCAGAAATAGGCCCAGCGAAGTCCCTTTCCGGTGAGGCCTCACCAAATACTCCATACTGAAAGGGTTCATAATGGTATCACTGGGAAAAGCGAGGAAGCCAGCAGGGCACTAACGTCTGTGGAAGTTCTCACATTCCCGTGGATTCCATCCTGGGCCTTTAGGAATTCTGTGGACTATGTCGTGGTTTAGTTCACTCTGGGAGAAAAGGCATGAGCATATACAAGTTGCAGTTTCCACTTAAAAGCTGCCACCTGGGATCCAGACCGGGTCTGCGGTGACCCCGCATGAGCTCCACCCTGACGTACTGCACACATGGCAGCTTAGCTGCAGTGTTTTGCGGAGGAGGTCTGTGCTCTCCTGTATCTAGCAACTTAAAAGAGATAAAAAGAAACCCCAATAAAAACTAACATCAATGGATTCTTTTGAAAAGAAAGCAAATCTGCTTAAAGCATTAACACATTGGATCTAAGTGTGGCTCATGAGGAATTTGTTATGACGTCGGGGAGGAAAGTTCCAGGACATCGGAATAGAGAGACTTGAGTGGAGCGGGGGGCTCTTGGCCACCTCCCTTCTCCTTGGCCAGCAGGGTCTCTTTGGAGCAATGGGGATTTTAAGAACTGTGAGGAAGACTGGTTATTCTGTGGAGAGATGCTGGAGCTATAAATGCTTACCTGGTCCCATCTGTGAGATCTTCGCCCTAAACACAGAAAGGAAAATTCTGTTTTGGTGGATGAATCATACAGAATATCATATTGTAGAATTTGTGTTTCTTGATGTGAAATTGTTGGTGGGGCTTGTAATACAGAGATGAGGCTCACACCTTTAACTAATGCTTAAGTTTCTCTTTTGAGGTCTGTGTTGGGAAACTCAAGCAGCATTATTACGTTCATTTTGCATTTGGAAACCAGAGGAGTATGTAGGGCTTATCTTGGACTACACGTAAGTGACCATCTGTGCTGGTTTGCCAGGGACAGTCATACTTTCTGCATCTTGTCCTGTTGTCATTATTAATGGTGTCCCCTTTCCCTATCACAAGTGCTCTGGTTTATATTTAAGTATACAGTCGCCCTACCCAGCTGACACACAGCTGGCAACAGTAGGATTGAAGATCCTGCATTTCATTCACCAGATCACCCATTTAAGCAAATGTTTTCCCAGTTGTCAAAAGTCCTTTATTTCTGACTTACAGAGCGACACACAACAGTGTGTCCTTTAGAAAAGGAGGTGGGTGACACGTCAGACATGAGGTCTCTGATTGAAACATTGTTGCTCGTTTTTCACTTCGTTTTGTTTGACTTTCACAGTTATCAAGGCCTTGGAAAATTATATTTTATGACTTTGCCCAGCAATAATTATTTCTTTTGTGTCCCAATGTCATATCATTTTAAGCTCTCGTGTTCTTAATAGAGTTTAAAGTTAAAAAAAAAAAGGAAAGAAAAGAAAACAAAAATTGAAACATAGCAGCACAGTTCCACAGATGCTTGATTCTAGCCATGATTTCTCTCCTGAAAAACTTACACAAAGGCAGTTGACATGCTTTCCTCAGCCCTGGAATGAAATAGGCCTGCCGAGAAGTCATACACAACAGTTTATGAATTTTGTGATTAATGCCCAGCATGGCGATGCCTGTTGAAGTTCTATTATCACAACCAGTAATGGCCCAGTTCAGTCATAGGTTTGCTCTGAGTGCTAAATCACCATTTGCCCTTACCTCACTCTTTTATCTCATCAGTTGTCTTTCCTTTTATTTATTTTTAAATTGTCTTTATTCAGATGATATGATTTTTTTTTTTTTTTTTTGGCCACACCACGCTGTATGTGGGATCTTAGTTCCCCAAGCAGGGATCGAACCCACGTCCCCTGCGTTGGAAGCGTGGAGCCTTAAACACTAGACTGCCAGGGAAGTCCCGTCTTTCCTTCTAAATGACACGTCTCTGTGTCTTAGCTCACTTTGAGTCACGAATTGCCAACATATGGAGCCATTAACCAAGAAATCGTCTTGCACCCTTGCTGGTTAACTGAAATGGAGTTGAAAATGTAGCCTGCTGGTAACCTCTTGTAGTTCTCTATGTGACTGTGGGAAAATCGCATGTCAAGTTCTTCCCGCTTTCCTTACGCCTTTCACAGCAAATTTCAAAGTCTGGCAGTAGGCAGATTGGTTTGTCCTAGCAAGTTTTTCATCCAGAAATTAAATTAGACTGAAAAGCCTTGTATACATCCAGTTCAAATAGTGTTTCTTCCAGAAGGAACATCTCCACAGTAATGGCAATGACAATAATAGTGTGTTTCATGAAGATATGAGTTACTAAGCTAATGTAGATTGTAGAATACAGTTACTGTTTTCCAGAGACCCCTTTCAGAGAAACTGACAATCAGCGAAAAGTTCTTAGTAAAGGGCTGTGTGTTTTGGGGAGAGATGTATAGAATAGTGCCATGGCATTAACACAGAGCCTCTCAAAGTGTTGCCAGTTCCTGTGCTCAAGGAGGAGGAACAAAGGGCCAGTAATGAGTAGAGAAGAAGCTTTTCCCCATATTGTGGTCAGAAAGTTTGACTTCAGGAGAACATGTTTTACTGTAAATATGTCTACATTTCATGGTCCTTAACGATTTATGTTAATGATCTTCACTGCTAATGCCTTTTTCTTTTGTGCATTCCCCAGAGAATTCTGCTTCGAGGAATGTCTACAGAGGCAGCAGTCTGCTTTGCTTTGGGGGAGGGGAGGGTTCGATCAGCTAAGACACGTGGTCCCCCAAGGGGGTTCCTTGGGCTGCCAGGAAACTAAGCAGAGTTCAGGATGCTTGGAGAGCTGCCCCCATCTTGCTTACCCCGGCGTCATCAAGAGGTGCTCTTCTGCTCTCACACTTTCCAAACAGCCCCAGGCAGGCAAAATCTGCATCTCAAAATGGATCTTTTCTGCCTGGATTGAGCTAGTCTGGAAGGGCCCCAGGTAGGGCGGGGTGCTGTTGCTTGTTGAGGACTGCCCTTGGAGGTGCCTTGCTACCTCCTTCATCCTGGGACCCTGCACTCTCCTGGGCCTCTGTACTGTGTCAGGTGACAGGTGGAAACTGCCAGAAGCAGGCTCTTCACACACCACATCGAGTCAGGTTGGTGTCAGAGCCCAAAGCCCAGGGACATCTGGTTTAGGCTGATGACCTGGTGCTGCAGGGTTGCTCTCTCTCTCCGTGTGCCCTGCCCCCATCCTTTCTGGCATGAATCATCTGAAGACAAATACACAACATCTATACAAGGATCCGGATAATCTGGACCTGGGGGCCTGAACACAGATCCCTCCTTCATAAGCACTTTGTACCCAAGGAAATAGTCAGGTTGAAAGGAGATTCGGCTGGCTTTTGCCGCAGGCTACCAGTACAGAAACTGTGTAAGATTAGCTCCTCCTTAAAGCAAGATTACCAGGTCCTTCTGTTGCAAAGTCACGGAGTCCTTGAGTTACCTGCGCCTTCAAACCCAACTGCCTGCCTTCCTGCTACCAGGCTTGGCTTTAACTTTCTAGATGATCTACCACTTCTTGGGTTTCAAGAAAAATTCTTTTAGGAGTTGAGGGGTCTCTTCTTCCCTTCCTGATGTGAGTTGAGCTCACCTCCTGGCAGGATGACTTTTCTTTGTCCTTTACAGCCTTCCGAATCTTTCTTCTCCTAAGTGGCCAAAATATGTCCCCCACGCTGCCAAAGCACACAGGTGACTCAAGGTCAGAATCAGGAGCATAGGCCAGCCATTGTTCTGCACACGTTCTTCATCTAAATTAATCTAAAACCTTGCCTGAATGACCTGTAAACTGGCTCAAGTTATGGGCAGCGGCCTAACCTCTGTGTTCCCCACCCCCCAAAATGCTGGGGCTCCTACAGATTAAAATATCACGCCCTCCCTACCAGCGAGTGTGTTACTTGTCCGTATCTGAAACAGCGGCACCCACGTTGCTCAGATTAGTTTCCCGTTTTGTTGTTGTTGTTTTTTTTTTGTGGACACTGTGCCTCCTCTTTTCACTTTCTGGGAAATTTGCCAGTGTTTCAAGGACTGGGTAAAGAACAAAATAAATATTTGTAGGTAGTTTAAAGGGAGAATGAGTAAGTTGGATGTAACCCTGTCCCTTCCAAAGAAAAGCATTGAATCCATTCAAATATTTTAAAGTCATTAACTGGAGAGATTCAAAAGGTTGATTTTACTAGTTTGCTTTTCAGATTTGTGATCAACGTGTGTGTGGGGGGGGGAGAGGAAGAAGAGTCGAGAAAGTGTAGGGAAAGGAGTACACACTTTTTAAGTCCAGCTGAAGAGATTGAAGTTGATTGCGTGAAAAGTCAGCTGCCTCTTTGTGTCTGTTAATCAAGTTCTAAACAGTTGGTGCCGGGAAGTGTTTACTCAAGAACCTTCGGCATATACCCTGTCTTTCTCACTGTCCTTTTAAAATGGGATTTCACTGAAATTTGGGACGTTCCGCAGTCGGCTGTTTATTTCTCTCGATATCAGCCTATTGGGAAGGCTGATTGTGTGTCTGAGATTAAAGAGACGGGAGAAGCGGCTTCCAGCAAAGGCTCCTGCCGGCGATCCTGGGAAATGTTTTCCTTCCTAGGCTGCGGAGTCGCCGCAGTTGGTGGCAGGGGCCACAGGCCGTGCGGGTCCCGGGCAGGAGAGCGCATCACCTGTTGGGGCCTACGGGAGCGCGCGGCGCGGGGCTGGCCTGGGCACAGCCCGCGTTCCTCGGGGGCCCGGCCCGCGGGCGGGCGGACAGACGGACGGACGCGGGGACGCGCGCGCGGGGGGACGCGGGAGGCCCGGCGCTGGAATGCAGTTTTCCCCGGCGAGAGAGACTTTGTACCGGAGTGGAGAGTAGTTTGGGGTGGGGTTTCGCACCGTTCCCTCCTCCCCACCCCCGGGCCCCCTTCCAGGCGCTTTCTGGGAGCTTTTTCAGAACTGCGCTCTGAAGTTTAAAGACCAGCGAAGGGCCTGGGCCGTAGGCAGGGACAATGGAAGAAAATGAAAGCCAGAAATGTGAGCCGTGCCTTCCTTACTCAGCAGACAGCAGACAGATGCAGGGTAAGTAACAGGCTCATTCAAAGATGGAGTTACGGTTCCGCGTGTCCCTCGCCGCTGGAGGCTGCTTTTTAGAACTGCAGACCGGGCGCCTGGCACAGAAAAGGCGTATTTCTTGGGGTGGTGCGTTTCCCAAACTGAGTGGAGAGCTGTGAGCTGGACTTTATCTCTGGAAGGATTTGCTTAAGCAGCAAAAGAAGTGGCGGGGTGATGTCACGTTTGTAGCCCCGTAAGCCGTCAGTACATGCTAGATCTCTAGGCAATGACAAATATATCGCTAAAAGCAGCTTTTCATACTCACTGCTCCAGCCGTGGGAGAGAGGAGCTCTTTCTGGAAAGCTCTCTCTGGGACGGCAACACTTCCATTCATTGGTTCGGGGATTCCATGAGGCAAAGGCACGTTGGATGCAAGTTTTGTCGTATTTGAGAGTTAAATCGCAGAGTTTGGGCTGTTTTCTTTTCCAGATCGGAACAGCAGGGGAGCACTTGTCCAAGTGGGGGAGAGATGGAAAACTCGGTGAATTTTCTGTATGCTTTCATTCAAAAGTTGGGAGCTGTTAGATAATTTTCTCCGAGCAGTTTCCCTTTGTGTTTATAATAGACTTGTCTTTTCCGTAGGGAATTTCCAGAAGCCTATGTTGTTCCAAAGAAATTTTGCAGTGGGGTTGGGTTGCAGTGGAGAAAGGACTCCTTTGCTGTGCAGTGTCTGACGTCTGTGATTCCAGAGCCTACCCTGCAGTATCATACAGGCAGCATGTTCAGACACCAAACAATCGAGAAGCCCCCAGCCCCCAGCCTACCCCAGGTTCATCCGGGGGCCAGTTAGTAACGGTGTTTGCCGGGCTGCTGTGATGTGCGTGGGAGAAGCAACTGCACAGGGGGAAAGGTGTGTGTTTTTTTAAAAAGGCAAAAGGGAAGTAACGAATGACTCATCCGCACCGAAAATGCAAAACTAAGCCAGACAGAAGAAAATGCAATTAGAAGAGATAGACACACACACACTCCCACCCACCCAGCAGTGAAATGCAGGAAACCTTAAGACCAGTAAATCCTGGAGAATCCCAGTCGCATAGCCATCAACTAGCCGGCTGTGTTTGTGCTTCCAAAGCACCACACTCTCCTCAGTGGGGCTCCCTCGCCTCCCTTTCTCTCCCCATTTTGATAGACAGGATCCTCCAGCAGGAATTCAACCTCTGGGCTTCTGTTGAAATAAAAATACTCAGAATCTAGAGGGGCAACAAGAGTGGGACCGATTTAAGAAACGACTTTCAAACAACCGTAGCAATTCGAAGATACTTCACAGGCTGGAGACCGTCAGACTGAGTGTGATCACTTTCTTTCTTCATTCATTCAACGAATATTGAGCATCTGTTACTTGGGAGTTACTGTTTTAGCTGCTGGGGATCCAGCAATGACCAAAATAGACTAAAAACACTTGCCTTCATTGAATTTTTATTCTGAGGGCCAAGTTTGGGGGGAAGGGGAGTGGTGGAGCTAGACAATGAACAAATAAGGAAAAGAGATGGCATATTAGGTGGCAGGGTTACCAGCTTTGGCAAAGAAAAATACAGAATGCTTAGTTAAATTTGAATTTCAGATAAACGGCAAATAATTTTTTAGTATAAGTATATCCCATGCAATATTCAGGACATACTTATGCTAAAATTATTCGTTATTTATCTGAAATTCAAATTTAACTGGGCATCTTTTGTTTTAGCTAGTAACTCTGTTAGGTGGAAATAAGGCCGTGGGGAAAAATAAGGCAGGGAAAGGGAGGATTGAGTGTGGGGAGGGGGCAGGGGGTGAACCCGTAGTAAGGTCATTAGGGAGAACGTCACTGCTGTGATATTTGAACAAACATCCGAAAGAAGGAAGAGCATTTTCAAAGAACAGAGTGGGGAAAGGATGGGAAGAAAAGAGGTTAAGAGAGAATTCTAGGCCGTATCAGGTAGGGCCTGTGAGAGTGTAGTAAGGACTTGGGCATCTGTTTCAAGGGAGGTGGGAGCGCCTGGCAGGCCTGAGTGGTCTCATAAAGGGTGGGTCCTGGGTGCTGTACTGAGAATCACCCCACTGGGAGTGGGGTAGGGCAGGGAGCCCAGTTGGGAGGCTTCCACAGTAAACCGGGCCCTCGCTTGGGCCAGCGGGTAGGGTAGTAGAGTATTGAGGATGAAACCAGATTTGCCAAAGTATTGGATATGGGGGTGTACGAGAGACAGAGGAGTCAGAGATGAGTTCAAAAATTTTGGTCTGCGCCTTTGGGGAGTTGCCATTTACCTGAATGGGAAAGTGTTTGAGAGGAGTAGCTGAGAGGGTGTTTAATGGCTTGGAAGTGGGTGGAGAGCAGAAAATCTTTTGGATATGGTGGGATCAAGAGGCTTATCAGGCATCCAAGTGGAGATGATGTTGATTGCGATTTGGATATTCATGCCTGGAATTGAGGAGAGGGGACCGGGGATTGTGAAAGATGGGCTAGGATTCGGTCCATGTGCAGAAGGAAAGGTCCCAGAGATGCGCCCCAGGGCACACCAGCATTTAGGTCAGGGAGGCTGGAAGGGGTGGCTGGAGAGACTGTGAAAGGGAGCTGAGAATCCCAGTTAGATTTCTAAGATCCGGTTGAGTCCTGGGTGAAAATGGTGCTGCGAAGGAGTGTGGCCTCATCTCCAGTTCTCTGATGCACGAGAGGCCCACGCAGGGAGGCCAGGCCTCTGATACCGGCATCACCCGAGATGCCACACGCCCACTCCTATCCTTGCACACTTGATCGTATTTGGCATTGTAATGCCGGTGGCAGTGTGGTGTTCGGGGGCAGAGAACATACCTTCTTTGTCTTCACATCCCCAGCACCTAACTGAGCACCAGGCAAGAGACAGCGATCAAGAAATTCGTGCTGAACAGAAGGCTAATTATACCACCCCAGGGCTTTGAGTTTATCAATCTACAATAGATAAGGATCCCTTGGGTGATCATGTAACTTGTTCAAACCGAGACAGTTTTGAGAGTGAAAGGGGGGAATGCTATAAATAATTTCGCTGGGACGACAGTTGTAACCCAGAACTGTTTGGCAAACTGGGCGCATATGGTCACCTCGAGAATAGCTCTTATAAATGAGGCTCCCAGGGCTAAATCGTCAGCTAGTGAGTAATAACAGTGTGAAAGGGTACTCGCAAGTGCACAGAGGTGCTTAGTAATTAGCGGTTGAATTTGAATCTAACCATATCACTTCTTTTGAAGGCCCTGGACTCCTCAGAGGGGTCCTGGGGATGCCTGTCCACCCACAGCAGCCCTGAGGCGACTGCTTTTGCTCTGGCCCCAAAGGTCTTGAAACCCCTGTGCAAGTGAAGTGCAGTCAGCCACCTGCTTACCTCTGCCACCCCTGATTCTCCCGTGTCTTAAGATACTAGTATTTACTGTGGTGGTAATCATTTCACAATATATAAGTGTATCAGTTCAATACATTGTACACCTCAAACTCAGACAAGGTTATATGTCAATTATATCTCAATGAAGCTGGAAAAAAGAATAGTATTGGCAGCCCCACAGAATGCAACCTCGGGGAGTCCCAGACATTTTGGTCTCTGCTCCGGTCTCCTCTAAAATTGCCCCATCGGTTTCTGTCTCTTATCCTGCTTTACTCTTCAGAGCACTTATCACTATGTGACATTTATATGCACATTATCTGTTCATTGTCTGTCTCCCTAATTATAATGTGGATCCTCTTTGAGGGAAGGGAATTAAGTCTATCTAGATCGCCATTTCACTACACTTCCTAACTCCTTTCAGTGTTTGGAGCAGTCACTCAATAAATATTTGCAAAAAAATGAATCAATCAATTAATCAGCAAACCAACCTTTGAGACAAGAATGCTTTCCTGGGTAGGGGAGGGGCTGTTGCTATTTTGTCTAAAATCTCTTCCAGAAACCTCTTTTTTTAAATTTTGTAAGGTTTTTAGAGCAATGTACATAATGATCTGGTTTCAGCTGTAATTTCTGTGCCCATTTGTCTCTGGTGGTGATCTTTATGATATTAACAAGAGAGCTGGCAAACCGAGGGACCCTGTGGGCCCCCAACAGAATGTGTGATAGATACGTAGGAGTCAGATAACCTGATCGCCGTAATGTCTGTGGCTTAGCGTAATCAAGGTTCATTTTTTTGAACGCATTGGAATGTGGACATTCTTGGCCGAGTGGAACTGCTGGGTGGTTTACCTCCAGACCACCCCGGGGCCTAGGTTCCTTCTGTCTAGTTATGACGCCATTCCCCAGGCTCTGGGAGGCTTCTGCTGGAGCTTTTGCATTTAACCGGCCAAAGGGGAAAGGGAAAGGGCACGGAAGATTATTCAGGAGGTCAGGGGCCAGGACTACAGGTGGCCCACATCACTTCTGCCCACATGGCATTGCCCGGGATTAGAACAAGACCCCAGCTAGATGAAGGGGCCTGGAAAATGCACTTTTCTTCTGTGTGCACAGGAGGATGCTGCGGTTTGAATACACGAACAGACAAAGTGTGGCTGCTGCCATGGTAGATCCAGGTAGATTGTGCAGCGAGTCAAAGCTGCAACTCCCCGCGATGTTCCGAGGCAAGAGAGCATCCCGGCACAATTGAAAAAGCGACACCTTAGAGACAGCTGACCAGCAGCCACTAGGAAGCAGTGGGGGACTCCTTCCCTAGGAGGCCAGGGCCTGCCTAATCTGACCCAGGAATACAATGTCAGAAAAGCCATCAGCCCTGTTCCTGGCTCTCGGGTAGCAGGCAGGCGTGGGATGCCTAAATGAAGCCAGGTCCGGATCCCGTTCTGCAGGTCAGCCGACCCAGCCCAGGCAACCCGAGAGGGGGCCAAGAAGCCGGTCTCGGCAGCTCCCGCAGCCTCGTGCCTGCAGGATGATTTGCTGTGTGGTGTCTACCTTTGGATGACCCATCTTCCATAATCCTCTGCCTCCCCGGCATACCTGGTACATACCTGCCCCTCCCCATGTCCCCACTTTCTACTTTTCCTTTCCAGAAGCCCCCATCCCAGCCAGGAGGCCCTTTGAAACTCAGAAGAGTCTCTCCCTGGCACTTCTGCTCTCTTGATCCCCACCCACTCCTGCTTGGGAAGGGTTGGAGGGGCCATTCTCCCCTGGAAGCTCCCAGCTGGAAACGAGCTGCCGGAGGGATGGCTCTGGGCTGGGGAGGGGTAGGGAGGGAAAACTGGAAGCCTTGTCTCCAGGCTCCAGCTTCATTATTTGTTTGACCCCGATTCCCAGAATAGCAAACAGCTCGACACACCCAGACTTAAATGTTAGCACCAAAGTGCCCTCCAGGCAAGGGTTAGCACTGTGTTTCTGTTTGCGCGCCTGGGACAGCATGTCCATGTGGATGGTGAGGAATTGGTGGGACTTGAGATCTCTGACTCCGCGCTGTGGAATTGTGACTACGCGTCCTCTGCTGCTCCCCTTTGTTTGTTTCCTCCTCGGCTGAAAGATCCCATTCTCCCCAGATGACCGGAATGGGAGAGCAGTCTCCTCTCCCTCGGGCATGGGAGTCGGTGGCTTCCAAGAACTGAGTCTCATGGTGGGAGAGGCTCCAGTGACCGGGAGGCTTCGTGTGGGAACAGCGTTGGGTTGTTATGGGTGCCGTGAAAGTGGAGCAGGGGCCTGGTGGGGACCCGTGAGCAGATGGGGCCCAGAGCTGAGTGAGGGGCAGGCAGGTGAGGCCGGGGAGGGAGTGGGCGCCCAGGGCAGTTAGGTGTCTGCCAGTGGCAGTGCACTGGTGCCGTTCGCTGCTGCCCTCCACCTCGCCTTAAACCTCCGTAAGCACCTGGAGGCATTTTAGAAGAATCCACACGACAGAAAAAATGGAGAAGTAACCTAAGATTGACGTGACCTTCTTAGTGGGCAGTGTTAGGAAGGGTGGGGCTCGGAGGGTCGCACAGTTGGGGGCTGCTCAAAAGTGGATGTTGACAGATGGACTCTGAACTCCCAGCTCTGCCCCTCCCCGCTCCTTTCCCAATTTATCTCAAAGAATGTGCAAAACTCTTTTCAGTCTCCAAGGGATTGCTGTTCTGGCGGTTTCGACCCCTTCTGAGGATCCTGAGATGAAACAGAATGGTTCTTGTGAGTCTGTGTGGCAAAGCAAGGCCGAATGGAACTTTCTGCCCTTGTTGGTAGTTGAAGAACAGGAGTGTTTATCCTTATGGGTGTATGTGGATGCTTGTTATGTTATGTCCAGGTGAAGAAATCACCTTCCCAGCGATTCCATCCTGCTAATTAATCTAGCTGTCCTGGATGACTTTTCAAATATATTATTTTCATGATGTCAGAAGTAATCAAGGGCATTTCCTGGCGGTCCAGTGGTTAGGACTCCGTGCTTCCAATGCAGGGGGCACAGGTTCAATCCCTGGTTGGGGAACTAAGATCCCACAAGCCGTGCGGTATGGTCAAAAAAAAAAAGAAAAAAAAGTAATCGTAAAAATCCACTTGGAAGTCAGCTGTGTTATATCACATATATAACAAATTTGGCTAATACAAAACTCACATGCACACACTCACTCAAGAAGATAAGGCTGAACCTCTTCAGATTGCCCACATATTTACCAACCTGAGATACGGCATTTTCTGCACCTGGCTTTATCCCGTAGATCCTATTACCTCTGTGTCGTTAGAGAAGAAACCACAAATGAGGTAGCCATCGCGTGAGCCCATATAATGAGAAGGTAAACTAAGTGAATGGAATTATAGTTAATCTCCCAATATCTTTTTTTTTTTCCAACCCAAAGGTCTTTATTGGATGCTTACTAATGATTAGCACGGGCTGGGTGCTGAGGGAAATTCCAAAGAAACACGTGCATGAAAGCTCATAATAAACAGTCGCGTTCCCTTCTCACAATTTTCTTATTGATCCTGCAGTATCGATAGCACAGGTAATGTTATCGCACTCTCCACTTTGTAGGTAGGAAATCAAGACAGACAGACACCAGACGGCTTGGCTAAAGCCACATGTAGAGTTGGCAGTGGAGCAGGGCCTAGTACTCAGGGCTTCTGTGTGATTCCTACCGCCATCCCCTTCCCTGTTGAAAAAATACTTCACTCAATAATTGCGTAACATGAGGTGCTCCCATGTTCAAGGTGATTTTCAGTGGAAGACTCTTCTCATCATTTGAAGAAAAAGGGAACCATTTCCACCCATTCTTCCAGATTTCAATTCCATTATTTCAGGAGTGATTTGAACCTCCCTGGTTTCATACTGAGTCCCAGAGCCTTTTTATTTATTTGTTTTTTTCAATGTCTTTTAATCCAATAGTTCTGTCTTCTCCCCCTTCTAAATGTACTGCTGAAACTGATGAAAAGGAGAATGAACTAATTGGGCTATTTTTTTTTCCTTCCCTTTCCTCATCAGTATCTGATGGAGATGCTGTAATTAGCCACGTAATGAGAAGTGAAGGGTAAACGAGAAGAATTATTCCCAGAACACACATCTAGGGGTGAAAAACTGGAGCAGGACAAAGAGCCAGAGATTACAGTATTTTCTGTGCCTAAGCAAGGCTGTTGTACCTACAGTTCTAGACACGAGCATTTCTAGGTAAAGAAGAGGGAAACTGTATTGGTGTCATTGCCTCTGGAGGAGCTAGTTCACGTGTAAACTCTGGACACGTGTTGGTTTATATCACTGGTGTCAAGATTTAGTTCTCTGAGACTCTATCCTAAGACTCTTAAATATTGGGTGTATTTTCTGTACTTAATTTTTTAAGATAATTAGCAAATACACTCTTAAATTGGAAACTTATTTTTTTAAAATAATTTAGAGTATATTTATAATAAAAAATTTTTAAAAATTAAAAAAATGGGACTTCCTTGGCAGTCCAGTGGTTAAGACCCCGTGCTTCAAAGGCAGGGGGCGCGAGTTCAGTCCCTGGTCGGGGACCTGGGATCCCACATGCTGCGTGGCGCAGCACAGCCAAAAAATAATTTAAAAATTAACAAATAGAGAGTATTTAAAAGATTTAAATTTGCATATCTAATACCAGTTCAACCATGCTTATTTTATTAATGAAGACAGTGAGGCTGAGAGAGGTCCCGTCGTTTGTCCTGAGTCTAGGATTAAAGGACTCCTGAGACCCAGCCCTGTGCTTTTCCAGGGAATGCAGTGGACGAGGATACCTTACTCTGCCTGCGTCTGCGTTACTGTATATGAGCTGCTCTCCATGAAGAGAACTTGCAAGCTTCTCAAGTACTTCAGAATGCTTATTACTTTCTCTTCCTATTCTGTTTTTTGTTCTGTTTTGTTTTGGTGTTTTTTTTTTTAAGAAGTAACTCCTGGGACTTCCTTGGTGGCGCAGTGGTTAAGAATCCGCCTGCCATTGTAGGGAACATGGGTTCGAGCCCTGGTCCAGGAAGATCCCACATGCCGTGGAGCAACTAGGCCTGTGCGCCACAACTACTGAGCCTGTGCTCTAGAGCCTGTGAGCCACAGCTACTGAGCCTGTGTGCCACAACTACTGAAGCCCGCATGCCTAGAGCCTGTGCTCCGCAACAAGAGAAGCCACCGCAATGAAAAGCCTGCGCACTGCAACGAAGAGTAGCCCCCACTCGCCGCGACTACAGAAAGCCCGCACGCAGCAACGAAGACCCAACGCAGCCAAAAATAAATAAATAAAAAATAAATAAATTCATTAAAAAAAAAAAAGGAAGTAACTCCTCTTTCTCAGTTAACTGGAATAGTCAAACCTGACACTCCATTTGCCATCCATTGAGAATGAGTGGAGATTCGCTATGCGTGGTCATTGCCAGCCTCAGTTGCTCAGTTCTAAGTAGGAATCACTTGTTCCTACCTGGCCAGCTCAGAGGCCAGGTGTCTGGGTCAGGACCTTCAAAATGCACCATCTCTCTTCCCTTTTCATTGAGTATTTCAGGAAGTCTGTTTCAAGTAAAACGGGTCTAAGCCTTTACATCCCCTCGATTATTACCTGTAATAATATTCTTCGGCTTGCTTGGTTTGTGATAACAGGGAGAAATTGAATTTTCAAGTGGTTCACGTGTCCATGATTATAACGGCTATTTTTGGTCTTGGAGATAAAACAGATGTTTCAGAAACCACCTTCAGATTATAAAAATACACAAAATCCTGTTACCAGGATGAAACTGTGTTTAAAAATAAAGAAATAATCAGAATCACGGAAGTTAACTTTTCTGTAATTACAGATGAAGGTGAAGGGTAACCCAAATTGCCTGCAAACTAGTCCGACCAGGGGTTCTCGTTTTGAATAACTTCAGGGAAAGAGTCAGAAACTGTAGAGTTTTTGCTGCAACATCTTGATTTCTAAAGTGCAGTTTTGCATATTTCTTTCGATTGTTGATTTGCTCCCCTCCTTGCCACACACACACACACACACACACACACACACACACACACACACACGTGCTAAGTTGCATTCATGTTTTAACAGCTGCTCCAAATGCTCTCGGTGCTCTGTAGATGAGATTTCTAGTGTGAAATCATTAATTGTGAGCTGTGTCTTTTTTGTTTTTCAGAGCAAGGAAAGAACAATTTGCAGGTAGCATCCTTAGAAGATGCAGAATGTCGCAGAACCAAGGAACGCCTTTCTAATGGAAACAGTCGCGTTTCAG
Organism: Lagenorhynchus albirostris; assembly: GCF_949774975.1. NCBI lineage: Eukaryota > Metazoa > Chordata > Mammalia > Artiodactyla > Delphinidae > Lagenorhynchus > Lagenorhynchus albirostris. The sequence continues at coordinate 181,064,764 of NC_083095.1, forward strand.
CTTCCAAATCTTCCCGAAACATCCCAAGGAGACACACTCTAGGTGGACCTCGAAGTTCCAAAGAAATACTGGGAATGCAAACATCAGAGATGGATCGTAAGAGAGAAGCTTTCCTAGAACATCTAAAGCAGAAATACCCCCATCATGCCACAGCCATCATGGGCCACCAAGAGAGGCTGAGAGACCAGGTACAGATATATGCTGCCGTTTCACTCTGCAGAGCTCATTCTTTTTTTTTTGTTTCTTCTTCTTCTTCCACTTTTATTGAGATATAATTGATCTGTGGCACTGTACATTTAAAGTAGACAGCATAATGATTTGACTTACATTCATCACGAAATGATTATCACAGAAAATTGAGTGAACATCTATCATCTCGTTTAGATACAAAATGAAAGAAATAGAAAAACAATTTTCTTCCTTGTGATGAGAACTCTTAGGGTTACTCTCTAAACAGCTTTCATATATAACCTACGACAGTATTATTACATTTATCATGTTTACTTTACATCCCGAGTACTTATTTATTTTATGACTGGAAGTGTGTACCTTTTGACCACCTTCATCCGATTCCCCCTCCCCGTGCAAAGCTCATTCTTTAATGAACATGAGGGAAAGTAAAGACCTTCAGTTTAAAGGGGAAACAAATAGTTGAGTGGGTTGTGCCCACTGTTGCGTTGTCCCAGATCTCTTTGGGGGGTTATGGGAAGGAGGCAGATTGGTTTGACCTGACGGCTTAGCCCTCTTTATCAGCAACAGTCAGAGAACCGGAGGTGAGAGAAGAGAGACCCGGAGAATATGCAGTTCCCCTAAAAGAGCGTCCCAGCTTCAACCACAAATACATGTAAAGTGCAGGCAATGCACGGGTATCACTTGACTGAGTAAAGCACGGGACCAACTAATGTGTACCCCGGTAGCACTGAGTGCTGGGCACAGTGAATGAATGAATACATGTATACATACGTACATAGATTTTTCAGGCTAAAACAGAGCATGCAAAGGGGTAGACTTGTGATGAACCCCTTTTCCTTAAAAAGCTGACATTAGGGTTTTGTTTTCTGCTCTTTTCTCTTTTCTAATCGGAGATGTTTTCCTTTTGCACGCTTGGCTTTCTGCTGTCATCAGCTACCTGTTTTCTCAGGTTATCCTGACAACCATACAGATACCACCCGACTGTGGCTCGGGATGCTTTTGTTTCTTGGCTGTGTGTATAGTTACTTGTTAGCAGACAGCGTGGGTTTGGGGTTACAGGAGATGGGGGGGCCACCCTCCTCTGTACCCCTCACAGATAGGCGTCTCCATCTGCGGATGGAGACCATGGTAACGGAAGCAGAGCACACTTAGCCATAGGACTGGTCGGGACAAGGGCAGGCTGTTATTGATTTCGACACTAATCGAAATTAGTAGAGAGACAGGTAGAGAGACAAGCTCTGTGTCTTAAGTCTGCTCTCTCGCCAGTTAGTTACAAAAGCGATGTCTAACGGCTTTTGACCGTCTGTGGAAATGGAGATCGGCACCAGCCTGAGTAATTTAAATCTATACTTTATCCTCAATCTCCTGTGCCCCTTTAAATGGAAGCTTCTCTTCTATGAAATCTTCATCAGAGTGCCTAAAAATGTGAAATATGCCTCATGAACTGTATGTTGAAAAGTTCACATTCCCAAGAGGCAGTAGGCCCAGAAGAAGAGAAACAAAAGAAGAATCCGGGTTGATGTAGTCGAGATGAGCAGATTAATTCTTCAGTAAATAAGAAAAGGATGGCCATCTTCACTTCAAGCATATATAGAAAATACCCCTATTTTCTTTTATTTCTATTTATTTATTTTTTAAATTTATCTCCCCATCCCCGTTTTATTGAGATATAGTTGACATATAACAAAAATACCTCTATTTTCTATTGATAGTTGGACACTATCCATTTAATTAATGGAGTTTATGCCTCTCTCTGTGTCATAATATATGAGGCATCATACTTTATCCAGTGCTCTTCGGATTGAGGAAACTCAGGACAGTTACGATTATACAATTTGGTAAAGAAAAGTTGGAATTTGAATCCAGTTAAGTCTAAATCCTTGTTTATTCCACTGTTCTATTAGTTGAAAATCATTGCGTATAGAGTAGATAGTATGGTCTGTGTATGAGGTATAAGGGACATGGTGTGTGTGTGTGTGTGTGTGTGTGTGTGTGTGTGTGTGTGTGAGAGAGAGAGAGAGAGAGAGAGACAAAGATAGAGAAAGAGGCTATAGGGACAGCGATCTGGGTGAAGGAGGCTAGAGAGTTGATTTGTGTTGAGTGAGGAAGGCAAATGTATATTTTTGAAGTTAAAATGTATTATTTTGCAGAGAAATATAGAAATTAGTCTGTCAAAAATGGTAACTTTTCCATTTAAAAAATTTTTCAGTTGCTGTAACTGTTATTATTGGTGATGTCATAATTGTTGCTACTACCATGATGATGATGGCTTTGGATAAAGTTATTATATGGGGAGCCTAAAAATAACCAGAAGGTTGTAAAGGGCGATGGTGTCAAAAGACAGAGAGTAATGAATGTGGCTGAGTGGCCTCAAGCTCCAATCTCCTGTCACTTGCATCTCCGCCATAATGTAGTCTGGCCACGGCTGGTCAGCTGCCCCTTCGTTGGGTAATTTGAGATGAATTCTTGTGTATTCCAAGCTGACTATCCAAAAGGGGAAAGGTTGTGATGCGTGGATCTGTGTGTACGTTTTTCCTTCTGCTGCTGTGTTGCAGAGGAACCTTAATCAGCACTGTAAACATTAGAGATAAGCTTAGGTGACGACTTAGGAAATTCCTATAGACGGCACTTCACCTTCTGTCTTTTTCATTCTTTTTCTCCTACCGCCCATTTCCTCTTTCCTGTCCTCTTCTCCGCAACACGCTTTGCTCCTCCCTGACCTTCTGACAATGGATGACTCCAGGCTTCCTTTACAGGAAGATCACGTGACCGGCCGTAAGGAGGAATGCACATATCACAGGTCTGATGCACTTTCCAGATAGGGAGTTTCTAAACACCGCAGACTCTTCTGGTGGCTGTTTTCTTGGTTGCTTCCCAGAAAAGTGGCCTTAGTGAGAAGAGTGCCAGTGAGAGAAGTCAAGGATAACGTGACGAAAATGCTGTATCCGGTACTATACATGAAATATCTTGGTGCTGAGGGAATCCACGTTCTAATTCCTTGGTATCAAACATCAGGAGAATCAGAGCACGCCTTATGTTTTGAAATATGAATTCAAACACTTGGAAGATTCCTGGTTGAAAACTTATACTGGAGACTTTGAAAATAAGTCAGTCAAGAATTTTCTTCTGTCTAAATTATTGAAAAGCACAAAGGTTTCCTTTACTCTCTTCTATCTTTAAAAAATGCAGGTGACAGTATTGCGGAATAGGGCTTATCTGCATGTTAGTAGACGGGATCTTAGTGACTCCCCAGCAGACTCCTGTGAGGCAGGCAGGCTGTGAAGCTGCATCATCTGGCAGCGGAAAGGCTTGGCTCTGGGGTCAGGCAGGACTGGGTTGGAATCCAGTCTCCACCATATGCTCGTTGCATGATTTGGAGCTAATGACTTAATCTTTCTGTTTCAGTTACCTCATTTGTCAAGGGAAGATAATACGTATATCACAGAGTATTGAGAAAGAAGATGATGGATTCTCTTCCTGTTTCAGTGGCAGCTCTTAGCATGACAGTATTCTGATTTGTGATGTCCAAAAGAAGAGCCTCAGAGGCTCTTATTTTCAAATTAGTGTTTAAAGTCATTTCACTTTTTTATCAACACGTATTTGGGTACCTGAAGGAGTTAATTTTTCCCATTGTCAGAGCACCATTTTGTTATATTTCTGAAATTCGCTTGTATTTTTCCTTCATTAAAAGCTTCCAGTTTGGATTTCTTTCACTTATTCATCCCATATATATTTATTTGGCACCTACCATGGAAAAGGCATTGTGAGAAATACAGACAAAGAGACATGGCCCCTGCCTTCAAGTCAGTAAAAGAAATGAGGCATTCACATGCAGAGACTAATCTTTCCAGATCCAGCCTAAATGTCACACCTGCTGAGCTGGTCATAGCATCTTGCAGTACCTGTATCGTAGCATCTAATCGTGCCTTTATTGTGCTTTTACTTATGTTTCTTCTCTCATCTAAAATATGCTTTTGGAGCAAGAACTTTGTCTGAATCACCTTTGTAAAGTCAGCATTTATGGGAGCACACAACCGAAATTAGGCATGAATAATTTTTGTTGAATGAATAAATGAATGAGTGAATATTTCTAATACAATTAGAATGTGACAGGTACCATTTGTTTGGTCCAGATAGCGGTGGGGAATCCAGGGGTAAAGAGATTGATGACAGTTTGGTCAGTCAGAAGGGACTGAGGCTAAGAAGCTAAGGAAGGCTAAACAATTTCCCTCAAGTCAAGAAACCAGCAGGTCAGCCAGGGTCTGAATTTCCCAAGTCTGTGGTCTCTCCATTTGTTTTTGACCTTGGTGTTTGCTTCCTCTGCCTTTCATTTTTATAAAGTTTTGATAACAAATTATGTAGCTCACAGTGGGTCAGGCAATAGAGACATTCATTCCATTGCCATTTCTTTAAAAAGAGAAATCTTATTCAATTCCCGAGCATATGAGATAACCATAGAAAATAGATTCCAGTATATATTTTGCCTTGACAGAAAGTTACTTTTTTGAAATAGCTCTGAGTTCAGAAAGGTCTGTAGTTCAGCCATCTCTCTCGGTCATCGTCACTGTGTCACTCTACAGTTTGGAAGTGCTCTTCTTTCATGTCTTTTCTAGTGAAGAAACAGATGTCCAACTGGCCTCTCTCCTACAGAAGCCAGCTGTCCACTGCTAGTCTCAATAATTTTTCAGTCCTGATTCAGTCCTTATTCCTAGTTACACACAGAATTTCTATTTAACTAACTAGGTATATAGTATTCTACAGAGTATTAGTTTATGTGTATTCTTGTATCTAACGTGGTCAAATCTTTGGAGGAAAGAGGAACACAGTCGGACCTCCGTATCTGTGGGTTTCACATCCTTGGATTCAACCAACCACAGATAGAAAATATTGGGAAAGAAAAATTCCAGAAAGTTCCAAAAAGCAAAACTTGAATTTGCTGAGCTCTGGCAACTACTTCTATAGCCTTTGCATTATACTTACAACTATTTATATAACATTCTGTTGTATTAGGTATTATGTGACCTAGATGATTCATAGTATATGGGAGGATGTACATAGGTTATATGCTAACACTATGCCATTTTGTGAAAGGGACTTGAGCATCTTTGGATTTTGTTATCCGAAGTGGGTACTGGATCCAATCCCCCATGGCTCCCAGGGACCACTGTACATTTTAACTTAAAAGTCTAATGTGTTCTTCCATTTAGTACAAAGAGTGAGAGAGCTATAAAGGTTATTTTCCTTTAACGTGAACATTGTGGAGGGTTAAAATAAGGAGATAAGCACATGAACAATGACAGTATCTGAAATGGGGTCCATAAGTCCAGGAGGCATTTTGTCCGACCTGTTGCTGTCTCTGAGTGCCCCTCAGGTCTCCCTAGTGTCTCTCTTGTGTGTCCATGTGGAAATGACACTAGAGCTGTTTTCTCAGTGCCTGGTGAGTTGGGCACCACTTCCGCTGTCTACTGTATGTAGTCCAGCATATCTGGAGCCTGCATGTAATTATGCTGCCAACTGTGGAAGTGAAGAGAAGGAAGATATCTATCAGTCTGTTTAGTCAGAACCATCTCAAGTTCTAGTTCATGCTAGTCTTTTAAACAGCCTCTGAAGAACTTTATCCATTAGTGAAGAGCTGTACTATGGAACTTGGAACTAGAGTTTCAAGTTCAAGCCCAACATTATCCCTTCCTCCACTATGGAAGACAGTATGGAGTTTCCTTAAAAAACTGAAAATAGAGCTACCATATGATCTAGCAGTCCCACTCCTGGGCATACATAGGAACAGACAAAAACTCTAATTTGAAAAGATAAATGCACCCCAATGTTCATAGCAGCACTATTTACAATAGCTAAGGCATGGAAACAACCAGAGTGGCCATCAACAGTCAGTTGGTTTAAGATGTGGTATATATATGCAATGGAATATTACTCAGCCATAAAGAAGAATGAAATAATGCCATCTGCAGCAATATGGATGGACCTAGAGATTATCATACTAAGTGAAGTAAGTCAGAGAGAGAAAGGCAAATATCATGTGATACCACTTATATGTGGAATCTAAAAAATAATACAAATGAATCTATCTACAAAACAGAAACAGACTTACAGACATAGAAAACAAACTTTTGTTTACCAAAGGAGAAAGGGAGGAGAAGAGGGATAAGTTAGGAGTATGGGATTAACAGATACAAGCTACTGTACGTAAAATAGATAAGCAACAAGGATTTACTGTATAGCACAGGGAACTATATTCAATATCTTGTAATAACCTATAATGGAAAATAATCTGAAAAACATATATATATAACTGAATCACTTTGCTGTACACCAGATACTAACACAATATTGTAAATCAACTCTACATCAGTTAAAAAATAAACATCCATTCCTTTGACTGACATCTCCTTTTCAGATGGTATATAACTGATTTTGTCAAGAATCATGAAAATCACACAGATACAGACAGAAGACAAGAGAAGTCTTAACTGCATTTGAATCAGAAGAGCAGGTATTAAGAAATGAGCACTGTTGGGGCTTCCCTGGTGGCGCAGTGGTTGAGAGTCCGCCTGCCGATGCAGGGGACGTGGGTTCGTGCCCCGGTCCGGGAGGATCTCACATGCCACAGAGCGTCTGGGCCCGTGAGCCATGGTGGCTGAGCCTGCGCGTCCAGAGCCTGTGCTCCACAACGGGAGAGGCCACAACAGTGAGAAGCCCGTGTACCGCAGGAAAAAAAAAAAAAAGAAGTGAGCACCATTTCCAGGTGGTAGAATGAAGGCATTCTTGCTCCTGTTCCTTAGTAACTCACTGAGAACAATCAAGAGTATCAACAATGGAAAGAAAGAGGGGGTAAAAAAAAACCCCAAAAAACCTCCGTCTTGCAAAAAACAAGGAAATTATAAGGATCTATGGAATGTTTCTGTGAAGTATACACAGAATGTAGAAAGTGAAATAGTTCTTAAAAAGGAAAGTGTTCTACCAACAATTTATATGATCTTGACCTTACCTTCAGTAGAGGAAGCTTTCTGGATGAAAAGCCAAGTTCATAGATGAGAGGAGGCAGTGTTACCAGATCAAAATACTGCCAGTCGCAGAGAGCCTGTGATTTCAAGGGCTGTGCTGTGTGCCTCCCAGACGAAGAATGAGGGTAACACGATTTTAGGGCAAAGCAAGTAACATATTATTGTGGGGAAGGCGTTTGATGTCACAAATCACAGACGATGGTGCAGGTTACCCCTGCTGACTTCTCTCCCTTGCATGCTAGCTTTCAGTAGCTGGCTGGCCCCATTCAAATGGGAGTTAGAAAGAGAAAGGAGCCAAGAGGAGAGGTATACCTTACAACTGACGTGTTAATCAGGATGGTCTTGATTATGCTGCATAACAAGTAAACCCGGTAGGTTTTTTGTGGTATGACACAAGGACGTTTTATTTCTCATGCACACAAAGTCAGTTATTTGCACACCTCTCCAGAGAAGCTGTCCTTGCAGTGACTTTGTGATTCAGGCTATATCCATGGTGTGGTGATGCCATCTTAACACACGGATTCCAAGTCACCGTGACAGGGAAAGAGGGAGCCAGTGGTTCCACACAGGCTCTTAAATATGTTGGCCCAGAAGTGGCACCTGTCACTCGCCTTCACCGCAGCATCTCGGCTCTGGTACCTACAGGGATATTCGGTTTATGCAGATTTTGGCCGTGGAATTTAGCTTAAGAAAGAAATCCTCCCCCGCCCCCATTTCCTTACATTAGCTTTCCCAAATGTAATGAATGGTTTTATCTACTCTGTTGTACATAACACTTGATGCCTATCTGTACGCTAGCATCAATCACATTTATATGTAATATAAATATATTAACATAGATTTACATCTGCATGTAATGGCACCTTTTTCATTCAAGTATAGTTGATGTACTATATATATATATATATATTTGTTTTTTTGGTTTTTTTAATACATTTATTTATTTTATTTATTTATTTTTGGCTGCATTGGGTCTTCGTTGCTGCACACGGGCTTTCTCTAGTTGCAGCGAGTGGGGGCTAACTCTTCATTGCAGTGCATGGGCTTCTCATTGCGGTGGCTTCTCTTGTTGTGGAGCACAGGCTCTAGGCGCGTGGGCTTCAGTAGTTGTGGCACGTGGGCTCTAGAGTGCAGGCTCAGTAGTTGTGGCGCACGGGCCCAGTTGCTCAACGGCATGTGGGATCTTCCCACACCAGGGATTGAACCCGTGTACCCTGCATTGGCAGGCGGATTCTTAACCACTGCGCCACCGGGGAAGTCCCCTATATATATTTTTTTGGCCGCACTGCATGGCTTTCGGAATCTTAGTTCCCTGACCCAGGGATCCAACCTGTGCCCCCTGCAGTGGAAGCATGGAGTCCTAACCACTGGACTGCCAGGGAAGTCCCGATGTACAGTATTATATGTTACAGGTGTACAAGATAGTGAGTCACAATTTTTAAAGGTTATACTCCATTTATAGTTATTATAAAATATTGGTTATATTCCCTGTGTTGTACAGTATATCCTTGTAGCTTTTTTTATCCATAATGGTTTGTCTCTCTTAATCCCCATGTAATGACATCTTTAGACTTATTTTTGACGAATATAATTGTGTCATAGCAGAACTTCCATCACAGTGGATCACGCCTCATGCCATGGATTTCAGACTATCAGTTTATACCTTGGGGATAGATGTAGTCCCTCTGTCATGTATGAAAAGGTCCAAATTAATCACATTTTTGTCTATCCCATTTGTCTTAACCCTGATCAACCCAGATATGTGAAGTGTTCAAAATTCACAAATATGCATTGATATTCATGGATCAATGTATCAGCAAAGCCTGGAAAGGAAGGCTAATGGGAACTAAAGATACACTAAGACCACAGACGTAGTGGAGGGCTTGGGATCTGGTAAAAGGCTAACATTGTAGGGGGGTAGGTTTTATACAATTATGCATGTTTTGTAAATAAATAAATAAACAAATGAAAAGCTTATAAGTTACAGTAAAGGAGATAGACCCCCAGCTAAGAATTTCCTCTTTAGAGCTATTACTTTATCCTAATCCAAAGTGGAAGATGACGGTAGAATAGCCACGTTTAGCATCAGAAACATATTTAGCTGTTTAAACTAATGACTGAATTGGGGTTTACAGACCAATTTCTTGCCTAAATCTTAAGGGAAAAGGAAACAGCTTCTTGGCAGTTAAGAAATCTAATACAGTGTATGCAGAGCAAATAATAATACCAAGTCACAACAGGAAGAGGGAAGAAGCACCCTTACACAGACTGCCGTGCACATAGAGAATCTTAGTTCAACGTTCAGGTTTTCTTTAGCACTGTTTTCTCAGCTGTTATTTATCGTGGTGGAAAAGTGGAGAAGACCTACAAGGACTACATATTATCGGCAGCCGCCAAAACTGTGACACCGTTGCTCTTTACACATATAAGTATAGTCCATCCTCCCCCAAACCCAGTGGGGTAGGCACTATTTATTATGAACTTTACTTAACAGAATGGCACGGAGCAGTTAGATCTTGCCCAAAGTGACACAGCAGGTAGGTAGCAGCACCAGGACTTAGTCTTATTACCTGGGTTTGGGAGCCTTGCTCTTACCCTCCAGATTATCCCATCTTTCTGATCAGTGACAGAATCCAAAGATACTCCAAAACATTGAAGAAATAAGGAAGGACTGGAGTGGGAGAGCAGTTTGCCCAGCATCTATATGTAAGAAATTGAGTGGTGATCCCAGAATGGCTGAAGTACCAGCCTCCTGATGAGCTCAGCCTTTAATCAGTTTGGGGGAAGAAAAGGAATTTGGCACAAGAAAAGCAATGGCATCAATCGTGGTGTGTATCTGAGAAAGGTAAAAATTGAGAAAATGTTTCTATTGCCAGAGCAGTGCCTCCAGATGAAAGGAGCACATGTCATAACGGGATGACACAGTGTATTTGGAGAATGTATATTAGTGTATGTGTGAGTATGTATTTAATGAACTACCAGGGGCTTGTGAATAAAGAATATGACAGGACTGAAAGAATCAGTAAAGAAAAATTTCTTGTCCTCAGAAATTTCAAATACTATTAGATACGTCAAAGGGAAACAATAGTCATCTAAAGTTGGATGTGATGGAAAACAACAGTAAAAAAACAAACAGAAGGAGCATTATGATACTTAACAGATGATGCTACTCAAGGAATCAGATGAAAGAGCTGCCCTGGAGATATTTCCCAGAAGACTGATAGTTTGCACCGTGGCTTAGAGGGTGGGGGAGGTGTATTTCAGCAGATTTGGAATATTACGTAGTACGATGTGTGGTGGGGACTCAGTAAAAAAAAGACTAAATTCAAGGGGGTGTAGTTTTTACTTGTAAACTTGACATCGAGTTTACATTACTCATACAGGATACAGAAAAAGAGAGAAAGAATACTGAATGGGGATCATTCATAGCGCATGGCTTTTGATCCATGTTTAATTGGGTACCACCAACCCCCGCGTTAGCTTTCATTTTAATTAGTGTTGAGGAAGAGCAGGAGAACACATTCTGAGAGCAGTGCTATATTAAGAAGGGCTCTGCAAAAAAAAAAAAAAAAGAAAATAAGATTCGACTGGAAAATCTGCTGAAGGGTGCCTGGGAGTAGGTGGGAAAGTTGGGGGAAGTCAAAAACCCAAGTAGAACTGCGCCGTGGCAGGAGACACCTGGAAAGTGATAATCAGTAAAACCTAGAGAAAATTGCCACCGAATTAGATGGAAATTTTGGTATTGAGGAATCCAGAAAAGACCGGCGGGATGCAGTCCACACATCGATGCAGAAGTTATATTGCAAACGTCTGAATTGTCCTAACTCTCCTCACTCATCAAGCTCACTTCTTTGCCACTATTCATCCTTCCCCCTGCAGTGTTTTCTTGGATTAATTCAGTCAAATGGTTACTTATCATGGTCCTACACTATGAGCTTGGCATTGGGCAGTATATAGAAAATACAAAACACAATACCTGCCCTGCCAAGTGTACATCGCTTTAGTGGAAAGAGTACCAACTTTTGGATCCAATATGAGTGAGTTGATATACGCTAAGATACTCAGCCGTGTGGTTGCAGGCCAGTCAGACCATTTCCCTGAGGCTTTTTCTTAACCATAGAAATGAGATAATAGTGTTGGGGTGCTGATTACATGAGATAATATATCTCTACTGTAACAGGTGTTGAATGCATGTCAAAACTCTTCTCATCAAGGAGAGCATTCTCCTGGGGAAGTCAAGGCCAGTGCCATTAGGGCAGCATGAAACAGTGTATGTTCTCAATGGCAATGATCGAGACCAGCATTTTGTAAAAGTATGTTCTACAGAATCCTAGATCCCTGGGCTGTTAATAGCTGTTTCGGGAATGGGGAGAAAGTTTCTAATTTGGGATATTCTTGGTTAACCAAAGTTAAATGAATTTCTACATTGCAGGGCTGGTCAGATCTTTTAATGTGCCAGGAGGCATTGTGAATCCCAGGTTGGAGATGTGGGAGCAGGTGGGTGAGGAGTGAAATAGGCAGTGTTTCCCAAACCTATTTGCTGAAGAATTATTGTTGGGTATTCTTGTTTTATGGGACACGTTAGAAAGTGGTGGAATGTTATGAGAAAGCTTGTATTCAGAGCAGTGGGAGATTTCAGAGAGGGAAGATTTCATACAGGAGATCAGAAGTCGAATGGAGTCTCATGGAATGATTGAGGGTCTTGGTGACAGGAGACTGTCCTAATTATCTATTTCCTCAATGCCCAGTATATAGTAGGTATTCAGCAAATATCTATGGCAAGGTTATTGACAGATTATGGTCTGAATGATATGATGAAGGTGTGGAGACATTCTGATGGAGGGGAGTGGCCAGGAGAGGCAGTGATGTGACACGAATGGAGGTGGCTCCCTGGTGAGTCAATGAGTAGGCCAGTCTGAGTGAGGTGGGAGTGCCATTTGGACAAGCCGGGGAAGGTCAGTGGAGTTAAGTAAAGGGAAGTCAGATTGTACTGGACCTTGAATGTCCGGCAGAAAGCTCAGAATGGCAGACACAGGGTACCGCTATAGCCTTGAACCCGGAACTGGAATAAAAGCCAAGTTTGAAGGTTAGCTTTCCAGTGCTACACAGGAGGGACCATGTGAAAAGCCTGGGTGCTGGCTGGAAGCGGATGGAGTGTCCAGGTGGCTGTGATAAGGTCCAAGGTAGTGGCAGTAGGCATGGTGCTCAGCCGGAATAGAAGGATGATGACACATCAGATATTCGAATGAAAAAATGAGAATGGGGACTTCCCTGGTGGCGTGGTGGTTAAGAATCTGCCTGCCAGTTCAAGGGACATGGGTTTGAGCCCTGGTCTGGGAGGATCCCACATGCCATGGAGCAACTGAGCCTGTGCACCACAACTACTGAGCCTGCACTCTAGAGCCACAACTTCTGAGCCTGTGTGCTGCAGTTACTGAAGCCCTTGTGCCTAGAGCCCACGCTCTGCAACGAGAGAAGCCACCGCAATGAGAAGCCCGTGGACCACAACGAAGTGTAACCCCCGCTCGCCACAACTAGAGAAAGTCCACGTGCAGCAACAAAGACCCAACGCAGCCAAAAATAAATAAATTTTTAAAAAGAAGAAAAGAAAAAATGAGAATGACTTGGCGACTCATTAGAGAAGGATGATGGTACGAAGAGCTGCAGCGGTGTAGCAGAAAGGCAGGAACACCCAGGGAGGCCCCCCAAAACCTGGTTTCTTGTTCCCACTCTTCTCCCACCTGTGCCATCTCCTTGTGCAAGTCACCAAGCTGTCTGCATCCATCCATATTGTGTGACCCACTGAAGATCTAGAGGAGTACCATTGAAGTTTACAGCCACTATCACAAGAGGAATGGGGAGAAAAGGACACCAGTGTTAACACTTGGGATCTGATGTTGGAGGTGGAATATGGGGGGGAAGATCTGGTCTGAAGCTCAGTGGAATTTTCGACACAATTCTATAGTGTCTTCCTTTTGAAAGGCTCTCAGATTTGCCCTCGCAGGGCCCTGCTTTGCGCCAGCCTCATTTTGCATTCCCATCTCAGCATCTTTGTCGTGTCTGGCCTTTTCTTTCTCCTTCCCTTGCCCTAATCTGAGGTTTTCAGACCCTGCGCAGGTGTGAAGGTGAATCGTGAAGAGTGAGTTAATGCTATGGGCTGTCAGATGGAGCTTAGAACCGAGGTGTTAATTTTGACAAAGTGTGGAGGGAGGTGCAACTTACTGCACTTAAGTAAGAGGCTTCGCTCCATCTCCTGCTTGCACCTAAGAGGTACTTAGGGGTTAATGAATGTGTGAGGACTTTGTTTCATGAGTACTTACTGAGACCACCACTGGGCCAGTCAACAGTTCTACTCGGACAGCACCAAGATGCTGAGGGGAGAGCAGGTGGTTGGTGTAATACTTTAGGTAGCGATGTACCTGAGAAAGGAACAGGTGTATGCACTGTAATTATTGCGGGTGGATTCCATCTTTTGGGTCCTTCTGCCTCCCTCTATCCCTCCTTTCCCCTTCCTTTTTTCCTTCTTTCTTTCCTTTTAGCTTTTAAACATTTAAGTTAGACCGGAACATTCTCATATACGAAAGAGTGCTGAATATTAAAAGTGTGATAAACGTCGCTCTTCCAAGTCAGCCGTGTACTTGTCCCATCTCTGTGATTCTTTCTCCAGCTGCTCTGTACAACATCTGTTTTACTTCTGGTTAAGTACCAGGCAGCTTAGTGCCCATATAGGCTTCTAGAGAACAAATGTCATTTGTGTACTCTAGGGTTTACCTGCTTTATTTGTTATTTCAAAGAATCAGTTTGGGCCACAACAGTGAGAGGCCCACATACCGGAAAAAAAAAAAAGAATCAGTTTGCATTTATTTTTCTTTTCCATATTATTGTTTGCTATCTTGTTACTCTCAGCTTTTATTATAGTTTAGTCGCCTTTTCCTAGTTTTTTAAGTTATCATTGTCTTTTATACTGTCTTAGAATGTGTATTGAGTTCACTTATTTTTAGTATTTCTTATTTAATAATGAAGGCATTTAAGGGCAAATATTTCCTGACGCCAGCTTGGGCCATGTCCCGCAGGGGGGTATTTTTGGTTTTGTTTTTCTTTTTGTTTTTGGCTGTGCCGTGCAGCTTTCAGGATCTTAGTTCTCTGACCAGGAATTGAATCCCGGCCCTGGCAGTCAGAGTGTGGAGTCCTACCCGCTGGACCACCAGGGAATTCCCTGTCCCACAGTTTTATATGAAATATTTTCTGTTTCATTGTTTAAAGAAAGGTGAAAATTACAGTTTTGATTTTTCTCTTTTATTTAAGGATTGCCCAGGAATATTTCATTTCCAAGTAGTTGAGGTTATCATTATTTATTTATAATTTCACTGGATGTGATCAGAGAATGCAGTCTGTAAAGTTCCTACCTTTAAATTTGTTTAAGGATTTGTTAAAAAAACATTTTTTTGAAAAGTCAAATATGCAGTCAATGTAAGTGTGCCATAAATATTCACGGAAAATTACCTATTTTGTGTTTTTTATATATGCCCATGCATGCACATATATATGTCAGGTTTCTTGTTGTTGTTTTGTTTGTTTGTTTGTTTTTTAGGTTTGTTGTTTTTATCACTCATTGCTTCTCAGTCCTTATTTTGTTATTCTACTGCTATTCAGTTTTAAACAAAGTATCATAAAACCACTCACTATACTTGTATTTTTATCCTGTTTTTGCATTCTTAAGAATTTTTGCTTTATAATTTTTTAGTTGTTTTATTTGTTGCAAACGAATTTGCGATGATTAGTCCTTCTTCCTAAATTATGTCTTTTTACATTCTGTTTAGTGTGTGGTTAACTTTTCTTAATATTAACATTGTCACTCTTGCTTTAAGCTTGTTTGCATTTGTCTGGTATGTTTTACCCATCTATTTTCAAATCTTATTAATGAGTATGTATTAGAAATGACATATAACTTGGCTTGCTTTTTTAGCCTAATGTATCAGTCTTTGTCTTTAATAGGAAAATTCAGTCCTTTGATATCTAGTGTAATAACCAATGGACTTGATTATATTCCTTCATCTTAATTTGATAGCAAATATGTTTATTCTTTATTAAATACCATTCACACTCGCTAATACTAAACGGTTACTCGAGTTTTAGTCTTGGGACTTCTCTGGTGGCGCAGTGGTTAAGAATCCGCCTGCCAGTGCAGGGGACACGGGTTCGAGCCCTGGTCCGGGAAGATCCCACATGCTGCGGAGCAACTAAGCCCATGCACCACAACTACTGAGCCTGCTCTCTAGAGCCCACGAGCCACAACTACTGAGCTTGCGTGCCACAACTACTGAAGCCCATGCGCCTCTAGGCGCATGGGCTCCACAAGAGAAGCCACCGCAATGAGAAGCCCACGCACCACAATGAAGAGTCACTCCCGCTCACCGCAACTAGAGAAAGCCCGCATGCAGCAATGAAGACCCAACGCAGCCAAAAAAAAAAAGTTTTAGTCTCGACAAACCGCGCTTGACATGACGGTAGGAGCTCCAAGTGAAAATGACTGTTACACAGTCGGAGATAGAAGAGGACCAGGACCTGAGCCAGGAAACAAGACTGGACAGAAGCGTATTGGCAGTATCTGCTCTATTACGGTTCTCCAGAGAAACAGAACCATAGGTTAGAGATAGAACAAGAGTGAGCATGAGAGAAAGTGACTGATTCAGTTTAAGGACTTGGCTGCCACAGTTGTAGGGAGTGATAAGTTTGAAATCTGTAGAGCAAGCTGGGAGGTTGGAAATTCAGGTACGAGTTGATGTTGCTGCCTTGAGTCCAAGATTGGCAGGCCGGAAACTCAGGCAGGGTTTCTGTGTTACAGTGTTGAGGCAGAATTCCTTTTTTGGAAACTCTAAGTCTTTGCTCTTAAGGCAAAGGCTTTGATTGGATGAGGCCCACCCACACTATGGAGGGCAATCTGCTTGACTCAAAAGTGTGCTGACTTAAATGTTAATCACATCTAAAAATACCATCACAGCAGCATCTAGACAGTTGTGTGACCAAACAACTGAGCACCATTGTCTAGCCAAGTTGGCACATAAAATTAATCATCACCTCAGTACCATAGAAAAAGCTGACTAAATGTGAATGGATAATTTCTAAAGCAAATGACATCTAAAAACAAAAACAGAGCCACAGATCAAGGACTTAGCATTAGGGAATTACCACAGTTGGTTTCCATTGTTTCATTAAAAAATCCAAGTGTTCTTATGCTTTTGGTGATACTCTGTAGTGTGCTCTTGATTTACAAAATGTATCGTTGTTTTATTCTTTTGAATGTTGGTCAGTTTTTCTTTACACCAGAACTTCAGGTTGAAGGTGCTTTTTGAGAGCCTGCTGTTTTGTTAACCTTATCTGTTTCGTAGTGGTTCTGTTTGTCCCAGGGTTATGAGCTGTAACATGTTAATCCTGTTCCATGAAGCCCTTGCAGGCCTCCACACAGCCCAAAGCTAAACAAATGCCACCGCTCCGCCGATGCTGCTATGCTGGTGGAACATCTCGGTCTGGACTGTTCCAGCCCCCATACCAGCTGTTGACTTGGTATATATGAGAGGATGTGCAGAGAGTCTGTGTTGCCCTTTACAATCCAGTATAGTCAACATTCCTTACCTGCGGGTGTTGCATCCATGGATACGGAGGGCTGACTGTACTGCACCACTTTGAATGAGGCACTTGAGCATCTGCAGATTTTGGTACCTGCGGAGGTCCTGGAACCAGTCACTGGTGGATAACAAGGGACGGCTGTATATATTTTCAGATTAGTCTGCTAAATAAATCTTTTCAGCATAGCTTAGTTTAGTTACTATTTAGTATCTCCAATTATAAGCAAATTATTTTATTGGAGCATAGTTGATTTACAATACTGTGTTAGTTTCAGGTGTACAGCAAAGGGATTCAGTTATAAATATGTGTATATATATTTTTCAGACTCTTTTTTTTCAGACTCTTTTACATTATAGGTTATTATAAGATAATGAATAGAGTTCCCTGGGCTATACAGTAGGGCCTTGTTGTTTATTTTATATATAGTAGAGTGTATCTGTTAATCTCATACTCCTAATTTATTCCTCTCCACTTCCTCTTTGGGAACCATAAGTTTGTTTTCTGTCTGTGAGTCTGTTTCTGTTTTGTAAATAAGTTCATTTGTGTTACTTTTTAGATTCCACATTTAAGTGATAGCATATATTTGTCTTTCTCTGTCTGACTTACTTAGTATGATAATCTCAAGGTCAATCCATGCTATTGCAGATGGCAAAATTTTCATTCTTTTTCACAGTTGAGTAATATTCCATTGTGTGTATGTCTGTGTGTGTGTGTGCCACATCTTCTTTATCCTTCATCTGTTGATGGACATTTATGTTGCTTCCATGTTTTGACTATTGTAAATAGAGCTGTTTATGAACACTGGGGTGCATGGATCTTTTCAAATTAGAGTTTTCACATTTTCCAGATATATGCCCAGGAGTGGGATTGCTGGATCACATGGCAGCTCTCTTTTTAGCTTTTTAAGGAACCTCCACTGTTTTCCACAGTGACTGTACCAATTTACATTCCCACCAACAGTGTAAGAGGGTTGCCTTTTCTCCACACCCTCTGCAGCATTTATTGTTTATAGACTTCTTAATGATGGCCCTTCTGACCAGTGTGAGGTGACGTCTCATTGTAGTTTTGATTTGCATTTCTCGAATAATTAGCGATGTTGAGCATCTTTTCATGTGCCTGTTGGCCATCCGTATGTCTTCTTTGGAGAAATGTCTGTTTTGGTCTTCTGCCCATTTTTTGATTGGATTATTTGGGTTTTTTGACATTGAGTTGTATGAGCTGTTTGTATATTTTGGAAATTAAACCCTTGATGGTCACATCATTTACAAATATTTTCTCCACATCTGTAGGTTGTCTTTTTGTTTTGTTTATGGTTTCCTTTGCTATGCAAAAGCTTATAAGTTTGACTGGATCCCATTTGTTTATTTTTGCTTTTACTTATTTTGCCTTGGGATACTGATCTGAGAAAATATTGCTACAATTTTTGCCAGAATGTTTTGCCTGTCTTCTCTTCTAGAAGTTTTATGGTGTCATGTCAATTACAAGGAATTTTATTAAACTAGGGATAGCAGTGCCTGGTGGTTAGGCACATGCGTTTTGGTGGGGTTTTTTTATTTTATTTTATTTTATTTTTTTGTCTCTGCCACACAGCCTGCGGGATCTTAGTTCCCCGACCAGGGATCAAGCCCGTGTCCCCTGCCTTGGAAGCGTGGATTCGTAACCACTGGACCGCCAGGGCATTACCAAGCACATGAGTTTTGGATTCAAATCTTGGATCTGCCTGGATTCAAACCGAGATTCCAACACTTAGTAGCCATCACTCAAATTACCTAACCTCTCTTAGGCTCACTTTCCCTTTCTCAACATGGGGATATCCATCATTCTTGCATCATACTACTGTTATGAGGCTTAAATGACATAAAGATTGGTTATTTTCATTATGAAAGTACTGTTTTTTTCCTACTCAAAGTGGTATTCCTTTTCTACGTGACACTTCTAACTCATGTTTTTAAGAAACAAAACTTCAGGCCATCAGTGGTGAAAGCCAGTGTCTTTCCCCAGTTATTTGTGTTCCTATCTTTCCATGGACTTTTTCAGTGAGCAGCTTTCTATGTCTGTTATAAAATAGGTTTGATGAAACAAATTCAAGAGAAAGAATGTATGTGCCATCCAAGTCCATCATGGCTACCTAAAATGTTGCTAAATTTAGAAACAAAACAGCCCAGGAGTATGCATATATTGAGCTTTGACTGGGTTACTGTGGTGCTAAGTTGCTGTTAGGCAAATCGCAATGCTGTTAAAGCTTCATCCTACTGGATGGTTTCCTCATTTGGGGGATGGTAGGAAAAATCAGAAATGGACTGGTCACCTTTCAGCAAACCTTGGCCTTCCTGCACAGCCCTCACATGTGTTGTCCTTACTGCCGAGATTACTGCTCAAAACTTTCCCCACTCTAAATAGTTCAAGATTGTCACGTATCATAATGATGTCATTGTTTTGGTTACAGAGTCTTTGGTCAGTGATGCATGAATGGGTTAATCTAAAGTGGCTTTCACATCTGAGTTATTTGTGGGACTGTCTCCACTTGCCTGACTCTCAGATTCTGACTCTTCTCCCTCTCTTTTCCAAGCTTGAATTCAGCAAGTAAAAGCTGAGATATTGTCATTTCCTAAATAACCCAAAGGGAAGATCTGGCATAATTTATAAGCACTCTGATGGTTGCATCAACTCTCCCACGCTCCTCTCCCTAATGGAACTTTGAGGAATAACCCTAAAATTGAATAGAGCCTCCACTCCATCTTTTATTTTCATTCATTTATTTATTTTTGCGGTACGCGGGCCTCTCACTGTTGTGGCCTCTCCCGTTGCGGAGCACAGGCTCCGGACGCGCAGGCTCAGCGGCCATGGCTCACGGGCCCAGCCGCTCCACGGCATGTGGGATCTTCCCGGACCGGGGCACGAACCCGTGTCCCCTGCATCGGCAGGGGGACTCTCAACCACTGCGCCACCAGGGAAGCCCTCCACTCCATCTTTGAATTTCACCGAACAAAGCCTAGATCTGGTTATTGCTTGTTTTTGTTTGTTTCACACTGTCTGTGCCCCCCTGGGTAAAGCACGAGCATGGCCTTCATCTGGATGTGTTTCCATCTCACAGAGGCAGTAATTGAATCTCTGACATAGCCTTGCCTCCGAGGAGTGTTCCAACTCAGGCTGCTATCTTAAACCCATGTAGTTCTCGGTTCCCTTAGAAGGTAATGTCCCATCTGTGGACTGTGAGGG
The DNA here is from genome assembly GCF_949774975.1 of Lagenorhynchus albirostris. Lineage (NCBI taxonomy): Eukaryota > Metazoa > Chordata > Mammalia > Artiodactyla > Delphinidae > Lagenorhynchus > Lagenorhynchus albirostris. The sequence continues at coordinate 181,084,821 of NC_083095.1, forward strand.
ATGGTGATGCAAAACTCTCAGAAGCGTCAAGGTTGGGGATCCAAAGCATCTACTGTTGCTTCCATGCAAAGAGCCATCCTGAGTTTGTGAACATGGTGCTTTTACCTATGACCCTCTCTGCAAATACCTGGGCAGCTTCAGCACGGGGCCCGGTAGTGGGGGGTTAGTATTTGCTCTCTGACCTTTGAGGACAGAGCTGTTGAGCCTGTCGCAGTTTGCAGCAGGAGCTATGGCAAATGAGATCAGGCTGCACCCTCAGCCCCTGCTGCTCCCAGGATCCTGCAGTGTTATAGTAGATGCTACCGGAAGCTGCCTTCAGGTGCTCCCCAGCTCCCTGCTCAGCCCCACTGAAGAATTTTCCATGATGGCATTTGACAACCATTTGACGATATTATGATAAATTCTCACAGATTTGGAGGAAGTCCCATTCAAACCTTTCTGGTACCTCGACATCATGGATCTTGGACTTGGGGGGTATGCGGTGTGTCTGGGGTGGATTTAGAGGTGAGGAGAAAAGGTGCTGAGCCCAGTGTCACCAAGAGGGATTGGGCACAAATCTGGGGACTGCATAAAATTTGGGATAGTGAAAAGTGAATGAATTAAAGAAGGATTGAATATCTTAGAGCCTATTGACCCTTCCCAAGAAAAGTCAAGAACATGGATTTCAGTGCTATTGTGGTAACATATATAAACTAGGACAAACGTACAAAAGATGTGAGTATGTTAGGAAAGAGTTAAAAAAATTCTCAGCACCTTCTCCTACCACCTCTGCAAACACAGAGGCCAAGAGAAAATGCACACCACACACACACACACACACTCTCTCTCTCTCTCTCTCTCTCTCTCTCTCTCTCTCTCTCTCTCTCTCTCTCTCTCTCTCTCACATTCCAGCAAAGAACCTGTTTTGCAAGTTTTGCTGGTAAAAAGCAGGAAGGGGGTTGCTGGAGAGTGGAGTAGAAAAGCCTTAGAAGTATTCATAGAAGGTTTTTCAAAACCCAAGTTTTCAACGTAACTTTATCCTGCAGAGAGAGGCACATGGCCCACTGTAGGTTTTTCTTCAAGCGATTAAGCGCATTGTTGGACAGGGAGGGGCAGATTAACGAATGCCTATAATTTTGATCATTGTTTTCTGCAAAACAGCTCAGGCTTTGAAAATGAAGCCATCGTTCTTGGCAGAGTTTCTGCCAACAGCACAAATTATACTGTACAGAGATCCAAAGCCCCTAAAAAGGTTTCATTAATGAACAGTTTCAGATGATTGTTTAAGTCTTCGCCCGACAGGTAACGTTGGCATGTAAGCAGGTGGGGTTAGGGTTTCCGTGGAGATTTATGATGTCATGCTTGAAAGAGCATGTCAAGACAGCCAATTTAACAAGTAGCTACTCAAAAAGTCCTATAGGCTGGAAGTAGCTTTTATGCAAATGACAAAAGAGTTTCACTGGGAAAAACTGCAAAAGAAAACAGTAGAGACATGGAGGGGGGTTTACCTGACAGCTCGGAAGGATGACCCCGGAGTCCATTAGAGACAAAAACTTCCAGGAGCCGAATTAGATTTTTCTGCTTCAACGCCGCTTCACCTGTGGAGCTCCAGGTATGGGTAAATATGGCTTTTTTTTTCTTCTGAGTTATTGCCAGAAATTATTTGGAAACATTGAGGTCTCTTTCTCTGCATTGTTCTCTTGGCAGGAAGCATTGAATCAATAAGCATGGCTTTCCCACACTGAATATTCGAGCGCTCACGCTTCAGGGCTGTTTTTTCAGGGCTTTTTTATTGAATGAACTGAGATTTTTGAATAGAGCTGAAAAACAAGTGATGCATTATGCGTTCTGCTGATTCTGCCCTGTGAATAATGCTGTAAAAATGCGTAGGTAAGGATTAGAAGGATGACCTGAGAATTGAGATACTATATGTATTTGTGGATTATTCCCAGATGTTGGTTTCTTTCTCTCTTTTTAATTTTTTTCTTTAAACTCTTCGAACAGAACTGAAATTGGGACTATGTGTATTTCTGTATTTTCAAGTTGCAAACTACAACCCGTGGAATATTACAGAAACAGGTTTATGAACATTGCACTTATTTTTTAAGTGTGTCTGTATATTTTTTCTCACAGAGGCATTTTATAAGACTAGAAAAATATCCTGTTTGAGATATCAGAGTTTCTGGACTTGAGGGAAGCAGGAATTGTAAATCCTAAGACAGATAAAGGCTTCTAGGGTGGGGGAGTGCTTGATAAAAGTAGTTTTTAAAGCGCGCTTTCAGAAGGAAACCTTACTTTGGTGGTACGAGGTTTTCTGTTTGCATCAGTTACTAGCAAGACTGCGTAAACAGTCTTGCCGGCGATGTGGATGTGATAACAATCGCCGAAGGTAGCTGTGTGTCTGCAAAGTTGACTTAAAGGGGTTAGTTTGGGGACATCAGGGTGCGATATGAGTAGTTAGGTCCACCAAGCTTAAAAGGCAATGAAAATCACATTTTTTTTTTCTCTTTCATACACTGCATAAGGTGAAAGCACAGAGTTAAGAATAAAGATAACCTGTGCAATGGGAATTTGGGCTTTTGAAAGCAAAACTATTTAGGATCACGTGGACAGGATTTAAACTATTTTAAAAACTGACTAATGTCTGAGAATGAGAGCCTCCTGAAATTTGGCCATCAGCTAATGTAGGTTAGCATCTGCATTCATATTCATGTTAAATGGTTGGGTTACCACAGTTATTGCAGAAAATTCGAGTGGCAGAGAATTCTGCCCCTAACATCAGAATGCCTGGGTGTTGAATCCACCTCCTACCTGTGCAACCTTAGCAAAGTAAATTCATGTCCTTAAGCCTCAGTGTTCTCCATAGGATGGGAGTGATAATTGTGGCGTGGTGAGGATTAAATGACAAAATATATATTGCACAGTTCTCAGAATACAGGCTCCACGTGTTGACGATTGTTTTTGTTTACTACTTTTGTGGTCCTGGACTGTTTGTAAAGTGTTTTCATCTTTTCCTTCATCTTATCATTGTAACAGCCCAGTGGGATTAGCAGAATCTTTTCATTCCCACTTTACAGATCAAGAAACCCTGGTTCAGAGAGATACTGAAATATACAACACGATAAGCCATCCTTCTACATTTCCTGCTATTTTTTCCTCCTTTTAGGGGTCTCTAAAAAAAATTAATGTGTTCCTGAAATAACTCCCAGTGGCAACTATTATTTCTATAAAGTAATTAAAATACAAAATTCGAAGTGTGTCAAAGGAGCTAGGTTATTCACGTTTTTACATTAATTATATGCGACATTTTTTTTCTTGACAGGCCAGAGAAGTGATATTAATTTACTTTTTACTGGCACCTACTGATAGGAGCTTATCACTGCAGAGGCTTATGTGGTTAACTCTTACCTGCCTGCGATTTTTCTGGGCCCTGCAAGAAGAGTCAGGTTTTGCTGTTACCTGAGCAGGAAACCAAGTCACCAGGAGGCCGTGGGAATGGCCACAGAGAGCTCGGGGTCGGACACACTGTCTTTTCTCCTTTGTCTTCTAGACCTTGGCAACTCCCTCCCTTGTCTACCTCCCAGACCAAAACAGCCCATAATTGTATTCTACATCCATTGTGTGTCAGAGACAAATATGTTTTTCTTTGTGTTATTTTTAACAGCAGGGTTTCCAGCCAGAGAAAACACTCTGTTAGTTCCAGGGTTTTCCTAATGACTTGTCCGATGTTACCAAGTTGTCCACATCAGACTGTTCAGAATTGTTCGGGTTCCCCACTCCTAGAAGAAGGCTCTTAGCAGGAGTGGTGGGTAGATTCATCGAGTGGAATCCTGAAGGCGTTCTGATCTCTGAGCTGCTGAGGGCGAACTCATTCTGTCCCAGGTAATTCATTAAATGTGGTCATCTGAACGGCAGCAGGCTGTATGGTACCCAGTGCTGTTTGGGGACCCTGGGAAAAGCTCTGATTATCTCAAGGGCAGATCTCTGAGTCTGAAAGCAAAGGTTGATTTCATTCCGAGTTTCAGTTCCAAATATGAACCACCACGCTGCAAGTTGAAAGTAGAAACCAGTCATGAAATCAAACAGCCACAGGGTGCTGAATTCCACATTGGTTCGGAGTCACTCATGTATATTCTTATAATTTTTTTTCCCCACAGACTCTGTTTTAGAAGTCCATTAAGCTTTTTATTACACTTAATTGTTGTATTGCTCAGAGATTATCTGCTGACTCATAAGCAGTGACTGCATCTAGCAGCAGGTTTTGCACCCAGTGGGGTTGAATAAAGATTTATTGAATCACAGGGACTGTGCACACAAGGGTTCAAGGGCCAGGTTTCCTGGGTTCGAATCTTGTCTCCATTACTCACTAGTAGCAAGGTTTCCTGTTGAAGAACATATGTAGGTCTATTCATACTACCAATAAAATGTAACATCTGAATTTTAAAAGCCTCTTAGCACAGGGATTAGTGATCTTTAAATACAGTTGACCCTTGAACAATGCGGGTATAAAATCCACGTATAACTTTTGACTCTCCCCAAATTTAACCACTGATAATAGCCTACGGCTGACCGGAAGCCGTACCGATAGCGTAAACAGCCGGTTAACACCTATTTTGTATGTTATATGTATAATATACTGTATTCTCACGATAAAATAAACCGGAGAAAAGCAAAAGTTAAAAAACCGTAAGGAGGAGAAAATACATTTACAGTATACATACGTATTTATTGAAAAAAGTGGACTGACCTAGTTCAAACCCATGTTGTTCAAAGGTCAACTGTATTATACTTTTCTCTTTTAAAAACGTTTTGGAGATTTCTTCTTCAGAAAGAAAGGCACTGAAATCTCACAGTTCAGGAAGTGGAACCAGGACTTGCTCTGGGGGATGTGTGCGTAAAGCTTTTCCGAGTGGGGGTGAAGCTAGAAGCTGCTTAAGGCTCAGGCCCTTGTCCTTGCTATTCATCAATTTAACTTTGTCAGAAACACTCCTGTGTAGAAGCTGATGGGGAGTTGTTTCCAAAAATCTATTTATTAAAAAAAAACCACGTCATCCTGGAAAATGGTGGCATCCCAGTTGATGTTGCTTTTCTCTTCAGTGTGAAGCCCTGAAGGGACCAGCAGGTAGACTGAGAAGGGCCTTCCCTCCTCCTCTCGGTTTTCTTTCCTTCACTTTTTCTTAAGCAGGAGAAACATAATTCACTGGAAGCAAAAATTCCTCAGGGACCTGAGTTTGGGATTTGTTTCTATGATGAATTGTGAAACACCATGGCCGGGCTCCGAGTATGAATTTTGGCCACTGCGTATTTCAGGGTGAAATTTTCTTTTTTTCTTTTTTACATCTTTATTGGAGTATAATTGCTTTACAATGGTGTGTTAGTTTCTGCTTTATAACAAAGTGAATCAGTTATACGTATACATATGTTCCCATATCTCTTCCCTCTTGCGATTCCCTCCCTCCCACCCTCCCTATCCCATTCAGGGTGAAATTTCCTCAGAAATCATTCCGATATGGATTGCTTTCTTGTAAACTTCCCGTCCTGTGCATTTAACTTGTAACCTGATGAGAGAAAATATGGGAGAGAAGCCTTTTTTTTTTTTTTTTTTCTGGAAGCATAGTATCAAGGTAGACAGGGTTCTGAGGTTACCAAATCTGCTCTCTCCTGTGCAACCAAAACAAGTCCTCCTTGGCTTGTGCAGACGGTTGTGTAACATCTGTGCACCTGGAGGTCTTGGGGCCCGTGGGTTGTGGTGGAAAGGATGGAATTCCGGGCAACCTTAGGGAGGGAGGGACCAGAGGGGGGCAAAGGTTGGAGACTGGGGTGAGCTTTATACCAGTGACAGGAAGTTCCGCTGCTTTTGCGTCCAGACTTACAGGCAGCGGGAAGAATTTTGAACTACTCCTTTGTACGAATGGCAAGAGTGAATGTAAAGTATTACGCGTTTGGAGAAATCCCTTCTCTAGAGATCTTCCAGAGAGGAGCGTACAACTGATTTTATGTGATGACCTGAGGACAGTCAGTCCAAGGTAAAGGCAGGTGATAGCTTTTCTGGCCTCTTACAGCCCTAGGATTCTAGCCGGTGGTCTCCCCTCACACATGGTTCACTTCACTTCCACCCCTGCCTGTTTGCTCAAGACTAAGCAACAGAAGTGATAGTGGGTTTCCCATCAGCATTTTCACCAGGGTTCACCAACGCAGGTGGTCGCGTCAGTCCCCGTAAACCCAACGGTGGCACCGTCCTCCAAGCGGTTTGGGTGGCACAAGGCAGAAAGCAAAGGCCCCATCGGGGTGTTTTTGATTGATCCCTAGTGCGCACCGTGAACTTTTCGGAAGGGACGTTCTTTGGCCTTTACTACCTGCCACTCAGAAGGTCTGCTGCCGCACACACTTCTTGGAATAGCTGACAAAACAGATTCGGATGGACCCTTGGTCATTTTCAGTCTTTGACATTAAGAATGTTTGTAAACACCCCTGAGAATGTCACACGGATGTCAAGTCACTATAGGCATTAGTCGGGTACATGTGTCACCATCACGCAGCCTCCTGGTGCAGAGGGACAATTTTTAAAAATCATCCTGTTTGCATTTTGCACCAGGAAAGGTTGCATGGGCCCCCTTCAACTTGAACTGTACCTCTATTCGAATCCTTTTTCAGCGTAAATTTTAAGACTGCAGAAGAGGGCAGCTCCAGCCCATTGACTCATAAAGGACCATTTTCAGTCTCTTCTTTGGGGGGTGTGTGCGTGTGCTTCTGTGTGTAACTGTGTGTGTTTACAATGGTGAGAAGAGCCCGAACTGATTTAGAGCTATTCTGTCTTCAGAGCAGTGAAAGTAGTACCCCATAATCTATTAACTTGACCCTTCTTAATTGCTGTTTCGATTGCTTCTTTTTTCTCCCCCTGTTATGAACAGCACCGCGGTGACCTTCTGTGTGGCTGTGCACATGTCAGTAAATCCGAAGCACAAGTTCCTAGACGTCAGATTACTAGGTTTTTACTGTTCATTTACAGGGCTTACTCACATTGAAAGGTATTGCCCAGTTTTCTCTCAGAAAGACTTACCAGTTTATTCTGTCAGTATGAGTGCTTGAGAATCAGTTATGGTATGTTCAGATAATACAGTTCTGATAATACAATCATGACAGTAGATGACGTAGGCTGGATGTGCAGATGTGGACATGTAACCAAGCTATATTAAATAAGCAGTATTATTCATGGAGCAATGTAGGTAGTGTGATCCCATTTATTTTTAAAAGGCTGGGTCCTGTGTGTATGGAAAAGCATATCTATTTTCTGGGTACTTATTTTTCTGTTAAACATTTCTAGAATGACGCCTAGAAATCAGAAAGAGGGACCAGTGGGCTGGTGAGGACGGAAGCTTTTTTTTTTAACTTCTAGACTTCTCTACTATTTCTATTTTTATCATGGGCATAATACTTCCCTGGAGGCCAGCCGTTTCCAGGTGGGCTGAGAGAGTGACTTTCTCGTGCACCAACCCATGAGCAGATTTGTGCTTTGATGTAGTTGTCCCTTGAAGAAGGAGATGATTCTCTTTTTTTCCTTCTTCTTGGGAGCAGTTGCTTCTGATGGCACTAGTAACCTTATTCCCAGCAGAATTTTCCCTAAACCATTTTATTCCGGTCACGACTCCATTTATTTATTTATTTCTAAATAAATGCTCTTTGGGGTTCTGAGCCTTAGGTGTGTGTGGATTCAATATGTTTAAGCTGCCTGAGCTTGTCAACAAAAGCACTAAATTCACCTTCCCTTGGTCAAGTCATCCTCTGACCAATGGTATAAAACATTCACTTCACGTCCACGTGAAAATACTTTACGACCAAACTTCACCCCTTGCCCGTTAGTGGGAATCCGTTTGGGATAAAGCGTACTTAGGCTTTTATGTTAAGTCTGTAACTATATAACTATGATTCGGTTTCCTCGGTGAAAACAGAAAAAGCCCTGTTTTAACACACAGAATATCTAGATTTGAAAAGACTTTTCTTTTACAAGTCAAAAATAGAAAGCATCGTGTCAGAGGCTACCTTTTAAAAGAAAAGAAACATTTTTTTTATGCTCCCAAATCAGTGAAGAAAGCTTTAGACGTTATTTTAAACTCCAGCTCCTTTTTAATTCAGGTGCCCGGAATTCATTAAAACTGCAAGTGATGTCTACATTCCCTTCACACAAATCAGTACAGATCTCCACTGTAATTAGACTTTCTTCCTTTCTCCTTCTCCAAAGCTACTTCTGAAACTTCACATTCTTTCCCGGATATATATTTTTTTGCTTCATAAAATATCACAGTTCTTCTGCTAAACGCAAATATTTGCAAAAGAGAACCAATATAAAATAAATGCCTCTTAATGTGGTAGTTTGTGAATAAGTGTATGCCTGGCATTAGTTGGTTAACCAAAGAAATAATGAGGAATAACTATGCTTAGAGAGAAAAGGGGGGGGGGGGGGGGGGGGGGGGGGGGGGGGGGGGGGGGGGGGGGGGGGGGGGGGGTAGGATAGTGGCTGTGATGTGCAAAACGAGGAGAGCTATAATTTAAGCAATTCTATTAAAGAGAATATAATTACTGTAGCCCCAGGGTGGTGGCAGGTCACTCTTAAGCCTAACTGAACTTTTTCTGTATCATTAGAAAAATGGACCAAACTTCGGTATCATGGGGTAAATACAATATTTTCTTCCTCCAGGTTTTAGATACCACTGGCTTTTTAAGACATATACATCCAAATCTCAAATGCCTTTATGCATGCCAAGATAATACATTAAAAAATTTCCCTATATGTGTTCAAACCACTGCAAATAAATACATTCTAATGCCCATAATTATTACTATATGCTAAGACTTTCACACAAGTTATCTCATAAGCCTCTAAATGTAAATTAGGAAACCAAGGCTTAGAAAAATCTAGAGTTGATTCTTTTTTTTAAATTTAATTTTATATTGGAGTATAGTTGATTTACAGTGTTGTGTTCGTTTCAGGTGTACAGCATAGTGATTCAGTTATACATATACGTATAGCCATTCTTTTTCAGATTCTTTTCCCATGGAGGTTATTACAGAATATTGAGTAGAGTTCCCTGTGCGAGACACTAGGTCCCTGCTGGTTATCTGTTTTAGATATAGTAGTGTGTGTATGTCAGTCCCAAACTCCTAGTTGATTCTTTAGGCGACCGAGCCGGGATATGAACCCAGCAGTTCTGCTGCAAACCTACAGCATTTTCCTGGGACCCTGGAGGTGTTCGTTACGAAAAGCATTGTTCCTTTCACGAGGGTGGATTTCCAAACAGGGAACGATAATCACGCAGGGGATGGTTTACCTCTTGCCTCTGTAGTCTCGCATTCTTTTGCACCTCCTACCTTTTTTGCCATTTCAACATTACTCCAAAGGGTGGTCTTGGAGAATCTGAGGGGTTGGAACAGCAGTTCATTTTGTTACTTGTTAGCAGGTTTTCTGAAGTCAAGCCTGGAGCTGGCGCGTCAGGAATGCACTCACGAAGCAACCTTCCTCTTGGCGTTAGAGGAAGAAGGCCTCCTGCATGCATCAAATCCCTTCCTTTAGAAACCTGCACTCTGTGTACAGACCTTTAGAATTCACTCTAGGGGAAGAATAGTACCTGGTGGTTCTTAGAAAATGAAAGTTTACAAAATGGCGTGGCTCACACCCTTTGCATAATAACCTGCAAACACTCTCTCTCCCATTGCCAATATTTTTACGAGAGATTGCAAAAGTTCTTACTGGAATTGAAGGGACAAATTGGGCAACTTTCATAGGTAAATTCCTGGTGCAGGCCAGAATAAGTATGGGTCCCAGGCACCAGGCCTGGGGCCAGGTTCTCCAGACAGGCCTGGGCAAGGGCTTCTACAAATTTTTTTTTTTTTTTTTTTTTTTTTTTTGCGGTACGCGGGCCTCTCACTGTTGTGGTCTCTCCCGTTGCGGAGCACAGGCTCCGGACGCGCAGGCTCAGCGGCCATGGCTCACGAGACCAGCCGCTCCGCGGCATGTGGGATCTTCCCGGACCAGGGCACGAACCTGTGTCCCCTGCATCGGCAGGCGGACTCTCAACCACTGCGCCACCAGGGAAGCCTGAGAATCAGGAGTTTTTACATGCGAATCAAATTTCTTACATTAGTAGGGGAAAAAGAAATCAGACGATCAGTAAACACTGGGCTCAAATTCCTTTGTTAAAATTTCTAGAACTGCGTTGCAGCTGTCCTGTTAAGATGGGGGGGGAGGGTAACAGATCCTTGGGGTCATCACAGCCCTGTACTTTCTATTTATTTTTTTTTTTTTTGCGGTACGCGGGCCTCTCACTGCTGTGGCCTCTCCCGCTGCGCAGCACAGGCTCCAGACACGCAGGCTCAGCAGCCATGGCTCACGGGCGCAGCCGCTCCGCGGCATGTGGGATCTTCCCGGACCGGGGCACGAACCCATGTCCCCTGCATCGGCAGGTGGACTCCCAACCACTGCGCCACCAGGGAAGCCCGCTATTTATTTTTTTTAATTTTTATTTTTAATGTTTGTTTATTTGGCTGTACTGGATCTTAGTTGCAGCACACGGGATCTTTAGTTGCGGCACGCAGGATCTTTAGTTGTAGCATGCATGTGGGATCTGGTTCCCTCACCAGGGATCGAACCCGGGTCCCCTGCATTGGGAGTGTGGAGTCTTAGCCACTGGACCACCAGGGAAGTCCCAGCAGCCCCCTACTTTCCATCCCACACCTGTCTCCCTTACCTGCCTGACTCACATCGCACTGTTTTTGTTCTGTGTAGGCTTGCTCCATGGGGCACTGTTGGTGGGAGGAATCTGGCCTTTGCTGTTGGACAGAGTTAAGTTTGGGAACTGGTTCTGCCAGTTATTCTTTGTGTGGTCTTGGGCAAGTCCCTTAATCTAAGGAAGCTTCCATTGCTGCATCTGTAAAAAAAAAAAAAAGGCTAAGACCTCCTACCCAGCCAGGTGGTTTGCAGATCAGAGACAGTGTGAGAAGTACTTACCCCAGTCCCTGGCATGTAGTAGATGCTCAATTCACAGAAACAACATAATGGAAACATCTCATAAAGCATTTTATAAGAGAGGATCAGTGTCTACCCATCCAAGGCTTAAATACTCATAGGTTGTTCAAGGTGGGAGGGAGCATAGAGATGCCTCACAAAACATCCTGGCTTTATGGAGAAGGACTCAAAGCTGGGAGTTGACTTGTCCCAGATTACTCTGTTACTTCAAGGCAAACAGGTCCAGAGCCAGTGACTTGCCACTGACCCACACAGAGGCCTTAGAGAGTGGCTTTGAGGATTAGGAATGTGAAAGTGCTTCTTGAATTATTGAGTGTGAGAATAATAAGGTAGTTTTGATTAGCATGGAGATGCACAGTGACTCAGGAGTGTCGGATTTAGGAAGAATGGACTGTCATCCTGTCGTTCATTCATTCATTCATTCATCAGCATGGATTGAGTCTCTCGGTTGGACTGGTGCTCTGATTACAGCAAGCCTGACAAGGCCATTGCCTTCCGAGAGCTTAGACTCTAAAGAGCGGGTGGGAGGGGGAGGCAGAGGAGAAAACAGATACAGGGATGACTTCAGATTGAGAAAAAATGTGAAGGAAATGAGGAGGACTGTGTAAGGAGGAGCCCGTCATGCCAACAGTGGGGTAAGGCCCCAAGGAGGAGCCATGAGCACAGGGGCCCCGAGGCAGGAAGCGCCCTGTGTGTCTGAAGAACCAGGTGACCTGGGAGAGGCAGCTGGAGTCCTAGTTCGGAGTTTGGGCTTTATTCTTACTACAGTGCAAAGGGTTGTAATCAGAAGAGTACAGAATAATTTTAGCTTTTGTTCAGATGCTGTTTTAGGCAGAAGTCCCTTTGGGGGGACAGAACTTTGAACTAAGCCAGTCTCCCCTCACTCCGTCTCTGGGACTGTCTCCAAAGGGGCTTTTTGGCTCTCCAGAGCCCCTCATCCCCTCACAATGCATGGTAGAGTCCCCAGTGCAGGCAGGTTACAGAATCCTGAGGGTCTGTGACTTGCCCACCCAGGAGCCGTCGCCTGGTGTCCAGAAACAGGATTCAGTGTTCAGTTCTTGTCATTAACCCAAAGGCCGAAGGCTGGTGCTTCTGTTCTTTCTCTTGTTTGGACTTTTCGTAATTCTCAGCACTTCTGTCAGTCTCACTCTTAGGTCACTAAAATGTTTCCCCCTTGACCACAAAAAAGGCATTAAGTCGATGAAGTACTGCCTGAAACAGGATACGTGAGTCACGCGTCCCTGAGTTTGGGTTTTTCCAGTGACATTGTGATACATCAAACTTTTGCCTTTTCATCTGCTTTCAACTACAAAAAAGAAATCATTAATTTGTATTTCAGTCCAAGTCAGCTTTTTTGTTTTGTGATAGTTGATGTGAGGTCAGACAGACATTATCAACAGCAGAAGCCACCAGCTTCCCCATGGAGCCCACCAGACGGCGCCCAGAGAAGGCTGGCTGATCCGTGCGGTGTAGACAGAGCAAATCCCACAGAGCCCACCAGACGGCGCCCAGGGAAGGCTGGCTGATCCGTGCGGTGTAGACAGAGCGAATCCCACTGGCACCTGTAATACTGGCCGTTGGTCACTTTGTTTGTAAAAATTATGGAAATGCCGGAAAGGTGAGTAGATAGCATTCAACGCCCTCATTTTACAAGTAAAGAAATACTTAGAAAAGTGATGTGAATCGGGTTAACCTCACGCTTTGTGGGATCCAGGCTTCTGATGCCGAGTGACCCCTGCACACCGGCTCATGCGCTTTGGAGACCACATTCTCAGAATGGTCAGGTGGGGTGGAGGGCCTAACACAGGTCCTGCCATCAGGAAGTCGGGGACGTGTCCTTTGGGTGGTTCTCAACCCGTGGGCATCATAGCCTCCCCACCTCTTGGTTCTGTCCTGGAAGTTCTAGCCTGGTGGCGTTTGAGGCAGATATGGCCAAAGATGAAGCATATTCACCATGACTGCCCTGCCTCTGAGGATGAAGCAATTTGATCAGACGCTGATGTGGAGGCAGTTGGCAGTTTGAGATCTGGCTCATGAAGCTATAAATACGTTTCCATGGGAACTGAGATCTGCAACTGCATCTGAACTTGCACTGCCCAATTGTGCTGATGAACTTGATTTATTTTGATGTGGATCGTCTTTTTTTTTTTTTTTTTTTTAAGTCTTTATTGAATTTGTTACAGTATTGCTTCTGTGTTATGTTTGGGTTTTTTGACTGCAAGGCATGTGGGATCTTAGCTCCCCTACCAGGGATCGAACCCACACCCGCTGCATTGGAAGGCGGTCCACTGCCTTAACCACTGGTCCACCAGGGAAGTCCCATGTGCTGATGAACTTGAGATGCTGCCTTCCCACTCCGTTCGACTCGAATCTTTTTTAATGAGCGGTGGGCAGGCCGAGCCCATTTGGCCAAGTGAAATTTATGGAAAAGAGGCCCATCTTGCCTTGCTTTTTGGCGTCCACATCCAGATTTATCTAAACCCCACCCAGGTTGCATTTGCGTAGCTATGAAAAACCGGTATTTTCTATCCGTGAATCACACTCCAAATCCTCTGTCAGGCCTCTGTCTGACAGAGGTGCGGCAGCCCAGCTTCCGGGAAGGGGGGGCACGGCCGAAGGTGAGCGGAGTGTGGAGCGGGCAGGTCCCGCTGCCCGGGGATCGGGCAGGTAACTGCTGATGTCTGCTTTCGGATCTGGACATGGAGCCGTCCGTGTGCCCTCCTGTAAAAAGGCCAAGCAAGGAAGGAAGCGTCCTGAGTTTCTGCTGCCAGGGGCCCTGCAGTGCAGTGGACAAGAGTGAGGTACAGAAGTGGCCTGATTCTGGGGGTTGCCACCCCTCCCTGGGGTCTCTTCTCTGCTGTGTAATGCATTCCTGACCACCTGGGCATCTCACCTGGGACTGAGCTCTTCCTGGCCACTTAGTGCTGGGAGAGAGCCAGAAAGGGTCATGGGTCACTGTGGTTTCTTTTAAGTTAAATTACGCTTCGGTGCCGAGGATGATTGCCCACAGCAGTTAAACCTTATTTAGTGGTCATTAAATTTCTTTTCTTTACTCTGAAAAATCTCTTCATTTTCTGTACAAAGGCAGGAAGCGTTTTTCTTTGATTATTACAGAACGTCTCCAGGTCAGGTGTAATCCATCTTACCACACTGGACTCTGAAAATACTGAGTCTGTGGAATCCTGATTTGGAAATGCCACAAAGAGTAGAACACTGAGTGCTTCTGGTTAAGAATTTTCTCAGAAACCAAAAACGCTGCTTTTTCCTCCTTCCTCCTCCCCCTTTGGTTCAGAGTTGTTAGGAGACTCTCAAAACATGCACGGCTGCTTCTAAGCCGGTCTGGATCACCTTTTCGAAGCACAGGGGAGTTTTGGCGTGTGTCATCTTGTTCCCTCCTGACTTAACCCCTACACACAGGCAGTGCTGAGCTACTGTGGGAACCTGCAGAGCGTGGACAGTAGAAACTTCACCTCTTCCCACTGCTCCAGAGGTTGACCAGCTCTCTTTCCATGAGGAAAACGCTTTCAGGCCGCAGGGGCAGCAAAGAGACTTTGGCTGAAGCCCACATTTAAAAAAAGAAAAGAAAAAGAAAAATTTCAAGAATGAGAAGCCCTAAAACAGGAATTCATTGGATGAGTTCTATCATTTCACATGCCTGACTTCCCACTGCCAGAATCAAGGTGTTCTGAAAACCTTCTAAACACCTTTAGGAAATGGGTCACGGTTACCAAGTTTGACGGAGGGAAAAACTGACTTTTCGTGAAGGAACTGAACCAACTGTACTCTCAGAAACCCGAGTTTTCAGTTTTATTGGAAACGTTTGGCAGTATGAGGATTTGGGGGCCGTGTGTGTGTGTTGCCTTGTGTTTGAGCACGGGAACGCTTCGGTTCAGACTCATGTCGCCCTCTCAGTCTTGGAGGTTGGTTCCCTGGCCCAGTGTGCCTTGTTCAGACGTTTTGAGCTGCTGGCAGCAGAAGAGCTGGGGATCGAGGTATGGGATGTCGGGTCTGCGGGGAATAATTACAGAATAAGACGCACAAGGTCATGGGCAGGAGAAAGAAGATGCTAGTCATTGATGTGGAGAAGAAAGAAAGGCCCAGGGACCAAGGACCGTACAATTTGGACCGGGCAGAGCAAAGGAGTTTGAGTACATATAAATGTATTTAACCAAGATGGTCAGAAAAATCTTTTTTCAAAGAGGGTACGAGTGGAGTGAGGTCAGGGAATTCACAGTCATGGTATCGGTGGAATGATAAGGAAAGGTAATGACTTGAGTTCTGCCCTCTTCCAGAACAGAGGATTCAGAGCATCCCGTTCTAGAGAGGACACTTCTATTTCTACCTGCTTTTCTTTTGGCTGCACCTCGCGCAGCTTGTGGGATCTTTGTTCCCCGACCATGGATCGAAGCGGCGCTCTCGGCAGTGAAAGTGCTGAGTCCTAACCACTGGACCGCCAGGGAAGTCCCCTACCCGGTTTTCTAATGGCTTTTAAAACTTAGGTCTATGAGGAAATGCAAAGGAAGCTATCATTAGAATTTGTTGGCCGGAAGTGCCAAGCATATTATTGAGGGAGGATGGAGCGGCCTTCGGGGGGCGGGCTTGGAACCACACTCCAAATTCCCCAAGACCGATCAGAACCTGGATCCAGCTGGACCCCTGATTCCCTCACGCAGCTTCTCTTGTCTAAAACTAACTCAGAGCAGGGCTTCCCTGGTGGCGCAGTGGTTGAGAGTCCACCTGCCGATGCAGGGGACACGGGTTCGTGCCCCAGTCCGGGAAGATCCCACATGCCGCGGAGCGGCTGGGCCCGTGAGCCATGGCTGCTGGGCCTGCGCGTCCGGAGCCTGTGCTCCGCAACGGGAGAGGCCACAACAGTGAGAGGCCCGCGTACCGCAAAAAAAAACCCCAAAAAACCTAACTCAGAGCAAACTCTAACTCAGAGAATCAGAGAACACAGGGGCAGGAAGTTGTATCCAGCCATTCCCCAAGTGACAGATGAGGTCACAGGAGCCAGAAAGCTTAGGTGACTTGTTCAGGCTAACAGCTCAGCCTTCCTGAGAGTCCTGTGAGAATTTTACCCAGCTTATGACCCTTCTTGAGGAAGGACAGACGGATATGGAGAAGGCAGGATAACCTAGGAGTCCCAGGTGGCTTGGGCACACGCCCTGCTGGCTCCCCTGTGCCCCAGCGTCCTGCCTTCTGATGCTCCTTGGCCTGATTCAGGCCGTGCCGCCCGACTCTGCTTCTGGCTCTTCCTCCAGTGGACCACACAGGGTACCACAAGAAGCTGAATGCTGGTCCCGCCCAGGCAGCGCCTTTCCCTGGGGTCATGCCTCTCTCTGTTAAAAACTCTGGTGACGAGCGCTGTCTGTGACATGTGTTATATGCCACACATCCAGTTTCTGGATGGGGAAAGGAAAGTGATTGTAGGTAAAAGGGGAAACTATCACATAGTTACTTTTTTTATGGTGTTATCCAAACCTCAAATGCAGACGTGCACACGCACACATGTAATGGGATGGGATGTTTGAAATGCTGACTGGCTTTGAAAGCCTGAGGCTAACAGTTGTAGTAAGTGAAAGGTGACTGTAAAAAGGCACATTTGCAAGGACCTCTCGGTTTAGTCCTAACCAGGTTTTTCCTCCAATTGTCCCTCTACTTGTGCTACTCAGTGTGTAAAGGTATATAGTTACACCAGCCCCTCGATTTCCTCTAATTGTTTCATCTATTGTGCAGTGTTTAATACATTACACCCTTATTAAAGCTGTCTGCCCATTTATCTTTATTTCAGAAGTCCGAACGTAGGGCCAGCATACACTTATGTTCAGTGTTGGTGAAATCTAAATGTAAGTAAAATAAAAATAGTATACCCATGTTAAACAAACAAGGGGCAAATCTGTGAAAGATCCAGGCTGAGAATGGGGACCTGTGACTCGGCCTACAGTCTGTTATTGAAGATGAGCATTATGGTGACTAAAACCAGAGCCAGCCCAGGTGCAAACAGCTCTCAGAAAATTCCTGTCATCCAGGGGCTTACGGTTTAATGAGCCTGTAGATACCTATCAGCATTGTGTCATCACAAAGGTGATAGCTTTTTCCAGCAAGCGATTTTTCCCTCAAAGCCCAGGGCTCAGGGGCAGCTCTTCAAAGATAAAGCCCTGTCTGATTCTAACAGACGCATGTGGGCAGAAGTTAAGCTGCTTCTGCCCTGTTCAACTGTGATGAGATTCCAGCTCAAGTCAGTCATCAGGGGATTGTGTTTGCAGAGGACTCTGCTATTTTTTTGAAAAAATAGAGGTATCTATCTGTGTGTCTGTGTTTGTGAGCGTTTCTTTTCTTTTCTTTTTTGTTTTTGACTGCACCGCATCTTAGTTCCCCAACCAGGCATCGAACCTGTGCCCCCTGCAGTGGAAGCACAGAGTCTTAACCACGGGACCGCCAGGGAAGTCCCAGCGTTTCTTTCAGTAGGAAAATGCAAGCACAGATTTTTCGCAAATTAAGTTGGGAGATTTCTCATAGTCTTTCCTAACTAAACGCATGCTTGCCAGATCTCTTGGAATTACCCTAATAAGAACTTTGTCAAAATACTTGGCGCTAAAAATGGGCCCTATTTGGGGGTCCCTTCCGGCAAGCCCTGAAATCTGTAAGTGAGCCCTGTGTTTCCCCTCCTCACCCCTTCCAAGAGTCCAAGCACCCCTGAAGATGCCATACTCACAGGGTAACCTGGGGATGGCTCCCTTGCTCGGGTCCCACCTCCAAGTGCCCTGCAGAGGGGTCACTCGCAGGCGTGATGGAAAATGTCCTGTCTCAGTGCTTCCCACCCGCCTCATTCTTTCTCCCCTAGATAGAGGAAGGGGGATGTGAGAGGAAACGCAACAGACTTCTGTTTCCTTCCCTGCACCCAGGCCCAACCCCCAACACACACACACACACACACACACACACACACAGACCATTCCATCTGTGTTTTGGCTCAGTTGCTCAAACGAGCTCAGGTGTCTGAATCTAGAATTTTCCCATGGTTTTAAAATTTGGTCCTGCAGATCTGTCCCCACCACGGAAAACCGAGGGGCCTTCCTTGGATTTGTTTTTCTCACCCTGTAAAGAAAACAGAAAGCTTTAGACCTCGTTGGAAGAGCCTAAGTAGGAAGGAAAGATCGTTTGAATCAAAGCAGTCTCATTGTAGAGTCATAAACCTGGATTTCGTGTGTGTGCGGTGCTAGCCGGAGGAAGGAACACAGGGGTCGGACCTCTTGGATGCAACAAATGAGCAGTTACGCTTCAGGCAGCGTGTTTTCACCCATATGCCTTAGAAGGGCTCTCTCCAGGTGGATAGGGAACCTCTGACTAGGGAGATACCAGGAAAACCAAAACAAAGTGTTTGCCACAGTCAACATCTGAATTGCGAAAGGCACAAGCATATTTAAAAAGACAATTTTGAGATGTAAAACAGTCCACTCTCAGCTTTATTTAGACTACCCCCTCTTCTCTAGACTTGATAGAAGTTGTTAAATACTGGGATGTGACACTATCTCGCCTCACCTGTTCTGTCAGTGAACAGAGGTGTCTGTTTGTTACCTTAGTCTGCCGGACTTCTGTGAGGAAAAGTGAAGTAACAATAGATTCACAGTATTGGAGGTGGAGGCTCAAAATGCCTCTTCATGGAAGAGACCTCGTTACCGAGCTGTATGACGAAGTCACCGTTCAGTGTGTCAGTTATGGGTAGTGGTTCTCGATGCCACAGAAACAATGTACCAAGACCTCTCTGCCCTTATACTGTACGTATGTCATTCCCCATAGGACTGTTTATGGCTATAAGAGTGTATCTTCTGAGCTGGTTGTACGGTACCTGCCTTTCACATAGTGCTATAGAAGTGCTTTTAGTCTACAGGTTAGCTGATCTCCAGTGCTCTGGGTTTTCTGTTGTTTCTGTGGGAAGTGGGTCCTGAGTTCTAATTCTGTACTGGGACTAGTAAGTGCTGCTTTCCCTGGCTGGGAGGTGGAGGGTGGGCGATGGAGGGGTGGGTACGTGAGATGGGAGCCGTTCCCCTGTGCTGGGGGTCGAGGGGCTGTGTTATGGTGGTTGTTTTTTTTCTATGACTGATTTTTTTTTATTGGAGTATAGTTGCTTTACAATACTGTGTTAATTTATACTGTACAGCAAAGTGAATCAGCTATACGTATACATATATCCCCTCTTTTTTGGATTTCCTTCCCATTTAGGTCACCACAGAGCACTGAGTAGAGGTCCCTGTGCTCTACAGTAGGGTCTCATTAGTTATCTATTTTATACATAGTATCAATAGTGTATATATGTCAGTCCCAATCTCCCAATTCATCCTATCCCCCTCCCTTCCCCTTGGTGTCCATACATTTGTCCTCTACGTCTGTGTCTCTGTTTCTGCTTTGTAAATAAGATCATCTATACGAAATTTTTCAGTTTCCACATACATGCGTTAATATACGATATTTGTTTTTCTCTTTCTGACTTACTTCACTCTGTGTGACAGTCTCTAGGTCCACCATGTCTCCATGAATGACCCAATTTCGTTCCTTTTTATGGCTGAGTAATATTCCATTGTATACATGTACCACATCTTCTTTATCCAATCTGAGGGGCTGTGTTGTTGGTGAGGGCCTTCCTGGGTTGTATGCCAGGCTGGGAAGACGAAGCTTCTGCAGTGGTTCTGTCTCAGGAGGGATATGGGAGAGGGGAGCGGACTCCACCTGTGAAGAGGGATGGGTGGGGCTGCTGGAGGTTGGGGCACAGTGTAAGCTTGGTTACCTGGAGCCAGGGCCCTGAGGAGAGACTGGGGCCAGCTGACGGCCAGAGAGAGTTACAGGGCCTGCTGCCATTCACGGTGCATGGAAAGGACATTTGTCTGAGCTAAGCCATGGGAAAGATCTAAATTTAGAGACCTTAGTTCTTTCCAGCAACTGAGCCAAGACACAGTAGACAAAATGATTTGGCCTTTGAAAATCTAGTTTTTGACCTACAAGGATCCAATTTCATAGGAGAGTGAAGCTCCTCAATGCTGTGTGCATATGAAAAAAAATAGACATGCAAAGATCATCGCAATGTATGGGGTCCACATCACAGTGTTCAGCCCATTTGAGTTATCACAGAGGATTCAGGGAGGGAAGGGTGACAAAGGGATGGGTTGTTTTTGAAGAGGAGGCTGCCAGTGATGTGTTTGTTGTCTGGGAGTATCAGAGGGACTGCTCTGGAGAGGATTCAGACATCATTTCAAAAGTCCAGAGAGTGCCACACAAGGAGGAAAAGACTTTAAGGCAAAATGTTTGTTGACCCAGTTGGACAAGTTGCCGTGACAAAACATTGGCCTCTGTTACCAATTAGGTAGGTGGGCTGTTGCTGTTTCAGAGGCTGGATGACTGTCTTTTTTTTTTTTTTTTTTTTTTAATTTTCTTGGAGTATAGTTGGTTTACAATGTTGTGTTAGTTTCAGGTGTACAGCAAAGTGATTCAGTGACACATATACATATATCCGTTATTTTTCAGATTTTTTTCCCATAGAAGTTATTACAGAGTATTGAGTAGAGTTCCCTGTGCTCTACACTAGGTCCTTGTTGGTTATCTATCTTATATAGAGTAGTGTGTGTATGTTCATCCCAACCTCCTGATTTATCCCTCCTGCCCCGCCCTCACCTTTCCCCCCTGGTAATCATAAGTTTGTTTTCGATATCTGTGTGTCTGTTTCTGTTTTGTAAATAAGTTCATTTGTATCATTTTTTAAAATTAGATTCCACATATGAGTGGTATCATATGATATTTGTCTTTCTCTGTCTGACTTTCTTCACTCAGGATGATAATCTCTAGGTCCATCCATGTTGCTGCAAATGGCATCATTTTGTTCTTTTTTATGGCTGAATAATATTCCATTCTGTATATGTGCCACATCTTCTTTATGCATTCGTCTGTCAATGGGCATTGAGGTTGCTTCCATGACCTGGCTATTGTAAATAGTGCTGCCATGAATAGAGGGGTGCCTGTGTCTTTTTGAATTATGGTTCTCTCCGGATCCATCTTAAAGAGTAAATATTCATGGGAGTCTCAATGTAAGGGGCTAGGGAAAACGGGAGTTCTTCCTGGGGTACCTTCTGAAGCACTCGTAACTTTATCATGGAGGGGGGTCAAGGTCCACCTGTGAAGTGGTCCCAGGAGGAAGGCTCCTCTCTCTGTGCCTCAGCACCTCCTTGAGCTGAAGTCACATCAGTCTTCCTGCTTCTCCATCTCAGACACTCGTGATACGTGAGTGTGCGCATGTGTGTGCTGGGGCCTCACCCAGAGCCTGGCACGCTCACTCACTCTCTCCCTCTCCCTCTTTCCCACTCCATCCTTCCTCTTCTCCCCTCTCTCTCTGTCTGTGTAAATGTCCATAGAAGATTAGCATCTATTTATACATTTTCCAACTGTAGAGATTCACTGCTACTCCTGTTCGTTGGTGGCTGGGAGGCAGGTGTCTGTCTGCATGAAGGTGGCTTCGAACTGAAAAGGTGCAAAATGTTAGGCCAATTTGGGGAAGGAAAAAAGGCTTGAGAAGAAAGGCTTGGGTCCTTCGGCTGTGCTGAGCTTTTGTGGGGAAGCCTTGCCACGCTGCTGCGTTGTCCCCGCCTGGGTTTCAGCCCACGTGAACGGTGTCTTTAATGTCTTACGGAAGGGACTTGGGCTCTTCAAGGCCAAAACGGGCTTCCCCTTCCGCCGCTTCTGCCACCACTGACTCCTCTTGACTCTCAAAAGACATCAGAACCTCTGAATATCTTGTTTTCCAGCCAGAGATGAGTTAGCTGTCTCCCCTGTGCGTCTGGAAGACTGACCACTAAGCATGAAGTTTTTTAGGTTTGAGGAGCTGTTTCTTTCTTGGACGCATTGTTCTTGGCTGGCCTTAGTACCCAATTGAGTGGAGTTATGTTTACAATTCTGTGGAGAGCCTCTAACATTTTTTATTTTAAAACTAATTTTTTAATCCATTGAAGAGTAGGTTTGGGAGGAGTATTTAAGGTTGTGTAGGGTAATCATAGATTTCATGGCAGCTATACCCTGTCCATCATACATACACCTGAAATTCATAGAAGTGCAGGGTGATTTTTCTTTCTCTGCTCTGAGACTAGCAGGCTGAGTAAAACATATATAATAAAGGTCAGAGCTGTGTTAGGCTACTCGAAATTCAGTCTTTCCCTGTTTTTGTTATACTTTCCAGGCATAGAGAGGGACAGGATAAAGATGCCTTATAAAAGGGTCTGCTAGTGAACATATAACCAAATGGTAATTTGGGAAAGGGGTGGGCAAAATGAAACAAAAGCATACAGGTTCTGATTTTATCAGGTTGACACAGTTATGTAAGGAGATGGAAGATAAAGTTTGTGATAATGTGTTGAGCTAGTAATACCAGGTTTAGAGTTAAAAAAAGAAGAAGAAAAAGGAAAGCACAGACAGGACATTCCACGAAGTCACTGAACTGTGGGCGATAACATGCTTCCTTCTTTTCCTTCAAAGACTTGTTTCAGAGGTTAGCTGGGGTAAGGACCAGTACTGTAAAAACAACACAGGGGATCTGTAAAGAACGGGGGAAGGAACTGTCTGACACGACATTGATTACCAGCAAAGTTTTAAAAAATTGAATCTGAATTTCGTACAGCATTGGTCTTGATATCTCAAAGACATTGGCCATGGCCTTCCTAATTTTCTGGACCTGAAGACTTGCTGTCTTCAACCACAAGTCATGCTTAAATTGGCCCCATCCACGGTCTCAGATCCACCAGCGTTTCATTCAGGTCAAATAACAATCATCTTGGTAAGGCCAGTGTGGATGAACGTGGTCCTTTAGAAAATATTAAAACGTGAATTCCCTGGTGGTCCAGTGGTTAGGACTCCGCCCTTCCATTGCAAGGAACACAGGGTCCATCCCTGGTCAGGGAACTAAGATCCCGCGTGCCGTGCCGTGTGGCCAGAAGAAAAGAAAAGAAAAGATTAAAACATCTTTTGTAACTGACAACACTTTCGCCCCCATGTTAGTTCACACTCCTTAATCCCACGACAGCACGCACCGTCCTGTATTCAGCCTTCCTCTTAGCTTTCTTTCCTAAGCTCATTTTCATCCCAAGACAGTGTCTGAACAAAGACTCTTCTTTCCCGAAGCAGCTCAGAGTGGGAAGAGTAGAGGGTGAAGAGACACTGGCCATCCCACCATCGCTGTCTTAATGTCATTGTCTTGCAACCGTCTTCCTGTGAAAGTTCTCCTTTCCCTTTCCTCCCTTTTATCCTCCATTCACTGAATAAAGAGATTGGGTATCTGTTTTGTACTGGGCACGGTGCTAGGCAGTGGTCATAACTCAGCGAGCAAGATGGACAAAATTTCCATCTTCTTAGCAGGGATTAAAGTATTAAGTAATTACAAGGATGGTGAGTGTTTAAAAATAAGAGATAAGAAATGTCGAATGAGGGGCCGACATAGTCTGTGGGTAGGATTGAGGAGTCAGGGAAGTGTGAATAGGTAGAACCAGAGAGGAAATCAAAAACCTCTAAAATTTATCTTTCGAGGAGAGGAAGGAGAAAGCAATAGAATTCCAAAAGAAAAGGGCCAAAGATGCTTTTTTTTTTTTTGGCCTCGCCGCACAGCTCATGGGATTTTAGTTCCCCCATCAGGGATCGAACCTGGCCCTCGGCAGTGGGAGCACAGAGTCCTAACCATGGGACCGCTAGGGAATTCCCCAAAGATGCTTTTTTTATACAGAACATTGGAGGCGACATTACATTCAATTCCAAGTCTGTGCAACTGTGAAGACTGATCATTTTTTATTGGTTTTCCAGATACTTCATCTTTTCTCTTTCTCAGCTAACAGTACTTTTGACCATTATGCTACTCAACAAACAGTGTCCTCTGTGACTAGATGACAGGAATCCCCCCGCCCCCCCCAAATCTGCCAGTGTGCTACTGTGATCATGTGAGTAGCTGTCATTGGAGGTAAAAAGTTTGGAGTAGAAATTTGTCAGCCTTGATTACAGTGAGACTGAGTTATTTATTTATTTATAATTTTTAAAAAAATTATTTTTGTTTGTTTTTATTTTTGGCTGCATTGGGTCTTCATTGCTGCACGTGTTTCTTCTGGTTGCAGCGAGTGGAAGCTGTTCTTCGTTGCAGAACACGGACTCAATAGTTGTGGCACGCGGGCTCAGTAGTTGTGGCTCGCGGGCTCTAGAGCGCAGACTCAGTAGTTATGGTGCACAGGCTTAATCGCTCCATGACATGTGGGACCTTCCCGGACCAAGGCTTGAACCCGTGTCTCCTGCATTGGCAGGCAGATTCTTAACCACTGTGCCACCAGGGAAGCCCGAGACTGAGTTATTTATAACTTTTTGTTTTTCCTCTTCTCCATAAATATAACAAAATAAATTTTCATCAAGCATCCACCAAGAGCGAAGAATTCATGTAGCTGGTGGGAACATAAAGGTTAATAAAGATAATTTGTGTCCTCAAGGACCTTCAGTCTGGTGGCAGAGACTCATATCTATAGAACTGACAGAATAAATCTTCTGCAGGGAATATGAATAAGGCATTATAGGAACCTAGAGGAGGAAAGAGTTCTCCCCAAGTACGGGAACCTGGAAGGACTTCAGAGAGAAGGAGGTACTTGAATTGGTCTTAAAAGAATGATAGCCTGCTAATACAGCTAGCCAGGCTTTTTTAAACAAATTATTTTTGTAGTTAAGGCTTAATATGAGTAATAATGTGAGTAGTAATGCTATAAAGGGAGAAAAAGCACCAGTTGAAGCAGATCTGTTCTCTTTTCATCTAGGTGTCACACTTGGCATATGCTGGTCTAGAAACAACTTGATGTTTTGCTCACTGCTACAGGGTTTGCCTATCGTTGCACAGTAAATGGAGTCTTGAAATTTGGGTGTCGGTTGAACTTTCATAAATCAAAGCGCATTTCCCATTATCTTACATTTAATTAAAGAGGTGGTGTGCTTTCTGATTACCCTGTAATTGGCTGGTAGTTTTCTCTTTAACTCTATTTTCCTGCCCTAAAGCTCTCTTCGCCAGCAGTTAAACATCACTGCCCTTAGACTAAGAGCAAGTTACTAGGGGTGATGCTGTTAAAAAAAAAAAAAAAAAAAAAAAAACTGTCAGTGATTCTGGTGCAAATCATCTGCTCCCTAGTTCTTTTGGGTAGAAAGGTCAGTTTTCTTATACTGGATTTTCATAAAACTGAGCAAACTAACAGTCCCCTATATCCAATATGTCAACAACATGTTATATTTGAAATTACTCTTTAAAATGAGATGTAAAACTGCACTACACTTTCTCCCTGTCCGTTAATTGACTTGCTAACCTCCTGCCAAGATTTGTCCATTTTAAACATAGCTTTAAACATTCATCAGAAAAAGCGTAGAGCAAATTATACCCTGGCAGAAACACGAAGGCTAATATTTGCATCCGACCAGCCACTCACTCAGGGTTTACAACACTGAAGGCAGAACGAGTGGGGTCGGTTTTCTCTTGGAGGAATGTTGCTTTGGGACAGAGAGTTGTTGGTCTTTGTTCTGTGCAGTCCGCCACCATAGAATAGGTTTGGTTCTGTGATATGTTCAAACAATGCAGATATTATCAAGGGGCACTTTCAAAAATAGCAGAGTATCAAATGGTCCCCCTCAGCTAAAGATTGGGGCCCCGTGCTGTATAAAACCCGAAATAAACCTCAATTCTGTGGTTGTAAGAGACCAGGAGAGGGCCCCTCATCTCTTTCCAACATGTCACCACCTGCCGTAGGCTCAGGTCTAAATCAGCACAGGTAGGGAGGGGTCTCCCCCACCGTGGGAGAGAGCAGTGGGTGATAGAACCAGAACCCAAGTCAGATTGCTGAGTTCTGGGGTCAACCCAAGTCACTGATCTGGTCTGTTTCCCTAACTTGCCTAGGTGTTGGCAATGGAAAATGCTCAATACTTTCTTTGATTTCCAAAAGAGAACAATCAGTTTTCATCATCTCTCTTAGTAACTCTTTCATGTTTACGATGATCCTGGACTGATATCCAAGATTGTTGTTGATGTAGAGTAAGTTTGGGGGCTTCCCTGGTGGCGCAGTGGTTGAGAGTCCGCCTGCCGATGCAGGGGACACGGGTTCGTGCCCTGGTCCGGGAAGATCCCACATGCCGCGGAGCGGCTGGGCTCGTGAGCCATGGCCGCTGAGCCTGCGCGTCCGGAGCCTGTGCTCCGCAACGGGAGAGGCCGCGGCAGTGAGAGGTCCGCATACCGCAAAAAAAAAAAAAAAAAAGTAAGTTTGGTCACTGAGCACTGTCCCTTCCAGCTCTGTGACACTCAACATGCATTCTGTCCTGGGCGGCTCACGCTCATCCCCTTATCAGGCTCTGATGACTTTTTTGTTACAAGCAGGATGTTAGATAAAATACTTACAAACCATCCCTCCATCGTTATAAAGGCAGTTCATGTGCACACACTCCGATGAAATGGAGCACACTGTCATTAAATTACATGAAGTGTGACATCTTTGTTCTTTTCATCTTTTTGCCAGTTAGCAAGCATGAAAAATAAAGGTGATGGGTTAAGCTACTACGTGGTGGAGAAGTGTAGTTTAGGTTTCTTCTTTTTGATGATGCACAAGAGTAATCCTGGCATGTGCCCCCCTTCCCATTTGCATTGTAGAGTAATATTTCCTTGAACTAAAACCCACAACATATAGTTCTCTATTTATTCTGCTGAAAGGAAATGGGTGAGATTGCCAGATTTCTCTGAGAATTATAGGGTTTTCAAATCATTGTGAAGAAAATTACTGAGGTTCAGTGTCAATGGAAAAAGCATATTCTTAATTTGCCTGTAATTTTTCTTTTAATTGGTACTTTGGTTCCACTTTCAAAGCACTTTTGAAGCTTTCTTTTCCAATTTGGCAGCAACATTATTTTTTAAAACACCATTTCACTTCAGGATTATTTTGTGTTTTGATTGACATAAAATATATCATTCTGAAGGGAAAATATTAACGCATTTTGGGGTAAGGAACTCAGATAAATTGAGGTTTGTAATCACTTTCCTAGGAATGCAGTTTCGTGGTTATAGATATTGGAAAAACCTCACAATATAACCAACAAGCTGTTGGAATCTTGGTTGAGATTCCAGACCATAAGTGCTCATTTCCATTCTAAAAATAAACATTTCACTAGTGAACACTGGCCTTTTACTAAGAGAGTAAAGAATAGGGATAATGAAATTGTACACACACAGGCCTTTTAACAAACTTTTCCCTTGTGCATAGCTCATTCTAAATATATATATATTTCTTGCCCCACCTCCCCGCCTCTTCACATGAAAATCGTTTCATTCAAAAATATGACCTGGCCCCATACAAGATAAAGTAGCACTCATTGTCAGGTGCGTGCAGAACTCACCTCTGTTTTAGGCTGGTCACGAGAAGCACAGAGGGAGCAAGACCAGTGGAGATGCTCAGAAGGTTGAGAAATAGGGGCCGGAGCTCTGGGCTGGGGAGGCAACCTGGCATTGCTCTACCCTCTGTCGTATGTCTACTAGCAATGGCATTAGAAGGTCCCTCAGGCCTCTCTCTCCCTTCTCTCCACACGATCAGGGTCCCATTCCTGTAACAGATGGCAATGTGTTTAGGCAGTAAAATTAGATAAGAGGGAACCATCAGGAGAATCACTATTCACTTAGGGACGGCAGTGATGCTCTCACTACAGACCCCAGTTAGTGATGGAGCCGCAACCAGGAGGGCTCCGATCCAGCCTTGTCCTATTTCGAACGCACTGTGTGACATCGGTCACTTAATTTCTTAGGCCTCGGTAATCTCATCTATTGGAAAAAGTGTTCAAATTGCGTAGGTGATGAAATGATGTCTGAGGCTTCTTTCAACTCTAGAAGTCTTCAGGGAGAGACCACTGAAAAGAGTGTAAATTCCTGACGTCACACTCTCGGGAGCCCTACCTTCACCAAGCCACTCTGTCATTGTTGAGAATAAAATGCGGAGGTTGCCTGTCAAATTCTAGTCAAATTGAATGTACATACACAAATTTTAGCCACCTTCTAGTGAAATTGAGATAGCTGTTAAAATAGTAACAGATTTATTTAATAACTGTCTTTGAAATTTCTCACTTATTTCTTTCAAGGTAACCATTAACAGCCATCCTGGAATTTTAGCAGAGATCTGTTTTCACATACTCTTTAATGATCCCTGTGAAATAAATCATATTGAAGGGTTTTTTTTCTCCTTATGAGTTATTTGCCTGGAGGAAAAATTCTTAACTTTCTTTTTCATTTAAATGCATGCTAGAATAAAGTATCCTTTGAAAAGTCTTAATGAAAAGAGCAAACATGGGAATATCTTCCACCCCAGTTCTTTCTGTGGACTCTGGGCTCTGAGAATGAGGTCTCTGACTGCAGGAGGAATGTCAGGGGACTTCCACTATTTAAAAGTCCACACCCTTCTGCCCCTTAGACAGCTGGCCTGTTGACTACTTATGGAGAGCAGCCTTTGGGAAGAAAAAATATTAAAAATTGGTTCATTTTCTATGAGTTATTTTAGCCACACTAAATATATAAGAGAGAGAAGCTGGCATTTTCTATGTGAGATGCCTCTCCTCTTTGCCCAGCTCAGGGGAGAGAGTAAGAATTATGTTTAGAGACTGATAAAGTTTCCCGTGGTTACTATCAAGAGATCAGAGTCTTATTAACTTTTGCCAAATGGGAACAGGGAAAAACATTTGAAAAATAAACATTAAGTTATTACTCTCTCCTTCGTTCCCCTTTCTCTAGAGATATTCTTAGGGAGTCCATGCTACGCATTAACAGTCCTCTTTGAAGCAAAATATACCCTTGCTACTTTCATGTTATGTTTTTTTTTTTTTACCAGTTCCCCCTTTGGCAGAATCTCTCACGTCCAGCTCACTATCCCAGCCCAGTGAGGATCCCACAGAAAGGCCTTTTGCTTTCTTCTGTGTACAACTGTCCCACACCACACGCTTAATTAGAACCCCAGGTTATCTTTGAGAGGGTCATGGTGCATCCCTTCCCTATGTCGATTTGAGAACATAGATAGTACTCCCAAACTTAAACATTGAAGATCTGGAGCCTGACTAGAGCAGACATTTAGTGCCGCAAATTTTCCAATACAGTACCAATGAGTTAGAACTACATACGTTAAACAAGCAAACAAAAAACAACTGAAATCTCATAAATAATAAGACAATGGTTTCCGTTCCACATCCTGCCAGAGTCGCTCTAACAGCACACATATATATGAACTGATTTTATGCAAATTACTAGAAACATTTGTGTCAGGGGAAGACCTGAGGTGACTGATACTTATTTTCAGGTTGGTTCAAGGGTAGTGGATAACTTGGGGGGAATATCGTATGTGTTCTAGGATTTGGTGGTAAGGAAATTCAACTATTGCTTACTTTAAAAAATTTGGTCATAGATTTAACAGTGTGATACCCAAATCAGATGACAGTGGTTAGTTAAAACTGAGGTAAATAACTTTTACTTTGTCTCTGTTAAGAGGATTTGTCTGTTTTTATTCTAAGAATCACGCTGTTGAAGCTGAGCTTTCCATAAAAAATAGGTCTTGGAGAGCAGTGGCGATGTGATGTAGGCTGCATAAGCACTCCGTTCCTGAGTGGAAGCAGTGGCCTAACATTTCATATTGCTTTTGTTAAAGATCACCTTTGCAGAGTGAGCACATATTAGTCTTAGTTTGCAGAATAGGTTAAGATTAGACTTGAGGTCCTGAAGTCTTAACTCTCCAATGAATATGAATCATACACCTGCGAAATCCTCATTTCGAGGAAGCCCATTTTGCAGGTGGTTAAGAAGTGTAACCTCCTCTTTTTTAAGCTGAAAAATATACATTATGTTGAGCAGTTAATCATAATAATTATGATTAATTGCTAATAAAACTTCACAATTTATAGAGGACTACGTAAGTAGTAGCTGGCTATGTTCTCCCAACGCAAGCCAGGGATCAGAAATTGGCAGATTCTTAAACCTGCAAAAGTAAAAAAGGACCTACTACAGATGAATACCCTTTGCTTTTTTCCTCCAAGTCCTGTTTTATGTACTTATGGAATTTTTGCTGTAATTTGAAAACACAGTTGATTCTTGTTATTCGCAGTAGTTACGTTCTATAAAGTTGCTACAGACACTGAATTAGTAAAAACTGAATTCATGAATATTGAATTTTCTAGGGGAAATTCAGGTTAGGTTCCTGTGAGCCTCTGGTCTCAACATTTTTTTTTTTTGCGGTACGCGGGCCTCTCACTGCCGCGGCCTCTCCCGTTGCGGAGCACAGGCTCCGGACGCGCAGGCTCAGTGGCCATGGCTCACGGGCCCAGCCGCTCCGCGGCATGGGGGATCTTCCCAGACCAGGGCATGAGCCCGTGTCCCCTGCATCGGCAGGCGGACTCTCAACCACTGCGCCACCAGGGAAGCCCTCAACATTTTTTGTCAACTCGTCGACACAAAGCCTTGTGTGTGTGTTTCTGTCTAAAAACACCTCGGGTAGGATATATTGTTGATTCACTAACATTGAACCCATGGCCACTGGCACTATAGTTCATGCCTGAAGGAAGCTTATCTAAGACACATCATTTTGTCCATAAAGCATGTCATAGCCTTCTTGCACTCAGGACGCCAGACACTTCAGCAGACATGGGGGCCTTTTCTTTTTTTGGCCGCACTGCTTGTGGGTCTTAGTTCCCCGACCAGGGATCGAACCTGGGCCCTGGCAGTGAAAGCGCCGAGTCCCAACCCCTGGACCGCCAGGGAATTCCCTCGGGGGCCATTTTAAATAGTGCAATCACACACCAAAAAAAGGCAAAAAAAAAAAAAGCAGAAATTGTGGCCCTACATAGCCTGCAGAAAAGGACACTTTTTTACAGTATGAGCTGGAACAAGAAAGCAGAGTGTAGCCTTGTTAGACTCCAGCTGGGACCATGCTCTACCTGCAATTCAAACTGTTCCCTGCTCTGTGAATGTTGGCAAATGACAGCAAAAGTGCTGGGAGTATTATTGGGGGTTGCAAATAAATTTGAGCAGGTAGGTGAGTTTGTAAATATAGAATCTGAGAATAATGAGGATTGATTGTATAATAATACAGTGGTTTCTAGTATCTTTTTTTTCCCATTAAGCTTCTGCTTGAGATGCAGGTGAATGAAGTACACTTTAAATATCTTACAATTTTATTGGTCCGTTATACCTCAGTGAAAAAAATTTTTTTGACCAGAAAAAAACACTGCAGGTGAAATTGATGCTACTGGCTTGGTTAACTTTAGCACCAGTGTAGCTGGCTCCTGATAGAATTTTCCAAAGTTGAGTTTACTCGCTATTATGGCAGCGGGAGTCCCAGCCATCACTTCTACTTTCTTGGCTTCTTTGATAGATATTCTTTTCTAACCTGTCCTTTTCAACTCCACCCTCCAGTGAACGTGGCGGTGTTGTCCTAAACGATGCAGGAGAGGCAGCCTGCCGCCCCAGTCCCGACCGTTTCTCTTTGTGCCCAGACCTGCTCAGAATGTGGAAGAGAAGTTGAATTTAATTCATAAATTCAACAGCTTGAGTACTGTTGCTTTTGCTCTTATGTAGTGAAACTGTCAGTGAATTGGGCCGCAAGGTCATTGGAATCAGTGCTGTTTCATTTCAGATCATTTTACATGTTATTATTCTAATAATAGTGCAAACGGCGTTCAATGCCGTTTGCTGATCCTCCATCTTTTTTTTTTTTAAAGAAGATGTTGGGGATAGGAGTTGATTAATTAATTAATTTATTTTTGCTGTGTTGGGTCTTCGTTTCTGTGTGAGGGCTTTCTCTAATTGCGGCGAGTGGGGGCCACTCTTCATCGCGGTACGCGGGCCTCTCACTATTGCAGCCTCTCTTGTTGCGGAGCACAGGGTCCAGACGCGCAGGCTCAGTAGTTGTGGCTCACGGGCCTAGTTGCTCCACGCCATGTGGGATCCTCCCAGACCAGGGCTCGAACCTGTGTCCCCTGCATTAGCAGGTAGATTCTCAACCACTGTGCCACCAGGGAAACCCCTCCATCTTCTTGATGTCATTAGGCAGAACCCAGAAACACAAAGGGCATTTCAGCTTTGATGTCCTTTGAATAAGGAAGATCTTTTCAGAAATGTCCAATTCCATCTAGTTCTGCCTAGCTTGAGAGCCTCCTTTCCTATTCCTGAGATACCTACTAAATCCTGTGGAAACCTGGGTGTGAGTTTTTCAAAAACTTTCAAATCTATAGTCAAATGTGTTGACTCTACAGTCCCATCCCTAGTTATGTAGATTGGAGATTCTCACTTTGTTCAAACCAAGTCTTAACTCTAACCTGATTAAAAGGTTGCAACTTTTCAAATACAGGCTGTGTCAGTTACTCAGCCTGGATTTATTCTAGAGCGTGGCTTTTTCAGAATTGCTGAATTTCCTTCCAATAATTCAGATGTTTCTGAGGCAGGCCCTGGAGGGGCTCTCACACGCAGCAGTGCCGGAAGGTCTGTGGCAGGTCGTCCTTCTAGAGGGAAGACTTGGAGGGGAAGTGAGGGGGATGCTGCCCTGGGTGGCCTTTGAAGAAGAGGACGGGAGGCTGTACTAGACTAGAGCCAGCAGCCAGGCCTGGAGGCCAGTGGCCCTCGTGGTAAAGCAGTGTGTGCTGGCTTTGCCTGTGATCCTTGTGGAGGGCAGCTGTATGATTTGTGCCTTTTGTCCTGCGGAGGCCTGATCTTGGCACTTCGAGGGGGGTGTCATGGGTGGGATGCTTTAAAGCGTGGTGACGCCGTCTCTTAGGCTCTGCGTGAAAACAGCGAGGAGAAGCAAGCCTTGAGGAGCCACCTGGGAGAGGGCCACAGGTGCCGTGGAGAAGCACACTCCAGCCACAGTGAGGGTACCAGGGGTCAACTCAGCCACTAGCTTCTGGCAAGTCTTCATCTTTGAAGGACTGTCCAGTGGAAGATGGATTAGAGTTACCCTGAGAGGCCGATGTCTAGACCTCTGGTCATCGTGCTCCGGCTACCGAGAAAGGCAATGTTTGCAAGGAGATGAGGACGTTTTGAAGCTACACAGACCTGGTTTTCAGTGCACATGCGAGCTGTGTGACCTAGAGAAAGCTGTTTAATGCCACTGACCTTCATCTGTAAAATGTCCAAAAATAATACAGAGCTTGCCGAGTTGTGTGGATAAGAGATAATCGAGTCCAAGCATCTGGCAGGTTGCAGCCTGTAGTGGGCGTTGGTCAGTGGCAGCCTCCTTATACTGGGTCTCATTTGTTCATTCTCTCAGTGTTTGCGTGCTGACTCAGGTCTGGGTGTTCTCTTCAGCACTGGAGAGACAAAAGGGGTAAGAGAGGCAGGGGAACCAGGTGTTCACGGGCCAGCGGGGACAGCCAACAAACAGGCAGTTAAAATAGACTCTGAGAAGTGCTGTGATAACAGAAGTTAGTGACATGAGAGCACAGAGGAGGGGCTCCTAACCCCATACTTGTGGGGCTAGGAAACTTTTCCATGAGGATGAAGCGTCTCCACTGAGCTGCAAAAAAGAAGTTGAGTTAGCTGGCCAAGCAGAGAGAGGGCTGGGCTTCCGCAGACCAGCATCTGCAGAGACCTGGCGGGAAAAGAGAGCATCTGTCTGTAGTGGAACTGAATTAAGGTCAAAGCACATGAGCGCAGGTATAACGGGGGGGTTGGAAACGGTAGAGAGAGAATGAACAGAGCCAGGAGGCCGTGTCCAAGAGGCCGTGTCTAGATTTTATGTTGAGGGCAATAGACAGCCATTGAAGATTTGCTTTCAGAAAGGCCACTGACTGCAGGGTGGAGATGGGATGGCAGTCCAGGGCTGTTGGAAGACAGCAGGCTGGTGTAGAAGGCCATACGGGAGAGGAGAGCGCCTGATTCAGGGTCGACTGAGTGGCAGGGAGGATGGAGAGAAGCGGATGGATTCAGGGTGTATGAGGGAGATGCAGTCAGCAGGACTTGGTGAATGGCGGAGAGGGCAGGGGAACGAGAGGGGGGAAGGGCGACTCTTCAGTTTCTACTGTGGACATCAGGGTGGATGATGGTGTGTTTCTCAAGATGAGGGAGCAGTCTGAGAGCTTGAGGACTTCGGTGCTGGGTGCTGTGTTTGGGATTATAGAGTACATTCAAGGGGAGATACCCATTAGGCAGTTCAATAGCACAGGTGGAAGCCCAGGAGAGATGTGTGAGCTAGAGGGACCGATTTGTGGCACATTGACATATATCTGTATGTATGGCACATATCCATAGGTCATTTGAAGCCAAGGGAGTGGATGGGATGGCCAAGGGGGGTGGGCAGAGAGAGATGAGGGCAGAGGACCACCCTGCATGCAGTGGTGCCCAACCGGAAAAGTTGCGTGCTCTGTCAGAGACTTCTTTGCATTTTGCCCAATTTGATTAGCTGTAACCATCATCTCATAAGGGTAAACAGAAAGGTTTTAGGGAATGTTCTACACCTTTTGTTGGCTGATGACAGCAAAAACAAAACTATATTTTAATAAAGCACATTTTGAGAAGTTTAGGAAAGTAGTGAGGGGGACTTAATAGAGACAAAATAGTCTAAGAAAGAAAGGGAAATTATTACATAGATCAGGGCCCAGCAATAGCAAAACTGATGTTGAAATGCTGAAGGGCTTTGCAATTAAATGTTGTTCTTTGTTTTTGTTTTTGTTTTTTTGCGGTACGCGGACCTGTCACTGCTGTGGCCTCTCCCGTTGCGGAGCACAGGCTCCGGGTGCGCAGGCTCAGCGGCCGTGGCTCACGGGCCCAGCCGCTCCGCGGCATGGGGGACCTTCCCGGACCGGGGCACAAACCCGTGTCCCCTGCATCGGCAGGCGGACTCTCTACCACTGCGCCACCAGGGAAGCCCTTAAATGTTGTTCTTTAGGGGATTATGAATTTTCTCCCTCAGGGTGTAGGATTCAAGCCCTCCTAGCCATGCCTCACTTTCACCTCTTACTTTGCAAATAAAATAGAACAAAAAGAGTTCAATTCTGCAGGGAAATACAGTTGTTTACGTTCCCTTCAGTAACACGGAGGATATTTCAACTGAAATTCCCGAAGTTCTCCAGGTTTGCAGAAAGGGTGCTCGATCAAAATGAATGTTTCAGATGCTTGGCATTTATGTTCTACTTTCAGTCTTGCGAAGATTTCCTGTGTAATTTGTAGTGAGGATAAGTTCTCTGTGTCCCCAAGAAAGAAGACTCCTTAGCCTTCACTGGTGTCCAGCTTCACATTTTTAAAAGTCCGTGCTGTGGTCCAGATCAGGAAAGGCTTTACAAATACCAACCAAAATGTATATTGGGAAAAACGATGTTATGTCTTTGAAAAACTTACTCTGATCTTATTATCTCTAAATTGCATTCCTGTTTGAGGCACTTAAAGTAGTTTCTGCAGAGGAAATGGGCACAGAGTTAATGATCTAGATCTTACAGAAAGTAAGAATAGAGAATGAATACATGTCCAACACACACTTTAATTTCTTAGTAAGGTAACTCAGATTACAACGGGCCGCCGGTAATCCCCTCCTGTGCCTCAGGTTACAAGTTAACAGCACCATAACGTCAAGGGCTTTAACATCTCAGCTGGTTTACAGTGAGTGTGTTGGTTCTATAATTAGAGGTGAATAAACAGGTTGGAGATGAGGTGGTGTCACACACCCCATTTATGTGTGAGGTTCTGGTGACTAAGAAGAGGCCGTGCAAACTCTTTCTTGAGCCTTAGGGAACTTCAGGTTCCCTGCCATGGGATCCTAAGTTGTTTCAGGCAGCTTCTTGGTCATCTCTAAAGAAATTATAGGTGGGAGCAGTTCCCGAATTATGTCTGTTTGGGCAAAATATTGAAATACTATGAACGTTGCTGAAAACTTCTCCAGAAAGCTTTTTTCTTGAAAGTCTTTCCCAGCAACTGCCTGTCAGGTGAACTCAAGTTTTGCATTTCGACCTTCTCCACACTCTCTGTACCTTTTCATGACACATCCTTTCTGTCCCGGCCCATTCCTCCCGCCCAATATAATATGCGTTTCAGAGGGAATGATTCTAAACCCAAGATTCAGTTTTGTTAGGAAAGTCATCATAAGTTATTTTTGGGGGGGTGGCATCAATGCTTGTTAAATTTTTTATTTTATTCGGGGTAAAAATGTTGGAAAAATACGAAAAATACTCCCTCGTAAACCTACCCCCAAGAAGTAATCCCTGTTCACATTTTTGTTGATAATTTTCAGTATTTTATTGATGCAAAGATATTTTTAGACAAAAGTAGCATCTTTTGATACACTCGAATCCTTTAAATTTGTCAACATTTCATGAGCATATTCTCAAGTTGTCAAAATACAGGATATAAGATAGCTTCGCTCACATCCTCTTAAAACTGAAAATTCATCCTATTTCAGCTCTCCGATCCCTGTTCGGCAAACCACATCTTAGAGGCTGTCTTTAAGCAGTAAATGTAAAATTACCTTGTGGCAACACCCTTAGAAATAATTATAATTCTTCTACCTTACTTATACCAAGATGTCAGGTTAACTATGTGAAGGGCAAGTAGAATCCCTTCAGTTGTATTCAGTTGTAGAAAATCATTGCATTCCATTGCAGAAAATCCCAGCCGGATGTGTAGCATGTCATAATTGTTACCCTCTCCATCAGAAAGCATTAATTGATCACGTAATTTACAAAGTATCCCAGGATCAGTAGGAAACCTACACTGCATCACCGCAACCTTTAAGGACTTACTACTGTAGGCAAATGAGCTCCCGGTTTCCTTCCCTCACACATGGCTTTGGCATAACAAGGGCCATTGTTGCTCCTGGCTCCGTCACACATAGGTTGGCTACTGTAAATCACCGATGCCAGCTCAAGGCACAAGGTATGTTCCAGAAAATCAGAATTGTACCAAAGCACAACGGTTTTTGAGTCCACTAATTCCAACAGCCTGATATTCCTTGCAGAATGAATTGGGGGTTACCACCCCCATGCTTTACAACATGATGCTAGATAGAAATTTGCCTCCATCAAGTGCACTCATCTCTTTGTTTTCAAATAAAAAAGAGATTGAAGTAGAAGTAGAAGAGGTGAGACAGTTGAGTCTGTTGGGGTTGAACTCAAATTAATGGGCATGATTCGGGATAGGGCAGCGTGGGTATAAGGATGTGTGCTTTCTTTCTTTTTTCTTTAAAACAAAGTATGGTTTATTTTGATGCACAAATGCAAAGTGGAAACTCAACAAAATTGAACTTAGTACCATTTAAGCAGATTGCTCTGTAGGGACATATGCTTTTTCTTCTTCTGGTCCTTTATATCTGTGTTTTGTAGGTGTGTCCAAAGAAGAAAAAGATTTCCAGGGTCCATCATATACCACAGTAGCATCCTTGATTTCAAAGTCCTCTAGCATTAATGGCATTTGACTCAGACATAATTGTCTTTAATACATCACTGTAAAATCTACCATATTACACAAGGGAGGTGCTACTGTTTAACTGGGAGATGCTACTGATTAATGATTATATGGAAAATTTATCTAGAAAATGGAGTCTTTGTGAAAAGGAATAACGGATGTTTGCAAAAGAGTGTATGAGAAAGATATTATAAATCAAAGGTTTATGAATTCTGCATATTAAATATAAATAGCTATTAAAATATTTACTGTATTACAATTAAAAAGAGTAATTAAATTAGAGCCTATCATGAAGGATTTGGAATTTATGTGAAAACTTACAAAACTTAAATGTAATAAATCCAAAACAGAAAAAATTTCACCAACTGACTCCAGTTAAAAAAGTTTCCTGCTTCTTCTTTTTGCAGTACCAGAGGGGAAGAATTATGTGATAAACATGTTATTATGGGAAAAAAGTGAAAATAATATTACCAGTGGACAGAAGAAAGTGAGAGGTAGTGAAAGGGCTCAATTTCATCTGAAGGTTGCAGCTCTGATGTTCTCAGGAAGGTCTTGGTCATTTGATTTTCCAGGTTTAATGTGTGACTTTTTGAAAACTAATTTGAAATTTCACTGTGTACAGGGCTCAGGGAACTCCTCTTGTTGAAGAAATGACTCACTAAAATAAATGAACGTGTGGGCCCTTGACCATTTTTAACGCCATGGAGGATAGGTTTGAAGAGGTCAATGTTCATCCTTTGTGCTCAGATTATTGATGACGCTTCTCTAGAAAAGGAAGGTTGAAGTCTTTCACATGGAACCACAAGAAATTGACACTTAGATATGTCAAAAATAGGCGAATATCTGCAGTTTCATGTAGTTCATGCTAACAAGTTCTAAATGGGACTAAGACCATGACTTGACTGAGTTGAAAAGGAAGGAGGTACATGTTTTAAGGACAAAATAACATTTGCAAAAATGTAATAGAAAATGGAAAGAAGTAAAACAGTTTTGCTTTGCTGGAATTTCTGGAATAATCTGGGGCACTAATGGTGGACTTCGGGTGATTACCATGTGTCAATGTATGTTCATCAATTGTCACAAACGTACCACTCTGGTGGGGTATTATAAAGTGATAACCTGCTGTCAGGTCAAATGGGAGGGTGCTGAACTTCACCGTTAATTTGAAATTTGCCTAGATTATAAATTGAAAATGACCTTTCCCCATCTGTAAACAAATTATTTCCATTTTTTAAAAATTTATTTATTTAAAAAATTTTTTTTCAAATTATTTCAATTAAAAAACCCTAATTTAATTATAATTCTTCAACTTAGGAGAGATCTTTTTTTTTTAAGATTTTTTAAAATTTTTGATGTGGACTATTTTTAGTCTTTATTGAATATCTTACAATATTGCTTCTGTTTTATGTTTTGGTTTTTTGGCCACAAGGCATGTGGGATCTTAGCTCCCTAACCAGGGATCGAACCTGCACCCCCTGCATTGGAAGGTGAAGTCTTAACCACTGGACCGCCAGGGAAGTCCCACGATAATTTTCTATTTAAGAAAACATTAGTTTTTTTTGTTATATGAGATACACGAGAAAAATTTGTTTATTCTTAAATAGTGTGATCTCAACACATGTGAAGGTCAGTGTTCCTTAGATTGGTGTGTTGATAGCTTATTTCAAATCAATATTTTTTATTTATTAAAACTAGACTTCTGGGAATTCCCTGGCAGGTCCAGTGGTTAGGACTTGGCAGTGAAAGCGCAAAAAAAAAAAAAAAAAAGCCTAGACTGCCAAGGCACTATTCGGCAGAAAATAATGTGATTTTCAAAACTTCACTTACATATTTAAAATAAACTTTTTAATTTTCGACCAATTTTAATATCATAAAGATCATTTAAAAGTTCCCATTTACCCCACACACAGTTTCTTCAATTATTAACATCTTAAATGGTACATTTGTCACAATTCATGAACCAGTATTGCTAGATATTATTATTATCTGCAGTCCATAGTTTATTCAGTTTTCCATAGTTTTTACCAAATGTCCTATTTCTATTCCAGGATCCCACAGTACATTTAATTGTCGTGTCTTCTTAGGATTCTCTTGGCTAACAGTTCCTCAAATTTTCCTTGTTTATAATGACCTTGACAATTTGGAGGAGTACTGGTCAGATATTTTGTGGACTTCCCCTCAGATGAGCCTTGTTTGATGTATTTTTAAAATATGTTTGTTATTAAGACAATATTTTTAGAGCAGTTTTAGGTTCATGACAAAATGAGGGGGAAGTACAGAGATTTTCTATCTACCCCCCGCCCCGCAACAGACTGGTACATATGCTACAACTGACGAACCTATGCTGACACATCGTAATCACCTGAAGTCCATAGTTTACCTTATGGTTTAGTCTTTTAGTTTGTTTGTTTGTTTTGTGTGTGTGTGTGTGTGTGTGTGTGTGTGTGTGTGTGTGGTACACGGGCTTCTCATTGTTGTGGCCTCTCCCCTTGTGGAGCACAGGCTCCGGACACGCAGGCTCAGCGACCATGGCTCACGGGCCTAGCCGCTCGGCGGCATGTGGGATCTTCCCGGACCGGGGCACGAACCCGTGTCCCCTGCATCGGCAGGCAGACTCTCAACCACTGCGCCACCAGGGAAGCCCTGCCTCTTTTATTTTTAGTTGGGTTGTTTGTTTTCTTATGGTTGAGTTTTGAGAGCTCTCTGTATAATTTCACTTACTTTTCACAACCGAAATACTCTACATATTTTAAGACACCTTAAGTGCTATCATCAACTTTCAATTGTACAGGATTTCTTATTAATTTAGAATAAGGTTTACGCTTCCTCTATTAATACAGGTTAGAAGGTTTATTTATTTAGTTTCAACAGATACATATTTGTACGCATCAAATGAGCCAGGCAAGGACCCTACACTTAGAAGTTTACAATTCAGGAAGAGAGAATCAAAGGGAGGTATTGTTATAGATTTAATTTGATGGGAAACAAGGCAGAAAGTTCAAGGACAATTAGCCCCTTAAGTCTTCCTTATCCTTGTCTGATTCTGGCTTTAGAGACTTCAGAAGTCTTCCCCAGACAGTTCTGTATTCTCTGAAGGAATGTTAAAAATCCTAATTCTGGGTAACTTTGTTTTACTCCAGACTCTGAGTGCTAAGGTTAGTTTCTCAAGCAAAACATTCTGTCCCCTCCAGGAATGGAAGCGTGGATGAACAGAAAATATCCACCCTCTCGTGATTCTTTTACTTAGCAGTATTGGAATAACGCCCTGGTCAGCTTTAAATCGTAACGGGGGGGATGTGCAATTATGTTTGATTCAAGCAAATAATCCAAAATTCCCCAGTCCATGCCTGTGAATTTGGTTTTAATAGCATCCTGTACTTTACCTCTCAGAAGCTTTTCTAACTTGTCCTCAATTAGAATGTTAGGTCAGTGAGAACTTGGGTGAGTTAAAAAGGACCACATTGATATTTGAGAAGACCTAGGCTGACAAATCAAGTTTTTAATTACAGGAAATGATCAGAAACTACTGTAGATGCAATTAAAGGCCTTTTTCTTTGGGGGGAAGCTTGTTTGTCTTTTATATATTTTTTCCTAATCTCAATATAAAAAATACTATACTCTTTCATGCTTACAGCCTGAACTCTATAACCTCCTGCTGTGAATATGGAAATGAATTTTGTCGAAATCAAAGAAATTAGTTAATAGGATTTTTTAAAGCCTGTTAGTAGAAGTGGTTTAACATTTTTAAAGAAAATGTTTGCTTTGTTCATGATTAAACTGAACTAGACATCTGACCTCTGATAATCTCTCAAATCCCATACCTCTCTTTCTGTAACCAATGAATTGCTTTAAATTTTACGAGTTGAGAATTGATTAAATAAAACCATGATTTGATTCTCCAAACTGGTTAAAATTCAAATGTATAACGTATAGCTCACTTAATAACATGAGAGTTTTTTTGGTTTTCTTTTTTTTTTATAACTTTTTTTAAAAGTGAATTTCCTCCCGTGTACTTGCTGTGGGTTTTTTTTTTAACATTTTATTTCATTTATTTATTTATTTTGCGGTACGCAGGCCTCTCACTGCTGTAGCCTCTCCCGTTGCGGAGCACAGGCTCCGGATGCGCAGGCTCAGCGACCATGGCTCATGGGCCCAGCCGCTCTGCGGCATGTGGGATCTTCCCGGACCGGGGCACGAACCCGTGTCCCCTGCATCGGCAGGCGGACTCTCAACCACTGCGCCACCAGGGAAGCCCAACATTTTATATTTATTTATTTATGTATGTATTATTTATTTTGGCTGTGCCTGGTCTTAGTTGCGCCACAGGGGATCTTCGTTGTGGCATGTGGGCTTCTTAGTTGTGGCATGCAGACTGTTAGTTGTGGCATGCATGTGTGTTCTAGTTCCCAGGCCAGGGATCGAACCTGGGCCCCCTGCATTGGTAGCCTGGAGTCTTACCCACTGGGCCACCAGAGAAGTCCCTTGGTTTCCTTTTTAAATGGTCACTTTGGCATTTGGTAGCTACCAGAGAAACACATGGGTTTAGAAGGGCATCTTAGGTCAATTCAAAAGCCTGGAGAAGAACTGAGTTGGCAGACTATAATATTGCCAGCTGAAGTTCAACCAGCCTTTGAAATTTATTCTCATCTGAAAAGTACTACAGGATTTCAAAATAATGCAGCAGACATGCTGCTTAGAAGCCCACTTCCTAATATTCCTCTAATTACGCAGTTGCCAACCCAGCTTGTTTATTTGAAAGACATTGGGATGGAGGTTGGACAAAATATATCATGATTACTTTTCTTCCCGTGTATTATTTTAATTTGAAAATGTTAAAGTATATTACAGAGTATTTTCCTGTTTCACAGATTTGTAAGACTAAGATTTTGATGGGCTTCTGCTCCCAGGGCTAGATCTTCCTTTAGCTTTTTCTTCTATTATTCATTGCAATCCATACAAGGCAGCCGCCCTATGAGCATTTTCCCTGCATCCTCCTTGTGTTTACATTCCTACTGCATTTATGTACAGGCGTACTGTACTCCATGTGGGTTTGGTTCCAGACCACTGCAATAAAGCAAACATCGCAGTACAGTGAGTCACACGGATTCTTTGGTTTCCCAGTGCATATAAAGTTATATTTACACTACACTGTACTCTGTTAAGTGTGCAATAGCATTATGTCTTAAAACAATGTATATACCTTAATTTAAAAATACTTTGTTGCTAAAAATGCTAACCATCATCTGAGCCCCCAGCGAGTTGTAATCTTTTTGCAGTAGTCACATCACAGATCACTGGTCACCCTGACACATATAATAATAATGAAAAAGTTTGAGATATCGTGAGGATTACCAAAATGTGATACAGAGACATGAAAGGAGCAAATGCTGTTGGAAAAATGACCCTGATGGACGTGCTCGACACAGGGTTGCCACAAACCTTCAGTTTGTAAAAACAATGCAATAAGGTGAAGCACA
Organism: Lagenorhynchus albirostris; assembly: GCF_949774975.1. NCBI lineage: Eukaryota > Metazoa > Chordata > Mammalia > Artiodactyla > Delphinidae > Lagenorhynchus > Lagenorhynchus albirostris. Next base: position 181,127,728 of record NC_083095.1, read on the forward strand.
ATAAAACAAGGTCTGCCTGCATTGGACAGCAAACACGTGGCAGACAGTGGAGCTGCACGTGTGGACAGTGCTCATCTCTTGCCCTCAAGTCTCTCGGGGGAGGTGGCACAGGGTTGCTCTATAGGATGTAGGTGCTGACTCGAGGGACAGAGCATGCAGTGGGACCTGAGCGGGGGACACTTCCCAAGGAGATGAGAGGCGACCAGGGAAGGTTGCCCAGAGACGCTGACCCTGAAGCTGATTCTTAAAGAATGAGTCAGAGTTTGCCAGACACAAAAGAGTCAAGGGGAAACAAAGAGTCACAAAGTGTCCAAGAAATGGGCTATAAGTAGTTTAATGAGCCTGCAACTCAGCGTGTATGTGGGGACTCCTGGGAAGTGAGGGAGCTGGGGCCGGATTCATGAAGTGCTTGGACATCAGGTCAAAAAGTCTGGATGTCATCCTGTGCACAATGGGAAGCAAGTGAAAGATCATCCTTAGGGAAGCGATGTGATCAAATGTGCATTTCACGCAAGTCCAATGAGAAGGGTTTGAGTTTCATCTTATAAAAAGCAGCTTCTAGATGCCCTTCACACTTATATAGCTGCCATGTATTAATCCCCTACTGTGTGCCTAGGCATGCCCAAATATCTTTTTCCCCCCCCCCCATACTCTTTATCCCTTTCTCTCTACTGGCTTTTATCTGCCTCATCCCATTCCAAGTTTATAAACATGACTAAGTCCAATGTTATAAATAAAATAATGATACTAAGACATTAAGGTGAGGGTATTGCCATCGCTGTTGGATTCAGCAATGGTGAAGCCAGGCGACCTTGGAAAGAGCCATTTCAGTTGAGGGATAGGAGCAGTGGGTCAGGAATTGATTGGCAGGTCAGGAAGGTGAAGTGGGGAATAGAGATGCTCTTTCTGGGAAACTTACCATGAAAGGAAGGAGTTAAGCATAGAAGATTGTAAGAAGTATGTGGTACCCAACAGAGCCTGGAAGGGGAGAGCCCAAAGGCATGAGAAAGTTGGTGGGTGGATTTGTTTCAAGAGGGGAAAGAAGAGGCAGAGGAGGGATGGGAAGGTCTTTTCCACTGTCAGTGGAAGATGACTGGAGGCTGAATGTAGATTGTCTGTGGTGTGTTGGAAGTTGGGGAAGCCTTACCAACTGCCTTCGAGTTTTCCGGTGAAGATCTTCTGCTGAGAATGGAGAAGAGGCTGGTGAGAAAGGAATCTGAAGGGAATGGGCAAGGTTTGAGGGAGTGTTTGTGTGAGAAGGAAAGGGATGTGTCGAGAAGGACGATCACCAGTGCCCTGTGGGAGCCCAGCGAGGTTGGGAACTACAGGCAGGATGGGGCACCACACAGCGAGGCTGTGGGGAACTTCCTTCAGCCTCATCAGCAGACCGGTGTGGGAACAGAGAAGGTGTGAGTGGAGGGTGAGGTTTGGTTGTGTGGGTCAGAGGAGATGAAGGGTTTGAGAAAAGTGTGGAGACGTGATAGATAACAGCATCCAGTCCATTTAGGAAGAGATGCTCAACAGGGAGGAGACTGTAAGAAGACAAGACATAGTCAGAGGAGGCAATTGTGAGAACTGAAAGGTTGTGATCAGAAGTGAGGATAAAAGAAAGCTGAACATTTCAGACCCAGAGTAGCAGTTGTGGGCTCAGCTCCAAGCGATGGCCGTTAATGTGGGTGGAGAGCTGGCAAGGATCCTCTAAAGTAGAAACCCAAGGGACTTCCCTGATTGTCCACTGGTTAGGACTCTGTGCTTCCACTACAGCGGGCACGGGTTTGATCCCTGGCCAGGGAACTAAGATCCCGCAAGCTGGGCTGCACGGCCAAAAGAAAAAGAGAGAGAGACCCAAGATCCTGGAGGCAAAGGTGTGCAAGGCTGGTCCTCAGGGCACTGGAGCACCCAGGGTGGTGGCGGAAATTAGAGTGAAGACAGGGAGGGGAGGAGAGTTCCAAGCATCGGTGAGCAGTGGAGTCATTATCTGAAGGGGAGTAAGGATTCATGTAACATGGGGTGTGTTCCTCTGTAGAAGAAGGCTTCTTCCTTGCATTCAAAAAAATTAAATATAACTCTTAAAATCGGATTTTCATCACAATTTCTCACAATGGAAACATGACCCAAAGTTAGCATCTATTGGAATTCTGAAAGTATCCTGAAAACCATGCCTGTAAACATCCCCTGTCATTCATCTCTCAGGTGAGGTTTTATAGGTTCCAGAAAAAGAGAGAGAGAAGGGGTAGTTCTCGCTCCTTTGCTGAGTTTCATCTTACTGGCATAATACAACAGGAAGAAGGCTTTTCAAAGCATGATATGAACAGACATTTCTCTTAAGACCTTTTATTTTGAGAGGATTAAAATCTGTCTAGTAGGGATAGCCAACTGTCCTCTCTTTTCAAAGCTTGGTTTCCATCCATCACCTGTATCGGTTGTTCTGTTTTATATTAAGTTGTTCAGTGCCACCACCTCCACCTCGACTGCAGTTGGTGTTGGGATAGGAAGTATAGCCCCTGAGATGGTCAAGGACAAGGGGACCCAGGCTGCCTTTTCTTGCCACATACCCACTGGCAGCCCCAGAGCCCGATCCCCAGTGGGAGGGAAGTTCCTACCAGCTTTTATCTTAAAAACCCTTGACCAACCATCCCACTTCTTCTGTTCCTCCCATTCCTCCTTGGCGCATGGGGACACATATTATTATTATTTTTTTTTTAGTTTTTTTTATTTTTGGCTGCGTTGGGTCTTCATTGCTGCATGTGGGTTTTCTCTGGTTGTGGCGAGCGGAGGCTACTCTTCGTTGCAGTGCGTGGGCTTCTCATTGCGGTGGCTTCTCTTGTTGCGGAGCACGGGCTCTAGGCGCGCAGACTTCAGTAGTTGTAGCACGTGGGCTCAGTAGTTGTGGCGCATGGGCTCAGTAGTTGTGGCACGTGGGCTCAGTAGTTGTGGCACACGGGCTTACTTGCTCCTCAGCATGTGGGATCTTCCTGGACCAGGGATCGAACCTGTGTCCCCTGCGTTGGCAGGAGGATTCTTAGCCACTGGACCACCAGGGAAGTCCCTGCATGGGGACACTTCTAAGGCAGACTTTGCAGACAGTGCATTTATGTTCCTGTCTACTCATGAACTTTTCTCAGAAGTATGTTTTTGGTCAAACTGCAATGTTTATTTCTATGTACTACCACAGAGTTAGTATTAACCCATTTCATCTTGCTTTACTACCCCCATTTGAACAGAATCCTACAAAGGATCATATATCCCTTGCAGATTTTTAAAATCAGGAGCTACTGTTAAAATGCAAGGGATCCCCAGAGTCTAAGACTGAAGGCTTTAGTTTCATCTACTACATGTGAAATTCTCCCGTATATATACACAGGGCTTTAGGTAAATCATAGTTAATGTGTGTCCCTACTTCTCTGGCAACATTAGAGGGTTTTTATTTAGTGGCTTAAACATTCAATAATATTTGAAACACTTTGTCCAGGTCTCTAACGGAGATGCTTTGATGAGTCCTCCAGCTCTTGTCTAATCAGGAAAGACTCACGGGAGAATTAAGGAGAGCATGCGTGAGAAAATAAAACAGTCAAAACAATGCATTATTCTGGGTATGAAGTGGATTATTATGATGGTATTAAAAAAAAAAAGGACCCCAAAGGATTACGTTGATGCAGTTTGCAGTGAGGACTAAATTGTCACCACAGTTTGCTGTGGGCATTGGTTAACTGATGGAAAACTCCAGAAGATGGGTCCAGGGGGCACTGAACTGGACCCATGTGGACCAATAACCTGGAGCTCAGTCGCAGACTCTGCCCCTCCAAGTATGCCTTCCTCTGCCCTGGCAGCTTGGGCTGGGCCAGCACACTTTCCCCAAGCCCCTCGTGGTTCTGGTGCTGGAGGGGGCCTGCTTGCCTCCCTGGTCAGAAGGCAAAGGGTTTGTTCCATGAACTGCGACCAGGCTAGAGGGAAGGGTGGGAAGGCTGTGTGTGTCCCGACGGTTCATCTGGAGTTAAACGTACGCCATTAACTTCTTAACAGCCTGGCGGGACTTGCCCCAGACTATCCCTGGTGCGCTGCTTATCTGCAGCGGAATTACATGTGTAGTTAATGTACTGGCTCCAAAAATTGGGAAAAGCGTTGCACTGCTCTGTCTCCCTGATAAGGAAAAACTCCCAGGTCGTGGTTGAGGTGGACCGTCTGAAGAGATCAAAGCCTGAGTCAAGTTAAAATTCAGGACGTTAGCTCCCGAGTGGCAGACACTGCCTATTGCGATGGGGAGGGGATTCAGAGCACATCCTTGAGTTTAAGAAGAAACAAACAAACAAACAAGCAAAAAAGCTGGTTTAAAATATTCTTATTTAAGTAATCTCTAGAAATATACAGACATCTAGGACTTTAGTTGCTGCAGCCTGTGAACCAGAAATCTGACTCCTGCTTGCTGCAAGTTGCACCTCAAAATGCATCTAACTGTAAGCTCGGAAAGTCTTCTTCAACGGCAGTAACTAAATGAACTCTGTCTTGCCCTTTCCGCCTCTGCACTCACCGCCCCGCTCCCTGCCTTCTCCTCTCTTCCCTCCCACTAATCAGAGGAAAGCACCTGGCATTTTGCATCTTTCATTGTACCCCCGGGAAATGACACAAATGCTCAGGGACTTTTCTTCTGCCTTGTCATCAGGTGTGTTTGTTGGGCTTGGCAGCCGTCAGGATTAGAGGAACTCAACTTCAAAGCTTCCAATGTGGATCTCCACCCCCAGCATGTGCGTGGGGCTTAGAGGTCCAGGATGTCTTGTGTGTGGGCTTCAGCCTCTGAAGCCCCCTGTTGTCTGCTCTTCATCAACTGCATCATCAACAGTGTCTTCAATTAATGGCTTCTCTCTACCAGCAGTCACCTTGGTGCCCATGGATGAAGCTAACACGTGGGACAGAGAAAACCATGCAGGGTCTGTTTTATGAGCATTGCTAGCAGCACCTGTCGTGAGAGTCCCCACAGCAGTCCTTGTCATTGTCTGCTTCCCCCAAGGGGAGGTGGGTGGAACAGGCCACCTTGGGGCTTCATCTCTGCCAGGTTGGTCCAGACAGTTTCCTCCTATTTCATGTACATTTCACTCTTTCCCTCTGCTAGTTTGCATCCATTCAAGTTCTTAATGCAACTGTCTACTCAGATAAATATTTCTTTTAAGAGTCAGTCAGTTAAAGACTCCCATTTTTTCTTTTTGAATTTTATTTTATGTATTTATTTTTTATACAGCAGGTTCTTATTAATCCATTTTATACATATTAGTGTATATATGTCAACCCCAATCTCCCAATTCATCCCACCACCCCCTTTCCCCCTTGGTGTCCATACGTTTGTTCTCTACATCTGTGTCTCTATTTCTGCCCTGCAAACCACTTCATCTGTACCATTTTTCTAGATTCCATATACATACATTAATATACGATATTTGTTTTTCTCTTTCTGACTTACTTCACTCTGTATGACAGTCTCTAGGTCCATCCACGTCTCTGCAGATGACCCACTTTCGTTTCTTTTTATGGCTGAGTAATATTGCACTGTATATATGTACCACATCTCCTTTATCTATTCATCTGTCGATGGGCATTTAGGTTGCTTCCATGGCCTGGCAAGACTCCAATTTTTTTATGTCAATGAGATGGAGACAGAACACTGACAAGAGACATTTTCCGTTCCTCAAGGGGCGTGCCGTTTGCTGCTTCCATTAGGCAAATTCATGGCTGCTACACACGCTCACACCGAGGAGAAAAGACACTACTGAATAGGTATTTCATAAACAGAAATGCAGTCGGTGTATCTGTTTCCTTAATGTTAGAACATGGTCCTGCTGCCCTGTACAATTCCACAAACTGCTTCAGGGCGAAATTACTCCTTAGAAGAATTTTCACCTAATTGAGATTTGGAAAGGAACATGGATACTTTGCGATCTCCATTTGCTTCGCTGCACATTTCAGGGGCTTCTGCTGTCTCTTGCTGAGAGGGGAAAAGAGTCAGTGGTCTGAAACTTTAAGATCCAAAAGGTAGACACACTTTGGAAATTGCCCACATTACCGTGGTGTCAAATCACAAGATATCAAGCCTGACAATGCGGAAATTGGGGGATTTAAAGTTATAATAATTTCTGCCTTGGAACACCTTGCATCCTCCCACCCTGTGAACTAATGTTTTGGAGGCAGCCTCTTACTCTTTTTCAAAGCCAGACCCTTTTCTCTGGAAATACATCTCTTTCTAAGGTGACCTAAAACTAACAGAGTGCCCGGCATGGGAGTCAAGGAGAATGTGCTTAATGACACTGAGACCAACTCTTCTGAGAATGAAAAATGACGGAGTATTTTGTGTTAGATGGGACATGATTCATTAATAACCAACTTAAATTTTAAGTCTCTAGAAAACAAAATGACAGCATTTCTTAGTTATTTCTGATATAGCCCAGGAATGCGTGCTCCATGACCACTATAACTTTTAATTCATGTACTTATCTGTTTTTCCCAGACCTTTTAAGAAATGCTTATAGCTTTGCTTGTCAAATCAGGAGAAGGTAGATCATTATTCAAAGGAAAGCCCAATATAGGAAATTCAGATATAAATGGTTCAGCATTTTTTTTCTTGTCAAAGATTTATGACCGTCTCTATTTCAGACCTTCCTTAGCACTCTCTAGACTATTTCAGTAGCCTCTTCATTGGTCTGGAGCCTCTGTTTCTCATCCTTCATCCCTCTGTCTGTCTCTCCCGCTGCTCTGTGGGTAGTTGTCATGAGCTCGGATCTAGATTTCCTGACTGGGTGTCCTGGGTGCTTCTCAATCTTCTTTCAGCCTGACTTTCCAACGCCGTCTTCCACCATTTTATTCACACCTCTGGTAGTCATTACCTCCCGATGGGGAAGAGACCTCTCCTTCCTTACCTGAGTACACCACACTTTTTGATGCTGTCCCTTGTCGGCCTTGGTCCCTCTGCCAGCCCTAGCCTCTCTGTGGCCACGTGCCCAAGCCTACATCCACTAAGGGGCCAGCCTAAATCCCACCTTCTTCACCATCTCTCCCCAGACACCCAACCATCCCCAAGTCAGGAGTCATTCTTTGACCTTGAATAGTGCCTTATGTGTTGTGTCGCTCTTAGAGCAGGTAGCTCTTCTGTTTACTTGGAAGGTATATATATATCTCCTGACCTAAACCATGAGTTCTTAGAAGGCAGGGTCTGTGTTTGTTTATTTGCTTCCCTGAAGCTCCTTGTTACTCAAAACATGGTCTGCTGACCAGCAGGGTCAACATTACCTGGGAGCTTGTTAGAAATCCAGAATCTTAGTCCCCATCCCTAATCTGACGAATCAGAACCCACGTGTTAGCAAACCCCCTGGGTGATTAGAACACACATGAAATTTCAAGAAGCTCTGCTTTGTTACGTTGCACGGACCTTGGTGTGAAGCAGGTACCCCCTGGATACTTGTTAATGACTGGGTGGCATTGAAAGCTGAGGTTGTTCTCATTGACTTATGGGAAGATTATCTCATAATCAGACGTCGAAAATATAACTCAGCATACATCATTTTTCTGTGACCACTTTTAGTCTTAAATCATGGAGACCCTTTTCTCCTTTTAAAATCTTTGATTTGTTACTTTCAGGTCACCTCAGTCGTTGTTTGGGTTTTTTTTTGGGGGGGAGCGGGTTGGGTTTTGTTTTATGTTTTTTTGTTGTTGTTTTTCATTAAAAAAAAAAATCCCCTCACAGGGCAGTACTGTATTGGCCTTAGGTGAATGAGTATAGAAAGAAAGCTTGCTAATTGGGTCTAAATATAGATTATGTGCAAAAATAATAGCTAACGTCTGAAAATAAGCATTCATATGGCGTGTATCGTGTTGTCATCTTGGTAGCTGTTTCTTTAGTCAGGGACAACTAAAGGCTAAGGGAATGCTCTCTGTCACTGTGTCAAAGGCCGAGTGATCCATTTCACACATGTTTGCTAATAACCACGGAAGAAGATAAATGACAATATGATATGCCGAGATTTTTAAAGTGCTGAAGAATTTGATATTAAAGTATCCTTTGCTGCCTGGGAATAAAAGGAGAACTGAGAGAAACTTGTAAAGTAAGGAGGAGTATTGCTACAGCTTAGAGCAGCGGAAAGTACCACCCATTGCAAGGCCATCTCTGCTTATCACAACAGCTAGGGCGGTAGCATTTGCATGGGCGCCACCCAGGGATGCTAGATGCCCTGCAATGCATAGGGTTGTCTCACGCTGTGAAGAATGGTCCCCTGTGAGGCCACGACTTCAGAACACACTGGCCAGATGTTTCGGGGAGGGGGTGTGAAAAAGTGTTTATATCACTAAAATCTAAACCTATTTTGTATATTTTTTGTATTTTTATTTACTTATATTCCATATAAATAAATGTTTTGATGTAAAATGTTTATATACATGTACATATATATATTTGTATATATATATGTACATATTATATATTTGTATACGTATGTATACAAAAAGCATTTTAAATACATGCTGAATTTTCCAGGAACGCGGCCACCATATTAATTGAGAGGATATTATTTCTTGTTTTATTTAGAACTTTTCTATATGTTTATTTCAGAAAGATCATGTCGCGGCTCCTGTCGGTCTGCATGGGTAGCTGTTAAATTCATACTGGTCTCACGTAGAGGGACCAGCGTCCTCCTAGTTTTTCTTTCTTTCTTTCTTATTTTTGGCTGTGCCACGTGGCACGTGGGATCCTAGTTCAGGATTTCCAGTCCAGCAAATTTGTGACTTTCCCGTGGCAGCTTAAGTGCCATTGACACACGTTAGCTGTTGTTGCTGCCGTTGTGTTTGAGCGTCACTTTTATGAAGGAAGAGGAGATGAGAACGGGTATTTCCTCAGGCACTCTTTTCCTCCAGGTATTCCTCAATCATCCCAGAACCCACTTGGTGCTGAGTTCTATCCTGCAGCCACAGGGCTTTTCTCTCTAGATTCCACCTGTCACCTCCTTAGGAGACTTAACTAGAATTAAGTCTCCCTCCCACTCCAGCCTCCCTGCCTCCCCCGCCAAGCCATTCCTGGTTTCCTTCTCTTTGTGCCTCCAGAGCCTAGGCAAGCTTGGATCCAGCAACAACTCTGCCTGTAGATTTTTTCCTAATTGGTTTAATTTCAGATATAAAAAGGGTGGACTTCCCAAGCGTTCCAGATCTTTTTAAGAGTGGCTTCCCTTTTACCTTGGGGAGGCTAAGGCTGTGCCAATAGTGATGCTTTGCTGCCTCTTGCCCTCCCTCCTGGGGACGTCTGGAGTTGGGGTGGGGATACTGGAGAAAATGTGAGTTTCTAAGACAATGTGAGTTACTATTTTGCATTAAAATTCCTTTTAAATGATACTGACGAAATGAATCCCCTGCTTTGTAGAGAAAAGACATGACTGCTTAGGTCACTTTTGGAAGAATTATTTCAGATTTCTTTTGAAAGTTAAATGCTCATCCTTAGACGTGACACCATGGCCCCTTGAGTCTATTCTGACCTTTCTGTCCATGTTTTTTTTTCTTCTCCACCTCTTTGTTCACTTGTCACAATGTGTTCACAGGTTCCTTCTGTTCATTGTCTTTGGCAAGATTGTCTTCGGTTAAGTGTGGTATAAATATATCCCTCTCCGGTCCCATTGCAAAGGCTGCTCTTAGTATATCAACTCTCGTCTGCGTTTTGGGTGGCATCTACCTTCTTAATGCTGCTTCAAGGCTTTGGCATCTCAGCCAGTAAAATCCAGCGCATCTGGGGCAGATAACGCCCTCTGCTCTGATATTCTCTTTGGTCTTGGTGTGTTAAAGTTAGACCCAGGCCATTATTTTTGTAACAATGACATTTTCATAATGCACTAAATAATGAAGTGTTAAGAACACCCAGCAAAAGCCTTAAAGATGCCTAGAACATCTCCTGAAGCATTTACTATTAAGGCTATTAACTTTTTACATCTCTTTTAATATAAATTGATCATAAAGCCTATTGAAAGTGACTTTACACCAAGGTATTCAGTATCAGGAAAAGTGACGTTTAATTGCAGTCTGCCCCAGATCATTGCAGTCCCATGCCCAGCTCCGGCCTCCATGCTCCAAGCACCTTCCACTTCGAATCCCAAATAGTCCTAGGTCTTCTCTCTACCTCTCCCCAAAGCCCAACCTCTCCACCTGCTGAAAACCCAGCCAGGTCCACGATCACCCTAGCCGGAAAGTGGTTTGCCCTTTTCCGAATTCCACGAGTCTTTTGCTTGCAAAACTGGCAACAGAGTTTCCACACTCACTGTTTTATAGTCACATTCTATCTTCCTGAATATAATACAGCGGAGACTCCATGAGGGCAGGCGATGACCAGCTGCTGTTTCACTCTACCGTGTCTAATACTCAGCTTGTCAGTCACTACACAGTGTGTTTTGAAGGAGGAGTCAAATAGACATCTCCTCTGCACTAGCTATAGAGTAGCATGTGAATTGACTTTTTTAAACGGAATCCTTCAGAGAGAGAAGCTCATTGTTTAAAAGAAACGTTCAGAGAAGGCAAATGATTCTTTTTTTAGCATAATGAGTCCCTATCTAAATGAACTACCTTTGATCTGGCATTTCAACTATTATATACGTCTTGCTTCTCTTATACCCTTTAATTTATTCAGCATGTATTTGATAAAAGCATATCACATACCACTGTGCAGGTGTGGGAACACAGTAGTGAACAGGACAAAGGGCCCACCCTCTCGGCACTAACTTCTCAGAGAAGAGGGGCAGGCAATACACAAATCTAAGAAATGCCATGTGGTATAAAGGCTGTGTAGAAAAATAAGATGGGATAAGGGAAATGGAGAGGCAGGGGGTGCTTCTTATAAAGGAGGAATTTCAAATGAAGGGATAGTCTGAGCAGAGACCAGGGAGGACGGAGGGTGGGAGGCCCCCAGGTAGGTATCCATCAGAGGAAGAGCCCAGGCTGCAGAGGAAACAGCAAAGGCCGGGGCTGGGCAGTGGGCGTCTGAGGAACAGGGTGCAGGGAGGCCATGTGGCTGATGTGGCTGAGGGACCGGTGTGGGGTGGGTCTTGAGACAGAGCTGGGCAAGGTCAGTAGAGCTAAGGGGCCATGGTAAAGACTTGAGTTTTTAGTTAAGAGAGGCTGTCATTGGACTTCTGGAGGACCTACATACTGCTGTGGAGAGTAGTCTGTAGAAGCTGGAAGACCCACAAGAGCCTCCTGAATAGGAGACAACAGGGACCATGACTAGGGTGGTGACTTGAGGGGTAAGAAGCCATCAGACCCTGGTTCTTAGAGGTGATGGGATTTGCTGCTGGCCAGACTGTGGACCTTCTTCCCATGAGAGGAAGAGGGAAGTCAAGAGTCATCACAAACAAGGTTTGGTTTTAGCAGCTGGAAGATTCCTGTTTTCATTGACTGACGCGGGGCAGGTCTGAGGAGGATTGAGTTTGAAGGACACGCTCAAGTTGGGTGTTAGACGGATTGTCGAACATCCCAGACTGTCAGCTGTGAGTCTTTCTTCCAAAACTGTGAGTCCTTGAATTCAAGGTCATGTCTTGGTCATCTTTGTGTTCTCCTGTTAATTTGCAGAAGTTCTCACTCACAGGACCCCTAACACTTGCGTTTGAGTTCATGCAATTCAGATTTGCGTACGTGGGAGTTTCTGAAAGTGGCCTGTGGTTTCACTTGCATTTTCGTATTCCTTTTCATCATAATCTGTAAAAGCAGAGAAGAGACAGTTGGAAAAAAATGCTGTATGAAACTTGCTGGAAACGGGTAGAACCAGAAATGATGCTGACAAGAGGTTTAGAAGTACAAAATAGATAGTACTCAGACCAAATATAAGTAAATTAGCATAAATCATCAATCTCTGATTTCCATGCCTGTCTTCTCCGAGTTGGCTGACTCAACAGCTGCTTCTGTGACTACAGCTCTATAATTCCTCCACATTTCCTTTTTGCATGGAAAAAGTATTCCAGTTTGTCATTGCTTCAACATTTGCAATTTTATATTAGGTTCTCGTTTTTTATTTTTTGGGCCTGACCATGTGCTTAAGAAAGTCATGCAACTGTCATCCATTCTGAACTGTTTTGTTTTCACTTGGGGTTTGGTTTTGGGTCCACTTGGGGTTTTATTACTTGCCCTTGGGGTTCTCCAGGCTTGGAAATGCTTCTCTCAGTAAAATTCCCGATCCCTGGTTGAAACTTGCAGGACGGTGGGGATTCCAGGTAGAGAAAGCCCTCACAGTCAGAGGGAAAAGCAGGGTGAGGGCAGGTGCCTAGTTTGTTGTGGTTGCAACATAAGCTTCATAGGGAGTGTGAAGAGAGTGAAGAACACGTGATGAGAAGGTAATAAAGGTCATTACAGGGACTTCCCTAGTGACGCAGTGGTTAAGAGTCGCCTGCCAACGCAGGGGACACAGGTTCGATCCTTGGTCCGGGAAGATCCCACATGCCACGGAGCATGTAAGCCCGTGCGCCACAACTACTGAACCTGCGTGCTGCAACTACTGAAGCCCACGCGCCTAGAGCCCTTGCTCCACAACAAGAGAAGCCACCGCAATAAGAAACCCACGCACCGCAACGAAGAGTAGACCCCGCTCGCCGCAACTAGAGAAAGCCCGCGTGCAGCAATGAAGACCCAATGTAGCCAAAAATAAATAAATAAACAAATACATTTTTTTTTTAAAAAAAAGGTCATTATGGGCTATGCTAAGGAGTATAGGAAACGAGGAGCTTCAGACACTTAGAATGTGGAAGTACTGTGATGAGATTTGTATTGTAGGCAAAACTGCTTTGACTGCCATAGGAAGAGCAGACGGGTGGGGGAGACAGGTAAGAGGTTCTGGTGATGAAGGCAAAAGATGGTGAAGGTCTTGTAAAGTTCTTATAGCCAGTGACTGGCACGCATTCAATAATATATCAGTCTTTATAAAATAAAATTAAACAAATGAAAGTAGAAATGCTTGTGATGGGGAGAACACCACATTAGAGAGACATCTTACAGGTAGGATGATTACAGCATCTACTTGGGTGAGTGGTGACATCATTCCAGGACAAGGAACAGGTGGGGTCACGGGGAGGTTGACCAGATGCCATAGTTCTGCCTGGACATGCGTTCTCCTTGTGGAGCCCATGGAGCGTCCATTAGACAGCTGGCAGTATAGCTCTGGGACTCAGCTGAGACTTTGGCTTGGACGGACATGTTTGGGGCATGTTTAGAAGTCTTCAACATCTAGATAGGAAAGAAAGAGATCACTCCAAAAAAGGAAATAAAGCAAGGAGAGTCTCTTATCATAGCAATGAAGTTAAAAAAAGTTATCTCCAAATTCTGGTTGATATAACCTCTTATTAAGATCTTCTGGCTAACCTACTGGTACCTGTTCCAGGAAAATAGTACCTTATTATTATTATTATTTTAAAAAGAATAGAAGCTACTTATTTGATCACCCTTCAGGCAGGGCTAGGTGGTGTCACTGTCAGCAGCTTAATAATGTGCCCTTTCTACTCTGAAGACCCACCACAACTGACCTGGAAGTTCAGTCTTCGTAGAGGATCAATGCATGAGCCAGCTTCCCCAGAGCACCGGTAAGCTACAACTCTGGGCATGGCTGTTCCATTTTTGATATTGTACAACCCTCAGTGGTACGTGCGCCTTCTGGCATCTTAAGGAGTTGAAGTAGAGGATCATTTTGCTCCCAACCTAAGTGCCACGATAGATAACCAAACAGCCTCCTCTTAACAGCAGTGTAGATTCCCGAAAGATGTGATGGAAGAAGAATAAGTGCGTATGTACGTGAATTCTCTCCAAAACTCCATGGCATGGTATTTAAAGCTGCCTCTCTGGGCACTGGCGTGTCTTAGTGACTTGCAGGTAGAGTCGGCCTTTAGCAGGAGTGATTCTCTGAAGCCGTAGCATGCATCAGGGCAGGCTGGACGCATATCACATACGTGCCTGGGAAGCATTGCTTTCAGCAGCAGCATCTTCCAAGTGATAAAAATAACTTTGCTTTGGTCAGTAGCCCTGGAGCCAGGTGTCTCCTTTCACTTCCTGTTCTCTGTTGGGTCCTGCAACGGGACATCTCGTCTTCCACAGTTTGGAATGTGACATTTCTGGTCTCGCCACTTTAACCGTCTAATATCTAGCTGTCTAGTCACCTCTTGTGTATTTTGAGGGTCCTTTCCTCTTGAACCTTTGCATTTTACATCCTCATGTCTACTGCTCATTCCTGCAGGGGGAGATTGACAGCTCCCCCCTGCCAGACACTCGATAACCTAGATGTTTATACTTTGATTTCTGTCATGTCCCCACTATTTAAAGCCTAATCTGTATAATTATGGGGCAACAACTTTCCTGTCCGTGATTCTCTTAAAAGTCTTACTTTATCTTATTCCCCCGTCACAGAAGCTTCTTTCTGGTCCTCTGTTCTGATAATAGATGTATTTCCTGCACAATATCGGATCATCTTTTAGATTCTGAAGTTCTTCATAAGTCTCCTTTTTGAAACTGTTGTTGACCCGTGAGTCTAATTTCTTCTTTTCCACGAGCTCCAGGTCAGACTCCTTCTCGAGAGTTCTTACGTTCTAAAGCCTTTGTGAGCTCGGAGGGATGGATGGTGGGTGTGATTAATCCCTGAGAGATGTGGCTGCTGGTGGGGTTATTTCTGTGTCAAGCTTCCCACTGTCAGACCTGGAAGAGAGCTGACGCTCTGGGGGGCCGCCTTCGTGTAGACACTGCCCGACCCCATGCTCTCTCTCTCTCCTTCCTTCCCGTTGAGATAGAATCGTGTCCGTCTGCACCCAGCACGCCAGAGCAGGAAGGCTGTCCCACTCTCCGTGGAGAAAAACCTCCCATGGACCTGCTAAAGTAACTGCTGAGTGGTTTTTTATTGCGGGAAACAAAGGATGGTTAAGTCTCCTGAGTCCTAGGTTGCTAGTCTATAGGTTTCTCTGGCGTGAGCCCTAGAAAATTCCTCTTGATTTCAGCAGCCATATTTAACTGACCGTTGACATTTAAAATTGTAAAAGAAAACTACAGCCCAAGATAATTGGATACAAGAAACCAATTTATCTTATCTGGGAGGACATGTCACAACTGTGGTTTGGGGACTATGTCCTTTATTGCTAGGCAATGTATGGAGCCTTCCTTGTGAACCCCTGGCTCTTCTTCCCCATCTTTTCCTCAGCCGTGTCCCTTCTCAGCCTCCTGTGCTAACTGATAGCACATGTGTTTCAGAATGGAACCTGGAAAAGGAATGTATAGGGCCTCGTATGGAAATGCCATTCCAGATTCCATACGCCAATCGATAATACACTGGCTAGACTGTCGAGAGTCACCCCAGAAAGGAGGAATTTGGATTGGAAGGGAATCAAAGGAATTGTGGACCTAGCATAATTGATTGCAGTGAAGCAGTAACGGGGTGGTCTGGACAACTGGACGCAGGCCAAGTTCAAAATCACAAGCAATTCCCCCTACCCTCTGAGAATGAGGTGAGGTCTACTGAATGGAGAACAGGGCGAGTCATCAACCTTCTTATGGTTTAATTCAAACCTGGGCCCTGAGCTTTGTCTGTTGTTTTTTGAAAGGGACAAAGGTGTTGAATCCAGCCAGAAAAACCTGTGCTTATCCGTCCAGTTACTTCTTTTATCCCCGCTGCCCTTCTCTCTCAGAAACAGGATTCTAAAGTAAGTTCTTGCTTGTGTCTGATAAATGTCAGCTGATATCCAGGGCTCATTTATTTTCTTTGTCCCAGGCATAATGTCTAGCATAACATACTTTATAAATGAATGAATAGCAATCGTGTGAAAAAACAGGGAAAATGTTAGTGGGTGGAAGAAAGAGTGAAAACAAATCCTGGTGTTAAGAAGAAAGAGTTGGCCCTTGATGCCATGGTGGAAGCAAGATGGTGTGACTGTGGGGTTACCAAACTCGATTCCATGGAACAGTAGAGCATCTCACACGTACACGCACAGAGGCTTCCATGATGTGACAAATATTGCACACTATATCACACTGTGGGATCCACAGTACAGGTTTGCATACTGAAGTCTCTGAAAAGACCTGCAGTGAAGACAACCTGATTAACCTTTATTTAACTCAGCCTTTCTCCCAACATATTTGGCTGTGGAATTCTCTGCCTTACATCTCCTTACATCCAGACCCACTGTACACGCTTTGGCCAACACTGGTAGAAATATACAAAATTGTCATAGACTTGAGTCCAGCTGACCTGGGTTTGAATCATGGCTACCGTTTTCTGTGTGATCCTAAGTCGAATTAAGTAAGCTCTAGTCTCCTGTTTCCTCATCTACAAGATCAGGATAATGTCCACTTCCTGAAATAAGAGAATTAAAGCAGGTGATGGAGATAAACCATCTTCTGGGCACCTAGCACAGGCTGACTCCTTTGTGGCTGCCTATTCCCACACTGATGCGCTGCATTTCTCTGTACCACACTGGTACCCACATACAGGGGCTTCTTAGGATGCAGCCTATTCTCCTCAGTCCTTACAACCAGTGGCAGACAAATTGTTGTTTGCGCTGGTAAAATGTGAATAATTAGTCTTTTTTAAGAAACTGCTTTCCCAAAGGAAAACTATGGCAGAGAGCACATAGTTACTTTTACATTTGTTGGTGCTGTTGGCTCCCAAATTCTGGCATCATTATTGCCCAGTTTTTTTTCTTGGCTCTCCAGCTTCTTCTAAATTGGATATTAGAAAGGAAAAGTCTTTCTGGAAATGTCTTATTAACCCACCAAATAAATGGCTGTTCAAAAACTATACGTAACAAGAATACGAGCCATGAGCATTTGTTTCGCTTTTACCGTGTACCAGGCACTGCTCAGAACTCTTTATATGTATATCTCATTTAATCCTTACAGCAACCCAGTGAGTATGCACTGTTATCTGCATTTTGCAGATGAGGAAACTGAAGCTTTCAGAGTAATATGTCCAAGGCCACCAGGTAATGAAAGATGATGATGACTCTGAGTGACTCTAGTCGTGCAGGTTAGCACAGACAGGGACAAGCTGAAGATTGGAAAGCCAACTCGTGGTCAGCCTTGAGGTTGTTATTTTCTTGCCTAGTCTAGGTGAAAACTTCTCCTTTTTTTTAGGAAATAAAAGTTATCTATCCTATATTAGTCAGGGTTCTCTAGAGGAATGAACCAACAGGAGATATGTATGTGTATATATATATATATATATATATATATATATATACACACACACACACACACACATATATATATAAAGAAATTTATTATAAGGAATTGGCTCACTCAGTTACGGAAGCTAAGATTTCCCAAGATCTAGAGTTAGTAAGCTGGAGACCCAGGATTGACAATGGGAGAAGTTCCAGTCTGAAAAGGGCAGGTGTAAGACCCAGGAAGGGCTGATGTTTCAGCTCAGGTCCTCAGGCAGGAAAAACTGCTGTCCCAGCTTAGGCAGAAAGGTAGGAAGAGTTCCCACTTATTCTTGTGTGTGAGAGGTCAACCTTTTTGTTCTCTTCAGGTCTTCAGCTGATTGGTTGAGGCCCACCCACACTAGGGAGGACAGTCTGCTTTACTCAGTCTACCCATTCAAATGTTAATCTCACCCAGAAAACACCCTCGCAGACACACCCAGAATAATATTTAACCAAATATCCAGGCCCCTTGTGGCCCAGTCATACTGACACATAAAATTAACCGTCACACATCCCATGGTTTGAAATCACAAATTAGACATCCTCCTCTCTTTTTTCTGTTTTCAAGCAGACCAATTGAACCCAGTGGAGTTCTACTGAGTTCAGAGACCTCATTCCAAAGGTTCCTCCAAAACTTTCGTAAGACATGCATAATTGAATAATGTCAAATATTCAAATGTCAATTACTAGTAATTTAAATACATAAAGTTTGAGCAGGGGGTCTCCTTAAGTCAAAAACTGCTGTTTCCCATAATGCCAGCAATCATAATGGGGAGCCCAGGCTCTCTGGGGGGATCCACAGTGACCCCAAATTCAGAGCTTTGTGCTCTGCATGTGTAATGCAGCCCCAGGATCAGATATGCGTTAGGTCATAGCCTGTGCCCCGTGACCATTGGGAGGATGAGTGAGACTGATTTATGTTGGCAGAGGTGGGGAAGGAAGCTTTCTTTCGCCAGCTGCTCTGCTGTTGTCTACGCATCTTGAAGGCAGTGAACTGACCTTAGTTGGACACGTGTCTGAGCTTCACACCTGGCCTTGTACACAGGAGTCAAGTAGTAAATATTGGCTGAAGGTATCAGTAATTTTGTAGGTATCCACTGTAATCTTCTTTGATATTTGCTTGGGAGACGGTGATGAGAAAAAAAGACTGCGGGACCAGTACAGAGCTGTTTTCTGAGTGAATCAGTGACGCCAATTATGTTACATTTCTTAGCCCATGGTTGCAGCTGTATGTAACTATTTCTACCTGATTACCTGAAAGAATCACCTTCAAACCCTGATAACTGATTCCGTGCAGGGCAGTACTGCAGCGGTGGCCTCTCAGTTTGAGTTAGGGTTCCTTATATCTCACTAAGAGACACACATTCTTCTGGAGTCAGGGTGTTAAAAATCATTTGTCTCTTTTCTGTCATCTGGGAAAAGCAAGGCTCTTCCAGAAAATAAAAATGTCTCCTTTTTTACTTCCTAAAGGTGAGAAAGAAATGCAGTTGGAATGGGTAGGGGCTTTTTTTTTTTTTGCAGTACGCGGGCCTCTCACTGTTGTGGCCTCTCCCGTTGCGGAGCACAGGCTCCGGACGCGCAGGCTCAGCGGCCATGGCTCACAGGCCTAGCCGCTCCGCGGCATGTGGGATCTTCCCGGACCGGGGCACGAACCCGTGTCCCCTGCATCGGCAGGCGGACTCTCAACCACCGCGCCACCAGGGAAGCCCAGACAGGGGCTTTTTATAGACAAGAAAAGTGACGGATTTGACAGATGACTCCTGAACTTTGTTCAGCGTCAGAGACAGGGGGAAGAGGGCAGAAACACAGCAACTTTTTTAGACTCACTGACCCTGTGGCCCACTGATAAGAAGCTCTGTGCCCTGCAAGGTGGACTCTTCTTGCAGCGGAATTTTACGTTCCTCCCTGGGCCGGTGTTGGATTCTCTGGATACCTAAGGTGACACAAGGAGGGGCAGATGATGTCAACAGTTTATTTGTGGAACCTGGGCCTCCTCTTCAGGGCCAAAGCTTTTCCTCCAAAGGAGGGAGACTTATGCCCAGGATGTCTGCTCCCACACGGAGCCTTTGGGCACAAAAGCAAGAAGAAGATTCCAGCTAATGGGGACCAATCCACAAGTCATTTCAGGAACAATGGATATAAATAGAAGCGCCTGGAAGGCTGAATATGTTTTCTGCTGTGGGAAGGTTAAAGTGGAACTCTAAGTCATAGATTTTCTGCAAACCAGCATTTAAGAATATGCCAGGTGTGGAAACTGGTAGGAGAGACTTGGTTTAATAACATGTGAAGGGAAATTTAGCACCACCAGTGTTCTCCTTCCCTCCATCATCTCCTCCGATGAACCTCTTGATGAAGATCAACAGGAAACTGGGACATATTTTGCAGTTTTGCAGTTAATTTTTTTAAATTAATTAATTTATTTAATTTTGGCTGTGTTGGGTCTTCGTTTCTGTGCGAGGGCTTTCTCTAGTTGCGGCAAGCAGGGGCCACTCTTCATCGCGGTACGCATGCCTCTCACTGTCGCAGCCTCTCTTGTTGCGTAGCACAGGCTCCAGACGCGCAGGCTCAGTAGTTGTGGCTCACGGGTCTAGTTGCTCCGTGGCATGTGGCATCTTCCCAGACCAGGGCTCGAACCCATGCCCCTGCATTGGCAGGCAGATTCTCAACCACTGTGCCACCAGGGAAGCCCTGCAGTTAATTTGCAGGGAACTTGGGAGGGTAGACTTACACATGTTTCTCTGAGGACAGTGCCAGGCGCCCTGGTTGTCAGTAGAGCTGAGAGTGAAGCTGTCGTCCCGTCTGCTGGCAAGCACTGATATTAGCGCAGGATGGAGTGCTCTCGTTGGCAGACGTGGGAAGAGTAGCCTGGTGATTAAATGCTCTTATTACAGAGTGAGCGGTGTGACTGTGTTCAGAAGAGCCCATGAATGTTGAGTGTGAGGCTCATCAACTGTCCAATTAAGAGGAAAGGAAGTGGAAATATCTGTGGGTTGTGTTGCTAAAGCTGCCTGGGTTTAGAGCCAAATGGAACTTTTCAGTATGACGTCGATACGAATCTCTGGTGTGTTTTCATGTCAGGTGCCCTTCTACAGAGGGGGGTAAGTTTTAGAGAATGATTGTTTTGCTTCTTTGGGTACCACCTGCAGAAATGTGTTTATTTTGACTATTTTGTGGAAACCTGGTGAAGCAGCCTTGTGAGAGAGGATTCTTTGGATGGGGGTTTTCTCATCAGTTGACAACGCCCAGCTTGGAATTGCCATCAGGCTAAAGGTTATAGGCCATGATATAGGAGCTGAGTGTTGGTTTACAGAACTGCTGTAATGGTTTTGGTGGGCGTCCTTGGGAACGATGGGACCAACCTTACTCGCATCTGAAAGACAACCCTCAGCAAGGGAGCTTCAACAACACCTATTATTCCATACTTTCATTCAGAAAATAAATCCTTATTGCCTTGTTCAGCCTTATGCAACTCCTTCTCTAGTTCTGTTTACATGTTATAAAATGAAGGGAACCCACTGCATGGCTCTGCAGAGGACTAGCCCCATTAATCTGTGCTAACATTTCTGCCTGAAATGTAAGCATCTTGATAACAGGGTGAAGACTCCTGGGGCGGGGCAGTTAAGCAGCAGCTCAGGACCATTTTACAGAGGAATAACCCCTTAGCTCGGCAAAGTTGTGTCATCTGTCCAGAGAGGCACTTTCGCAGGTGCTTGCAAGCACAGTTTGTGTGTGGAAGGAGCCCTGCTGCAGTTCCACTTAGCTCCCTTGGTTGTTGATGGAGGTTCAGATGTGTTATTTGATCACGTCTGCTATCTACAAAACAAGCCCATTGTTTACCCAGGAACCCATGTGGGTCTTTTGGGTGGCTCTTCATCTAGCCTTAATGTTGACCATCTCTAGCACTGAGGGTCTTCCGTGGGACCCAGCAATACCCAGAACCATCTCTGAAAGGCTAATGCAGAGAAAGGAATGGGTTAAAGGTGCGGGGAGGGATGCAATGTACAGGAACCTTACAAAGAGGAGAAGGTGGTACAGAGCAGTCAGGAGCAGTTGCCTCAGCTACTGATGTTAAAGATAACTGCAGGGCTTCCCTGGTGGCGCAGTGGTTAAGAGTCCGCCTGCCGACGCATGGGACGCGGGTTCGTGCCCCGGTCCGGGAAGATCCCACATGCCGCGGAGTGACTGGACCCGTGAGCCATGGCCGCTGAGCCTGCGCGTCCGGAGCCTGTGCTCCGCAACGGGAGGGGCCACAGCAGTGAGAGGCCCCGCGTACCGCAAAAAAAAAAAAAAAAAAAAAAAGATAACTGCAGAAAATCAGTGCTATCTTAAAGAAAGGGAGAACCAAATTTGAGGCAGAGAGTGGGTGTTTTTCAAAGGTGAAAACGAGCCCAAGAGTTTCACAGGATTACCAGGGCAAACAGGAATTCTTCTCTGTCTTTGTCAGATCTGCTTCAAAAGAGGACATCCTGTAGTTAGAGGAGATAGAACACAGGGCAAACTACGTGCTTTTCCACCTCGTTTCTAGAGAGTGATCCTGGGTGTTGGAGACTGTTTGAAAGGAAGAGGTGAAGCTGTGGTGAATCCTGCAAACAGCACTTCTCTGTTTTCACAGGGGGCAGATTTATTCGCATCCTGCCTCGACTCAGCACATCAGCTGGATCTCCTGCCCCTGCGCTCTGAGTCTTAGTGTGTTTTCAAGTGAGATATCCACTGATGGAAACAATTGTCATTTTGTCTGTTGCCAGAATGGGAGTTAAGTATTTTAAAAACATGAACAGTGAAACAGTATCAGATTATACTAAACACATTTTGTTATTTGCGATGATTTTGACTTTTGATCATTTAAACGGTAACTGCAAAGTTTATCGTGATATTATCTAATAGTGGATAAAAGGAGTTGAGCTAAAAGAGATCTGATGTAATGAGGACAGTAAAGAAGACAGTTATCTACTAAACTGAAAATGCTTTCTTTAAACACTTTGGGTATCCCTTTCTACCTAAAGATGAGGTGGAGTCCAGTCTAGAACATCTTCAGCCAGTGCTTTTCATATGTTCAGTACGCATCCTGATGATGTAGGAAATTCCAGGTGTCCTTCACGTGCTTTGGGTACTGCGTCTACTCCAACAGGTATCCCTCAATCTGGGCTCTTCATCGGTTGCTGGATGGCTGTGGTTGGAGGCGCTTCAAAGTGAGGTCAGCTGCCAGCAGGGGCGATTCTATAGTATTATGTGGAGGGTAGAGTGTCTAACTGCCCTGTCCCCCTTTGCCAGCAGAGAGGGGGTTCCCGGGACATGGGACTTCCAGTTTTCATACTGGGGAAGTCCTGGGCAAACCAGGATGAGTTGTCACCCTGTGTGAGGTAATGGATTTGACCATAAACTTCAACATTACACTTCAAAATACTAAGCGGATGGAATTCTGAGTGTTCTTGAACTTACTTTACGGTACAGAGTGGACTTGCTCCCCAAATACCCTGTGTCCATGCCTAGCTGACCCCATCAACTCTTGATGCTCTCCTTCTAGAAAAGACCACCAAAATGGCTTCAGAATGCATCCCATTTCCCTTCAATGACTCTTTGTTCTTGCAGACTGGGGCGGAGAGCAGCCTGAGAAGACAGGGAAGCCCCTGACCCCACCCCCTTCTTCAACCAAAATGTCACCGCTTTTACCTACCAAGAGGAAAGCTTCCCAGCTCAGATTTTTAAAAAATAGTACATTTTCAGCAACATGAATGGACCTAGAGATTATCATACTAAGTGAAGTAAATCAGAGAAAGACAAATATCATATGATATCACTTATATGTGGAATCTAAAAAAATGGTACAATGATAGATCTGTGAGTCTGTTTCTGTTTTGTAAGACTCATAGGTGTTGAAAACAAACTTACAGTTACCAAAGAGGGAAGGAGGGGGGTGATAAATTAGGAGTTTGGGATTAACATAGACACACTACTATATATAAAATAGATAAACAACAAGGACCTACTATATAGCACAGGGAACTATATTCAATATCTTGTAATAACCTATAATGGAAAAGAATCTGAAATATATATACATGTATGTATACATATGTATAACTGAATCACTTTGCTGTACACCTGAAACTAACACAACATTGTAAATTTTTTAAAAAATAATATATTTCCAAGCCAGTGACTAGACGCCCGTATATATCCCTTCTCGCACCAGTATTTTGTGGTCTTACATGGAGAACTGCTAATTTTCCAAAGGCTTTGAATGAAATGAATTTAAAGAAAACTGCCTGTTCCAATGGTTCTTCTGCGAGAGATACTGACTGTGTGGTCCTTTTATTTTTAGCAATAGTGTTGGAAAAATCAGGTTATGTTTACTCTGTCTGGGGGGCTGGTGAGATTGTGTAGTCTAGAAAATGCTGGAATTATAAATTATTATAAATGTCGACTGAGTGGAGAAATTCGTATATGAAAAAATATTGTAATATACAAGTCAGCCTATAGGTTTTCCCCTAGTTCATTGTCCAAAAATGTATACATTGGCCAAGGAGGATAAACCAAGAAAGTACGTTCACAGAGAAATATAAGTACGTTTCACTGTGCTGTTCTTCTGTCAGATGCGTTTTTACATCATATTTGTTGCTCATCCCAAAAGTCCCAGTTTTGAGTTTATTTATTTCTTGCTGCCTTCATTGTAAATCTTATAGTGCGAACTTGTTTTTCTATTAGATAAATACATTCAGCCTGTAATACTTCCTGGTTTTTAGCATTAATCAAATAGTTTATGGACTTAGTCTCTGAGTTATCGTATATTTTTAGCCTTTTGATGTTTGTTTTCACTAGAATACTGAATTTTTTACAGGGCTGCCTACTTCTTTAGGTATCTTGAGGGCTGGTGATAGCAGCATTCACTCAGCTGGGGCCAGAAGCTCCATTTGAATGGGTTGGCTTCTTTTAGTTTATTTATTTATTTTTAAAGTTTTTATTGGCGTATAGCTGACTTACAGTGTTGTGTTAGTTTCAAGTGTACAGCAAAATGAATCAGGTATACATATATCCACGCTTTTTTGACTCTTTTCCCATATAGGTCATTACAGAGTACTGTGCTACACAGTAGGTCCTTATTAGTTACCTGTTTTATATATAGTAGTGTGTATATGTCAATCCCAATCTCCCAGTTAATCCCTCCCCCCCGCCCTCTTACCCCTTGGTAACCGTAAGTTTTGTTTTCTACATCTGTAACTCTATTTCTGTTTTACAGATAAGTCCATTTGTACCCTTCTTTTAGATTCCACATATAAGGGTTATCATATGATATTTGTCTTTCTCTGTCTGACTTAACTTCACTCAGGATGATAATCTCTAGGTCCATCCATATTGCTGCAAATGGTGTGGGCTGGCTTCTTTTAAATGGCAAACCTACTGCCCTCAATGAATAACAAGTTCCCCTCCTTGAGAGGGAAAAATCACATTGCCTTGGTATCTCAGGAGTGCAGCTCCATAAATATTATTATGCCTCATGGAACACATCTTTATTCAATAGAGCAGATATTGCCAACAAAAATGAAATAATAGAGGAAATAACTTCTAGTGGTTTCCAGCTTTAATTATGAGAAATAAGTGAAAAAGAGAGTTTTCAATCAAAGTTTTTCGTACAGTGATAGTTTACTATCTTTCGCTCAAAGATACTTATGCTCTCGGGGGAAAACAGATAAAATGAATGTTTTGAGTTTGTTTTTTTCTTTTTTTCAGCATTTTCTGCCTTTGGTTTTTGCTTTATAAGGTCAAATGTTACACTTGTCTTTTAAGCCACCCACAGACTCAGCTCTTTGGGTGGGGCTGGGCTCATCACTAGAACAGAGGGAGGGCGAGGGCGGGAGGTCAGTAGGGGAGTGCTCAAGTTCATGAGTGTGGGATGGCCTCATCACATCAAGACTCACTTTCATGAAATGTCTGCCTTCAGAATGTTTCACTAGAGGCAATATTTTAGAGTGTTGTTATTCTCTAAATCAAGGAGAATTTCCCTTAAAAAGAATCCTTATTTATCACCAGGCCGGGTACTGTCTCTAAGCTATCTTGACTGCTTTTTCTAAATACGAAGACATGGAAGAAGTGAAAAATAAACATTATCCACTAAAAAATTATAAGCCCATAATTTGTGACATAGGTAAAAATCATTGTATTATACTGCTTCAAGAGAGTGCCATGATGCGGGTGGACTGGATAGTTAATGGGGAGGAAGAGTGGTGAGGATTAAAAAATACTTTGTTGGGGGCTTCCCTGGTGGCGCAGTGGTTAAGAGTCCGCCTGCCGATGCAGGGGACACGGGTTCGTGCCCCGGTCCGGGAAGATCCCACATGCCACGGAGCAGCTGGGCCCGTGAGCCATGGCCGCTGAGCCTGCGTGTTCGGAGCCTGTGCTCTGCCACGGGAGAGGCTGCAACAGTGAGAGGCCCGTGTACTGCAAAAAAAAAAAAAAAAAATACTTTGTTGGGAGTCAGACTGACAGTAGATTTCGTGGAGGAAATAAGAAATTGAGTTTAGGAACATTTGAAGTGAGGTAACTGTGGAAATTCTCCTCTTTGGAATATACATGTATATTGACATGAATTTAGAACCTACATGTATATATATATTTTTAAATTAATTAATAAATTTATTTTATTTTTGGCTGCGTTGGGTCTTCATTGCTGTGCATGGGCTTTCACTAGTTGCGGCGAGCAGGGGCTACTCTTCGTTCAGGTGCACGGGCTTCTCATTGCGGTGGCTTCTCGTTGCGGAGCATGGGCTCTAGGTGCGCGGGTTTCAGTAGTTGTGGCACGCAGGCTCAGTAGTTGTGGCTTGCAGGCTCTAGGGCGCAGGCTCAGTAGTTGTGGTGCACGGGCATAGTTGCTCCGCGGCATGTGGGATCTTCCTGGACCAGGGCTCGAACCCATGTTCCCTGCGCTGGCAGGCAGATTCTTAACCACTGTGCCACCAGGGAAGTCCCTAGAATCTACCTGTATATTGAAGTGCACTTAGGACACATGTATATCCAGAAACATAGAATATGTATGTCAGGATTTGGGGAATACAGGCTGGACTGCAGCCATCAATGTATAGGTGCGTTCTTTTTTTTTTTTTTTTTAAACATCTTTATTGGAGTATAATTGCTTTACAATGGTGTGTTAGTTTCTGCTTTATAACAAAGTGAATCAGCTATACATATACATATATCCCCATATGTCCTCCCTCTTGCATCTCCCTCCCACCCTTCCTATCCCACCCCTCTAGGTGGTCACAAAGCCTATAGGCGCGTTCTTAAGCTTTTTCTGGTCGCGATATTCTCCGTGCCCCTGGGCCAAAAGAAATACCTGACAGCTCTGTTCATTTAGGCAGTAGAGTCCATACAACTTAACTAGAATTTATGTCCTAACAATTTAGTGGCCGATTGAAAATATAATTGTACACATTGAAAGGAAATACATATATCTTTTTCATTCTTAAGTGATGGTTAATTTTATGTGCCAACTTGACTTGACCATAGTATCCGTGTATTTATTTGGTCAAGCACCAGTCTGGATGCCGCTGCGAAGGTAATTTTTATATGAGATGAACGTTTGAATCGGTAGACCTTCAGAAAAGTAGGTTACTCTTCATAATGTGGGTGGGCCTCACCCAATCTTCCTGAGGCCTTAAGAGAACAGCCAGGCTCTCTGGAGGAGGAGGGAATTCTGCCTCCAGACTGTCTTCAGACTCAGCTGCATCACCAGCTCTTCACGACGTCCCAGCCTGCTGGCCTGCCTTGCAGACTTGGGACTTGCTTGCCCCTACAATGGCATGAACCAATTCCTAAAATCAATCTCTTTCTCTCTGTACACACATACATACACACATGCGCACGCGCGCGCGCGCGCGCACACACACACACACACACACACACACACACACACTCTACTGTTTCTGTTTCTCCGGAGAAAACTTAGCAATGGGATGTGTGTACCATTGGATAGTGCACAGCTTCTCAAGCATTGGAAACAGATGGGACACCATTTCTTGTTCCACCTTGATTTTTGTACAGATCTTGCTTTTTATCACAACTACTTCTCAGGAGCCCACTTTGCAAAGATGACATCATCCAAGGGAGTGTGAGTGATCTCATGTTGAAACCGGGGGCTACCTCAAGCTTGTATTTTGCACAGTGTTCAACAAGTGCTGAATATGGCTGTGTTTCCCTCCGAAATTTAATGCATCCCACAGCGCATCTGTGCACTGGCTGTGGCGTCAGGGCAGCTGTGCGCGTGGTTTGGGAACTGCAGGTACCAGTGTGGCAGCAGTCATAGGGATGAGATTAGCTCACGCAGAGAGCAGAGATGAGCCCCAGAGATGAGCCCCAGAGGTGAGCCCCAGAGATGAGCCCCAGAAAACACCTGCAAGGAGGAGGCAGTAGCAGAGGAGCTTTTGAGAGGAGAGTCTAAAGAGAGACTCGAGACGCAAGAAAAACTTCATGCACTCTCTGAACAGAGCAGGGGAAGTATGATACCAGCTAAGAAATGAATCCAGGCATAGGACGGAAGGCAGGAGGAAATATTCTCTGACTCTTACACACAGTTGGGGAGTTAGGGTAATGGGGCTGTGGTAGTGTTTTCACCTTTTTCTCTCTTTTCCAACATTTTTTCACGTCTGTGTCTTCATTGTATAATGAAAAAAGAGATGTTTACAACCATAAAAAAAAAGTGCTCTCTAGCTTTCCTATTACTCAACATACCCAGTCTTTTTTCCTTTTTTTCTGTCCAGTTCCAGCATTCAGCTGCGTGTGTGTGTGTGTGTGTGTGTGTGTGTGTGTGTGTGTGTGTTCAGGGTGAGGAGGTGGGCAGGAATGAGGAGATAGTAAAATAAGGATGTAACAGAAAAAAACTTCGAGGTTTGCTTTCCTTCATGAAACATTCAGTAGAGTTGGAGAGGTAAGATGTGAAGCAGGTTCACAGAAGTCCATACAAGGAAGCCACAGATAGAAGCCAAGGCCGCGTGCACTAGAGCAGGAGGTGGAAGGTGGGCAGGGCTGGAGCAGGCCCTGGGGAGGGCGTGAGAATCGTGCAGGTGAGTAGAGCTGGGAGGAACCCCCGGGGTGAGCCTTAGCACTATGCTTGGGCAAGACCCCAGCAAGGGGCCTGAACGGATGGTCTGGGGCCCTGCTTTAATTCAGAGCCGTCGTTTTCCCAAGCCAGCATAAAAGCCGTCAGTCTTTGCCAAAGCACTTTAAGTTTCTTGGCATTTATTGAAATTAATTTACCCGCAAGAAAATTCATATATCCAGCTTTGTGAAGTATACATTCAGGGAAGTGTTTCTTTGCATTAGCTAAAGCGCATATTACTGATACAATAATGTGATGTGACACAACAGAAAGGTGATATAATCTAAGCATATAAAACTCCAGATTTTTTTGGAATTACTATCATCTTGACACTGGTTTTTTCCTCAGGTAAAAGTAGTGATTCCAAGAGTTATGTGGCTGGAACCAGTGGGCTTATTTTGCATATAATATGAAACTCTATTTGGTATCTATTTTTATTTTGAGGAAAGAATAAAGGACAAGAAAGCGTCCTGTTCCAAGTCTCCAAGAAGGTTGTGATTTTAATTACACACCACAGAAAAGGCAAAGAAATTTGGAATTACACTTCATGCATAGAGCTCTGTAGAGGAAAAATAAATGGGTACCCATCTACCCCAAATCCATAAATCAGACATAGAATGGCTAATCACAGACATAAATTGTATAAATTGTATGCTTGGCGCTGATTACTTTCCCCTCGGTCTGTTGTGGACAGTAAAGGATTTAGATCTTAGGCCGGCTGTGCTGTTTCTGAAGTGTGACTCAAAAGCAAAAGTTCGTTTTAAATTCTCTTAATCCTGGTTTACACTTTTTTTTTTTTTTTTTTTTTTTTGGTTTACACTATTCATTCCTTTTTGGTTGAAGTATTATCTTCAGGGGGCCCGTATTAATCTGTAAGTACCATTTTGGGCTGTTTTCAGAGTTAATAGAATGGAAATGGTTCTAACGGGCCCAGCACTGGTTTTCCACATTCTCATTCTCATCACAGACATCCCGGAACATCTTAAAAACTACGGAATAAATGATGCAGCTGCTAGGAAAACAGTGTGGTCGTTCCTCAAAAAAAAAGTTACAAACAGAATTACCATATGACCCAACAATTCAGCTTCATGGTGTGTACTCAATAGAACTGAAAGCTGGGACTCAGAGAGATTTTTGTACACCCGTGTTCGTGGGAGGATTATTCATGACAGCCAAGAGGTAGAAGCAACCCAGGTGTTTACCAGTGGAAGAATGGATACACAAAAGGTGGTCTGCACATACAATGGCATATTATTCAGCCTTAAAAAGTAAGGAAATCCTGTTACATGCTTCAACGTGGATGAACCTTCAGGACACTATGCCAAGTGAACTAACTCAGTCATGAAAGGACAAATAAGATTCCACTTTTATGAGCTACCTAGAGTAGTGAAATGCGTAGAGGCAGAAAGTAGAATGATGAGTGGTTATTAAATGGGTACAGAGTTTCGGTTTTGCAACATGGAAAGAGCTCTGGAGATAGATGGTGGTGATAGTTGCACAGCAACGTGAATGTCCTTAATGCCACGGAACCATACACTTAAAAATGGTTAAGACGGTAATTTTATATTATGTTTATTTTACCATCATTGAAAAACCAAAACCAAAAACGACAGAGGAGTGGGCTCTACCACAGAAATTCAGTTTCGGTTAGTCTGCGGCAGGGGCCAAGGTGCAGTGATTCTGGTCTAAGGCGTTGCTGGTGTCTGGAGTGGTGAGGCCTGAGTGGTACAGCCAGCAGTGGGAAGCCCACGCTGCCCTATGATGGGAGGGGACACCAGGCACCGGAAGGAGTGAATGGCAGAGCACAGGGCAGGGAGACCCCTGCAAAGAAGACCCTGCGTTGGCCAAGGAGTTAGTCCATTGAGCAGAATTTCAGGCATTTTGGAATAATTTGTGCACATGAGCCAGAAGGGTCTTTCAGTCACATCTGAGCTACTGTCCTTCAAAGCACGCAGAGTGGGTGGGTGGATGGCTGTCACGCCTCCAAGAAGCATCAGCTCCGCCCTGGGTCTTGCCTCACTGGCTGCTCAGCTGAGAATCTGGAAAATAGTGTACACGCATCTGCTCAGAGTGAAGCAGAGGTAGAAGGGAGGCTCGGAACGAACAGACCACGCTACGGACCAGCGATTCGTGACTGAATAAAACAACTTTTTTAGATGCTTCAGAGAGAGACGAGGTGATGTGTCTTACAAGTTATCCTTCCCTCTTTCATTTGTGAGGACATGAACCTGGGTTCAGACCTTTGTTTCCTCATGAGCCTGGCCTTCTCCTGGCGCAGAAGCACTTTACTGAGCATCTGATTAATGGAGTGACATGTGCATCCATTCGATTAATACACGTGCACAGGGAGCTTCACGCGTGCTGCAGTGGCACACCAAATAAGACGCACCAGAGTTCAATTGAGTCAGTCCTTCCACGCCAGGAGAAATCTCTGACAAGGCTGCATTTCTCCTTTGCCAGAGAATTTTATGGCAATCAATAATAGCTAGCCCTGGTGTCCCTACCGAAGCTCTTTATTGAATGCAATTCATTTTAAGTGACCTTTGCTTTTCTGGAGCAGTTCTTTATTTGTGAAGTGCAGATTGCAAACAGCCTAATCAGCCCTCTGGCTTTTGGTTATTAGCATTCCATCTGCTTTATAATGCCATTTAAAAACCAGCTGTGCTAGGGAAGAAAAAAGTATTCACTGAATCTTTTTCTCTGGAAGAAAAATTCGTGTGACATTAAGATTTCCAAATGGCAATGTCTTCTTGTGTGTGTGTGTGTGTGTGTGTGTGTGTGTGTGTGTGTGTGTGTGTGTGTGTGTGTGTGTGTGTGTATGAGTGACTTAAGGTGTTTGTCATATTTCTTCTTAAAGGACCAGAGTTCATGTGCCCTAGTTAATGTTAGAATTATGAACAAAAATGTTTCTAGAAACCAAAGGAGGAATAATAATTTAAATAATGAAATGTTGTAAGTAATTTTATTATAAATGATACCATGTTACAAAGTTAAGTATTAGATCTTGGGCTGAGGAGCTGATGTAAACATGGAGAAGAAAATACGGATGAACGGTTGAACGCAGGGTGGGAGTATTATGAAGAATTCGAATTCTTGGATTTTTCGTCCCAAGGTGTGGCTCATTAGTTGTTTATTTTGTAGTTCTACTTCTTCGGTACTCTTCGTGTCTTAGACCGTACATTTTTAAAAGGTGATGTTGATACTTGTTTCTATGCTGGTCTTGTCAAGTCTTGCAAACTTGTACTGCTGCTGTGCTAATTGCTTGGATAGAAGCCTAAAATCATCATGTGTGTTCATAATGACGCTTATACCTGCTTTTATTCAGAGACTGCTTGAAAGAGCCTTGCCTTCCTGGATTGATCATGGCTTGACCCTCCCCCCCCCCCCCCCCCCGCCCCAGGTACTTGAGTTGGGGAAGGTATAAGCCGGTGGTCATCAAGGTGCTGGTTGGGTACCACCATCTCAACTTGAAATAATCCTAGAAATTCTCATTTCTGTTTATCAAGGAACAATGCCAAGGTCACCTGGAAATGAGCAGTAAATTGAGGCTCAGTTTTCTGACTGGTCTTCATTCTCTCAACATTCCCTCATTACAGACGTGTGGGACCCTGATTTGCAAGTTCTCTGAAGGTAGAATCTTGTCTTTGGGATTTTCTTTTCCTTTTCAGGTTTGGAGCTTAGCTCTTTGATTTCAGGGAGGAAAACTCGGACAGGCTATGGCAGTTCAGCTCTGTCCACTGGCATCAGTTCCTGGAGTTATGGATAAATTGGGAATTATTAGGGGGGGAATATGGAAGTGAGATGAGATGAGAAAGAAAGGTGTGTTTGGTCCCTGGGTGAGCATCTAAGAATGAGAGCGGGAGGGTCATCCTGGACTCAGCCCTTCAACTTACAGATGAGACCCCGGAGAGAACACAGGGTTCTCGACCAAGCTCCCAGGTAGTTAATGGCAACTCAGCCACCATGCCCCTTACTGACTACATTTTACACCACAGTGTGGATGGATCCTCTTATACCTCTCAGACAAGACTAATTACAAGCAGCCGGTTGATCCTATAAGGTACCGATTTGTCTGGTCTGGCTCTAAGATGAGAGAAAGTGATGCTCTTGAT
Source organism: Lagenorhynchus albirostris (assembly GCF_949774975.1). Taxonomy (NCBI): domain Eukaryota; kingdom Metazoa; phylum Chordata; class Mammalia; order Artiodactyla; family Delphinidae; genus Lagenorhynchus; species Lagenorhynchus albirostris. Next base: position 181,160,100 of record NC_083095.1, read on the forward strand.
GCAGAGTGAGGAAAGCAATGACGTAATGGGGCAGCAGTTTTGGTCTGCACGTGGATCTGAGTGGACGCGTATGGGCATGTGTGTGCACTTTGGCGTGGTGTTGAAGAAAGTGCAGAAATCTGTTAATTTGCTAGTTTCTCTCCTAAATGCGATTTCAGTATTTTGTAGTCTTTCTATCCCGTGCTGTTTTCTTGTATGGGTTTGTGTTCTTTCAGTTATGTTTTCTGGGACTGGATTTGGGGTCCTTGTTCTTCAAATCCAGGGTTCTAGAATTATTTGAGCTTACAGGTGGGAAGGTATGCACTGGTTAAGTCACTCGTCCACTCTAGTTTGTTGCATTGATGGTTTACCGTTGTGGGTCTGTCGGAGACAAGGGTGGGTTACTGCCACCTCCCTCCTCAATACACTGTTTTAGGTTACTCATGGGTCCATTGCATAACTTGTTAGACAAAGTGTGCATGTTATTGAAAAATTGGCTCAAAATTCTTGTCATCCTTTTGATAACAAAAAGAGTTTATCCTGAACATTATTCCCTACGTTGGAATTCAGAGGAGATGGCATAAGGATGATTCTAGGATATGCCTTTCTCCCCCTTGCCCCTTGACTGCTGTACCGGTCTTCTGCCTCCTCCTTTCGTAAGTTGTGCGCTGTAGCCTCTAGTCTCCTTTTCATACACGCTATGTATGTCAGCATCTTTCAGGATTGTCTCTCTACCAGGCATCCCCCGGAGGGCAGGCAGGTCCAGATCCCAGGCCTGCTCAGGAGGTTACTAAGAGAACACCACATGGTTGCTTTTTCCTAGACCCATCACCCCAGAATGAACAGAGGGTACCATTCCCAGCCACCTCAGGGACTTATCCTGCCTTCTTCTCAGAGGTTTTACCCACCATGGCATGCATGCATTTGAGAGAGAAGCCACTCTCTCTGAATGACCCCTCCGATGAATTTGTAAGGAAAAACCTCCTTTGGGAATGCCAAGGAATTACACTCAGATTTTTGTTTTAAATTTTGTTCATACTGTACGTAGTCTTGTTCCGTTTACGTGTTACATTGTCAATGAAATAGCATATTCTCCAGCTAAGTAATTTCCAGAAAATTGCTAGGTGTTCATGTACTTAGAGCTACTCGGCTAAAGGACAGGTCATCTTCGTAAGAGCTAAAATGTTTTGGTTTCACTTCATCAGATATATATATATAACTATTGCGAATAGTTAGGTTGAACCTGTATTGACTGCCGGGCTGGTGCAGTGGCAGAAGAGAGGGTCAAGGCAGATGAAGATCACTGGCAAGGAATTGACCATAAAGTTGGACCACAGAATCTAAACTGGGTGTGGTGAAGTGGACAGTGGATTGGGATTGAAGGACAAGATCCCTGTGGGTCAAGGAATCGTTGGAAAGTGTTTTCGCTGGTTTAATCATTATGCCTTCAATTTGTTATGACTGTGCATTGTTGAAACTATGCCCCGTGTGGCCGACTGTCCTGAAGTTGCTTGCTGGGGTAGCTGGTGGGGAGGATGGATGTCCATAGGTCCAATAGCCAAACTCTCATATCAGGAGAAAACTAGGGAGCATGGTTTTTATTTAAACGACTATGTTAGCAATTTGAGAAATGATAAAAGTGGGGTTTTTTTTGTTTATCAGCCTTTATTCAGTTTGAGGTTAGTAATTTTTTTAAAGCTCAGCTATTTTTTAATAGATTTTAAAAAATAGCTGTCCCTTTTTATTTTAATTAATTAATTTATTTATTTACTTATTTTTAGCTGCTTTGGGTCTTTGTTTCTGCACACGGGCTTTCTCTAATTGCGGCGAGCGAGGGTTACTCTTCGTTGCCGTGCGCGGGCTTCTCATTGCAGTGTCTTCTCTTGTGGAGCACGGGCTCTAGGGGCACGGGCCTCAGTAGTTGTGGCACACGGGCTCAGTAGTTGTGGCTCGCGGGCTCTAGGGCGCAGGCTCAGTAGTTGTGGTGCATGGGCTTAGGTGCTCCGCGGCATGTGGGATCTTCCCGGACCAGAGCTCGAACCCGTGTCCCGTTCCCTGCATTGGCAGGCAGATTGTTAACCACTGCACCACCAGGGGAGCCCCTGTCCCTTTTTAAAATTTCATTTTTACTTATTTGAAGAGTAAATCACAAGTAAAGGTGAGAATTAATATTTAGTCCTCTGGAAATAATTTTTTTTAAGTGAATCACATCCATTATGGAAATTCAAAAAGCATTTTAAAAAATCCTGTCCTACAGATAGACAGAAATGTCTTTCTATCTTTTTGGCATATTTTTAAAATAGTAGTTATTACTACCTAATGTCTTGTCATTTTATTTTTAATGGCTGTAAGATATTTGTGTTAATTTTTAAAATATATGAAATTATTATTGTTATTAGACATTGAAATCTTTTCACATACATGTATATGATGAATAACTCATCATTGAGCCCCAGAAAGGGACTATCTTAAGTTGTAAATACACCAGTTAAAGGGTCTACGACCTTCCCTGCTAAGGCCTTGCTGGGAGCAGTGTTTCTGTTTCAGCAAGTTCTAGGACTGTCTGGAAGAAGGTACCACTATGAAGACTTTGGATACCTGCGAAAGTAAAGGGACCTTACTTTATACCCAGTTTTCACTTCTTTATCTTTTCCATCAAGCTCTTTCATCACTAGAGTACCTGTTGGTTGATGCTTTTAGATGTTATAAGTTGTAAAGTTTCCTTCCTGTAGGCTGTCATCTTACATATCTCCAGGATCTTGAAATTAACATCTTATAGGAGAAAACCTTAAATCACAAAAATTCTACTTGTTTCCTCTACCCCGTCCCCCACTCAGAATTAAAAAGAGTGCTATTTTAAAAATTTTGATGGCAGAATACTTTGGTCTAGCTCATGCAATACAAATATTTGTGATAGCCTAGTTTGAGAAAAACAGATAAAAGCTCTTTATAACACAGGCATTGTACTTATCGAATTCATTTTTTCCAGCGTGCTCTAACATTTCTCAGATGTAAAGGTGTGAAGGGCATGGTTACCAAAAACAAATAGATGTGAACGGTGCTGTGCTATTAAATGTCACGCTTCTTGATTTGTCGGTCATGTATTATCTCAAACAAAAATGGATTTTCCTACTCACGCTTTTGCACTTTCTCAGCTGGGCTATCCACGAACTGGTTTGTGGCATTCTTATTTTGCAATGAGGAATGAAAATATAAATTGCTTTGGTTCCTTTCCCAATTATATGAATTAATACTGGTTCTCAAAATTCTTATATATAAGAAAGGTACAGTTGAAGTGGAAGGGTGTTTTGTTGGTAACGAGGGAAGAGGGTGATGGAACAGCTGATGGTTTGTCAATGATGCTAATAATTTAAGCAGAGTAAGGTGGTAAATTCTTGTCCACATAGGAGATGTTTTGTGCATATACCACTCTTAGATTTCCTTTCACTGGATTATACTGGTTTCTTGGCATTTTCAAAAGAGAGCATAAATGTTTGGTTTTTGTTTTCTGGAAGATGAAAAGTGCAAAGTCATTGCATTTATATTAGAAAGGGCGCAAACTAGTAGTAATCTTCTAAATTAGTTTCGCTTCTCCTTTGGTAAGAACTAGACTGAGTATTGTCAGCGTTTTAGAAAACCTTTCCATGGGTGTTGCCTTCACAAGGCGAAGTAAGATGCCAGATAACAGATGTTTCAGAAATGTTAGTTCAACAGGCTAGCATCACTGTGGTACCCAATTTTGACGTATCAAGAAAGTGAGATGTTCAGCAATCTTTCCCAAAATGTGACTACCTCTGTGATTTTTAGTGTATTTCTGCTCTTTTTTTAACTGGTATAAAATCCCCTTTCAGTATAAATTTAAGGGAATTGCTCATTGAGTCCTCCATACTTTCCACATCATTATGTATTAATACCTCTCAAATACCCTTTGTTTTGTTTTTTGTTTTTTGCTTTTTGCGGTACGCGGGCCTCTCACTGTTGTGGCCTCTCCCGTTGCGGAGCACAGGCTCCGGACGCGCAGGCTCAGCGGCCATGGCTCACGGGCCCAGCCGCTCCACGGCATATGGGATCTTCCCGGACCGGGGCGAACCCACGTCACCTGCATCGGCAGGCGGACTCTCAACCACTGCACCACCAGGGAAGCCCCACCCTTTGTTTTTATTCCCATTTCACTGATGAAGAAATAGAGGCAAAGAGGATATATGTAACTTGTCTGGGATCACAGCTAACAAATGGCGGAGCCAGGATTGAAATTCTGGTTGTAGAGAGTGTAATCTTAAATCTATGTATTGTATTTTTTTCAGTTCCAGGATTCTGGGACCTAATGTGCTCTGTCTACTACATGCTATCGTGGTGCACTCTGTTCTGGAATGTTAGTCATCTTTGCGGGTGACCTTGTGACTCTGATTGGGATCCAAACTCGGCCACTGAGCAGTCAGACAGCTCTATTAACAGAGATGTCAATGTCCTTATTTTTTATTTACTAGGAATAAATCAGTAATTGACATGTTGTTTTCAAATTTCCATGGGGAATACTCTATGGGGTCTTACCCACAGAAGAGATTTTTTTCATTACTTAAGTGTAAAAGAATTCTTATTTTCCTCTGAGTAACAGGCACAAAGGGATAGATCGTATAATACAGTATAAATGTAATATCGTATAAATCATAACAACGCTACTAGTGAACCCTATCAAAAAATGCCATTAGTTTTGAAACTTGGAAAGATACATACAGAAGGACAGTGATTTCATATCCCATGTTGCAAATTCAGTTAATAAAACTGGGATCGCAGCTCACACAGTGATATCTATGGTGACCAGTTCAGTGCATAGAATTGCACGGATCCTAAGACAAGCTATGAATAGAGATATAAGTGTGGGTCTCAAAAATAAAGAGATAAAGCTATATATTATTTATGCTGTTCCTAGGACATTTTGTAGATATAAAGAAGAGAAGAATACCAAGACTGTCCAATGAGGAAAGGACAGTCTTTCAACAGATGATGCTGTGAAAACTGAATATCCAAAACTTGGAGCCTTACCTCACACCATATACAAAAATTTACTCAAAGTGGATCAAAGACCTAAATATAAGAGCTAAAGGGCTTCCCTGGTGGTGCAGTGGTTGAGAGTCCACCTGCTGATGCAGGGGACACGGGTTCGTGTCCCTGTCCGGGAAGATCCCACATGCTGCAGAGTGGCTAGGCCCGTGAGACATGGCCGCTGAGCCTGTGCGTCCACAGCCTGTGCTCTGCAACGGGAGAGGCCACAACAGGGAGAGGCCCGCGTACTGCAGAAAAAAAAAAAAACTAAACTAAAACTATAAAACTCTTGGAAGAAAACATAAGGGAAAAATTTAATGACATTGAATTTGACAGTGATTTCTTGGATATGACACCAAAAACACAGGCCACAAAAGAAAAAAGAGATTAAATTGGATTCAAAATTTAAACATTTGTGCGACAAAGGACACTATCAGTAGAGTGAAAGGCAGCCCATGGAATGGGAGAAAATATTTGCAAATCATTTATCTCAGAAGGGATTGCTTTCCAGTTTATATAAAGAACTCCTACAACTAAACAGTAACAGCATTTTTTAAAAACCCAATTCGAAAATGGGCAAAAGACTTGTAAAAGGAAAAACTCTTCCTTCTCAATACTTCACTTCCGACACTAGATATGTGCGTTTTTCCACATCAAACAATTCTCAGCAGACACCAATTTCTTATCCTACAATTTAACTCCCCAGAGTTAGTACAGACCCCACAGCTTAAGGGCTCAGTTCCACAAGTCTGCCTCCCATCCTGCTTCAGACTCCAGTCACAAGTAGTGGGTTCCAGGTGACCCGCAACTTCTGCCTGGCCTGGCTACCAGTCGGAGGTTCATCTTCCTCCCTCCTCGGGTTTCATAATTTGCTAAAATGGCTCACAGAATAGAAGGAAACAGCTGAATTACTGTTACCAATTTATTACAAAGGATGTATTACAGGATACAAATGGACAGCCAGGAGAAGGGGTGCGTAGGGTGAGGTCTGGAAGGGTCCTCGGCTCGGGAGCTTCTGTCCCTGTGAAGTCTCGCGTGTGCCACCCTTCCAGAACTTGAATGCATTCTTGTTCACAGGCCCAGAAGCTTTATGGCGGCTTCTTTGTGTAGTCGTGATTGATTAAATCACTGGCCACTGGCGAGAAATTCAGTCTTCCTTCCCTGAAGGTTGGGGGGTGGGGCTAAAAGTTCCAACTTTCTAATTACAGAGTCGGTGCCCCTGGCAACCAGCACCCTCATCCCACGGGCTTTCCAGAAGTCACGTCATTAACAACTCCAACGTGCTTCAAAGGGGCTTGTTGTTAATAACAAAAGATGCTCCCTTCACCTTTATCATTCTGGAGCTGTTGCAGGAGCTGGGGACAGAACCCAAATATTATAACAAAAGATGCTCCTATGGCTCATATCACTTAGGAAATTACAAGGGTTTTAGGAGCTCTAGCCCGGAGCAGGGAGCAGGGACCACTTTATGTTTCTTATTAGAAGTTGAATAAACATTTCTCCAAAGAAGATATGTGAATGGCCAGTAAGTACATGAAAAGATGGTCAACGTCATTAGTCATTAGAGAAATGCAAATCAAAACCACAATGAAATAATACTTCACACTGTTAGGATGGCTGTTGGAAGGAAGGAAGGGAGAGGGAGGGAGGGAGGGAGGGAGGAAGGAAGGAAGGAAGGAAGGAAGGAGAGGAGAGACAGGAAAAGAGAGAGAAAGAGACAGTGTTGGTGAAGATGTGGAGACGTTGGAACCCTTGTGCATTGCTGATGGACTGAAATGCTGCAGCTGCTGTGGAAAACACGATGACAGTACCTCAAAATAGTAAACATACAATTACGATCGGATCTAGCAAATCTACTTCTGTATGTATACCCAAAATAAGTAAAAGCATGAACTCAAACAGAAATCTGTGCACCCATGTTCATAGCAGCATTATTCCCAAGAGCTAAAAGGTGGAAGCAATCCACCCAGTGTTCATCATTGGGTGAATGGATAAACTAAGTGTGGTACATACGTACAATGGAGTATTATTCAGCCTTAAAAAGGAGGGAAAATTCTGACACAGGCTATGTGAAAAACCTTGAAAACATTATGCTAAGTGAAATAAACCAGTCACAAAAAGACAAATATTGCATCATCCCACTCATGTGAGATTTCTAGAATGGTCAGATTCATAGAGACAAGAGTAGCATGGTAGATGCCGGGGACTAGGGGGAGTTACTGATTAATGGGTACAGAGTCTCATTTGGGAAAGCTGCAAAGGATGATGGTGGTGCTTGCACAGCAATGTGTATGTACTTAATGCCAGAACCGCACCCTTCAAAACGGTTAAATTGGTAAATTCTATGTCATATATTTTACCACAATAAAAAATATTATTTTCAAATGAGGGCCTTTACTTATACAGACAGAAGTCTACCATAAAAGTCCCATGTTGGGCTTCCCTGATGGCGCAGTGGTTGAGAGTCCACCTGCCGATGCAGGGGACACGGGTTTGTGCCCCGGTCCGGGAAGATCCCACATGCCGCGGAGCGGCTGGGCCCGTGAGCCATGGCCACTGAGCCTGCGCGTCTGGAGCCTGTGCTCCACAACGGGAGAGGCCACAGCAGTGAGAGGCTCACGTACCGCAAAAAAAAAAGTCCCATGTCACCTGTCCCAGCATAAGTATCCTCAGTTGCTTCTTCTAGAACATAGCAAGCACAGTAAACATTGCCTCACCCAGATTCTTTCACAGCTTTTACTACAAAATTACCGAGTTAGGGACTTCCCTGGTGGTCCAGTGTTTAAGACTTCACCTTCCAACACAAGGGGTGCAGGTTTGATCCCTGGTTGGGGAGCTAAGATCCCACATGCTTCATGGCCAAAAAGCCAAAAGACAAGCAATATTGTAACAAATTCAATAAAGACTTTAAAAGATCCACATCAAAAAAAAAAATCTTAAAAAAAAAGAGAAAACAAAATTACTCAGTGAACCAACCAGTAATTGACAACATTTTTAACAGTGCTTCAGAGACTATTGTAAACCCTGGGATTCGTTAGTCATCACCTGGAGCAAACTCTATGAGATTCCATAATGTTGTTTTGTGTTTGTTATAATTTTTCATACTAATTTATTCCATTCAGTAATTTAAAAATATATTTATAAGTAATGCATTTTTGAAAGATATACTGCATCTCATAAGCTATTTCTTACTAGAAACCAAAGACTTCCTGATAATGATGGAATGCAATTTTGATGCTTGGAAAGGGGTCTGGAAAATGGATGCTGTGCACACATTATTTCTTCCATGACCTATGGCTTATCAACTTGGGCTGGGCTGTTCATGCATACCTCGCCTTGTGGGAGCAGGACGCATAGCAGTTTGTTAATCTGCAGACTTAACATTTTTGCATTTGCCTTTTTCCTAGACTTTTTGCCAAGTTTCAGCAGTGAATTGGACATTGTAATCTCTCAAAGTGTTTCCTAAATTTAACTTAAGTGAGTTTGAAGTCTAGAAGGCAACCAAGAAATGCTGAATCCAGCATAAGAGTCACCGGAAGTGAGGAGTAGTCTCTGTCCCACTGTGGGTTATTTTCTAGGTTCTTCTGTCAAAGATTCCTTCAGGAACCTTCCCAGGTGATTCTGGTATCTGAAGTTCAAGGCCTTTGGCTGTACCCTTCAGAATACTTACCATCCCATTATGGAACTTCAGCAACCTTCTTAGCCCGCATCCCCCAGTCCTGGGGGGGGGTCTCACCTAAGTGGCACTGAAACAAATGACTTGAATGGCCCCTTCCTTCTGGAGGACAGACGGACTCTTCAAGTCCTGTAGGATGTGCACATTCTGGAAACAAGCTCATGAAATTATTGCCTTCAAGCTCGGCTGAATTTAATCCTTCAGAGACAGGCAGCTATCACGTTTTTAAGATGTCGAGCATCTTTATTTTATAATTTTGACCTGGCTGCTCAAGATATTGAGTCTAACCTCAAACTGGTTTGAAATGGCTTTTCTTTTCACATAATATAAATTATATATTTTACATGTTCCTTTTAAACGATTGTCCATTTTTAAGACATTTTATTTCCTTGGTTCTTTTCTTGTGGCTTTGAAATTTAGACAGAATTGATTCTTACAATACAAATGACTCTTAAGGAATTGTCATTTCATCTTAACAGAATCATGTGGAAACTCTTTTAGAGCAACATCTAGAAAAATGTAAACTAATGTTTCTAGAATACATTTTATTTTCATGGAGAAGGAAAACTTTGAGTCCAAGTGACACATTTAGATCCAGGTTTATGCCTGAACCAGCTTTTTAAAGCAAGTTTTCAAGCTTGGTTTCCTTATCTATAAATTGAAGAAACATGTTTTTCTCAGGTTTGCGTGAACTGAGTAAAATACTGTATGTGAAAGACCCTGATAGGAATCAGGTACACAGAGTAGCTTCTCAAATAATCATTTCTCCTCCCGTACCTTCTCCATCTCTTCTTAACTTCTTTTTCTTACATATATTATCCCTTTTTAGACATCTCTTTATTAGCACAGAAAATATGTTTTTTTCTGGGTCGTGACACTGCAATTCAGTCATTGAATATATTTTTCCCCTTTTGGGTATTGCCACCCAATTTTTGGCCTCTCAAAAAATCTTCAAATATAGTTCATTAGTTATTACCTGAATCTAAAATTCCAACTTAAAGAAAATCAGCCTTCTAAGTGTAAAGAAATCCCGTGCCATCCTTTGTAAAGGATTTGCTTTCTCACTGTCAAAGCAGTGTGTTTGGGGCTTGGCCTCAACCTTCCATGGACCTGTTGAATTACTAGCTCCGGAAGCTAGTAAACTCACAGGTAAGCCGGTAATCAGGAATTTTGGCACTACTTGTACCAATCACCAGGAGCTAGGTCATGTGCGTTATATGTGTTTCAATTCTAATCTCCCCAGCTCTCCAATGGGTATTATTATCACTATTTTATGGAAGAGGAAAGGAAGATCCTTAGAGGTCGGTCAACTCCCTCGGGATGGCACAGTGAGAAAGTTCTAGACCAAGACTGCACCGGGTCTCCCTGAGACTTAGTATTTTCCACAATTTGATTACATTTAGGGGGTGTAATTATGGGAGACATAGCCTAGCTTGCAGAACAGCAGTATCCCATCAAAGCCAGTGTTTGTCTCACAGGACAGAGTCTTTCCTGTCCTCTGACGCCGTCTTCTCTCTGCTGTCCCTTGCTTGCCAGGATAACAGGGTCATGGTTGAGAGTGTGTTCATCAGTCTCGCTAATTCCAAGGATTGATAGTATCATGATGTCCTACTGCAGGCTGTGCAGTTCTACATAGAATGAAAGGAGAATCTAATCAGGACTTGATCTCTAGGCCGTTTGGGATCAGGTAGGAAGGAGGACTGCCTGGTCTGTTCACTATCCCAGAGGAGCATGAATTCAACCACAATTGCTGTGCTAATTCTCTCCCAACTCGCATCTCTCCCCTCCCATCCCCACGGTGCCCATCATGGGGCCGAAGCCAGGCAAGGCTCCCTGACCCAAACAGACTGATTCATGGTGAAGTCTACTCCTGGGAGCCTTCTTTGGCCTTAAACTGCCATCCAAAGAACTCTCCAGACGGCTTCCTGCTGTCACTGAGTTGACTATCTCACATTTAGTTGAATGTTCTTTTCTGTGATAGCCACCTCACAAGGAATCATAGGATTTGCTTGGACATTATTTTCAAGTTATTTTCAAGTAAGCAGAAGTAACTCAGCATTCAATCCAGCTTTTTAATGGTGGAAATATTCTCTGTGTGTGTGTGAAAATGTGTCTGACACATGTTATGTGGAGATAGTTCTCTGTCACATAATCCTCAAAATACACATCCTGTCCTCTGACTGCTTTGCTCTTTCTTTCCTTGTAGATAATTGTGCTATGCTCACTAGGCTGCCACGTCCATGTGGATTAGAGCTGCTTGTTATCGTTCTCCTACTCCTGTCAAAATAAGCAGCCATCATGGTGCAAAAGGAAGACCAAGAAATGCATTCTTCCTGGGCTACCGTGGCACTCAGGGTCCCAGCTTGCAAATGAACTTATTCTTTCTTTCTAGAAGCCTTCTGTCATCGTATGTAATAGGATTCCCTTTTTCATGTCTTCTACACGTAGGCAAAATCTTTATTAAACCCCTGTTGAGGCGACGGTCAGGAGGTCACTTGGAAGATTGTCATGCCAAGGTGATTCCTACTCCTCTCTTCCTGAAAAGGAGACTTCGCAAAGTTGTTTTTATTTAAATTGTATTTAAGTCACTATGCGGAGTTGAGTTCTCCTTTTGCTTTCCTTTTCAGTGGAGACTTGATGTTTATCTCATTACTTCCACTTCTAGATAAGTATAGATTCTCCCTTATCTGAACCCAACACTCCTGGGAAAACTGTAGGAAATTGAATCAGGAAAACAAAGTATATTTCCTTTCATACTCTATGTCATATCCTGTGGCTCTTTTTTTTTTTTTTTTTTTTTTTTTAACAGTGCGCAGCCCTCTCACTGTTGTGGCCTCTCCCGTTGCGGAGCGCAGGCTCAGCGGCCATGGCTCACGGGCCCAGCCACTCCGCAGCATGTGGGATCTTCCCAGACTGGGGCACGAACCTGTGTCCCCTGCATCGGCAGGCGGACTCCCAACCACTGCGCCACCAGGGAAGCCCTCCTGTGGCTCTTTTAATATTTATTTTTATGAACTGAGGCTGTAGTTTAGATTTCCTCAATATGGTTTTTAGAGCAAAAAAGCACAAAACTGGCATTCGGGAGATCAAGGATTTCCCACTGGCTCTGCCAGTTGCTAACTGGTGACTTCAGACGAGGCATTTAACTTTGGTTCCAGTCTCTTCAACGTGTGGGTTGAACTGGATGGCCTCGAAAATTCCTTTTACTGTCAACATTCTGGGACTCTGAACTAAAGATAGTTGCATAGAGTAAAAATATTCTTCTTTGTTCCTAGAAGATTGCCCTTTTTAATAATTAATGTTGCTTGAAAGGAGTGCCGATACACAGATCTTGGACAAATAATTAAAATTTAAGGAAGTCTACCAGACTGTTATTACGAGCATGAAATTATGCTTCAGGGCATAGCCCTGTGGCCTTTGCAGGAAGTCAGCTTGTTTTTGAGAAACACCATCCGCTGTAGACCTGAGGGTAGCCACTGAGCTCTGTGTTCAGATGTGTACAGGGTCACCAGCGCAGAAAACAGCCACAAACATCTGGAATATAGCCATAAATTCAGATGTGGAGAAAATGATTGTCCCTACACCTAAACATTTCAATTAGAGAGACAGCCACCTACCTTATATACTTGCCCAATTTCGTAGAAGACTATGACAGCAGAAAGAAGGCTAATTTTTTAAATTAAATGTAACATAAGTACATGGTAAAATCTTCAAATCATATCTGAAGCCCATGCATACACCCACAGATTAAAAGCTTCTACCCTCAATTCTCAGTCCCTCTATCCAAGAGTAACCATTGTTAATAATTTCTTGTTGGATCCTTTCTAAAGATGGTACATGTATGTCCCAGTAGATACATGCATAGCTTCTTTTTACATTTATATAAATTATATACATTATATAATATATATATAATATATATATATATACATTATATATATATACAGTTGTTCTACTGTGCTTCTTAATGGTGCATCTTCGAGATACGACCACATACGACGATCTTCTGTATGACCACATAAGGTTATACAGAATCAACTTATTCTTTAATGTCTAGATTGTTTACTACTGTATAGATTCTCATAATATTAAATCAGTATCCTGTATAGAGTATCGTAATTTTAAACCAATGATCATTTCTCTGTTTCGACCTCTCTCAACCTGCAACACCTGCGTTTTGGTCACTGTTCTCATTCTGTTCATGTATCTAAGTCTTTTCCCCCAGCTGTTCTATAGGGTAAATTTCTAAAAGTGGAATTGATCAAAACATGTATAGATTTTACCAGAAAGTTTGAACCAACTTAAATATCCCTGCAACATATAAGGATGCTGCTTTCCCTATTGTTGCCATCCTGGGTATCCAATTTTTAAAAATTCTTCAAATCTAATAAGGGAAAAAAAAAGACACTCGTTTTGATTTAGCTTTTTAAAATAAATGATGTTGAGGTTGATTTTCCTATTAATTAGTCGATTTGTGTGTGTGTATAAGGTTTCAGTTTGTGGTTTTGCTCATTTTTAATTGGATGATGACTCTACATTGATTTGCAAGACGGAGTCATAAACTAAGGAATTAACTTTCTATCATACTTGTTGCAAATAGTTTTCCAGTCTGTCTTTGGATTTTGTTGGCGGAAATTTTTTTCCCTAGAAATTTAAAAATTGCGTGTAATCAAATTTAGAGATCTTTTCCTTCATACGCCTGCCTTTAGAGTTGTGTTTTTAGAAAGGGCACCCCTGTTGAAATATTACATATTAAAAATTGTTTGTGTTTTATTCTAGTACTTCTCTTTAGAGTTTAACTTTCCTAGGCTGTAATATTTGACCCTTCTGAAGTTTGTTTTTGAGGTAAGAAGTTTGATGGGCATCCAGCCTAATTTCTTTTTCCAAGCGGCTAATCAGTGACGCCACTACCACTGGCTGTATAATTAATCTTTTCCCCGCTGATTCGAAATACCACCTTGTGAGAGCCAGATTCTGCTTGTTTCTGAGTCTGTTCCTGAGCTCGGTTTGGTTCCATTGAACTACTTTTTTTTTTTCCTTCTCCAATGCCAGTATGTTTGAGTTGCAGTAGTTTCAGATATGAGTCAAGCAAGGGGAAGGTTAGCCACTGTTCTGCTCCACTCATAGGCACCCCGTTTTGAGGCTACTTAATGAAGGGACCTCTGTTTTCAATTGTCTCTAGTAACATCAGAACTAACGTTCATGCCGACATCGTATCATCCAAAAAAGAATTAACTTTTGCCATGATACAAAGCTTAGAAAGATTGGGTGTATGCCAAATTAAAAAAGGTGATTTAAAAAAAAATAGCATCTAAAAGGATATTTTAAGAATCTTATCTGGAAATCTCACTTCTGTGGCAATGTTCCGTAAATAAGACATTACTGTATCTATTTGCACATTTGTAGATCAGCCAGGAAAGTATTCGTGTTTCTGTGCCATGTCTTTTAGTATGTGGCATATCAAATAGAGTTATGGGTTTCCTTGATCTGATTGATTTCATTTAAAGGTCTTTTTTGGCAACGTTTGGGACCTCTTCACTCTCCGAGGTAAATCTTGCAGAGCAGGAAGTTGAGGTTTTGGGGTAGATTCCAAGAGTCAGTTCTGATCTTATGGTTGGGGAATGTGGAAACCTAACGCTTTCCTTTACTTAATAATGTGAGTAGTGAAGGATCTTTTTCCCCCTGAGCTAATTAAGTATTTTCTAAAAGAGGATGGACTTTTAATAGTAGGAATATAATTTTTCACTTTTTATTTTACACAGATCTGTGCTTAAACGTGGTCAGAGAACAGTCCCTGCTTTAAAATCTCCTTATTTGTACATGTTACAGTTCAAAGGAGAGACCTTACCATTTATGTGGAGAGAAAATAAATGAGATTTCTTTCTATCTGTCTTCCATATGTTTAATGGTAGGATTTGTGTCTTGGATCCTACTTTGAGTTAAAACAGACGGTGGATTCAAAGAGTTGCTACAATAAAGAACTGTTCTTATCTCAGAATCAGCCCTGCAGACGATCTCCGAGAATCCCATATCAACTGTCCAGGCGGTAGATCCATCTTAATCTGAACAGGCAGTTTGATTGCTTCTTTTCGATTAAACAAACATGGGGCCTTATTAGCCCCAGACCCCAGTCAGAGAAGCAGTGTGGGCGAGACACCAAGCATAGTGATTTCTTCACCGACGATTTGCTCTGAAAATGAACACCTGTGTCTTCCTTCGGTACATAAGAAGGGTCAGTGAAAAGCTATGGCAGATGGTACTTGAGAGACAGTTGTAGCGCTTGGCTTGAGTTCCCCTCAACCCAGCATGGAACTGCCCACTTGGTACCAATATGACAGTATTTGCCTGCACATCACACTCACCTTGAATAAGACGGGCCGCATAGACTGAGCACGGTCTTACCTCAGCGAGCCTATCCAAAGGGCATCCGTACATAGACCAGCATTTGGGGTAAGAGCATGCTTAAATATCTCAAGGAATCAAAAGATTGGGGAAATACCAAAGGGACCATCAGGCCAAATGAAATGTAGCCAAGATCTTCATTCAAACTTGATCGGGTCCAGAGCCATGTCCCTCTGGAGCGAGCCCTTAAGGTAAGACTTAGCTTTCACTATATGCAGGCAAGGACTTGCTCCCGCATCACAAATGATGTGCTAGGAATAATTTACCATTCCAGCCCTCCTTATATATCTAGATACTTTGTAGAGAACCCTGGCTAGAGGTTACTCTTCCTTGGTCACTTTTTTTCTCTCTCTCATTTTATTTGTTTTGACAGTTGACAGGATTTTATTATTTGTTAAATACTTAATTGTGGTAAAATACACATAACGCAAAATTTTTACCATCTTAACCGTTTTTAAGTGTACAGTTCAGTAAAGTATATTTACAGTGTTATACAGCTAATCTCTGAAACCTTTTCATCCTGTAAAACTGAAACACTATACCTTTTAAACAACAGCTTCCCAGACCCCTTCCCCAGCCCCTGGCAACCACCATTCTACTTTCTTTCTTTCTTTTTTTTTTATTGGAGTATAGTTGATCTACACTGTTGTGTTAGTTTCTGCTGTACAGCAAAGTGAATCAGTTATACATATACATATATCTACTCTTTTTTAGATTCTTTTCCCATATAGGCCATTACAGAGTATTGAGTAGAGTTCCCTGTGCTAGACAGTAGGTCCTTATTAGTTATCTACCTTATATATAGTAGTGTGTATATGTCAATCCCAATCTCCCAATTTATCCCCCCCTTCTTTCCCCCCCAGTAACCATAAGTTTGTTTTTTACATCTGTGACTCTATTTCTGTTTTGTAAATAAGTTCATTTGTACCATTTTTTTTGATTCCACATATAAGTGATATCATATATTTGTCTTTGTCTGACTTACGTCACTCAGTATGACAGTCTATAGGTCCATCCATGTTGCTGCAAATGGCATCATTTCATTCCTCTTTATGGCTGAGTAATATTCCACTGTATATATGTACCACATCTTCTTTATCCATTCATTCCTCTGTCGATGGGCATTTAGGTTGCTTCCATGTCCTGGCTATTGTAAATAGTGCTGCAGTGAACATGCGAGTGCATGTATCTTTTCGAATTATGCTTTTCTCCAGATATATGCCCAGGAGTGGGATTGCTGGATCATAAGGTAGCTCTGTTTTTAGTTTTTTAAGGAACCTCCCTACTGTTCTCCGTAATGGTTGTACCAATTTACATTCCCACGAACAGTGTAGGAGGGTTCCCTTTCTCCACACCCTCTCCAGCATTTATTATTTGTAGATTTTTTTTAACATCTTTATTGGAGTATAATTGCTTTTCAATGGTGTGTTAGTTTCTGTTGTCTTGTAGATTTTTTGATGATGGCCATTCTGACCGGTGAGATGATACCTCATTGTAGTTTTGATTTGCATTTCTCTAATGGTTAGTGTTGTTGAGCATCTTTTCATGTGCCTCTTGGCCATCCATTCTACTTTCTGTCTCTGTGAACTGACTACTCTAAGTACCTTACATAAGTGGAATCATAGAGTATTTGTCTTTTTTTACTGGCTTTTATTTCACTGAGCATAATGTCCTCAAGGTTCATCTATATTGTAGCAAGTTTCGGCATTTCCTTCTTTCTAAGGCCGAATAATATTCCATTCTATGTATAGACCACATTTTGTCCATTTATGTGTCACTGGGCATTCAGGTTTTTTTCATTTTTAATTAGTAAAATATACCCACACTACTATTACCCATGTGCATATGTCTGAATTGAAAAGTTTTAGAATCTGAAGGGACTTCCCGGTTAGACTTTTACTGTTGCCAGTAAGTGTGAGATGGCTTAGTAGGTGCTCAGGCACAGAATAGGAGTCCAGATGATGGCTTTAAAAATAAATTACAGCAGGGCTTCCCTGGTGGCACAGTGGTTGAGAGTCCGCCTGCCGATGCAGGGGACACGGGCTCGTGTCCCGGCCCGGGAAGATCCCACATGCCGCGGAGCGGCTGGGCCCGTAAGCCATGGCCGCTGAGCCTGCGCGTCCGGAGCCTGTGCTCCGCAACGGGAGAGGCCACGGCAGTGAGAGGCCCGCGTACCGCAAATAAATAAATAAATAAATTACAGCAATCGCTCACTGGTCTCGAAACTTCAAGTCTCCCCCATTTCAAGTTCAGGCAGCCGCGGGATCCACAAGAGAAGTCGAAGGACAAAAGTGGCAGCCACTTGGTGAGAGATGTTTACTTTCTTAAATTGATTTCCCTCTACCTGGCATCCAGAAAGGTGTGTTTTCCGTGGACATTTTCAGACCTCGAAGCTTCAGATGTGGATTTATTTCCTCAAAGACACAGTACGTGGTCTTTCTCACCAGACTCTCTTGAAGGCTCCACCAGATAAACACTCAGAGGTCTGGAAAATGGGAGGAAGGGGAGCCGTTTAGCTTATTTCACATCCTCTGCCCTGGAGTACTTGTCTCACTCAACTCTTTCCTTACATTTCTCAGAGGAAGAAAGACTTGGAAACTTGGTACATTTATTTTTTACATACGTGCCAGCTTTGACCACTCTTGGCACTGGGTGAGCGGGAGGTCAGTGATCCAGGTTATGCCGTGGAAAAAGCCGTAAGCTTCTACATCACGATTTTTGTTTTTAAGACATTTTGTTTTCATAGCTGGGTATTCCTCTGTTAGCATGGGGGGAGGGAGAATGAAAAAAATGTAACAGGATAAAAGAAAGAGTACTAATTTTAAAAAAAGAAACAAAGCCCAAAGTACAAAGCACGCACATACACAAAAAGATACTCAATTTCCTTGTCGGTTTTGTGAAGAAATGCTGAGTTTTGAGGTGAATAAACAGGATAGGATCCCTGTGTATATGCCATTCACAGATCATTCCTTAACCTGGGGAACACTGCTATACAACTAAGAGGTAATTACTCACCCAGTGAACTTAGGGTATGATTATTCTTATCCTGAAAGGATTACCAATAAAGTTACTTCTAAAAGAAGTTACTCTAGTTCATTTCAATATTGACATACTAGACCCAAGTTATTTTACAGCCGTATGCTAAATGGTGAAAATTTAACTGAAGATAAATTACAAATGAAAATAAAAGCATTGGTTTAGTCCTAATAATTAACTAGTTAAGAAATGAGAACTATAATTCCATTAATATTTGTTTGACTTTTATGCAACTTTGGGGGAACTTCGTGCTCTATAACTTGATATACACAAGTAGCTAGAAATGTGTTAAGTGCATGTGCATTGTTATTGCTCGTGGATACAGTGGCTTTAGAATAGTGTAGCAAGTGGACATATATGTTGACCTTGAGTATATGCTCACAACAGCTCTTTGCTTTATACTCTATTTATAAGAGTATAAATACTCATTTATATGAGTATATATTTATTTATATTATTATATGTAAATAGATAAGTATTTCTATTTACTTATCTAAGTGTATCTTATTTATATGAGATCTATCTATCTATCTATATATATATATACACACACACATATATATGATTTATATAAGGCATAAGAGATCTTTTAAAATTATTTTGTATTTATTTTTGGTAACAACTACCTAAGGATAAAGGGAAGTGATTACATTTTTTAAAAAATTAAAAATTAGTGAGAGCTTAAGAATTAGATCTTTGGGAAAAAAGAAATATCGTATATGGTCAGGAAAGCCACCTCTTGCACGTCCTGTAGGATCTTGTAGATAAGGAAACCAGAAGATCTAAGTTAAGGGTAGATCTCAAGAATAAGCAGACCAAAGTCTCATACCCATTCCTTGGGCAGTGGGTTCGATGAAAACCAATGACTTTGGGGAGAAACATGGGGCCCCAGCAAGGGTACATGGTGCTCTGGGCAAGTTCCAGCTCCCGTGGTATAGGCCCAAGCATGCAGAAGAAGCTGGGCTCCAGTATTTCTATAGGAGGTTTACGCTGATTATCAACAGATACATATTCACTTAGAGATTTTGTGAAGAACGTGTAACCTTGGTCATTTGAAAGGAAAAATGACCGCCAGAATCAGCCAATGTGTACTATTGAAAACCACCCCCACAGCCTGGGGATCCCCTAAGATCTGTGTGTATTCTAGCAGGCTTGTTTGGAATGAGCAAAGCAAAAGTATTTGTTGCACGTGGAGCATGTGCCAGGCACAGGAGTGATTCCATTTACTCCTCACTGAAACTCTGGATAAGCTACGTGGTGGTTTCCCATTTTGCAGACAAGAAGACTGACGCTCAGTCAAGCTAACTTATTTGGTAGGCAGTGTATATATCCCGGACGGTCTGATTCCAAGCCTGCGCCCTTTCTTAAACACCCTCCTGCGCCACCTGGCCAGCTGGTTCCACCAGACGCACTGACGAGGCACCTTCCTCATAAAACCTGAGGCTGTGTTACCTCCTCTGCTTGGAGTAATGGAATTGTAAACGTTGGAAGGGGCATGCCAGTATCTGAAAGCCATTAAGGGAAAATGAGTCACTTGCTGGATGCATTGAACGTCTTTCGATTATGAGAGTTTCATGGTGAAAGAAAGCACCCAATGATTTTTCTTAAAAAGAATTGAATCTCTCTGCTGAACAGAGATCGTTGGCAAGTCCATGTGCAATCATGGTCAGCAGAAAAGAACTTTAAGCAGTAATGAAAAGCTTGTGGGCCCAGACGCCTTTACCTCCTCCCTCCCCCAAAGAGCGCTAAAGAACAGGCCTTTGGGGGGACTGACGTTGAAAAGAATTCTGATCCTGGAGGAAAAGACAAGTAACACAAAATAAGAAGATTAAAAGCAGTCATGATAGGTAGTTACTCATCACCCCTGGGTTACGTGGTGTACATCGCTTTGTCTCACCCCCTATCCTCCAAATATTTTTGTTGTTGTTGTTAAAGAAAGAGAAGAAAATATTTTTGAGGTAACTCATTACCTTTTGGCTTTAGGCCTAGAAGCTTCAGAAGTTGAAAGTAATTTTATATGCTGCAGATGCTTCCTGGTTTTAAAAACTATGACCTGGCCTCTAAACAATGATGACATCAACTCAGAAGGATAATAATCTTCCATATCGTGTAACTCCGGTAGCAGCTGTGGGGTAGTCTATGAAATGAGAAGGAGGGGAGGCAGTCTGATTTAGATCATGAAATAACCAAAGCAAAGTTAGTGTGACTTCTCTTGTATGTAAAGATAATTTTTTACTGCATTTTCGTTCTGAGACAGTTATTTGATAAACCTGTCTTGCCTGTTTGTACTTTTAAAAAGTCTTTTTATGGACTACATACTTTCGATGTGTTTTCACGATCCGTTCAGACTACCCAAGACGACCATAAAACACCAGTAATTAAGAAAAACTCTCCTTCAGAGAAGAATCAAGGAAACTCTGTTTCCCTTATTTAATTTTTGACATCTCTGGAGGGACACAGTCAATTTTTTTTTTAACCCATTAAGAGTTGACCTTGAATCAGGATGTGGATTTCCTCTGTAGTGCATTAGTGAGCCTCGGTTATAGCCTTGTTAGCATGAGGTTAATTAAGTGTTAGAACCAAAAGAAGTTTCATAAAACAGCTGGTTTCCAAATCCCATCCTCCTACATTCACGGGAGCTAGCTAACAGTAGATATGTGATGTTTATGGTTGATGAGACCTTAATGGGCCATATATTTCAACTGCTGTGTTTTGGAAGAGTGAATATATGGTTTGTAAATAGATTTTTGGAATCTAACCCTTCGAAGATTTCTAGCTGGCTTCCTTCCTTCCCGTCTAAGCGTCCTCATTTCTTCCCTGCCCTGGGCTGCATTGTTTTCTGGAGCTCCTGCCGGTGTCTGTAACTCTGCCCTTCACAGCACAGTCCAAGGTCAGCATCATTCATGTCTTTGTTTGGTCATTCACCATATGGGGGGTTGAAGCTGTGCTCTGCCACTGCGGGCAGGAGAGGGATACTAACAGTCTCAACCACCGTCTGACCCTGTTGCCCAGTATAAGATGGGGAGAGTCATCCTGTAGGAGACGGGGAGATGGAGAGCCCGTGAGAATAGTGGACTTTTTCCCACCTTGGGTCTAGGCTCGTGAACTCATGACAAACAAACAAGAAAGGAATAGTTGCCTTTGCACACGTGATTTCATTTCTGGATCCCGTTTCCTGCTCCTTACCAAAATCTCCTCTCAAGAAAGGCTCTCCTGAATTACTGATACGAATTCTAACTATCTGATGAGGCTGCTGTCGTTTCTCTCCCAGCAGTATCTTGTGCAAAATTTTAGTGATGGAGTCCAAAGCCCCTGCTTAGCTGGGCTAGGGATCTGCAGGGTTCTGCCGGCAGGTTGGTGGGGCATTCCTGGAACAAGATGATGGTTCCTTAGTGCCCACGCAATCACCCTCCTCCTCTCGCAACCCATCCGCAAGCTACTATCCTGCCTGCTCGTAGGGCAGACCCTACCCTTGTGGTTGATGGACAGGACAAGGGTCCATATACACTGGTGGATGGTGGCACAACGGGGAAGAGCTGTGTTCTCCTGCCTGGGGGTGTAATGCAGCTCTGTGTCAGGAATGACCCTTCCAGACACCCTTGGGATAGCTCACTTGCCCAGCGGGGCTGTTTTCCCTTGTTCCTGGGTGGCAAGGGCTGCCTATCAGCATGACAGCTCTGTATGCCCAATGGAAGCCTGCCTTCCCCCTCTGAGCCAGCTGGAGTAGGGAAGAAGTGAGCAGACAAATCTGCGACAGGGCTGAACATCGGATTCCACTTCATCATAAATCTTTTTGGCTGATCAAAGATCTGCATGATGAATGGGGAGGAGGGTGGCTCACCAAGAGAATCTTTTTTTTTAAATAAATTTACTTATTTATTTATTTTTGGCTGCGTTGGGTCTTCGTCGCCGCGCGTGGGCTTTCTCCAGTTGCGGCAAGCAGGGGCTACTCTTCGTTGTGGTGCACAGGCTTCTCATTGCTGTGGCTTCTCTTGTTGTGGAGCCTGGGCTTCAGTAGTTGTGGCTCACGGGCTTAGTTGCTCCGCGGCACGTGGGATCTTCCCCGACCAGGGCTCAAACCCGTGTCCCATGCGTTGGCAGGCGGATTCTTAACCACTGCGCCACCAGGGAAGTCCCAAGATAATCTTTAAAGAGTGATTGAGTCCATAGAAAGTCTCCCTTCTTTCCAGTGTTCCACATGGAACAATCATGGGTCACATAATAGTTCTGCACTACATGCAATTAATTGCAAGGTGTGGTGTATATTTTAAGTAAAACTTAAAAACTATGCTTTACGCTTCTCATAAATGGACACTGATCTGCCTCTTGTAGATTATGGTGGCCAGAGCCCCACCATTCCCTTAAAAATATAATCTTCTTTTTTTAAATTGCCAACGAATCAAATGCTTTATCTGCTTAAACTCTGTCCTGTGCTCTGGAGTTTAAAGCTCTTCAGTCGCATTTCAGAATCAGCTCTATGTTGAGAAGGTCAGTGTCAATCGAAGTAAATGGAGAGTCGAGGTTATTCTTGCTCTGCAGTCTTGCCTTCAAAGAGTGAGTAGCTGTACCCAGAGGCAAAGGAACTGCTACCGTGCTTCAGTTGATGCTATGCAAGTGGGATTTATTAACTTCGTGAAGGAAGTAGAAGGCCATCGTGATACTTGGTAAATTATGAGAGAGGCCAGGGGGTCAAAAAGAGGGGGATTCCATGCCAGACATCTTGGGCTAAGAATTGAAATACCATGGAGCAAATAGTCTGAAAATTGTGAGTGACCTTCTCAACTTTATCCTAAGCCAGGATCCTGCCTGGGGGTGCAAACCCATGGAGGGAGTGTGACTTGGCAGGGACTTGGGGGACGGGAGGATGGTGGCTGGCCAATTTCTTGGGATTCTCCAGGGAGTGCTGGAGGGTGAAAATGATGTTGCGGCCTCCCCGTGAGCCCTAGAATGACCGTGTGTGCCTACACGGCAGCCTAAGACCCACGGCAGCCTCAGACCCACAGCAGCCTCGTGGGTCTTCCTGGCAGAAGAGGAGAGACATTTGCACACAGGAGGTATTCAGACCAGTGAGGAGTACTCATCTCAGTGATGGGGTTTCCTCTTTGCTCCCCGACTGCAGTTCCCCTATCCCCTTTACTGCACCTCAGAGCTGCCAAACCGGACCTCCTTCAGAGGAGGGAAGAGAAGGCCACTTCACCCTGTGGTGTTAACATTCTAGCGTTGCACCTGCCCAGTGTTCTCAAGGACAGGAGGTGGGGCAACCCAAGCAGATGGTCCGCATGGAAATGCCTGTGACCCATTTGGAGCTTATTGATGGTGAAAACCACCTTTACAGTAGCTCTGTAGTTTGTTTGTAAGTCGCAATTTCTGTTTTTCTTTCTCTTAGAACACATTCCTCATTGGGTTTGTTCCAACATATATTTTCAACGTGTTTCTGTGAAGTTTGGATGGGAGGAGGGTCAGAGGAGTTCTGCATTAAGGTTTTTGTGCCCTAGTTCTAGAAGGGTAGCTGGTAATCTTCTTAAATGAGTTTTTTGAAAGCTTTTTAATGGCACTACCCAGTGTCCTGCTGTGAACTGTGGCTCATAAAATTCCATATTTACAATGATAAATAGGAGTTCTACGACTCTTAGTTTTGCTGACAGGCTCTGTCCTCTCTTCTGAGGACAGTCTGTCAGTTTTTCAGTGTAAGGCTACAGGCTGTTTGTGCACTTAGAGCCTGTTTTCAACTTTTTACTTCTGCTATTTCCAAGCAGTTAGGAAAGCCTGTTTAGAGTTGAATTGTTATGTGCATACATTCTATTTTAATTCATTGTAATTAGAGGAGCGCGTATTAAACTTCCTCAAGAAGAACTGCTAGGATCCAACCTTCTGTTTCAAAAGATTATTTTATGAGAAAAAATTTGACTGGATATTTAAAATGACAGCCAGTAGTATTCATCCACCTAGAAGAATGTGTGAACTCTACGCCTGTAACCTCAAAATCGTACTAGAGAGCTACAGCTGGGGGTTTTGTTGGTGGTGATGGTGGTGGTGTTTTTGTTTCTCCATGGGTTATTTACCTTAATTGCAATGTTAAAAATACTAATTTGTGGGCTTCCCTGGTGCAGTGGTTGAGAGTCCGCCTGCTGATGCAGGGGACGTGGGTTCGTGACCCGGTCTGGGAAGATCCCACGTGCCGCGGAGCGGCTGGGCCCGTGAGCCATGGCCGCTGAGCCTGCGCGTCCGGAGCCTGTGCTCCGCAACGGGAGAGGCCACAACAGTGAGAGGCCTGCGTACCGCAAAAAAAAAAAAAAAAACCAAAAAAAACTAATTTGTAATTATGGCCTCGATCATGTCGTATTTACTATAATGAAGACGTTTGATCACACAAACCAGCTATTGATCATAGCCTGTGTTCCTTGTCTATTTAAGTAACAGTAATCCACTTTTGAATTTACGAAATGGCATCACTCTCTTATTCGTTTGCTCTTAGCAGTGAAATGGAACTGTCAAGAAGAGTATTTGTAGAAGAAGGGATTTTTCTCCCAGTAAAGCTTATTTGTTTTCACAATAATTTTCAGCCCCTAAAATGTATTGGGGCTGTTTCTGGAGAATAATAGGCCAGAAGCTGGGAAATGAGGCCGGAGGCCAGCACTGAGCTCTCAGTAATGTGGGCTGGGTTAGGAGCCCCATCCACAGGGCTCCACACACCCGCGGCAGCAGAGAACAGGAGATCCAGCCAGGAGTTAGGTTGGGGTCGGGAAGGGTTGCAGCTCCACGGGAAGATGGGTCTCGGGACCTCAGGACAGCAAGCCTCACGTCGCGGCCCAGGCCCCCACCTGGGGATGGGAGTGCTGACATCCGCCGCCTTGAGTTTCATCTGCTCGTGAATTGAAGCTGTGCGTTGAAGGTCTTGTGTCCCTGCTGCAGAGCCAGCTGGGATGGGCATAGGCATAGCTGACCTCGTGCTTGAGCAGCAAAACATTTTAGCAGCTCTTTTCTGTGTGCCTGCCTCAAGCCCCTTCTCTTTAACCATAACACCGCCACTTTATTACTTTTAGAGCTTTACAGTTCGCAGTGCTTTCGTCTGCTTTACCTCACTCGTGCTTCTTGGTGACCTTGTGAGGTCTGCAGCATGGCTGTTGCCGTTTTGCAGATGTGGAAAGGGAGACTCGGTTGGTTTAATGGGCCCCATACAAAACCTAATGTCGGGTTAAATCACTCCTTCAAAGTAAAAGAGTTAATGAGGGCAGAACCTTGGTCTTGAACCCAGGACCTTCTGACTCCAGGTTCTTCCCACCTGCATGTGGAGCCTTGGAGTTGAGCACTTGCAGCTCTGGCCCAACTTGCCAATAAGCCTTCCTTGGGAATGACTTGTGAGGGACTCTCTGGTGTGACAAGGGTGTTGCGGGGCAGTTGCATCTAGAGCTAAGATCTGCCGTAGAGGTTGACTCTGTGCTTTACACGTAAGGCCGTCGAGGACCAGGCTGATGCTACCTTACGTTGCGTGGGCGTCTCCTACCCTCTGCCCAGTGCTTTCTGGACCACTGAGTCATGCCCCCGCCTCACACAGTGTGCAGGACCCCCCTGGGTAGTTCTGCCAGCCATCCAGGAGTCTTCCAGAGTAGATGTGTGTGGAAAGGCCAGCCTCTGCTCGCTACAGGTCAAGGAAGACAAGAGTCTCAGGGCGGTGTGGATGCCAGCGCCTGGGGAGGTGTGAATCAGCACAGCACACTTCTGACGCAGGTTTGGGGATCTGAGAGATTCCAGACTCTGTGTCTGTTTTCTGTGGGAGAAAAAGTGGAATTAGAATTGCATTCTCATCTGGCCTCAGTAAATGACCCGTTTCTTACCCCACCTCCCCTCCCTATTAAAATTAAATTCTCTTACCTCTCCGCCCTGTGAAAATTCTTTTTTTTTTTAATTTCTATAAGGTTTTAAAATTTTTTTTAATTTTTAAATTTGTCTTGGAGTATAGTTGATTTACAATGTTGTGTCAGTTTCAGGTGTACAGCAAAGTGATTCAGTTATACATACACATATATTCATTCTTTTTTAGATTCTTTTCTCATATAGGTTATCACAGAGTATTGAGTAGAGTTCCCTGTGCTAGACGGCAGGTCCTCGGTGGTTATCTACCTTAAATAGAGTAGTGTGTGTATGTTCATCCCAAGCTTCTGATTTATCCCTCCCCCCATCCCCGAAAGTTCTTACCTTCTGTCAGGTCTCGAGCCCGAGAAGGCTACTCCCAAGGCACGGTCCAGTCAGATCAAGTGAGGCAAGTGTTAACTGCCACCTGCCATTCGGGCACAAAGCACAAAGCTGTGACTTCTGCAGCACTTTCCCGGACTGGCCCCCATTAAAGCAAGGGTGGAATGGATTGCAAAGCCTTTGTATAATGAGGGAGAAATGGAAACTTCCGGTTTGGAAGGCCTTTTTCTTCTTGAGGGGTTTGGAGTATTTTTTGATTAACTTGAGTTTCGTGTTCCAGGGGAAGAGGGTTTTGGTGAAAATGGAAGAGAAACCCTGCCTAACAGAAATTCCGTATCAGATGGAGATTTTCCTCTATTCGAGAAGGTTGTGAGAGCGGCCGAGGAGCACAAGAGCACGGGGTGGCGGGGGGGGGGGGTCGGGGTGACGGGCTGGAATGCTCTGGGGGGGCACAAATGCTCTGGTGGGGCACGAAGCAGCGATGGCTGGAGAGGCTGGCGTGAGTACGGCCGAGCTCGCCCACCTGCCGGCTGTAGGCACGGCCCCTCGGGCATGTATCTGAACTCACACCCAGCGAGGTTTTGGGTCCAGGGGGAAGCCCTCAAGTCAGGAGGCTGCAGGAAGCCCAGGCTCCCAGAGGCCACCACCTCCTCTCCTCCAGCCTTCCATCCATTCATTATAGAAGGGAAGTCTGAGCCCTGGAGACACCCTGCCTTCGTGGTGGTTACACTCGTGTGTGGGGCAGGGGGGCACCGGGGAGACAGACAAGAAACCACCAAGTAAGTAAAATATCTCGTGTATCCGGTGGCATTCATGCTGCGGAGGAAAAGTCAGCAGGGTTCTCGAGGAGCCGGTCATCCTGGTGGCCGTAGGCTGCCCCCAGTGGGGGGACACCTGTCACCCTTGTGGAGGTGACCCGGGTTAACTCTTCCCAAACGCTCTGCACCTGGCAGGCATATTTCCAAGTCAGCTGACTTCCATTTCCCTGTTTGTCATGTGGGAACGTGGAGGGTCAGGAAGGGACCCGGAGATCTGTTCACGAGACACCAGTCAGCTTTATAAATAGCTCCCCGCAGCGTTTGTTATCCTACGGACACCTTTCATTTCCACGGGACTCGACTCTTTCAAATCCCTCATAGATCTATTGCGTCACTTAAGGCTCCTGCTCTAGGAGGTGGGAAGGGTGGAGATTGAGACACCAAACGGAAGATGTACGACCAGGGTTAGTCTTAGGATGACTGAGAGTCGCTGTGGCACAGGCTGTCCTATGGGAGAAGTGACCATAAACCACGGTGGTAGCCGATTCACTTTGTTATGCAGCAGAAACTAACACACCATTGTAAAGCAATTAGACTCCAATAGAGATGTTAAAAAACAAAAACATGGTGGTGCAGCTCCAGGGAGAACTGGCTGAATGTCTGCCCTGCAGGTGGCAGGTTTGCTTGCTTCCTTCACAGTCTGTTTCTGCAGACAATGGCAAGGTCATAGAAAAAATTGTGCGACCCTGCAAACCCACTACTTTGAAGACTCCATTGTATGCATAAGAATACTAAGTTTATTGGGGTTTTGTTTTTCTTTAAAGCAGACTCCTTCCCACCATTTGACTCATGAGAACACGAGCACAGAGGGGTTGAGACACTTCCCCGGGCCACATACTGGGTAAGAGCCGTGGCAATCCAATTATTTATCAGGCTCTTATTAAGTCAGGTGCTGCCTTATTGTATGCTAGGCCCTGGGGTTAGCATTTTTCATAAGTTATCTTATTTCATACAATAAACTGTAATTTAAGTCTTATTATTAATATTTCTATTATCTCATGGACGAGGAAGCTACACATGACCGCGGAAGGTAGCATTTCCAGGGTACATGGCCCAGAGTCTCACAGATATTAAGTGTCGAAACAGAGGCTCCAGCCCAGTTTTCTTTCCAAAAGAAAATAAAAGTTGCATTCCCAATCACTGTCCAAAATTCACTACAGAATTACTTAGGATTTTTAGTTAATTAGAAATTCTTCAGATTTTTTAAGATTCTTAGTTAATTAGAAATTCTTCAGATTTCTACCCTGAACTCTTTCTGTGACATGCTGCAGCCTTTTTTATTTGTGTGTTTATCCTTCAGAATCCTCAGGCTTCATCCTACATTTTAAGCTTACGGTTGACCCAGGTACAGCATGGGTTTGAACTGCGTGGGTCCACTTATACATGGATGTTTTTCAATAAATAAATTGGAAAAATTTTTTGAGATTTGCAACAGTTTGAAAAAAACTTGCAAATGAACCGCATAGCCTAGCAATATCCCCCCAAATTAAGAAAGAGGTATGTCATGAAGGCATAAAATATATGTAGATAATATATAAGACACACACAGTATGTGTTAATCAACTGTTTATGTTAACAGTGAGGCTTCCTGTCAACAGTAGGCTATTAGTAGTTAAGTTCTGGGGAGTCAAAAGTTGTACACGGATTTTCAACTATGCAGGGGGTGGGAGGTGGAGTGCCTGTAACTCCCCAAGTTGTTCAAGGGTCAACTGCATTCTTATATCAATTATAAATCTTAGCATGACTTAGAAAGCCTCCCACGTCCACCTAATTTGATTCCATCTCTAATATTTTAAACATTTTTAGAAGAAGAATTATATTACACTTGGGTTTCTCAGTTGAGTAACTTTCTTTTTTCTTTTTACCCCAAATAACCTGAAATTGCTTTGGTCTCCAAGTTACTTATAGAACTCTGTGTCTTTAGGATAGAATTATTTCTAAGACTGTTTCCCCAACATTAGCTTTTGTTGGGCTCTTTAGTTTTGTGTCACAGTGGCTACTAATGTTAAATCAGCTCTCTTTCCCTTCTGTCATTGGTAGCAGTGACACAAGCTGTCAGCCCACTGTGGTTTCTTTCGAAGATTGGTTACGTACCTCCAAAGTGAGTTTGTACAGGGAACTCTGTGAGGTATTCTGAACAGGGTGAAGACTGACGAAAAGCAGTCAGTGTGGAGTGCGTCTCGTTTCCTCCTAAGCTTGGGACGTCAGCTGCTTCCTTCCATCATGCTGGCGACTATTATCGTACTTGCTAAATTCAAGGCGCCCCCTTGTGGTGAGACTGATACTAATCAACATGAGAAAGCAAAATGGCGAGATGACAAGTGATATAGAGGCAATGCCTTTGGATATAATCTTATTGCTCTCCTCATTTTTAAGGCTCTCAAAGGAATAAAATATTTTTTCTCCTTTTGTTTTAAATTCATCTGTAGCTCTTCAACTCATATTCAATGCTAAGTGTTTTGGAGGTAGAAGCGAATCAGAAAGGCAAGCGCAAATAATTTGATGCCAAATCCCAGGTGACTTTTAAAAATAATTTCGTATTTTTTATTACAAAAGTAATACTTGTAAATCCTAGAGATGTTAGAAAGAACAGATAAAGAGTAAAAGAATCATTTACCCTCTCACAACCCACGTGGGTTAACATTTTGTTATGTATCTTTTTTTTTTTTTTTTTAGGCATATAGACTCAAAAGAAAACCAAACGTGCCATTTTTCAAACATGATTATATGTGTGGACTTCATTCTGTGTTGTTAGAGTCGGCTACTTCATCATTCTTAGTGTTGCTCGATTTGGTCGGTTCCATTGTGTGCACACCTTACGATACACAAACACAACACCATGTGGGGCTTTCTTGTGGGTTATTGTAGATTTCCTTATGATTAATTGCTCGAAATGGAATGGCTGAACCAAAACGGTGTACAAAATTTTAAGACATTTGACATTTATTGCCTGGTTATTTGTTTAAGTAAGGCATCTTTTTGACAACGCAATATTTTTTTTTAAAGTCTCAAATTCCTAGCATTTGCCTTCTTAGTCTGTGCCAAGAATTGTGCACTGTGTTTTACATGCCTCAATCTCAGTTGATCCTCACAACAACCATGAGACTTAAATACTATTAATGTCCCCACTTACAGATAAGGAAGGTCAGGCTTAAGGAAAATAAATCGCTGTCACGTGACTTCAAAAGCAGGAAGACAGTAGTAGGCTTTCAGAAAGGTGATTAAAAATAGCACTTTGCATCCCTCGAATATTGAACTCAGTGGAAACTAAGAGTGATAATTTTCTATTTGTAAAATAAAGACGGTAAGAGAGGAGGAAGAGGAAATGTGCTTCCATAAATTTAGAAACATGAATAAGCATCTAAGTTGATGCTCTGGTAATTAGATCTTCATGTTAGAAGATATGGTGGACAACTCAGTGATTACCGTGGAATTACAAACTCTAGGGAGCTCCTAATATAGACATGTTTTCACTAGATCTTTTCATTTTGTTCCTGAATGCATTTTCTTTAACCACAGTTCATCTTCAGACTGGTTAAACCACTCCCAAGTAGTCAAAAGTTGACTAAAGGGAAAGTGGTATCAGAAAAATCTCCAATTTCTGAATAAAACCAGAACTTTTTTGTGAGTACAAAGAATTTGGCAGTCTCCAACTTTTTTGCAGTTTTTCTCTCATTGTTGCTCGCTAGAGACCTACATTTCACTTTTGTCACCTTTGTCCGTACTCTTTGATTTTTCTATTATTATATAACTCTTTATTATAGAAAACTCAGGCACAGCAAAACAAAGAAAATAAATATCCCCCATCAGTGTTATAAATACTGTGTTTATTGTTCATCTTTGGTTCTCTCTGCCACATCTGGGTATTAGGCATTTACCCAATATTTGCTCTTCCTGATCAGCTCTTCTTGGGCTCATCAGCATTGTTTTTATTCTTAAGGAAAAAAAAAAAAAAAACTGTTGAACCTGTTTTCCTTCCAGCTACACTTAGCCTTTCAAAGACATTCCAAGTACCATTCAGTATAAGAGCAACATCTGTAGTTTCTCTGCCATTTTCCTCTTCGGATAGCCATTGGATTTATTGGAAGTCTTTGAGGTAATTAAAGTGTCCTTCTGTTTCATTTTTACAGCGTTATTATTTTTGCCGCTCCAGCTGTTTCCTTGTGGCGGCGAGCTGTCGCTTTCTTCCAGTTACATTTCCCTCAATCTTGATGCAACGTCGCTATATTGATAAAGTACTTGATTATCATTGTAATTCTCTGAAGTGACTTGCAGACATTCAACTCCTTTCCCACCCAGTCTTTTTTTTTTTTTCTTTAAGAACAATTTTCTGGTTTATTGTCAAATCCATAAATCAGGCTTCTGAGTTCTACCCACCTGATTTAATGGGGGTATGTGAGTGGCCTAATAAAATCCAGTTTTCTTTCTCTGCTTTCTTACTGTCGGGCTCAAAACCTGTAGGGCTCAAAATATTTTCCACGCAGATGGAGCCTGGCAAGAAGTGAGAAAGTTTCCCTTGAGTTTCATTTTGTAATCCTGAGAAAATTTCTATCAGTGTAGAGATTAATGTTCCTGTGGCCTCAAGTCCCTTTCTCTGTAGGAGGCATTGCATCTTCTGAGATGGACTCCCCCACCCCAGCACCCCTGGGTCCTTCCTGCTCTGACCCAGGGACACTCTTCCAGCTTCTGCATTTCCTCGACCTTAGTCAACGAAGGCAAGAAAGATGCAGCCACGGTCGGGTTTGCTCCAAGCGTGGAGCGTTTGACCATTTATGTGATTCTCTTGCCCTTTCTTCCTTGGATTTCAGGTGCTCTTCACCTAAGGCAGCTGCTGTAGTGACTTTTTTTGTCCCCTCGTGTCCAGCTTTTCTAAGCTTGGTGCAGGTTCCTCTGCTGAGAGTCGCCTTGCAGAGAGAGGTTGGGGGTCTCCGCCCCTCCTGGCAGCCTCACGGTTGGGGCGCTGGTCTCCTCCAGCCCCTTCCGTTCTCTGTCGCCTGTGTGCAGGGCTGTGTCCCCCCCAGGGCCTCCGCCCTCAGCCCATTTTATTCCCCATCTCCTTGAGATGGAAACTGTGATTTTCTGTACCTCTTTCCCCCTTGTCTGTCCACAACAGCTCTTCAAATCTATCATCCTGTTTGCATCTTGCACTTTTATTTATCATGTACCTACAGGGTGTTATTATTTGTGGTCTTCATTGGGGTATTTCTTTCATAGTTGAGGAAACCTATAAACTTGGGAGCAGGAGAATCAGAGGCCCTACAGCAACCCTCACCTTTCAAAGGAGAATATATTCACCTCGAAAAGAGCTTTTATGAGGTCAGTCTAGCTGATAGTTCTTCTAATGGTGTCACTCCCCTATCCTCTTAAAAGTCTCTTTTCCTTTTTTTTTTAACCCCCGAGTGCATTCTGGGTAGAATATTTGAGTACTGTTCTTGTCTGGAGACCTGGCTTTTGGCTTTTGGAGATCGCTCTCTGAACTCAAGTGTGCTTTTTCTTGTGGAGATTTGCGTCTGATATGTGTGAGACTAGGTTCTAAATAATACAGAATTATTCAGAAGTAAAGGAAATACACGCATAGTACATATCTATATCTAAGTCTGTCATGGTGTATGAATCATGGCTATTGTATAATCCAGTTATGATGGTATTTAGGGGCTCTGTGTGTGCTGGTTATCCATGTGGATATATCTGTATGCACACGCCGTAACTTATGAAGTGAGCTGCCAAACCGTGACACCTCATTGGCTGATTTTTTTCTCTTTTTTACCTTTTTCTTTTGAATTGTGGAAAAGTATACATGACTTACAATTTAGCACCTTAACCATTTTTAAGTGTACAGTTCAGTAGCGTTAAGTACGTTCACGTCGTTGTGCTGCCAACCTCCAGAACTCTTTTCGTTTTGCTAAATTGAAACTCTGCATGCATTGAACAGCTCTTCCCCAATCCCCCTTCCCCAGCCCCTGCTGACCACCGTCCTGCTTTCTATTTCTACAAATTGACTACTGTACGTACCTCACGTAAGTGAACTCATGCAGTATGTGTCTTTTTGTGACCGGCTTCTTCCACTTTGTATTATGTTCTAAAGTTTAATCAATGTGGTAGCATGTAACAGAATTCCTCTTTAAGGCTGAATGCCTTTCAGTATGTATAGACCACATTTTGTTTATCCGTTCATCTGTTGATGGGCATGTGGGCCACTTCCACCTTTTGGCTATTGTAAATAATGCCACCATGAACGTGGTGGTAGAGATATCTCTTTGAGACCCTGCCTTTCCTTCTCATGGCTGATTTTGGATGCAAGAGTAAGTCATTCTTCTTGCATGAGGATTATGAAGTTTTCATTTTTTAAAACACAAAACCATCTTTCCATCATGGTTTTTTTTAAAAATTAAGTTATCCGAAAGTCAGTGGATCAATAAGAATTGAAATGTTTAAATACTGGTACAGTAAGCTTAGTAAGTGGAAGACATCCTCCAGGGTCAGCCAGGTTCAGATGTCAGAATTTGTTCCCTGAACTATAATTCTGATCTGCTGTTCCCGTAAGTATTCACCTGGGATCTTCTCGTGAAGAAGTCTTGTCATCTGGTGTGGCGCAGCCCAGGCACAAAAAGTCCTGCACTCTTGTCTTCACAGAGCAGCCCAGTGGCCAGTGGCCCAGTGGCCAGTGCCAGTCAAGATGGCAGGCTGGGGCTCACCACCAGACTGCATTCTGACTGAGGAAGGTATTTCATTCTGGCTCTGGTCACCCGCCTGCAACCTTGAGACACCCTCAAGGACAACAAGCCAGTGTGACATATTCTCAAATGACCAGGTGAATTTAGAAGGGCCCCGCTGTGAGACATGTCGGGGAAAACTCACTGCTGGTCAGGGCTGGCTTTCACCATATCTCTCTAAATCCTAAGGATGGGACTACCACCTTTCTGTCTTTCTTTGTCAGGGGAGAGGGCTTCACGGTGCTGCACTGTCATCATGAACAAATAGATGATTCCTTTGGGTCAACTGTTCTTTTTCTGTTCGTGTTTTCACCCTTTTTCTTTTCTTTTTTTTTTCTCTCTTTTTCTCCTGATACACAGGCTTTGCAGCACATGCTGATCTCTCTTCAGGCAGAACTTGACATTCAAAGGTACTTGATGAAAATTGAATCATCTCAGCGAGTTAGTACTTTACCTTTTCTTCTCTGCATTGAGTCTTACCTCGCCGCATGCCTTTTCACTCAGCTGCGTGTGGCATTCTAATCAGTGTCAGCCTGTTCCTGTCCCCGTCTACCCTGAGCCTGGGTTTAAACCTCTCAGAGCCAAATGCTTGCAGCATTCCCAAACTTGTGCATTTTTTTTAAAATCTTGAGAGTGAATATTAAAAATAAACACTAATCGCATGCTTGCTTCGAAATCTGTCATCAACTTTTCCACAGTTGGAGTTGTGGGATCGGCAGTAACGCGACGGCAATTCAGAGATCTCTGCACAGTCCTCTGAAAAGTGGGGCTCTGGCCCCAGCAGCTTTCTCAAGGCAGAAAGGTTCTGGAGCTGAAACAGAAACCTATCCTTCTAACAGCCTCAGAGCTCTGGGACTCTTCTTTCGCTTGGCTCCCAAACACCCAGTATGGGGTCCAGACCATTTCACTGGCATACATCTTAATAATAAACATGATAGGAACAGACATATTTATATAAAGTTTACTAGGCACCAAGCACTGTTCCAAGTGCTTTACAAGCGTTAACCTCTCACGCCAGCCCCATGGGGTAGGCATCCTATGGTCCCCATTTCATAAATGAAGAAACTGAGGCACAGGGAAGTTCAATACCTTGCCCAGGGCCACATAACAGGTAAGTTAGAGTTGGGACTCCAGGCAGTCAGGCCCCAGAGTCAGGTTCAATATATTATTTATTTCCCCATAACCCTCAATGTCCCCTATTTCATAATAGGTCAGTTTAGAATGTTACACCTGGAAGGGGGTGGAGAGTGTCCAGTACTTGGACACCTGACTTGGCATTGGGTACCTGTACCAACTGACCCATTGGCACATGGCCACCCGTATCCTTTTTGTCCCCCAAACGTGGCCTGTTTCTTTATTGTCTCCGGAGCTTGCCCAGATGAGAACCATTTGGTCTTTACTGTGAGGCCCAAAACACACTGCTCAGGAAGCATCCGGCGGTCGGGCTTTAGGGCATCTGTGACTTCCTGGCCATTCGGTCAGTCTTCAATGACCTCTTCACCTTCCTTTTCTTATAATCATTCTCTTTGATCTTGTCTAAAGTCACAAGCTCAAATTAGAAAGTTCCTGCCCAAACGAATAGACATAGAAGGAAAAGTTGGGGGACACATACGACAGAGACCCACGGTCCTACTCTACACCAGCTCAGTTCTGATGAGGTGTTTACTGTTCATTTTTTCCACGAGTTCTTAATTGTTTTCACAGCTCTGTAATTCATGCAAAATAGAGCTGTCTTTATGATTTCCTTGCACACATATTGTGTATCAAATAGAAATGCAGAAAAGGAAGCATGGAGAGCTCTTCCCCACAACTTTACATGCTGCCATTAACTACTCCTTTCTACTTTCAGAACAGAGACTTGACATTGTGATGTAGGGTTTTCTACAGAGTTTGGGGTCCCTCTCACTGTTCTTTTTTTCTTAAAACCTGAAACAAATTATCATTGCTAACTTTTATTTTTTGACATATCAGCAAATAATGGAATATGTGAGAATTTTTCAATAGCTTTTTTTTTTTAAGGCTTTAAATACAAGTTACAGTGACAATGGTGTTTTTTGGAGAAGGAGTGGGATGAAAGTTAAGGTGGGAAATTGAAGATTTTCTTTCTTCTCTTTGATAAAGAGTGACTCCCACAGCCTCTAAGGATGTCACAATCTCTATTTTGAAGTTGAAAGTAATCATTTACCGACTTCAGGCAAGGTGGTGGCAGTAAGAGGTTGGGTGTATCCTCTCCTCTCACACAGGACCCCACAAACCATGGGACCTTCCAAGCACAGCAGGGAGCCAAGCCATGTAGAACCATCCTTACGAGAATGTACTACATAGAGCAGCTGAATGCTTCCCATCATTTATTGTTGACAAATTCCTGTGCATTTTTTCCTTAGTGACTCCTCACCACAGTCATATCAAGCAGATACTCAGATTTTTTTTTTTTTTTTTTTTTTTTTTTTTTTGCGGTACGCAGGCCTCTCACTGTTGCAGCCTCTCCCATTGCGGAGCACAGGCTCCGGATGCGCAGGCTCAGCGGCCACAGCCCGTGGGTCCAGCCGCTCCGCGGCATGTGGGATCCTCCCGGACCGGGGCACGAACCCGTGTCCCCTGCATCGGCAGGCGGACTCTCAACCACTGCGCCACCAGGGAAGCCCAGATCTTTTTTTTAATAAAAGTGAGAACTAAGGTTCAAAGAGCTTCCCTATGGGGTCGCACTGCCAGTGCATGGCAGGATTGGAGCCTGTGTTCTGCAAGAACAGCGTGATAAAAAGATTAAAGTCCTCTCATTCTAAATCTTGTTCTCTTTCCATCTCTCCAGACTCTGGTATTCTTTCTTATAGCAGAACTAGAGGGAAAAAGAACCTTTGACCTGAAAAGCTCGTCGGAATTTTCACAAGGTTTTTCTCATTTGAAAATCAATGCAGGGAAATTGGGAGGGCAGTTGGTGGTGGTAATGGGCTGTGTGTGTTTAGAAACGAGAGTTTGAAAACCAGCAGCAGCTTCTACTCCCAAGATGTCCGGATAGGGTCTGGCCTCAAGCACTGAAGCTTGGTGACCTCGGGCACCACAGTATCCCCGCTGACACTGAAGGCCAGCTCCTTCTTCACTGTGAGGATGCACATCCTCAAATCTCCCAGGACAGGCTGAGGAAGGGGGGCCTCTGCTATCGGGGAAACCTCTCTGGTTTCACAACAGTGTAGTTAAGCTCTAGGGGCATCACCCCTGGGCCTGGCGTCCCACATCCTCTCCAAACTGAAGTCTGGGCTGCAGAGATGAGCTGAATGATGGCTTTTGAGGAGGCCTTCTAAGGGGCATACTTAGCACTAAGTGTGACGCTGGTTGTATTTCACTTGAAATTTCAAAGCCTGCAAGCAGGCCCCTTTCCTTTCATCTCTGTAATAACACATCTTCACGTGGACACCTATTATCCCGAAGCCTTTTAAGTGCATTCCAGGCACTCTGAGTTGCAAAGGCACCTGCTACCTTGCTCAAGCCCCTCCCAATGCGGACGGTAGGAGCCAAAGCCTCGGAAACTGTTTGTTTGTTTATAATGCACACCGTCTTAGTTCACGAGTAAAAGGAAAGAGAAAGAAACGGATTGATTGACTTAAGGCAGCTCACAATAAAGAGACATCTACCTTCAGGTGGCTAAACTAAAAATCGAAAGGGAAAACCGCATAAGAGGAGGAGACCAAGTTATGAATATGGCCAACTCTGATTAGCTTGAACATTAAATTTAGCTTCGACTTTTCTGATACATGCGGTATTTTATATATATTTGATATACTTCTCATTAGAGGACAAAGCAATACTTATGACTCCTTCACAAGGCAGAATTATTTTCTTTGTTTTAAATTCTAAAAGAAACATTGTTTGCTCATGCCTTCAGAAAAGGGACATCCGTCAACGTAACAGACAGCATCAACAGGAAAACAGCAGTATTCTTCATCTGGCCTTTCATTTTACATCAACTCCTTCAAGATGAAGCACAACACTCAATAATAATTGTAGGAACGTGCGTCTGAAGGGGGTGGGGGGGGCTGAGTTAATGAGATCCAGTTTTGGAACTTGCTGACGGTGTAAGTTTCTAACTTGATGGAAGGATGCTGAGGAGAGATGATGGCGAGCCAGGACCTCATCATCTTTAAATAGGATTTGTCTCTTTCTGTCTTTGAAGGGAAGTCAGAGAGCAGCCGATTCAAGGTGTTGTATCAGAAGCGAGTCTGTGTCACATCCCAGGTAGACCACCAGGCAGGCAGGTGGCAGGTTGACATCCAGGCATCCTGGAGGTGGGAGAGGCCACACCTTATCTGTGGGTCAACCCACTTTGGCCTCTTCTCCAGGTACAGCGAAACCTCTTAAAGGAAAAAAGAAGAAGAATCGCATCATCTACACATTGTGAAGGGGTTGAAAAGTAGAAAATATCCAGGAGATGGTAGAAAATCGCTGAAGTTCCAAATTTACCTGGAGTCAAACTGTAAAAGCCTTAAAATGCAGCTACTGGAAGGGTGTCAGAGCTCTGGATGGGAGAGTCTGTCTCCTTAAAAGGTGAAGTGCGTGATCTGCATGTCCAAAAAATTGCATTGATGGCTTTGGGCTCTTCTTTCTTAATCATTTCTTTCTTGAAAGTGGAAGTCTACGCAGTTTCGGATTCCTGCAAATTTTTGCATGGCATGAACATGGAAATGTGTCTTTGTTCCCGTGTTTTCCCCATGAATTTGTGTCCTCATTTCAGGGGCCATCTGTGAGGACAAACCTTTTACCTGGAATCTAATTGTGGGAAGTAACACATGAGAGGCCCAGGTGGGCATGGGTATCTTCAGGTCACCATAGACAAGAATCCTTCTGGATTCTAAATGTTTTGCGAGAAGGTCTTCCCTTCCCCTGATTCACTCTTTAAAAAGATCATGCTTACGCAGTAAATCTCTGATTTGCAAAAGCAATATTATCCTCGTTTTGGAGAAATAAAGACGAAGGTATATTACTCATAATACTACTGTGTAAAAGAAACCAAGGCTAGTATTTGGGTATATTCCTTCCATTTCTTAGATTATGAAAAAAAAGTTCTTAAAAGCACCTTGATTATGACTGCATAGTATTCCATAGTGTGGCTCCATTGCAACTTGTTAACCAGCCTTCTAAGTTTCTAGATTTATGTATTCTACTAAAGATGTAACATGTACAGATTTGTTCCCTGACCCTCAACTATAGTAAGTAACACTCTTCTCCATGTTTGTATATCAAATTAATCTGGCTTGGCTTCAGCAGTTATTGGGAAATGTATTCTCGTCACTCGGGGTCATAAAGAAATCCCAGGGATGGCATCTAGTCTGATAGAACTGGGTAAGGTTCCTGGGTCTCCTGGGACTCAGCAGATGGCCTCCCAGTGGTCTGTTTGCAGGTGGGCTCACGGGGCTGTCTGCCAGGCTAAGCCCTTCAGCCGCTCTGAGCACACCGCACACACCTCCTCCACCCGGGGCCACTCCTTGTAAGTGGAATCCAGGCCTCCAGAGTTTGAAGAACATCCTCACCATCACCACCACCACCAACAAAGCCAGCATCCTCTTCCCGGCCCTGCAAAGTCACTCAGCCCCCCTCTTCCTGCCCAATTAGCAACCTTTCTCCTCTCACACTGTGGGGGTCGGGGGTGGGCAACCCCAGACTCATCTTCCAAACGCCTTTACCCCCTGAGCCCAATCTAGGGAGGGAGTCTCTGGGGTGACCTCTGTAGCACTGAGACGCTGATCACAGGCCTTCCACCTGGGAAGACCTTGGAACACAGAGGCTTGGCCGTTTCCCCAGGAACTTGGGGATGGGGGTAGATGTCCCATCATGTTTGTTGCTGACAGCCATGAGGACAAGATAAGTTGATGATATCTCAGAAGAGTCATCTGACGCACAGATACCTCGAAAGAGTGTCTGTGTCGTGCGATGCTTCTTGAAATAACGAGGAAGCATCCTTGTCTGAACAGAGGTGTCCTCGTCATGCGTCTCTTGGCATCTGCGGGAGGGGGCTTCGCATGGTGAGAGCGTGTCGGCAGAGGGGTCCTGCTCGTCTCACTCGGCTCTGTGCAGCGCCTGCCTCGCCGCAGGGATGCCTGTGGCCGGCTCTGGCCAGGGAGGCGAGGGGAGTGGACTCCCCAGCCTCACGGCCTGTTCATCTTTCTGATCTGTTAATGAACTGATAGGCACAGTGAAGGAAAAACGGGGAAGCAAAAGACACAGCTGTACTTTGCTCAACTGCTGAATCGTCTGATTTTAGTCCAGACCAAACAGCTTTTCTGTTTTCACAGGTGAAAATCATGAAAAATGTCTGGGTACCCTTTTGGTGGAAAGAGGGAGGAAGGGGTTGAAATATTACCCTTGAGGAAACAGGGTATAAACTGAGTTTATCAAGGATAATTCATCGAAATAAATCCTGGAGAAAAATGTATCCCCTTTGTCCAAGCTGGGGAAGGGAAATACTGATTTGCAGGGCTAAACCTAAGTCCGTCTTTATGAGAATCTCAGATATGCACAGTTGGAAGTTGGTATTAGAATGGGAGGTGTGTGTGCATATATGTCCTTCTTGTGTTAAGACCCAGAAATACCTGGTTACCGGTGAACCTGGCATGTGTCCACAAACTACTCCCAAGAAGCACCCAGGTACACATCCAACACTGTATCGTGTGTGTGTGTGTGTGTGTGTGTGTGTGTGTGTGTGTGTGTGTGTGTGCGCGTTACCAGCAGGACCCTTTTGTGCTTGCACCCAAGTTTTCTATTGAAAACAAAAGCTGATTTCTTGTCCTCTGAGTCATTAGCACCAGCCCCCCCCCCACAAAATTACACATTTGTTACAAAACTAAGTACAGTTCTCTCCTACACTTGTGTTCCAGTTCTCACATCGATCTGTCATGCTCTAGAACCGGGATGTCCTCGGTCTGTTCCCCAGATCGGCCATCAGGCTAAGACTGGCCCTGAGGAGATGTTGGCTCAGGTTTCATCCCTGTGGCCATCGGCGGAAGTTGTGAGAAGTAGCCAAAGAGCTGTGGGGAGACCCGGTCCCGCTGCTTTAGAAGCACCCCAGGGTGTGGGTCCCCGGAGGCACCTGAGAATGGCAGGTCCTCAGCTGCTGCGGCCACCTGGATGGGTTTATGTAAGGGGAAGCCCCTGTGGGAGCTCTTGGTCTTCACATCCCCAGACCCAAACCCAGCAGAGGCCGTAGACTTTGGAAACAAGGAGGGCCGGAGAAGGGAGCGGAAGCACTGCGTTGTGGTTCTAAACAGGACTCTGAGCACATTTCAAAGCTTAAACCTTCCATAGCGGCGACTTGTCCGTTCTCCTGAGGTTAGAGGAGCGCAAAGCAGGGATGGTAAAGAAAACTAAAGTCTGGGGATCTTCCAGTGTTCGTGAACTTCAAATATTTTGCTCCTTTTATCTTTCATAAGAGTACATAACATCTAGAAATATCTCTTCAGTTGACGTCACAATTTTGACTGGATTTTGAGTTGAAAGCTTCCTAAGCGCAAGAAATGGGGTGAAAGTGTCTGAATGTCATGATTAAATTAACCATGTCAATGAGTGAGTATTAGGATAATGAGTCATTCTGAATACATTTGCATTTGCATGTGGGAAGCTTTACTCTATTTCTGAACTCTCTGTGGAAATTGGGCATTCATTAAAATGGAGTAAAATTCCAGTAAGGCAACTTTGGGTTTTCTTTTTAAAATAGAACATAATCTGACGCGAAGTGTGCGCCCTGGCTAATCAGACACACCCCACTGTTGCCAACAGTTAGCATCTTACCTAAAGGTACATGTGCAGGCTTTATTTTCTGGACCTTGGCATTTCAAATTAGAGTTTACAGGGTCTGAAAAATGGGAATGACGAAACATCCTCAATGCCTCCAGCCCTAATTTTCTTTTCTCTTTGCTTTTAGTCCCCAAATACAA
Source organism: Lagenorhynchus albirostris (assembly GCF_949774975.1). NCBI lineage: Eukaryota > Metazoa > Chordata > Mammalia > Artiodactyla > Delphinidae > Lagenorhynchus > Lagenorhynchus albirostris. The sequence continues at coordinate 181,201,882 of NC_083095.1, forward strand.
CACTGCATATAATAAGAACAATTTGATCTCCTAGCAGAGCATACTCCTCACGGTGAACACTTCAGCCAATATTTGTTCATGACCTTAAAATGCATGTATGGCAGCCTTTTAAAAATTAATGCTCTGCAACTGTGTTGCGTGCACTTGAGGACACAAATGCAGGAACCTGGATCTTGGTGCTAGCTAGCTACATATTTCTGTAGAGCAGATGCAATGGGGGTAATCATTTGGGGAAAACCATTTGAAGGAATCTCAGTCAGCTGAAGTTTTCTGGGTGACATGATTTTTCTTCTTCTTTGTGGTGTGTATCGTAGAGTGATGAAATTTTAGTCCTGAAAGGACTAGCTACCAACCAGTCAACCTCTGGTCTTACAGAAGAGGAAACTATGACTTAGTGAGATTGTACGTTGCCCAATTTTGGTGCAAGCTGGCCGACAGACTCCTGGTTAAATGACTTTACCCCTGTCAGCTCTGGAATCCTGCAGACTTGGTCCCAGTTCCTCCACTAGCTAGAATTTTTGGGTAAGTTGCTTCCACGATTTGTCTCCTCAGCGTAGCCAGTACTACGAAGTGGCAGTGAGGGTTCAATGAGATGACCACACAGTCAGTCACATTGCAGCAGGCACTGAATTTGTGAGTTCCTTTCTCTCCCACCCCCACTAGGAAGACAGTCTTCCTAGAGAACCGGTCTGCACTTGTTACGGGTGATGCAGAGGAGGGATCTGCCTGAAGCCTCCTACCCCAGCATCCCTTGGTGATTGAAAGCCCTTTTTGAAGAAGTAAAGACAAGAACTGATCAGTGGGGTTCAGGTGGCCTGGTTACACAGACTGCCCCTTCCTGCATGACCCCAGAGGACTTCCTGTTTGAGTGGTAGGTTTGGGATCGCCTGATGATTTAGGGAAACATCTAGAAGGTTGTGATGGAAACAGAGGGAGGTGGTAATGGGTGTCCGTGAAGCGCTGAAATCCAGCTTTCCAGGCCCTGGAGTCCTGCCCAGGTGGCTCAGGGAGCGTTTCCACCATTCTCTGCTTCCTGAATCTTCCCAGTTAGGGGCAGCTCTCCTCCCAGAAGCTTGGGGCAGGGGCTCCAAACACCATGCTGGAGATGATGCATGACCAAGAAAAGGCTTCTTCTGAGTCAAAATGAGAACAGTAACTCCCAACAGAAAGACTTTTTTCTTGAGCCAAATCTGAATTGTGTGAGTATCCTGCCTCCCATTTTTTTGGTATTAAAATATCTTTCCTTTCTCGTGGCAACATGGTGCCGTACAGAGGGAAAATTTCAAGCGAGAGGGCATGTTTGGATGCCCCTTACTTTGCAAAATAAAATCCTAGTAACCCTGCGTTGTGCCCTCCCCCATAATTTTTAAAAGAATGTTTAATTTGTGAAATACAAAATGAGAGCAAAAGCTCCAGAGAGTTTAACTTTCTCCACAGTTACTACCAATGTTATAAAACTGTGAGCCTCATAGCTGCCCGGGCAGGGGAGCTGTTAGAATTGGTCTTTGTCTGTGATGGTTTGCTTGGAAGACACAGAGTCACCTCAAACTGGTTTAAGTATAAGAATGGCATTAGTTGGAAGGAATAATTTGGAAAGACCTCACAGTGTACTGGACTCAGGAGCTGGCATGCCTAGGGGCCCAGATAGCTGTTCTGTCTTTTAGGGTCTCCCATTGGAGTCATGGGGGTCTCTTGTCTCCCTTTTTCTATACAGATCTGCTTCATCCTTTCTCTGTACTCTTCTCTCTCTGTTTCACATTCCCTTGTGCGTGTCAGCCACAGCTTCAAATGACCTCACATTTTACGTTCTCAGTGGATACAGACTAAAGAGCTTCATTGTCCCAGGGCTCCATTTCCAGGAGGGGCATGTGATTGGTCCAGCCAGGATCAAGTGGCTACTGCTTGGTCCAGTCAGCTGCGACTGGGCTGGGAGTGGGTGACCATACACTGCATCACTCAAACCAGGATACCTTTGAGAGTGGAAGGGAGTTACTACTAATATTTACACTGGGACAACAGGTGCAAAGCAGAACGGTCCAAGGATGCTACAATCTGTATTTACCCTGGATGTGGGACATTGGACATCAGGAACTTATCCATATGGGCAGGGAGGAATTCCGCAGAGAGGGGGGCATTGTTTGAGGGCCAGAACCCTTTCAAAGATGGCTAAGTGTCAAGTCAAATAACAAAAGGGGAACTTTGTCATGTATTCACTGTTACTGGAGAGGGGGTTGCCTGTACGAAAAGACGACTTGGTACTCAGCTGCTTCTGGACGGTGCATCTGTTAGCTCCTTCGAGAGAGCAGAGAAGGACCTCAGAGTGTGCACAGGGGGGACAACTCCTTTAGAAGCCACCAGCTGTCCCACCCCCTCCTCCCACGTGCCCCCGAGTGCACACAGACCTTAGAACCTCAGTGGGTGACTTCGCTCAGACCATCCCTAGCACCTCTCACCTCTGCTCTCCGTCCTCTCCCAACCCATCCTTTAATGTCAGCACTTATCCCCCAAACCCCGTTCTGCCCTGTGCTGTCACAGTGACACATCTCTTAGTGCCTCTTGTCCAACTGTTACACGTATATTATCCTTGGCCCCAAAATATACCTTAAATGCGTTATGAGCTTAAGAACCACACAGCACTTTTAACCTCCTGAGACTCGCAGCGGGCTGAGTACCAAGTCCCTGTTTCAAATGCTTTTTGACTTTTTTTTTTTTAATACGTCAAATCATAGGGTATCTGACACCAGTGTCAGCAATTTTCATTGTCTTTTCTCTTCCCTAAATGATGTCTCAGCATCGAGCTGGCATCTGAGGGGAGAGTACGGTGTGAGAAGATTGCTAATATGCAGTGATAGTTTGCAATGAGAAAGTGAATGACATAATAACGAGAGCAGGCGTTTATATTTGGAACTGAATAGCTGTGTTTAGGAAGCTTAAAAAAAAATAAAAAAGGATTGAGCCCTTATATCTTTATTTTTATACATACTCCAACCACGATGACCCTGAACAAGAAATAGAAATTTGATTTTGATTTTCTTCAAGGATTATTGCCTTTTGCAATGGAAAATGACAACTCATCAAATGCATTGTGTCTTCCATGGGCTGCAAAGATGACCAAACACCAGAGGTTGTCATTGTAGCCATGTTGCTTCAAGTAATATTATTTCTTGGCTACTTTGCTAAGCTGAATGTATTTTCTTTCTTTTTTTTTTTTAAGTCAGGGATGAGGACATTTGAGTTTGATATTCTGCTGAGAATAGTAACCAGCTATCTACCTCACTGAAGACCATATGAATTTACATAACTCTTGGTGAGCTGGGCAGTGATTAGGGTTGTTTTTTTTTTTTAAGTCTAGCAATACTCTTAAAGAGTGCCAAAGCCAGATCCCAATCTTTGTAACACAAGCAGACTTTATGAAAAATAAACCGCTTCGGGGCCTTGCACGGAAACATTAACCCAAAGCAAAGAGACAAGTTAACTGTTCATGGGTGTCCTTTCTGGCCATGATGTGGGCATGTCATCTGAGCGGAGAGTTTCCTGTGGAACACCGAGGCTGGCCACCTCGATGAAGGGGGTACAGGGGGCTATGTTCTGACCTTACTCCTGTTTTCTTCTGTGGAAATGTCCTAAGAGGTGTAGCAGGGGTGGGTGTCTAGATAATACAGTAGTGCGCCTGCCAAGAGGGGTCTCCTGGTACTTTTAGCAAGAAAAGGGAAAGGAACTGACCATCGCATCCTCAAAGGGCTCCCCTAGAACATCAGGCACACCTGGGGCATCCCTGAAAGAGTTCTGCAGCTGAAGCCTTGCGGCAGGACCGGCTGTATATAATTCTTAGTGTATCTTGTTCCAAAAAATTATTAAGCGTTTCAAGACGGCCACAGCAGAGCACGAAACCAAGCCCAGAGCACTTTTAAATGCTGGGTCGCTTGTACACCCACAAAGCTGGTCCTACCTTGACAGTTAAGTGCTTTGGTGTTTTTAACTTCAAAATGCATCCTTAGGAAGACTTAAGAGGACGTTAAGGAATGCAAACCACGCCCCCCCCCCCCCCCCGCAAAAAAAACCTGGCTCCTGGGGACTGCCTGTGTCCCACGACCAGCCCGTCAGCACCTTCGGCATCTTAGTAAGAGAAAACTCACCTGCTGATTAATTCAGATCAGTTTGCCTGGAATTGTAATGAAAGCAGGGGCAGGCTTTGGGAGGGGGAAAGCTGAGATCGTGCATTCATTCATCCTAAGCCCCCCAGTTTCACTGACTCCCTTTCTTTGACCTTCTACACGTATAATCTCCAGCCTCCACACAATAGCCCAAATGATCTTATGAAAAATGTATCTGCTCCTGGCCACCTCCCCCTTCTCCCTGCCTCCAATACCTCAGTGGCATTCTGGTAGCTTAGAGTCACATTGAAAATTCTCCCCTTGACGCTAAGGCTCCGTGAGATCTGGGCTCTTCTGGTCTCCAGTCCCACCCTGTCTCCAGTACTTGCCACTTCTTTCTGCCTCGGGGACTTTGCACATGCTGTCCCTTCCACCTGGAATGCCTTTTTCTTTTCACCCCACCCGCTGGCTTGCCCCCTCCTCCCAACTTCGCACGTCCTTGAGGTCACAGTTTACTTGCTTTTCCAACTTTCCACCCACATACACCCCCCTCCCCAGCCTGGGTTACACACTGTCAATGTCTTCAGTGTCTGTCCCCTGACTCGGCTGTAAGCACCATGAGGGCAGGATCATGTCTCTTTTGTCTGTCGTTCTGTTCCCAGTACCTAGCATGTGCTAGCGTGTACCTAGCAGGTGCCTGGAACACAGTAGGCACTCAACAGGTGTCTGTTGAAAGGATGAATGGACGTACCACACAGTTCGTGGTTTAAACTTAATTATACATTATCTTGTGTTATTTGTTGTCCTTCATTCATTTCACCAATTAGTTTTGAAACTCATTCACATCAGGCAACATGACGTCTGTCTGTCTCTGAATCGCCCACAGTGCTCAGTATATGTTCAAGGAATGTTATTGACCAACATAGATTATGAGTGTTTTACACATTCAGTCCCTTGCCATTACAGTATAGATAACCCAGAGGGAAATTAAATTTTGTATTATGTGTGTTTAAGTTATTATAGATACCGTCTGTTGATTGGCGAGGTAAGTAATAACCAAAACTAGACATAATCCAAATTATGGGATTCCTGCCTCAAAAGAAAAAAATCAACTGTGATAGAAATATCTCCCTCACAATCATATTTTACTGATTTTGGAAACAGTCTTAATAGAAGAGTTTAAAGAACTGGGTGTGTTCAGTTTACTCTGGTGCGGGTGCGTCATCCGTGTTAGGTGATAAAAACGTGCACAGTCCCCTCTGCTGTGATCGTAACAACCACTAGAATTTGGCCAAAGGAATTGACTTGCCATCCTTCTTTCCTGTGATGTGGCTTGTCCTCCATGCCTTGCTTGAAACGGCATATGCACAGTAGATGTCCAGTGATAAAAATCTTAATGGAATACTCAGGGACTCTTTTCTCTCACTAACGTTCACAACTGCTACTTTGAACCACTCTGTCTTTATTTTTGTATCTAGTCCTTCCGATGGACTTTTTCTCGTTGCCATGTTGTTTTTCCAGATTAGTAGACCTTGATGGCATTAAAAATATTTTCAGCATAATTAATACTAGGCTATTTTCCACTTTCTTTCACATGCCTTTTGCAGACAAGAAGCCCCAAACTGTCTCACAGTCCTCAGCCTCCCAACGTGGGTGACCCGGCAGAGCGTTTATCAGAGGCGTCTGGAGAGTCTTTGGAAGCCATGTCTGAGGGAGAAGCTCCAAGTCCTTTCTCCAGAGGCAGCCGGACTCGAGCGAGCCTTCCAGTGGTGAGGTCGGCCAACCAGACGAAGGAAAGATCTCTGGGTAAGCTTCGAAAGGCGGATTCTAATGTTTATTACTGCATGTGTGTATGTTTATACTTCTGGACACATACCCCTGCATCTGGATGTTAATTTGATCTTGATTTGTAAACACACAAACTACTCAGAAACTCTGTTGATGTAACATCAAGCCTTGAGGAGTTACCTGCTGAAGAAGCAGCAAGTCCGACCGGTCTTTGGGGCTGGGCACATTCAGAACGGGCTGGGGTTAGTCACTCAAGCAAGAGACTAGCAGTGCCTGTGGGTATTCCTGGTATAAGGAATAGCAAGGGCCGGACTACAGAATGAGCCTCATTTCTTAGGGAACCTCCTCCACGGTTTCAGAATTGTGGGCGGATGGGGTGTGAGCCCCACTCCACTGTCTGGCAGTCCAGGGGAGGATATGAATGGCTGCAGGAAGAAGAGGTACAAGGTGGCCAACACCGCCGTGACTGGTAAGGAAAGCCAGAAACACAGGGCTGTTTCCTCTACCACCACATGAAAGGGTGGAGGGGTTTGGCAAGAGTTTGGCATAGCCTTGTCTTTCAATAAGCTTTTAGGAAAAGCAGGATTCTCTCCTTCCGCCTTCACTTATCATTTGCTTTTTCATATTGGATATTCACTTTCTATCTTACTGTGCCTTTTTTCTTCCTCCTAGCCCCTTAACAAAAGGTACAGGCCATAAAGATTTAGACCTTTTTGCAAATTGTGCTGGTGTTTCATATGCTTAACCTGCCATCTCAAGGTTCTGAGTCGGTACCTGTGTTTTTCAGACGTTTGTGGTCAGGAAAAACAGGGGACAGAAACAGGGTCAACCCACAGAAGGCTTCAGGGTCTGGCCTCTGCAGAAGACAGCTGAATTCTGCCTCCTATAACTGAGCAGATGCCTTGCTTGAAGAAGAAAAGAGAGGGATGTGGGGAGGTATACTGATTTTATTTCCTCGGTTGGAGATGATAACCAGAGCAGATTGGGTTCAGACATGGTCCTAGCTCTTCTGAACAAAAACAAAAACAAACAAACAAACAAAAAACCCTGTTATTTACTTCTATTACTCATATCAATTTTTAACGTTAGACTTTGTATACTTCATCTTAGTTTAATAATCCAGGGTCGTCATTTTACAAATGAAAGATGAAAGGCCCAGAAAATCTGGTTTTTGTTCTTTGAGGTTGCATAGTTAATTAAATGGCAGAAGTGGGAAGCCCCTGCAGTTCCTATTAACTCCACTTATCAGTGAAGGCATGGGACTTGCAGGGGTGTGGTGCACTCAGGGAGCACACAGGGCTGGAGCAGTGTCAAGATGACACAGGCTGGGGCTTTCCATCAGGACTACAGAGCTTAGTGTTCTCTTAACCCCACTCATGCTTGAGGCAGGGGCACAGGAGCCTGCCAGGAGTGGAATTTCTCCTCTGTGCTTTGCAGGAAATGAATGAGGTTCAGGTCTCTGTAAAGATAGCCTGTGCTTTGCAAAGTAGAATGAAAGATAAAAACAAACGCCTGTGCGCTTCCCCATACCTGGGGAACAGCGAGCCTGTGGAATAATGGACCCTCTGTCTTGCAGGCAGGAATTTGCCCCACGGCCAAGTACAGTTGGCAGTGCAGGTAGATACTGGCTGCCTTCAGGAAGCAGGTCTCTGGGTGCAGGGGCTGCAGGAGCTGATGGCAGCCTTGCCCTAGGAGCTGCTGAGCGTGGCTGCTGTTTTCTCATGGGGTGGCTGTGCTTCGGCGAAACGCTGCTTTACGCTGAGCACGCCTTGCTGTGAAGTTCTGGCGAGTCACAGCAGATTCAAAACGCACAGGAGGTACTTACTCTTCCAGCTCCAGGAGAATGTTTTTGGCCAGTGATTTCCACAACTCGTGGATAGAAACAAAGGAACACAGGGAGAGGAGAGGAATGAGAAGTTTGCCCCAGCGAGGGGAGCCCTGGGGTCAGAAAATGAGGCTGGCCCTGGGCCGGTGGCTTGGTGCTGCCCTTCACCGCCGCTCTGTGGCCAATTTGCGAATGTCCTTGCGGCCGCACCTGGCTTTCACAGCATAATTCAGTTGAGCGGGGATGGGAAATAAACAGGAAAGTGTGAGTCAGGGGGAGTCTAAACACAATCTCCAGCCAGGGGCCTTGCTAGCCTTGTGTTTGGGAAAATTCCCATGTGCCTGGCTGTATTTAATGCACCGACATGGGCTCCTGGGAAGAGCAGGCTCCCCAGAGAGCCCCGGACCGGGAGCAGCGGGGTCCCCCAGCATCTTGGTGGCGAAGCACAGCTGGGACGCCAGGCCTCAGAGGCTGCAGATGGAGGCTGAGCTGGGACCTCCTGCAGATCCACTCTTCGTGCCACCTGGAAGGCCAGCGTTTCCTTTGGGATCTGTACAATGTCATTTTATCTTTTATTTAAATTTTAATTTTTTTATACAGCTGTTTCTTATTAGTTATCTATTTTATACATATTGACATACATGTCAATCCCAATCTCCCCATTCATCCCACCACCATCACTCCCCACCCCCCCGCCCCACCACTTTCCCCGCTTAGTGTCTATATGTTTGTTCTCTACATCTGTGTCTCTATTTCTGCCTTGAAAACCATTTCATCTGTACCATTTTTCTAGATTCCACATATATGCGTTAATGTACGATATTTGTTTTTCTATTTCTGACTCAGTTCACTCTGTATGACAGTCTCTAGGTCCATCCACGTCTCTACAAATGACCCGATTTCGTTCCTTTTTATGGCTGAGTAATATTCCATTGTATATATGTACCACATCTTCTTTATCCACTCGTCTATCAATGGGCATTTAGGTTGCTTCCATGACCTGGCTATTGTAAATAGAGCTGCAGTGAACATTGGGGTACATGTGTCCTTTTGAATTATGGTTTTCTCAGGGTATATGCCCAGTAGTGGGATTGCTGGATCATATGGTAATTCTTTTTTTAGTTTTTTAAGGGACCTCCATACTGTTCTCCATAATGGCTATATCACTTTACATTCCCACCAACAGTGCAAGAGGGTTCCCTTTTTTCCACACCCTCTCCAGCATTTGTTTGTAGAATTTCTGATGATGCCCATTCTAACTGGTGTGAGGTGATACCTCATTGTAGTTTTGATTTGCATTTCTCTAATGATTAGTGATGTTGAACAGCTTTTCATGTGCCTCTTGGCCATCTGTATGTCTTCTTTGGAGAAATGTTTATTTAGGTCTTCTGCCCAATTTTTGACTGGGTTTGTTTTTTTAATATTGAGCTGCATGAGCTGTTTAAATATTTTGGAGATTAATCCTTTGTCTGTTGATTCATTTGCAAATATTTTCTCCCATTCTGAGGGTTGTCTTTTCATCTTGTTTATAGTTTGTTTGCTGTGCAAAAGCTTTTAAGTTTCATTAGGACCCATTTGTTTATTTTTACTTTCATTACTCTAGGAGGTGGGTCAAAAAAGATCTTGCTGTGATATATGTCAAAGAGTGTTCTTCCTATGTTTTCCTCTAAGAGTTTTATAGTGTCTGGTCTTATATTTAGGTCTTTAATCCATTTTGAGTTTATTTTTGTATATGGTATTAGGGAGTGTTCTAATTTCATTCTTTTACATGTAGCTGTCCATGTAGTTTTCCCAGAGCCACTTATTGAAGAGACTGTCTTTTCTCCATTGTATATCCTTGCCTCCTTTGTCACAGATTAGTTGACCATAGGTGCGTGGGTTTGTCTCTGGGCTTTCTATCCTGTTCCATTGATCTGTATTTCTGTTGTTGTGCCAGTACCATATTGTCTTAATTACTGTAGCTTTGTAGTATAGTCTGAAGTCAGGGAGTCTGATTCCTCCAGCTCCGTTGTTTTTTTTTTTTTTTTTTTTTGCAGTACGTGGGCCTCTCACTCTTGTGGCCTCTCCCGTTCCGGAGCACAGGCTCCGGACGTGCAGACTCAGCGGCCATGGCTCATGAGCCCAGCCGCTCCACGGCATGTGGGATCTTCCCAGACCGGGGCACGAACCCATGTCCCCTGCATCGGCAGGTGGACTCCCAACCACTGCGCCACCAGGGAAGCCCCAGCTCTCTTTTTTTCTCTCAAGATTGCTTTGGCTATTCAGGGTCTTTTGTGTCTCCGTACAGATTTTAAGATTTTTTGCTCTAGTTCTGTAAAAAGTGCCATTGGTAATTTGATAGGGATTGCACTGAATCTGTAGATTGCTTTGGGTATTAGAGTCATTTTCATAATATTGATTCTTCCAATCCAAGAACATGGTATATCTCTCCATCTGTTTGTGTCATCTTTGATTTCTTTCCTCAGTGTCTTATAATTTTCTGAGTACAGGACTTTTACCTCCTTATGTAGGTTTATTACTAAGTATTTTATTCTTTTTGTTTCAATGGTGAATGGGATTGTTTCTTAATTTCTCTTTCTGATCTTTCATTGTTAGTGTATAGGAATGCAAGAGATTTCTGTGCATTAATTTTGTATCCTGCAACTTTACCAAATTCATTGATTAGCTCTAGTAGTTTTCTGCTGGCATCTTTAGGATTCGCTATATATAATATCATGTCATCTGCAAACAGTGACAGCTTTACTTCTTCTTTTCCGATTTGGATTCATTTTATTTCTCTTTCTTCTCTGATTGCCATGGCTAGGACTTCCAAAACTATGTTGAATAATAGTGGCGAGAGTGGACATCCTTGTGTTGTTCATGATCTTAGAGGAAATGCTTTCGGTTTTTAACCATTGAGAATGATGTTGGCTATGGGTTTGTCATATATGGCCTTTATTATATTGAGGTAGGTTCCCTCTATGCCCACTTCCTGGAAAATTTTTATCAAGAGTTATCAAGAGTTTTTATCATAATTTGACAAAATTCAGAAGCTTTTTCTGCTTCTTTTGAGATGATCATGTGGTTTTTATTCTTCAGTTCGTTAGTATGGTGTATCACATTCATTGATTTGCGTATATTGAAGAATCCTTGCATCCCTGGGATAAATCCCACTTAATCATGGTGTATGATCCTTTTCATGTGTTGTTGGATTCTGTTTGCTAGTATTTTTTGAGGATTTTTGCATCTATATTCATCAGTGACATTGAATTTTCTCTTTTTGTAGTAGCTTCGCCTGGTTTTGGTATCAGGGTGATGGTGGCCTCGTAGAATGAGTTTGGGAGTGTTCATTCCTCTGCAATTTTTTTCCCTTTTTTTTTTTATGGTACGCGGGCCTCTCACTGTTGTGGCCTCTCCCGTTGCGGAGCACAGGCTCCGGACGCGCAGGCTCAGTGGCTATGGCTCACAGGCCCAGCCGCTCCACGACATGTGGGATCTTCCCGGACCGGGGCACGAACCCGTGTCCCCTGCATCAGCAGGCGGACTCTCAACCACTGCGCCACCAGGGAAGCCCCATTCCTCTGCAGTTTTTTGGAGGAGTTTGAGAAGGATGGGTGTTAGCTCTTCTCTAAATGTTTGATAGAATTCACCTGTGAAGCCATCTGATCCTGGACTTTTGTTTGTTGGAAGATTTTTAATCACTGTATCAATTTCATTATTTGTGACTGGTCTGTTCATATTTTCTATTCCTCCTGGTTCAGTCTTGGAAGGTTATTCCTTTCTAAGAATTTGTCCATTTCTTCCAAGTTGTCCATTTTATTGGCACAGAGTTAACTGTAGTAGTCTCTTATGATGCTTTGGATTTCTGCGGTGTCCATTGTAACTTCTCCTTTTTCATTTCTAATTTTACTGATTTGAGTCCTCTCTTTTTCTTGATGAGTCTGGCTAAAGGTTTATCAATTTTGTTTATCTTCTCAAAGAACCAGCTTTTAGTTTTATTGATCTTTGCTATTATTTTCTTTGTTTCTATTTTGCTTATTTCTGCTCTGATCTTTATGATTTCATTTCTTCTACTAACTGGGTTTTTTGTTTGTTTGTTATTCTTTCTCTAGTTCCTTTAGGTGTAAGGTTAGATCATTTATTTGAGATTTTTCTTGTTTCTTGAGGTACAATTGTACTGATATAAAGTCCCCCACTATTATTGTGTTACTGTCGTTGTCCTCTTTTATAGCTGTTAGCATTTGTCTTATGTATTGAGGTGCTCCTATGTTGGGTGCATATATATTTATAATTGTTTTATCTTCTTCTCGGATTGATCCCTTGATCATTATGTAGTGTCCTTCCTTGTCTCTTGTAACATTCTTTATTTTAAAGTCTTTTTATCTGGTATGAGTATAGCTACTCGAGCTTTCTTTTGATTTCCATTTGCATGGAATATCTTTTTCCATCCCCTCACTTTCAGTCTGTATGTGTCCCTAGGTCTGAAGTGGGTCTCTTGTAGACAGCATATATATGGGTCTTATTTTTGTATCCATTCAGCGAGCCTGTGTCTTTTGGTTGGAGCATTTAATCTATTTACATTTAAGGTAGTTATCAACATGTATGTTCCTATTACCATTTTCTTAATTGTTTTGGGTTTGTTATTGTAAGTCCTTTGCTTCTCTTGTGTTTCCTGCATAGAAAAGTTCCTTTAGTATTTGTTGTAGAACTGGTTTGGTGGTGCTAAATTCTCTTAGCTTTTGCTCATCTGTGAAGCTTTTGATTTCTCCATTGAATCTGAATGAGATCCTTGCCGGGTAGAGTAATCTTGGTTGTAGTTCTTCCCTTTCATCACTTTAAATATATCATGCCACTCCCTTCTGGCTTGTAGAGTTTCTGCTGAGAAATCAGCTGTTAACCTTATGGGAGTTCCCTTGTATGTGATTTGTCATTTTTCCCTTGTTGCTGTTAATAATTTTTCTTTGTCTTTAATTTTTGTCAGTTTGACTACTATGTGTCTCAGCATGTTTCTCCTTGGGTTTATTCTGCCTGGGACTCTCTGTGCTTCCTGGACTTGGGTGGCTATTTCCTTTCCCATGTTAGGGAAGTTTTCAACTATAATCTCTTCAAACATTTTCTCAGGTCCCTTCTAGCCCTCTTCTCCTTCTGGGACCCCTATAATGCAAATCTTGGTGTGTTTAATGTTGTCCCAGGGGTCTCCTAGGGACTGTCTTCATTTCTTTTCACTCTTCTTTCTTTATTCTGTTCTGCGGCAGTGATTTCCACCATTCTGTCTTCCAGATCACTTATCCATTCTTCTCCCTCAGTTATTCTGCTACTGATTCCTTCTAGTGTATTCTTCCCTTCAGTTATTGTATTGTTCTTCTCTGTTTGTTTGTTCTTCAATTCGTCTAGGTGTTTGTTAAACATTTCTTGTGTCTTCTTGATCTTTGCCTCCATCCTTTTGCCAAGGTCCTGGATCATGTTCACTATCATTATTCTGAATTCTTTTTCTGGAAGGTTGCCTATCTCCACTTCATTTAGTTGTTTTTCTGGGGTTTTATCTTGTTCCTACATCTGGTACCTAGTCCTCTGCCTTTTCATTTTGTCTGTCTTCCTGTGAATATGGTTTTCATTCCATAGGCTGCAGAATTGTAATTCTTCTTGCTTCTGCTGTCTGCCCTCTCTTCTTTTATCTTAATCCACAGAATTTTAGGATCTCCCTCCCAAGTCCTGTTGATCTTGTGTTTAGTTAAAATGGTCATAGTTGGTTCATCATGGGTTATTGCATTAATTTTGATTTTTAAAATTGTCTCATTAAAATATTATTTTATCTTGATTATTGAGTTCGGTGGGGAGGAGCCTTCAATTTTGCACCCGAGGAGAGTACCTCACTCTCCTCACCCCAGTAGCTGCCTGTGTGTCACCCCAGGGACTTCACATCTCATGGGGTGACCTCCAGCCACAGAGCCCAGAAGAGGCAGAGTTGGGAAAGCCCAGCTCCCAGGCTTCACTTCTGCACATACGCAGTGTGTCACTGGAGCCGTTCCCCAGCTCTGGCAGTCACGTCTGGACCAATCCTCCAACCACTCCTGCTCCCTGGAGGGGATGCAACCTTGCTCTCACTCTAGGCAGCCTGTGCCTGGAGATAAACCTGCCAGCTTAATCATTTTTCCACTTGGATAATCCCTCCTTCCTACTACTTTGGCATAGTAGAAAGCGAGGAGCCGGGGGAGGCTGGGCTTGGTGCATTGCACAGAGGCTTTTAGAAGCCATGCAAGAGAGAGAAGCTTTAGCCCTAAGCTGCTGTTTAGGACAGAGAAGTTAGGCATCGCTGGTGTCTGTACAATATTCTTTCTCCATTGCTGTCCTGGATGCGAGATGTGAGCTTCTCATTCTGGCACTTCAGGCAGGACCAAATGACAGCAAAACCCAGAAATCTTTTCTGATGCTGAGGACCAACTAGTCACTCTTGGAGACTGACAAAGCAGAAAGGTAAAGAAAGAATTTGATCAGCAGCTCTGATTTATAACGTGACCGGGTTCCAAAATTCTATCACCTCTAAATCTTCACTTGTATAGAGTGGTGGGGTCCCCATGCCCTCCACCCAACCAGAGACCAAATGATATTCTTCTCAGTGGAATTTATGCCATTTCTGCTTACCTCTCTCTCTTCAGTGAAAAGAGAGACCATTAGGAGAAAGGAAGTCTACAAAAGAAAGTAAAATCAGTTTTGCAGTAGATTTGAGTTTTAGAAATAATTTCCGTGAAGAATTGTCCCGCTGATATTAGGTCTGGGTCTTAATGATGGAGTCGTTTCCTTTTAATCATTGCTGTCTTATAAATGTCTGTCTGGAATGCAACCACGGGCAGGGGCTGCTGTCTGGCTTCTTTGTGGTCGGCCTCGGGGGAAAGGGTAGCCACAAGATGTTCCCACCCTTCTGTGTACCCTCAGGAATTTGAAAATAAAACTCATGTGAAAACAAGAACAGCAACTTCCTTCTCCCTGCAGCCACATGCCTTGGTTGACCGTATCCTGAATGGTTAGCTTTGGAAAAGGCACCTCCCTTACCAGCCCAGCAGCCAGAGGTGCTGCCATTTCTGTAACAAATCACCTGTTAAACACTCAGACCCAACAAGCAAGAATGATTTTAAAAGGCTCGGGAGGATTTTAGACTAATTGAGGGAGAACTTGCCCAACGTGTGTCCCTTCTCCGTGGCTGTTCTTTTATTTCAAGGTGGTAACAGTGATGGTGACCATTTGCTGGTGGGGGTATTTAAGGAACAGAAGGTTCTCTGTTGTCAGAATCGCCCCTCCTGTGCAGAAGAGTGGGTAGGAGGTTAGAGAAAAATATGGAGGAAACGTCCGTCTGTAAAGCAGAAAACCAAGAAAGCTTATGGGCAAAGACTGTGAGCCTCGTATTAGATTGAGAGAGAAGAGGTATCCGTAGCATAGTTTAAAAAAGAAATGAATTTCAGACAAATGGAAAGATGTGTATTGCTCTATAGAGTAAGTGAAGCACTTCTGGAATTTGTTTTCCTAAGTGCCAGTAGTGATTGACATGTAATATTATAAAAACTAAAATTTACAGAAGAGAGTATGATTGCAGGTCCGTAGCTTTGGGGCACATCCCTGACCTTTTTAAGGTGCAATCAGAGAAAAGGTCAGAGGATCGCCTCTAGCTTGGGAACTCAGTGGACAGGGTGGGAGGATTTGGTGACCGGCTGGCGTGGTCCACTCCAGTCTCCTTCTGGCGTGCCTCCCTTTCCTTTGGAGCCTGGAAGGCAGACCCATTCTGGAATAGAAGATGCGCTGGGTTCTGGAAGCAGGGACCAAGGCATTCGTGGAGGCTTTGGGTTTTCTTTAGCATCGTTTGCTGAGAGGTCTCTAGGCAGTCACTCGCTTGATAGGGTTGAAAGTCAGGGTACCAGGCATCCATTTTTCTCCTTCTGGGGGCACAGGTGTGGTCTGGTTTTCAGCAGGACCAGCTGCTTCCTGACTTCCAAAGTGGAGTCACAGTGGTCCAGGGCTGTGACCGTGGACCGGAAGCTTCCTCCCCATCAAACGGGTTCTACAACGTCCCAGTTCTCCAGTGAACATTCAGCTCAGTGATTCCACAAGCCATTTAATATATCTGTCTGGGTTTTGTTTGTTTGTTTGTTTGTTTGCTTAAAGGTGGAGTTGGTTCAGTTCTCTGCAACTGAACTCTGACAGATACACGGGGTCTGATTTGCTGTTTTTGTGGAAGTTGTAGTGCCTGCCCCTTCTCCACATTCTAGAAAATATGGCAAGTAGTGGTAGATCCAGACTGATGACTTTTAGAGACTTGGCAGTGAACTGGAGAATGAACTGGAGGTGTGGTTTCCCAACTGTGTTCCTCAGCGCTCTGGAGTTTTGTGGAGTTTTCTCTGCTCTAAATGTTGTACTTTCATAAAAGATTTCATTTGGCAAATGAGCTATGCTGAACTGCTAACACCCACACAGTAAAAAACATTAAGTAGACCAAGGGGCGTTGGAGAATAAGGAAAGAGAGAAGTTATGAAGAAATTTCCTTTCGATAACAGGAGTCCTCGAGTACTTCTATTTGGCTATATCGGGTGAGTCAAAAAGGTTGTCTCTTAGGTTTTTTGCACTTGATATCATGAATGTGCTGAAAGGTAATTTTTTAAAAAAGTGAATCAATCTTTAAGCTAAGGGAGAAAAAATGGATTTGGGACAGGGAATTAACCACTGAAAGGAATATTTCAAGAATTCCTCTGGTATAGCAAAACATGTTTTTGTGATAGAAGTAATCACCCCCCAATTTTCCTTTACAAGCTTGGATTTTCGTATATGAGGTTTTCTGAAAGAAGGGAGTACTCATCCAAGTTTACCCACTTGGCTCTTAAATTCACCCATATGAAAGAATGTTCTTGCAAAAGATTGTGTAGAGTCATGATTTGTTTGTACTTACTTTAAAAAATAAAGTTAGTCAGATGTCTTTCGAAATCCCTTGCTATTAACATTCCTGGGTTGAAACTTTAGAACAGATTACTCAGACTTTGAGGAAATGATGTAGTTAATGCGGAACCTACAGAGTTCCGTGCCCTTTACCGACATCTCAAGGATTGCTTTGCAGACAGGGTGCAGGTAGGGAAAGCATCAATGAAGGTGAATAGAAGGTTTGGTGGAATCTAAGGGTCGGAGCCCTCCCCAAGCCACCATTAATTTACAGGGTCTGCCGTCTGTTGGCTGAGTACCAGTGAAAAGACTTGCAGAAGACTTGGGGTGTACTGTGTCTGTTCCCTCCTTTACAACTGGGGTGTTGCTAAACCTGGACCACAGGTCACCTTTTTGTAGACTTAACAGCAAACATTTCTAAACTGCAGGTGGAGCTATAGGGCTAGGTAGCTGGAAAGGTGACTTCGGTTTCCTAAGCTATTTCAGAAAATCAATCTGCCTGTAAGCCAGTGTGAAATATTTCTCTCTCTCTGTCACAGCCATGAAACCCCATTCAAACCCAGAGACCTAGATAATGTTTATGCTTTTTTTTCTGATGTTAAAATACCCTTATTCAAAAAAGAACTCTTCATCGAGTTTCATAAGACAACAGAAGAAAGCAAGGCAAGTTTTATCTGTATAAGGTATAAATATACTTCTCTACATCCGAAATAGATTTGATGTGGCTTAAAACAGTAATGGTATATAAGAACCATTAAAACAAGAATTAATACAAGTAGCAGTTGGGCATCATATGTGTGCCAGGAAAATTAGGATAAGAATAATTGCTGTAATTGCAACCGAGACAAAAAAAAGAAGATGAAAGGAGAAACGTGTAATGAGCTCCATGAATTTCATGATTTAAGAAGAGGTTTAATGCAGGGGACACGGGTTCGTGCCCCGGTCCGGGAGGATCCCACGTGCCGCGGGGCGGCTGGGCCCTGAGCCATGGCCGCTGAGCCTGCGCGTCCGGAGCCTGTGCTCCGCAACGGGAGAGGCCGCAACAGTGAGAGGCCCGCGTACCGCAAAAAAAAAAAAAAAAAAAAAAAAGAAGAGGTTTATAGCAGCCCATTTAGAACATTATAGTCCAAGAACCCCTGTATGGTAATGCTGTTGATATCATATTATGTAATAGACAGTTATATTTAACAGTTGTTTTATGGAAAGTTTCTTTGTCTAAAACTTCAAAATCCAAGGACATAGTATGAAGCCATCTTTTTAGAGGTTATGTCTTTTGGACTCTGTAGGTTTCTAGTGATCTAATCTGATACATGGAAAGAGTTCATACCGTCTTGATAATTCACCTGGCCCCCAGGTGGTTGGCCCTTGGCTATTAATCATCTCATCAGGGTGGGTAACTTCAGATAGAGAGGAATATTTGAGAAGCATGTCATGGCTGAAGGCTTGAAAGGAAAAAGAGAGTTGAAGAAGAAATCTCTCGCGGAATTCCAAATTCCTAATAATACCAACTGTTACTCTGTACTCTCTCCAGGGATGAGGTTGAAAGTATCTGGATTGAGATGATGTACTCTGATATACTCCGCTACAGTTTGGTTGGAACAAGAGATGAGACATTGAACTACTTTTGGGGGAAAAAATTTCATTTACCAGTTGCTGTTGTTTTCCTTTGCCTCAAAAACTCTACCTAAAATCTGTTGACTATGCCTTGCTAGTTTTTCCGGTAAGTGCAAAATTCATTGCACCCTTAAGAGTTTCTTGCCAAGTTAGTTTGTTTTTTCAAAGCTGACTTTAAAACATAATCCTTTACATGCATCTAATTCTATAAGAGTTCGCACACATTTTTTGCACCTGCTTTTTAAAGATGATTCTATGGACTGCTAAAAATACTATTAAGATGCAAGCCAGCTTTATGTCATATACCCAAGTAAAATTCCATCCATGGTGCCCTCATGCTAAACGTGGCCTCCAGAGAGCTGCCTGCTGACATCTGGAAACTGAGATTTGTGGCAGCTTCTTCTATTTCAGGCAGAGTGTAAGAACAGAGGGAACTTCACATCTGTGTTGTTAGAGGATAGATGTATATCTTCTTAGGCAAAGAAATTGGTGATTTTCCATCGAATTTCTCAAGTAAGCTCTGTGACAGGGGATTGCAGCTAAGTGGCTTCGGGTCTGGAGATGAGGTCCTGTCCACCTCACCTATCTGCATGAGGTCCAGTCTCCATTCCAGAAGCTGCTTTTGAGCACGACAGTAGGTGAGTGCCAAGGCGCCACCACAATGGTCTTTAGTTTCTTATCAGTTTGAGCCGCTCTCTGAGGGGCTGTTATTAGCCAAACTGTATCTTCCCCTATTCCCCCACCTCCAAGTTTGTATGTTGAAGTCCTAACCCCTGGTACCTCAGAATGTGACTGTCTTAGGAGAAAGGCCTTTAAAAAGGTAATTAAGTTAGAATGAGGTCACAAGGGTGGGCCCTCATCCGATAGGACTGGTGTCCTTATAAGAAGAGAAGGTTAGGACACAGGCAGGTGCAGAGGGAAGGCCATGTGAGGACACAGGGGGAAGACTGCCATCTATGAACCAAGGAGAGAAGCCTCCGAAGAAACCAATCCGGGTGACACCTTGGTCTCAGACTTCTAGCCTTCAGAACAGTGAGAGAATAGGTTTCTGTTGTGAAGCCCCCCAGTCTGTGGAGCTTTGCTATGGCGGCCCCAGCACACTAACACAGGGACTCAGGACACTCTTTTCCTCCTACTTCCTTTGTCATATGAGGGGACAGTCAGGTTTATGGCAGTTGTCACAGACTTAAAGTATTTCTTTCTTCAAGACAGTAAAATTAGATTCGTCAAGGTTTCTGTTTATTTGAAGTTGAGTTTTATTCTATCCTCTTCCACCTTTGCTCGTGCATCAACTTGGTTTCTTCGCATTGCAAGGGAAGATCTTAAACTCCTGGGACAGATTCATCTTCCGTGACTGCTTTTCTGTCTGACGTCTCCCCAGCCCCATCCTCAGATTTAGCAAATGAAAGTGGCTTCACATCTAAGTGACTTCACCGGATTCCATCAAGAAAAGCTCCGAATGTCATCATGCCGAGTTTGAGGTCTCAGGAGTTTGGTGATGTCATTAAAAATGATACTCCACCCACTTTCAGAATTTTTCTAGGGTGTTAATTGGCTTTCAGACGTCTCTGGCTAAATGTCTCCCAGTAATATTAAAATTAAACATGATAAAATTAAATCCTTCATTTTTTTTTTCCTCTGCAAGTTTTGCCCATTTCTCAATTTTTTTCCTCCATTCATGTATTTATGCATTTATTAAGAATCTGTTCAGTTCCTGGCACTGTTAAAGGTGTCATGGTGAGTTATTTAAAAAATATATGAAATCTGGTTCTTGTATTCAAGGAATTTTCAGTAAACTAAAGACACATGGTAACCATGTAAGGTCTTTAAAATGTACATAAATCAAAGAGTACACAGATGAAGCTGTGCGTACACCCAGCCATACTGGCCTCTTGGCTGTGCCGCATCAGGAATAGACCCGTGCTGCTCTCTCTGTCTGGATTCAGCCCCCATTCACAGGCCCCCATGTCTGCATGGCCCCTCCTCACTTCATTCAGAGCTAAGCTCAAATGGCCTCATCAGAGAGCCCTCTCCTGAGTAAGATGGGACCCACCCTGCCAATCCTTTTTGCATCCTTTCTCATGACACATCATTTGGGACAGTGGTTCTCAAATTTTAGCCGAGATATTATTAAAACACAGACGTCTGGCTCTGCTTATCGCATTTATGGTTCAGTGGACCTGGGGTGAGACCCAAGAATTTGCAGCTCTAGCTAGTTCCTAGGTGATGCTGGCGCTTCTGGTCAGGGGATCGCTGATTCAGGGTAATATTGTGCCCTAGGAAAGATGTTAACGTGTCATTACAATGTAGCACCACATGAGGGCGCTTTCATCGGTTCACAGTAGGGGATGGAAAGTAGTCCTCCTACTTTGGCAGGAAAACGTGGAGGCCTTAAATGTCTGGCCTGGTCCACTTCCTTGAACTAGAGTATTTAATTCCAGCCCACGTGACTGGCAGGACCGTCACAAGAAGTATGGGGGTACACAGCCTCCTGCAGCAAGCCGTGGAGCCAACCTGCTAAGCTAGGACTGTCTTGTCTTCTGCTCTGTGCAGTTCCTGTTTCTGATCCCTACTTGATCGGTGAACTACCTTTATCTTGCACCTCATCACCCAGCTTGACACACTTGGAAATGTCGGTAGAGCCAACAGTGGAAAGGTAGCTGGACTCTTCACAGGACTTCATGCCTCTCTCTACCATGTCCCAGTTTCCTCAATTCAGGTGTTCCCCCCACCAGCATCCTGCCCTTGTCTGCCCCAGGGGAACCCTGGCCCCAGTCATGGTCAGTTAACACCCAGGTATTGGTACTGCTTGTTGTACTGACAAGGCAGAGGCAGATGGACGAGGCCAGGGCTGAAGACTTTCCTGGAGGAGAGAGTTCCCTTGGTTTTGCATGATTCTAGAGTAGCGTTCTTTCATATGCTTTCATTTGCCTTCATAAAAAGAGTCAAGTAATATAGGAACCTTTTTAAGAGGAAAAGAGTTCAATTTAACATATTAACTGAGTACATTTTAAATACCTGCAATACACATGGTGCTGTATTAGGTAGGAAGAAAGGAAGTCATTCTTTTGACCAACACTGACTGAGTTCCTACTAAGACAGCCCTGGGTGCCATCAACAAAAGAGGCACAACCTCTAGAGCTTCTGTTCTGTTGGGAGAGACGGAGGATAAACAAATAAAATAGGGAATAGATGGTATAAATGCTAAGGAGAAAAATAAAATAGGGGCAGGGGTATAGGGAGTGCTGAAGAGATGAAGGTGTTAGAGTTGTCATTCTGAAAAGGATGGACAGGGAGAGCATCACTGAGAAAGTGGCACGTGAGCCATGATCCAGAGCGCGTAAAGACGTGAGCCGCACAGATATCTGGGGGAGGAGAATTCCAGGCAGAGGGATCAGCCAGTGCAAAGACTTTGCGCAAGGGCACACCAAGAGCATTCAAGGAACAGCAAGGAGACCACTGTGATTGGAGTCACTCTGTAACAGAGGAGTAGGGAATGAGGTTGGAGAAGCCCCGGGAGCCGAACAGTATAGGGCTTTGACAACGGCAAAGGCTTGGGCTACACTGTCCTCATCGTGATGGGAATGGCTATGTTGCAGAATTATGAGCAGTGGCATCGCTCCCATTTTAAAGATTGTATTGTGGCTGCTGGGTGTGGAATAGACTAAAGGGGGCCTGGGCACATGTTGCGAAGACCAGTTAGGAGTCTTGGCGTAATGTGGGGAGATGAGAAGGTTAGCAGTGGAAGCAGTGAGAAGAATTTGGAATCTGTAGGTGTTTTGAAATCAGAGTAAGAAGGATCCCTGCCATGCAGGGGGTCTAATGAAGGAGGCTTACATATAAGAAATCACCACAGCAGCTAATACTTACTGAGCACTGACTCTATGCCAGATACGCGAATCTAACACACGGTACAGCAAAGCCAGGATCTGAACCCTGGCGGTCTGTCTGCAGAGCCCGCCCACATGCTAAACCACTATACTGAAAAGAGAAAGCAAGAAGAAGGCAGAAAACAGTGGAATAACATCTTCAAAAGCCTGGGGAAAATATCACTTTGAATGAATGTTTCTTTAACTGGCAAAATTATTACTTAAGGGTGAGGGCAAAAAGAAGACACTTTCAGGTAAATAGATTAAGAGTATTTAGCATTCACAGGCTCTGGCTGAAAGAACTAGTAGCATATGTATTTCATACAAAAATCCTCAACAAAATATTAGCAAATCAGATCCAAAAATGTATTAAAAAAATACATCACCCCCGAGTGGGATTTATTCCAGGTATGCAAGGCTGGTTCAGTGTTTGAAATACAATCAGTGTAATCTACCATATCAACAGGCTAAAGAAGAAAAAATCATATGATTATATCAATTGGCACATAAAAAGCATTTGAAAGAAACCAATACCCATACATGATTTTTGAAAAACTCCTAGCAAACTAGGAATGGAGGGGAACTTTCTCACATCATAAAGAGCATCTACAAAAAAAACCCTACTGCTAACATCATACTTAATAACGAGAGACTGAAAGCTTTCTCTCGAAGTTTGGGAACATGGCAGGAATGTCCAACCTCACCACTCTTATTCAACATAATTCGGGAAGTTCTAGCCAGTTCAGCAGACAAGAAAAAGGAATAAAAAGCATGCCATTTGGAAAAGAAAATATAAAACTCTCTGTTTCCAAGTGATGTTATCTACATAGAAAATCCCAAAGAATGTACCAAAACAACAACAATGACAACAACCCTCTTGGAGAATAAGTGAGTTCAGCAAGGTCACAGGATCCAGGATTAACATACAAACTCAACTGCATTTCTGTATGCTAACAGCAAACACCTGGAAGCTAAAACAAAAGGCATAATAGCATTCACAGTTGCTCTGAAGAAAATTAAATATTAAGTATAAATCTAACAAAACATGGATAGGATCCGTATGCTGAAAATTACAACATGCTGAGGAAAGTAATCAAAGACCTAATAAGTGTAGAAACACGGTTTTCATCAATTGGAAGCCTCAGCAAAGTAAAGATGTCTGTTTTCCCCAAATTGATCTATAGGATTAAAACAATTCCTATTAAAATCACAGCAAGATTTTTTTTTGAAACATACACAAGCTTATTCTGAAATTTATATAAAAAGGCAAAGGAGCCTTTTATAGAATATTTAGAATAGCTAAGACAATTTTGAAAAAGAATAGAACGCGAGAACTCAATCTACCTGATTTCAAGCCTTACCATAGAGCTATAGAAATCAAGACTGTACCATATTAGCAGGGGGGTAGACACATAGGTCAAGGAAACAGAATAGAGAACCCAGAAATACACCCATAAAATTATGCTGAACCGATTTTTGACAAAATTGCAAAAGCAGTTCAATGAAAGAAAGACGGCTTTTTCAACAAGTCATACTGGATCGATTGGACATCCACAGGCAGAAAAGAGAACTTTAACCTAATTCTCACACTAGTACAAAAATTAACTCAAAATAGATCATGGACTTTATTTATTTTTGCGCTACACGGGCCTCTCGCTGTTGTGGCCTCTCCCGTTGCGGAGCACAGGCTCCAGACGCGCAGGCTCAGCGGCCATGGCTCACGGGCCCAGCCGCTTCGCGGCACGTGGGATCTTCCCGGACCGGGGCACGAACCCATGTCCCCTGCAGGCGGACTCTCAACCACTGCGCCACCAGGGAATCCCTAGATCATGGACTTTAATGTAAAATGTAAAACTATAAAAACCTTTGGAAAAAGATAAGAGATGTTATTCTGGACTTGGAGCTTTGTGAAGAGTTCTTAGACGTGACACCGAAAGCACAATCCATAAAAAGAAAAACTAGACCTTCTCCAAAGAAGTGTCCAGAAAAATGGACCTTGTTAAGATGAAAATATAAGCTACAATCTGGGAGAAAAATATTTGTAGTCATGTAACTGACAAAGGACTAATATTTAAAATATACAAAGAACTCAAACTCAACAGTAAAAAATCAAACAATCCCATTAGAAAATGGACAAAATACGGTAAGAGACATTTCAACTGGAAAGGATGTACAGGTAGTAAATAAGGACATGGAAATATGTTCATCATTAGCTTTTTGGGAGGTGCAGATTTAAATATAGTGCAGAGACATCACTACACATATGTCAGAGTGGTTGAAATTTAAAATAATGATAACAGCAAGTGTTAACAAGGATGCAGATAAACCGGGTCACTCATACATTGCTGGTGGGAATATAAAATGGTCCAGTCACTCTGGAAAACAATTTTACAGTTTCTTTTAAAACTAAAAATGGGGGCTTCCCTGGTGGCGCAGTGGTTGAGAGTCTGCCTGCCGATGTAGGGGACGTGGGTTCGTGCCCCGGTCCGGGAAGATCCCACATGCCGCGGAGCGGCTGGGCCTGTGAGCCATGGCCGCTGAGCCTGTGCGTCTGGAGCCTGTGCTCCGCAACGGGAGAGGCCACAACAGTGAGAGGCCCGCGTACCGCAAAAAAAAAAAAAAAAAAAAAACTAAAAATGACTTATAGTATGACCCAGCATTTACAGTATTTGGCTTTTATCTCAGGAAAATGAACACTTATATTCACCAAGAAACTCGTACATGGATGTTAACAGCAGCTTTGTTTGTAATACCCACAGCTGGAAACTATGCACATGTCCTTCAGTGGGCGAATAGTAAGTAAGATGCAGTACCTCCATACCTTGGAATACTGCTGCCATAAAAAGGGACAAACTGTTGATTCCTGCAACATCTTGGATGTACCTGAAGGGGATTATTCAGTGTCTGTGGGGGGGTGGGGGAAAGCACCAATTTCTAAAGGTACTATTCCATTTACTTAAAACACTATTTAAATAAAATTATACAAATGGGGAACAAATTAGTAGTTGCCAGGGGTTAAGGGGTTTCTACACAGGGGTAGCATGAGGGGGACTTGTTACGATGATACAATTATGTATTGTGATTGGGGTAGTAGTCACACAGGTAAATTTCATAGAATTACACACACACGTAAATCTGAGTAAGCTCTGTGGGTGGTTCCAATGCCAACGGCCTGGTTTTGTTATTATACAAGAGGTCATCATTGGTGGAAGCAGGGCAAGGGTGCGTGGGACCTCCCTGTATATTTCTTTCCAACTTTCTGTGAATCTGTAATTATTTCAAAATAAAAAAATGAAAAGAAATTTACTAAGAAGTGTAATAAACCTAGGAGGAAGAAGCAGAGTATGTGAAGTGATGGTGAGAAAAATAAATTGGTAGCCGTGTTTTCCAGAAAACTGTAAATAAGTGTCAGTCCCAATGAATTCTTTAAGGGAGTTAAAAGCAGAATAAAATAAAAATACCAGAGAGAAACAAGGTCAGACCAGAGAGCGTGATCAGAGTAAACGCATTCTGAAAGCTTCTCATTACCTAAGAGGACAGAAAACCAAATATTTGAAGTGTCTTTATGATGAAAAGGTAGGACAGCATCTAAACCAACAATGCTATTTTAATTCATACTAAAATCACTTACTGAGTATCTGCTGTATGTCTGGAAACGTACTAACGTCACTAATTCTTATCATAATTTTGAAAGAAGGTTGTTTTATCCCCTTTTCATTGATGAAGCAGAGCCTAAATGGGGGTGAATGACATATACGGAAGGTCATAGCAGGAAGTGGCAAAGCCAGGATTTGAACCCTGGGCTCTCTGATACGTAAGCCTTTGTTCTTATAACTCCACTATGCCCTCCTGGGCATGATGAATATTGAAATAAGTTAATTTTCTAAAGAGAATGCTTGCAGCATTTTGAAGGTGAAATATTTTGACTTCTTATGGAATGAAATATGAATCATCTCTAAATTATGGGAAAAACAGAAAGCTTTCAAACTATGGGCAAAAACTTACTGCAAAATAGAAAGCTTTCAGGACTTCCCTGGTGGCACAGTGGTTAAGAATCTGCCTGCCAATGCAGGGGACATGGGTTCAACCCCTGGTCCGGGAAGATCCCACATGCCGCGGAGCAACTAAGCCCATGCGCCACAACTACTGAGCCCACGTGCCACAGCTACTGAAGCCCGTGTGCCTAGAGCCCGTGCTCCGCAACAAGAGAAACCACCGCAATGGGAAGCCCACTCACCGCAAAAAAGAGTAGCCCCTGCTCGCCACAACTAGAGAAAGCCCACGTGTAGCAATGAAGACCCAACACAGCCAGAAGGAAGGAAGGGAGGGAGGGAGGGAGGGAGGGAGGGAGGAAGGAAGGAAGGAAGGAAGGAAGGAAGGAAGGAAGGAAGGAAAGAAATGTATTAAAAAAATATTTCTCCCCCCCAAAAATATAGAAAACTTTCATGTACTTCCCTTCTCCTTTGTCAGTGCTAAACAGTCCTTGTGAAGCTGGGTATCTCAGGAGCCCATACTTCAACTAGTTGTGTTACCTGGAAGAATAAAGAGCATCAATTAACATTCGAATTTAATGTTTTCTCAGTAAAGCTATGAGCATAGAAATATAATTTTTAAATCTTATCCTGTGTGGATGAGATAAAGGTGATTTTTAAATTTTAATTTAATTTCAATTGAAATATAGTTGATTTACAATGTTGTGTTAATGCTGTACAGCAAAGTGACTCAGTTCTACATATATATACCTTATTTTTCTTATTCTTTTCCATTATGGTTTATCAGAGGATATTGAATATAGTTCCCTGTGCTGTACAGTAGGACCTTGCTGCTTATTCATTCTATATATACCAATTTTCATCTGTTAATCCCAAACTCCCAATCCATCCCTCTCCTTCCCCACTCCCTCTTGACAAGCCCCAGTCTCTTCTCTATGTCCATTCTGTTTCTGTTTCATAGGTAGGTTCATTTGTGTCATATTTTAGGTTCCACAAGTGATATCATATGGTATTTGTCTTTCTCTTTCTGACTTAACTTCACTTAGTATGATAGTTTGTAGGTCCATCCATGTTGCTGCACATGGCATTATTTCATTCCTTTTTTATGGCTGAGTAATATTCCATTGTATATATGTACCATATCTTCTTTATCCATTCATCTGTTGATGGGCATTTAGGTTGTTTCCATGTCTTGGTTATTGTGAATAGTGCTGCTATGAACATAGCAGTGCATGTATCTTTTTGAATTATAGTTTTGTCTGGATATATGCCCAGGAGTGGGATTGCTGGATCATATGGCAATTCTAATTTTAGTTTCCTGAGGAACCTCAATACTGTTTTCCATAGTGGCTGTACTAACTTACATTCCTACCAACAGTGTAGGAGTGTTCCCTTTTCTAGGAGGTGGTATTTTGAAGATCAAAGAAAACCACACGTCTATCGAACTCTTGGTTAATTTCCCATTTGTAAATCTTATTTCTGTTTCTCCGGATGCTAAAATGATCTTGAAGCCCAAGTATTCTAAGATACATTTTCACACACACACATATTCACGGAGCATGTGGTGAGAACACACACACATGCTCGAGCACGCATACAGACACACACACAGGTTGATAATGGATCCTTAGGAAAGAGGTGTTAGGGCTTAGTTTCTCCTGTTTGTTGACAGGTGTGAATAAAAGAAACCTGAAGATTCATCTTTGATCTGGCAAACTTTTTCTCCTTCTTTTAGTCTGGAGTAAATGGCTAAATAAAGCTCTCCATTTTATAGGACTGAGGAGAAGGAGTACTTTGATCTTACTTGAAACATTGTTCAGCAGAAGCTTCTATTTACTGGCTCATAAAAGATTTTATGCCTCATCTGTCGTACTTCGGATGACTCTAGCAAATGTACTGGGAGAAGATTTGAAATGTGTTGCTTCCTGAAGTTAGAATTATAATCAGGTGTATTATTGAACCATCCAGCTTTCCTTAATGTGTACAGCTTTCTGCGCTGGCAGGAAGTCTTGAAGTTAAACTCAAAGAGAACATTAAGCAAAATGTAGCCTTAGACTCTGAAAACATGGTGATCACCCACCTCTTTGTGCACAGACTTCAGGATGTGTGTGCCCAGCTCTTCCACAACAGTTTTATCTGATGAAATAACAGGAACACCTGTCACGGGCTGAGCTCACCGCCATCTATGAAAACATCAGGAACATTCTGATCCCAGCTCTGTTATGGAACAACTCAGAGACCTTGGCCAAATCTTGCCTCCTTGTTAGGCTTCAATTTCCTCATCTGCAAAATCTTGACCCACTTCCCAGGAGATCTCAGAAAAAGATTGGCACTAGAGAGATGGTTATGAAAAGCATAAAAATTTCCAGAAATTCTTATTGATAATTTAAAAAAGGGACCATTGGTTTATGTTGTGCCCTTGATAAAGGGCACTCTTTCAACAAGGCAAAAACAAAAGGAAAGTACCAGAAAGAAAGAATTTCCCAAAAGACATGCAGCCATGGCCCTAGTGCTCTGATTCTTCATGTCCAGCCCCGTTTTAGAGTCAGTGCTTTTCCAAAGGGTCACCTTCAGTGCAGTCTTAACAGCACTCACCATTCACATGGCCATGGTCATGAAGAGTGACCAGGGAGCTCTGCCTTACCCAAGTGGACCTATGAAAAGTGGCTCCACTGACAATTGGTTTATCTTTTTTTTTCTTTTAATTGTTTTTCTTTAGATCTTTATTATTTATTTTTGGCTGCGTTGGGTCTTTGTTGCTGAGTGCGGGCTTTCTCTAGTCATGGTGAGCAGGGCCTACTCTTCATTGAGGTGCCCGGGCTTCTCATTGTGGTGGCTTCTCTTGTTGCGGAGCACGGGCTCTAGGGCTTCAGTAGTTGTGGCATGCGGGCTTAGTTGCTCGGCAGCATGTGAGATCTTCCCGGACCAGGGCTCGAACCCGTGTCCCCTGCATTGGCAGTTGGATTCTTAACCACTACACCACGAGGGAAGTCCCTGTTTATCTTTTTCTTAACAAAAGATAAAAAGGTATTTCTGAAATTTTTGTTTGAGACTCTTAATTTTTTAATGAATGTCCATTAAAATATTTTTTCTCATTTTTTTTATTCAATAAGGTTCACCTGGTCAACATAGTTATTAATTCTCTTATACATTAACCTTGAGAAGTCAGATAGCATATACTAAAAGCACAGACTCTGAAGCCAGATTGCTCGGGTTCACAACCCAGCTCCATCATCTACCACTATGTGATGCTGGTCAAATTACATCATTACACTTTGCCTCAACTTCCTCATCTATAAATGGGAATAGAAGTAGAACCTACTTCACAGTGTTGCTGTAAGGAGCAAATGAGTTTATGTTAATTGCTCAGTGTGATGCCTGAACCATAGTAAGTACTACATAGTTGGGAACATTATTAAGTATCAATATTTCTTAAAACCACTGTGGGCAGGGCTTCCCTGGTGGTGCAGTGGTTGAGAGTCCGCCTGCCGATGCAGGGGACGCGGGTTCGTGCCCCGGTCCGGGAAGATCCCACATGCCGCGGAGCGGTTGGGCCCGTGAGCCATGGCCGCTGAGCCTGCGTGTCCAGAGCCTGTGCTCCTCAGCGGGAGAGGCCACAGCAGTGAGAGGCCCGTGTACCGCAAAAAAACAACAACAACAACAACACTGTGGGCAGATAAATCGTGAGCTATCAGCTCACCTTCAAAATGTACCTGGAACCTGACCACTTTTTACCCCCTCTGCCCCTAGTCCACCACCACTTCTTGCTGGCCCTGTTGCAGTAGCCTCCTAACTGGTTCTCCTGCTTTCATTCTTCCACCAACAATCTCCATAGAGCAACCTGAGTAGTCATCCCAACCCCTGAGTCACATCACATCACTCCTCTGCTCCATGTGCTTCATGACCCATCATCTGTTCAAAGTACCGGCCGTCCACCATCTGGATGAGTTCAGGTTTCTCCACCATCTGGCATCATCTTACGCTACCCTGTTCTCGTCCCTCTGCTCCAACTACTGACATCTTGGTAGTTCCTTTTTTTTTTTTTTTTAAACATCTTTATTGGAGTATAATTGCTTTACAATGGTGTGTTAGTTTCTGCTTCGTAACAAAGTGAATCAGCTCTATGTATACATATATCCCCATATCTCCTCCCTCTTGCGTCTGCCTCCCACCCTCCCTATCCCACCCCTCTAGGTGGTCACAAAGCACTAAGCTGATCTCCCAGTGCTATGCGGCTGCATCCAACTAGCTATTTTATGTTTCGTAGTATATATAAGTCCATACCACTCTCTCACTTCGTCCCAGCTTACCCTTCCCCCTCCCCATGTCCTCAAGTCCAGTCTCTACGTCTGTGTCTTTATTCCTGTCCTGCCCCTAGGTTCTTCCTAACCTCTTTTTTTGTTTTTTTTAGATTCCTTATATATGTGTTAGCATATGGTATTTGTTTTTCTTTTTCTGACTTACTTCACTCTGTCTGACAGACTCTAGGTCCATCCACCTCACTACAAGTAACACAGTTTTGTTTCTCTTTATGGCTAATATTCCATTGTATATATGTGCCACATCTTCTTTATTCGTTCATCTGTCGATGGGCACTTGGATTGCTTCCATGTCCTGCCTATTGTAAATAGAGCTGCAATGAAAATTGTGGTACATGACTTTTTGAATTATGGTTTTCTCATGGTATATTCCCAGTAGTGGGATAGCTGGGTCGTGTGGTAGTTCTATTTTTAGTTTTTTAAGGAACCTCCTTACTGTTCTCCGTAGTGGCTGTATCAATTTACATTCCCACCAACAGTGCAGGAGGGTTCCCTTTTCTCCACACCCTCTCCAGCATTTATTGTTTGTAGATTTTTTGATGATGGCCTTACTGACCAGTGTGAGGTGATACCTCATTGTAGTTTTGATTTGCATTTCTCTAATGACTAGTGATGTTGAGCAACCTTTCGTGTGTTTGTGGCAATCTGTATGTCTTCTTTGGAGAAATGTCGATTTAGGTCTTCTGCCCATTTTTGGATTGGGTTGTTTGGTTTTATGATATTGAGCTGCATGAGCTGTTTGTAAATTTTGGAGATTACTCCTTTGTCAGTTGCTTCGCTTGCAAATATTTTCTCCCATTCTGAGGGTTGTCTTTTCATCTTGTTTATGGTCTCCTTTGCTGTGCAAAAGCTTTTAAGTTTCATTAGGTCCCATTTCTTTATTTTGGTTTTTATTTCCATTTCTCTAGGAGGTGGGTCAAAAAGGATCTCGCTGTGATTTATGTCATAGTGTGTTCTGCCTATGTTTTCCTCTGAGAGTTTTATAGTGTCTGACCTTACATTTAGGTCTTTAATCCACTTTGAGTTTATTTGTGTGTATGGTGTTAGGGAGTGTTCTAATTTAATTCTTTTACATGTAGCTGTCCAGTTTTCCCAGCACCACTTATTGAAGAGGTTGTCTTTTCTCCATTGTATATTCTTGCCTCCTTTATCAAAAATAAGGTGACCATATGAGCATGGGCTTATCTCTGGGCTTTCTATCCTGTTCCAGTGATCTGTATTTCTGTTTTTGTGCCAGTACCATACTGTCTTGATTACTGTAGCTTTGTAGTATAGTCTGAAGTCAGGGAGCCTGATTCTTCCAGCTCTGTTTTTCTTTGTCAAGATTGCTTTGGCTATTCGGAGTCATTTGTGTTTCCATACAAATTGTGAATTTTTTTGTTCTAATTCTGTGAAAAATGCCACTGGTAGTTTGATAGGGATTGCATTGAATCTGTACATTGCTTTGGGTAGTATAGTCATTTTCACAATGTTGATTCTTCCAATCCAAGAACATGATATATCTCTCCATCTGTTTGTATCATCTTTAATTTCTTTCATCAGTGTCTTATAATTTTCTGCCTACAGATCTTTTGTCTCCTTAGGTAGGTTTATTCCTAGATATCTTTTTCTTTTTGTTGCAGTGGTAAATGGGAGTGTTTCCTTAATTTCTCTTTCAGATTTTCCATCATTAGTATATAGGAATGCAAGAGATTTCTGTGCATTAATTTTGTATGCTGCTACTTTACCAAATTCATTGATTAGCTCCAGTAGTTTTCTGGTAGAGTATTTAGGATTCTTTATGTATAGTACCATGTCATCTGCAGACAGTGACAGCTTTACTTCTTCTTTTTCAATTTGGATTCCTTTTATTTCTTTTTCTTCTCTGATTGCTGTGGCTGAAACTTCCAAAACTATGTTGAGTAATAGTGGTGGGAGTAGGCAACCTTGTCTTGTTCCTGATCTTAGTGGAAATGGTTTCAGTTTTTCACCATTGAGAACGACGTTGGCTGTGGGTTTGTCATCTATGGCCTTTATTATGTTGAGGTAAGTTCCCTCTATGCCTACTTTCAGGAGGGTTTTTATCATAAATCGGTGTTGAATTTTGTCAAAAGCTTTTTCTGCATCTATTGAGTTGATCATATGGTTTTTCTTCTTCAATTTGTTAATATGGTGTATCACATTCATTGATTTGCGTATATTGAAGAATCCTTGCACTCCTGGGATAAACCCCACTTGATCATGGTGTATGATCCTTTTAATGTGCTGTTGCATTCTTTTTGCTAGTATTTTGTTGAGGATTTTTGTATCTATACTCATCAGTGATATTAGCCTGTAGTTTTCTTTCTTTGTGACATCTTTGTCTGGTTTTGGTATCAGGGTGATGCTGGTCTCATAGAATTAATTTGAGAGTGTTCCTCCCTCTGCTGTATCTTGGAAGAGTTTGAGAAGGATAGGTGTTAGCTCTTCTCTAAATGTTTGATAGAATTGGCCTGCAAAGCCATCTGGTCCTAAGCTTTTGTTTGTTGGAAGATTTTTTATCACAGTCTCAATTTCAGTGCTTGTGATTTGTCTGTTTGTATTTTCTTTCTTCCTGGTTCAGTCTCGCAAGGTTGTGCTTTTCTACGAATTTGTCCATTTCTTCCAGGTTGTCCATTTTATTGGCACATAGTTGCTTGTAGTAATCTCTCATGATCCTTTGTATTTCTGCAGTGTCAGTTATTACTTCTCCTTTTTCATTTCTAATTCTATTGATTTGAGTCTTCTCCCTTTTTTTCTTGGTGAGTCTGGCTAATGGTTTATCAATTTTGTTTATCTTCTCAAAGAACCAGCTTTTGCTTTTATTAATCTTTGCTATTGTTTCCTTCATTTCTTTTTCATTTATTTCTGATCTGATCTTTATGATTTCTTTCCTTCTGCTAACTTCGGGGGTTTTTTGGTTCTTCTTTCTCTAATTGCTTTAGGTGTAAGGTTACGTTGTTTATTTGAGATGTTTCTTGTTTCTTGGGGTAGGATTGTATTGCTATAATCTTCCCTCTTAAAACTGCTTTTGCTGCATCCCATAGGTTTTGGGTCATCATGTTTTCATTGTCATTTTTTTCTAGGTGTTTTTTCATTTCCTCTTTGATTTCTTCAGTGATCTCTTGTTTATTAAGTAGTGTATTGTTTAGCTTCCATGTGTTTGTATGTTTTACAGATTTTTTCCTGTAATTGATATCTAGTCTCATAGTGTTGTGGTCAAAAAGGATACTTGATACGATCTCAGTTTTCTTAGATTTACCAAGGCTTGATTTGTGACCCAACATGTGATCTATCCTGGAGAATGTTCCATGAGCACTTGAGAAGAAAGTGTATTCTGTTGTTTTTGGATGGAATGTCCTATAAATATCAATGAAGTCCATCTTGTTAAATGTGTCATTTAAAGCTTGTGTTTCCTTATTTATTTTCATTTTGGATGATCTGTCCATTGGTGAAAGTGGGTTGTTAAAGTCCCCTACTATGATTGTGTTACTGTCGATTTCCCCTTTTATGGCTGTTAGCATTTGCCTTATGTATTGAGGTGCTCCTGTGTTGGGTCCATAAATATTTACAGTTGTTATATCTTCTTCTTGGATTGATCCCTTGATCATTATGTAGTGTCCTTCTTTGTCTCTTGTAATGGTCTTTATTTTAAAGGCTATTTTGTCTGATATGAGAATTGCTACTCCAGCTTTCTTTTGATTTCCATTTGCATGGAATTTCTTTTTCCATCTCCTCACTTTCAGTCTGTATGTGTCCCTAGGTCTGAAGTGGGTCTCTTGTAGATAGCATATGTACAGGTCTTGTTTTTGTTTCCATTCAGCCAGTCTGTGTCTTTTGGTGGGAGCATTTAATCCATTTACATTTAAGGTAATTATCGATGTATGTTCCTATTACCATTTTCTTAATTGTTTTGGGTTTGTTATTGTAGGTCTTTCCCCTCTCTTGTGTTTCCTGCCTAGAGAATTTCATGTAGCATTTGTTGTAAAGCTGGTTTTGTGGTGCTGAATTCTCTTAGCTTTTGCTTGTCTGTAAATTTTTTAATATCTCTGTCGAATCTGAATGAGATCCTTGCTGGGTAGAGTAATGTTGGTTGTAGATTTTCCCCTTTCATCACTTTAAATATGTCATGCCACTCCCTTCTGGCTTGCAGAGTTTCTGCTGAAAGATCAGCTGTTAACCTTATGGGGATTCCCTTGTATGTTATTTGTTGTTTTTCCCTTGCTGCTTTTAATATTTTTTCTTTGTGTTTAATTTTTGATAGTTTGATTAATATGTGTCTTGGCATGTTTCTCCTTAGATTTATCCTGTATGGGACTCTCTGCGCTTCCTGGACTTGATTATGTATTTCCTTTCCCATATTAGGGAAGTTTTCAACTATAATCTCTTCAAATATTTTCTCAGTCCCTTTTTATTTCTCTTCTTCTTCTGGGACCCATATAAATCAAATGTTGGTGAATTTAATGTTGTCCCAGAGGTCTCTGAGACTGTGCTCAATTCTTTTCATTCTTTTTTCTTTATTCTGTTTTGCAGTGGTTATTTCCACTATTTTATCTTCCAGGTCACTTATCCATTCTTCTGCCTCAGTTATTCTGCTATCGATTACTTCTAGAGAATTTTTCTTTTCATTGATTGTGTTGTTCATCATTGTTTGTTTGTTCTTTAGTTTTTCTTCATCCTTGTTAAACGGTTCTTATATTTTCTCCATTTCTACTTCCAGGATTTTGGATCATCTTTACTATCATTACTCTGAATTCTTTTTCAGGTAGACTGCCTATTTCCTCTTCATTTGTTTGGTCCAGTGGGTTTTTACCTTGCTCCTTCATCTACTGTGTGTTTCTCTGTCTTATTTTGCTTAACTTACTCTGTTTGGGGTCTCCTTTTCACAGGCTGCAGGTTCATAGTTCCTGTTGTTTTTGGTGTCTGCCCCCAGTGACTAAGGTTTTCGTAGTTCCTTTAACAGCCTAGCTTATTGCTACCCAAGGCTTTATATTTTCTGAAATGTTCTTCGACTAGACATCTGTGACAAGGGTGGCTTGTTCATTCAATCTTTATTTACATGTCATCCTATCTGAAGTGTGTTCTTGGCCACAGTTTCTGAAATACCATTTCCTTTGCTCTTAGGTTTACCCTTACCTGCTATATTTTCCTTTAGTGAACTACAGATCTTCCCTGGTTTATGATGGGCTTATGTCCTGATAAATCCATAATAACTGCAAAATACCATAAGTTGAGAATGGGTTTAATACACCTAGCCTACCAAACACTGTACCTTAGCCTAGCTTACATTACACGTACTCAAAACACTTACATTAGCCTACAGGTGGGCAAAATCATCTAACACCAAGCCTGTTTTATAATACAGTGTTGAATAACTCATGTAATTTATTGGATACTGTACTGAAAGTGAAAAACAGAATGGGTGTCTGGTACTGAACGGTTGTAAGTGTCTTGGTCGTTCACCCTGGTGATCACATGGCAGACAGGCAGCTGCAGCTCTGTATCTGTGCAGCATCACGAGGGACTATCTACCGCATATCAGTAGCCCAGGAAAAGGTCAGAATTCAAAATCTGACGTACGGTTTCTACTGAATGCATATTACTTTCACACCACCATAAAGTCAAAAAATCGTAAGTCAAACCACTTTAATTTGGGGACCGTTTGTAATTACCGCCTGACATGGTATATGCTCGTGTGTGTAGTAGCACATCCCTGACTCTCCCCAGCTTGCGTAAAGGATCCAAGAGAGCAAATGTCTTGTTTCGTTTGCTGCTCTTTTACAAGCTCCTAATATGGTGCCTACGTATAGTTAGATGCTCAGTAAGTACGTGTTGAATGAATTAACGAACTGGCGTAGATAATGTAGTTGTTTATATTTGAAAACACTTTTACATACACTATTTTATTTGATTCCCCAAAGTTGGAGTCAACAGGGGGGCAAATTTCTTTTCTTGCACGTTACACCTATATACAGTGGGTCCGATCCCAGAATGATTTCCATAGTGACAGAAAGCAGATCAGTGGTTGCTCAGGGGATGACGAGGATCACAAAGGGGACGAGGGAATACCAATCAGGTATTCATTATCCTCGTTGTGGTGATAGTTTCATGGGTATATGCGTATATCAGAACTTTCCAAGTTTGTACATTTTAAATACGTACAATTTATTGTATGTTATTTTCCCTCAATAAAGCTGTTTTGCAAAAAAACACATTAGATAACTTTCAAGATCATGCAACATTTTAATGGCAAAGGTTGGAGCCACATCGGCAGTGTCCTTGGGTCTTTATTAACAGTAACAATTTACAATTTTGTTTACATATTCCTCCACGTTGAAAAGGGGACTTTGATTTTAAAGTTTGGAGATGTTCTCCATCACTTACGCTTCATCCCTTAAATTAAGTGAAAATCAAAGAGCCAAAAGTAATTGGATAGTATTTGAAGAATTGCAAGTTTATAGAATTTTCAGATGAGCAAGTTAGAGAATTAAATGATTGGACCGAGGTCACCTAGAACAGCAGGTTTGGCACAGGAATTAGAAACTGGATAACCCCGAATTTTGTTTCTCAGCATAAAAGCCACATTTCTCTTCCTTCCATTCTTTATTGACAAATTGTAATTTTTTCCCCCAAAGTACTGAAAATATCTGTTTCTCAAAGTCCTTTGAGTGTGTTTTCTTTTCCTCTTTTGTGAATGAGGCGTTCTAAATGCCTTCTGGCATGTGCAAGACTCACTGCAAAGCTCTTTTTTTTTTTTAATTTACTATTTAAGAGAGGGACCCTCTATTGAAAAAAAAATACCAATAGAACTGAAGTCAGTGAAGATATCAGCAAGATATATGTGTCAGGTCAAGTTAAGGCTGAAATCCCATCTAATGTAGTCAAAGAGCCACCCTTTAATTAATAAATCTGTTCCTGAGAAAGCAACTCTTCTCAACTTGATCAATATTTTTCTATTTAAATGGACCCATTTTTAAAATTTTCTGCTGTATGCTACTGAGTACTTACTGAATGCGGAATATACAGAGGGATACAAAGAGGTCAGCCTAACTCTCAAGGAGATGGAATAGAACAAATGACAGGTATTTTGGAATGCAAGGAGCATATGTTTTTGAGATTCTTAAGACCATTTTGTTTTGTTACTGAATCTTTACCTTTTAGCTTTAAATTGATTGGTTTATCCCCTTTATTTCACTAACATTCCCAAGACCCTTGGTCAAATAATTTATAATTG
Organism: Lagenorhynchus albirostris; assembly: GCF_949774975.1. Taxonomy (NCBI): domain Eukaryota; kingdom Metazoa; phylum Chordata; class Mammalia; order Artiodactyla; family Delphinidae; genus Lagenorhynchus; species Lagenorhynchus albirostris. The sequence goes on from NC_083095.1 coordinate 181,239,512, forward strand.
TGATTTTAAGCACATTTGAGTACTAATAACTACTTAAAAGTTATGCTTGGTGAATTCTTTCATAATATTAATAATTACTCCTTGATTATTTATTATGAGAAATTGTGTGTATGCATGTATATGTGCATATGCACATATGTGATTTTCTTAAATTGGGACAAGCTTTTCCATTATATTTGCAAGCATCACTCAGTAATCTTAGGCAACCCTATTTGGGCAGAGAGAACGAAAACAATGGAAAATTAAAACTCCAATGTGATTATTTTTCCATTTGCATCACATCTCACATGTAAAGTGACACTAGGATGTTTCCGTGTGTCTAGCTGTGAGCATTGAATATTTTTAGTTTCTCTTTAGAATTGGAGACTAGACATACCAGTAGGAAGTTGCTAATGGAAATTGATGCTTTTGCTTCTGGCCAAGCATACCACAGAGATCATGGAGGTAACATCCAACTCATGCACAGAACATGCCTTATAAACAAGAGAAGTCATCGCCCAGGGTAGATTAGTAATATCTGTGTAGAAACAAGCTCTAGCTGGATTGCCAGATACCACTGTGACTAAAAGTTGTTTGTGTCTGCAGAATTCTAAAAGAAAGGTCCCTTGCAATTTTTTACATTTGTTATAATTTTCCATTAAGGTTGTAACAATACCACAAAAATGTTTGGTCAAAAAAAAAAAAAAGAAATCCGAATCTTCTAAAAATATTTCTCGTATTACTGATGGCATTTGAGCAGTGTCTCATATGACTTGCTTTGCCAGTCGTCTGCAATCCTTTGGGACTATTTTGAGACTGGATTACCCAATGCTTTAGCTTAAGTTCTCCATATTTTACAAAATCCCCTTCCAGCTATGTGACAGAATGACTAGAAAGTTCTCTATAAGCACTGTCTCCAATTCCCCTCCTGTGGTTTCTCTTGAACCCGTCCATTCAGAACTTTAGTCCCACCACTCCATACAAACAGCTGTGGTCAAGGTCACCAGTGACCACCCCATGTAAATCAGCCCTCTTTTCATCTGACTTCTGAGCACTCGACATGCTAGGACTTCCTGTCCTTAAGACATGAACTTCTCTGGCTTCCTCGACGCCTCTCACTCTCAGCCATCTTCTGACCTCACCACCCGCTCCTCTTAGATCTTCTTTGTTGACTCCTTTTCAATTTCTCACCCTTAAACACTGGCCTCAGCCCCCAGACCACTTCTGTTCTCAGCTATGCTAGTGCCCTCAGTGGTCTGATCAAGCCTCCTGCTGCCAAATGTCACCTGTATGATTGTCTTGGTCAGCTCAGGCTGTCGTGACAAAATACCATAAACTTAGTGGCTTAAACAATGGAAATGTATTTCCTCACAGTTTGGAGGCTTGGAAGTCCAAGATCAGGGGCCAGCATGGTCAGGTTCTGGTGAGGCCTCTCTTCCCGGCTTGCAGATGGCCACCTTCTCAGTGTGCCCATCCATGGCCTTTCCTTGGTGCCTATGCATGGAGAGAGAAAGAAGGTAAGCTCTCTGGTGTCTTATTTTATAAGGGCACTAATCCCTTCATGAGAGCCCCACCCTCATGCCCTTATCAAGACCTAATCACCTCCCAAAGGCCCCACCTCCAAAAACTGTCACATTAAGGTTTGGGGCTTCAACATATGAATTTGGGGGGGGACACAAACATTCAGTGCATAACAATGATAATGACCCCTCTGGCCCAGACCTCTCCCCTGAAGTCCCCAGATACATATTTCCCATCACCTACTTGACAACTCACCCTTAACAGGTCTAAAAATGAACTTCTGATTCCCCCAACAAAACCTACTTCGCCAACATCAGTCCATTGCAGCCCTCCCCTGCCAGCTGCTCACACCAAAACCCTGTCATTTTCCTTGACTCTTTTTTTTTTTTTAATCTCATTTCACATCCAATCTGTCGGGAAATCCTGTTCACTCTCCTTTCATACTATATCCAGAAATCTGACCACTTTTTACCACCTCTAATACTCTGCCCAGGTCCAAACCACCATAATTCCTGTGGTCTCCTGATGTTAACCCTTGTCCTATTTAGTCAGTTCTTAACAAAGCAGCCCTGGTAAATAAGTCACACCTTTACCTTGTCTCACCTCCACTCGTAACCCTCTGTTGTTTTCCTAGCTTATCGGGAGTTAAGGGTCTACACCATCTGACCACTTGCTTCCTTCCTAATCTCATCTCATCCATTCACTACCTCTCACACTGTCCTCCAAACACACTAGTCCTTTACTGTTCCTGGGACGCACCAGGCACACTCCTGCCCTAAGAAAACTTGCTCCTCTCTCTGTCTGGATTGTTCTTCGCCCAGATATCTGCAAGCCTTGCTCCCACCCTTCTTTCAAATATCTTATCAGCAGGACATCCAACTACTGGGAATAAAATAGCAATGCCCCACTCCCGCCCCACTTCTCTCTGCCCCCCACACTCTGTTTTATTTTACTCCCTGTTATTTGACACATTCTCCACTGTCTCATCTATGAGCTTATTGTCTACTGTACATCAGTGCAGGGCTTCCCTAGTGGCACAGTGTTTAAAAATCTGCCTGCCAATACAGGGGACCTGGGTTCAAGCCCTGGTCCGGGAAGATCCCACATGCCGTAGAGCAACTAAGCCCGTGCGCCATAACTACCAAGCCTACGCTCTAGAGCCCGCGAGCCACAACTACTGAGCCCACGTGCCACAACTACTGAAGCCCGCGCACCCAGAGCCCATGTTCCGCAACAAAGAGAAGCACCGCAATGAGAAGCCGGTGCACCGCAACGAAGAGTAGCCCCCGCTCACCGCAAGTAGAGAAAGCCCGCGCGCAGCAACGAAGACCCAACACAGCCAAAAAAAAGACTGTTAGGAAACTTTTGTACATCAGTAGAAACTCAGATCTCTGAGCTTACCGTTCTACAGCTCACCTGTATTACACCCAGGTACTCAATAAGTATTTCTAGAAGGACCAAAATCTGTCTTTCATGCTAATTCTGCTTAAGTGAATGCAGTGCTGCTGCTCTAAATCTGAAACAGCCCCGAGTTTCACCAACGTTTCTCCCTTCCTAAAGTTTTCATTGTGGGATCAAAATAGCAATTCAGTCTCCTTTTGCTCTCAGTTGTTTTAAACGGCACAAACACACTGCGTACGTTGAAGTACTTGTCCCGTGGAAAGGGTACAGAGTCTATGATTCTGCCTTCTGTTATGCTTGTTTTAAAGCATAATGTTTATGTATCAGTTGAACTGCTATTATAGAAGATAAAGCCGGGAGAATGCATAGATGCCCGGATGTGATAGTAATTTGGGTTGGGTCTTGTGTCTCCAGGTTACTTCCAGCCTAGGAGAGGGACTCTCCTTGTCCCGTGCCTGTTGTGATGGGGCAGCCCAAGACGATTGCTTGATAAATTCTTTAGCCTTTAAAGCAAGTAGAGGTATTATGGGCTTATCACTTCTTTCCCAGGGCTTTCAGTAGGAATACCAACAATTTTGATCTTGAGGCATTTAGGGGTGGGGTGGGGGGACTCTTACCTCCGAAAGCAGGGAGAAAGGTTATTGACGGTAAGTCTGGAAGCAGGGCTTGTACTTTGCTGGCAGTGATGGGAAGACCTGGGGACATGGATCTGGGCAGGACCACTTTGTCATCACGGTCCCTTCCCGCCCACCACTCCCAGAGCTGCGTTTGCCACCCTCAGGACATCTGTTCTTTATTGTGATCGTGTGGTGGAGAACAGACGCTACTTTCAAAAGGCAGCACTGAAACTTCAAAGGGAAGTGGGGAGGAAGAGGAAGCAGCCATGTGTCATGTCTCTTAAATGCCTCTTCAGCAAGTACCAGAGGAAACAGAAGGTAAAGGTACGATAAAGTCTCTTGGGGTCTTTTCAGGGCAGACTGGAAAGCTCAGATTGTCAAGCCCAGCCCTGGAAATTCATGTCACGGGAACCAGTGCCCAGAGCCAGCCACTGCGGGCTGGAGGTGGGGCCTTTGGGGGGAGGGACTGTGGCTTCATCTTGTTACCCTCTTGCACCTAGAATTCCACTGGCAGCAACTCTCTTTTTCCACTTGCTTATAAAGCAAGAACAGGCATGCAAGGATACCTCTGGCAGAGATTAGATAAACCTTACAAAAGCTTTGTAAAGCCCCCTTCCAACCAGGACAAGGGCCACCAAGTGACCTAGGTTGGCACACTTGACCGGCAGTTCCATCTCAACCCCATTCTCTCTTCTCTGTGGCTCACACCCTTGAACACACGACTGTGATCCTGAGCGCCCATCCGGGCCTTAGAGAATGCCGTGTCTCTTGGGACCCCCTTTATTCCTCTGGCCAGGGCTGAGAGAAGGACATTCCAGATCTCCCCAGAGGGGCAGGGAGTGGAGAGGGCTGAAGACAGGAGACACAGAAGAGGCTTCCAGAAGAGCCACACCCTCTGGCCTGGGCCCAAGGACACAGGAGGAGCGGCAGGAAAGACACAGGGAGAGGGGAGCAGGCAGGCGGCCAGGGACAGGCCTTGGAAGGGCCTCACCCACCTCTCGCTCCATCACTGCCCACTCCAGGCTGGAGTCCGGCTAGATTTGTCTGGGAGGGTCCACAGGGCAGCTGTGGCCCGTTGTGGCGGAGGGGAACATTCATTACAGCCTGGGAAAGCCTATTGAAAGGCTCAGAAGAACCCAGTGGTGAACAAACAACAGAATAATTAGCACATAATCATCATGGTAAAAATGTGAAGCTTAGATAGTCACCGAAGCAGTTCATCAGTGTAAACAACAGCGGAGACACTAAAAGCAGCTCAGCGTGACTCGGCTTTGCTGCCAACATCCAACCAAAAATAAAGTGAGCGAATCTCTGCAGAGGTAGAGGACACGCAAGTACCCGGGTGCGTGAGGACTGCTCAAAACATAAACGTAAGATCACCTGTCGCTGGAAGATGCTATTCCTAGCGCTGAGGCTGATGTTCAGGAAACTTTCCTCATCCTTCTGTGTCACAGAGCCTGCCTGGGGCAAGATCACAGAGGCTCCCATACTGTGTGTCTAAATATCTTTAAAGCTGTAGATCAAGCCGACAAGCTATTAGATAGAATATGTTCTAGCCTCTCATGCTTTGACCAGTACACCTTCGTAACAACGTAGAAAGGCACTTTTGCTTTTAGCGTTTTTGAAATTCTCAGAGTCCTCTACTGGATCATGAAGCAAAGGGGGGTCCCCCTCACCCCCTACCTGCAGCAGTGCCCCTTCCTCCTGACTCTCCCTCCGGCTCTTTTCTCATTTCACTTGTGAGTGATGCCCGACTGCAAACACAAGCTCCCTCAACGCGCCCTGCAGGTGTCCGAGCCTTGATTCCCCCCCCCTCAGCACTTGGGGTGCACATGCTGATGTTGGGGTGAGGGGGTGCTCCAAAGTGTAGCCCCCGAGACAGGGCCCCTCTGCCACCTACTCATCCAGCACGTAATTCAATCCTCGTTCCATCAGGACTTAAACACATAAGCCCTGCCCTTCCATCAGATATAGAAGTGTGTAACCGAATCCCTTTGCGGTACAGCAGAAATTAACGCAGCACTGCAAATCAACTATGCTTCAACTAAAAGCAGTCAGATCACAGGCACTGAGGGAAGCTGATCATTCCTATGAGAGCTGGCACCGGATGGGTTAGTTCCTTTATGTTTCTCATGTGACGGAGCAAGTCTCTTGTTTAAGAGCTTTGAAATGAAGGCGGGTGAGATGTGAATTCCCCTAATGGCCCACGCCCTCTTTCTCACCACTCTCCTCCACAGACCTGGGAGCAGAAAAGCAAAGAGTGAGATGTGAGTGTTCTGGAATATTCGTCAGTGGCTACCTATGCTCAGAGTATCACCCTTCGACCAAGGCCCTCCCGGCTTTCCGGCTCCATTACCTGCGTGGGTGCTGCCCCCCACCCAGGCCTGAGGGTGGCAAAGGCCAGCTGCTTGCAGACAGATGGGTTTTATCTCCCAAATATTTCACTGAGGCGCTGGGGAACGGATGAGTCCCATGAGAGTCACAGGTGGACAGAGAGTAGAATTACTGGAGCCAAGAGCCCCGGCGGAAGGCTGGGCCTCCAGAGGAGACCAGGATGTGGAGTCCAGGAATGTGAGGAAGGGAAGGTTGCAGGAAGAAGTAGCACTAAAGGCTCTTTGGGGTCCAAGCATCCCACAGTTACTGCTTTTAAAACATGAATTTGAAAAAGTGGGGAGTCTGTCTAATGAAATGGAATCCACAGATATCAATCTACTGGAATTTGTTTACAACATTTGTCATCAAAGGATAATTTTTTGTCATTTGCATGACTTAGGGCGTAAAAGTATAAGGAAGCAGCACGGTTCCCAGTTACCCTGAAAGTTTCCTCTGGAAATTGTTGACGATCCTGAGGTTTGCTTACCGGAGGAGAAAAGAAGTTTGTCCTATCAACACCTCCCAATGTCTTTCTCCCCCAGTTCAGGGACCGGACGGGTTGTCTCTTTTCAAGTAGAATAATTTTCATATAATAATAGAAAATAAAAGAAATTATGAACAGTAAAATTCATAACACTATATATGGGTGGGTATTTTTAAATCTACATGTAATTTATATAAAAACCAGCATTTCATACTGAAAAGTTTACTAAAGATATATTCATTCATCCATAATAATTACTGGTTATTATTATGTAAGACACTAATAATTTAGTATAGAAGAAAATAAATTTCCGATTAACTCAGATGGTTTCTCACTAATGTCCATAATCTCTGGGCTTAAATCTGCTAATCAGTATGATTGAAGACCATGCACGATGTATAAATCTTCTAGTGGGATGGGTATATATACGTTTTGATTTATAGTCAAAGTCTTTCTGATACTTGGAAAACATTCATTGGAAATTCTGTAAAAGTTGCACTTTTCATATCCATAAAAGGCCAATTAATTTTTTTCTGGGACCATGATAATTGTACTTTTATACTTGTGTTCTTCAAGAAAATCTGCTTCCTTTTGTGGCCTTTACTCTTTGGGTCTGTATTATAGGATTTCAACACCCACTTTTTTATCAAAAGCCAAGGAAAACTTGCCAATTTCCATAACTACATCCAGGTTTAAGCTCCTAGGTCAGATCTGGGTGCTCTGTGGAAGCAACACTATTTAGATGGTATTATTTTAACATTTAAAAAAAATGATTTATTTTTTAATTTTTTTGGTAGGAAAAAGTACAGAAAACCTAACAATATAATAACATAGTAGACATTACTGAAATTAAACAGATACTCGCATCCGTTTAACACCTAAGAGGCAGAGTGGCACAGTGGTTAAGATCATTAGCTGGGTGAGTCATACAGGTTACTTCTCTTTGCCTCAGTGTTCCTCATCTGTAAAATGGGGATAATTACAATAGCAACCTCATAAAGAAGATTAAATGAGTTAATCTGTTTGGAGAAGGTTTAGATCAGTGCCTGGCACACAGCAAGTGCTATGTAAGTTGTCAAATTTTATTTTTTTTATTCCCCCCCGCAAAGCTTATCAAAATATAGTTAGGCTGACCTCTGGTAGCCCTCAAATTTTAAAAAGAAAGGTAATATTTCTATAATAGCTTCAGGCTTCATACGTTTTTAAAGAAGTAAAATATAAAACCCCATCTTCTCTCCTCCCTCCTTCTTTCCCAGAGCTAACCGACCCCTGCAGTTGGAGAGTATAACTGCCATGCAAGTTTTGGTGCTTGTGCTATATTTGGTACACGCATAAACAATATATATTACTATTTTGTGTTATAAAACTTTACATACATGGGATCATACTGCATGTATCCTTTTGTAACTTTCTGTGTTCACTCAGCTTTACCTTTTGGAGATTCATCCATGTTGGTAGATGTGGTTCTACTTCATTCATTATAACTGTTGTTGACAATTCCATTACATGAATGAACCACTGAGAACAAATCAATGAGAAATAGTGCCACAGTGAGCACCATGGAGCCGGCGACCACACGTGAGATTTTTATCTGTGGTGGATAATTTACAGGAAATAGTGAGCTTACAGGGTGCACATCTGACATTTCACCAGGTGTCCTAAAATGATTGTGCAAGTTTTCACTTTCACCGGCAGTGAATAACAGACCCCATTTTCCCATGACTTCGCCAGTAATTGAAGTTATTGGATTTACTGACTTTTGCCTATCTGGTGGGTATAAAATAGTACATCATTGTTTCCATTTTTATTTCCATAATTACTAGTGAGATTGGGCATTTTTATATTTATTGGCTGCTGGGGTTTCTTTTGCCATGCGTTGCGTATTTATATCCATTTTTGCATATCCACTATTGCCCATTTTCTATTTTCTTATTGATTTATGAGGGTTCTTTAATTATTCGGACTACTAATCCCTGGTAGAGCATGTGAGTTATAAATATCTTCTTTCAGACTCTGGTTTGTCTTCTTTACTTTGTTTTCAGTGTCTTTTGTAGTACAGAATATTCATTTTAATTAAGCAATACTTTCTGGGAGTTACCTGACCGTCCAGTGGTTAGGACTCTGCACTTTCACTGCCGAAGGCCCAGGTTCAGTCCCTGGTCGGGAAACTAAGACCCAGAAAGCCATGTGGTGCAACTGAAAAAAAAAAAAAAAAAGGCAATACTTTTCTCTGTGGTTTATAGTTTTTATTTCTTTTAAAAGTCTTTTCCTCTACCAGTATGCAAGGATACAACACCATGTTTCATTTTGTTTCATAGTTTAGCTTCTCACACATAGGTCTTCAGTCCATTAAGAATTTATTTTACTTATGTTGTAAGGAAAGGATATATTTTTTACTTTTTCCATATGGTGCACCAATTTTCCTGACACTGTATTGAATAGTTGTTTCTCCATGGACTTGTACCACAACCTCAGTCATACCAAGCTTTCATAAAACCTGTGTCTTCTTCTAGGCAATCTATTTTGTTCCGTAGTCCTGTTTGTTCTATCCCTGTGTCAAAACCACACTGTCCTAATAGTGTTGATATCTGGTAGGAAAATACTCCCTCTTACTATTGTTCCTCAAAATTGACATATTGTTATAAGTGGTATGTTTTTATCAAACTATATTCTCTGATTTTTTTCTAGTATTTGGGGTGGCTTTCGAGTCTCTATATTGATCTTATATTATTCAGTCATATTCTAACACTGTGTCTGCAGGTTTCCTTGGATTCTCTGTTATATCATCTAAGAATAATCACAATTTTGGTGATCCCTTCCAATCCATATGCCTTGTATTTCTTTTTCTTGTATTGACTGGAACTTTAGCTGCAAAGATAGCAAAAATTCTGAATTTGAAGAGAATGCCTCTAAGATTTCATCATCGAGTGCTATGCTTGTCGGAGGTTTTTGGTGGATGCCTTTCACCACATTAAGAAAGTTCTCTTTAATTCTTTTTTTTATTTTATTATTTTTTAATTTATTTATTTTAATTTATTTTTGGCTGCGTTGGGTCTTTGTTGCTGCACGTGGGCTTTCTCTAGCTGCAGTGAGCTGGGGTTACTCTTCGTTGCAGTGCGAGGGCTTCTCATTGCAGTGGCTTCTCTTGTTGTGGAGCACGGGCTCTAGGTGCACGGGCTTCAATAGTTGTGGCACGCGGGCTCAGTAGTTGTGTCTCATGGGCTCTAGAGCCCAGGCTCAGTAGTTGTGGCGCATGGGCTTAGTTGTTCCGCAGCATGTGGGATCTTCCCGGACCAGGGCTCGAAGCCCTGTCCCCTGCATTGGCAGGCGGATTCTTAACCACTGCGCCACCAGGGAAGCCCTTTCATTCTTAAGTTATTGTATTTTTTAAAAAATTATAGATGTGTTTTGGATTTTTCTTAACATTTTTCTGACACTATCAAGGAGTTTCTCTTTACTTATTTATTATTGCAGAACATATTAGTACTAGATTTTCTAGTGTTAAACCATCTTTACACTCCTGAGATAAACTCTTCTTGGTCATGATGTACTTTTTTCATACATTGCTAGAGTTGCTTTGCTATTATTTAATCTAGGGGATTGCATTTAAATTTGAAGTCTTTCCTTTTATTACTTTCCTAATATCCAGGTGAATACTAGCCTTATAAAATGAGTTGACATGGCGATGTTTAATTTAACCAGCAGTTCACCCTAACTGTAAGAAAGAATCCAATTACAGTTGTAGTATACGCACAATCAGTTATGTTTCTCACAGCATTTTCTTATAATATATATATTTTTTATAATTTCTGTTGCTCTTTTTCTTCTAACTTTATTATTTTTTTTTGGCTGCATTGGGTCTTCATTGCTGCATGCGGGCTTTTTCTAGTTGTGCCGAGTGGGCTCTTCTCTTGTTGCGGAGCACGGGCTTGTCATTGCAGTGGCTTCTCTTGTTGCAGAGCATGGGCTCTAGGCACATGAGCTTCAGTAGTTGTGGCACACAGGCTCAGTAGTTGTGGCTCGCGGGCTCTAGAGCGCAGGCTCAGTAGTTGTGGCGCACGGGCTTAGTTGCTCCGCGGCATGTGGGATCTTCCCGGACCAGGGCTCGAACCCGTGTCCCCTGCATTGGCAGGTGGATTCTCAACCACTGCGCCACCAGGGAAGTCCTTATAATATGTTTTGCCTTAATTGTTGAGTAAGCTTTAAGATTAAATTTTTGACCCGGCTGCTGTTTCTCTGAGTGACTTTGCACTGTAACCTCTTCATAGTCAAGAGTCTAACCCTCCATGTAAGAGGGCAGTAAGACCCACTGGGAAGGACTGGCTCATGGCACCAGAAATCAGCATCTTAGATATGCACATCTTTAACACAGCCTGAATTCCAAAAGTTATCAACAGATATCAGTGTTTTTTAGAGAAATGCTTTGGGATGCTCACTTCAACAGTATTATCATTTCACTTGAGTCCCAACTGTACTAATTTGTCTGGAACAAAACCAAGTTAAGTGATTAAGCACTAACGGTGCCGTTTCTAAGACTCTATGTCAAGAATGAGTACCTCCCAGAAGGATCTCTGTCCACTGACTGCTATCAGTCAGGTTGTTGGGTGGGCAAGACTCTATCATATTTAACTTTTATACAAACTTATTTTTTAACACACCTGTCATGATTCTAACACGTGGTGCTCCACAATCATGACTCTTTAAAGCACGTTCTAAATTAGCATTTCCCTTAAAATTGCTGCTGCAATTTTTCAGTCCCTCATGAAGACTTTCCATAGGGTCTTCATCGTTCTCCAGTTATAACTCATAGAAGATAAATTAGTTAAAAGACTTAACAAAGTCTTGCCTTGTCTTTAAATATCACATGTCTGAAAGAAATAATCTGATTGATATAATCCATTTCAGTTACTGCAGCAAAGATTTGGTATTTACCTAAATCAAAGACACTAAAAGCTGAGAGTAAAGTTATTCCCCCCCTCCCCCCCAGAATAAAAGAGCATCCAGAATTCCTATGGAGAACATATTTTCTATTATCTTTTTCTTCCGTGCAAGGCAACGCTCAACATCTTGCTTTGTCACCTACTTGAAAAGCTATTCCGTAGGAAGGGGCGTGGCAACGTGAGTCCTCTCCGGGATGTGAAATGTTTCCGACATCAGAGGGCATGGTAGCACTTTTCAAGGAACACATGTGGCCAGGTCTTCAAATTGCTGCTGTGTCTGAAACAAAATGTCAGCTGGTGTTGGACCTGAATTGTTAACTTCTACATAACAGTGTCATTTATGGAACCACTGTGTAGGTTAGAACACAGGGTGTGACCCTTGGTTTACCACTGTACCTCCCATTCCTGGCACAGTATAGAGGCTGGTCTCTTGAATGAATAAAGCCATCTCTACAAGTCCGTCCAAGGTACATTTCAGTGCATTACACTTCTTTTTTAAATCATAAGACTCTTAAATTCAGTCTCTTAAGGATAACACCACGACATTAACTATACTAGAATCTTTCGCTTGTACTAAATACCAATGTCTTCCCCATTTCAGATGCCAGTTTACATTCTACCAACTCCACTCATACTTTAATATGTTCCCCTCCCTTGGCCCATCACTTCTGGCTTAAAAAATGACCCAATTAACTGAATAGAAGCCCTAATTGGCCAGTCTCTTTAGATCTGTGCGGGTCATCTTTTAAGATGATCGAATCAAAGCATGCTAATTTGAGAAAATATAAAAAATATAGAAAATCATGAAGAAAAGAGCATCGCCCAGGAACTTACCACCCAGAGACAACCTCTCTGGACATTCATCAAATAGGAAGACTAAACCATGAACCTGATGAGACCAAGGTTCAGGCCCCTATAAATAAATGATTTACTTTCATAATGAATTTTATGTTTCTAACTTGGTATTCTTATTCTGAAGGAGGTCCCTCAAAATTGTAATAAGCTTCAGGACCCACAAAACTTGGATCCATCACTGCCATTAAGGTGATTAATTGATTTTTTTAACGTCTAATTCCTTTCTGTTTTATAACATACTTTGCCACTTGACAAATGTTTTTCTCATTGCCAGTTTCTTCTAGAATTCCTTTTAATAACAGTGTAGTGTTCCAGTGAATGGATTTATTATATGAACTGATTTATTAAATGAATCCTCTAATTAAATGAATCCTCTAATTAAATGAATCCTCTAGAGAGGAATCCACTCTTCCTCCCCCCCCCCCCCCCGCTTATTCTTATAAACGATGATTTATTGAGCATCCTGGTAAGTATATCTTTGTGCATAAATGTGTAGGAGTTGAATTAGTGGCTCAAACCATATGTGTATTTTGGGGGCTTTTGACGCATATTGACAAGTAGCTCTTTGGAGAAGTGGGATCAACTTTCTTTCCCAACAGTGGTTTGTGAGGGAACTCATTTTCCCAGCTCCTGTCAGCACTGTTTATTTTATTGTAAAAACTTTTGCTAATTTCATGGATATAAAAAGCTATCTTATTATTTTAATATTTATGTTTTTCTAATTAAGGTGAAAATTGTCAGTTTTCCATCAGAAAGTACTCTGAGAGCTCTTTATACTTTTAGGGCATTAGCCACTTGCCAGTTACAATGTGTATTGATTCGCCTAGTCTTAAACTGGATTTGGAGAAACGGAGGCATTTAGGTCATTTGGAATTGTCACCATCATCTGCCTGCAGAAAATGCCGTTTAGGGGAAATTGTAGAAGGCATTCCAGAAGGCAAGCCTACGTCTGATTAAGTCGTGGCCACGTTACTGGGAGAATTGATTTCAACTAAAAGATATCTGAGCATCTACTATGTGCCTAACACTTTACTATCTATTACCCTTTGATGAATACAGCTAATTGGGATGCAGAATTTCGCAGAAATGCAAAAGTCATGCTTGCAATTTCAATAAGACATATTTGAGAAAAGTTCCTCAATTCTTAATGAAAAAGTGTTGGCGGAAGATGGCTCAGAGATAGAGCACGTGCTACGCAGAAGTGGTGGGAAAGTCCCCCAAGTGGGTGGCACAGCGTGGAGAGTGAGCGTGCTTCATAAGGTCACAGAGCAGCGCAATGTCCGGTACAACTATGATGTCCTAGGAATGTGGCGTGATTTGGGGTAATAAGGCAGCGACGGGAGGCTGAGGTCTGTTTTAGTTGGTTTGGGCGGCTGTGACAAATTACTGAAGACAGGGTGTCTTAGACAACAATGTATTTCCCACAGTTGCAGAGGCTAGGAAGTCCAAGGTCAAAGTGGCTGGGTAGGACCCACTTCCTGGTTTGCAGTTAGCCATCATCTCATTGTATCCCCACAAGCCAGAGAGCAGAGATAGAAAAGAAACTCTGCCATGTCTGTTCTTATGAGAGTGCTAATCCCATTGGGGAAGGGGCTCCACCTTCATGACCTAATTACCTCCCAGAGGCCCCACCTCCAAATGCCATCACAGTGGGGATTAGGAGTTTAACATGAATTTTGGAGGAACATGAATATTCAGTTCTTAGCAAGGTCACACAGTGAAAATCCTTGCATGCCATATGAAGATAAAGAACATTTTAGAAGATGTCCCGCATTCTGGAATGGATTCTGAGATTCAGAAAATTATGAGGATGTGTAACACGATGTGACCTGCCAAGTGCACTTAATTTTTTGCAGAATGTCACCAAGAGTTCTTGGTGACAAACACACATTCCATTTGCAGAGCCATTGAGATGGAAGAACCCAAGTGTTCAGGCTTCTCAGAAGGTCTGCAAGTGCTGTGAGGTTCCTTTCAACACTCTTGCTATCAGGGCTCTGCGCCTTCCCCTACTCCCCCAGCACGTGCATTATTTCTAACCCTGTGTCATCATTTACTTCAGTTGACTTCAAGACAGGAATATTTTTTCCAAGCTGCCCCCATCATGCTTCCACATCTTCAAGCAGATGGTCAGGCTAAAAGTGTGAGGACAGCTAAGATGGTCCAGAGAGGCCAGCTAGAGGAAATGGATGTGGCTAAATGCAAAATTTTAGAGGCTGTGTGCTTCCAGGGAGAGCTTGTGGCTTCTGCGGATTGACAAAGTGGGATATATAAGTTAGTTAAGCCATTTTACCACCTGTAACTTGTGGCAAGTTACTTGGACCTCCTGAGCTACCTTCTCCCTATCTGTGAAATGGGGCCATAACACCGACCTCATCAGAGATGCTGATTCAGTAAAATTACATGCGTACCGTTCCTGACACACAGCAGACATCCTATAAATGCATTTTGCATGTCCTCTTCCCTTCTTCACAAAAAGGGAGTTTATCATCTAAAGTCCTTCAGCCTTCCTCTGAATCTGGAACAGCCAGCACTAACTCAGCGCGAGGGAAGAATGCCAGAGCATGCTGAATCTCATCGCCGTGCCAACAACACGCCATCGTAGATTCAGAAAATTCCTTCTGAGTTTAAGCATTTCTAAATACCTTTCCTGAACTGAGAAGGCAGAGCGAACCGAGTGTAAAAAGACTCTTCTCCTCTGTTTGTAAAGGCATCTTTTCCGTCTTCTGTGGATTTTCACGATCTGTAACTGGACTTGTGTACCCAGCTGGCAGCTGCGCCAGTCAGACCCCGAGGTAACTGTAGTTTAGCCCCAATTGTTGTTTTCACTCAGAGCAGCCTACAGATTCTATTTCAAGCACACACACGTACAGAATGCAGATGTGGGAATGAAAACCAGGCCCTTTTGGGGAATGAGGCCGTGATATTTGACTGTAGTGAGGCCACTAGTGGCCCATGTACAGGGGCCCCACCCGGGCATAGTTGGGGCTCAGACCTCAAGAGTGGTTTTGGCCTTTGGATATGACATTAGCAATCACACGGACAGTCACCACATCTCCCGTTCGGGACAAAGACGTTGCACAATCTATGATCAGACAGGCTTGGAAGGCTTTTTCTGTACACTGAAAAACGTGTAACAGCATGGAAACTCTAGAAAACTAACTCTCTGAAGGTCTACTCCAATCAAGGAAATGGCCACTTCAGAACGTGCTTCTCACGTGTATCCAAACCAGGAACGAGATTCCTAGGCTCTTCACATCATGCAGCAAAAGCTCTTATAGCCCAGATGGATCCCCAAATGAACATTCCTTTTGGATGACTAATAAATCATTCATTCATTCATTCAACAAATATTTATTAAGAACCTACTATTATCACTGGTAGTATCACAGGTACTAAGGCTGCCCTGGTGAACATCAACAACAAGAAACATTTTTAAAGAAATCCCTGGCCGAATTCCCTGGCGGTCCAGTGGTTGGGACTCTGCTCTTCCGCTGCCGAGGATGCGGATTCAGACCCTGGCGGGGAACTAAGATTCCACCAGCCGTGAGGTGCAGCCAATAATAAATAAATACATAATAAAAAATTAAAAGGAGACAAGAGGAATTGGATATATTTTTTAAAATCCCTGGCCTCATGAAGCTTCCATTTCGGCAGGAGAGACTGACAATAAACAGTAGTAATAATGAAAATATGAGTTACAGTGTCTAGTGGAAAACACTCAGGAAGAAAATGAAGCAGGGCTGGGGTATGAAATATGAGACAGAGTGGGTGCTGAAATTTTGGAGAAGGTGGTGAGGGGAGGCCTCGCTGGGAAGCTGACTTTAATGAAAGACTTGATGAATGGTTTGGATAAATATAGACTTAGATCAAAAATATTTCCTCCCGGGTTTTCGAGGCTGTGTCTCCATTGTCTTTGGTTTCTGGGCTGTTGTTAAGAAAGCGAATGCCCTTCTGACTTCTCCTTCCTCTGTGACTTTTCTCCACACCCGCTGGGAACTTGTAGGAACCTCTGTGTTTCCCCTGCCATCTGGAATGTCTCAGTGACAAGCCTGAGTGTGTTGAGCATTTCATGAACACTTTCAGTCTCCAAGCTCATGTCCTTCAGTTTGGGGAGAAAAAAGAAAATCTTATAATACTTTTGGAAAACTGCTCTGTTTTTCCTGACCTCCTTACCCAAATCCCCATCATTAGGAATTGAGAGGCTCTGAAGTCATTCTCTATTGTTCTTACTGGTTCTCACCTTTTCCCCTCTCGTAGTCGTTTTGCTGCCCTTTTTGAGATTTCGTCAACTTTTTCTTCTCCACTGAATTTGTCATTTCTGTTCTCATGGTCCCCAGAGCTCGCTCTTGCCCTCCAAATTTCCCCTTTTCTTGGACTGTCTCATCTCTTCTGAGTTTCTGTTTTCTGTTTATTTCTCACATGAAAGAGGCTTTATGAAATGTCTGTTAACCCTTGCTAGTCTGTTCGTGCATAAGCGAGGCACGGTTATACTCACTGGAAGCTTTTGTATATGGCCCAGGGTGCTTCACGATGGAGTGACCGGACAGAATCGAAACCTTACCCTCAAAAATCTGTTGGTCTGTTCTTGGAGGACAGTCAGCTTTCCTCCAGTTTCCTGACCAAGACGTCAGCCCTTTGCCAGAATATTGTCAGAGGGCACCTCGTGCACCTTCCCCTGTGCCTCGTGACCCAGAATCCAGTCCGTGGGTTCAACCTCTTCAGTGGTTCTTCTGTGGCTTTGGGGAATTGCCTGGCTGAATGGCGTAGACAGGGGGATGGAGGAAGCGTGTTGCACCATTACAAAGATTCAGCCAGCCCTCATGCGTTCCACTCACTCTGCATTCTTAGCTTCAGAAGGATCTGGTGCCTCTTTTCCTGAACTTCCCTGGCCCTGCAGTTATGCAGAGTTCTGTGCTTGAAGACCTAGGTGTCAGCTTTCTCTCGTCTGCTGTTGTCTCCTCTCTCCTCCCCTTAATTCTTTGATGTACACTTTTTTAATTCTTCATTGTCACCTGAATGGAATTACAGAAGGAGATGGACATAAATTGGTTACATCAACTGCCATATTTAAGCACAAGTCACATTCTGTTCTGTTTCGAGTCTCTCCTGCCAACAATTACTCTGTTGGTCCTGGTAGAGTGCCTCAGGAGATTCTCACAAGAAGTAGGAGTCAAAGCGAAATGTCAGGATCTTCCGTCCCGACGCAGTTATCTATCTCTGAACAACAAGTGACCCTAAACATAGTGACCTAAAGCAACCACAATTGTTTATTTGCTCATGATTCTGCCATTTGGGCAGTGTGTGGAGGGGGCATCTCATTTCTGTTCCACGGGACATCGGCTGGGACAGCTCTCCTGGGACTGAGGGTTCCCCTCTCAAGATGGTGCACCCACATGACTGGTCAGTGGTCCTGGCTGGAGAATGGGTGCTCAGCGGGGGCCGTCAGTCAGGGCTTCCGTTCTTCTTCATGTGGCCTCAGTTGGGCTCCATGGACGCCTGGTTCCGTGAGGGAGTGTCCAAGACCACGCTCACCAAGAAGGCAAGCTCTCTTGTGCAAACTCGTATTGAGCTTCCGTTTTGCATCACACTTGCTAGTGTCCCATTGGCCAAAGCAGGTCACATGGCCAAGCCCAGACCCCACGTCGGAAGGGACACTCCACAGGGCCACGACGGCTGGGAGGCATGGTTCATGGGGAACCACATGCCCCCTGGAAGTTTAAAATGCTATGATCCTGTGCTTGTGTTGTTCTTTGTGTAACTGATTTGTTCCATTTTCTTTCTGATACATTGGGGCACCAGGCTCTTGCAGATATTTTCATTTGATATTAACATTCAATATGTCTTAGAGCCACAGAAATGCATTTCCACTTAAAACATTTCTGAATGGACATAAAGACATAACCTATGTCGTTTACCAATGGCTATAATGATTGTGTTCCTGATCAGTGAAAGATGTGGGAAAAAATTCACCCTATGGGGTCAAATTCCTAAATATACCTTTCAAGGGAATTGAGTATTGTTGTCTTTTGCCTTAGGTTACCAAAGGTTAGCTTCTTGTCCTTTTGGTTTTAAAATAGTTGAAAATGAGCCTCTTTAACACCTGCCCAGACTCCAAAGAATAAAAGTGGGTATTTACATCATAACCAGAGAGTGCATTTCTTGGAAATTCCGAACACATGTCTCTTGTGACGTGCTTTGCAAGCATGTCCGGAACATTCCTGCCTGTGGTAGGGCAGAAGTGGCTTAGCTTGTGCTGTGTGTCGTTGAGTCTTGGTCTGTGACTGATAACTGTGTCCATCTTGTGTGCAGGGGTTCTTTATCTCCAGTATGGAGATGAAACCAAGCAGCTCAGGATGCCGAATGAAATTACAAGTGCAGACACAATCCGTGCTCTCTTCGTAAGTGCCTTTCCACAGCAGCTCACCATGAAAATGCTGGAGTCGCCCAGTGTCGCCATTTACATCAAAGATGAAAGCAGAAATGTCTATTATGAGTTAAACGATGTCAGGTAAGCAGTTACGTCATTTGTTCGTGTGCGTGTGTCCACCATCTTGCGTTGACGGTTGGTACCGACTCCTTATCTCTTTGTGTTCCAGTGAAGAAAGCACACCTGTTGCCCTGATGGGCAGGTTTATTTTACCCAGGTGTGAAACCACTATCTGGTTTTCTAGAACTTATTGACAAGGTTTGGTTTACAAAGGTGAGGACAGACCTCTCCCACACAGATCTTTGCATGTTACTTCTGAAAGGAATGGAAGAAATGAGCCAGTCTGCTGTTTATCTAAGAGTTAGGAGAACTAAGGCCCAGAAAGATCATATGAGTTGAAGGTTATACTTACAGGTGGAACTTAACCAACTCCTTCTCAAGGGTTCTTGTCATCACAGACAGAGCCTGTAGACATGTTAGGTAATGATCTCACTGGCCTGTTCTTTATATGAACAAGTTAGAATAAAAGCAGTGGACTCTATGCTATTGTCCACAAGAAAGGAGGCTAAGAAGCATTTTCCTTTTCCATTTGTTTCTTAAATAGTTGGCCTTTACTAAAGGATCCCACTTTCTCAGTGAGCTTTCTCCTGGGCTTCTAGTAAAATGTACTCTAAAACGAGGCTAAATGGAGTCATGCTGTGGCAGGTGGCATGGAAAGAGAAACATCTTTATCAACCGCAGTGGCGTTGTGCATAGAACAGAAGGGACCATCTGAGCTCTTCCAGCCAAACAAGCCTGAGAAACAGGACTTAAATCAACGCAAGTAAGCAGTCGCTAGTATAGCCGCTGAACATTCTAGAGCGGAAAAAAATGATTGAGCGACTCATCCAACCCTTTCATTTGATGGGACCAGAACCTCAGATGCATAAATGTTAAGACTTACTCAAGATCATGTAGCCGATTAATTTCTAAACCCAAACCCAAACCTGACTGTCCATATTCTGGGCCAAGAATTTTTTATTCCCTCAGAATGTTCTCCCCTCAACTCATCTGGGCCCCAACTTGGACTTGTGGATTCCTTCCCTGTGGGGATAGCAGACTTTCCTGTTTCTTCATCATGGAATTAATAGGAACTACTTTTTTAAAATATGCCTTTAGTGCATAATAAATGTAAACTGATAAATATCTAACAGTGATCGGAAATGACATATTTAGGCATGTACCAAGGCATATGAGTAATTTAGAGCTTTCAAGGTTTGACACATGCCCTCAGGTATAGGTGCTATATCTGTTAACCAACCTTCCTGCTTTTTAAAAACATGTTTCAATATTCATGGGTTTCAGAAAATTCACATTTGTTTTTTGAAATAAATTATGAATCAAGCTGTCACCAAAAACATCCTGAATTTACAAAGCATAAACTTAAACATGAAGTACTCACATGATATTTAGAGAGTATGTTCACAGTAATATAATCCCATGTAGTGGTTTAACATGGACAACCATCTTCTTGAATTTCTGCGTTTTGCAGTTAGAGAACTTGAGGGATATGGTAATAATAAATACACATGAAACTACACAAAGCCACTTTCGATTGTGGAGCTCAAGGCTGATGAGATTATTGTAAGCAGTTGGACCCCACTGTCTTGCAGCCCGTACAAGAATTTTTGTATTGCAATGAGTCATGATTTTCTAGAGGCTTTCCCAAGCCTCAGAGTATGACTACTAAGACTTTCTGCACACATTCTTTGGGAATGTGTGACGTAGTCACAAAAGGAGAAATGGGAGGGACGACAAAGAGGAAAAGGTACCCAAAACTTCCAAACTGAGATGATCTTTCTTGATGCAAATTCAGTTGATAAAATATTGGATTGGCCAAAAAGTTCATTCTGGTTTTTCCATAAGATGTTATGGAAAACCTGAATGAACTTTTTGGCCAACCCAATAAATGAAAGCAGAGCCTGAGAGAAGTGATCACTTTAAACAATAATAATTTTCAGTTAGTTTGTTTCTATTTGCGGAAGTGATGGTCTCCTTGATTCTTAGGCTGCGGTACTGATAGCCTGATTTTTTTAAAATCTCATTTAAAATGTTTAAGTGGAAAGTCCTTGGTTTGTAAATTTGTCTATAATTTTACTTTTCAGTGTTTTGATTTACATATAAAAAGTAGATCTCAAAATATTTAAGTGGATAAAATGTGTTTACGTGGTGATGATTATAATATTTATGTGAGATGATCACATGTATGTCCTTTCCAAAGAATTATTATTCTTTGCTTTATGCATAAAATGCCCCAAGTATATTTTATTTTATTTTATTTCACCATCAGCATTAAATAGAACCTCGCTCCTTGCAAGAAAAAAAAATGTAGCGTGTAGATTTTACCTGAAGACACTGGCTTTAGTCTTCTAAACCCAGAGACAAATTTCATTTCACATCCAATATTTTTGAAGTGACGGTATATTTGTTAAACATTTGGTTCTTTCATCATGGTGTTGGGTTCTCCACCTTTTCCTTAGGGAAATGCTACAGAGAGTTTAGGCTGAAATTCTGTGTTGTAAATGTCGCCATGGTAAACGCAAGCTGGGCCTTTACTGTTGGTTCATCTTGGATGAACATGTTTCTAAATTAATAAATCAACCTCCTGTGTTTTAAATACCTTCAGACCCACACTGAGTTTTTTTCATGGCTCAAGTAAGGTTTTCAGTTTCTTTACATCGTCCCTTGGGACTTTGCCCCCTCCTCCTCCCAGCCACAGGGTGAGTTCCTGCAGTGAATCCCCACATCCTTTTCTTCCGCAACCTCTTTACCTCCTAGTAACTTAGTCCCTTCTAATAACAAGGACCGCACGCCTCCCCTTAAGCAGACTTCTAATGAGCTGCTTGAAATTTGGAGCAGCCGTGCAAGCTGGGGCTAGTCACTGCTTTAAAGCAACCACTGATGGGTATTTGTTGGAGGGAAGCGAGCCTCGTCCAAGGATGCGCCGCTTCGTTGAAAACAGAAGCACAACCCAATAATCCCAATGATTGCGATCGGCCCACAGAACACGTGACCGCAGCTGGAGGAAAGGAACGTGTCTTCCTGCACAGGGTTCCCTGAGCTCACCATGCTGGCACTGGCAGGAATCGCAGTGTAGACGGGGCTAAACGTTCCTGGGGGTGTCCCTTCTGCTGATGAAAGCCGCAGGTGGAGGGCGAAGGACTTCGTAGACATTCCTAAGCTCTTAAATAATTTTGAGGTAGGCTCTTAGCAAATTGTGGTTCTGTCCTTTGCAGCAGTACGAGTGACTCCAGGGTTCTAAGTGTTTTCAGAGGGAGAGACAGACCAGTGGAAGAATTTATCCGCTGCTTTTCCTGTAATTCAACTTGTATGTAGAACAGTATTTTTAAAAATCCACTATGGAGAGAAGAATCTAGTAAAATTTTTAAATGCCTTCAAAAAAAAAAAATCCACTATGGAAGAAAAAAAAGGCATCGTAAAGATACTAGTTTTGATCTTTGTGGTACTTTTTTTTTTCTGGACTGCAAATACATTTTCTTTCCCTTGCTTAAGGTGTTTGAAGGGAAAAAAAGCATTTTTCCTTTGCATGTATTCGTGAGATAAGCAGAAAACCAGGTGTCTGGGCAAAGTAAACAATTAAATATTTAAATATTAACCAAATTCCTTTGAATGTATTGTAAATATGGGAACTTTATTGTTTCTTAAAGTGTTAACTTTCATTACCCAGAATCTTGAAAGAAGGTTTATGCTACCCGATGTTTACGGGTGGAGAACTGCGGGGAAAGAATAATACTTTGCTGAGGAACCAAAATAAAAAGGAAAGGAAAGAAAAGCTGAAGTCATTTTTCTCCTTTGCCTTATTTATTTTTGCCTATTTTTATGGTAAAAGAACGTTTTGCCTGGTTGATTGCACACAACGGCTAGATTGTCTGTGGATGTCTCTTACCTGATGCTTACGGGCAGACGGAGGAAATGGCCAAAATAAGGCTCCTTTCATCTGCCATAGTTATTGATGTTTCCGATTCCAGGAACATTCAGGACAGATCCCTTCTCAAAGTGTACAACAAGGATCCTGCCCACGCATTCAACCACACGCCGAAAACTGTGAACGGAGACGTGAGGGTAAGTGTCCCTGTTCTATTTTTACTTGAATTCTGTGGGTTGAACCATCCCTCCTTCTGGCGTTGGTTCCCTGTGTAATCACACCCAAACACCAGATCTGGGGGGTTCTTACTGCTCTTCTTGTCTGATAACTCATTATTTGTTCATTGGTAGAGAAATCAGATTTCCTTATCATTTGGAGTAAAGGGACTGAAACAGGGCTTCATACATCCTAATTCACCTCTAAGCATGGAGTTTAGTTATATCCTGACTCCAGGGGGGTCCTGAAAATCTGTACATGAAAGAGTTCTTGGTCTATAATATATTAACTTACTCAGAGGATCTCTTGCTGTTTTTTCTCCAGTTAAAAACAAGGCTAACATACCAACAACAACAAAGCCCGTGCACAACTGCATGTAGAATCTATTAATATCCTTATATCTGCTATGCCAAGTCCTAGCAGCCTAATTAAGTTATTCACCTCCTAATTCAGGACTGTTTGCTGTTATAACAGCAAATAGTGTTAAATATTATCCAATGTCACCTGAATTGTGTTGAGGGCAAAGTACAAAAATCCGCATGCTTTGTGGGCTAAAATTCTCTAGATTTAGATCATCGTAGAAGATTATCCAGACATTCAAAGCACACAGGGATATTTTGAAGAATAAAGAACAGGGAAACTGAAAAGACAGATTGTAAAATCACACTAATGCAAGTCCATTAGAAAGGGATTGAGTTTCTAACAGTAGCGCTACATTCCTCTGCAGTAAAAATGAGAAGAAAAAAAGATTAACTTCTCCAGATGCACCTTTCCCCTACCCCAACCCATTGCCCCACACAAATTTAGAAGGTGCCTCGCCATTTTATATCATCCTTTCTGAGGATTAGCACTAGATGCTGAAAAGAGTTTTACTAGAAGAAAAGTAAATGAGGAGGTCCTATTGCCAAAGAAACCCAGGCACTGTCTGTCCTAGAGTTGCAGTAGTGTTCTTCAAGGTCTGTGCTTCCTGACAGTGGGTATTAGTTTTTGTACTGCTGCTGTAACAAATTATCACGTATTTAGTGGCTTACAATGACACAGATTTACTACCTTACAGTTCTAGAGGTCAGAAGTCCAACATAACTCCAGTGGACTCAAATCAAGAGGTCACTGGCATTCCTTTCCAGAAGCTTGGAGACAATATGTTTCCTTTTTTTTCTCCAGCTTCTAGAAGCCACCCCCATTCTTCATCTTGTAGCCCTTTTCCTCCATCTCTAAACCCAGCCAAATAGCATCTTTCTGACCCTGCTTCCCTCATCACACCTCCAGCCCTCCCTCTTCCTCTGTTAAGGACACTTGTCATAACATTGGGCCCAAGACTCCAGAATGATCTCCCTGTATTAGGGTCAGCTGATTGGCCACCTTCATCCCCTTTTCCGTGTAGTCACAGGTTCTGGGGACTAGGACGAAGACATCGTTGTTCTGCCTACCACACAGGGTCTGTGAGTTTAGGACCAAGAGGCCAGGAGGTAAGATAGAAAGTGCTGGGAGAATTTCCATGTCATTCTGGACTGGAAGATGAGTGATGACATTGTGGGATCAGAGCCTACACACTTTTGGAGGAAGAGGCCTCTTACATTCTCCACGGCTGCTTTTTTATGTCAGAAATAATCTGTGATTTGAAGTGGAGGCTGTGCTGCTACTTGAGGAAAGCTAGGAGTTGGAAGTTGGCTTTTAGGCCTTACACTTTCAGTATAAACCAGCTCCACGTGAAGACTGATGGAATCACGCTACTCACAAAGCCTGCGCCGGATTTTATGGTACACTTTGCTTTTCATGACCCCATTCTTCTCTTGCTCAGTGACATTCTTAAGAGTCCTTGCTCCCTTGGAGATCCTTACTTTTTGAGACATCTAGCCTTCAAAGTTTCATGAGTTTCAGAGTTCTGTTTTTGCTACATGCAGTCCGCACAGGGGCCTCAGAATCGCCTCTGAAAATCTTGTTTATGGCCGGACAGGACACCTGTTTTTAACTCTTGAGCAGATGTGGTACCTCCATAAGGAGCGGCAGTGAGCACGGAGAAAATCAAGTATTAACCATCTGGACAGAGTCTATGAGGATTCAGTACTTTGGCTCTGGGTTTCAGTAGAGTTGTTCAGTTTTTACTTTTCAATGAGACCCTTGTGGGTCACTTTCCGAGTGGCCCACAGCCTGCTTTAGACAGCAGTGTTCTCTGGAGGTAAGTCAGACTGTTCGCCCTAGAGGAGGGGAAACGAATGTTCACCATCCAACCCACAGAAAAACTTGCAGGTTTCAGCGAAGACGACTTAGAAATGAGAACTAGAACGCAGTTTTAAAACCGACTCGGTGTGATCGTGCCTGCAGTTTGCAACTTGGCCCCTATTGGCGGATTCCAGAAGCTAAAAGACCTGGAATTCCTTCTGCCTCACCTTTTGGCTCCGCTCTGGGGGTTGGAATTCTGTCTCCTTCTTGATGAAGGTGGCTGCCTTGCTATTAAAGGAAAGGAAGCTTTGTTGAGTCCTGCCAGGAACGCAGCTGCATAAGCCCGCTGCTCATGGTAACAGGAATAGAGAACAGAGCAAGGATCAACTGCTGCTATAGACTAAACCAAGCTGCATGGTGGGTGGAGAGCTCCGTCTTCTCGTATGTTTGCAATGCGCACGTGGCCGGGAAGGAATTTGATGCTAACTGCTCACCTGAGGCAGTTGTGCAGCCCTGCGCCTCATGTCGCTGGTCTTCATCCACCAGCCTCCAGAGGCAGCCTGGGCCAGACCTCCCAGCTGCCCACTCGTTACCAATACACATGCGTGTCTCGGAAAACATGGGTGGGACCAGGCCGAGGTACGACAGCGGCAATGCCAGCACTTTGTGGTGGCCTCGGGGACTTTCCTTAGACAATGAATTTAACATCTTGCCTGTGAGAGAGGAGAAAATGTGAGACTCCGGATCCAAAACGGCCAGTTATCCAGAGCAGTGATGGTAGTGGTGTTAGTCATGAAGCATGGAAAGCTAAAGTATTAACGCCGAGGTTTGGGGCCTTAGGGTGTGCGTGGAATAGATGTTTGGCGGGGAAAACACGTGTCGAGTTTTTCATTGAGCATCTAGCTGAGCATTTTTTAAATTGATTTATTTCTTTAATTGAAGTATAGTTGATATACAATATTGTGTTAGTTTCAGGTGTACAGCAAAGGGATTCAGTTATTTTTTTCAGATTATATTCTATTTTAGGCTATTACAAGATATTGAATATAGTTCCCTGTGCTATGCAGTAAATCCTTATTGCTTATCTATCTCATGTATAATAGTTTGTGTCTATTAATCCCATACTCCTAATTTGTCCCTCCCTTCTTCCCTCCCTCTCCCGTTTGGTAAACATGTGTTTGTTTTCTTTGTCTGTGAGTCTGTTTCTGTTTTGTATATAGATTCATTTGTAATATTTTTAGATTCCACATATAAGTGATATCATATAGTATTTGTCTTTCTCTGTCTGACTTCACTGTATTCTCTAGGTCAATCCATGTTGGTGCAAATGACAATATTTCATTCTTTTTATGGAAGAGTAATATTTCATTGTGTGTGTATGTGTGTATATATATATATATGTAAGTATGTATGTATGTATATACACACATACGTACACACGCACACCTCATCTTCTTAAGCCAGTCATCAGTTAATGGGCACTTGGGTTGTTTCGATGTCTTGGCTATTGTAAATAGTGCTGCTGTGAACAATGGGGTGCATGTATCTTTTCAGTTTAGAGTTTTCATTCCTTCCTGAGCTGAGCATTTTTGAAGCTAGTCTATCCAATGAGACTTGTGGTGCTCTGCTGGGACTGAGCATCCCCTGACTCTTTACATGTGGGTGCAAATCACCCAGATCTCAATGAATCGCCTGGCTTTTGTTTCATCACATTAGATAGTAGCTTTGATAATTAAGTTCCCAAGGGGCTGAGCTCACCACATGGAACGGGCCCTTTTGCCAAAATTACATATGTACTCATGGGTTTGTAATTCACACATGTACAACTCAGAAGATGAGCTATTCCATTCTGTGGCTCTCAGAGGGTACCAGGGACTTCCAGTTCACCAAACCTAGTGGTTCTTTCACAGTTTTCAGGCTTTTCCACAGTTTTCAGGCTTTTCCACCTTCTTGTGTGCTTTGAGATTACTTCCCAAGGTTCTTTGCTCCAGTCCGTCAGTTCTCTCCTTCCTGTATGTCTTAATTTTTACTTGCATGTAAGATAGCTTCCACATTTGCATAGAGAATGCATTCCCCAGAATTGCCCTGCATCTTAAATTACTTCCTAATGGCCAACTCACTGCCCCCCAGACCTCTTCTATCTGACCTCTGCATTTCACTATGACAGGTGGTCTCCTTAGAAACTTTGGTTCCCATTACACTGTCATCTCTAAATCCCTTGCCTACATGCAAACACACCCCAGCCTCCTTCATTTACTGACTCTTCTTCTTCCTCTTTCCTTCTACCTGGTCTTCAGTGCCTTCAGGCAGGCTTCACCTGTGTGTGTGTGTGTGTGTGTGTGTGTGTGTGTGTGTGTGTGTGTGTGTTTTAATTTGCTTTTTTTCTTTCATCTGCACCGTTTCATTTGTCATTTTTGTCTTACTACTGATTTAACCATTAGGTCAATGTAGGTGACCCTTAAAACTGTCCCTAACTCTGCCATTTCTCTAGAGTTCAAGACCAATGTTCAACTTTCAAGTGGTTGTCTCCGCATGGATGTTCTTCCAGTGCTTCCAGTGTTTCCAGTGTATCCTGTAGAAGAAAAAAAAAATCCTAATCTTTTTTTTTAGCCCCAAGCCTTTTCCTCCCTGTTTTTCTGTCTTTGTGAATGAGTGCATGACTGCACATGGTGTGTACGTGTGTGCATGTGCCTGTGTGTTTTGAAGGGTGAGAGAGAAGAGATTTAAGAAGTCGAGTTATCAGAGAGTCTTCAACGGCCTAACTCCTGTTTCTCACCCCATCCCACCAGTCCCCAGAGCCCGTCCATTTCACTCTGCAAGGACTCTTACACACCTCCTGCCGCCCTGGCCTGCACCATTACTCTCACGATAGCTAACATTTTTGTGCATTGATGAAGCACGTTGACGGGTAATTTCATGGAAATCCTTAAGGCGCCATTTTGAGGCAGGTATTGGTACAAGCCCTCGTATTTATAGCTCAGCAAACAGTTGCTTAGGTCTTTTGAAGACACCTGCCCAAGGCCACACAGCAAGAGAGTGCAGAGCTGAGATCTGAATCCAGGCAGCTTGGCTGCAGATCCCAGGCTCTTAGCAGCACCGCTCTGATGCTGTAGTTCTGTCATTCTTTATTTTTCTATCAGTCGATTATGCAACAGCCTCTAACCGGTCTCCCCAGCTCTTTTTACTCCAGTCAATCAGCTATTTGCCAAGTCAGGTCCCTGAGCGCAACTTGCCATTGTGCAAAGAATAGCACAGGCTGATGGTCGATATCATCTCCATCCCAACAACCAGCCTGAGCCCCCTCAGTTCTTGCTCCGAGTTTCTGAAGTGCACTGTCCTTCCCCACATACAGTGAATCCCCTATATACAAATGAGTTCCGTTCTGAGAGTGAGTTCATTAATTGCAGTTTGTTCGTTAAGTCCAACTGAGTGAGCCTAAGTACCCAACTAACACAATCAGCTGTGTAGTACTGTACCAGCTACATCGCCACTGCTCTTATGCTTGCTTCCGGACATCCTGGGCTTGAAATAAAGATACTGATTACTGTACTCTATACAGTAGTGCACAGTAAAGTACACGAAAGCACAGCCATTTGTAGGGGATGCACACACCTGACAATGTATGCCAGACACATGAACTAACTTACGTGATTGGACATGCAAACGCACGTTCGTATCTTTGAGTTTGCAACTTGAAGGTTCGTATGTAGGGGACTTACTGTCTATACCTTCCGGAATTCCATGCATCAGACATACTCCAAGACAATTGCTCAATTATGCCGACAAGCTGCTGGCATGAAAAAAGGGTGGGAGGGGACACTGTTCTATTTCTCAGGTCTCTTCTAACCCCTGACAGCCAAAGGCCACGTGTGCACCATGTTTGGATCCTGATTGGAACAAACCAACCGTAAAAGACATCTTTGAAGCCATTTGGGAAATCTGAACATGTGTTAGGAATCAGATGATATTAAGGGATAACCAGTAATTCTGTTGGGTAGAATAATGGCTGGATGGTTATGTTTTTAAAAATGAGACACACTAAAGAATGTACAGGCTAAAACGGCATGACTGCTGGGGTTTGCTCTAAAAGGCTCCGGCACAACAAGCCCAAGAAGTGGCATTTGATGAAACAAAATTGGTAAAATGTTGAAAAATGTCAGAGCTGAATGACGGGAGTTCATTATATTATTTTCTCTACTTATTTTATGGTGGAAATGCCCATCATAAAATGCGAAAAAGTAAAAACTTGCTTTTAGAGGCCAAATAAAAGACCGCCTACTCTATGAAGCCTTCCCTGTCAGATTTCATCTTTCCTTTTGGGGGAGGCATGTCATACATTCTCCTGGTGTTCTAATCCTTTAGGCGCCTGCTTATCTTATCGCACAAGATTGTAAGCTCTCCGAGGGCACACGCCAGCTCATGTTCATTTCCGGAAGCCAGTCCTGGTGCCTCATCCGTGGCGAGTGTAAATGCTTGTTAAGCAGATGCTTTGAGCGCTAGAATCATGGTGCTACGACTGGTGTTTTATTCATTTTCTGTCATTAATGAGAACCCACTGTAAAAATATCTCTCTGTTCTCATCACCAGAAATAGTTGTGCTCCTCCTGGTTTATTTTTATCATAGGGACACTTTGAATCTTGTAAGTGATCATTTTCCCTCTTTGTGTTGCTACTCTAAAGCTTAGAATTAAATTCATGGCTCACCCACAGCTAGCGTACAGGCATTTACAGCGTGAGTGTTGGTGGTGTGCTGGCTTCGTGCCTGGACTCTATTTTTAATTTTTCCTACTTTAGTCTTCTTTCTGTCATACATTCCAATTTGACTTTTTCGGGGGGTGCAAAATTGTAATGATTTCTGTGAACTCTATTAATTTCTTTGTGGAATCAGTCAGGTTACGAGTAGTATTCAGTTGGGACTTCCCTGGCGGTCCAATCGTTAGGACTCGGCGCTTTCATTGCTGAGGGCGCGGGTTCGATCCGTGGTTGGGGAACTAAGATCCTGCAAGCCACACGGTGCAGGCAAAAGTAAATTAATTAATTTAATTTAATTTTCTTTTAAAGAGTAGTATTCATTCTATACCATTGTGTTTCTAGATATGGTAATAGACCTTTTTGTGTCCACATAGAAGGCAATGTGTTAAATACTTCACATGTTATTTAAATTAGTCAACAACTCTACAAAGCATGTAAACTGACTCAGTTGTTACAGATGATAAAATTGAGGCCAGTGACGTCTTTTCCAGGCCCGAATAGCTGGTATATGTCAGACATGGGATTTGAACCCAGTTCTTTCTGACTCTTTGTACTCAGCCCACAGCCTCCCTTCCTTGACATTCCATTCAGGTTTTGCAAGTTTTGAAATGATGCTCTTAACAAGATTTTGGAACATGTAACATATCCTGTTTAAATATTTGTCTCACTTCTTGATTCTATTATGTGTCTATTTCCTGGCATCTTTTTATATTGAACATGCTTCATTTTATTCTATTCTGACTGGGCTAAAAGGATATCCCACCAAAAACAAAAACAAAAACAAAAAAACGGAGAAAGAATAGAAGAAAGCGAAAGAAGAAGTATGTACCATTTAGTATGTGTGTCTGAAATGGCCCTTCCACAGAGCTCAGAGCCCTCTTTTCTACAGGGCAGTGCTCTGGTTGAGAAGAAGTGTTTGGGATTTGGGGAAGGATAAAGTAATCCTACAGAAATGGAAGACAGGAGAATCCCTTAGAAACAGAAGTTTCAGAAACCACTCCTAACTAATTTTCTTTCATTCACTCAAGGTCCTCCTTGACCCGGCCACCCTGGTGTCCCCTTCACTCGCACAATGGCAGTGATATTAATAACTAACAGTCATGAAACACTCTGTGCCAAGTACTGTGCTGAGTATTGTGCTCATAATCACTCTCATTTGTTCAAAACAACCCAGTGTGAGAGGAACTCTTATGACCGCCTGTTTCAGATGTGGAAACTGCGGATCAGAGAGGTTAGGGAACTTGCTCAAAGCCACACAGCTCCTCAGAGGTAGAGCTAGATTCGGAGCCAGACAGGCCAGCTCCAGAACTGACCTTCTTAGCACTACAGTCACTACTGTCATTCCCCACGCTACTGTCTTCATCATCAATGTCCACGGGCCACCCATCTTTTAATTATGTAAGTTTCACGTGGGCGGCATCTGTATAGACTCCGGAGCAATCACCACTGCACATCTAGTTTCCATCCATTATCGTACAGTTGATCCTCTTCACCCATTTCACCCTTCCCCCAACGTCCTTTCCCCCTAATAACCACCAATCTGTTCTCTGTATCTGTGAGTTTGTTTTTGTTTTATCTTGTTTGTTCACTGATTTTGGTGTTTTTGTTTTTGTTTAGATTCCACATATGAGTGAAATCATATGGTATTGGTCTTTCTCTGTCTGGCTTATTTCACTTAGTGTAATACCCTCCTGGTCCATTCATGTTGTTGCAAACAGCAGGATTTCATTCTTTTTTATGGCTGAGTAGTATTCCATTGTATGCATGTATGTGTGTATGTTTATGCATGTGTACATTTCACATATGCACGTGTACATTTCACAGCTTCATCCATTCATCCACTGATGGACACTTAGGTTGTTTCCATATCTTGGCTATTGTAAATAGTGCTGCAGTGAACATGGGGGTGCAGATATCTTTTCAAATTAGTGTTCTTTGTATAAATACCCGTAAGTAGACTAGCTGGGTCATATGGCAGTTCTATTCTTATTTTTTTTTGAGGAATCTGCGTACTGTCTTCCATAGTGGCTGCACTAATTTACAATCCCACCAGCAGTGTGCGAGGGTTCCCTTTTCTCCACGTCATGTGCTGCCCGTTTCTGAAGACCTAACTCAACAGCCACTGTCTTCTTCAAGCCTTTCCTTACTCCTCTCGTCTCCAAGCCTCACTCGCTACTGTCCCTTCTCTGATTCCGTAGAGCCTCACCTGTCCCCCCCGCCTCTGATCACCCTCACCTTTTCCTGTCTGCATTGTAGTTATTGATGTGCACATCTTAAGTTCTGTTCTAAACTCCAGGCTTCAGGGGGCAAAGCCCCTATTCCATTCATCTTCACACTGTCTGTTTCCCTGAGAAAATGTCCTGCTTTGAGGAAATTCTCATTAAACGTCTGGTTGGAAAAGGGGCTCATGTCAGCACTTTTTGTATCACAAACTTTTAGTTAATACCTTCTCTGCTAAGACCAGTACAGTGATTTGCACGTGTAAACATTTGAGATTTACAGCACATCCCCTTGTTTATCCCAGGAATAATTCCTGACCAAAATGAGAACTAAGAATGTCTATTCTAACAAAATTACCCATCCTATAAATATAATTTTATCACAGTTAATTACCCTATAATTTAAGATGAGAGTAACAGATTTGTCAGATTAAACTAAGTGATTGTCAGAAATGCACACATACCTGCATTTTATCTTCAAGAGTTAAATTCACCCGTGGTAGAAAGTAAGCAAATCTCTGGATAACGATTAAATAAGACAGATCTTGGTTTACTGTATTTATAACTCAGCAGGACAGATCTTGCTTTTAGACTGAATGGGAATCAGTATTTCAAATACCTCCAGACTTATCAAGTAGGGGTGATGATTTTGGAACAGTTAACCTACTTCCGTTATCGTGAAGTTTTGCTAATCCACTCACCCAACCATTATGCATTGAGTTCCTCTGGTGGTTCAGGCTCTTGTACAAGTTCCGAAGATATAACAGTGACCAAGTATGGTAACTGCCCTCACAGATCTTCCAATCTAGTAGAAGATCAGAAAGTCAATAATCAGTAATGATACAGACATCTGTAATTGTCACATCCATTACAGGCTATGTGCCATCTTGCCTTTGCTGGAGTTAACACTATGGAACTGGCATTCGAGGGACGCACCTCGTTGTGTCCCTTTTATGACGTGTCTTTCTGACAGGCAAAAAGATGTTTCTGTGGCAGTTGGTAAGGAATTACTCTTACTGAAATGATTAGCTGGGCAAACACATTTTAATACAGTGGCTATCCAGAGCAAGGTATTTTCTTCCTTCCTCCCTGCTTCCAGCCTTATTTTTTAAGACGCAAGAAAGAGTAATATATGCATATCTGATAGGCAGCTTCCAAGTGTTACAAATCTCATCTTTCCTGCTGTGTGGCTGCTTGCTTTTCCTTGCACTTTTTTTTTTTTGGTCGTTGAGAGGTTATGACAACATGAGCCATATTGTATTTATAAACATCACGTGTTCCCTTGATATGGCTTGCCGTTTCTGCCAGACGGAACACATGGAAGAAACATTTCTTGTTAACTCAGCATTGGTTTTTAGTTATGCTGATTTCCGGGACGGGAAAAATGCCTTCCTCCTCAGATTTAACTTTCACAGAGGAGAAACAAAACCTCTGAATGTCCGTGAAATAGTTTTAACAAGGGTGGATACAGCTCCTTTAAACCACATATTTTGACTAAAACTTCCCTCGGTAAAAAACCCCAGCCTTGCATTTAGTTACCATCAAGACAGGCAGAGCTGGAAGCATTTGAGAGATGGGTGGTTTCAGGGTCTCTGCACGTCTAGAAAGTTTCTTCTAGAAGAGAACGGTTCGTGGAAGATGTAAGGTAAGAACTGTGCCTTTATAACAAAATAGGATTTTCAGAATTTTTTGGTCCTGCTGTAGCACACTTACCTCAATTTGAGTTAACGTTTCTGTAGTCAAGTTCAATGCAATGTGGAATTTAAATGCTAGGTTTTTATTTTAACTTCTTGCACGCTGCTTAGGAGGAAACTTCTTTGTTATTGGCATTAGTCTGTTTTTGAAAATGCACTTAAGTTACATTGGCTGTCTCCAATCTATAATCTCATGATCTAGTTTCTGTTTAACCTTATAATTTAGAAAAGGATTTCAAGTGTCAACCTTGTTTGCTAGTACAGATCTCATGGATGTATGTGTTTTGTGATAATTTTCAGTGTTTTCACAAAGGTATTTGACTTGCCTTCGGTTTCCGAGACAAATGAAAATTTGAAGGCGTGGTACAAATTGGGAGCAGAGGGGGATTAGTGTGCTTCTTTCAACATTCAAGGAAAACATTATTTGTTGTATTTTCCTTGTGAACATCACTTTACATTTTAAAATATGAAGTGCGGGCTTCCCTGGTGGCGCAGTGGTTGAGAGTCCGCCTGCCGATGCAGGGGACACGGGTTCGAGCCCCGGTCCGGGAAGATCCCACATGCCGCGGAGCGGCTGGGCCCGTGAGCCATGGCCTCTGAGCCTGCGCGTCCAGACCCTGTGCTCCACAGCAGGGAGAGGCCCACGTACCGCAAAAAAAAATAATAATAAAATAAAATATAAAGTGCTTTTTTATCTGGGTTTTAAAAAATTCTTTAAAAAATATCAATTTAAGCTTTATGTATAACATTAAAAATGTCTGCAATTTTTATATAACAGATATAAGCCTGTTATTATCAGGTTTAATGGAAAAACCTGGAAAAAAACCTTTGGCAGAAATTATATTGACTTGAGATAACTATTCTGTCTTATTCTTGTAATAGTTCAGTCACAATGTTTTGTATTTATTTCTTTTAAAGACATTTAATAAGAGCAATGTCCTTTTAAGGCAGTCTGTTTCCTTTTAAAGGTACATGTGTGCATGGATCTGTTTATCTTTACCTCAATTTATAGATGAGTTAGTAGGGATGAGAAGTTGTTAACCAATATGGTCTCAATTAATATATATTATTTCATATAGTCATCATTATAACCCCAAGGCATAGGTACTTTTATACCCATTTTAAGGTTGGAAAACTGAGGCTGAGAGAGATTAAGTGACAAATGACACACTAGTAAGGAGCAAAGCTGGGATTCAGCCCCAGGCTGACTGTGTCTATAGTCCCTGTTTTTAAATCCCACACTGCACACCCTTCCTTACCAGTAGCTAAGAACTCCCAGTCTGTCGTCAGATTCAGATAACTTATCTTGAAAATAACAATTATCAAAGAGCAATGCTTATTCGGCTTCAAGAGAAATTATTTTGTACAGTTTGGGGACTTTTTGGTTCAATCTGTAGCATCCAAAAGCCTAGGATCAGACTGGTTGCTTCTCCGGGGACTTGGTTGCAACTTACTTGGAGTAAGAAGAACACAGTGAAAGTCAGATCGCATGGGGATTGCAAAAAGCACTGTGGATGAACTACCCTCTCCTCCTTCCTGCTTCCTTCTTTGCTTCATGTGCTGCGTCACTCATAAAAACCGTCTTCCCGGGATAGGGCAGGGAGCTGATTCATGAGCCTGATTTGGAAGTGAGAAAGTGTCTTGGAATGGAGATTTGCCTACATGTGCCTGCCTACTGCCCTTTCAGGCTTCTGGCAGAGCTGTTAGGAGAAGGACAGCAAGAAAGTTACAGAACATCAGAGGTGGAGGGCTCTGGAGTCAGGGCAGCTAGCCAAGCCACCCCAGAGGCAGGGACTGTTGCTCTCCTGAACACACCTACCCCCCCACTGCCCGGAGACTGAGACATCCACTCGGCTGCAAAAACATCCTGGTGCTTTGCGATGAGAAGTAATTACTGCCAGCAGCATCAACGGGGACGCAGCTGCTCATCACAGCCCTGAACTTGGGCTGCAGGATCAAGGCAACTTGCTTCCAGCTCCATGGCTGCATAAAACCCAGGGCTGGCCAACAACCAGCCAATTGGATCAGAACAGGACTTCCCTCTTCCTTCAGCACGGGCTGGGTTGTTAGCCATTGCTGGGGAGATCCGGAGGGGTTTCGGCCACACCCCTTGCCCTTTGATATCCAAACCGCACCTCCTGGCTTGGCTTTTGTAAATACAGATGTTAGCAGAAATTGCCTCTGACGGGGAGTTTATTGTCCTGGTATTTTCAGGTTGTATTCTTTGCACCCACGTGTTGCTTTCTTCCTGGGGTTTTGTTTTTCTGTCTTCTCCGTGGGTCCCCATCAGGGAAGCCCAGACTATAGGAGATTGCATCCGGCCACCCTCAGCACAGGTTCCCTTGGTCCAAGATCCTAATTTGTAGAGAGCTTCCAGGGGACCATTCTTCTTTTATTTCTTTTTTTAAATTGAAGTATAGTTGATATATACAATATTGTGTTAGTTTTGGGTGTACAGCAAAGTGATTCAGTTACATATATATTTTTTTTTCAGGTTCTTTTCCCTTATAGGTTATCATAGGTATTGAATATAGTTCCCTGTTCTATACAGCAAATTCTTGTTGCTTATCTAATTTATGTATAGTAGTGTGTATCTGGGGGCCATTCTTTTCTTTACACTTTTTCTTAAGTTTCTCAGCATTTTATATAAATGCTTTTATATAAATCGTGTTACTTTTATATATGTATATATATCTATTTGTAGGGGGAAAAGCACATGTTGATTTTTCTTAAGAGGGAAGAAAAAGGTTTTAAGCTATAAATCAGCTGGTGCTAAGCCATTTCCTTTCTGTCCTGCTTTTTGCCCATGGGGTCTGCATGTAACTTGCAGGAGCGATACGTCTGCTCCTGAGACACTTGAACTGCTCCTCCAGACTGGTGGCTGAGGCTGCTCCTGAGACACTTGAACTGCTCCTCCAGACTGGTGGCTGAGGAAATACACCTGATCTGTGTCATTGAACTTACCTCAAGAAACAGGCCTGGCTGACTTGGAATCATAGAGTTTCAGAGGTAGAAATAAGGTCTTACACATCATCTTTTATAACCCTTCACCTGTCAGTTGAGACTCTGGAGGCCTGGCGTGGACGGAGTGACTAGGTCCAGATCACAAAATTAGGAAGTGACAAAAACCTCAGACCAGCTCTTTCTCCATCTCTAGTGCCCCCCGCTTTAGTTCTCACCCCACTGGGTCCCCCAAGGTGTGTTTTCTTGGTTGATTTAGGAAAAGACTCTACGTCTGACTTCCCTGAGCCGTCCGTGTTGCAGTTAAGTGTAGCCAGGTCCCCGCTTCCTGTTCAGATAGCAGCCCAGCCCTGCAGTGGGACCAGAGCTCATTAATTGGAAATGCATGGGCCTGGCCCAAAAATTAAACGGATTTTGAGCTAACCAAATTTAGATTATCCAATATTTTTATTGAAAGAGAATAGGCCATCAAGTCAACTGAAGAAACAGCAGCTGCTTCAAATTATGAGATGCTTTGAATGAAGCAATCTTGGCTTAAAAGAGTTGGGAAGTATTATAGCATTATTTGCAAAAGTCAGCCTCCTTGCTAAAGCAATGGCTCCTATGATAACCCTGTTGGAAACTCCCGCATATCCCTACTCAGAGTACTTTGAAAGTTGTTCTTCACTTGGAACCAGTGATTTTTGACAGCACATAGAAAAACAGATTCCTACATTTCAATGATTATATAATGTTGTTGTATGGAGTATTGGAAAGATAAGTAGCACAAAGAACCTGAGAGTTAATGAATATGATCGTTCATCACAACTAGGTAAGAAAGAAAAGGTCAATTTAACACTGACATCAAGAAAAGCATTAAAGGGCTTCCCTGGTGGAGCAGTGGCTGAGAGTCCGCCTGCCGATGCAGGGGACACGGGTTCGTGCCCCGGTCCGGGAAGATCCCACGTGCCGCGGAGCGGCTGGGCCCGTGAGCCATGGCCGCTGAGCCTGCGCGTCCGGAGCCTGTGCTCTGCAGCAGGAGAGGACACAACAGTGAGAAGCCCGCGTACCGAAAAAAATAAAAATAAAATTTTTTAAAAAAAGCGTTAAAGAGTAACTAATACAGCTGGTGTGAGGATGTGGGCGAAATGGTGATAGTCTCTTGTAACTGAGCAAAGTGTAGAAACCAAGGCTTTAAGGTAAAGCCCAAATTACGGAGGGGCCAGAGCAAAACGTCATTAAAGATTATACAGTTGACAGCCATGAACCGTTCTGATGTCAGAATAAAATCTAATTCGTGTTTAAGCGTCCTCAGGACCTCGGGTGTCTTGTTACTTGGCCCAAAAGAAAAGCTGTTCAGTACATCACTTTTGTGCAGATTTATTTATCTAAGACCTGTCCAGATAAAAGGTGTGAACGCCGAGTGCGTCGTTCCAGCTGGAGGGACACTGGTCCTTGCTCAGGCTGCGCTAACTCACCCCATATTCCTGAAATACGAAGACTGTTTCCCTCAGTTGGTTGATGGCCACATGTACTTGATTTCTTTCTTTTTATTTATTTTTTTCTTTCCCCGTGAAATCAAAGGTCATGCTTTTCCCTAGTTCTGATTGAACTCTTTGAACCTGTTCCTTTTCGCTTGCCCTTGGTATGGTATCGAGAGCTGCCAGAGGAAAACTGAAACGAGAAATGGTAATGATGTCAATGATGAGGTAGTTCAGACATAGTGGGGACCTGCTCTACAAGGCACTTAAACTTCAAAGCAAACGCCTCTAAAGCGTTGGGTGTCACTGTCAGGGTCTGAAGGCTTCATACAGATGAGCGACTAGGGCTGCTCCTTGTATCCCCTTCCAAGGAGAAGGCAACTGAATGGAACATTCTGTAGGTGGGTCCCTACTCCCTTGCCAGAGGGACTGAGGGAACATTCTGGTTACATATCCACAAAGTGGGTATCATTTTTGCTTGCCTTGAGAAGCAAATCTAAAAATATATTTCCTAGCAGCTGTGTAACTGCAGAACAAAACAAAAAAAATCTGCTCTACTGCAGCGCAAATTACTCACTAGATATCTCCAGGGTTCAGATGTTAATGCTTCAGAAATTTGCCGCAGATTTTACTGTATATATTTAGACCAAGGAACCTATTAGCTGGCGATCCACTAGAACCTCTACATTCTCATGAAAATAAGAAATGTGCCACTGTTGGCAACTTAAGGCTATAATTATGTTAATCTGACCATTCTAAGACTGAAATACGTTGTTTTAAAATGTTTCTGTATTTTTTATTATTCGTAACGACGATCTGAAGAAACTTGGTGAAATGCTAATAAGTTTCTATTCAGTATCACTTTGTGACTAGAGCATAAAAATGAGTCAAATGTGGTATTTGGATATTTTTAATTTGGGCAGAGAATTTTTATCTACAGATATGTACTCATATACACAGTGCATCTTAATAATATGAAAACTACCCAAATGTACTTTTATATTTCAAATGTAGAGACAGTGCATATACATGCAAGGCCGTCTCCACGTATATGCCCAATAACAAAAGTTTCAGCGTTTGCATTGAATCACCACACTTTGCTATACCAAGAAAAAGAAAGGTCAAAAATCACTTTTTGAGCAATACCACAAGGTAAATGTTTTTCTATCAGGAAGTATTCTAAAGCACATGGGTCCCTGTTTTTAATGTGGGACCAGACTGAAAGGGACTGTGTATTGAAATTCTGAGCCCATCCGAAAGCTTGCCTTTAGCGACTTGGTCCAGCTTCCTCCTCACCAACCAAAACTTTTATTCCAGCCACAGTCAAGTGATGACATAGATTCTCTTTTCATTCCCGAAGAGAGGTTCTCCCGGCCGATAAGATAGGAAGGGAAGGGCTTCCCTGGTGGCGCAGTGGTTGAGAGTCCGCCTGCCGATGCAGGGGACGCGGGTTCGTGCCCCGGTCCGGGAGGATCCCACATGCCGCGGAGCGGCTGGGCCCGTGAGCCATGGCCGCTGAGCCTACGCGTCCGGAGCCTGTGCTCCGCAACGGGAGAGGCCACAACAGTGAGAGGCCCGCGTACCGCAAAAAAAAAAAAAAAAAAAAAAAAAAAGATAGGAAGGGAAGAAGGAGGATCCAAAACAAAGATGTGGGTCATCACCCATCTCACAATTTTTATAAATAATTAATACTCGAATCTGCTAGTTGAACCAGTATCAAGTGGATGGAGAGTCTTCTGTCTCCTGACCTGGGGTCAGGATCACCAGTTCATGTGGGAAAGGGAATGAGGAAAAGCGCCTCCTTGAAACGTTATTTGATTGCCTATGAATGGACTTTTTTTTCTCAAGGATGAGATCTTTGGAATATAATACAGCCTGGTGTTCTTGTGTTGGCTGCTTTCAGAATCTTCTTTCTTTCGTGAGCTCTTGTATCTCGAGAAGAGAGTGTATCATTCTCTTTACCCTCCTGTGCATGTGTTAAAGTGGGGATTAGCCATTCTATTCGTGTTGCTGTCACAGTTCATGGGGTGAGCCCGTGAATGTTCATCATACTGTGTGTGGACCGTGCTCTTCTGCGTGCAAAGTCACATAAGGGTAATTCAGCTCATTTGATGTTCACAGCACCAGCAGGGTAAGTACAGAGGGTGTTCCCCAACTCACTTAGCAGCAGAACCAGTGGCAGGACCACAGTCACCGCCGTGAGACCACAGCCCAAGGAGATCCTTGGGAACAGAAACCAAGTCTTTTCATTCATAATCCAGCACTCTCTCCACCACACCCTGCTGTCCTCCTTCTGTATCGTGGTGAAGAAGGGTACTGATCAAAGACGGAAGATGATTAAATCTTTTTTTAAAAAAAAACTTTGGAAACTACTTTGTGGGCTTCAGCACATTGAACAAGTTGAGAGTTGAGGGTCTCTGGAATCAAGACAACGTCTTCTGATTTTAAGAAACTCCCTTTGTCTGTTTATCGACCCATATCTTCCTGTCCTCTTTTGGAGAAATTTTGCCCCAATGTTGCTTTTCAGAGAAAGGAAGAAAAGTGAGAGAAAGGATAATACAAAGAAGAAAAAGAAAGCTGGAGGTTGGCTTGGGCAGTGGGGGAGGATGAGGTACTTTGGGGTCAGCCTGGAGCCTGTTTCCCTTTGAAGGGAGTTGCAAGCTCTCCCTGATAATCATGAACTTTGGAAGGCATCCCATAGATGACAACGCATTTTTGTCACCTGCCTCATCTCCTGTGTGACAGGATTCTTTCCTTTCAGGGGGCAGTGTTTGGAGGTGGGGGGAACACAACTAGATCGGGGCTGCCCTTTTGCCTGATGTGGGCATTTTGTCACATGGCACGCGACTTCCTTACATACTGGGCCGGTAGCTGTCCATTTGGTTCCTTGTGGTTACTACGAGTCAGGAATGCAGGGCATCACTCGAGGGTAGGAATGCTCAAAGGCTCAGCAGTGTGTCCCTGGATGCAGGGAAGCAGATCTTGTGTCTGGCAGGGAGGCTTCTGGCCTGGTCAGAACCTGGCGGGGAGCAGGGACTGTCAGTGCAGGGTGAGGCCTGGCGGGGCATGGACAGAGAGGCACGCCAAGCCCAGCCTCAGGGTGTGCTCGACTCCCAAACTGGTTGTCTTTGAGCATGTTATTTATCCAAATAAGGAGAGGCAGTGCTTTTGCTGACCATCTCAGATTCCAAGCCTTGTGCACTGGCTGGCTGGTTGGCTGACTTGATATTTGAACTGAAAACACAAAGGTATTCCTTTGAAATGCAGCATTCTCGTGGGGCTCCTGGGTGCCCTGGAGTCAATGTTTGGAAGGCAGTTATCTACCCACGTTTGTAGATAACAGTAATATGGTCTGATCTATGTTACTCTCCTCTCATGCCTCTTGCAACATTCAATCCAGATGACTTCGTTCAGGTATTTCTGGACCTGATTTTAGACGGGAATAATACTGACCTTAGTGATTCTTGAACCACTGCCCTCCTTTGAACCTTGAACCATTCAGAGGAAGTCAGGTCTCTACACCGATTTCTTAACCCTAGAGTTTGAGATTGTTCTCGTCCTGGTATTTGACTTTGTTCCTTCATCTGTCAAATGGGGATTATATTGTTTATCTGATGGGAGTGTGCTAGGAATTAAATGGAAATGCATTTGATAAGT
This sequence comes from Lagenorhynchus albirostris, assembly GCF_949774975.1. Lineage (NCBI taxonomy): Eukaryota > Metazoa > Chordata > Mammalia > Artiodactyla > Delphinidae > Lagenorhynchus > Lagenorhynchus albirostris. The sequence goes on from NC_083095.1 coordinate 181,281,156, forward strand.
AAGAAGTCTCCAAAAATATTAGTTTCCCTTCCCTATCTCCATCTTCTCCTGGCAGATTTAATTGCCAATATTTACAGATGGAGAAACTCTAGGTAATTATGATTGTCACCCAAAGTTGAGTAAGGTCAGCTTTCTGAATTAGGATTTAACCAAGCCCACAATAGAATGGAGATTTGGATGTGAGCTTGCCTCTCCCCTTTACTCCCTAGGGCAGTTTTTGTCAAAGAGTGGTCCCTGGACCAGCAGGTCAGCATCATCTGGGAACTTGTTAAAAAGGCAAATTCTCAGGCCCCACCCGAGTCCTGTTAAATGGGAAGTGGAACGCGTTAATCTGGGTTTCAGCAAGGCCCCTGGGGGATTCTAATGTTGTTGAATTACGTTGAATTTGGAGAACCACTGCCCTAGAATAATTTGCTGGTTGGATCAGAGGTCTAGTCATTCCCCAGGACACTTGACACTTCCCCACCGCTGGTCTATGACCATGCCTTTCTTCCTGCCTGGAATTCCTAAGAAAGGAAACTCTTTCTTCCCTACTGAAATTCTGCTCATAATTTGTGGACTCACTTAAATCTCACCTCTTCAGAGAAGTGTTCCTCAACTATCCCAGCCAGAAAAATCTTATTCTTCTAGAGATTCCAGAGGGTTTGTCTGTCGCACCTGTTTGACACTTGCCACAGTTATTCTTGCTTTTTGTCTTATTTTTATTACTCATGTCCATGCTTCATCTTCTCTACTCTTAAAAGGTAGGAACTGTGGCGTAAAGATTCTTTTGCCATCCTCAGCCTTAACCTTGGGCTTTGCATAGCTTTGCATACATAGTGACTACTCACATATTTCACAGACCCACAAAATGTCGCCTTTGGAATGGGCCTGAGAGACAACAAGAGATCAGACTTCTTGCTTACAGGTAAAGAACCGGATCTTAACACCTGGATCAGAAGTCAGGTTCCGGGGCTTCCCTGGTGGCGCAGTGGTTGGGAGTCCGCCTGCCGATGCAGGGGACACAGGTTCGTGCCCCGGTCCGGGAAGATCCCACATGCCACGGAGCAGCTAGGCCCGTGAGCCATGGCCTCTGAGCCTGCGCGTCCGGAGCCTGTGCTCCGCAACGGGAGAGGCCACAACAGTGAGATACCCGCACACTGCAAAAAAAAAAAAAAAAGAAAAAAGAAGTCAGGTTCCATGATACCCAGTTTGGTGTTCTTCCTTCTCCACGTACTGCATTGACTGGTGAGAGACACCTGACTGGGACACGCGGGGCCACTGGCCTGGTCCACACTAGCAGATGTCCTTGGTTTACTGCCACAGACTCCAGCTAAACCCAAGGAAAACAGATGGGTTTTCAAAAGTATATTCATGTAATTTATAAACCTGGAACCTTTTCAGTTCTTCCATAACTAATGAGAACTGGGAAAGTTCACAAGCCTATATAATTATATAACAAATGGCATCTATTCCCAGTCATACGTGAGAGAATGTTGCCAGTTCACATACTCAGTATACCTGGGACACCCATGGAACTTCTTTTAGTTTCAAGAGTTGCTGTTAAGAGTAGAAAGAAAGTGACTCTTCTGAGCCCAGGAAAAATACGCACAAGGGCTGTTTTGATCTGGATCCGCCATCATTGTTTTTCATGTTTATTTGGAGGGAAAAATTGAACTTGGTGGATTTGTTGAATTATTGTCCCTCAATGTTATCCTCTGGGGCTCTTTGCTCACACAACCCTTTCTTCTTTTGACACTGGCTAATATTGTGCAGCCGAGGATCAAAAATAATGGCACGGGGCTTCCCTGGTGGCGCAGCGGTTGGGAGTCCGCCTGCCGATGCAGGGGACACGGGTTCGTGCCCCGGTCCAGGAAGATCCCACATGCCGCGGAGCGGCTGGGCCCGTGAGCCATGGCCGCTGAGCCTGCGCGTCCGGAGCCTGTGCTCCGCAACGGGAGAGGCCACAACAGTGAGAGGCCCACGTACCGGAAAAAAAAATAATAATAATAATGGCACGACTAAAACACCTTTCATCAGAAGCCATCCATAAAATTCCCTTTAAAATTGGCTCTGCTGACATAGCTCACCTTATATTGTGTTGTTTGTTCTATCACTTGGTAACAGAACCAGCACATATCCTACCCCGATCAGTATGAAAACAGAGCAGAATGCAGGCAATGGGATGATTCCAATAGAAGGGCCACGGTTATAACCCAGGTACACAGAGTTGATTCCAGAAAAGTTGTGAGGAAAGAAGGGGGAGAGGGGCAGGGGGACAGGAGGCAGGCCTGAAGGGGTTAAATCTACCAGGGAACGCTTGGTGTTAAGAAACCGAGGCTGTTCGAAGCCCTGAGAAAGGGGCTGATGGCGATTTGAGTACTACATTGTGAGAGGGCAGTGGCAGACCGAGAATAAAAGACCATTTGTTTTCCAACTTGGCATCATCCATTCATCAGTTTGTTTACCAGCATTGTCTCCAGTGGTCTCTGAAGAATATCTGTCCTTTAATCTGTAGCTGTAGAGCGTAAAATTCTAGGTAGATCGTCGTCAGTTTGCTGTTTAGGTTTGGATACGGGGAGGATATGTTGTATCATCAAACTAAACTTTTTTTAAAAATTCTTACATTGTTGTGAGCATCCTAAAGCTATATAATGTTGTGTCAGCTTTCTTTCACTTACAACATAATCACCTAGATCCATTTCCTGAATGAAAGGTAAGTGGGACGTAGGGCACAGTGACAGAGGTGGAACGCATCTGAGAGATGTGGTCCCAGGAATGTCACCCAGTAGCGGAATCGGGGTCCTAATGGTAAAGAATGTTAATCAGATGAGGCCCAGATATTTTATCCCATAAGCAATCTGGTGTCTGTGACTAATGAAGACATATATATGTGTGTATACATATACATATATGTGTATATACACGTATTTACACGTATGTAACTGGTAATGTAATGATACCCATATAGTGATAATCAACTAGTGGTATATATGAGGATATGTAAGTATATATAAGCATAACGTATACTAATATGTATATTAGTTAAGTACAATGTATAATTAATTATATAACTAATTTTGAGGCAGGAAGATAAAAATTAATAGGAAGTCAAGAGAGTACCTGTATCATTATATCCTAAAGCCACTGAGATGTCCTGTTACTCTTTTCCTTTGCCCTGAAAATCTGGACCTGAAAGGCGAGCAAATGAGGTACTTCTCGAGTGGAATTCACCAGACTGCCCACTCATGGTCAAAACTCAAGTGCATTAACCCTCGGTAATTCTGTAGGGAAGACCTTGGGAGCATGAGTCCTCGCAGAGCTGCTCAGCGACCTGAAGGACATGAGATTTCACACTTAAACAGAGAAGGAAGTAGTGACAGTGCTGAGGCTGAAGATGGGGATTCTTGCTGCCTTGCTTCTTAGTCCTGTGTGAAGCTGGACAAGGTTCTCATCTCCTCACACTTCCATTTTCTCACCATTCACATGTGGAGAGTGACACCGGGCCTCCTGACCCGTGCATTTCACTTCGTTCTATGGCTCGTGAAATAAAATCACCACTGAAAGCACTGTCTAAACTGCAAACTGCTGGATGATGACGATGACGATGGTGTGTGTGTGTGTGTAGCCATCTTCCATCGTACCTTCACCCCATGGAGTTATCTAGATTTTTCTTGGCTGTCATCCCAAGATAAGAGAAGTGGAGGAGAGGGGAGTTCCCTGGCAGTTAGGACTCCGTGCTTCCACTGCAGGGGGCAGGCGTTCAATCCCTGGTCGGGGAACTAAGATCCCACATGCCTCGTGGTGCGGCCAAAAAAAGGGGAAAAAAAGTAAAATCCTTCGTAGAATAAAAAACATTATAAATAAATAAAACAGTATATTATATATTGTAGGATGTTATGTTGACCAGTGAAATAGGAGTTTAGAGACTTGTCCTAAAAAGAAAAACAAAATCTAAGGCACTGAACATTTGTATTTGGGTGACGGAGATGACTTATCTCGGAGCACCAAAAGGGGGTTGTGTATAAAAGTAATTGTCTGTGCAGGAAATGGGTGGATGTGCAGAGATGAGATAAATAATGAGGAGTTCTTTGTACCATCCGTTGCAAGTAGTAGCAAGAAAATATCGTTTTACAAACTGTAACTATTTTAGATATAAAAGGAGGTTGTCCTTGCCTGAGTGTCCCAACAGAAGATTGAGTGTCGGTATGAGGACATTGTTCTTTTATCTGTGCTGCAGCTCTGCACAGTTACTGATTGTGGCTTGGAAGTTACATGATTTATTTCATGTTACTTGTTATGTGTTTCCATCCTGAGATCTTGAGTCACCACTGGGCACAGTATTAAGTCAGCCAGTGGGTCTGGTGCAGGAGGGCTCAGCAGAGTTGGCTGTGTCAAAATATTTGTGGGAATAACACTCATCTTAAATATAGCCAGAAGCTCACCGTGTCTTTCCTGAGAATTAAATAATTTTGGCAACAGTCTGTCTGTCTCGTGTCTGGGAAACATTCCATTTATGACCAAATGAAACATTAATAGACCTTCCAAATGACCATCTTTCCAATTTTAACAGTGTAAGAAAGATGAATTTGAAAATTTTCCAGCATCAAAATCACTCCCCTTCACAATAGCATCTTTGTGTTTATAAGAGTGGTTTAGATTTTCTTTTAGCATATGTACTTTTTTAAAAAGCCAATAAAGCAGCGAATGCGAAAGGGGAAATAGGAATAAATTTCACAAGACCGTTAGCCTTACCAGAGCATAAAAAGTATTTCCTGTTGAGGTAATGCTGACTATTTATTAGCATGTCTTTTCTTAATACTCGCTAGAAATAAATTGCTTCCACTTTGCCTATAGTGCCAGTCAGTGAAAAGGAACAGGGAGAATGAATGGTAGGACACTTAACACACTGCTGGGAAGCGCGGGTTCACAAAGGCTGTAGCATCCGAGCTAGGCAGCTGAGAACTTGGCCAAGTAACAGAACCAGAGCGTGGGATGTTGGTGATTGGGTCCACCCAGAATGAGCCAAACTTTGCAGTAGGTTGTCCTGTAAGAGCCATTCTCTGGAGGGCACAGGCCACCCAGGTGAAGCTGAGTTCTGTAGCAGCAGAATCCTGTTTAGGAAACTACCTTGCCTGATCCCCCAGTTGGCACTGGGTTACTGAACTCCCCTCTCTCTTGGGTGAGCTGGGCGCTGAATCCTTACTAGAGAGCATTTAACTCATCCCGATTCACCACGGGATTGGGCCAGCTCTCACGCTCCTGACGGTGGATTACTGCTCTAGTCCTGACCAAGCCATGCCTCTCCTGCCCAGACGGTGCCCTGAAGCATTTTGAGTGTAAAAGAAAATTGCCCTGAATATGGCAGGAAGGAAGGGATGGGAGAGGTGACCAGGACCATGTCTCACCGTGCACCCACCGACTCCCAAGGTAGCAGGGCCCACAGAAGCCACCTGCCACTAAAGCGGCGGACGTGGACTCCCATGCTGAGCTTGGCGGGGTTCACGTGGCCAACAGCAGTGACAGCGCAGTGCTTCTGGGCCGGGGGGCGGGGCCAGCAGAACCCAGACACTCCGCATTCGTTCACCTCCCTAACGGTCCTACACATACGAAGAGCCAGGTCCATTCGTACGCGAATGCTGCTGGTTAGGACATCTCATGCCCTACAACTGGGGCTTTGGAGAAGCAGTCGGGGTGGGACCACAGCTTCACCTCCATCCCCCTTCCTGGAAAGCACGCGTTTGACTAAGGGACCAAGACCTGCCAAATGGATACCAGATGTGTCAGGGGCCAAGACTGTGTGCTTCCCATACTCTGGTGAGAGATAACAAACTCTCGCCAATTAGATTAAAAATCAAAACAAGGCTTTTCACGTTCCGTCTACTCTTCTCCGACCTCTCAGGTGGCATCTGTTACAACCACTTCATCCAAATATTGTTTCGAATGAGACATCTTAGGAGGAAAGCAATGTCATGGGCTCCGTGTTCTCCTTCCTTTAATCAGAGCTTTTTGATAGCAGTAAACAGTTTTTTTTAGAGAGAGAGAGCCTGCGACACTGACTGGATTTGAATTTAAGAAACATCATGGAATTCTTTTGGTCAGCAAGAACGACCTCTAAAGGCCTTAAAATGTTTGAAAAATGCACGTGGTCGTGGGGTGTGGCATAAGGCCAGCAGGGCCTCTAGCCCAGCCTTCGGAGCTGTTTGTCCCTGGGTTCCCACTGGAATGGCTTTCTGCCCCATTCAGTCCCCGAGGGCTCAGAAAGCACGATGGTGATTACACAGAGCCTACCTGGGAGCTAAGGAAATGCTTCCTCGCTCTCACCTTTTGTTGGTAATATGCTAATAATACCTGTCTCTTCTGAGGGCTGCACAAACCACTTCTTGTTGGGAACACAGCCCTCCTAGTGCCTGTTCCCCTGGAAGAAAAGAGCTGTGTTGACAGTGATTGCCCACGGGCGTCTCCGGAGACTGCCCCGGCCTTCCCCTCCTCTGCCTTGTCGAGGGTAAGGCAGAAGGACTCGGGCTCCCTTTCCCAAACACCCTCTCTGCTTAGCCTTGGCTGGTCCTCTGTCTCTTTCCCGCCCCTTTCAGGTTTGTTTTCTAGAATGATTGCACTTGCCTGGTGCTGCCTAGGTCTGATTCATGGCTGCTACTCAAAGTTCAGCTTGGTAAAACCTGGTTAATTAATAGACAGCCTCCTCTGTCACCCTCGTGTTTACCCTCCGGCGTTATAAACCAGGGGGAAAGGCTCACGTTTCTTTCGGTTGTCAACCCACAGACTTCAGAAGTCTGGCAGCAGAATGGGCATTGGGTGCTGGCCCATCTGGGTTTTCTCAGGAGCCCCCCGTCTCCAGCAGAACACTGAGAGTTGGACCTGGGGAAAATGAGCATGTTGGGTTTTCTGATGATTTTGTTTGTTGGTGGCTGGTCGTTTGCTTGTGTTCGTGACCCTCTTCGCCTTAGTAAGATCTGTCTTGTGATATTTCCTTCATTGTTACCCCATTTACCTAGGCCTCTCTGAGTTCATTTGTTGGTGTGTGTTTTCCGTGTGAGCCGTTGTTAGAGGACTGAGTCACCCGTGCGGTAGCCTGTGGTTGGATGTGGGCTGAGGTTATTCAGTGACTAATATCCAAGGGGAGGAGAAATTGGCTTATCATGGGGAGGACGTCTTTTTATCCATGCCTGGAGCAGCTTCGCTCAGAAGACCGGGGTAAAACAGAATGGTCTTTCCTGGTCGTGAACACCAGGGAACATTTTAGGATCTGTGTTTGTGTGTGTGTGATTTCCTCTCTGAAAAGAAATCTGTCTAAAATGTCCACGTGTGGAACCGAGGATTGAGATGAAGCCAGCAAACAAAGGAATCGCGTGATTGAGAGCTCAGCCAATGTGCTTTCTCCCGGCGTTAGCTGCACAGGTGATTTCCTTAAGAGAAAGTAAGTGGCTTTAATTCTTTGAGGATGAAAGAGTCTCCTAAGACCCATTTTCAGTTTTGTCTGGTGACTTCATTGTATGGTCTGATTGAGTGGTGTGTTTACAAATCCTAGACTTGGAAGGGTGGGGTTTGAAATACAATAAACTGTACATGATACTCCCTTCCGCAAAGAATATATATATATATATTTTTTAATGCTCCATAAAGAGACATGATTACATGAGACAGTTTCCCAAATCATTTGAAAGAAACATTTTTCATCCTAGATTTTTTTTTTCCCAGAAGCCATTGTAAGTTTTTTCTCCTCCTCTTTTATATTCAAGAAACTTGTAAATGAGTAATATTGGATTTAACTTACGGTGTTTGGGGGAAAACGAAATATAGATATGTTAGGATTCCTACCTCAGACTTCAGGTGATTAATTTGAAACTGCCCCAGATTCATTCTGGTCTTTGAGGAGGGTGAGCCTAGCAGTGTATTGAGCCGGGTGCTATGAGCAGGGCAGCGGCCTCTCAGCTGGGGGCCACGGTGCAGAGGCTCTGGAAGAAACTATGCTGTTTACAAGAATTGGAGGGACTCACTCAACCAAGAGCTGGCCGTAGTTTGGGCAGTAATGGAAGGAGGGAGACAATGCCCAACAAACCGATGAACAATGAGGAACAGCCTCATTCATGCGTTGCCAATATATCTAGCGCAAATAAATGACTTTTTTCTTTGTCTAGGTCAAGGTGCAGGGAAATAAATATCCATGTTGTGTCCTGGGGAGGTGTTAAAAGAATCTTTATTTTTGTATTTAGGGCATCTCTTTCTTGCTGCAAAATTAAATGCTTTAAAGCTCACATAAAGACGTTAGGGTTGAAATTTTCTGGGCTAAAAGTGTCAGTGAGATAACATGTCAGATATTTTCAACTTTCTAAGAGCGATGAAATGATACAGAAGATTAGTGACCATCAGAAGAACTGGTGGGAGAATAAAGGATTCAGGTATATTAAGGTGAATAGCAACTGTGGGCATGTGTGTGTATGTTTTGCTTATTTATTTTACATTTAAAGTTTAATATAAGTTTCTCCTAAAAGGTCTGACTGAGTAATAGTATAGGAAAAACCTAGCATGTATTTAAGGTCATTTCTTTACTCGTTAGCCAAAACACAGTTAAAATACAAAACAAAACAAGACCATGCAAGTGCCTGATTCTAGGAAGATACCTCCATAGAACGAACACTAATACAAAGGGCTGGGATTATTTTTAAACTATGAATTATAGAATCTTAACTGTCATCCTGGTTCAGTCAGTCAGGCAATGGGTATCTCCTATATATAAAGTCCACTTTTTTTTTTTTTTTTTTTTGCGGTACGCGGGCCTCTCACTGTTGTGGCCTCTCCCATTGCGGAGCACAGGCTCCAGACGCGCAGGCTCAGCGGCCATGGCTCACGGGCCCAGCCGCTCCGCGGCCTCTGGGATCTTCCCGGACCGGGGCACGAACCCGTGTCCCCTGCATCGGCAGGCGGACTCTCAACCACTGCGCCACCAGGGAAGCCCCTAAAGTCCACTTCTTATTGGAATAGCAAGTGGACTCCTTGGGAGATAACACTGAAGACTTCATCATCACCGTCTGCCTCATCCTAAGAGTGATTTCCCTTTGGTTGCTCTGTATCCTTTAGTGTATGAACCCAAGTTATCTAATTTTAAGGGTTTATTCAAGCGGTAGGTTTAAAACATTTCCCTACTATATCATGGGAAGATGATGTCATTCTCTACTTGGGCTCCATGTAGAGCCAAGGATGAAATTATCAAGGTTCTTCTCAAAACTCAGTCTTGGAAAGTCAGTCCTGGGTTGGCAAACGAAAAGAAGAATTTTGCCAAAGGCTTCCAACCTCTAGGTCACCCCTATTGATGGAGACATTCAACCTTAGATGACCTATTTTGGCATAGCAGAATGCTTGTATTCCCCTCCACTGTGGATAACTCAGGTGGACAGCAATTCATTCAGTGACCCTGTTGGATAATGGCAGGATTATTTTGAAGTGGACAAGGCAGGGCTGACATACAGCATTACCATCAGGTACGTAGTGTTCATTGCTTATGGCTACGATCCAGCCTCGTTGGCTGAGGTCCCATTCTGGCTGGTTGGTACTCATGAGATACAGGCTGTTGGATGTTCAATATTTTTACTATCACCTGCATTTCCCATATGAATGCACAGTGTATCTGAATTATTGGTAATTAATTGTTACATTTCTTTCTGAATTCATCTGCACAAGGCGTCCAGAAAGTCTAATGAGATTTTTCTAATAAGTTTTTGGCATGTGTTTTATTTTAAATTTTACATAACTTCATTTCACTTAGTTATATAATGTGCCTCCTAGCCATTTCTTTTCACATCACCAAACATGTTTTTAAAAGACCTATGCAGGCATCTCTGTTGTTTTAAAAGAAATTTACTCAAATTTTTATTAATTAAAATTAACTTTACATTTTTCTTTCATTAATACCCTTTATTCTTCTAGACAGTTCTGTACTCCTAGGAATGTTGATGTCTCATTTTGCTCTCTTACCAGAAAAGGGGGGGTTCTCTATGTGTTCATTTGGTTCAGGATCCCCCAAATCCAGATGAAGCCGGATGAGGAGGAAAGAGAGAACAGGGAGTAGCGACTAACCCCGTTAGGATTATTGTTCATCCTAAGTGGGTTCTAGACATTTGAAACCCTATTTTGTGGGGGGAGTGGGGATGAATAACGATAATGACAACAGTGCCTACTATTTGTTGCACCTGGTTGACCTCGAGCACCATGTGATGCTTTACACACAGTGGCATGTTTGAATATATCTGTACGTGTGTTTGGGGTGATTATTGCATTGTGTGGTCTGATTGGGTGGGGAATTTGGCCAGATATGCACCGCCGGCTGAGCCAGTCCCTCTCGTATTTTATCACCTGTGAAGCCCTGCCATGCTTACCACTGAGCCTGACCTTTCTTTTCATTGAGCCCTGCACTGAGGAAGACGGGGGGGAGAGGTATTTATAGAGGATCCATGTTGATCTACTACAAAACTTGGGTTATATGGTTGCTCCAGCCATTCTGGAATGGGAATCAGGTATATTATCGCACAGTGACCTTGGGAATGCCCTCCTGGTCTATGGTCGTGAGCCCCTGAGCCTTGAGAGTGTGTGGGCTGGAGCATCGGGACTGGGCCATGTGGTGGAGCGGACACAACTGGAGGCTGACCTTGACCTCACCCTAGGTGTGACTCCCCAGGGGCTAGGAACTGGGGTGAGGGTCCCAGGGGTGAGGACAGCCTGAGGATATCCCAAGTCCGGTTTAGAGGGGGAGAACAGACTAGTCTACTGTGGTGTGTGTGCGTGTGGCGTGTGTGCGTGTGTGGTGCGTGTGGTGTATGGTGTGTCTGTGTGGTGTGTGTGTGTGTTGGGGAGGCAGGGGTAGTGGAGATAAAATTGTAACGTCGAGTGAGGAGCCTGCATACTCTGGGATCCCCTAGGGGGTCAGGAGCCAGTTCAGTAGTGCTTGGATAATGTACCCCTCAAAGGGCTCTTTTTGGTTGCTAATATTTGCATTTTGCCTGCATTTTTTTGTCAGTCATTTCTATTATGAAATCCACCATAATGTGTAAAACTCCCTGGGTCAGGGACTCTGCATTGCTGGGTCCTTCCAGTGACAAGATGAGGAAGCCTGTGGGAGACCAGCCAGTTCATCCCCTGCATCCTCGTGACCAGGTGTAGGTAAGAATGTATCCTCTCAAGAGCAGGAAGTTCCCCTCCAGGGCAGGAACTTACGGGCTTGTTTAGAGCTGTGTCCTAGAATCATGCTTGGTTCTTAGCAAGTGCTTGGTAAATAGTGTTTACTAAGTGAATGAATTTATAAGGTAAGGAATCAACATGTATTCAGGGCATTGGGCTCTGTTGCCTTTTCAACCTTCTTCTTGTTGCCTCTTCTATGTCTTCTCTCACCCACACTACGGGTCTCTCAGCTGCTTATCTTGATCTTCGTCCATTTGAGCCCATCTCCTCTCTCCTCACGCCCCTACCTCACCCACCCTCCAATCATTTATACCCTCCTTGTCTGTCACATCTCTGAGAAGTCCAAATGGAAATGTGGCTTCTGTGATAGCACAAATCAAACTAGAAGACAGAGCTTGGGAGGTGCCACTGGCTGTCCGTCCCCTCCCTTGTAGCCGTTTGGAGAATCCCAGTGAGCATGACCCTCCTGGGCTTTGATCAAAACAAAAAGTACCACCTATTCACATGCTGAATTCATTTGTATTTTTGATTCTGCCCCTTGCTAAATAAAATAGTGCACTTGCAAATTAGTTTCCTCTTTTGCCATTAACTTGCTTCCTTTTTTAAAATTAAGATCTAATTGACATATAACATTATATTAGTTTCAGAGGTACAACATAATGGTTCAATAGATGCATATATTGCGAAAAAATGACCACACTAAGTCTAGTTGACATCCATCACCACACAGTTAACAATTGTTTTCTTGTGATGAGAACTTTTAAAATCTACTCTCTTAACTTTCAAATACAATACAGTATTATTAACTATAGTCACCATGCTGGACCGTACATCCGCAGGACTTAAATGTATTTTATAACTGCAAGTTTGTATCTTTTGACCATCTTCACCCATTTCACACACATACCCCCAGCCCCCCGGGCACCCACCTCCTGCGTCTGGCAGCCACCGATCTGTTTTCTGTATCTATGATTCTTGAGTTATTGATTCTTTAGTCATTGTTTCTTCTAAAGGAGAGCTAGAGGGAGAGTCCTAACTCTCCTGAACTGGGTGGTAATGAAACAGCCCAGAAATCACTGCTGCCTGGGCAAGTACTGCGGGGCTTATGACGACCTCTCCCAGCATGCTCACCATCGTCACGTGGCAGCCCCAGAGCGGGTACTGTTAGCGTTCTTCCTCCCTGCCATGCCTGGGGTTCCCTTCCCTCTTCTATCTCTTGCCATCCCTACTATGCATTTGCCTCCAATTGCACTCATCTCCTGAATCATTATTTCCTCCTGACCTCTCAGATCTTGTTTCTCATAGTAAGGCATCAGCAAATGAGTAAAACTTCCCTCCAAACTTTTCCCATGCATCTCCTTTCTCTCTCTGGCCATGTCCCTATATTGTATCAGCTTGAAAAGATGGGAAAGATGCTTACTATCTACTTTCCAGGGCCTCCACTCGAAAAGTGTGCCCAAGATGAGCTTTAGGAGACAGTTTAGCCCTTTTGGTACATTAGACCCACATAGTTTCTTAGTGTCTCTAAGAAGCTATGACCTCAGTATTTAAACCACTGCACTGTTTTTTCCCTCAGACCCCACAATGTTGAGCTCTACATCAGGTATATTCATTTCCGGTGATTGCTCTGACAAACTACCACAAACTTAGTAGCTTAAGACACCACAAATTTGTTATTTCCCAGTTGTGGAGATCAGAAATACAGAATGGTTTCACCGGCCAATGCCAAGGTGTTGGCAGTGCCACACTGCCTCCGAAGACTCTAGGGGAGAATCCCGTTCTTTGCCTTTTCCAGCTGCTGGGGGCTGCTGCATTCCTTGGCTCATGGCTCTCTGCTCCATCTTCAGAGTCAGCAGTGTAGCCTTGTAATAGGGAAGAACCTTTTGTGTTCTATTATTACAAGCTAGCTAAATCACTAAAGGGATGTTGCCTATAAGCTTAAATTACACATAATGGCCCATCTCTGGGAACCCTGACTCCCAGGTAATAAGCATTAAGTTAAAATAATTTTTTTAGCTCACAAGAAACGTCTTGACCAGACCCACCTGTGAATGACTGCAGGGGGAAAGAAATTAACACCTCCCCTCTGGAGGCTGACCGGAAACAGGAAGTGTTTGACTTTACGCCCTCCCCTTTTAGTATAAAAGGAGCCTGAGTTCTGACTCAGGCAAGATGGTTGTTTGGTGGGTGTGGGCACGTTGTCTTCTCGGGCTGCTGGCTTTCCGAATAAAGTCTTCAGTCCTCACCCCGACACCTCATCTCTTGATTAATTGGCCTGGCGTGGGGCGAGCAGTATGAGCTTGGATTCAGTAACAAATTTGGGGGAGCCATCCAGCAGCCTTGCTGCTCCTGGCCAGCCGGCCCCGTTCGGGGAATTTTCCGGTAAGGCCCTAGCAGCTGCCGGGCCCACTTGTCCTGAGGGTCTTCCCTTCAGAGTTCCTCGAAGCAGCACCGGCTGCCCCAGCACTTGGCAGTTGGAGCAAGGAATGGACATCTGGGAGCCGACAGTTTGCTTGCAGTAGGGTAAGTCGCTCCGGTGTGTACAGCCGAGAACTGTGCTTCCTCTCTTCGTTTGGGGCCTTTTCTCCGGAATAAGCCAATGTGTTCTGTCTTTGAGTGGGATACCCTGTGGGAGAGAGGAAGGAGTTGTTGGGCTTCTACCCTATGTGTCACCTGGTTTGTTTCTTTGGACGCTAGCATGTGTGTGGTGCCGTTTGTGTTTTGTCTTGAATTTCTATCTTTAAAAATGGGAGGCTTCCCTGGTGGCGCAGTGGTTGAGAGTCCGCCCACCGATGCAGGGGACGCGGGTTCGTGCCCCGGTCCGGGAGGATCCCGCGTGCCGCGGAGCGGCTGGGCCCGTGAGCCATGGCCGCTGAGCCTGCGCGTCCGGAGCCTGTGCTCCGCAACGGGAGAGGCCACAGCAGTGGGAGGCCCGCGTAGCGCAAAAGAAAAAAAAAAAAAATGGGGAATGTTTCAACTATTCCTAAAGAAACTTCTCTGAGGTGCATTTTGGGTAAGGGATCTGATTACAGCTCTGAAGCCATGTGTCAGAGGAAGATGATATTTTGTTACAATAGTGTGTAGCCGCAGTACCTGTTAGGATCTCTACAGGGGGGTTAGTCAGGGTTATCTTGGGGCCCTGTGCACCATGTGCTGTTACCCTTGCTGTGTTACTTATGTCATTTATGGTCTCCTGTGTCGTTGGTATATGTAAAAACCCAAGACCAAACTTGAGGGTTTATTTAGGATTTTCTGTGTGTTCTTTGGGTTTTGGGTTTCATTTTGTTTGGTACTGTTTCTCCGTTTACAGCCAAATCAGTTTTGTGATACTTTAAACTTTTACGGGTGTCAAATGGAGAAAAGGAACAGGGAAAAAAACCCTGTCTGCTCTTGTCCAAGAGTGGGACATTCCGAGGAAGAGAACGTTTCCACTTGGTTCGTAAAATCACCAAAAGCTACAAATAGAAATAAGTCTTTTCCATAAATATTACTAAAAAGGGTTTAGCCGTCTGTACAGGTGACCTTGATTTGTCCCATCTGCCAGAAACCCCGTCTGCATCCAATCTTTTGTAACTGATGCGTTTTACATTGTTGTACTTGATTCATGGCTAAAATTTTGGAATGGGAACTATGACATCCCTGTGTGTGTTTGTACGTGTGTTATAGATGTGTGGCATGGCCAGAAATTTGTAAAAGAGCTCTATTTAATTGGCTTAAAGGAAATTAAGTGCTTAAGTGAATACTCAAATATAAAAGAAACTGTCCAGAATGAGGTTCAGGCTCACGTCATCTAGGAAATTCAGTATTGAATTAATATCTGGTGTTAAAGTTAGCTTAAGCTTGTTGGTTTGATACAGGTATGTCATTAGAGTCATCAACATTAGGTATAATAATTTCATTGTACCTGGATTTACTAGAAATCAAATAAGACCTTATTATTCCTGTTAAAAAGTTTGTCAGCAAGAAAAATAATGTGACAAAGCTTTTAAGTAAATAAAATAAAGGTAAATGAAGAGTTTTGGTTAAACTCTATGGGAATAATGTTCTGGAAACGTCTGTCTGGAATAGTCTCTCCAGATTTTCGTACCTTGAAACTAAACTTAGTTCTAAGATAAGATTGAACTTAATTAAGAAAATAAATCTTGGGGCTTCCCTGGTGGCACAGTGGTTGAGAGTCTGCCTGCCCGATGCAGGGGACGCGGGTTCGTGCCCCGGTCCGGAAAGATCCCACATGCCGCGGAGCGGCTGGGCCCACGAGCCATGGCCGCTGAGCCTGCGCGTCCGGAGCCTGTGCTCCGCAACGGGAGAGGCCACAACAGTGAGAGGCCCGCGTACCGCTAAATAAATAAATAAATAGATAAATAAATCAATCTTGAAGGTAAAGTGGTACAGAACCTGAATTTGGTTCTCTAAGAGGACAAAGTTTTCTTAAAATATTGAACTCCTGTTGGTAATAGATCATGAGTTTTTGTTTAAGTGACCTGTATTTGCCTGGGATCTTTTATCTCTGGTTAAAACTTTTGATATTTTTGACAGATGTCCCAAAGATCAAGTTCTAAGTGGGATTCATTTGACCTCTGGCTAACGTTGGGGTTTTCTGGAGAGTCTCTGGAACACCTCACATTACTTGTTTTCTCTCCATCTCAGAGAGAGGAATGTTAAAGTAATTGGGCTTATTTGGTGGGAGGCATTGTCAAATGGGTGGTGGTAAAAGCTTCTCAGGTTGTGCTGTATGGGGAAATGCTATTAACATACACATTCCAGAAAGCATATGGGGCTCCTAAAATTCTGGCACAGCCTGGTAAACGATATCAGTCATAACTTCAGTAATTACCGTGTTGTCAGAGCCACAGCAGTAGTCAGTTTTCTATTCAGTTGCACTGTAATCGCAGCTGGCTGATGCCAAGGCAAAAAGGCATCCTTTTAACAGCTAGGTGATCCGTTGCTATCTATAGTTTTACAGTGGCTTTTGAATGACACTCCAGCTATTTTGTGAAGAAACAGGCCAGAATAACGAACTCCTTTATGTGCAAGTATTTGTACCATTCCCAGGGAAAATAGGGAAGGGAATGAGAGGACATGTTGCCTCAGACCTTAACTCCTCTGGCTGAGCTGGCTGTCCCAGCCGCTCCGGCCGTTACGCCGGTATATCCAACCCTTACACCACCTTCCATTCCTATCCAGGCCCAGTTCCTGACACTGGGGCCCAGGACTTCCCTCCTTATAGGATCAATTAGAAAATGCTGGGAATTCCCTGGCGGTCCAGTGGTTAAGGACTCAGCACTTTCACTGCGGCAGCCTGGGTTCAATCCTTGGTCGGGGAACTAAGATCCCACAAGCTGTGCAGCGCGGCCAAAAGAACAAAACAAAACAAGAAGATCCTGTGCTAGTTTCTGGGGCACAGGGACTTGGTCTGGAATCGCGGTCTAAGGCCCAGCAGGGCACCGGATTTGAGCCTGGGGCCGCTTCTGGGACAGGGGTATTTTCCTTACGCCATTATCTCATGGGGGGCCTAAATGGAAATAACCAGCGGCTGGGTTTCTCAAACTTGTTTAGTTGGAAAGATTGCAGCCCTCCTTGTAGAGAGGATGCTCTACACCTGAAGCCCACTTGCCAGCACCCACAGCTGAACCAAATGGGGACCCCGGTGAGGGAAGAAGGCCCTTAGGAGAGCACTGCTCATTAGTGCATCTTAGCAGGGCCTTGAAAGGGGAAACCAAGGCAAAAGGGTTGGCACGAAATTCAAGAAATTCAGCAAAACACATGAAGACCTCTCTGAATTTTTGGAAAGGATTTATCAGGCCTACACACATCATACTAATGCAGATCCCGAGGCCCCTGCACATACTAGAATGGTAAATTTGACCTTTTGGGGCAGAGTGCCTCGGATTTCAGGAGAACACTGCAAAGATTAGATGGTACATTTGGAATGAACCCATCTCAGTTGGTAGATGTTGCTTTGAAAGTGTTGAGGGAACAACAACAGAAGAAAGATACAAAACGAAATGCCACTTTTCTGGCAGTGGCGTTGGCTTCCTGGAAGGCAGGTGACCCGGAGAGGTAGGCCACGACTGGGGAAGGAACAATACGCTTATTGTGAGGAGTAGCATCGCTGGAAAACAGATTGCCCTCTGCTGACACAGAACAGTAGAAGGTGAGAGCCTCTCATGGTAGAGAGGATGCTCTGAATGAAGAGACCCAGGGACTCCCTTGGCCTTGAGGTACCCAACTCCCCACAGGAGCCAGGGGTGAAATTGACAGTGGGGGGATGACCTGATTGACTTTCTGACAGGCCTCACCCTGAAGTTTTTCAGCACAATAGGGTGACATCTGAGTCCCACCAGAACATGCTTTAAGACAACAGATGGTACTTACGAACATCCCAGAAAAGGAGACCAAGCCCTTACCCCCAGAGTCTTAAAGATAACCCAGAGACTGCTGTCAGACCTCCCAGGTAGGGACTCAACACAGAGGAACCTGCCCCACCGAGGACTGACAAATATTTACTCAAAGGCCTTGAGCCTCAGGAAATCTCAGATACCTGCTGGTGTTTGTGTGGACACCTTTTCAGGATCGGTGGAAGCATATCCCACCTGGACAGAAACTCTCTGAAGCGGTTAAAGCCCTCCTTAGCGAAATTATCCCCTGACTTGGATGAAGGCATTAAAACTGCATTCATCCTAGAGACGGCAATCAACAGGAAAAACCAAGAAAATGAATCATATATCAGAAAGGAGCGTTGCTAAAACGTCAGGAGACATTTAACTTGGGATAACCTTGCTAGTTGCCATGCTGTGGATCAGTGGCTCCCAGAAGCAGGCTTAAATTAAACACCTTTAAAATATTGTATGGTACTCCATTCCAGGTGTGTGCCCAGGCAGGAGAATCTATAAACGCTAAAAGACCTAGCGGTTGCCAATTACATTAAAACTTTGGGCTCTATACTGACCTCTGCTCCTGAGTTTGACTCCAACAGGTCTGCCCATCCAACTGAAGTAGATGGGAATTCCATTGCAGCTGGAGAAGGGGCAACCAGTTTCTTTAATTGTGTCCAAATAAATAGCACAGGAATTTATATGTATTAGGAACTGGAACCAAAACCCCAAGTTCAATTATGAATTAGACAACAAAGTGCTAATAGGTTTCATCGGGTTCAAATAGTTGTAGATAAACAAAGGCTGACAAAAGATTCTAAGGAATATTCGTCACCTCCGTTCAACAGGAAGTAACCAGCCAGAGTGGTCTTCCTCCCTTTTCCCACAAGATTGTGGAATGGACATTGACAATGGGGAATTATTATAGGGAAGAACCTTTTGTGTTCTATTTACGTTAGTCACTAAAGGGATATTGCCTATAAGCTTAAAATATACATAATGGCCCATCTCTGGGAACCCTGACTCCCAGGTAGTGAGCATTAAGCTAAAATACCTTTGTTTAGCTCACAGGAAACATCCTGACCAGGCCCACCTGTGATTCCTTTCTGCAGGGAGAAAGAAGTTAACACCTTCCCTCTGGAGGCTGACCGGAAGCAGGAAATGTTTGACTTCACTCCCTCCCCTTTTAGTATAAAAGAAGCCTGAATTCTAACTCAGGCAAGATGATTCTTTGGGGAATGGGTCCACCGTCTTCTCGGTCTGCTGGCTTTCCAAATAAAGTCACTCTTCGTGCCCCAACACCTCACGTCTCGATTTATTGGCCTGTTGTGGGGCGAGCAGTACGAGCTTGGACTCCGTAACAGCATCTTCCCATTCTCTCTCTCTGATTCCGCTTCTGTCATCACATCTCCTTCCATGACGCTGACCCTCCTGCCTCTTTCACATATAAGTGAATGCATTGCATTACTTTCACATAAGTGATTGTGATTGCATTGGGTCCACCTGGATAATCTCCCCAACTCAACATCCTTAACGGGGGTATCTACAAAGGCCCTTTTGCCCTGTAAGGGGACATGGTTACAGGTTCCAGGGATTAAGGTGTGGACATCTTGCAGGGGCCACTCTTCAGCCTGCTTCATGAGGGAAACCACACTGAGATGTCTCTAAAAATATGAATATCAAAGTAGATTTTCTAATTTCTTGCTTTTCAGATGCAGAGAGAAATGGTTTATGCAAGAGGAGATGGCCCTGGTGCCTCTCGACCTGGACCCGCAGCTCTTCTACCCCACGCCATTCCAAATTCTCCACCGTCCACTCCTGTGCCACATTCCATGCCTCCCTCTCCATCCAGAATCCCTTACGGAGGTACCCGGCCGATGGTCGTTCCTGGTAACGCCACCATCCCCAGGGACAGACTCTCCAGCCTGCCGGTCTCCAGATCCATCTCTCCCAGCCCCAGCGCCATCTTGGAAAGAAGAGACGTGAAGCCAGATGAAGACATGAGCTCCAAGAGCCTCGCGATGTACCGAAACGAGGGTTTCTACGCCGATCCTTATCTTTATCACGAGGGGAGGATGAGCATAGCCTCTTCGCACGGCGGGCACCCACTGGATCTCCCCGATCACATCATCGGGTATCACCGCGCCGCAGTTCGTTCAGCCAGTGCTTACTGCAACCCTTCTTTGCAAGCGGAAATGCACATGGAGCAGTCACTGTACAGACAGAAGTCAAGGAAGTATCCAGAGAGCCTCTTGCCTACTCTGGGCTCCAAAACGCCCCCGGCCTCTCCTCACCGAGTCAGTGACCTGAGGATGGTGGAGATGCACGGTCTCCATAACGCCCACGGGCCCTCCCACACCATGCAGTCAGACCGGGTCTCACCCAGCCGCCAGGCCTTCAAAAAGGAGCCCGGCACCTTGGTGTACATTGAGAAGCCACGGACGACTCCAGGATTAGCCGGAATTGTGGACCTCGGCCCTCCTCTAGTTGAGAAGCAAGTGTTTGCTTATAGCACGGCTACGATACCCAAAGACAGAGAGACCAGGTAAGGCGGTGAGGGTGGCCAAGGGTGGGCCACGCCCACGTGCTGGTTTTGAGGGCTGCTTTACAGAAGTCGAACCAAGAGAACAGTGGTCAGCTGAGCGCCGGCCTTGAGCACTGTGCCCTGTGGGTACTGGCCGCTGCGGGGTAGGGGAGGAAGAATAGGACCAGAGGGCTGTTGTCAGCAAAGAGTTTCTAAATCCGGTGGTCGAGTGAGGCTGGGCAGTAGCCAGGCTAAAGGCAGGCAGGCACCCCAACAAGAGAGGTCAGAACAGGCCTCCCGAGTGTGGATCTAACGGCAGCATCGTTAATGTAAGTCTGAATAATTGAGAAGAAAATTATGATTTCAGAAACCATTCAGACAAATCATCAAAAGCTGATCATAACTGATCTCCCACGGAAAGTGAGTGAGCGGTTCAAGTGTTAACTGTTTGAAATGGTGGTTTTTGTTCTTCCTTGTGAAGTGCTATTTTGTTTACTCATCTGGTTATGAGAAATGAAAAGGGTGTGTCATCCAGGGTGATAAAAACATGAATTTGCATAAAAATAGGATGATGTCGATGTAATACTCATTCAGGAGTGGTACAGAGATCAGCAAAATTTTTCTAGTGGATGTGACACTCCAGGAATTTAAATTTCTTTTTAAGTTTACATGTGTTTATAATTTACCAGCCCAGAACCTCCATACTACATCTTGAAAACCCTCAAGTCTGTAGAGTAATAGAAAAGCTAATCTTTTTTTTTTTTAATTTATTTTTGGCCGCGTTGGGTCTTCGTTGCTGCGCGGACTTTCTCTAGTTGCAGCGAGCGGGGGCTTCTCCGTTGTGGTGCGCGGGCTTCTCACTGTGGTGGCTTCTCTTGTTGCGGAGCACGGGCTCTAGGCTCGTGGGCTCAGTAGTTGCAGCAAGTGGGCTCTAGAGCGCAGGCTCAGTAGTTGTGGCTCACGGGCTTAGTTGCTCCGTGGCATGTGGGATCTTCCCGGGCTAGGGATCGAACCCATGTCCCCTGCATTGGCAGGCAGATTCTTAACCACTGCGCCACCTGGGAAGCCCCAGAAAAGCTACTCTTGATAGAGGGGATTTCTCTACCCTGAACTGGCTGACAGAAGGCAACATAATAATTATAAAAATCTGGTCAAAGAAACTGAGTCCAAAGGAGGGTTAAGCATTTGACCTGTTGTCATATGGGAATTCAGAAGGGGCATGAGAAATAAAATTCAGATATTCAGCCACTCAGTACCTCACTGGAACCACTGTTGCATCCTCCTTACCAAAACCGGTCATGTCACTTTCTACTACATGACCTTGTAAAAAGAAGGCCAGAATTGTGACTGGAATGTGATGGTATATCACTATCTTAATCACACAAATGGGAACGCTCTGTCCTCACTGGCAGAATTTTATCATGACAGGGCCATCTCTTATCTGGTTCCAGAAGAAAGATTCCAGGAAAATGGAAAGAGAATAAACCTGGAAGTTGGGGGATTATCAATGTACCAATAAGCTCTAACCCTCTCTACACAGTTTAAAAAAAAAAAAACACAGCAACAGTGGGCTTCCCTGGTGGCGCAGTGGTTGAGAGTCCGCCTGCCGATGCAGGGGACACGGGTTCATGACCCCGTCCGGGAGGATCCCACATGCCGCGGAGCGGCTGGGCCCGTGAGCCATGGCCGCTGAGCCTGCGCGTCCGGAGCCTGTGCTTCACAACAGGAGAGGCCACAGCAGTGAGAGGCCCGCGTACGGTTAAAACAAACAAACAAACAAAAGAACAGCAACAGTGACTGGCTTGAAGTAGAGTGAAGTGGTTTATAGACAAGAGCTACCAAATACTCAAGGAACAAGAGGTTACAAATGGTCTTTGCTCCGCTGCTGTAGTACTGGTTGTAGGGCTACAGGTAACTTGGCTCTCTAGTTAACTGCTTGCAAGGTCACCAGGAGCCACATCTGATACCGATGGGGCAGGTTGCACATTTCCCAGAGATCCTGTACATGGCGCTGGATTCCATGACAGAATGAGACTTTGCATTGTTTCCCTTGTGGAGGGAGGGTATACATTCTTTGTGTGGAAAGAAGGATGAAACAGGTATTTGCTGAGAGAAGAATAGAAGAACAGATGATGGCAGAGACAAGGCTATGTGGTTACCAAACCGTATTTTCTTTTCCTCTGGGGCACAAAACTATCTGCACCTCCGAGCCTCCCTTGCAGTTAAGTGTGGCCATGTGAGTGGGTTCTGGCCAATGGCAAGTGGGTAGAGTTGATGTAAACTGTCTCCAAGAATAGTTCCTATTAAAAAATCTGCTGCGTGGGAAACAAGACAAAACGATGACAGGCTTGATTACGCAGGACTAAGGAAAACGAAGACTCGGAAAAAGGTATTTATTCTCTCCTTGCCAAAGTCCTTAGGAAGTTAAATTCTAAGAAGCAAAGAAAGGGATGCCTCCCACGACCATAGAAAGCTGAGGGGTGTGGGATAAATACTGAGGCTCTTTGAACAGACCAGTGTCACAACCAGAGGGAAGTCCACCAAGACGTGCCTTAAGGCTATAGGGAGCTTGCGCCCTGTGCTTCTAAGAAAGGGTAACACCTCTGCCCCGGTGGGCTGTGAGGGACTGGTTGGGAAATGTGTGTCACTGATAGGAAGGGACTTGGAGTCATAAGAATTTAGTCCAGGAAATAATAAGAACTGTCCGTCTCCAGGGCCAGAATCCGTCCTCCCCCACCACCCTGCTGACCCACCTCGTGGGAATGAGATGATCGTGAGCTTGATTCCACTGTTTATCACATCCAGCCACATGCACCCTGCTGAGCGCCAGGCACGCTCTGGCCAACGATGGCGTCTGGCTTCTCGCTCAGCACCTAGTTCATCGTCACGCATGTGGTTACCACGTGCATATAACTGAACATCACTGAACCCAGTTCCCAGGATTGGCTTATGGGTGGGACCAAAATGAAGGGCCCTCTGCTATGTGGAGTTGCCTCTGTACTGCTCCCTGATCAGAGTCTTGAAGAATTTTAGTCTTCGGTAGCATCGGTATATTTTCAGGGCCTCTGCTTCCTCAGGTTTCTGTTTTTTAAGGAAGCTCAGAAAACGCTATGGGTTTCTGTCTTATGTGTTAGCAACTCCTTTTAGAAAATCCAAGTTCTTATTTCTAGAAAAACAAGGATTAGGAAAGTTGACTAAAGATTAATGTTCACCTAAAATACACTGTCATGATCACTGCCGTATTCTGACATATGGTTGTAATTCAGAATATGATTTCACATTTTTGAATTCATTCCTGTAAATGTGGAATAGCAGAGGAGGAATTTTATCTCACATCTTGTCTAGGTGATTTCTCACCACAGGCTAGATTCCCTTCTCCTGTAGCCCTACACACGCGTGTGCGCACGCACACACACACACACACACACACACACACACACACACACACACACCGTCTACATTTAGAGTTGGTATTACTGAAACACCTAAACATTCCCACTGACTCAACCCAGGCACATGACAAAAGTATGTAAAGAATGATTCTCGAGTAAACACTTGAGTCTGGACATTGTGCTGCTAACACTGCTACCCACCACCCCACTGTTACCTGGACAGGTCGGAATGCGCCATACTTCCTCTTTTTCAGCTGCAATTGTAAACTCTTGGAAAGCTGGATGTCTAGGCTGAAATGTAGTCCTGCTGGGTAATATAAGAACACTGACGATAGCTATCATTTATTGAGAGTCTTTTATGGACCAAGCGTGATGCTAAGTAGTTTCCATACATCATCCGATGTAATCGTCATGACGATCCAGTGCGGTATGTACTATCATCATCCCTATTTTACAGATGCAGAAACAGAGCTCAGAGAGGTTAAGTAACTTGCCCAAGGTCACAAAGCCAGTAAGTGGCATAGAATGATGTCCAGGTACATTAAGGAATCCATACTTTTTACCGCTGTGCAGTATTCTGCCTGCTGGGTGAGAACTGTGAGCCCCACTTTCACCCAGCAGAGAAGTGAATTTGGGAGTGAATTCGAAGCATTTCAACCAGGACAAAATGCTAAGTAGCTGGGCTTCCCTGGTGGCGCAGTGGTTGAGAGTCCGCCTGCCGATGCAGGGGACGCGGGTTCGTGCCCCGGTCCAGGAGGATCCCACATGCTGCGGAGCGGGTGGGCCCGTGAGCCGTGGCCGCTGAGCCTGCGCATCCGGAGCCTATGCTCTGCAACGGGAGAGGCCACAGCAGTGAGAGGCCCACGTACCGCGAGAAAAAAAAAAATGCTAAGTAGCTGCTCTGAAAGGATATTTACAATCATCAACATGGTAGAATTTGCATAATTATGCTGCTAAATATATACATGTCATTTAAAATATAACTGTCCCAGCTAGTATATTAGCAGAATTATGCAGAGATAGGGGAAGAAAGAAGAGAACATTCTTGGTAGATTTTATTTTGAAAAAAATGAATGTGAGTACCATGTCAAAGAAAATTTTAAAAACAAGAACACCAGAAACAATTACTGAAGCACACAATTATAATCCATTGCTACACCTATACAGTGGTGCTGTTTTAGGTATATTTAGTCTGTGCAAGTAAATATTTGTAAAGAAGCTTCAACCCCTAAAAGTAACTTCATGAGTACAGGGTCCTATAACGTGTCAAACCAATTTCTGTTGCAATTTCATAATATTAAAAAGCAAATCCGAGTGTTTTTTATATGAAACTCTCAAGTGAAATTTTACATCTAAGATGTGAAGCTACAAAAACACAGGAGGGAGACTGAGAAATCTGTAGAGATACTTTCTTTTGGGCACTGCTGGATTCATATACTCTTCAGAAGACCACTTCTGTGAAATAGCCCATTAACTGCAGAGTGTTTGAAATCAGAGAGAAAAATTTTCTTTCTCATCTGTACTCAGGAAACTTCCAATGGTAGCTTTTTTGTTTTTTTTGAACGCAATTTTGTAATAGCTCTATTGACTTGAAAATGAGTTAAAGACAAAGTAATTTCCCCTTGATCTTGTACGTAGCTCATGTGCTTCGATTTAATGAATTTGGCATCTCTTAAAAAGATGCTTCCACAAAGCATCTAGCGGTGACAAATTATATATAGGAGATCTGGAAAAAATAGTGTAGAACATATATGATGGTAGCATCTTCCTCCCAAGACGGCCATGGACTTTGGGGTAGGAAAGCGGATTACAACTGCTTTGACCTTCAGAATAGTATGGTTGTCTCTCAGTATCTATGGGGATTGGTTCCGGGAGCCCGTGGATACCCAAATCCGCAGATGCTCAAGTCCCTTATTTAAAAGGGCATAGTTCAGTCAGCCCTCCATACCGTGGTTCCACATCCACGGATTCAACCAATCTGCAAAATTCTTTCTGCCGTTGGTTGAAACTGACGTCGCAAAACCTGCGAATATGGAGGGCTGACTGTAATTCTCAAGTCTGAGCTTCTAGAAGGAAAATGACCTTGAGTGCTGAGGTGGTTTTACCCAGATGATTTCCTTTCAGCAAGGCCTCCAGGAAGAGAGTGGGTCCATGTGACTAAGAGGCCCTGTGCAAGGGAGACAGTGTGTGACAGGTGACTGTGGGCGTGAGGCTCTGTCTTGCCAAGGTTATAAAATTACTTCATTTAACGGCATCATCATCCCTATCCATGGCACATAAAACAGCCCTTAAGAACTGTAAAACTCTAGGACATTTATGTTTTGCTATTTTGTGTTTATAGCCCGGCTCATATAATGTGAAATATCTCTATCGAAATAACACTCAAAATTCAAGGGTGCTCACTGCAAAGTGACTAATAGCTCTCCTTCCAAATGTATAACAGATTCCTCCTAATAAAGTATTTTTCAAGACATGGTAAACTTGAACTGAGATCATACTTTTTACACTGTTCTGCACCTACAGTAGCTAAATTCAACAGACTAGTCAAGAATTCACTTGGGAGCAGATTCTTGCCTGTCTGGGCACTTGTATGTGGAGGAAAAGAAGCCACATGACAGCTGCTGTGATTTCTAAGGCATCGCAGATTTAGAGAAGTAGAATCCTGTGCCTTAGAATGAAAGGGAAGGAAAATTTCTATGTACAGGAGGAAGCCTGCATGCTAACTGGTAGCTTGGGTCTGTTCTTAATCATTTTACATCACTTTCTCATTTTATGAGCATGAAGTATTATTGTGTTGGTAGCTTTGAGGAATAGGATACATCCTCGGTTTACCAGTTAATTGAACATCTGAATTCATATTTGTGTCATTTAAAATGTTCACAGTGCCTGGCATACCTTTGAAGATTTTCTCAACTATGTTAGATATCCTGCTAGAGAGGTGATTCTGAAAAAGAATGGTTAATTTTTTTCCTTCTCCTGATTGTATAGTCAAAAGGGAGCTATATCAGACATCTTGTAAGTAGTTAGACTTGGGATCTTCCCAGAGCAAGGTTTCTTAACTTCTGCACGCTTGGTATTTGGGGCCTGTCCTGTGCATTATACGGTGTTTAGCAGCATCTCCAGCCTCCCCGCATCCCACTAGATGCCAGCAGCAAACTTCCCTGAAATGCTGCCCCAGTCGCAACAACCGAAGATGTATGTCTCCAGACATTGTGAAATGCTGTCAAATCCAAAACGTGGATCTCGATGATGATTAGCTCAGTTCTACCCTTTCCCTCGTGGTAAAGCAGCTTCATTATTGTTAGAACTTGCTGTTATCTTTGGTTCAACCAACCTGTGATCGGTCATTCATTGAGAGGCAGTCACGTGCCACGTTTATGAACATGGTCTCCAAAGCCAGATAGCCTGGGTTCAAATGCCTGTTCTAACACTTGTTAGCAGTTGTAAACTCTGACAGATCACTGAGTCTTGCTCTGCCTCAGCTTGCTCGTCTGTAAAATAGAGACAATAATAGCACCTACCTCATAGCATGGAGCAACTCATTACAGTTAAGTGCCTTGTGCCATGCCTGGCGTAGCATAAGTGCCGAGTTCCTACTTTGAACAAAGCACTCCACTAAGTGCTACTAAGCCCAGAGATGAATACGCAGAAGTGGTAGGGCAAGGGCTGTGCCAGAGGAAGCAGGGAGCAAATGGTTAACTATAATGCTAGGAAGAATATAAAGCAGGCGGGCGGGGGCACAGGAGAGAGTAAACGTAAGTGCGCGCGGAGAGTGGAATTAGGTGGGATGAAAGATCCAGTCGAGAATGTTTAGGCTCTCAAAGCCACTTTTCAGTCCCTGTCAGGAGAATAGTGGGGGTCGTACGTTGTCTTGGGACCAGGTGCCAAGAGACAAGCCAGGATTACAGCATCGGCTTAAAATTGCACCTGAGCTGTATGACGGATGCCTAACCGGGTAGCGCTGAAATTATTAGGTTATCTGATGCCTGCTTTGATGCCTAACAGTGCCTGACCGATTCAGTTATTGTCTGAATTGCTTTCCTGGGTAGGTCTAATTAGGGATCAACACATGGTTATTGAGCTCTTTGTGTGCTTAGCTGGGGACTGATTGCTTTGCAGGGTACAAAGAAACTTAGATGTGTCCCCACCTGCAAGGAATACGAACTGGGGAAGACAGTCATAAAACATTAAAAGCATAATACAAACGTGTAAGCTATGCCACGGTTAAGCGCAGGAAGCTTCTGAGCTACGAATGCTTATTAAATAACTGGTTTTTAAGAACAATCCCAACAATAGGATTGCATTCGTAGGTGTTGCCCAGGGATGATCTTGTCACCCTAAGAGCGGCAGCGTCTCCTGGTGAAGTGGAGAGAAGAGAGGAGGCTTTACAAGTCACTAAGGGGGACGGTGTCTTTCCCTGAGGCTGGAGGTGCAGGGGGAGAGCTGTTCCCAGCATCTCCCAAGTTCAGCTGGAAAGTCAGGACACGTTTTCCTTGAAAACAATGAGGAACAATGAAAGGACTAATAATACACTGTAGGTTAAAGAGGCTTCCATGGGCCAGCTGGAAATCCAACCACCATGTTATTCCAAGTTCTAAACAATGAAAGTAGACGAAAACTTTGCAGTTACAAGCCTACCATAATTTGGGGACGGCTTGTACATAATTAATTCCAAAGAAGTGATACAGAGAGTGATTGCTGTGAGTTCAGAAATGGGAGCATTTTCCTGAACTTAGGCTGGGCTGGAAGCCTTCATGAGAATGCCAAGATGGACTCGCATTTAAGGAATTTACATAATGGAATGAAAAGATAACATTTGGAAAGACAGATTGGTCTCTATTCAGAATTTGCTGTATTTCTTCCATTATGCTTCCTATAAAAATGACATCTAGATATGATGTTTTGGCAGTCTCAGAGCACATAGGTGCTGATAAATTGAATTACGATTTCATTCACCGGAATATAACTTTATGGTTAAGTCATATTTGCTAGTCATTCCTTAGGCTGCTGAGTTCATTCAAGAGCTGTCTGATAAACGTGATATTCAGCCAACTGACAAATGTCTGAAGCTAGCCCTACTCTTATCCAAGGGGTATTCTATCAAAAATACCAGTGGAATGACTGCCACAAGCTCTGTGTTACTTTAAACAAATCAGTTTCTCAAAAGGGAAAGCCATCCTCTGTCACTAATTAGGTGACATTAAAATGCACCCCTGTATCTCCTCTGAATATTCACGAGGTGCTGTCCATCAGACGCCTTAGGTCTGAAACCAGAAACTAAGTCAGAGCAACCTAAATGCTGTGAGATTCAGATAAGCCCCTTTCCTTGCCAACTGAAACGTCTTTCTTCAAAGAGAAGAGGAATAAATGTTTAGGTACAGGTTCAGCCTGGCAAGATCAACTCACTGCAGAATTGGTGTGATTATGACCCAACCTGAAGATGGGGCTCATCTAAAAACAGCCTGACGGCCCAGCAGCTGGATAATCCAGGGCTGCCATGATGTCCCAGCCATTTAACCCCTCTTGTGATTAGTTGTCCTGCTCTCTGGTGGAGTTTACAGAGATTACACTTGTCCTTATTTGAGTTTTGGACTTGATTTCTCATGAATGAAGTGACTCAAAAATATAGCCAGGTCTAAGCATTAATTTGAATTTCCAAAAATTGTGGGTCTTAAAAAGTCTTTATTGACTCTTACAGGGCCAACATGTATTGCCAGTGATACCTACTCTTTCTCCCTGTCCATCTTCAGAGCTGAAGGGATGCAATCTCTTTTTAAAGTTTATTTTCTTGAAGTATAGTTATTTACAATGTTGTGTTAATTTCTGCTCTACAGCAAAGTGATTCATATTCTTTTCCATTATGGTTTAATCACAGGATATCGAATATAGTTAGTTCCCTTGTTGTTTATCCATCCTATATATAATAGTTTGCCTCTGCTAATCCCAAACTCCCAATCCATCCTTCCCCTAACCCCCTTTCCCCTTGGCAACCACAAGTCTGTTCTCCGTGAGTCTATTTCTGTTTCATAGATAAATTCATTTGTGTCATATTTTAGATTCCATATGTAAGTGATATCATATGGTATTTGTCTTTGTCTGACTTACTTCACTTAGTGTGATAATCTCTAGGTCCATCCATGTTGCTGCAGATGGCATTCTTTCATTCTTTTTTGTGGCTGAGTAGTATTCCATTGTCTGTATGTAACACATCATCTTTATCCATTCATGTGTCAGTGGACGTTTAGGTTGCTTCCATGTCTTGGCTATTGTGAATAGTACTGCTATGAACATTGGGGTGCATGTATCTTTTTGAATTAGACTTTTCATCTTTTCTGGATACATGCCCAGGAGTGGGATTGCTGGATCATATGGCAACTCTATTTTTAGTTTTTTAACTGTTTTTTCAAAGTGGCTGCACCAATTTACATTCCCACCAACAATGTAGGATGAAGGGGTTCGATCTGTTAATTGCAGACTTTTAGAAGGAGAAACAGGACTCTTCCCAAAGGACCAATGATTGCTACTTCTCTGGTCAAATGATGTTTTCACTGTCATGCAGCCTCAGTTTTTTTTGTCTTTGTAATAAAGGCGTGTGTGTCCCTACTCCTGCAACAAGCACAGGGATCTAAGAAGACCAAAAAAAAAAAAGAAAGAGAAAGAAAAACCCACGAGAGAGACCAAGTACAGGAAATGCCTTCCTTCTTTTCCCTAGGAATCATTATCTTATCTCTTTGGAGTCCACCCTGAGAATCTGTGGATCAAAAGCAGGTGGGAAGGGCTTCCCTGGTGGCACAGTGGTTAAGAATCCGCCTGCCAATGCAGGGGACATGAGTTCGAGCCCTGGTCCAGGAAGATCCCACATGCTGCAGAGCAACTAAGCCCTTGTGCCACAATTACTGAGCCTGTGCTCTAGAGCCTGTGAGCCACAACTACTGAGCCCATGTGCCACAACTACTGAGCCTGTGCTCTAGAGCCCGCAAGCCACAACCACTGAGCCCGCACGCCTAGAGCCCGTGCTCCGCAACAAAGAGAAGCCACCATAATGAGAAGCCTGCGTGCCGCAACTAGAGGAAGCCCGTGTGCAGCAACGAAGACCCAATGCAGCCAAAAATAAATAAATAAATTTATTATAAAAAAAAAAACAGGTGGGAGTGGGGAGCTTCCTTCTGCAGCCCCCGTAGGATCACTCAAGAGACCATCACCCCGTATCCTCTGATACCTTCACTCATTGGAAGGTCAAATACAGGTCTGTATTCAAGTAGCCAGAACGTGAACAAACAGCTATTCATACTGGTTTGTACCTGTACAAAAAAAAAAAAAAGTGCTCTGTCACTTCCAGAGCAGGAATATTAAAAATTGCCCTCAGGGAAGAGGAAGAAAACGCAAAGCACATGATATCATAAGGCAGGGTGTAGGCTTGCCCTGGGGAGCGAAGGCTCTCGTCAACTGGGAAGTGGAGCCTCACCCCAGATGGTGGGTGAGTCACAGGAGGTGGCCCAGAGCCCTGCTGGGAGCCCTGGATGGGGGAGGGGGTACACGTGACCAGCTGTGTTTCCTTAGACCCTGCCTTGCCAGTAAGCCTCGGTGTCCTTGTTGTGACCAGGGGATGGCAACTAGGACCTCCTACGGGTTCTGTTGAAATGAAAACGGGTGTAAAATCGCTTTGTGAACTGGAAAGTTCTCCATAAATAAGAGACTTTATGACATACACCGTGAAGCCATAGCCCCTTTGCATAAAGGAGCAGTAGCGCACGGGCCGTTTGGAGACTGTGTGTCTGAGGCACTGTGTGTCCAGAGGCTGGCTTAGGTCCGTATTCTGGTCTCAGCCAGAACAGCCCGCCCAGACAGTAGGTTGTGAAATAGATTAAAGGCAACCTGGAGTTTTTCCAGGTGCAGTTGCTATGCTGCGCAGAAGCCTCCCCTCCCGGAAGTCAGCCATTGTGCCCGTCGGGAGCGCAGGCCCGGGCGTGGCTGAGCTTTGCCCAGCCTGCTGGGCCTGCCACACACTTTTTTTTTTTTTGCTTCAGTCAAGATCACCAGACCAGAATGGAAAGAAAACCAGGGGCGTCTAAAATAAGTTCCTTCTAACTAGACAATTGTGTGAGTCTAGAATTCTGCATCTGGCAGGATGCGGCTCTCCTTGGGTTATGGGGGTGAAGAGAAGGGGCGCCTCTATTTAACAAGGGGTGGGAGCCCCTTGGGGGAAGGCGGGCCGTGTTTCCTCTGTGTGCCAAGTTCATTCAGCTGCTTACGTTTCCTGCCGTGACCTCGTTCACTGGCTTCCTGTGTTTGAACTTCCTGGGACTTTTCTTGCCTCTGGCATTTTGCATTTACTCTTCCTTTGCCTTGTACTTCCTTCCACCTTCATCTACCTGGATGGCTCCTCCCTGACGTCAGGGCTTCACACGAAGGCCATGAGCTCAGCAAGGCACACCTACACACGTACCTGTGCACGTACACATAACCGTATGATTAGTATATCGATATTACAAATAATATATTACATTATAAACAAGTAATATCTGTATATATTTATATACATACATATATATATATATATATATATATATATATAGGCTTGGCTAAAAAGTTCATTCAGGTTTTTCTGTGATATTGTATGGAAAAACCCGAAGGAACTTTTTGGCCAGTGATATATATATACATATATATATATATATTTTTTTTTTTTTACTATGTTGTACCATTACTTTCAACCCCTAGAATGTAAATTCCACCAGGGTAAGCTCTTTGTTTTATTTATTTATTTTTATTTATTTATTTTATTGGAGTATAATTGCTTTACAGTGTTGTGTTAGTTTCTGCTGTACAATGAAGTGAATCAGCTCTATGTATACATATATCCCCTCCTTCCCACCTCCCCCACCTCCCACCCATCTAGGTCATCACAGTGCACCAAGCTGAGCTTCCTGTGCTTTATAGCATGTTCCCACTTGCTATCTGTTTTACACATGGTAGTGTATATATGTCAGTGCTAATCTCCCAATTCGTCCCACCCTCCCCTTCCCCCCGTGGGTCCACATGTCCCTTCTGTATGCCTGTGTCTCTGTATCTGCCCTGCAAATAGGTTCCTCTGTACCATTTTTCTAAATTGCACATAAATGCGATAATATACAATATTTGTTTTTCTGGCTTCACTCAGTATGACAGGCTCGAGGTCCATCCACATCTCTACAAATGACCCAATTTTGTTCCTTTTTATGGCTGAGTAATATTCTATTGTATATATGTACCACATCTTCTTTATCCATTTGTCTGTCAGTGAGCATTTAGGTTGCTTCCATGACCTGGCTACTGTAAATAGTGCTGCAATGAACATTGGGGTACATTTGTCCTTTTGAATTATGGTTTTCTCAGGGTATATGCTCAGTAGTGGGATTGCTGGGTTGTATGATAGTTCAATTTTTAGTTTAAGGACCCTCCATATTGTTCTCCGTAGTGGCTGTATCACTTTACATTCCCACCAACAGTGCAAGAGTGTTCCCTTTTCTCCACACCCTCTCCAGCATTTATTGTTTGTAAATTTTTTGATGATGGCCATTCTGACCGGTGTGAGGTGATACCTCATTGTAGTTTTGATTTGCATTTCTCTAATAATTAGCGATGTTGAGCATCTTTTCATGTTCCTCTTGGCCATCTGTATGTCTTCTTCGGTGAAACGTCTGTTTAGGTCTTCTGCCCATTTTTTAATTGGGTTGTTTTTTTGATATTGAGCTCCATGAGCTGTTTATATTTTGGCGATTAATCCTTTGCTGCTTTGTTTGCAAATATTTTCTCCCATTCTGAGGGTTGTCTTTTCGTCTTGTTTATGGTTTCCTTTGCAGTGCAGAAGGTTTTAAGTTTAATTAGGTTCTATTTGTTTATTTTTGTTTTTATTTTCATTACTCTAGGAGGTGGGTCAAAAAGATCTTGCTGTGGTTTATGTCAAAGAGTGTTTTTCCTGTTTTCCTCTAAGAGTTTTACACTGTCCGGTCTTACATTTAGGTCTTTAATCCATTTTAAGTGTATTTTTGCGTATGGTGTTAGGGAGTGTTCTAATTTTCAATCTTTCACATATAGCTGCCCAGTTTTCCCAGCACCACTTACTGAAGAGGCTGTCTTTTCTCCATTGTATGTTCTTGGCTCCTTTGTCATAAATTAAGTGACCATATGTACGTGGGTTTATCTCTGGGCTTTCTATCCTGTTCCATTGTTCTATATTTCTGTTTTTGTGCCATTACCATATTGTCTTGATTACTGTAGC
Organism: Lagenorhynchus albirostris; assembly: GCF_949774975.1. NCBI lineage: Eukaryota > Metazoa > Chordata > Mammalia > Artiodactyla > Delphinidae > Lagenorhynchus > Lagenorhynchus albirostris. The sequence continues at coordinate 181,314,876 of NC_083095.1, forward strand.
TTTATAGTATAGTTTGAAGTCGGGGAGCCTGATTCCCCCAGCTCTGTTTTTCTTAAGATTGCTTTGTCTATTCAGGGTCTTTTGTGTTTCCATACAAATTGTAAAATATTTTGTTCTAATTATGTGAAGAATGCTATTGGTAATTTGATAGGGATTGCATTGAATATGTAGGTTGCTTTGGGTAGTATAGTCATTTTCACAATATTCTTCCAATCCAAGAACATGGTGTATCTCTCCCTCTGTTGGTGTCATCTTTGATTTCTTTCATCAGTGTTTTATAGTTTCTGAGTACAGGTCTTTTGCCTCCTTAGGTAGGTTTATTCCTTGGTATTTTATTCTTTTTGTTGCAGTGGTAAATGGGATTGTTTCCTTAATTTCTCTTTCTGATTTTTCATCATTAGTGTATAGGAATGCCAGAGATTTCTGTGCATTAATTTTGTATCCTGTGCCTTACCAAATTCATTGATTAGCTCTAATAGTTTTCTGGTGGCATCTTTAGGATTTTCTATGTATAGTATCATGTCACCTGCGAACAGTGACAGTTTTGCTTCTTCTTTTCCAATTTGGATTCCTTTTCTTTTTCTTCTCTGATTGTCATGGTTAGGACTTCTGAAACTGTGTTGAATAAGAGTGGTGAGAGTGGACATCCTTGTCTTGTTCCTGATCTTAGTGGAAACGCTTTCAGTTTTTCACCATTGAGAATAACGTCTGCTGTGGGTTTGTCATATATGGCCTTTATGTTGAGGTAGGTTTCCTCTATGCCCATTTTCTGGAGAGTTTTTTTTTATCATAAATTGGTGTTGAATTTTGTCAAAAGCTTTTTCTCCATCTGTTGAGATGATCATATGGTTTTTATTCCTTAATTTGTTAATATGGTGTATCTCATTGATTGATTTGCATATATTGAAGAATCCTTGCATTCCTGGGATAAATTCCACTTGATCGTGGTGTATGATCCTTTTAATGTGTTGTTGGATTCTGTTTGCTAGTATTTTGTTGAGGATTTTTGCATCTATGTTCATCAGTGACATTGATCTGTAATTTTTTGGTGTATTATAACGTCTAGTTTGGTATCAGGGTGATGGTGGCCTCGTTGAACGAATTTGGGAGTGTTCCTCCCTCTGCAATTTTTTGGAAGAGTTTGAGAAGGATAGGTGTTAGCTCTTCTCTAAATGTTTGCTAGAATTTGCCTATGAAGCCATCTGGTCCTAGACTTTTGTTTGTTGAAAAAGATTTTTAATTTCAGTTTCAATTTCATTACTTGTGATAGGTCTGTTTATATTTTCTAATTCTTCCTGGTTCAGTCTTGGAAAATTGTACCTTTCCAAGAATTTCTCCCATTTCTTCCAGGTTGTCCATTTTATTGACATATAGTTGTTTGTAGTAGTCTCTGATAATCCTTTGTATTTCTGCAGTGTCAGTTGTGATTGCTATTTTCATTTCTAATTTTATTGATTTGCATCCTCTTCCTTTTTTTCTTGATGAGTCTGTCTAAAGGTTAATCAATTTTGTTTCTCTTCTCAAAGAACCAACTTTTAGTTTCGTTGATCTTTGCTATTGTTTTCTTCATTTCTATTTCATTTATTTCTGCTCTGATCTTTATGATTTCTTTCCTTCTACTGACTTTGGGTTTTCTTTGTTCTTTTTTTCTATAGTTGCTTTAGGTGTAAGGTTAGATTGTTTGAGATTTTTCTTGTTTCTTTGGTGAGATTGAATTGCTATAAACTTCCCTCTTAGAACTGTTTTTTTTTTTGCGTCCCACAGGTTTTGGGTCATCGTGTTTTCATTGTCATTTGTGTCTATGTATGTTTTTATTTCCTCTTTGATTTCTTCAGTGATCTCTTGGTTATTTAGTAGTTCACTGTTTAGCCTCCATGTATTCATGTTTTTTACAGTTTTTTCCCTGTAATTGATTTCTAATCTCACAGCATTGTGGTCGGAAAAGATGCTTGATACGTTTTCAATTTTCTTAAATTTTCCGGCGCTTGCTTTGTGACCCAAGATGTGATCTATCCTGGAGAATGTTCTGTGTGCACATGAGAGGAAAGTGTATTATGCCACTTTCAGGTGGAATGTCCTATAAATATCAATTAAGTCTATCTGGTCTATTGTGTCATTTAAATTTTGTGTTTCCTTATTTATTTTCTGTCTGGATGATCTGTCCATTGGTGTAAGTGGGGTGTTAAAGTCCCCCACTATTATTGTGTTACTGTCAGTTTCCCCTTTTATAGCTGTTAGCATTTGCCTTATGTACTGAGGTGCTCCTATATTGGGTGCATATATATTTATAATTGTTATAGCTTCTTCTTGGATTGATCCCTTGATCATTATGTAGTGTCCTTCCTTGTCTCTTGTTAACATTCTTTATTTTAAAGTCTGTTTTATCTGATATGAATATTGCTATTCCCGCTTTCTTTTGATTTCCATTTGCATGGAGTATCTTTTTCCATCCCCTCACTTTCAGTCTGTATGTGTCCCTAGGTCTGAAGTGGACTTCTTGTAGACAGCATACATATGGGTCTTGTTTTTATATCCATTCAGCCAGTCTGTGTCTTTTGGTTGGAGCATTTAATCCATTTACAGTCAAGGTAGTTTTTGATATGTATGTTCCTATTACCATTTTCTTAATTGTTTTGGGTTTGTTTTTGTGGGTCCTTTTCTTCTCTTGTGTTCCTGCCTAGGGAAGTTCCTTTAGCATTTGTTGTAAAGCTGGTTTGGTGGTGCTGAATTCTTTTTGCTGAACTTTTGCTTGTATGTAAAGCTTTTGATTTCTCCATCTGAATGAGATCCTTGCCAGGTAGAGTAATCTTAGTTGTAGGTTTTTCTCTTTCATCACTTTAAGTATATCCTGCCACTTCCTTCTGGCCTGCAGAGTTTCTGCTGAAAAATCAGCTGATAACCTTATGGGGAGTCCCATGTATGTTATTTGTTGCTTTTCCCTTGCTGCTTTTAATATTTTTTCTTTGAATTTAATTTTTGTTAGTTTGATTAACATGTGTCTTGGCGTATTTCTCCTTGGTTTTATCCTGTATGGGACTCTCTATGCTCCCTGGACTTGGTTGGGTATTCCCTTTCCCACTTAAGGAAGTTTTCGACTATAATCTCTTCAAATATTTTCTCGGACCCTTTCTTTTTCTCTTCTTCTTCTGGGACCCCTATAATTCAAATGTTGGTACGCTTTATGTTGCCCTAGAGGTCTCTGAGACTGTCCTCAATTCTTTTTTCTTTATTCTGCTCCTTGGCAGTTATTTCCACCTTACTGTCTTCCAGCTCACCTATTCGTTCTTCTACCTCAGTTATTCTGTTACTGATTCCTGCTAGTGTATTTTTCAGTTCAGTTATTGTATTGTTCATCTCTGTTTGTTCTTTAATTCTTCTAGATCTTTGTCAAACATTTCTTGTATTTTCTCGATCCGTGCCTCCATCTTTTTCCAAGATTCTGGATCATCTTTACTATCATTACTTTGAATTCTTTTCCAGGTGGGTTGCCTATTTCCTCTTCATTTATTTGGTCTTGTAGGTTTTCACCTTGCTCCTTCATCTGTAACATATTTTTTTGTCATCTCATTTTTTTTTTTTTTTAATGGGTGGGATTGTGTTTCTGTCTTCCTGGTTGTTTGGCCTGAGGCTTCCCGCACTGGAGTTTGTAGGCTGTTGGGTAGAGCCGGGTCTTGGTGCTGAGATGAGGACCTATGGGAGATCTCACTCTGATGAATATTCCCTGGGGTCTGAGGTTCTTTGTTAGTCCAGGGGTCCTGACTCAGAGCTCCCACCACAGGAGCTCAGGCCCGCCCCCCGGCTTGTGAACCAAGATCCTGCAAGCTGCATGGGGTGGCAAAAAAAAAAAAAAAGGAGCAGAACAATAACAAAGAGTAAAAAATAAAATAAGATGAGAAAACTAACAGCTATGTTAGAAAAAATAAAAATATAGATGAAACAACAGCCAGAAGGTAAAACAGAACCACAGTAGCATACACACAAAAAAACAAACAGCTAGAAAAGGCCTTGGCTGTGGGAGGCGGGGCTTTGGTGGGGGCGGGGTTTAGGCTGGGGCGGGGTCTAGGTTTAGAACCCGCATGATTGGGAAAGGCCCTGGGGTGGGGGGGGGCTTAGGGTCAGCACGGCTGGAGGGGCCCAGGAACGCCTCTGGCCTCGAAGGCCAGAGGAGCAGGCCCAGGACCCCAGCAGGCTTTCTGGGCCCGAGTGGGCAGGGGAAACACTAGGTGCATTCCCCCCAGCCTCTGATTCCGGAGGCTCCTTCCCTGTTCGTCTCTCCTCTTCTCACTGTCTGCCCCACCCGCCCCATGACCCGTGCAGCTGGAGGGGGCCCTGAAAGGCAGGGGACCAGGCCTGGAAGCCCAGCAGGCTTCCCAGGGCCCAGGTGGGTGGGGTAAACTAGCCGCATCTCCCCTGATCCTCCGATCCTGGAGGGCCCCTCCCTGTCTGCCCCTCCTCCTCTTCTCCCCCTCCCTACACCCCTAGGACCAACATGGCTGGAGAGGGCCCCAGAAGGCGGAGAACCCAGCCCGGGACCCAGCAGGCCTCCCGAGGCCTGACTGGGCAGGGGGCTGGGTTCTCCCCCTCCCTACACCCCTAGGACCAGCATGGCTGGAGAGGGCCCCAGAAGGCGGAGAACCCAGCCTGGGACCCAGTAGGCCTCCTGGGGCCTGATGGGGCAGGGGAAATGCTAGCTGCACTCTCCCCTGATCCTCCAAGCCCCCGAGGGTCCCTCCAGGTGTGGGAACCCCTCCCCTTTCCCAGCCACCCCTCAGGGGCACCAGTCCCATCCAGCCTCCACTTTTCCTCCTACCCAGTCGCTCGGGGGATCCTCCTGTCTCCTTGAGTGTCGAGGTCCCCCACCAGCATCTGGCAGGTGCCCTAGTTGTGGGGAGACGTGAACTCCGTGTCCTCCCACTCCACCACCTTGACTCCACCAAGCCCTTTGTTTTATTCACCACTAATGCCCCAGCAGTTAGAATTGTGTCTGGCATAGTTGATGCCAGAAAAATCGTTGCTGAATGAATGAACTTGAAGGGATAAAAGGAAGCCTTACGTATCCATCAGGTTTTGCCTGTTATAATGTGCTTGTGCATGTATTTTCTCCTTTGCCCTCCTTCCCCATGTCACTGTAGGAGGACAGCCCTGTGGGACAGCTAAGGCAGTTGTTCTCCTAGTTTGATGGTTGAGGAAGCTGAGACTCAGAGACATGCAGTGATTTATGAGCACTGATTTGTATCTCCCCTTGAGTGTCTGTTGGCCAACTCAGCATGTCCAAAAACGAACTCCTCTCTTCCCATCTTGGGTATGACTACTTCTTTCATCCATTACTTGGGCCAGAAGCCTTGGTATCTTATTGATGCTGTCTCTCACATTCCACACGGGACAGCAGAGGATGCTCTCGGAGCTGTATCCGAAGATGCCCAGACTCCAGCCCTTGCTCTCGACCTCACTGCCACCACGCCAGTCAGTTTCTTCTCATCTGTTCTGCTCCTCAGTCATTCAGGGGCAAAGTCATACCAGCAGAGGGACAGCAAGGCTGAGAGAGAGGTCAGGACAGTGGAGAGTATGTGAGGGGGTCTCCCAGGTCCTTACCTGGCAGGAAAATTAAAAGGAATTCCCACACAGTATTGATGGCTGGCAGTGAAGGAGGTAAGGCCAGCCTGCAGGCAAAGAGCTGGTTTGTGTGAATGGGAACAGAAGACAACCGAAGATTGCTGTTCTTAAAGGGGATTTTGGAGTTTCAGATCTAGAACGTAAAACTGTATCAAGTAAGAATTTAAGGTCAGAGAATGTCTGAAGAAGAGCTTGGGGATCTTAGTGCCAAATTTCTGAAAGGGTTATTGGTGCGAATGTTGAAGCTCTCAAAGGTCATGGCCTGGGGTGTGGCAGCCAGGAGGCCAACTTCCTGTGCTGAGGTCATCCAGGGATGTGTGGGAATTTCCTGGATGCTGGTAGGGAACTTCAGGATGAGTAATTCAGAACCCAGAAGCAGGGGAGATGTTGAGGGTTTGGGCAGATGACGGATTGAAGTGGCAATGGGAAGATAGAACAGCCCTGGTCTCCTTTCTCCATGAGCAGAGGGCAGGGGGAGAGATAGCAGCCTTCAAGATCAGGGTTTTAGATGATATTTCTTCATGAGCCTCTGTGTGCCCCGTCCTCCTCTAAGGACTGAGGATGCAAGAAAAGGTGCGAGATGTGGTTGTTATCCCCAGGGAGCATGCAGTGGTACCCAGGCAGTACTGTTGCCTATGAAATATTTAGAGGTACGTGTCATTGTAGCCCCGTTGCAATTACCACTAACTCTGTTAATATCTCCCCAATAAATCTAGGTGTTTCCATGAGAAGTTAAATTTATTGGGCATTTTTAGAAGAATGTCCTTAGTTATCAGCTCTTTCACCAGTAGGTTACCTTTGGGCAGAAATAGAAAGCTCATGGCTCAGAGTCCTCCTTAAAGCTTTACCACAAATTCAGATCATTTGAACTCCAGTACTCTGTTGAATTCATCTAAAAACAGTGTCTTCAATTACACTGGATTTTTTTCCCTCATAGCAGAGAATCGGGGCATGAACAAACAAGGGCATGGCCTAGATTTCGACCTGTTCACTATTCAAGTTCTGGGAAAAACGCCTTCGGCACTGCCAAGACGAAAGGGTTTTAAGTCACTTAGATTGCACCTAGAAAAAAAAATTGACTTTGTGAAAGGCAGGCATTGCTTAAGAATGATGATACTTGCCACGTCCACAGCAGCTCACATGGTACCTAGCACATATTAAGTGCTCAGAAATGTTTGTTGATGACTCATTGACCATTTATCACTTTCTGAAGGGGAGAGAGTTGACAGGGAATGAGCAGGAACCAGAAAAATAATTACAAAATATTAGCACTAGAAGGGAATGATGGACCACCTAGCAAGTACTCTCAGAAAGCCAGCCCTGGTTACTATAGTGGCTGCTGACTATCCTGTACCACTACGTTCCAAAGTTAGTAACTGGTTACAAAGGTGAATGCGGACTTGGGACCTTGTCACATCAGCTTGGTTGGCTGGTGTCAGCCAGCTCCCAGCACTTTGGATATTTAAAAACATTACCTTAGGGGTTTATTATAGGGGAATTCTATTCTCATACTACTTGTTTTTTAATAGCCATTAATTTACCTAGATACACAATGATAAAGACTTAATTCAGGCTTAAGGAGGCCTCAGTCAGTCCAAAGACAAGTCCCCAGTCAAAAAACATTGAAAGTGAAAACTTAAATCAAAGTCGTATGAATGGACTCAACTGGCTAAAAATATCTCCCCAAATGCAGATTTTTTTTTTTTTTTCCTTCCCTGGACTCTGCAGACAAGAGAGCAGACCACGAGCAGACTGGGTTTTGCTTCATCTTCACAGGCAGACATGGGGCTCGCAGGAAAGCTGGTTGTAGCAACAGGAATTTAATACTGGGATCAGCACGTTCCTTGGATTGGATTTGAATTTTTTATTAATATTATGTTTGGACCCCGAGAAAATTCATTCAGCCAGCCCGACTTATGACACTAAATGACTAGTTAACCATACGTACTAATCACATAAATATGGTTTATGGAATGATATAAAATGGTTTCTGAAATCACTTTTAGACCATCTTTTCAACAGTAATTATACCTGCCCTGGAATACCTTAAACCAAGCGATACTGGCAACAATTAACTTAAGCATCTTTAGTCTTCTGATGATTATCGTACAAAATTGCCACTGCAATAAAATGACAGGGTTGTTTTAATTTCTCTTCTTCCACTGCATTTCTCTTTTTTCCCCTTTCCCATTAAAATATACTTCATAACATTTCATCATGGGAGAAGTCTGCCTAAGTTTCCAGTTGCTGAAATTTAGTTAAACCATAAAATTGTTTCCAGATTACCAACCATGAAATGGAAAGACAATCTTATTTATGAATTTATAAATCAGATAATCTCCCTCAAATGAATCCTGAAACCAGAAACACTTTGATGATTAAACAGGAGGGGAAAATTTTTCTCATTACCATGTGTCAAAAGAATTGTATTTCTGTGAAGTGGATTTGGCCAAGACGGTGAAACACGCATGTGCAATCCGTGTGCACAGCGCCTGGGGCATGCACTGTTTCCTGAGCAGGGGGAGAGAATCGCTCTCCCTCGACCGTCAAGCTCAAGTGTACTGAACTCTCAAGGTTCTGGCAGATCATGTCTCCTTCCTGGTGACCCCACTGGTGACATAGCCTGGCGGAGGCCACCCAAGGAGCATCCCGTCCTGTCCTCACAGATACAAAAAGGAGAACAAGCGTGTGGATATCTGGACTAAACGCAGGGCTGTTGCTCTGCAGCATCCAGACCCTCATCCTATGTCAACGTCATCCCTGGGTAGTCAGGAGACTGGGGCGCCGTTTGGGGGTTTTCTTTCTCTGCATCCTAAAACCGTTGTCTAGGGGAAGATGGGTGAGAAGCCAAGTACCTGCTGAGCCAAGGCGGATGCCAAAGGCGTGTACGAAGCCCTGTGGACACCCCTCTGAGAGGACCCACCTGTGCTGAACCACTCGGCAGTTCTCACCATGGTGATGAATCTGTTGATGGTCAATGTCTTGAATCTGGAATGATTCTAGTGCTTTGTTTCAGTTTTTAATGCTGCTGCCCTCCTTTGTTAGACCAGTTAATGAAAGCTGGTGACCAGAGAGGGACCAGAGAGTACACTGATTTAGCCCTAATCAGGACCGTGCCTAGGCCAGCACTGGAATCCGTCTGCCGTTTCTCTCCCACCAGACTCTTGCTTATTCTCTGCATCTGTGGACTTACCTACTGTTTACATCTCTTAATGTGATTGTCTCTTGAGTGTAGTCAGTCTCCGCACCTTCGTATCCTGCACTACAGCTTCACAGAACCCGTTAAGCCTCTTCCTAACCAAAGCTGTCTAGACCCTAAGAATGTCCTGCCATTTTAAAAGAAATGAAATCCTTTGCATTTGCCTAGGATTGAATAAGAGCGTTAAACTCGTACATCTCGGGGTAGCTCTCCGCCACTCTTAGGGTCTTGAGTTTGGCTTCCAGCCTTACTGTGGGAAGAATGGGGGTTCTGGACAACTTCTACCTGGAACTCAGCAGGTCCTCCCAGAAGTGGTCCATTTCCCAAGAGCTCATTTGTGTGAGTCTGTACCCCTGACACATGGAGACAAGCCACCACCCCATCGCTTCTGAGCTGCCATGCAACTTGGGTCTGATAAACTTGGAATCTCCCATGGGTATTTACTAACCTGCTTTCGTGAGTGGAATTTCTTACTTATTTTTCTCTTTGGCAATGCACTGCTTAATGGCAGACAGGCCGCCAAGAATACACGTATAACTGAAAATGCTCTGCAGCTCAGAGGTTTAGCGTTCACAGCTATGCCTGAAAACACTTGGAAAGTCATTCCGGGTAGATGCATATCTCTTCTCACTGTTTGAGATTTCTTCTTTCCACACTATTAGAACAAAGAGATCATACTATTAATGCTTAATTTTTCCCCCCAGTGGGTTGACAACCATTAACTCTCCAGACTGCACGACTTACATCCAAGAAACCCAGTATTGTGACACAACCGTCCATTTTAAACTAAAGAAAATGCATGGAATTCTGAAGTCAGAAGCTTGCGATTGTGAAATGACTCTCAATGGGTTTTTTTTTACGGCACTAAGAGTTATATTCCAAAGGCAAAACGCAAGACCAAAAAGTTGTGTATGAACAAAATTACCCTTGAAAGTCCTCTTGATTGCCATGAAGTTCAAGATACAGATACAGCATCTCTCGTGAAGTGCAGCATATCAGTTATTTTGTTCTAGTGAAAGAACAGACCCCATGACTTTTTCTGTTGGGTACCAGGTAAAGCAGTTGGCTTGTATTTAAAAGCCACAGTGTCTGAAAGTGCTGTTTGTAGCCCAGGAATCATCACCATTGCTCATACTACAAGAGGCCCATGGGACTGAGACCCCCCGTGAAGAATGGGGTCCCTTTTCTGTCTCAGGCTGGGACTAGACACTTGCTGATGGCATACGATGGCAGTCCAGGTGTCCACACTGTTCTGACTCTTCTCCCTTCTCTCTTTTATTGTCCTGAACTACCAAGTAGGTGTAACTGAATTCACATGCCAGTGCGTGTGTGATGGCCGTCCTTAGCAGAGGTCACTCTGTGGTGGTGATTAGATAATGTGTTGGGAATACTGGGAATAGTTCCTTGGCGCTGCCATTGTCTGACGTACAGAAATGGGAGCCAGTTTCAAAAGCTACATGCATTGTGCGTAGCCCCGGAGAGCCCTGAACAGAGAGGTGTGGTGTCTGTGCATAATATCAAAATCGGGAAGAGTTTTTATTTAGGTCTTGAGATAACCGAGTTGTTAGGGGTATTTGTTTTCCTGCTTGATCCTGTAAAAGCCCCCAGGTTCCTATGACATTGAGTTGAGGACCCTCTACCCTCAAGGAAGACATTGATGTCAAGCACACTTTTCCGTGTTCGTAAGAGACATTCGCTTTGTGTTGCTCTTGGGCTTTACAACAAGTTTTACTCCAGACACACAACGAACATCTCCATCGTTTACACCAAAGTCAGTCAGCAGCCTCCCAGCTGCGGGGAGGAACACAGCTCAGAAGTGGCCTAGGGTCCCCCTGGTGCAGAGGTCAAATAGTAAAAGAAGGGCAGAAAGGCTCAAACACACAAAGATGCACAAAGAGAATTATTTCCAAGCTTCTCCGTTTTCCATGAGGCCTCTGCTGGTCTGTCCAGTGTCTTTTCAGTAAGGTCATCGGGTTAATACTAAACTCTGTCCATCAAATCTTGAGCTCAGTGGGAATGTGCAGGCTCGGTAGCTTCCCCGAGCCAGGTTGGGGTGAACTTTGGAGGCCTGCTAAGTGGAACTTTTATAACCCTCAGATGATCATTCACCTAGACGAACCAGTCTGAAAGTCAACATAAGCTTTAACAAACAATTCTCTTGTTTTACAGAGAGAGGATGCAAGCCATGGAGAAACAGATTGCCAGTTTAACTGGCCTTGTTCAGTCTGCGCTTTTTAAAGGGCCCCTTACAAGTAATAGCAAAGATGCATCTAGGTAAAAAAAAAAAAAAAAAAAGCAAACCAATTCAAAGTAATTCAATCTGTTTCTCTTTAATGATTAAGATCATTCATTCATTCCAATCGTTTTCTTGTAATCATTTCAAGGCTGAAAATACCCGCATCTCTATGAATCATGGTTTGTTTGCTTGTGTATTTCTGGTAATTCTTTGGCCCAAGAAGGGTAAATGGGCTTCCCAGTGCATGTGGCTTCATGGACCACTGTGCAGTGCCTGCCGCCACCATCCACATGTATCCACATCCTCCGTCATCTGAGGGCCATGAGCGTGCCTCAGCTGCACACCTGGGAAGCCTTTTCCATCCCGGCCAGTAGTGGTGCTGACGCTGAAATACCTTCATTGCTTAATACCCTCACTAGCTGCTGCTGATTGCTTAGAATAGTGAATGGAAGGGGGGGGAAACGCATTTGGGAAACCGGATCGCTGACTCTCTTTTTCTTTCCTTCAGCGAGAAAATGATGAAAACCACAGCCAGTAAGAACCACACAGATGGTGCAGGTGAGTGTCCTCCAGACCTGCAGGAGGCCTGGACGGTGCCTTTGATGAGCCTGGTTTGCTTCCAAGCGTATTAACCTCTCCCCAAGTCACCTATCTGATGCAACTTCAGAGGCTCTGGGGTAACTCCCTGCACCACCCCTTCCCTGCTTAATGCTGAAATTCCAGATGAGTCATTAGTTTGCAGGGGGCGGTCTTTAGTCCTCTCCCTTCAGTCTTCATTCATTTATTCACTTCCTCATTCATTTATTCATTTATGAGGCCATATATCCAACAAATGCTTATATGCCTGATACTGGACCAGGGCAGTGGACATCACTAGGACGAGGCTCCCTGCTCCCTAATCCAATGCAGAAAATGGATCTGGGACAGGTCATTATATGTGTGCTGAGTGTTAAGAAAAAGTGCAGGATGAATGTTTACCCAACAGAGCTGGCCTCAACCAAGGCCATTTCCCTGAGGAAGTAAAACAAACTGAGGCCGAAAGGATGAGGACAGAAGGAAAGAGCCATTCAGGTAGAGAGCAAAGCATGTACAGATGTTGTGGTGAGGAATTTAGATACTATTCTAAGTGCAGAGGGAAGGCAGTGGAAGGTTCTACAGCGGGGAAGGGCCTCAGCCCAGCTGCAGGATGTGACCGGATGAGAAAGGGGCACGAGCTGATAGGGTGCCCCCATGGGTCAAGGCAGGAGAAAGAGGCGTGCTTGGACCAGGGCCTGCTTTCAAATGCCAGCAACCCCTCAAAGAGGCCCCAGTTATAGCCCCTGTGCCCTTTACTAGTATCCAGGTATATTTGATGTCCATCTTATCCTGCAGACTCAAGGTGGGCCTCTCTCAAGAATATGAAGTCTTCCCTTCCCTTGGGTTAGAAATAGAAATCGTCACCAGGGACATGCTTGGCTACTGAATTACTCAGAAAGCATGTGGCAAGTTGGGTGAAACCCCTAATTCGGAGGAAGCCCCACAGAGTGTAGTGCCACACGGTAGAATGGACAGAACTGGGGACTTCAGTTGAGACGTCTATTGGTCCTGGTTCCGCTCCAGCCAAGTTCAGGCCCTTCAGCCATAAAGCCAGCAGGGCTGCTCTTCCAGCATTCCAAGTCCTCATGGGATTGGTTGGTTTACTTAGAAATCAGTCAGTGACCTTGGTGGCAGCCAGAGAATCGTTTCATGGAAATTGCTGAGCTTGTCTTCATAGCAACTGCCAGGTTGCTTTGGAGATATTTATTCATCTATTTTCTGATCTATTATGAACCTACAGAAAAAAAGGCACCTACTGAACTCGTAGAAACAGCAGAAGGGTGGTTGCCAGGGGTGGGGGACATGGGAGATGTTGGTCAAAAAGTACCAACTTGCAGTTAGAAGATGAATAAGTTCTAAGGTACAGCATGGTGATTGTAGATAACAGTGTTGAACTATATACTTGAAAGTTGCCAAGAGAATAGGTCTTCAATGTTCTCACCCCAAGAAAGACATGGTAATTATGTGACAGGATGGGCGAGTTAGATAATAATCATGTGGCAATGTGTAAGTGTATCCAGTCAACACATTGTACACCTTAAAGTTGTACAGTGTTACATGTCAATTATAACTAATAAAGTTGGGGGGTTGGGAGGGGGAAGCTACCAAACACTAAAACATTTCACTCCTCTGGATCCTATTCTAGAAATTATTCATATCCAATACCATTGTTCTAATCGATATGTACATGCTGTTTTGTATTCTTCTTTATTCCTTTTGGTAAAATAATAATTAATAGTAATAATAGGAAGCATTTAGTGAAGTTTCCTATGTACCGGGCACTGTTCTAAGTGCTTTTCTAACCTGAACTTGTTACCCCCTGACGCAGCCTCGTGGGACAGGTACACTCATGATTCCCATGTTCCAGATGACGACACTGAACACACATCCGTACACACGTGACACACATCAGCGTGCTCCACCAAGCATGACGTGCTATCTCATGACATCACGATACCTCATCCTTTTGTGTTAAAGTGCCCCAGTCCCTTTAAAGAAATGTAGGTTGCTTCATTTCTTCGTTTTGAAAAAGTTTGCAAATGTCTTTTTTCAAGCATGGGGGAAGGAGCAGGTGTCATTTCTTTGGGATGCATTTCCCAGAGTGGAGTTAATAAAGCCAAAGGGACAAACAGCTCAGTGGCACTGGTGACACATGCCAGTTCTCTCTTCTGAAAGGCTGGGCCAATTTTCGATGCCACTGGCAGCACACACGTGGGTTTGCTCCCCTGCGTCTCTGCTGAGGTTGGTCTTTCTCATTCTAATCTGTCGGCTACATGTGGTCCACAGGGCTTTCGTTGCCATAGCAGCCTTGTACGGCGTGCAAAATACGTTCTTCCAGAATCCTACGAAGTTAGCGACGAGAAGTATTATCCCTGTTCTGTAGACAAGTACACGGAATTATATAGTAAGTCAAGGAAGCTCATTTGGCCAAGGGTACATGAAAAAGGGAAACCCAGACTTGCTGTTACTTTAGGAATATTTGGTTGACCGTGGGTATAAGAGAACAGAAGGAACTTCCCATTTCACGGTCATAACCTGTGTTTTATAGTGTATTATATCATTTAAACACATAACCCTGTAAAGAAGATGTTAGCTGTGGAGCTAGTAAGATATGCAGCCAGTCTGGCCAACCCCAAACCCATTAAATTCCCATCAAATGTGTACTTAATAAGATATACCTGACTGAAGTAAGTTACCTAAGAGCGGACTTGGTAGGAGGAAGAAGAGGCTGTTGCCTGGAGAGTGTGAGGTGCAGGGAAAGGGAGGTTCTGAGGATAAGCTGCCTGACTCTCCTCCCTATAGAATGTGACCACCCCACATGTGGGTTCGGAGAGTGGGTCCCAGGTCCTGTGACTAATCTGAAGCAGAACTCATTTACCACTCGGGGTCCGCACCCACCAGATCAGCTCCATCCATAGATTTTGGGGCACCTGCCTATAGCTCTCAGCCTGTCACCACTGCCACCTGCTGCCACTCCAGGTGGGGCTCCTCCCCCTCGCTCTGCTTAGAGAAATAATCACAGCCAGGGCTTCCCTGGTGGCACAGGGGCTAAGAATCCGCCTGCCAGTGCAGGGGACCCCCGGGTTTGAGCTCTGGTCCAGGAAGATCCCACATGCCGCAGAGCAACTAAGCCCGTGCACCACAACTACTGAGCCTGTGCCCTAGAGCCCGTGAGCCACAACTACTGAGCCTGCGTGCCACAACTACTGAGGCCCACGTGCCTAGAGACCATGCCCCGCAACAAGGTGCCGCTGCAGTGAGAAGCCCGCACACCGCAACGAAGAGTAGCCTCCACTCACCGCAACTAGAGAAAGCCCACGTGCAGCAACGAAGACCCAACACAGCGAAAAATAAACTAAATTTTTTAAAAAATTTTAAAAAAAGATAATCACAGCCAATCACAGTGGGGTCCTTCCGTGCCAGACACCAGGCGGAGCAGTTTATGTGTTAATTCCATCATCCTGCACAATCACCCTTACAACCATTTTACAGATGAGGAAACTGAGGGAGAGAGAGAGAGGTTAAGTCAGTTGCCCAAGGTCACACAACTAGGAAGTGGATGCTGAGAATGACTTCCAGGTTTCTGGTTTAAATACTTGAGTGAATAATAGTGCCATTGGCTAAAATGAGTTCAAAAGAGATTTGGGGGAAATAAGTAGAAATAATAAATTCAACCTGCTTGTGGAAAAGTCCTGTAGCAGCATGAAGGTATGGGGACGGGGCTGTAAAGAGAATCGTGTGCTGGAGGCAAAGATGTGGAGGACCTTGGCAGGTGGCGTTGTGGAAGTGACCTCCCTTGAAGTCATGTCCAGTGAGAGAAGAAGCAGGCCAGGATTCAGAAGGTTGGCCGAGGAAGAAATTAGGAAAGAGGCTGGCCAAGATGGGCTGTGGAGAGGGAAGAAGACGAGGGAAAGGAAAGTTTCAGTTACTGAGAAGGAAAGGAGTGACTGACGAAGCCCAGCATCACATCAGGGTGCCATGATGGCAACGCAGCGTCTGTTGGATTGACAGCTGACCACTGGTCACCTTCTAAAGGGCCAGTGCAGTGAATGATGGAGTTGGAAACCGGACTCAGTGGATTAAGAGGTTATAGATGAGGAAATTTTATACATGAGCATAGGTTCCATAAAGAAACTCGGTTGTGAAAGACATATTTTAAACCCGTTATCGGTACTCAATTCTCGCAGATGGCGCGTGAACTTGAGCCCCTCCTCCACGGAGGATGTCGGCAAGGTGCGACGGTGACCTCAGGATACACGAGGAGAAGCACGATTGTTGAAGGAATATGTGCCTTCATTTGGCTGAGGAATTAGCAGGACGGTTCTCATTCCCGAACAGGAGTAGCTGGCTAGCGCAGTGTCATTTTTGTTGGAGAAACACCTTGAGGGTGTCATCATTTGTACAGATGAAGTTGTGTGGTGAGGGTAGGGGGGGTGTGCGTGCACGCATGCGTGCGTGTACACACACACCTGTGCCTGAGAATGTGGAGTGATGATAAAGTAACCTGAGTCTTAAAGGAAGACTTCCAGTTCATTGTCATCCCCTCAGAATACTTGTTCTTGAAGTATTAACTTCAAGTATTAACTTGAAGTATTAACCGTGTTAACTCGGACAGGCTGCTGTTACTGGAAATGTTCCTGGATGTTCTTGCACTGAGGACCTTCACAGTTAGGGAACCCTCTCTGGAATAACTACAGAGATGGCAAATCCTGCTCTTTCGAGGGTGATGTTGATCTGGGGGATGGTCAAAAGTCGGTCAGAGTCATGACTGGTGATGACGCAAGTGGCCAGTTGGGCTCATAAAGATAACAAAAAGCTCACCGTCTGGTCTGCTGGGTCTCCTTTGTAAATCCTTCAAATGCTTTCCCATGTGTTCCCCCGACTCTCCAAGGGGGCCACGAGAGGTGGGAGACCAGTTCCGTTGGGACGGGCGCCCAGGGGTGAGGAATTTGGTGCTCCGTCAGCTCTCCGTTGGCACTGCTGAGGCCACGCAAGTCAGAGGACGGTTTCGAGGCACTTCCTTGCTCACTGGCGCACCGTCCATGGCCGTGGCAGCAGCTTGCGGGGCTGTGCAGTCTGGGGAAGGACAGGTCTCCACGGCTGTTGAGCGTAGATGGAAAGAGAGGCTGCTGTGCTCTAAGCACTCCAGGTACACAGAGCAGCGAGAGGTTCTGCCGTGCAAGGCCGGCCTGAACTAAGCAAACCTTCCACTTTGTCCCTTACGGGAAAGAGAGCTGAACAGCCCCTTCAGGTGTGAGTGAGTTGTGTGTGTGTGTGTTGTGGACTCCTTGTCTTCTCTCTACTTGAAGCCTCTTCCACAGAATTGCATTGTCCTAAAAAGGAAATAGCATCTCCCTTTGATTCCCACACCTTGCCGATCCTGTGAGTGCTACCTGGGATCCTTGGGGGACATTTTTAAAACAGACTTGGTCAAATCAGGCCCTTCCCAGGTGGACTTAGGAACTACATGAGGATGATTTAAGTTGCACTCGGGGAGCAGAAGTTTATGGCAGCAACAAAACTGTTGAGGAAGAGTTTCTCTCTGCTGCCTCTTTTTTTGATTCTTCTCCTCGAGAATATTCGCGTCATGCCTGATTTTCTCACTAAAGGAGGTGTACGCAGAGGTCCTGCTTCCTTGGGGCTGGAAACCCGAAGGGAGCACCCAGTTCCTATTAGTTTCCCCTTGGTGATCGGCCACATCTCTGCCCAGAACTAAGTGGGTGTTCTTGGGATACATCTGCCTATAGGGAATAGTCACAGGAAGCAGCCTGTGTTAGGGCACAGAGTTTTAAGTTATTTTTTCTATTATAAAATTATAGGGAATTCTCTGGTGGTCTAGTGGTTAAGACTCCGTGCTACCACTGCAGGCAGCATGGGTTTGATCCCTGGTCTGGGAAATAAGATCCCACAAGCCATGTGATGCAGCCCCCCGCCAAAAAAATTATAGATATTCACTATGCAAATTTTAAAATACAAAAAGTGGTGATATCAAAAATAGAAAACTCACAGAATACCACCAGCTAACGTTACTGTTAACACTTTGTTATATGTACATCTGTCTTTTTTCTGTGCGAACCCGTGTGTTTAAAGAAGACACATGGATAGATAGACAGACAGCTAGGTTCCTTAATATGGCATCATGTTGTACATACCGCTCTGTAATCTCCCTTCCTGTAGCACCAAACTTCTAGAACATGACTTCTACAGACTACACCCTATAACACTGCATGCACGTTCCTTAATTTATTTAAATTCGATTCCCTCTTTTTGCCCTTTAGAGAACCAGTGTCATTTTTCATGATTCTTTTCATCATGAAGGAAATGGGCATTTTCAGAGTTACCGGTAGTCTGTTGGGATGGGACTTGAAGCTTAGACTTTCCTTCCTGGCATTCTCAGGGACTCTGCTGCTCTTTTCTCCTAGGAACTCCCCAGGTTTCCGGCGGGAAGCCTCTTGGCGCCCTGGAGTCCTCGGGGCCACCCAGCCAGCTCCCGCCTGCTGCCACCTCCGCCGCCCACATGAGCCTGCTCGACATGAAGAGGAATGTGGCCGAACTCAGGCTCCAGCTGCAGCAGATGCGACAGCTCCAGGTACAGACCGTGTTCCCTGTGGATGGTGTCCGCTGACTTAATGGCCCACAGTCAGCTTCCTCCTCCTCCCATCGGCCTCCTTCCACATCCCTGGCCCCACGGCACCTTCTCGGGGTTCTTTCCACCATCCTTTCTAGGGATAACTGAGGACCGGGGTGCAGGCGCCGTTCCGCAGTGGTCTCCTCTCCCACGCACGTAATCTTGGTCTAGAGCCTTCCACTGCAGTGGTGGTCTGTAGCCTCTTCTCTAAGCTGGGTGAGCTTCTACACACGAGAAAAGCATTAAGCCTGTGCTTTTTGGAGGAGAGCGGAAAGCAGAAGAGCCCGTGGAGCTTTCTAAAGCCAGTTACGACTTCCTGCCTCACAGTGTTTAGCTCTTCGCTCTTCCCCACTGAGCATGTGCAAAGGTGCTGCGGGCAGCTCGGGTGTTTTGCAAGGAGCTATGATGTATTTAGAAACAGGAGTTCAGACCGGAGGGTGAATTCCTAAGGAAGAGGAGCCATCGTGGATGGCTTGAGAAGAACATCTGCATTTTATTTGGGTGTGTGTGTGCGCCGCAATATTCTCCTTACTCGCTCCCATTGTTAGGAATCTAGGCACTACACAGGAAGCAAAGGGCAGGGGAAAATGACCCTTCGTGTCACGGGTCTTGGTGAACGAATCCCATAAATCTGACGAGGCAGGGCGGTGAGGACCTGGGAGGAGGGTGTACCTTTGTGAGATCATCTGTCTGCTCCACGGATGAGTCTCCCGTCTCTCTGCCCTTGGTGGCGGGTTGATGAATGTGCACGTAGCGCTGGCTTAGACTATACCCAGGCATCCTCCTGGACTTCGAGAAGCTCCCAGTGCAAACGTTAGTACAAGGCGCACGTAGCCAGGAGCAGCCACACAGCCGTGGTGCCCTCCGTGGGTTGCAGGCTCCTGTGCTGGTGCGTCCAGGAAGGAAAGGGCTTCAGAGCACAGCTGCCCTCTCCCTTCAGCTCGCCGATGCACGAGTCCTGCATTTTCCACAGCCTGAGGAAAGCTTAGAAGATGATTTCCCCTTGCCCTCTACCTACTGGAGAACAAACAGGAGGGGAAGGTAGCTTGAGAGCCTGCCTTGAGGTCCCATCACCGAGCAGGCTGCTCATGCTTAGGTCCCCAAAGGCTACTCTGCCTCTCAGGCAACGTCCCAGACTCCTGGACAGCCCATGCAAATTCGCTTAAATCCTCTTCTGAGTCGTGTCACCGGGGAAGTTCCCCATCCTTTACGTTCGCTTCTCCTTGCTTTGTGATTTTAAAGACACTTTGCAGTGAGATGAAGTGTACAGGTTGGGCTGAGGGTGTGTGCAGGGTGCCAAAATCCAGTGCCCACAGTGTCTGGCGTTAACTTGAGTGGACGAGGGACAGTGACAAGTTGGCCTCTCTAAAGGACAGTTGCCACTCAGCTCCAGGCAGCTCTTGACCTGGTAGAATGAGAGTCCATTGTTTCTAGATGTTTCAGTATTTCAAGAGAATCTGGAGGTTTTATATAAAATACCTGTACTCATTCTAAAAATGTTGGAAGGTAATTTAAAAATCAGTTCTTTCGTACTCTGCAGGCCAGAGAGGGTCTGTGGGCTCCCAGGTTCTTACCTGGGGGTTGTGGAGGTTAAGCCCCCATCTTGCGCTGCATCTGCCTTTTAGTGCCACCTGCTGGTCATTTGGAAATTGTGCACTCCTGGTTGGACCTTCACAAGAAAAAAATTCCTAAATGCGCCGTGTGTATGGTAGTTCCTACTGCTTTCAAAAGTGAGCATCTGCTGGTTTGGGGCAGAGGTGGAATTGCCCTGAGGTGTGGCGAATTTGATACCTAGGCCGTGATGTGTGAGGCTGCAGCATCACCCTGCTGGTGGCCGGCAGTGTTTGGTCCTCTGGCCAGGGGGGAGGGCTCTCCCACAACTTGCCGCTCCTTGTAACCCATGAACTGGGGAGGCTCAGTTGCAGAATCACAGCTTCTCAAACAAAGAGGTTCTCTAGTCAAGTCCGGGACACTGTCTTAACCACGCAGTTTTCTTTATTGCCCCAGAGCTGCTCAGCTTTCCTGGTTTCTGGGTAAAGGACACCGAGCAGGTGTGCTCTTGAGCTGAGACGTTGGTACAGTTCTAAAGCACAGGCACGTGGGGGAAGAGAAGCACTTTGTTTCCTAACCTGGATGCTCTTATTTCTACCTCGGTCTTGGCATCCTCCGTGCCCCCATCAGCTTTGAGGGGAGTCTATCTGAGACAAAACCAGTTTAGAATAATTAAGCTATCTCAGCACCAATCCCCCCTCAGCACATGTATTATACACCAAAAGTAAAGTGCAACCCCCCAAAATGATTATAAGCCCAATAATGGAGCTATGATTAGAGAGCTCCGAAACTCCAGAACAGTCTCAAAAGAACAAAAATTGAATTAGAAATTCAAATGTTCTTTGAACTGTGTTATAAAATAGTGAAAATGAATGAAATCTGTTTGTGCTTGGCAGCCGGCTCCAGTAATTAGATAATTAAATCAATGGGGAAATCCTAGACTGTCAAGCATACTCTATTTGAGCATTTCATTTGCAGAACTGATGGATTATTCTCCAAAGCAGAAATTTGATGCAGGCATTGTGGGCCGTATAGATTTAAATAGGGCAAAGAGAAGGTTGAGGGAGGTGAAGGAGCCTGAGAAAATGATGCAAAAAAACGTGAAAACTTCGCTCCTGTCTTCCTGCTCACCAGTCTCGCGTGAGTTACCAGTCTCAGAGAACGGTTCTTAATCCTGGCTACGCATTAGAATCACCTGAGGCCTTTCACAGAAATATTGATACCCAAACACCCCTGCCAGAGTCTGACTTCATTGGTATGGGTCAAAGGCCAAGCACTGGTGGTTCTAGAACGTTCCAGGGTGAGAACTACTGCTCTCAGATAGTATGAGCTCTCAGTCCATTGAGATGCCTTTTGGAAATTGAGATCTCAGCCAGCTATCACAAGGGGTGAGGCAGAAACACCCTGTAAGCATGAAAAACACACCCAGTGGCTTCAAAGCCCCGATTCTAAACAATGCGCCTCATTCCCAGTGGCTAATCAGACGTATTCTCTGCTCAGTCATAAACGATAAGAGCTATATGGAACTTTTACATTGTGATGGTCCCACTCCCAGGTAGGGGCTGCACCTGCAGTTAGCTGGCAACAACGGAAAGAGAGACAGGGGAAGGTCTGGCACTAATAAATGTGCCCTTCAAAAGATGATTGTCTATTACCTTTTCTGGTATGATGTAGAAAGAAAACAAAAGTGATGAGCTACATCTTTTTTCCAAAATGCCACAATACTTGGGTTTTACTAAGGTCGTCCAGTATCCACAGAAGTGGTTGCAGTTCTGCCCCCCTTTGTGGGCTTGAGGGGAGAGAGAAATTTCTGGAAGAGCGGGTTCAAGTTCCTCGGGGGTGCAGATGAGACTTGGCCTCCTTCTCCAGTTCCCACAATTTTTTTCTTTGTCCCTTATCTCTTCCTTGTGCTTCCCGATAAACTGAAAATTAGATTATTCTGAACTTGGTGTTCCATTTTTAAGACTACTGAGAATTTACTGTGTGTTCCCAAGAGAGGGAAGAGGTAAGACATCAACATAAAAAAGAAACATAGCAGGACACAGAGGCATTGTACGTGAAATGATATAATTCAGCAGTTATCTTAAGGTGTCTTTTCATAAGATAGCGCCTCAGAAAAATGTGCCGGAGTCTCATTTATCTTCTGACATTGAAGATAACGGTCATGGGAATGTGTGTCCCTGAGGAAAGCACTCGAGAGGTTGGCCCATGCTGAGCAGGCCTGTTTCTCCCCACCAGGCAGAAATAATCAACGGAACTAGCACAGGAGTTGACAATCAGGCTGCCATACAATGTATCAAGCCCTAGATAGACCTGCACACAGAGGCTGTCTAAGACGGGGCAACATCTCCCAGATAACACGTGCTTGTGAAAAGGCATCCGATACCTGGTTCCCTACAGCCTGGGGAGCTAAGCTGGGTGGTCAGGAGTCATTCTGGGGTCTGGCTGTTAGGAAGCTTCCTGACCTGTTGTACAGCCACTGTTTACTGTCACTGCTGGACAGCAAAATCAGTTCAATTAAACGACACTGTTGGCAAGACCGACGGTCTTAAATTTTACCTGAGAAATCAAATGAGTATGTGAGGTACGTGTCCATTTTGAGGTGGGGGGAATTAGGTTTAGGCAGTTTCCTAGCTTCTCAGTGAAGCTGATATGGATAACCTGTTTGGTCCACTTAAATTTTTAATAGCGAAGAGCGTTACTTCCGTCTGAGTATTTTTGTAAAAACGTCAAGGCACAGAATAAACTGAAGTTTCCAGAGATGAAGGGATAACTACAGCTGTGCTTGCCTTCCTACTGTTGACATCTAGAACACTGAAAAATAAGTAGATGTGTGAAACGACTCTATTCAGACATTGGACAACAGACAACACAGGAGTGTGATCCTTAGGAGAACGGAAGGAAAGGAGGTGAAACCTGTAACTTCCTCAGCTTTCTGTCTGGGGACACTTTTTAGATTGTGACGCAGGGAGGGATAACCCAGACAGAGCACTGACCATCCAGCTGAGCTGAGGGTAAAGAGCTGAAGCAGCTAGAAGTTGTGGAGCGAAGTACCAAATAAAAGGAAGGTCTGTGGGAAAGAATTACGTAAATCTGTGGATCTGTTGTCTACTAGTAATCCAAGCATGTGTATTGTGAAAGACCACTAAGCCAGACACAAAGTGGGAGGCTGTACGCCAGAAATTTCCCAGAGCTCACACAGGGAGATGTTTATGTCTTAACCAGCAGGCACAGAGAGGTTTTATTAATCACCTGGGGCATTCAGTAGCAATGAGAGAAAGGCCATGCTTCGGTCTTAAGGCTAAACTAGCCCTAGAGTAAAGGCTGCCCTAGATTCACCCTGACAAGCTTAAACACAAGCTTCTAAAGAACAAAAATGGTCCACAAGGAGCTAAACTGTCTGCCAAAGGAAGTCTAACATCTGTAAAGGAAAACAAAACCCAGAACTCCATGTCCAGCATTCAGTCAAAAGTTACTAGACAGGTGATGATGCTGAGAAATGTGACCCGTAAGCTTAAGAAAAATCAGTCAGTGGAAACCAATCAGAAATGACAGGGGTAACGAGGTCATCAGCAAGGACTTTAAAACAGCTGTGATAATCATTCTCAAGGATTCAAAGAAAAACATGAACACAATGAGACCAAAAAAATGGAAGATATTTTAAAACTCTAAGTAAAACTTTCAAGAGCTAAAAACACAATATCTCAACAGACTTAATAGAAGATTAGTCACTGCTGAAATGAAATATCAGTCAGCTTGAAAAGATAGCAATGGACATGTCCAAACTGAAGGATAGAGAAGAAAAAGTCTGAAGAAAATGAACTGAAACTTAATGGTTCTTGGGACAATATTAAGTGGTCAAGGGGGAAGAGAAAATTACTAGAAGAAACAATGGCTGAAATTTTTCCAAATTTGATGAAAGCTGTAAATCTACAGACCAAAATACTTAATAAGCTCCTAAAAGGATAAGCACAAATGTAACCACACCAAAAGCAAAAGCAAATTGCTAAAAACCAAGAATAAAGAGATAAATCTTAAAAGCAGCCAGGGGAAGGTGGAGGACACATTACATACAGGGAAAGGTAAATAAGAACACTGACTTCTCAGAGACAAAAGTTAAGTCAAAAAACAATGACATCACATCCTTAAAGTACTGAAAGTAAAAAACTCCTCCAGAAAATAGAGGACGCTTCCCAACTCATTTTACGAAGGCAGAATTACACTAAGAGCAAAACCAGTCAAAGATGTTGTAAGAAAAGAAAACCACAGACCAATATGCCTCATGAAAATATATGTAACAAATCCTTAACAGAGTAGGGCCAAGTGAATCCAGCAATATATAAAAAGGGTAATACATTATCCTGGGTTTTACCCCAGGAGTCCAAGGTTGTTTTAATATGAAAAGAATGAGTCAATGTATTTGACCTTTTTAGCAGAATAAAGGAGACAATCATATCATTTCAGTAAGTGCAGGAAAAAACGTGACAAAATTCAATACCGATGATAAAAGCACTCAGCGCTCTTGGGGTAGAAGGAAACTTTCTTAACCTGATAAAGGATGTCTGAAAATCCTACAGAAAACATTATAGTTAGTGGTGAAACACTATCACATTCTCCATAAAATCGGGACCAAGGCCAAAGAAGCCTCCTCTCACTTCTGTTTAACTCTGTACTGAATATCCTAGCAAGTGCAGTAGGGCTGGAAAAAGAAAAAATAGGCACGTGGATGGGAAAGTTAAAACTTATTAATTGGCATTACTCGCAAATCACAATCATGATTGTGTAATATCAAATCAGAAAAGAGGGCTTCCCTGTTGGCGCAGTGGTTGAGAGTCCACCTGCCAATGCAGGAGACGCGGGTTCATGCCCCGGTTCGGGAAGATCCCACATGCCGTGGAGCGTCTAGGCCCGTGAGCCATGGCCGCTGAGCCTGCGCGTCCGGAGCCTGTGCTCCGCAACGGGAGAGGCCACAGCAGTGAGAGGCCTGCGTACCGCAAAAAAAAAAAAAAAAAAAAAAAAAAAAACCTTCCAGGGCCTTCCCTGGTGGCGCACTGGTTAAGAATCCGCCTGCCAATGCAGGGGACACGGGTTCGAGCCCTGGTCCGGGAAGATCCCACATGCTGCAGAGCAACCAAGCCCGTGCGCCACAATTACTGAGCCTGTGCTCTAGAGCCTGCGAGCCACAACTACTGAAGCCTGCACGCCTAGAGCCCGTGCTCCACAACAAGAAAAGCCACCACAATGAGAAGCCCACACTGCACAGCAATGAAGAGTAGCCCCTGCTCGCCGTAACTAGAGAAAGCCCACGTGCAGCAACGAAGACCCAACACAGCCAAAAATAAATTTTAAAAAAAGATGCTTCCAGAAATAAGTGAATATAAACAAGATCACCAGAATCAAGTCAATATGTAAAAACATTAAAAAGTTACTACATGCAACGTACTAAATGCATACAATAGAATGCCACTCAGCATGAAAAATAATGAACTACTAAAACTCTCAACAGCATGGCTGGATCTCAAGAACAATATCCTGAGGGAAAGAAGCCAGACACAAAACATTTCATAGTGTGCAATTCCATTTGTATGACATTCTAGAACAGGAAAAACTAAGCTAGAGGGACAAAACGCGTATCGGTGGTTTCCTTGAGCTGGGGGTTAGGAGATTGCATGCAGAGTGTCATGAAGGAATTTCCTAGGGTGAGAACAAATGTTGTCTCCCTTTTTAGTGGTGCTTCCATCAGTGTATACATTTGTCAAAACTCATTGACCTGTGCACTTAAAATGGGTATATTTTCTAGTTTGTAAACTATACCTTAAATAGAGTTTTATTAACTGGAATTTAGAATCCCTGCTAAGCAAAACTAATTGTCATGTGTTTTTTGTTTGTTTATTTATTTATTATTTATTTATTTATTTGTGGTACACGGGCCTCTCACTGCTGCGGCCTCTCCCGTTGCGGAGCACAGGCTCCGGATGCGCAGGCTCAGCGGCCATGGCTCACGGGCCCAGCCGCTCTGCGGCATGTGGGATCTTCCCGGACCGGGGCACGAACCCGTGTCCCCTGCATCGGCAGGCGGACTCTCAACCACTGCGCCACCAGGGAAGCCCTAAATGTCATGTTTTAAAGTGCTGGTGACTAGTTTATCCGAAGCATTTAGTGAGAGATGTTGGCACACTTCAGCACTGCGTTTTACACATGCTGGAAGTCCTGGAGACAGTGGTAAGGACTCCAGGCAGGGAGGGCAGGGGACCAGGGGACAGTGGCAAGAGAACCTGTGTATGTCTTTACGCCTTCATGATTAACTCATTGTTGCCCATGTGCCAGCCAGTGTGCTGTGGGAATTCCCTGTTTAGTCTCTCTCTAGCTGGCTCCAGGAAGCCCCTCTTTCTGGGAAGGAAAATCATACAGCCTGGAACTCGAGGCAGGCCCCTCCTTGCCTCCGCTCTGAGTGGAATAATGTGAGTGTGATCTGACCCTGTTACCAGTTGAATAATTTGAATATCACATGCAGGTGTGTTCTTCTGATACGGCTGTAGACATCTCGGAAATGTTATACCTATGATCCGCAGTTGATTGGACCTGCGGATGCAGAGGCGTGACTGCGGAGGGTGGGCTATAAAGTTACACCCGGATCGTTGATTGCGTGGAGGGTGGGCACCCCACGCCTGCGTTGCTCAGGGGTCAGCGGTGTTGTCATCCCTGCCTCAGGTGTGTGTCGGGCGCCCCCCGTGTGGCAGAAACGCCGGTGGCGGGGCAAAGCAGACGCCGCTGCGCCGCACTGTGTCTAGCAGACGGCCCTGGGAAACTACGGGGTTGGATTTGAAAGACCCAGTTCTCAGGCTGAGTCTGCCCCCGCTACAACTGCTGAGTGACTCTTAACAAGTATCCTAACTTCTCAGAGCCTCACTTCTCCCATCTTTCAAATTTTAAGAATTTGAAATATGCTAGCAGTAATTTCTGGCTTCATAGCCACTGTCAGTATCCACTGCTGATTGGACCATAACTTCATTGGAGCTTGTCTGTGAGACTGGGGCAGGAGGGTTAGGTGCAGAGGGCCGTGCCACACAGCGCATGGCACAGTGGCATCATCTGTCTATTCCTGAGCCCTTTTCTTAGACCACAGTGCTCACCCTTAGTGGCACATCAGAATCATCTAAGGGCTTTAAAAAATTCTCAGTGCCAAGGCTGCACCTCAGACCAGTTAGAATCTTTCGGGGATGGACCTCGGCATCAGTCCTTTTTGGACACATTTAATTGTCTTCTTATTTGTGCCTTACGCATCCATTACCATTCACCCTCAACCCCCAAAGGAAATAGGTCTGTGGGACCTGACACATGGCATTGAACTTGAGCGTACCATTTTGATAACAGCTGATGTTACTGTGTGTGTTTAACAACTGCAGTCAGAGCAAGCCAGGGCACGCGCACTGAGCTCGAGGCATAGCTGAGCCCATGGGTCACCCCACGTTTCTACCATCCGGGAAGGAACTTTGGATACTCCATTGTCTGTTATTACCAACATTATTGCTTAACTCAGTTCACGCGTTCAACAAATATTTATCGAATGCCGGCCACGTGCCAGGCACGTGTGTCCTGGAGACTCCGTGGAGAGCAGAAATTAACCAGGTAGAGGGAGTAGCACATGCACAGTCCCCGTGGCAGAAAGGAGGTTGGGCAATCAGAAGAACTGAAAGGATGGTCCTGTGGCTAGAGCAGGGAAAGTGCCGGCTGCACACAGCGCAAGGAGGCTGGCGACGCGGGAAAGTGCCCGCCTGCCCGACGCCTTGTGGGCAGAGCTGTAGCTGCAGAGAGCATGGGGGGAAGCCGCCGTCTGTGCAGCGTCTCCAAACGTGTTGCCTTTCAGCAGTAGACTGACTGTTTTTAAGACCTTAATAAAAAGATGTTATTAGCAAGAACAGTGTGAGACCACGATCATGAGTCATACAGAGGAGGTAACCCAAGGGCAGCACATTTTTATTTGCTTCCCTCCCAGACAGACCAGCAGGTCCCGCCCCCAGGGTGATGCCCCCTGATAACAACAGGTCATCTGCACCGAGAGCTCGGTTTGTGCCGGGCACGACTGAAAGCACTTTATTGCCTCTCGAAGCTCCATTACCAGTCTGTGAGATAGGAACTATTACTATCCCTTTTTCTGTTTTGGAGAGACACAGGGAGATTAATACATACGAACGCGTTTCGTTCCAAGAGTGCGTTCATAAGTCCAATTTGTTTGTAAGTCCAAGAAAGTTAGCCTAGGTACCCAACTAACACAATCGGCTATATAATACTGTACTATAATAGGTTTATAATACATTTCACACAAATAATACATAAAAAACAAAAAAAAAATTACTTTTTTTTTTTTTTTTGCGGTACGTGGGCCTCTCACTGCTGTGGCCTCTCCCGTTGCGGAGCACAGGCTCCGGACGCGCAGGCTCAGCGGCCATGGCTCACGGGCCCAGCCGCTCCGCGGCATGTGGGATCTTCCCGGACAGTGGCACGAACCCGCGTCCCCTGCATCGGCAGGTGGACGCTCAACCACTGCTCCACCAGGGAAGCCCAAAGAAAACATTTTTTTTTTCAAAGAAAACATTTTTAATCTTACAGTACAGTACCCTGAAAAGTACAGTAGTCCAGTACAACAGTTGGCATACAGGGGCACGTCCGCATCTTTGAAAGTTCACAACTTGAAGATTTGTGTGTAGGGGACTTACTGTAACATAATCACACTAATTTCCCACTAAGTGGGAAAACTCGGAAGTGAACCCAGGCAGCCTCTCTGGATGGCCACTTACCGTGGTGCCATGTTGATGTTCGAACGTGAGGTGGTTTCGCTTGAGTGGTCGTGTTGAAACGTTTTATTTTATTCAGAGAAAATGGAAGCCGTGATGAGGTTTCAAGTGGGTAGTAGGTAACACGGTCAGATGGTATTTCCGCTCTGTTTGCACAGATGATGGACGGTTGACAGAGGCATCATTATCCCTATGAGGTGATACACAGTGCACGAAACCAGAAAATGAAGAAAACAATAACAGCTAATTGAAATTTCAGGGGAACTTTAGATAATAGAATAGGTATAATATAATTACTGGTTTTGAGGCTGGTTGAATGAACTCACTTGATGCATGTGCTGTCAGAAAATTGTCCTGCCCCAGGAAGGCACTTAACGCCTTGTTGGAAACAGGACTCAAGTGTTTGGCTAGATTGTTGTGAAGCGTGGATTCAAACTCACCCATCCTATAGTCTGGGGTGAGAAACAAGAGTGCTCTGGAAACTACATGGAAAATTATATGGAAATTGTGGTCTCATGTATGCAAGCAAGCTACGTATAATCCAGGGAAATTAGTTAATTGCCAAGAGCCTTGGGCTCGTCTGGAAATTATCATTGCCACCGTCAACATCAAGTTCTGTGTTTTGGGAGTTTTTTATTTTATTTTTTTATTGAAGTATAGTTGATTTAAAGTGTTGTGCCCATCTCTGCTGTACAGCAAAGCGACTCAGTTATACCGACACACACATTCTTTTTTTAATATATTCTTTTCCATTATGATTTATCACAGGATATTGAATATAGTTCCCGGTGCTATACAGTAGGACCTTGTTGTTTATCCATCCTCTATATAATATTGAATAGTTTACATCTACTAATCCCAAACCCCCAGTCCTTCCCTCTGCCACATCCTCAAGTACTGTGTTTTTTTTTTTTTTGTATTTTCTTTTTTTTTTTATTTTTTTTTTATTTTTTTTTAACATCTTTATTGGAGTATAATTGCTTTACAATGGTATGTTAGCTTCAGCTTCACAACAAAATGAATCAGTTATATACATACATATATTCCCATATCTCTTCCCGCTTGCGTCTCCCTCCCTCCCACCCTCCCTATCCCACCCCTCCAGGCGGTCACAAAGCACCGAGCTGATCTCCCTGTGCTATGCGGCTGCTTCCCACTAGCTATTTACCTTACGTTTGGTAGTGTATATATGTCCATGCCTCTTTATCGCTTTGTCACCGTTTACCCTTCCCCCTCCCCATAACCTCAAGTCCATTCTCTAGTAAGTCTGTGTCTTTATTCCTGTTTCACCCCTAGGTTTTTCATGACATTTTTTTTTTAAATTCCATATATATGTGTTAGCATACGGTATTTGTCTCTCTCTTTCTGACTTACTTCACTCTGTATGACAGACTCTAGGTCTATCCACCTCATTACAAATAGCTCAATTTCGTCTCTTTTTATGGCTGAGTAATATTCCATTGTATATATGTGCCACATCTTCTTTATCCATTCATCCGATGATGGACACTTAGGTTGTTTCCATCTCCGGGCTATTGTAAATAGAGCTGCAATGAACATTTTGGTACATGACTCTTTTTGAATTATGGTTTTCTCAGGGTATATGCCCAGTAGTGGGATTGCTGGGTCATATGGTAGTTCTATTTGTAGCTTTTTAAGGAACCTCCATACTGTTCTCCACAGTGGCTGTATCAATTTACATTCCCACCAACAGTGTAAGAGGGTTCCCTTTTCTCCACACCCTCTCCAGCATTTATTGTTTCTAGATTTTTTGATGATGGCCATTCTGACTGGTGTGAGATGATATCTCATTGTAGTTTTGATTTGCATTTCTCTCATGATTAGTGATGTTGAGCATTCTTTCATGTGTTTGTTGGCACTCTGTATATCTTCTTTGGAGAAATGTCTATTTAGGTCTTCTGCCCATTTTTGGATTGGGTTGTTTGTTTTTTTGTTATTAAGCTGCATGAGCTGCTTATAAATTTTGGAGATCAATCCTTTGTCAGTTGCTTCATTTGCAAATATTTTCTCCCATTCTGAGGGTTGTCTTTTGGTCTTCTTTATGGTTTCCTTTGCTGCGCAAAAGCTTTTAAGTTTCATTAGGTCCCATTTGTTTACTCTTGTTTTTATTTCCATTTCTCTAGGAGGTGGGTCAAAAAGGACCTTGCTGTGATTTATGTCATAGAGTGTTCTGCCTATGTTTTCCTCTAAGAGTTTGATAGTGTCTGGCCTTACATTTAGGTCTTTAATCCATTTTGAGCTTATTTTTGTGTATGGTGTTAGGGAGTGATCTAATTTCATACCTTTACATGTAGCTGTCCAGTTTTCCCAGCACCACTTATTGAATAGGCTGTCCTTTCTCCACTGTACATTTCTGCCTCCTTTGTCAAAGATAAGGTGACCATATGTGCGTGGGTTTATCTCTGGGCTTTCTATCCTGTTCCATTGATCTATCTTTCTGTTTTTGTGCCAGTACCATACCGTCTTGATAACTGTAGCTTTGTAGTATAGTCTGAAGTCAGGGAGCCTGATTCCTCCAGTTCCTTCTTTCGTTCTCAAAATTGCTTTGGCTATTCGGGGTCTTTTGTGTTTCCATACAAATTGCAAAATTTTTTGTTCTAGTTCTGTGAAAAATGCCAGTGGTAGTTTGATAGGGATTGCATTGAATCTATAGATTGCTTTCGGTAGTAGAGTCATTTTCACAATGTTGATTCTTCCAATCCAAGAACATGGTATATCTCTCCATCTATTTGTATCGTCTTTAATTTCTTTCATCAGTGTCTTATAATTTTCTGCATACAGATCTTTTGTCTCCTTAGGTAGGTTTATTCCTAGATATTTTATTCTTTTTGTTGCAATGGTAAATGGGAGTGTTTTCTTGATTTCACTTTCAGATTTTTCATCATTAGTATATAAGAATGCCAGAGATTTCTGTGCATTAATTTTGTATCCTGCCACTTTACCAAATTCATTGATTAGCTCTAGTAGTTTTCTGGTAGCATCTTTAGGGTTCTCTATGTATAGGATCATGTCATCTGCAAACAGTGACAGCTTTACTTCTTCTTTTCCGATTTGGATTCCTTTTATTTCCTTTTCTTCTCTGATTGCTGTGGCTAAAACTTCCAAAACAATGTTGAATAATAGTGGTGAGAGTGGGCAGCCTTGTCTTGTTCCTGATCTTAGTGGAAATGCTTTCAGTTTTTCACCATTGAGGATGATGTTTGCTGTGGGCTTGTCATATATGGCCTTTATTATGTTGAGGAAAGTTCCCTCTATGCCTACTTTCTGCAGGGTTTTTATCATAAATGGGTGTTGAATTTTGTCAAAAGCTTTCTCTGCATCTATTGAGATGATCATATGGTTTTTCTCCTTCAGTTTGTTAATATGGTTTATCACATTGATAGATTTGCGTATATTGAAGAATCCTTGCATTCCTGGAATAAACCCCACTTGATCATGGTGTATGATCCTTTTAATGTGCTGTTGGATTCTGTTTGCTAGTATTTTGTTGAGGATTTTTGCATCTATGTTCATCAGTGATATTGGCCTGTAGTTTTCTTTCTTTGTGACATCCTTGTCTGGTTTTGGTATCAAGGTGATGGTGGCCTCGTAGAAGGAGTTTGGGAGTGTTCCTCCCTCTGCTATATTTTGGAAGAGTTTGAGAAGGATAGGTGTTAGCTCTTCTCTAAATGTTTGATAGAATTCGCCTGTGAAGCCATCTGGTCCTGGGCTTTTCTTTGTTGGAAGATTTTTAACCACAGTTTCAATTTCAGTGCTTGTGATTGGTCTGTTCATATTTTCTATTTCTTCCTGATTCAGTCTTGGCAGGTTGTGCATTTCCAAGAATTTGTCCATTTCTTCCAGATTGTCCATTTTATTGGCATAGAGTTGCTTGTAGTAATCTCTCATGATCTCTTTTATTTCTGCAGTGTCAGTTGTTACCTCTCCTTTTTCATTTCTAATTCTATTGATTTGAGTCTTCTCCCTTTTTTTCTTGATGAGTCTGGCTAGTGGTTTATCTATTTTGTTTATCTTCTCAAAGAACCAGCTTTTAGTTTTATTGATCTTTGCTATTGTTTCCTTCATTTCTTTTTCATTTATTTCTGATCTGATTTTTATGATTTCTTTCCTTCTGCTAGCTTTGGGGTTTTTTTGTTCTTCTTTCTCTAATTGCTTGAGGTGCAAGGTTAGGTTGTTTATTCGAGATGTTTCCTGCTTCTTAAGGTGGGCTTGTATTGCTATAAACTTCCCCCTTAGAACTGCTTTTGCTGCATCCCACAGGTTTTGGGTCGTTGTGTCTCCATTGTCGTTTGTTTCTAGGTATTTTTTGATTTCCTCTTTGATTTCTTCAGTGGTCACTTCATTATTAAGTAGTGTATTGTTTAGCCTCCATGTGTTTGTATTTTTTACAGATCTTTTCCTGTAATTGATATCTAGTCTCATGGCGTTGTGGTCAGAAAAGATACTTGATACAATTTCAATTTTCTTCAATTTACCAAGGCTTGATTTGTGACCCAAGATATGATCTATCCTGGAGAATGTTCCATGAGCACTTGAGAAAAATGTGTATTCTGTTGTTTTTGGATGGAATGTCCTATAAATATCAATTAAGTCCATCTTGTTTAATGTATCATTTAAAGCTTGTGTTTCCTTATTTATTTTCATTTTGGATGATCTGTCCATTGGTGAAAGTGGGGTGTTAAAGTCCCCTACTATGAATGTGTTACTGTCAATTTCCCCTTTTATGGTTGTCAGTATTTGCCTTATGTATTGAGGTGCACCTAAGTTGGGTGCATAAATATTTACAATTGTTATATCTTCCTCTTGGATCGATCCCTTGATCATTATGTAGTGTCCTTCTTTGTCTCTTCTAATAGTCTTTGTTTTAAAGTCTATTTTGTCTGATATGAGAATTGCTACTCCAGCTTTCTTTTGGTTTCCATTTGCATGAAATACCTTTTTCCATCCCCTTACTTTCAGTCTGTATGTGTCTCTAGGTCTGAAGTGGGTCTCTTGTAGACAGCAAATATATGGGTCTTGTTTTTGTATCCATTCAGCCAATCTGTGTCTTTTGGTGGGAGCATTTAGTCCATTTACATTTAAGGTAATTATCGATATGTGTGTTCCTATTCCCATTTTCTTAATTGTTTTGGGTTCATTATTGTAGGTCCTTTCCTTCTTTTGTGTTTCTTGCCTAGAGAAGTTCCTTTAGCAGTTGTTGTAGAGCTGGTTTGGTGGTGCTGAACTCTCTCAGCTTTTGCTTGTCTGTAAAGGTTTTAATTTCTCCATCAAATCTGAATGAGATCCTTGCTGGGTAAAGTAATCTTGGTTGCAGGTTTTTCTCCTTCAACACTTTCAATATGTCCTGCCACTCCCTTCTGGCTTGCAGAGTTTCTGCTGAAAGATCAGCTGTTAACCTTATGGGGATTCCCTTGTGTGTTATTTGTTGTTTTTCCCTTGCTGCTTTTAATATGTTTTCTTTGTATTTAATTTTTGACAGTTTGATTAATATGTGTCTTGGCGTATTTCTCCTTGGATTTTTCCTGTATGGGACTCTCTGTGCTTCCTGGACTTGATTAACTATTTCTTTTCCCATATTAGGGAAGTTTTCAACTATAATCTCTTCAAATATTTTCTCAGTCCCTTTCTTTTTCTCTTCTTCTTCTGGAACCCCTATAATTCGAATGTTGGTGCGTTTAATGTTGTCCCAGAGGTCTCTGAGACTGTCCTCAGTTCTTTTCATTCTTTTTTCTTTTTTCTGCTCTGCAGTAGTTATTTCCACTATTTTATCTTCCAGGTCACTTATCCTTTCTTCTGCCTCAGTTATTCTGCTATTGATCCCATCTAGAGTATTTTTAATTTCATTTATTGTGTTGTTCATCGTTGCTTGTTTCATCTTTAGTTCTTCTAGGTCCTTGTTAACTGATTCTTGCAATTTGTCCATTCTATTGTCCATTCTATCTCCAAGATTTCGGATCAACCTTACTATCATTATTCTGAATTCTTTTTCAGGTAGACTGCCTATTTCCTCTTCATTTGTTAGGTCTGGTGGGTTTTTATCTTGCTCCTATCTGCTGTGTGTTTTTCTGTCTTTTCATTTTGCTTATCTTACTGTGTTTGGGGTCTCCTTTTTTGCAGGCTGAAGGTTCGTAGTTCCTGTTGTTTTTTGTGTCTGTCCCCAGTGGCTAAGGTTGGTTCAGTGGGTTGTGTAGGCTTCCTGGTGGAGGGTACTAGTGCCTGTGTTCTGGTGTATGAGGCTGGATCTTGTCTTTCTGGTGGGCAGGTCCACGTCTGGTGGTGTGTTTTGGGGTGTCTGTAGACTTACTATGATTTTGGGCAGCCTCTCTGCTAATGGGTGGGGTTGTGTTCCTGTCTTGCTAGTTGTTTGGCATAGGATGTCTAGCACTGTAGCTTGCTGGTCGTTGAGTGAAGCTGAGTGCTGGCGTTGAGATGGAGATCTCTCGGAGATTTTTGCTGTTTGATATTATGTGCAGCTGGGAGGCCTCTTGTGGACCAGTGTCCTGAAGTTGGCTCTCCCACCTCAGAGGCACAGCACTGACTCCTGGCTGCAGCACCAAGAGCCTTTCATCC
Organism: Lagenorhynchus albirostris; assembly: GCF_949774975.1. NCBI lineage: Eukaryota > Metazoa > Chordata > Mammalia > Artiodactyla > Delphinidae > Lagenorhynchus > Lagenorhynchus albirostris. The sequence goes on from NC_083095.1 coordinate 181,350,065, forward strand.
ACAGGGCTCCTTAATTTGGGATGATTCGTTGTCTATTCAGGTATTCCACAGATGCAGGGTATATCAAGTTGATTGTGGAGCTTTAATCCGCTGCTTCTGAGGCTGCTGGGAGAGATTTCCCTTTCTCTTCTTTGTTCTGACAGTTCCCAGGGGCTCAGCTTTGGATTTGGCCCCGCCTGTGCGTGTAGGTCGCCGGAGGGCGTCTGTTCTTTGCTCAGACAGGACGGGGTTAAAGGAGCCGCTGATTCGGAGGCTCTGGCTCACCTAGGCCGGGGGGTAGGGAGGGTCACGGAGTCCCGGGCGGGCCTGCAGCGGCAGAGGCCAGCGTGAAGCTGCAGCCTGAGGGCACCGTGCGCTCTCCCGGGGGAGCCGTCCCTGGATCCCGGGACCCTGGCAGTGGCGGGCTGCACAGGCTCCCCGGAAGGGCGTGTGGCTAGTGACCTGTGCTCACACACAGGCCTCCTGACGGCGGCAGCAGCGGCCTCAGCGTCCCATGTCCGTCTCTGGGCTCCGCACTCTTAGCCGCGGCTCGCGCCCGTCCCTGGAGCTCTCTCAAGCAGCGTTCTTAATCCCCTCTCCTCGTGCACCAGGAAACAAAGAGGGACGTAAAAGTCTCTTGCCTCTTCGGCAGGTCCAGACCCCTCCCCGGACTCTCTCCCGGCCAGCCGCGGCGCACCAACGCCCTGCAGGCTGTGTTCACGCCGCCAACCTCAGTCCTGTCCCGGCGCTCCGACAAAAGCCGGAGCCTCAGCTCCCAGCCCCACCCGCCCCGGCGGGCGAGCAGACAAGCCTCTCGGCTGGTGAGTGCCGGTCGGCCCGATCCTCTGCGCTGGAATCTGTCCGCTTTGCCCTCCGCACCCCTGTTGCTGTGTTCTCCTCCGCGGCTCCCAAGCTCCCCCACTCCGCCTCCCGAAGTCTCCACCCGCGAAGGGGCTTCCTAGTGTGTGGACACTTTTCCTCCTTCACAGCTCTCTCCCGCTGGTGCAGGACCCGTCCCTATCCTTTTGTCTCTGTTTAGTTTTTTCTTTTGCCCTAACCAGGTACGTGGGGGGTTCCTTGCCTTTTGGGAGGTCTGAGGTCTTCTGCCAGCGTTCAGTAGGTGCTCCGTAGGAGTTGTTCCACGCGTAGATGTACTTCTGGTGTATCTGTGGAGAGGAAGGTGATCTCCGCGTCTTACTCTTCCGCCATCTTCCTAGCCTCCAAGTACTGTGTTTTGATGGTCTGTGATTACAGGGCATTTGGTCCATGGACCCATTAACAAGAGGGACACAGATTCTCTTTTAACTGATACGCTGAAGTAGTCCACACTCTAATTAACTTTTGTTGAGTACCTTTCTGTACCAAACAGTATCTCATTTAATTTTCAGAATAGCCCTGGCAAAGGAAGTGAATCCCCATCCTTAGAGATAAGGAATCTGCCCAGAGTCTCTCAGTGCATCCGGGAGAGGGTGTAGGGTTTGATCCAAAGTCAGCTTGGCTCCACAGCTGGTACGCTTGGCTCTCCCTAGGAAAACATGTCAGTGAGACTTTACACCCATTACCAGGATGCACTACCAGCGTACAGAAAGGACCCTGTTTTTTTTGGCAGACAGGGACGTGGAAGTCTGGTTGTCAGTTGACTGCTAAAACTTGGACGTTGGCTGAAGCCGCAAGATTATATACGGTCTGTGCTCCCTTCCCTCTCTCACTGAAATAAAGAGAGATTCAGCTGTGGGGCTCTTTATCCAAACCCGCGCCTGGAGCGTGTCAGGCACCCCCGGCACCCCCGTGGCAGCCCTCAGAGCCAACGGAGGGTGGTTTCTTTTGTCCAACAGCTGCAGAACCAGGAGCTGCTGAGGGCGATGATGAGGAAGGCTGAGCAGGAAATCAACAGCAAAGTGATTGAAACGTTGAAGAGACTGGAGGACCCTGTGCAGCGACAGCGGGTCCTGGTGGAACAGGAGAGGCAGAAGTACCTGCACGAGGAGGAAAAGGTTGTCCGGAAGTTGTGGTGAGTGCAGTCCCTTGTTGCGTGCTTAGCTGCTCAACCTGGAAGGCAAGCCTGTCTTTGCCAAGGAGGAGGCCCTTCCTAGACGGTGTTCTGAGCCTCTTTCTTTATTGAGCACCTACTGTGTACAGTTAGAGTTCTGCTGGTTCTGGGTATCCATGGACACTTAGCTAGTGCCCCTCCATCCAGGCCCAGGAAATTCAACAATCCTTGGGAGTCTGAGCTAGTCTCTTTATTTTTCTTTTTAATTATATATATTTTTTGCAGTATGTGGGCCTCTCACTGTTGTGGCCTCTCCCGTTGCGGAGCACAGGCTCCGGACGCGCAGGCTCAGCAGCCATGGCTCACGGGCCCAGCCGCTCCGCGGCATGTGGGATCCTCCCAGACCGGGGCACGAACCCGCGTCCCCTGCATCGGCAGGCAGACTTTCAACCACTGCGCCACCAGGGAAGCCCTGAGCTAGTCTCTTTGAAGCCGGAGCATCACACTGTTCTATAGGGCTTGGCAATGCCTAAAATTAAGAGGAGCCAGTTGCACAATCCAATGATAAATGGGAAGTCTGCATTTAATCTCAATAAATTAAAACTAATAGCCAAAATAACACAGCGCCAAAGTTATCCTATTATTCAACGGTAGTTAAAATCACAAAAGAAGAATTTAAATGTAAAGTATGTCTGATCCAGAATGAAAGAAAGATGCTTCCTTGAATGTTACCCATCTTCTGTGAGGTTCTTATTGAAAGCATCTATCAAGTCCCACTATTGAAATGAGCAGAGTTTTATTACGCCCCAGTCACTGGGGCAGGCCCATCTTTTATGTTAATGTATGTTTTGTTATGCGATGAAGATTTATCATAGAACAATTTCACCTTTTAGTATAATGAATAATCATTTGCGTGGGTTCTTCTAGTGTTAGTATTTTTTTTTGAGTTTCATAAAGGCTTTTTTTAAAATTATTTTTTAAATGTTTTATACAGTTTTTAAAGGTTATACTCCATTTATAGTTATTACAAAATATTGGCTTTATTCCCCATGTTGTGCAGTACATCCTTGTACCCTATCTTTCACCCACTAGTTTGTACCTTACCCCCCGACCCTTACATTCCCCCCTCCCCACCTCACTGGTAACCACTAGTTTGTTCTCTGTATCTGCGGGTCTGTTTCTTTTCTGTTATATCCACTAGTTAGTTGTATTTTTTAGATTCCACCTATAAGTGATATCATACAGTACTTGTCTTTCTCTGACTTGTTTCACTTAGCATAATGCCCTCCAAGTCCATCCATGTTGCTGCAAATGGCAAAATTTTCACTCTTTTTTATGGCTGAGTAGTATTCCATTGTATATAGGTAATTCTCTTGTTTCTTGGAAAGCTTAAACCTCCCAAAATGGGACTGTAAGGGAGCAGCTTCCAAATTCTTTTCATGACCAGAATCACCAGAAGCCTACAACATGATGGAGAGTACTGTGCTCTATCACCTATTTGATATTTGAGGTGTAGCTTATGTCACCTCATATGCCAACCCAATGTGCCTGATTAAAATTAGAATACCCCTCTCAGTAGCAGTCTAGAGGAAGAAATCAGTTTGAGTTATTACCCCTCTCAGTAGCAGTCTAGAGGAAGAAATCAGTTTGAGTTATTATTTTCCTGAAGAAGAGAATTTGACGACCGTGCATCATCTCAAGAGTAGCCTCTGGGGCTTCCCTGGTGGCGCAGTGGTTGAGAGTCCACCTGCCGATGCAGGGGACACGGGTTCGTGCCCCGGTCCGGGAAGATCCCACATGCCACGGAGCGACTGGGCCCATGAGCCATGGCCGCTGGGCCTGCGCGGCTGGACCTGTGCTCCACAACGGGAGAGGCCACAACAGTGAGAGGCCCATGTACCGCAAAAAAAAAGAGCAGCCTCTAAATTTTTATTTAGTTCATGCCTTTATAGACAGACAGTTAATCACCCACCATGAGGTAAAAAGGCTATTATTTGTCTGAAACATTTCTGCGACAGCCCGATTGTCTACAACTACATCTCAAGGTTCTTCTTGAAAAGTTCTTTTAAAAAAACATAGCCTTTTAATATTTTTATAGAATTGCCAATTATTTTTCCTTCCAGCTTAATTGAGATGTAATTGTCATACATCACTGTAAGAGTTTAAGTACAGCGTAATGATTTGACTTACACACATCTTGCAATTATGGCCACAGTAAGTTTAGTGAACATCCATCATCTCATAAAGATACAAAATTAAAGAAATAGAAAAAAACATTTTTTCCTTCTGATAAGAACTCAGGATTTCCTCTCTTAACAGCTTTCATATATAACCTACAGCAGTGCTAATTATATTTATCGTGTTGTACATTACACCCCCGAGTACTTATTTATATTCTAACTGGAAGTTTGTACTTTTCTCAACCTGCTGCCTACCCGAGCACACTCAAGGCTCTGGCAGTGGACTAGATGTTCGCTTACTGCCACCTAGTGGTTCTTCAAATCAAAACTCTTTTCCTGTTTCTTTAAGAGGGGTTTTTCTGTTGTTGGATTTACAGGCAAACTGCAAGGATGCACCCCATCTAGGGTGGGGTTATTAATGGGCCGAGGCGACAGGATGTTATTATTGGTGTGTTTGTCTGTTGAAGTAGGAGACCTTAATTTAGTTCTATTGGAACTGGCAGTACCCTAAGAGGTGTGTGTAAGTGTGTGCACACACACCCCAGAAATCAGATCTGTGATCACTTCTCACTTCTTCTCTTTGTAGCCTGGAGAGGACACTCAGTCCTTATTGACAGGACAATTGGTATAAACCAGAGGTTCTCGGTCAGGGGCAAGTTCGTTCCCCTCCCCTAAGGACATTTAACAGTGCCTGCCGACATTCTTGTTTGTCACAAGTAGGGGAGGTTGCTACTGGCATCTATCATCAATGGGTGTTGAATTTTGTCAAAAGCTTTTTCTGCATGTATTGAGATGATCATATGTTTTTATTCTTCAGTTTGTTCATGTGGTGTATCACACTGATTGATGTGTGGATATTAAAGAATCCTTGCATTCCTGGAATAAACCCCACTTGATCATGGTGTATGATCCTTTTAATGTGCTGTTGGATTCGGTTTGCTAGTATTTTGTTGAGGATTTTTGCGTCTATGTTCATCAGTGATATTGGCCTGTAATTTTCTTTTTTGTGGTATCTTTGCCTGGATTTGGTAGCAGGGTAATGGTGGCCTCATAGAATGAGTCTGGGAGTGTTCCTTCCTCTGCAATTTTTTGAAATAGTTTCAGGAGGATAGGTGTTAACTCTTCTCTAAATGTTTGATAGAATTCACCTGTGAAGCCATCTGGTCCTGGACTTTTGTTTGTTGGAAGATTTTTAATCACAGATTCAATTTCAGTGCTTGTGATTGGTCTGTTCATATTTTCTGTTTCTTCCTGGTTCAGTCTTGGAAGGTTGTACCTTTGTAAGAGTTTGTCCCTCTTCTAGGTTGTCCAATTTGTTGGCATAGAGTTGCTGCTCCTGGCGTCTAGTGTGTCGAGGCCAGGGGCGCTGTTAAACATCCTACAGTGCACAGGACAGGCCCCACACACACAGAAAAGAATTACCTGAGCCCAAAGGCCAAGTGCCAAGGTTGAGAAGCCAGACCTAAAGCCGTCCGGGCTCCTCCTTCTGCCCCCTCCGTCTCTCTTTCTCCTCTGTCACATCGCAGAGTGCACACACCCTCCCTTAGTTGGCATCAGCAACACTGAAAACGAAGAGTGGGTCCTTGGTCAGACAGGCGGCCAACCTGGGCCTCCCCGTGGACAGCCCCGGGAAGACGGCCTCGCACCTGCCTCATACCACAGCAGAGTACCTGCCTCATACCACAGCAGAGTATCTTAAGCCAAACCAAGCTACTCCTGTACCAGCTGCTTCCGTCGCCTCCGTGGGCGTGGAGGGAGCGGCCAGGACGCGGTGCAGGAGGGGAGGCCAGGCGGTGAGGCTCAGGGGTCCCTCTGCTCCTGCACTGTCCTTATTGAAGGCCCCAGCATTCACTCCAGCTGTGGTTTGCACTCCCCACAGTGACCTGGAAGACTTCGTTGAAGATTTAAAGAAGGACTCTGCCTTGGCCAGCCGCGTGGTTACTCTAAAAGACGTGGAAGACGGGGCTTTCCTCCTGCACCAGGTGGGAGAGGCAGTAGCTTCCCTGAAAGGTGAGTGTCCTCCTTGCGGCGGGGAGGAGTCTGAAGCCTGTTTCCTGGGGTGTTTGAAAATCCATCAGACGGTGAAGGATTCATTCATGCACATGGGCAGGTACTCATCCAACACCTCCGTGTGCCAGGCACTGTTCTGGGCACTTGGGATACATCACTGCCTGTCTTCTGGGAGCTGATACTTTAGTGGTGACTGTAATATTTAGGACTGAATGACTCTTAAGACTCTTAAGTACAGTGTACCAGGCACCTCATTAAACACAACCCAAGGGCCACGTGAGCTTATCCCAGACATACAGGGAGGAAATGAGGCCTGGGGCTCTGCCTTGGCCCAGGTCACGCTGGGCCCAGCTCGGCCTCAAGGCACGTGAGCTGCCCTGTAGTGGGTGAACCCCGCGCTTCTCAGCCCTGTCCAGAGTCGGGGCTCGGGACAGGGGGCTTGCTGCTCTGGCTTTTTCATACAGCTCACCAGCTGCTCTTGGCCCGCAGGAGAATTTCCAACCTTACAAAACAAGATGCGAGCCATCCTGCGCATAGAAGTGGAGGCCGTGCGGTTTCTGAAGGAGGAGCCGCACAGGCTGGACAGTCTCCTGCAGAGAGTGCGAGGCATGACCGACGCCCTGACCATGCTGCGCAGGTGACCGCGGCTTCCTGGGCTGGTGGGGGGGCGGGGCTGGGGTGAGAACTGATAGTTTGACGCCAGACTTCTTGTTGGTTCTGATCTCACAGCCAGGCAGTCAGCCGTATTTGGACATTGTCTGTTCCAGCCCTGGTGGTGGTAGGTGTCAAGAATATAATAATAAACAGGACCCCTGCCCTTATAAAACTTCCTTTCCCACATGGGAAACAGACACGACTACCACACATGAACCACTTCCCAGTCTTCCCAGTAGTGGCAGTCCTGAATTTTCCTTTAAGTAGAACTTGGAAATTACAAAGATGTTACCCCTTAGATCTTGGACCAGATTTGAGAGCAGGTCACAAGCAGAATATAAATTCTTGGGAGAATTTTAATCACTATAATCTTTTGATCAGGTTTGTAGGAGAAATATGTGAAATGTGCAGTTGACTTTTAGATGAATTATTAACTATAAGGGAGCAAGTGAGATTTTTCTTGTAACAGTGACGTCAGAAAGAACCTCTTTTGAGATGCTAAGACTACAGAGCGCACTATAATCACCTGTGTGAGTTCCAGGATGCCAAAGATAATCTGAATTAGAACAAGAGGCCTCTTCCTGCAGAGACCTCGTCTGCCTGGGCACAGGAAGAAGTTGTACCCGAATTGCACTTTCTCACAGGTTCCCTCATTTAAAATTGCCAGAGTGAACTTTTCCTTCCTGTAGGATAAAAATATGTTCAAAGAATTCTTAACTAAGCTCTTACCTAAATGTGGTAACCCACCCACAAAGCCTAAAGCAAACCATCCTTATTAAGTGTTTAAAGAGGGAGCAGGCTGGCTGGTAACGTTGCCCACCCTCCCTTCTCTTCCCTGAAAAACAATTTTTAAAAAATTTTAGAGCCAGCACAGATGAAGCTCAGTATTTATCTTATCTCCATCTAAAAACAGATGGGATTGTGTGTCTTGAATGTTATAGGACTTTGTGTCCCGTAAATGCTCAGTGGTGGGAATGATAGATAAAGCCAGTTAAGTAACTTTAACAATAAAAATAGAAGAAATATTAGCTGCTCATCACAGGCCTTTATACTATTAATCTGTCCTTGGTATCTTCCCGGTATAACATGCTGTACTCAGCACTGTGGAAGACACAAGAAGGAAGGTAGGAATATGCACAACCCCAAGGACAGGCACATGTCCTGGTGCCTGATAGAGAAGACAGAGCGGGTGACAGTCACAGTTCAGAGCAACTTAGCGGCTTGGGAAGATGCTGAAGGGATTTGGTACGTGTTGAATTTGAGGTGCTGGAAGGATAGCAAAACAGAGCTGCCCATGAGGCACTTAGAGTTAAGGGAGTCCCTGCCTAACTCGGAGGGAGGAGAGGGAGGAGAGGTTTAGAGTTGGAAGTCGCCTTCATGAAGGTGATTACTGAAAATGGAAGCGATGCCTATGATAGAATGAGAAGGAAAGGAGGAAAGAGACCCTTAGGGATTTGGGATTGAAGGGACGGGGTAGGTAAAGAGCAAAAGAAACAAGTGAGTAGAAGAGGAGAGTCGTAGAAAGCAATGTCTTCTTTCCAATCAAAAAAAAAGAGCATTTTGCTAAGAAGGGAATGAGGGACTAATTAAAAATTATGGGTCGAGTGCCATGTGTGACAAAGTCTTCCATGTAACTACATTGATCGTAGCACCGAGCCCTGAGGAAGACATTGAACAGCACTGTCACCGTCACTATTATAATCTCCAGAAAAGTATCTGAGGCTCACAGAGGTGAAGTTCCCGGCCTTGCAGAGCTAGAACATGGCAGAACTGATATTCAAACACAAGCCTGTCTGACCCCGAAGGTCATGTCTTTGCCGCTGGACCAACCCGGCGGTTAGATTCGAAGTCACTCGTGATGTTGCAGAAAGGCTGCTCAAGTCCGGGTGGGGCAGCCAGATGGCACCAGGCTGAGCTGTAGGAAGAGCAAAGCAAAGGGAACTGGCATATAAACCACCTCCCAAGACGTGGAGCAGTGAAAGGAGGAGAGAATGGAGGGTTTAGGAAGCTTTGGGTTAGAACCGAGCATCTACGAGAGCTGCCCAGGCCTGGATCGGGTGCAGGAGTTACTGTTAGAATCGTGTGTCCACTTGATGTCACCACCCCCCAGTCTGGACACGACAGTGCACGTGGAAAGGGAAAGACAGACCATGTCCTGAGGGAAAAAGTAGGAAAGCAGCAGCCGGAGATAATGAGGAGGCAGGTTGCTATGGGAACCCTTAACTCTAAGCTGCTACTCCGGGTTTTAGAATCTTAATTTTGCAACACAATCGTGCCTGGCTTTGGGATGACACAGCACTCAAGCATACCATACGACTAAAATGCACGTTACCTAGTTCACCAGTTCATGCTGCTGTGCGTGGTTTCTCCCAGGCATGTCACTGATGGGCTCTTGAAAGGCACAGATGCAGCCCAGGCCGCACAGTATGTCGTGATGGAAAAGGCCACGGCCGCAGAAGTCCTGAAGGCCCAGGAGGAGGCTCCCCGCGCCTCGGGCCAGCCCCTCCCCGGTGCGGGCGTCCCCGGCGACGTGAAGTCGGAAGTGGTGCCCTTGACGGTTCACCACGCTCAGAGCTCTCCTGTGGTCATCCAGCCGTCCCAGCACTCCTCCGCGCTGCTGAACCCTGCCCAGCACTTGCCAGGGGGGCCCGGGCCTCACCCGGCCAGCCCTCCCACTGTCACACAGGAGGTGACCTCAGCTCTGCAGTCCCCGCAGATGCCCGGGAATGGTTCCTCCGTGCAGAGCCTGTTCATGGACGAAATCCACAGTGTGAGTGCCAAGAACAGGGCAGTGTCTATCGAGGTAGAGTCCTATTTCCATTTTTCGTAATTCCATAAAGGAGGAAAGGATGTGGTCCTTTCCTTCCGAGAGTGTGTACAGTCTGGTTGTGGAGATAATGCATATATGTATATCAAAGATATATTTTTATCAAAAATATATATAACTTTCTATTTTATATACACATCGGTTTTTTTAAACTGTAAATGGGTTTCAATGGCCAGGTTGAGAGAGAGGCCATCAGATTTCAGACAAGCCTCAGGCGCCCAACCTGTAGGAAGGTGAGGCAGTGGTGTGCTGCTAAGTGTTGCACAACCGGCATTCTGATGGGAGAAGCCTCATTTGTAGTGTCTGCCAGTTTCTGTGGCGCAAAGACTCCCACCATTGCTGACATCAGTGACCATGCTGGTGGGAAGAAGGGTGACACTCAGCCCTCCCGAGCCAGTGTGAGCTGGGGAGGGTTTGCCAGTGACCTTGAAAATGAAGTAGAATCTGGGTAAGCAGAGGGTGGGAAGAACATTCTAGGATAGCGGGATCCTGGAGCAAAGGCTGGACCTTGGATAAACCAGTTTAAGTGGAACAAGAAGGAGGAGATAAGGCTGGCAGAACAGGCTGGAAGCTGGTTTGGGGCAGCTGACTCACCATCCCCATGGGGCCAAGGTTCATTTCATGGGCATCAGAGAAATGCTGTAGCTTGGACCAGTGATAAAAAAATGGCATCTTCAGAAAATTAATCTGGAAACAATAGGCAGAATAGATTAAGGTAGTGGGTCTCGAATTAAGGGTGCAGGATAGGAAGTTGTTACAGAAGTCTCAGAAGGAAGGAGAAAGAAGGTCTCAAGGTCACACAATATAGAGAGAAAACTTGCTGTGTTCTTAAATATTCTTTTCAAGAGCTGGTGTAGGTGCTCAAGCAGCACGTTGCGTTTCCCTGGCTCTCCTTCCTCTTCCCTAAAATGTTTCCTCCACTCATCACTGTGTCCTTAGCCACCTGGTCCTAAGCATTCCTGCCTCTCACTGTGTCCTTAGCCACCTGGTCCTAAGCATTCCTGCCTCTCTTGCAAGTCAGCAGCAGATAACTCTGGTTTCAGGAGGAGATGGACCTCTTAAAACCACCAAGGCCACAGTCATGGCCACTGGGCCTCTGAACACTAGGTAGCTCCCCTCTGCTCCAGAGTCAGTGGCTGTGCCCCCTAATCCCAGTTAGCTGCTTACAAAATGCATAAGGTGGGGTGGAGTGTGATTGGCTGATGATGATTCTGCCTATCAGAGTCAGGGAGGGGACCAAAAACATATTTCCTCCTGAAAATTAGTGGATTTACCACTTCAAACTTCAAACATCTCTACATTTAAAGGATGTCAGTAGGATGATTCTTTTATTGAAAAAATGTCTATTGAGAACCCACTAGGCATAGTTACCATTGTTACGTGTATATTTTAAGTAAGTTTTGATGGCACACTTACAAGTCATCTCTGAAATGCTCTGATCCACGATAAGGAGGCCTGAGTCTTCCTGACAGCTCTGCTACGGCGCTTCGTCCACTCCAAAGATGTTACTGAGTCCTAGTGTGTGCCAGGCCTTCATAGGCTCTGGGGTTGGCAGTGAACAGAAGGGACCAAGCCCAGGCTCTGGTGATAATAAGTGCTACGAAGGAAAACTAGAGGAAGATAAGGATGGTGACAGTGGTGGCTGTTACTCATAGAGAGTGAATCTCGGGCAGATCCTTCGTCTCACTGGGCCCCAGTGTTCTCGCATGTAAAATAGATTGATTCCGTGATCTCCTGGGTCTTCTCCAACCCTGACATTATGGGGTTCCACTAATCCTGGTGCTCATTTCCACTCTGTCCTCCTGCAATGATTAATGTGGCATCTCAAAATCACAGGAAAATGCTCTTTAAAAAAATGTACGGGTATTTAAAAATGCACTTTATATATTTCTCCCTCCTGTAGAACCTGATGGAGCTTAGAGATATCTCAATAGCCCCTCATTTTGTAAACAGGAGAATGTGACCCAGAAGATCATATAGCAATTCTTTGACAGTAGTGGAACTAAGACATAGGATTAGTGAGTGTTTTGGTGTTTGTTTCTGTTTCTTTGAACATCTCCTCTACAACGAAAACTCAGTGTAGAAAAACAAAACCTTAGTTATGGGATACATGCCTTTGAATGCATATATCCCTGTGTCCCTGCCGTGAGTGCTGGCGAGTATGTAGTAAGTGCTCAGTAATAAGTGAATGAATGAATGGTTGGGTTTCTGAGCGCGCTTCTCTGTGAATGAATACCACTTGGGCTTCAGTGGCAGCCTGTTTAAAACATGTAGCAGACAGCACAAAGGTCAGGTTTGTCTGATGTGCAGAAGTGTCCCTGGACACAGAAACCAGAGCATCACTTTACCAACACTTCAACTGTGTTATACTTCCTCCCACCCCGACATGCAATCTCAAAACTTTCTTTACTTGCTGTTGTCCTTCAGAAAGCAGAAAGGAAATGGGAAGAGAAAAGGCAAAATCTGGACCACTATAACGGAAAAGAGTTTGAGAAGCTCCTAGAAGAAGCCCAGGCCAATATTATGAAGTCAATTCCAAACCTGGAGATGCCGCCAGCCTCAGGCCCACAGCCAAAGGGCGATGCTCCAGTGGACAAGCTAGAACCTTCAGGTAAGGCGCTACCAGAGCTTTGTGGGCTGCTCACCCTCGGGTCAGTGCGGTGCCGCCCACATAGGCACAATCTCTCACTTCCTAAAAACCTCATCAATTAAAAGAAGAAAATTAATTGGAGAAACAAGCCCCAGGGGTCCCTAGAGCCTCCCTACTAGTTTTTGTTGTTTTATTGACTACTACTTTTTAGTTATAAACATAGTAGGGAAACTGTGTTCTGCGTTAGGAATCTAGAACAATGCTCACTAAGGAAAAACGTAGCTCCCCAGTTTCTGCCTTTCCTACGAGTTTATGACCCTTCACAGCACCAGCTGGGAGAATATGAGACCTGCGTTTAAATTGAGAGGTTTTCTTAGAAAATGTCGGCTTTTATAGGGATATTAGATCACAAGGAGAAATCGCATTTTTTAAATCAAAATTATTAGATGGTATATTTAACCAACCGAAACTATGGAAATTAAGCATCAGTGTGTCAATAATAATACAAAAAGCTGTTAAAAAACTTAACCTGCTAAATCTTCAACCAATTACAAACCGTGTGCCTTATTCTCATCTTAAAATTACGGACAGTGTATCTCAAGTTGGTCAAAGAGGGAGCCTTTGTCATTACACATGAGAGGGAGACCAGAGCCCACCTCCAGAGCCCATCAGCCTGTGCCCGTCCCCAGAGGCAGCCATCCCGAGGCCAAGCTGCTGGCCTAGGACAAGACACATGTCCCAGTGGTGCTGGTGCCCTCTACATAAGACAGGGACCGCCCACTACAAATAATCACTGGCTTGTCACCCTGATGACTTAGCCAAATCTTCGTTACAACTTTCAGCAGGAAGTCCTCAAGCACCTCCTCTAAACAGCTCTGTTTCAGTTGCTCAGAAAAGACACACACACTCCTGGGAGGCCAGGCAGGCCTGTGTGTCCCCAGAGTTGGGACAGAGGCCAGCTGGAAGCTCTGATCCCGAATTTCTTGTTTTACCACTTTTGTAAGCTCTTAGATGAGTGTTGGTAAAAGGCTGAAGTGAAGAATGTTGGTAAAGGGCAGGAGTGAAGCTCTTTCCGTTTTGAGAGAGAAATGCCTTTTGGGGGGCATTTTTCTGGGGAAAGCTCAGCAGACAGCTTCATCTCCCAACCTTTGGTGTCAATACTGATTTGTAATTCTCTCATTTCTGCATTTGCTGCCTCCTTTACTTAGCAGAGAACCTTTTCTAACCACATAACCGTGACCAAAACGATCCACTTTCTCCCTGACTTGTCCACTGACACCTTCTGCCTCTGGCTCTTCCTGGGCCAGATTCTACTCTAACCTCCTCTCCATGAATCCTTCCTGCCAACACTGCTTTCCAGACTCAGGGATGAAGGCTCTGCAAGCCATGCAGGGAGCTCTGACCCTTCATCTCTCCAAGTAACACTCAACTTTTTGGGGTAACAAGAGATCTGTTTAATAATAATAGGTAATACTTGCATAGCATTTACTATAAGCCAAGCACTCTTCTAAATGCTTTATGTATATCAAGCCCATTTGATCTTCACAACACCCTGGTGGAGATGATATTATTAGAATACGCGTTTAACAGATGGGAAAACTGAGGCAGAGAGAGGTTAATTAACTTGTGCAGGGCCTTTCTGCTTCAGGGCCTGTATTTTCAGTTATTGCACTATGAAGAGAATAGAGAAATTTTTAAGTCAGGTTGCATCAAGTTTCTAGAAATACGTTGGACTTTCTGGATGTTATCTCGAAAGATGATTTTGCAATGACACACTGTTTTCCAGAAGACTCTCCAAATTCAGAACAGGACTTGGACAAGCTGGGGGCTAAGTCCCCGCCTCGTCCTCCCCCACCTCCACGGAGGAGCTACCTGCCAGGATCGGGGCTCACCACCACGAGGTCCGGCGATGTGGTCTACACCAGCAGGAAGGAGAGTGCCACCACAAAGGTCTGATGGGTGAAGCCCTGGTAAACTGTCTCTGGGTTCAGATGCTGCCCTTAGACAAAGTCTTCTCTGCTCTCATTTAGAACATAAAAAGTAGTGAGGCAGAGAAGAGAAGTGGAGAATAAACTAGGTCTCCAAGGAAGTGCCATTGAACTAGGCGGCACTGAACTAGGCTCTCAGGCACCTTTAAGACGTGTAAGGACTGACCATTGCACGAAATTGCACAGATGGGAAAATGTCAGCCAGTGCTCTAGGACTAGACTCAGCAACAGGAGTTTTATCCTTACTTGACTTTTAGCTGTATGTGAAATGCAAATCACCAGCTACTTCCCCAGCAAAGCACACTAAGGTTGAAAACGGGGGCCTGAGGGGTAAGCCAAAGGAAGATCATCTTACAGAGGTAACTGAGAGTAGCTAACATAGCTGTGGGAGTCTTCAGAAAGAGGTTCAGAGAGCTTTAACTTCCACTTAACCTGGCAAGTTGTGTCATGTATGTTCAATGTAAAATACAATTTCCAAGGAGGGCCTTTCTTAAAGGCACTGAAGTTACAGTCTTATTATAATTCTTCAATCCGTTTGCCAAAATGACACCTTGGGCAAGGAAAAACCCAAACTAAATGCAAGTAGACAAAGCAGCCTTTCAGCTTGATTTGAAGAGCTAGGAAGCCAGTGCACCAGGCAGTGAGAGAACGTGTATTCTTTTGCGATCTGTCCCTCTTTTGCCAGCACCTGGGGGTGTTAAGCCAGTATCTGTGGTTTGACTCTTTCTCAGGCAAGCAGTGAAGATGCTGGACCAAGCCTGCAGGCTAGAGCCACAAAGTGTCCAGCAGAGGAGCCTGCTTCAGCCTGGGCCCCGTCACCACCACCTGTCACTACTTCCTCCTTAAAGGATGAGGAGGAAGAAGAAGGAGACAAAATCATGGCAGAACTCCAGGTATGTGGATGCGGTAACTGACGTGGCCGCCTGCCCTTCCCATCTGGGATTCTGGTTGTGTCTGACACCAGTTCATTAGCTAGAGAGGGCTGGGGAAGAGCCCCATGCCCCTGGGCCATGTAAGCTGCATCTCTGGCCTTGGCCTCCACTTTTCCAAGGTGGCACTGAACTAGGCTCTCAGGCATCTTTAAGACATGTGTAAGGAATGACCATTGCACAAAACAACTCAGAAAGTTTATACCAATCCCAAGCTTTCCTAGCTCTGGCTGCTAGGATTGCCTTTCCTTTCCTTTCTTTCAGTGTGAAAATAGTCCCTGCGTCATTTTAAAGCACTTAAGATGGGGATTAGAAATACCAGCCATTGTCCTGTCTTCCCAAGGACTGAGTAAAGCCCCCTTCAAGTGGTGTCCCCTTCTTTGGCTTTAATTCTTAGAATGACAGGCCTGGAATCATGTGGCCGTCTGTCCTCCATACCAAGTTTCCAGTCAGTGTCAATGTCATCTTTTCAGGGATTCCAAAAAGCTTAATAATTTTGTTTCCCGTCTTCTTTGTTCTATTTGAGAAATGATACTTTACTTTTAGATTTTTATGTGTTAACTAATTGCCACAGTCTACTCCTAGGACTAAGGAGGGGGTACAGGGCTACACCCAAAGCTCATCCCACATTCAGATCATGTTGTGAATCTGCCCTAGGTGTACATTCTAAGAACTCGTCTAATCAGTCATAAAACACAATTCCTGGACGACAGTCTGTTCATAAAGTATTTCATTTTGATCCGTGAATTAACGTAGGATATTTTGCCAATTTGATGGTCAGGTCACGACCTCCTTCGGGCTCCAGCACATGTTCACTAAGGTACTGATGATTTTGTGCAGGCCCAGGGATCTGCCTTCTTCATTTGGAGGAGGGAGAACATTCTGACCATGTCACTTCCACCTCAACTCTTCTGCTCTGCTTCCCATGGAAGTAATTGCCAACATTAAGCACCTTGGGTTTTCCAGGGAAAACAGGGCTGCTGGTTTACTTGTCACATGCGTGAGCCCTGTCCAGCCCCATTAAAACTCAGACTGGCCTGAGACATCCCCTCCCTCAAACAGTTTGCTTACAGGCTTTTAGATTGGTCAGAGAACTTCATTCATAGGAACCATAGATTTATAAAGTTACTGAGTCATGGAACAGTTGAGAGCATGGAGGCCTCCATCAGTTATCCACTGAGGGCCCTCTGACTAAGACACTGGTATGTCAGGGCTACATGTTGCTGGGCAATGGTGCTTCTCCTAAGATGTGTAGGCAGATGCTGGGGCCATTCATTGTAGCATTTGCCCCCAAATTATGGTATAAGTAACAAATATGGAGGGAGAAAGAACAAGATAGTGGAGTAGAAGGACGTTAGCTCACTTCTCACAAAAACACCAAAGTCACAACTGACTGCTGAACAACCATCAGAAAAGACTGGAACCTACCAAAAAAAGATATACTACATCCAAAGATAAAGAAGAAGCCACAACAAGATGGTAGGAGGGGCACAATCACAACAAAGTCAAATCCCATACCCACTCAGTGGGCGACACACAAACTGGAAAATAATTATAGTGCAGAGGGTCTCCCACAAAAGTGAGAGTTCTGAGTCCCACATCAGGCTCCCCAGCCTGGGGGTCTAGAATTGGGAGGAGGAGACCCCAGAGCATTTGGCTTTGAAGGCCAGTGGGGCTTGGTCACAGGAACTCCACAGGACTGGGGGAAATGGAAACTTCATTCTTGGAGGGCGCACACAAGGTCTTATGCCCTCTGGAACCCAGGGAAGAAGCAGTGACTTCATAGGAGCCTGGGCCAGACCTGGAGAGGTTGGGGGGTGGCTGTGGCTCACTGTGGGGTCAAAGACACTGGTGGGGGCATATACTGGGAAGTACTCGTTGGTGTGAGCTCCCTGGGAGGCTTCCATTTTTACCTGCCCCACCTGACAGCCTGTAGACTCCAGTGCTGGGATGCCTCACGCCAAACAACCAACAGGGTGGGAACACAGCCCTAGCCCAAAGCTACCTCTAAACACACCCCCTTGACACGGCCCTGCCCACCAGGGAGACAAGATGCAGCTCCACCTACCAGTGGGCAGGAAGCAGCCCCTCCCACCAGGAAGCCTGCACAAGCCTCTGAGGCCTCATCCACCAGGGGGCAGAGACCAGAAACAATGGGAAGTACAACCCTGCAGCCTGTGGAACAGAAACCACAATCACAGAAAGTTAGACAAAATGAGACAGCAGAGGAATATGTTCCAGGCGAAGGAACAAGATAAAACCCCAGAAAAACAACTAAGTGAGGGGGAGATAGGCAATCTACCCAAAAAAGAATTTGGAGTATTGATAGTAAAGATGATCCAAGATCTTGGAAAAAGAATGGAGGTACAGACTGAGAAGATGCAAGAAATGTTTAACAAAGAGCTAGAAGATACAAAGAAGAAACAGAGATGAACAATACAATAACTGAAATGAAAAATACACTAGAAAGAATAACAGAATAAATGAGACAGAAGAATGGATAAGTGAGCTGGCAGACAGAATGGTGGAAATCAGTGCTGCAGAATAGAATAAAGAATGAAAAGAAATGAAGACAGTTTCAGAGACCTCTGGGACTACATTAGGTGCACCAACATTTGCATTATAGGGGGCCCTGAAGGAGGAGAGAGAGAAAGGGCCCGAGAAAATATTTGAAGAGATAATAGCTAAAAACCTCCCTAACATGGGAAAGGAAACAGTCACCCAAGTCCAGGAAGCACAGAGTCCCAGGCAGGATAAACCCAAGGAGGAGCACACCAAGACGCATATTAATCAAACTGACAAAAAGACAAAGAGAAAATACTAAAAGCAACAAGTAACATACAATGGAATCCCCATAAGGTCATAAACTGATTTTTCAGCAGAAACTCAGCAGGCTATGAAGAAGTGGCATGATATATCAATATTTAAAGTGATGAAAGGGAAAAACCTACAACCAGCAAGGCTCTCACTCAGATTTGACAGAGAAATCAAAAACTTTACAGACAAGCAAAAGCTAAGAGAATTCAGCACCACTAGACCAGCTTTGTAACAAATGCTAAATGAACTTCTCTAGGTGAAAAAGAAAAGGCCACAACTAGAAACAAGAAAATTACAAATGGGAAAGCTCACCAGTAAAG
Organism: Lagenorhynchus albirostris; assembly: GCF_949774975.1. NCBI lineage: Eukaryota > Metazoa > Chordata > Mammalia > Artiodactyla > Delphinidae > Lagenorhynchus > Lagenorhynchus albirostris. The sequence goes on from NC_083095.1 coordinate 181,368,349, forward strand.
GCAGGAAATCATTCACACACAAATGTGATATCAAAACCAGCAGTTGTGAGAAGAGGAGAGTACAAGTGCAGGATACTAGAAATACATTTGAAATTAAAAGACAACTTAAAAACACTCATATATATTATACAGACTGCTATATCAAAACCTCATAGTAACCGCAAACTGAAAATCTACAATACACACAAAAAAGAAAAAGGAATCTAAACACAACACTAAAGTTAGTCATCAAATCACAAGAGAACAAAAGGAAGGGAAGAAAAGAGACCTACAAAAACAAATCCAAAACAATTAACAAAATGACAGTAAGAATATCCATATCTATAATTACCTTAAGTGTGAACAAATGCTCCAAACCAAAGATACAGACTGGCTGAATGGATACAAAAACAAGACCCTTATATATGTTGTCTGCAAGAGACCCACTTCAGATCTAGGGACACATACAGACTGAGACTGAGGGGATGGAAAAAGGTATTCCATGGAAATGGAAATCAAAAGAAAGCTGGATTAGCAATTCTCATATCAGACAAAATAGACTTTAAAGGACTGTTATAAGAGACAACGAAGGACACTACATAATGATCAAGGGATCAATCCAAGAAAATATAACAATTGTAAATATATATGCACCCAACATAGGAGCATCTCAATAGATAAGGCAAATGCTAACAGCCATAAAAGGAGAATTCAGCAGTAACACAATAATAGTGGGGGACTTTAACACCCTACTTACAGCAATGGACAGATCATCCAGACAGAAAATCAATAAGGACACACAAGCCTTAAATGACACATTAGAGCAGATGGACTTAATTGGTATTTATAGAGCATTCCATTCAAAAGCAGCAGAATACACATTCTTTTCAAGTGCATGCAGAACTTTTTCCAGGATCACACACTGGACCACAAAGCGAGCCTCGGTAAATTTAAGCAAATTGAAATTGTATCAAGCATCTTTTCTGACCACAGTGCTATGAGATTAGAAATCAACTACAAGGAAAAAAAAAAAAACCCACAAACATGTGGAGGCCAAACAATATGCTACTAACCAACCAATGGATCACTGAAGAAATCAGAGGAAATCAAAAAATACCTAGAAAAAACAACCCAATCCAAAAACGGGCAGAAGACCTAATAGACATTTCTCTGAAGAAGATATACAGACTGCCAACAGACACATGAAAGAATGCTCAACATCATTAATCATTAGAGAAATGCAAATCAAAACTACAATAAGATATCATCTCACACCAGTCAGAATGGCCATCATCAAAAAATCTACAAACAGTAAATGCTGGAGAGGGTGTGGAGAAAAGGGAACCCTCTTGCACTGTTGGTGGGAATGTAAATTGATACCACCACTATGGAGAACAGTATGGAGATTCCTTAAAAAGCTGAAAATAGAACTACCATATGACCCAGCAATCCCACTACTGGGCATATACCCTGAGAAAACCATAATTCAAAAAGAGTCACATACCACAATGTTCATTGCAGCTCTATTTACAGTAGCCAGGATATGGAAGCAACCTAAGTGTCCATCGACAGATGAATGGATAAAGAAGATGTGGCACATATATACAATGGAATATTACTCAGTCATAAAAAGAAACGAAATTGTTATTTGTAGTGAGGTTGGTGGACCTAGAGTCTGTCATACAGAGTGTAGTAAGTCATAAAGAGAAAGACAAATACTGTATGCTAACACATACATATGGAATCTAAAAAAAAAAAGGCATGAAGAACCTAGGGGTAGGGCGGGAATAAAGACACAGACCTACTAGAGAATGGACTTGAGGACACGGGGAGGGGGAAGGGTAAGCTGGGACAAAGTGAGAGAGTTTCATGGACATATATACACTACCAAATGTAAAACCTATAGCTAGTGGGAAGCAGCCGCATAGCACAGGGAGATCAGCTAGGTGCTTTGTGACCACCTAGAGGGGTGGGATAGGGAGGGTGGGAGGGAGGGAGACGCAAGAGGGAAGAGATAAGGGGATATATGTATAGCTGATTCACTTTGTTATAAAGCAGAAACTAACACACCATTGTAAAGCAATTACACTCCAATAAAGATGTTTTAAAAAAAATACCTAGAGACATGAAAATGAAAACAGCACAATGCAAAACCTATGAGACATAGCAAAAGCAGTTCAAAGGGGAAGTATAAAACTCTCAGACAACATAATCTTACACCTAAAACAACTAGAGAAAGAACAGACAAAACCCAGTTAGTAGAAGGAAAAAAACCATAAAGATCAGAGCAGAAATAAATGAAATAGAGACAGAGAAAGCAATAGAAAAGATCAATGAAACTAAAAGTTGGTTCTCTGAAAAGATAAACAAAATTGATAAACCTTTAGCCAGACTCATCAAGAAAAAAAGGGAGAGGGCTCAAACCAACAAAATTAGAAGTGAAAAGGAGAAGTTACAACGGAAACCACAGAAATACAAAGGATAATAAGAGATTACTACAAGCAACTATATGCCAATAAAATGGACAACCTAGAAGAAATGAACAAATTCTTAGAAAGGTACAATCTCCCAAGACTGAACCAGGAAGAAATAGAAAATATGAACAGACCAGTCACAAGTACTGAAATTGAAACTGTGATTTAAAAACTCCCAACACACAAAAATCCAGGACCAGATGGCTTCACAGGCAAATTCTATCAAACATTTAGAGAAGAGTTAACACCTGTCCTTCTCAAACTATTCCAAAAGATTGCAGAGGAAGGAATGCTCCCGAACTCATTCTTTGTGGCCACTATCACCCTGATACCGAAACCAGACAAAGATATCACAAAAAGAGAAAATTACAGGCCAATATCACTGACGAACATAGACGCAAAAATCCTCACCAGAATACTAGCAGACCAAATACGACAATGCATTAAAAGGATCATACACCATGATCAAGTGGGATTTATCCCAGGGATGCAAGAATTTTTCAGTATCTGCAAATCAATCAGTGTGATACACCACATTAACAAACTGAAGAATAAAAACCATGTGATCATCTCAATAGATGCAGAAAAAGCTTTCAACAAAATTCAACACTGATTTATGATAAAAACTCTCCAGAAAGTGGGCATAGAGGGAACCTATCTCAGCATAATAAAGGCCATATATGACAAACCCACAGCTAACATCAACAGTGAAAAGCTGAAAGCATTTCCTCTAAGATCAGGAACAAGACACGGATGTTCACTCTCGCCACTTTTATTCAACGTAGTCTTTGAAGTCCTAGCCATGGCAATCAGAGAAGAAAAAGAAATGAAAGGAATCCAAATTGGAAAAGAAGATGTAATACTGTCACTGTCTGTAGATGACATGACACTATACACTGAAAATCCTAAAGATGCTGCCTGAAAACTATCGGAGCTCATCGATGAATTCAGTAAAGTTGCAGGACATAAAATTAATACACAGAAATCTGTTGCATTTCTATACACTAACAATGAAAGATCAGAAAAAGAAATGAAGGAAACAATCCCATTTACCATCGCATCAAAAAGAATTAAATACCTAGAAATAAACCTACCTAAGGAGGCAAAAGACCTGTACTCTGAAAACTATAAGACACTGATGAAAGAAATCGAAGATGATGCAAACAGATGGAAGGATATACCATGTTCTTGGATTGGAAGAATCAGTATTCTCAAAATGACTATACTACCCAAGCCAATCTCCAGATTCAATGCAATCCCTATCCAACTACCAATGGCATTTTTCACAGAACCAAAAAAAATTTTTAATTTATACGGAAACACAAAAGACCCTGAATAGTCAATGCAAGCTTGAGAAAGAAAAATGGAGCTGGAGGCATCAGGCTCCCTGACTTCAGACAGTACTACAGAGCTACAGTAATCAAAACAGTATGGTGCTGGCACAAAACGAGAAATATATTCAATAGATCAATGGAACAGGATAGAAAGCCCAGAAATAAACCCATGCACCTATGGTCAGTTAATCTTCGACCAAGGAGGCAAGAATATACAGTGGAGAAAAGACAGCCTCTTCAATAAGTGGTGCTGGGAAAACTAGACAGCTATATGTAAGAAAATGAAATTATAACATTCTCTTACACCACACACAAAAATAAATTGAAAATGGATTAAAGACCTAAATGTAACACTGGATACTATAAAACCCTTAGAGGAGAACATAGGCAGAACACTCTGACACAAATTGTAGTAATATCTTTTTGGATTCACCTCCTAGAGTAATGAAAATAAAAACAAGAATAAACAAATGGGACCTAATTAAACTTAAAAGTTTTTGCACAGCAAAGGAAACCGTAAACAAAATGAAAAGACAACCTACAGAATGAGAGAAAATATTTGCAAACGAAGCAACCAACAAGGGATTAATCTCCAAAATATATAAACAGCTCATGCAGCTCACTATCAAAAAAAAAAAAAAACCAGCTCAATCAAAAAATGGGCAGAAACATTAAAAAGAATGAAATAATGCCTTTTGCAGCAACATGGATGGACATAGAGATTATCATATTAAGTGAAGTAAATCAGACAGAGAAAGACAAATATCCTGATATCACACACACACAAAAAAAAATTCCAAAATCCCACCAGGGTATTTACTGTTGCTTTCTTTCTCCAACAAGTAGTTATTTTCTTTAATTGATTAATTATTAGTGATGTCTTAATAAAGATTAATGAACACGTAATAGTATTTATTGTAAACTCTACATTTAAAAAAAAAAAAAACAATGGGCAGAAGATCTAAATAGACATTTCTCCAAAGAAGACATATAGATGGCCAAAAGCACATGAAAAGATGCTCAACATTCCTAATTATTAGAGAAATGCAAATCAGAATTACAATAAGGTATCACCTCACACCAGTCAGAATGGCCATCATCAAAAGTCTACAAAACAATAAGTGCTGGAGATGGTGTGCAGAAAAGGGAACCCTCCTACACTGTTGGTGGGAATGTAAATTAGTACAGCCACTATGGAGAACAGTATGGAGGTCCATAAAAAAGTAAAAATAGAACTACCATACTACCCAGCAGTCCCACTACTGGGCATATATCTGGAGAAAACCATAATTCAAAAAGATACATGCATCCCAATGTTCATAGCAACACTATTTACAATAGCCAAGTCATGGAAGCAACCTAAATGTCCATGGACATATGAATGGATAAAGAAGATGTGGTACCTATATACAATGGAATATTACTCAGCCATAAAAAAAGAATGAAATAATGTCACTTGCAGAACATGAATGGACCTAGAGATTATCATACTAAGTGAAGTAACTCAGAGAAAGACAAATACGATATGATACCACTTATGTGGAATCAAAAAAAAAAAAGAAATGATACAAATGAACTTACTTACAAAACAGCAACAGACTCACAGACTAAGAAAATAAATTTACGGCTGCCAAAGGGAAAAGGTGGCGGCAGGGGAGGGATTAATTAGGAGTTTTGGATTAACATATACACACTACTATATATAAAATAATCAACAAGGACCTACTGTATAGCACAGGGAACTCTACTCAATATTCTGTAATAACTTAAATGGGAAAAGAATTTGAAAAATAGGTATATGTGTAACTGAGTCACTTTGCTGTACACCTGAAACTAACACAACATTGTAAATCAATTATACTCCAATATTAAAGTATGGTATAAATAATAAATAAATCATGGTATAAATAAATCATGACCTGGTTTGTTTCAAATGGATGACTAAGCACTAGATAACTTCTCATTTGTGAAGGGTGAGCAACAAGCACTAATGATCAAAGAAGTGAGGCTTTTAAGCTTGTGACTAATCCTGCACTAGCCCCCGAGAGAAGTAACTTTTGTTCTGGCCACTTAGAACCCATCACTTGAGGATATTTCCCTCCACTGAAAGCTAAATATCTTTGATGCTTCCTTTGACTGAAAACTTTACAAAGGCAGAGTATCTGGCTTCTTGTTATATTATTGGTGGTCAGGTAACAGTGGTGAGTGAAGTGCTCTGACCCTAAGGTAACCAAACCTCATTAGCCAGCCTGCTGCACCGAAGAGTCGGCCAGCGGCCATGCTGGAGCCTTTGCAGGCTCTCGAGCTAGACGCCTCCCCCACCCGCCAGCCCCTCTGAGGCAGGAAGGAGCAGCTGCAGCGCCGCCCGCCCCACCCTGCCCTCCCCGAGTGTAATCGTAGAACAGCTTTCCTGCTCTGCGTCACCAGGCATCAGAAGAAACCACAAGCTCCCGAGTTCAGGGTCTAACAGCCCAACGGAAATTCCGAGTGGCCTTAGCAGGCAGAGCCCCGGGCACCTCCAGGGCCCACGAGGACCAGGTGGGTGTCTAAGGAGGGAACTGGGAGCCAGCAGAGCGAGGGAAGAGCAGGCCGGGGAAGGTCCCGGGCATCCGCTCCGCTAGTGTTTTAAAACCTGTGCTGGAATGTTCACCTGGGGAAGGCGTGAGGTATTCTTTGTGCCTGCAGTTATTTCCAAATGATGCTATTTGACGTTAAGGAAATACGAGGCGATCAGCTGAAATTATTCACTTCAACAACTGCTCTTTAATCCTGCCTGCACATTAGAATAATGTGCGAAGTTAAAAAAAAAAAATCCTACAGCCCAGAGAGTCTGATTTAATTATGCTCTGGGTGAGGCCTGGGTAACAGTATTTTTTTTCAACTGGGTGTCATGTAGCCTGATTGAGAATCACCGATTTCAGGACATTTTGCTGCTTGGGTTACCGTCTCTCCTGCTCTCGCGATCATATATATTGTCACTTCTTTTCTGCCCTATAGACACAGCAGATGCTTTCTCTCTGAGAACCGACCTCCCTCACTCAGTGTCCACAGGAGTGGCCCTGGGCTCCTATAACTACGATCCATCATTAGTTTTCAGAGACAAGTCTTCGGGGGTCAGGCAGCTCCCAGGCCGCTCAGAATCACTTGCGTGCTAAAGGGATTGCTTTATTCTACGTGAGTCAGAACTACCCAGGGCACAGGAGTATGTTGCTACTGCAGACAACGAATTGTTAAGGATTACTTTCCTTTTAAGCTTTAATGGTTTGCAATATCTTGTGCCCTTTTATAATGAAGAGAAAAAAGATAGATAGCTTCTTCATTCATTTACATATTCAGCATTTTTTAAAGGTCAAAGCCCTTTAAAAGAAGCCCTACTAAATGCAAATCAGGTTCACCCGGACAGGAAGAAGGGGCGTTCTTTTCAAAGGCTCTATCCATTTAATCTTAGCCTGGACCAGAAAATAAGGAAGCCTTTGGCCCGGGCTTTGCTGACCTGAGGTCAGATGGGGAGCCGGTTTTCAGGGCGCTGACGCCCTGGCATGACCCGCATGTAGGATCCGGCCGGGGTCTCGACCGGGAGATCCTCTGGATTCCCTGCCTGTTCCCTCTGCCCTCCTTGCTGCACTCGGATCCCTGTTAACTCAGTGTTTTAATTCCTTAGGCATTCCAGAAGTGTTCCTTTATGGATGTAAATTCAAACAGTCACGCTGAGCAGTCCCGGGCTGACAGTCACGTTAAAGACACTAGGCCGGGGGCCACAGCCCTACCCAAGGAGAAGAAGGTAACGTGGCAATTACACGTTGGCCACCCGGTGGGCCGTCCTTCTTTCCTTGCTCTGACACTAATACTGCTCTGTGCTTGAGCTTCTGTACCTTCTCTTTTTTCCTCACCCTTCTTTTTTTTTAAACTAATGGAGACACAGCTTGGGGTTTCACCAGAGATCTCTGGCTCAGGTTTCCTGAGCGGACGCTGTGTTCCTGTGCACAGCACACAACAGTATGTGCAGAATTCAGGCATTATCTTCCCAAACCAAAGATACACATACACCTTTCAAGATTTTCTAGAACAATGCTGGTGGAACAAATGGAAACATCAACCAAGTAGGTAGCAGTTTTTCTAATTTGTATCATGTCTTCTGGACCAAAGACATCTACGTTAAAAGTAGGCGGAAGCTTTAGGGGCTTCCCTGGTGGCGCAGTGGTTGAGAGTCCGCCTGCCGATGCACAGGACACGGGTTCGTGCCCCAGTCCGGGAAGATCCCACATGCCGAGGAGCGGCTGGGCCCGTGAGCCATGGCCGCTGAGCCTGCGCGTCCGGAGCCTGTGCTCCGCAACGGGAGAGGCCACAACAGTGAGGCCCGCGTACCGCAAAAAAAAAAAAAAAAGTAGGTGAAAGCTTTAGATTACAGGAAGAGAATGCATAGCAGAGCTGTCTGCCATCCACAGGTGTATCCATGGAAACATACACACATGTATTTGCACGCATGTTCGAGGATGCCAGAGTTTTTGTTACTCTTAGAAATTCTCAAAGTGTACCTGCCAAGGTAGTAAGTTCAGTATCGTTTTAGTGCTACTAAACTTTGTGGCATTCTCATGGCTTCCAAACAGACGTCCAGGCTCTGAAACAGAGGTCACTATCATGACATAGAACTTTAAGGAGAGGAGATTAACCTGCATATTTGAACTTCCACTTTGTAAGTCGAATCTAGAGCTGTTGTGATTTTTGGAAATAGCGCCATCTTATTTAAATGAAGCCTCTGTCTAAATTTCAGGGTAAAAAGCTTATGACCAACTCAAGTCTTAACATTTTTTGCCAGGAACTTGTATCTTAGAATTCAAAGGTTCTAGCGTCCTTTAAATAAAGTCAAACAAATCAGCCATAATGTATAGCCCAGTAGTCACTCCGCATAGGTACCTCAGTGCAGGAATAAGTAAGCTCAGTGAAAGAGATACAGGACCACACAGTCGGAGGGCTATTCTAGCACAGTCCTTTGAGAGATGCAGTCCTGGGGCTCACAGCTCTCAGCCGTGCAGCCCCCCGCAGAGGCTGACCTGCTCCCCCCCCCACCCCGGCTCCCAGCTTTCCCAGAGCCCTCTTGTAAACTCCGCCAGCCACGGATCTGGCAAGCGGAGCTGTTAACCAGGCGATGGGGATGGGGGCTCTCTAGGCACGGGGGAGATTAGGAGACTGTCTGGATAAATCCTTCTTGTGAGGGAAACCTCCTGTTAATGGGAATTGAACCCATAATTATCACACTGGAACTACGTTGCTGCTTCAGTCTGTGGGCTTTCCTTCTGTGGCCTTATTAAAGCCAATTCACAGAAGGTCCTGGCGGGTCCTGAGTTATGTGCTGTACTTGGGCCAGTGTGACCGTTTCTTTTAAACACTGACCCGGAGCTTCTCGAAGATCCCTCTGGAGACAATCATCATCTCATTGTAGAATTTTGCTAATTTGCTAAAAAGCTGCATGGGGTTTCTTGCCCTGCAATTAGAAATCCATATTCCATCCATCACACTGATCTCAATCAAGGGTCCATCAGATACTAAGCAGGTCTGTACTGAATGCCCAACACCAGGGCATTAAACAGTAGGTTTAATTACAGATGCTTCTTCTGGATAATTATACTTAGTAGACTGATGTACTTCACAATAACCGTGACTATCAGACCTGTCCCCAAAGTATTGTCCTTATTAACCTCTTCCTGGGCTATTCATCTACCCTTCTATAACTCAAATGTTTCTTAAAGTCTTTTTCCTCTTATTATGAAGTGCTAGTCTAGTACTTACTTTTATGCAATTTTTCTATAACTTATGTTTCTAATTTTGGTTTCTTGCCCAAATGCATATGGTCCCTGCTTCACCAGTTGTCTGAACAACCCAAACCTCGGGGCCCCAAAACAGATATTAATGAGGCTTAACTAGCTTTCCTGCAGAGTCCTGACTATCTAAGACTACCTAAGATATCGTTGTGAGATTACGTGACGACCGTGAACAAGTTACCTGGACAAAACGGATGCACTTCCTTTGATCCAGGCCTTCATTTTTCTAGCCCACTTCCAAAACTGCTGGGTCATGTGAAACCTACACTTGACATCTTTATCTTACTGACTTTCCATTGGAGGATTCCTGCTAGTAGATCTGTTTTAAAATACGTATATTGCTGGGTGGCATTTGAAATATTTAACAGTGGGTATGACACGGGCCCTGACCAATCAGAACAGATGCCAGCCCTAACCCCCCAATCAATGAGGCCAGCAGAACAGCAGCCCCGCAGATGCCAATTCCTCCTGTGACTCAAGGGTAAAGTCGCACTCAGGTCCTGGCATGATACGCTGACTCCCTGTTTGGAGCTGAAACCTTAAGCTGAAACCTCATCTGTTCTTCTTCTTGCAACGTTTACTTGATGCATTAGTTGTTGATTCTAAATTTAAAATCCCACCAAAGAGATGATATTGTTCCACCGTAGCAGCTGAATCTCATTGCTCTTGTTTGGGGCCTGACGGCCGAGGGGAAGTTGAACAGGAGGTGTCTGGTGGCTCGTGCACCTTGGATCCTGTGCCGTATTTCCACGTGATTAATACTGACTTTGTTATCTCTGTGCGTTATTGCTTGAATGTGTACGGACATTCTTTCTGGTTTTAACCAGGCAGCAGGATCGCTCTAGGCTGTCATCGGTGGGAGCCTGGGTTCTTGCGCTTCGTTATGTTGTCATTGCTTTAACCCAACAGGCTTCTTGGGATCGTGTCCCATCCTGTTCTAATCACCTCTTCCTCTTGGGCTTCTACAGCCAGAAGAAAGGACAGCAGTGCCTTGGAAGTGACAAGGCACGGCTAGTGGTAGCATGGCGGCAGGGCCCGAGGCTACCGATACACCCGTGCCTGGTGGAGCATTCTCCATACCCGGTTCTCACTGCTGGGCTCTTACCTTCTGAATCTCTTGGTGAGAACCTCAGAAGTGCAGCTTTCCTCAGCATCAGAGCACACAGAGAACCAAAGCTGAATCATGTAGTTAAAATATTGTACCTGATGACCTATTTGGTATAAATACCCAAAAATGAGAATTGAAATTTCTAGGTCAAACAGAAACCATTTGAAAGGATTTTGATTTGTGTGTACCACCAGAGGGCCAAGCAGAAAAATTGTAGAGTACCCAGATCTTCATGGATGAAAGCCGGAGTCTTTGTTAATGGCTATTATATTAAAAATTCTTGTCTCTTCAAGGAAAAGCTGAGTCATGTTGTCACGGTCACCACTTGAGCCTCAAATATCTGTTTTGTAAATGTTTAGATGACATCTTGGCAGCACTGTCGCTCTGAATTGGGATTTGAGCATCTTGGCTACGATTCGTTTGAAGGTTATTTTGACACTTTACTTGGCAAGTTTAAGTACAAACTGCAAGTATGTTTTCAAATCTGTGATTTGACCAGGGAAAACTGGGTTTTTTTCATCTCAAAGTACCATACCCAAGCAATGCAGAGTCGTTATAGGACAATCCCCAAACAAGAAGCAGAGATGAGACTGAAATATGAAATAACTAGTTGGCAGAGACGTGAAAACTTTCCTGGTCTAGTTCCTTGGTTTATAAGCAAGAAAACTGAGGCCCAAGGAAGTGAAATGACTTGCCTAAAATAACACAGTTAAGCGGCAGATCTGGGTTAGAGTCGAAATCTGCCTGTCGTGTATTGTGCTTTCTACGATGCCATGCCACTCTTCTGGTTTTGGAGTCGGCTAAGCTCACAATCAGATGTTGAAAAGAGGAGGTGTTGGTCCAGAACTGGTCCCTTTATTCTCTTAACTGCTCCTCCCACCGAAATTTGAAATCCTTGAAATATTTTTCTAATTGAGATTTTCATCTTGTGCAAACACAGGGCATTTTTGGAAGTTGGAGAACCAAGCCACCCAAGGTAAACAGAGCTGTAGGCTTTGGACTGGTGTGTGACGAATGTGCTTGGCCCGCATGTTTTGAAGTGTAATTAAAGAAACAATCTAGTTGTAGCCCACTTTGGGGGGGTGTGGTTTTGTGGAGTAACATGTCCTACACTATTCTACCAGAATTTGGAATTTTTCCACGAAGACGTACGGAAATGTGATGTTGAATATGAAAATGGCCCCCAAATGGAATCCTGGAAGGTGAGTCCACCAGATCTGTGTTCCAACTGATACCATGCAGATTAATTCCCTTCCTTTGCAGATCCATTTCTGATCACTGTGTGTGGTTTCCCTCCTCCACTCTCCCTCCCAGGTTACCGCAGGGGCTTCCATACCTAGTGACCATCCTAAGTGGGAAAGAGGAATGGAGAATAGTATTTCTGGTGCAGCAAGAACATCAGAATACAAAACTGACATCTTAATGAAGGAAAGTTCCATATCCACTAAGAGTTTACTTAGAGACGTTAGAAACTATTCCCAGAAAAATGTGTCCAGGGTCAATTCTAGTTTCTCTGGCGTTAGTTCCTTAGAAGATGAAATCAACAAAGGACCTAAAATCTCAGGGCAGCCGTACCCTGTGTGTGACACTGAGAATCAGAAGATGAATTATGGGAAGACAAAGGGGGTGACCCAGCAAGGACAAGAAAATACAGATAAGTGTCACCTTCCCTCTCCCACTAGATCAACCGAATCGACTATTCGTGATGTCAAAACTCAAGACCAAGAGGTTCCCTTGACAGAGTTTGGCCAAGTTGTCCTGAGACCGAAGGGAGCCAGGCCTGCTAACCTGACGCCTGATGAGGATGGGGAGTCCACAGCAGGTTCTCCCACCGAGGAGAGTGCAACCACCGACAGCATTGCCTTCATGATCACCAAAACCGCGGTCCAAGTTCTCTCCAGCGGGGAGGTCCGCGACATAGTGAGCAAACAGGGGCAAGATGTACAGACGGTCAACATTGACGCCAAAGAAGAGACAACTTCCCAGCAAGAAGGCACTGACAGTGAAGAGCCGGTCGTGTGCCTAGACAAGAAACCCGTGATCATCATTTTTGATGAACCCATGGACATCCGGGCCGCATACAAGAGACTTTCAACCATATTTGAGGAATGCGACGAGGAATTGGAGAGAATGATGACAGAGGAGAAGATAGAGGAAGAGGAGGAGAATGGAGATACTGTGGTCCAGAGTAACACCTCCCAAAAGCTTCCTAAGGAGGGGGCCTCGGGCAACCTCGGAGCAGGGCGGGAGGCTGAGAGTAAATTCCAGCCGCACTTCCTTTCAGCGGAGACCGGAATGTCAGGAGGACCGGAAGTGAGGAAAACCGAGCAGAGCAAGTTCAACCCAGCCGATTCTCCAAGTTCAGAAAGCCAGGGCGACACGACCGATGACCAGTTTGAAAGCCCCAAGAAAAAGTTCAAATTCAAATTCCCGAAAAAGCAGCTCGCCGCTCTCACACAAGCCATTCGCACGGGAACCAAGACGGGGAAGAAGACGTTGCAGGTGGTGGTCTATGAAGAGGAGGAAGAGGACGGCACTTTGAAGCAGCACAGAGAAGCCAAGCGCTTCGAGATCAGCGGGTCTCGATCCGAAGACACCCCGAAAAGTATGCTCAGGAGACTAGAGCAGCCCAGTCTGGAGAGCACAGCTCCGATCTCGAGAACTGATGAAATCAGAAAAAATACCTACAGAACGTTGGACAGCCTGGAGCAGACCATCAAACAGCTGGAAAATACGATCAGTGAGATGAGTCCCAAAGCCCTAGTTGAGACCTCGGGTTCCTCCAACAGAGAGTCTGTTGCAAGCTCATCCCACGTGGCCCAGGAGGCCTGTCCCCAGTCCTTGCTAGTCCTGGATGAAGCTCCCACTGCCCTAGAGCCCCCCTCGTCTGTACCTTCGGCTTCACGTAAGGTATCTTGGTCTGACGGAAAATGAAAAGAGCCAGCTACTTTCTTAAACCTGTCATAATCACCATTAGCGAAAGTGTCTTGTGATTTACTTGCTTCCTTTCAGGTGGCTCGTTTCGTTTGGTTTCGTTGTCTGTTCGCAATGATCCTTTCTCTCACACTTTCTCCCTCACCTTCAGAACAACAACAACTAGGTGTCTAACAGCTAATCGATTCTATTTTTACCTCTGTTGCTGACTGGTGTTGGGAAAACCGCAAAGGATGCTGGGTCAGCCATTTGCCGTTGGAGTGATTGCTCTGATACTCACATTAAAATCCGTTTGATCAGTAGTGGAGCAGTGTTATTCTGTTTGATTCTTCAAATTAACCCCAGTGGTGTCTCCTGATGTCCGTCTCCTAGATCTGTCCTGCATGTAGGGCTGTGGCTTCTCACGTTGAGCTTCTCTGCGCACAGTGGGGCAGCCTCGGGGGTAAGCCGCTCACACGCGTCCTCTCTCTCCCCCACTTGCTGCTTCTCCCCACAGGGCTCCACGGGAACCCCTCAGACGAGCAGGATGCCGATCCCCATGAGTTCCAAGAACAGACCCGGAAGCCTGGACAAACCTGGCAAGCAGTCCAAACTGCAGGATCCCCGCCAATATCGTCAGGTAGTTTTACCTTAAACCCAATATTGGATGGACACTCTTGCGCTTAAGAAGCAAGTCACTGACTTAGTTTATACCAAATATTGCATTTTTCTTTGTAAGATACCGTTTACGTACACGTCCTGGATCTGGGGGCATGAAGAGAGTCTCAAAGCCTCTGTTGAATTTCTCACCACTCTTTTGCATGCTCGCAATAAAACAGCTTTTACTTTGTGACTCCAAAGTTGACCTGTTAACACAAGGTGGCGGGCCAGGTGGCTTTCCTTGGGGGAGTGTAGTGGTTCATCAGAACACCTTGGGAAACCGAGACAGACAAAGCCGCCCTGAAAGTCTCCAGCACTAACGTGTACGTGGACGGCATCGCACTAGAGGCCCATTAACACTCCGTCACGATGCCTCAGCCCCGCCCCAGTAACAGCCCTCACGCAACCCTCACGTCTCCACCCAGCACCCGGAGACGGTAGTAGAATGATGTGCCTGTTCTCACAAACACTCTTCTTCCTTCTTCCCTGTTCTGTACACCCTCTGCTCTGCACTTTGGGGGTTTCTCCCAGGTCCAGTACAGCACGACAAGACTTAGCTCAGGCCTTGAACTGGTTTGGTGTGGTGTCTTTGATTTAATGACTCTCAGAAGGGCTGTGTTGCCAGGCCCTGTGGATTGATGGTGTTACCAGCTTTCTGACAAACTGTCTCCTGCCGTCTTTATTTGCAGGCTAATGGAAGTGCTAAGAAAGCTGGTGGGGACTGTAAGCCTACTTTCCCCTCCTTACCTGCTTCTAAGATTCCAGCCCTTTCTCCCAGCTCTGGGAAAAGCAGTTCTCTGCCTTCTTCTAGTGGTGACAGCTCTAACTTCCCTAATCCACCTGCTACTAAACCATCGGTTCCTTCTAACCCTCTCAGCCCCCAAACAGGACGATCTGCTCCCTCTGCCTCCCTCATCCCCTCTGTCTCTAATGGCTCCTTGAAGTTTCAGAGCCCCGCTCACACAGGTAAAGGTCACCATCTCTCATTCTCACTGCAGACTCAGAATGGCCGAGCAGCCCCTCCTTCCTTCTCCTCCTCCCTGCCCCCCCCTGCCTCCCCAGCTTCACTGAATCAAGGTGCCAAGAGCATCAGGACCATCCATACTCCTAGCCTCACCAGCTACAAGGCACAGAGCGGAAGTTCAAGCAAAGCCACCCAGTCCACAGCAAAGGAAACCTCTTAAAGGCCAAATCCTATTAGGCACGAGTCGGAGTTGCATTTAAGAAAAAAAAAATTTTTAACAGTCTTCGACAAGTGTTTTCACAAGAGAATGTAACATATCGCTGTACTGTTTGAGGTTTACTGCTAAGTATGTGCTAAATACTGGATTAATAGATTTCAGTAAAGCTTGTTTGTTTTTTTACTTTGTCGCTGTTCTAATTACATAGTGTTTACTGTCTCTATTCAATACCTGTTAAATGAAGTAAGCATGTGTTACCAGAAGAGAGTATGGCAGGAGAGAAGGGTGTGGTGAGACAAGAAAAAAAATGTATGAAGCATGTAAAACATGTATGATTCCAGAATTTTAGTATGTTTTGTATAAAAATATTTTTCATTACGGAGACTAGACGTGAACAGAGAAATACACAGGTGTGACTATACAAATTGTAAAACAGATACTATAATATTTCCTTTTATTTTAGTGTTATTTAGCTTTATTACAGATTTCTATTTTTGTCAAAACTTCATGGTTCCTTTCGAGATCTTTTTTGCCAAAACATTTTGATACTGTAGCCTTGTACATTTGAAAGTAGCGTGCTAGACAATAAGCCAATGAACTTCTGCACAAGCCAACACAGAGGCACATGTGGAAGGCAATGATCAACCCTACTGCACTGCCATGAAAATTATGTATAATAATTTGCCGGCCCAAGCAAGCTAGTTTTGTTCTGTTTCTTTCTTTTTTCTCTTTTCTAACATATTGGGATTCGCTAGTTGTTTTCTTTGCAGTATCTAAATCCTTCCTTTGTTTTCTGAGACCTGGTAACCCACACTATTGCATTGTGGATTTTAGAATGTACACTTCTGTACGGTTCTGTAAACTGATCAATTTTTGTAAATATATAAATAGACACCAAAAATACTGTATGTGACAGCACATAGAGTAGTTTTCCCACACCAAAGTTAATTTTTATGCATGCTTTAAAAATATATCTTGGGATGGGCAGAAATGGAACTTCCTGGACATTTTTAAAAAGCAACAAGTTTGCACAGCTAGAGTGTTTTTGTAAATAAATGTATTTGTATAACACAGTTATGTAATATACAGAACTATAAGCAGAGACTTTGCAAAACTAAATAAAGGGCTGCATGCTTATTATTTTTTGTACCTTGTCCCTATAACTACTTCCTAGTCAAAGAACGCAACCGTTACCAAGTTAAAAGGTTTTGGCTTTGAGGGCATGGTAAGTAAACATGTAACCAGATGCAAACTGCTTTTCTGAAAGTTGTGCTTTTCTTTTTTTCTTTTTAACATCTCTATTGGAGTATAATTGCTTTACAGTGGTGTGTTAGTTTCTGCTTTATAACAAAGTGAATCAGTTATACATATACATACGTCCCCATATCTCTTCCCTCTTGCGTCTCCCTCCCTCCCACCCTCCCTATCCCACCCCTCTAGATGGTCACAAAGCACCAAGCTGATCTCCCTGTGCTATGCGGCTGCTTCCCACTAGCTAGCTATTTTACGTTTGGTAGTGTATATATGTCCATGCCACTCTCTCACTTTGTCCCAGCTTACCCTTCCCCCTCCCCGTATCCTCAAGTCCATTCTCTAGTAGGTCTGCATCTTTATTCCTGTCCTTCCCCTAGGTTCTTCATGACCATTTTTTCTTTTTTAGATTCAGTATATATATATGTGTTAGCATATGGTATTTGTTTTTCTCTTTCTGACTTGCTTCACTCTGTATGACAGTCTCTAGGTCCATCCACCTCACTACCAATAACTCAGTTCCATTCCTTTTTATGGCTGAGTAATATTCCATTGTATATATGTGCCACATCTTCTTTTTCCATTCATCTGTTGATGGAAACCCATGCACATATGGTCACCTTATCTTTGATAAAGGAGGCAAGAATATACAGTGGAGAAAAGACAGCCTCTTCAGTAAGTGGTGCTGGGAAGACTGGACAGCTACATGTAAAAGAATGAAATTAGAACACTCCCTAACACCATACACAAAAATAAACTCAAAATGGATTAAAGACCTAAATGTAAGGCCAGATACCATCAAACTCTTAGAGGAAAACATAGGCAGAACACACTATGACATAAATCACAGCAAGATCCTTTTTGACCCACCTCCTAGAGAAATGGAAATAAAAACAAAAATAAACAAATGGGACCTAATGAAACTTAAAAGCTTTTGCACAGCAAAGGAAACCATAAACAAGACAAAAAGACAACCCTCAGAATGGGAGAAAATATTTGCAAACGAAGCAACTGACAAAGGATTAATCTCCAAAATTTACAAGCAGCTCATGCAGCTCAATATCAATAAAACAAACAACCCAATCCAAAAATGGGCAGAAAACCTAAATAGACATTTCTCCAAAGAAGATATGCAGATTGCCAACAAACACATGAAAGAATGCTCACATCATTAATCATTAGAGAAATGCAAATCAAAACTACAATGAGGTATCACTCACACCAGTCAGAATGGCCATCATCAAAAAATCTACAAACAATAAATGCTGGAGAGGGTGTGGAGAAAAGGGAACCCTCTTGCACTGTTGGTGGGAATGTAAATTGATACAGCCACTGTGGAGAATAGTATGGAGGTTCCTTAAAAAACTAAATACAGGGGCTTCCCTGGTGGCGCAGTCGTTGAGAATCTGCCTGCCAATGCAGGGGACACGGGTTCGAGCCCTGGTCTGGGAAGATCCCACGTGCCGCGGAGCAACTGGGCCCGTGAGCCACAACTACCGAGCCTGCGCATCTGGAGCCTGTGCTCCCAACAAGAGAGGGCGCGATAGTGAGAGGCCCGCGCACCGCGATTAAGAGTGGCCCCTGCTTGCCACAACTAGAGAAAGGCCTTACACAGAAACGAAGACCCAACACAGCCAAAAATTAATTAATTAAAAAGAAAAACTAAATATAGAACTACCATACGACCCAGCAGTCCCACTACTGGGCATATACCCTGAGAAAACCATAATTCAAAAAGAGTCATGTACCAAAATGTTCATTGCAGCTCGATTTACAATTGCCAGGACATGGAAGCAACCTAAGCTCTGCTTTTCTGAAAGCTCTGGGATGATGCCTGGTGAGTTCCTGATAAATTCATTGCAAGTATTGTGCCTTCCCATGTAACCTGCTGACCCTCTTCTCCATGGCTGACAGCAAGCAAACCAGATACAGTTTCCACCACCCTCATTTACCAGACAGGCTCTTATTACTTCCTTTTTTAAATTTCCAGTATTAGTAAAGTAGAAATAAAATGCCTTTATCACTAGGTTTTCTTGTTTTTTTGAGTTCTCAATTTTAAAAAATATTGTTGGTCTAGAGGGAAATATGCTAGCTAACATTACACCATATGTATTCATTTTAAAAATCAGGAGAAAAGCTAGTGAAAATAATATCAAGATTATGAACTGACTGTAAGAAATCTCAGGAACCTGCTTATCATGATTTTTTGCCCCCTCCCAATATTTAACTTGACTTCATGTAAAGTACAAATATTACTATTACTTTAGCACCTTATTTTTTTAATTTATTTAGTTTATTTTTTGGCTGCATTGGGTCTTTGTTGCTGCAATGTGGGCTTTCTCTAGTTGTGGCGAGCAGGGGCTACTCTTCATTGCGGTGCACGGACTTTTCATTGCGGTGGCTTCTCTTTGTTTCAGAGCATGGGCTCTAGGCACTCAGGCTCAGTAGTTGTGGCACACGGGCTTTAGAGCGCAGGCTCAGTAGTTGTGGTGCACGGGCTTAGTTGCTCCATGGCATGTGGGATCTTCCCGGACCAGGGCTTGAACCCTTGTCCCCTGCACTGGCAGGCGGATTCTTAACCACTGCGCCACCAGGGAAGCCCAGCACCTGATTGTTAATGTTCTCAAACTTCAGGTTTACTGAGCTGGGATGCCTTCACTAGTAATATGTTAGTATGTCTCTACTCATTATATTAATTGTAATCACATATTTCAGGGCACACTCAGGAAAGTCATTATCTTTTTTGCCCCCCTTTTTGTCCAGTTTTATTGTGATATAATTGACATATAGTGCTGTATAAGTTTAAGGTGTACAGTGTAACGATCTGACTTACGTACATCATGAAATGATGAGAACAAGTTTAGTGTCCAAAAAAGACATACAGATGGCCAATAGGCACATGAAAAGATGCTCAACATCACTAACAGAGAAACGCAAATCAAAACTACAATGATGTACCACCTCACACCAGTCAGAATGGCCATCATGAAAAAGTCTACAAGTAACAAATGCTGGAGGGGGTGTGGAAAAAAGGAAACTCTTTTACACTGTTGTTGGGAATGTAAATTGGTAGAGCCACTATGGAAAACAGTATGGAGGTTCCTCAAAAAACTAAAAAGAGAGTTGCCATATGATCCAGCAGTCCCACTCCTGGGCATGTATCCAGAGAAAACTATAATCTGAAAAGATATGTGCACCCCTATGTTCATAGCAACACTATTTACAATAGCCAAGACATTGAAACAACCTAAATATCCGTCGACAGATGAATGATAAAGAAAGTGTGGTACATACATACCATGGAGTATTTATTACTCAGCCATCAGAAAAGGATGAAATGATGCCATTTGCAGCAACATGGATAGGCCTAGAGATTATCATACTAAGTGAAGTAAGTCAGAAAGAGAAAAACAAATACCTTATGATATCACTTATATGTGTCATCTAAATATGACACAAACCAACGTATCTATGAAACAAAAACAGACTCACAGACATAGAGAACAGATTTGTGGTTGCCAAGAGGGAGGGCAGGATTGGGAGTTTGGGATTAGTAGAGGCCAACTATTATATGTAGTATGGATAAACAACAAGGTCCTACTGTATAGCACAGGGAACTATATTCAGGATCCTATGACAAACCATAATGGAAAAGAATATATATATGTATGTATAACTGAGTCACTTTGCTGTACAGAAGAAATTAACACAACATTGTAAATCAACTATACTTCAATAAAATTTTTTAAAAATTTAAAAAATCAGTTTAGCGAAAATCCATCATCTCATATAGATACAAAATTAAAGCAATAGGAAGCCATTATCTTATACTTTTTAGGTATAAAAGGTTCCAACATTTCAATCATGTCCCATAATATCAACTATATTATATAAATTATAATGTATATATTACAATGTATACATAAAATATAATATAGCTAAAATATATACACAAGCTAGCTGTTCATGTCAGTTTATTTGCTCCTGTGTGTGGACAAGCTGAGAATCCTTTGTGAGCAGCTATACAAAGCTTTCAGTTGACCTTCAGACTTACCAGAGCTCTGGCCAGGATGATGGTCAGTTTCAGCCAGTGTAATAAAGACTGGAGCATGTTCGCCAGGTAAGGAAAAGCTCAGCATGTCTCCAGCATTACCTTGCCCAAGACCCAGCCAAGCGCTGCCTGCCTCCAACACCATACACAAAAGTAAACTCCAAATGGATTAGAGACCTAAATGTAAGACCGGACGCTATAAAACTCTTAGAGGAAAACATAGGCAGAACACTCTTTGACATAAATCACAGCAAGATTTTTTTTGACCCACCTCCTAGAGTAATGAAAATAAAAACAAATAAATGAGACCTAATGAAACTTAAAAGCTTTTGCACAGCAAGGGAAACCATAAACAAGACAAAAAGACAACCCTCAGAATGGGAGAAAATATTTGCAAATGAAGCAATGGACAAAGGATTAATCTCCAAAATATACAAACAGCTCATGCAGCTCAATATCAAAAAAACAACCCAATCAAAAAATGGGTGGAAGACCTACATAGACATTTCTCCAAAGAAGACATACAGATGACTAACAAACACATGAAAGGATATTCAACATCACTAATCATTAGAGAAATGCAAATCAAAACTACAATGAGGTGTCACCTCACACCAGTCAGAGTGGCCATCACCAAAAAATCTACAAACGATAAATGCTGGAGAGGGTGGGGAGAAAAGGGAACCCTCCTGCACTGTTGGTGGGAATGTAAATTGATACAGTCACTATGGAGAACAGTATGGAGGTTCCTTAAAAAACTACAAATAGAACTACCGTGAGACCCAGCAATCCCACTACTGGGCATATACCTTGAGAAAACCATGATTCAAAAAGACCCCAATGTTCATTGCAGCTCTATTTACAATAGTCAGGACGTGGAAGTAACCTAAATGTCCATCAACAGAGGAATGGATAAAGAAGATGTGGTACATATATACAATGGACTATTACTCAGCCATAAAAAGGAACGAAATTGGGTCATTTGTAGAGACGTGGATGGACCTAGAGACTGTCATACAGAGTTAAGTGAGTCCGAAAGAGAAAAATATATATTAACGCATATATGTGGAATCTAAGAAAAATGGTATAGATGATCTTATTTGCAAAGCAGAAAAAGAGACACAGATGTAGAGAACAAACGTATGGCTACCAAGGGGGAAGGGTGGGGTGGATGAACTGGGAGATGGGGACTGATATATATACACTATTGATACTATGTATAAAATAGATAACTAATGAGAACCTACTGTATAGCACAGGGAACTCTACTCAATGCTCTGTGGTGACCTAAACGGGAAGGAAATCCAAAAACGAGGGGATATATGTATAGGTATAGCTGGTTCACTTTGCTGTACAGTAGAAACTAATACAACATTGTAAAGCAACTATACTGCAATAAACAGTTAAAAAATAAAGTGGGTGATGTTAGATCGGGTGAGCTCCTGGATTTTCAGATTTTATTCAGCCACCATTAATGGACTCTTGCTACATATTGTTTTAAGCTCGTCATTCAACCAACAGATGGTTGCACCTGAAAAAAGATTCTTAGAAATAAACCATGGGGCTTCTCAGATTCATTCACCAATCAATCCATCAACCAGTGCCCCTAACTGGCTGTGCAACCTTGGACTTGTCTTGGTTTCCTCATCTATTAATAGAAAATAGTATTGGAGCCTCCCTCACAGGACTGTTGAGAAGATTCAATGTGACGTAGTACAGAAAACTCTTAAGACAGAACCTGACATCTAGCATACTCAATAAAGGTTAGTTAGGGTGGTTGCTGTCCTTGTCACTGCTGCAATTATGACTGGACACTGTCCCTGCCCTTAAAAGGCTTCTGGTCTGCCGGAGGAGGGGGTGGCACAAACACAGACACCCAGGGAGTAAGACAAGTCGAACTGTGGCCGGAGGAGTCCAGGAGAGCGATCATGTCATTGGCAGTGAGGGCATTTGGCCCTCGCAGGTACAATACAGAACTTTTAATAGTGTCACAGCCCTAAAGAGGCTGCTTTTATTTTAATGCTGCTTGGGACTGAATTCTTTGCAACGTAAACAAATATGTACACAGACTAGGAGTCAAGCCAAGTCCCTGGAATTGTGGTTACAGAAAAGGGGTCCTTTGGTGAGATCTATCTTCCATTTTCAGGCATGGGAGAAGGTGCCCTCAAATCCCCCCACCCAGATGCCATGGGTGGTGAGAGGTGCCGGTGGCCATCCCTGAGCTAAGTCCCATGAGAACAAGTGGACACATCCACTGGGGACCGAGAGCAGGTCTGGCCATACCCCTCCTCCAGCCAGATTCATGGCAAACCCAGACCACCTCCACCAGCCGCTTTGTGATTAGAACTAACTTCCCTCTCCGTGGTTCTGTAAATGCAAACGCATTTGAGAGCAACCAGGAAGCTTTTTGGGAGGGAGTCAAGGAATCAAAACGGCTTCAACTCCAAATTCAAAAGTTAATTTTGCACAAGTAACCAGGTGACATCAGCCAGGGAAACACACCACTGACCACAGGCAACCACGCACTTTCTGATCTCTGCTCCTGACGGGAGCTCCTGGCCCTCCAGCTCCAGAGCCAAGCTCACCCTGGAGGCAGGAAGTTCAAGTTATACTCCGCACACCCCACCAAGAAGGCAGGGGAGCTTACAGTGCAGACCTTAGATTCACACAAAATGCTTTATTTGTTTAATGGCCATGTCTGTGGACACAACAATAACTGCCGTCTGTCGCCTATCATCATGGGCCGCATTGTGGGCTAAAGTATTCTGCATATATTGCCTTTTAATCCTCACGAAAGCCCTGTGAGAAAGTTCCCGCCGTTATCCTCCCCATTGCGCTGCGGAACACACGGGCTGGGTAAAAGATGTCAAGTGCAGGACGGCCGTCTGGGATGAGGCTTGACCATTTTGCTCAGAGTGGACGGAATGAACCAAACGAATGAGCTTCATTCAGAAAGTCCGTTTAGGGATTATTGGATGGCAAATTTTGGCTGCCTCACCTTCAAAAGAAGGGGTAGGCAGGAAGGCGCCCAGCTCAGGGGACTAATAGTCCCATCCTGCATCCTTGGAGGCAGGTGAAGCTGGGTCGGTAACTCAGATGGTGACTCCTTTCTCCCTGAGCCCCAGGAAGGGCAAGGGGCAAAGCGCAGAAATCCAGCCCCCTGACACGAAAGGCCCCGCCCTTCCCGACCAGGCCACGCCCCCTGTTTCCCACGCTCTGCCCAACCCCTGCGGCTGCTCCCTCTAGGCCACGCCTCTCCCGCGGCCCTCGATCCTCCTGGTACCTGGTTGAACTGCCCCTTCTCCAGCCCCGAGGGTAAGAGGGTCCCAAGTGGCCCCTAAAAGACGTTTCTCAGGGATTTGTTTCCTGAGGCTTCCCAGGCACAGACGTGAGTGGGCAGTTCAGTCCCTCAGTGAGAGCCTTTGAAATGCGAGGACGAGGGTCTCAATCCTATCAGATCCTAAACTTGCTTTTAAATTACAGATGTTTTGCACGAGATAAAATGCTTGATGGCATATCCTACCTACTCTCCTACTGTCCAAAGCAAAAACGTAATATAATGCCCTAACTAACGGTAATATAAGGAAGCCGTCACACTCCCGCACGGATAAGCAGAATTCAGCAACAAATGTTTTGCTGCATTTGGAGACAAACCCCGTGTTTGCTGATATGACTTTTCCAAAATAGTGAACGACTCTGTTTAAAGTTTCAAAGAAAGCAAAGTACGATTCTTCCTCATATTACACATTCCTGGAAATGTTACTGCCTATTTGAAGAATGCAACAAAAAAAAAGCTGCTTATTTGTAAAACAGAACTGACCTCTAGACTCAGATCATTATAAACAGGTTTTTTGCTACGTAAATGTCCAGTGGGACATCACACGGTCCTGCTGGAGGGGACAGTTCTTCCTCAGCAGCTCACTGTAGGACATCAAGCATCCCTGGCCTGCCTCCATGAAATGCCGGTTTTGCCTCCATCACTGTGACAAGTGAAAAAAAACAACCTCTCACAAATACCCCAGATTTCCTCTAAAGGGCGCTGCTGCTTTGGCTGAGAACCACTGGCACAGAATAAGGAACAGACTCCGCTACTGAAAAAGGCAGGGCAAACCCCAAAGGCACAAGCATCCAGCAGTGAGGCTCCAGCCCGACACACCTCCCCCACAAAGTAACAGCACTTAGGGGCCACGCACAGAGCTCGGGTCCACTTGAATGTCCTTCTGCCTTTTCTGGACCTTTCCCATGATGCTTCTACCCATATTAGCATTTATGCTCTTTCATTCATGCCTGGAAGAGCAAGTGATTAACAACAAAAGAAACCCAACCTGAAAGCAACCGTAAGGAGGAGAGGGATAGGAAATCTCGGGAAGGTGGGTGGGAACGGATTTTTCTTTTCTAAGTGCTGAGCCTCTGGGTTTCGCAGTGGGCTCTGTCATTTAGAATGAGGGCCCTACCCTGCTACAGATACTATCTCCTCTCTGATTTAATGTGAAAAGATGGGGAACCAGGTGGTGGCCCGTGGACTACACCCCAGCAGCCCAGTCTCGCATTTAGGATAACTCTGACTCATGTTCCAGGTTCTTAAACATGGCTGCAACCTGGGATCACATGGAAGACTTTAAATACCGAGGCCAGGACTTTCCTGGTGGCGCAGTGGTTAGGAATCCGCCTGCCAATGCGGGGGACACAGGTTCGAGCCCTGGTCCAGAAAGATCCCACATGCCGCGGAGCAACTAAGCCCGTGAGCCACAACTACTGAGCCTGCGCTCTAGAGCCCACGAGCCACAACTACTGAGCCCACGTGCCTAGAGCCCATGCTCCGCAACAAAGAGAAGCCACCTCAATGAGAAGCCCACACACCACAGCAAAGAGTAGCCCCCGCTCGCCTCAACTAGAGAAAGCCCGTGCGCAGCAACAAAGACCCAATGCAGCCAAAAAATTAATTATTTATTTATTTTAAAAAATGCTGAGGCCTGGGTCCTACCTGCAAAGATTCTGAATCAGGGATCTGAGGTGTTGCCTGTGCATGGGGATTGTCAAACCTTTCCAGGTGATTCTAAGGGAAAGCCAGGGCTGAGAATCACAGTCTTACACTAGGAAAGAAGCGGCCCCAGGAGTATTGAGAAGATGCTGTCTCTTAAAAATAAAAGGTGACTATTGGGCTTCCCCGGTGGCGCAGTGGTTGAGAGTCCGCCTGCCGATGCAAGAGACATGGGTTCGTGCCCCGGTCCGGGAAGATCCCACATGCCGCAGAGCGGCTGGGCCGGTGAGCCATGGCCGCTGAGCCTGCGCATCCGGAGCCTGTGCTCCGCAACGGGAGAGGCCACAACAGTGAGAGGCCCACGTACCACAAAAAAGAAAATGTGTAAAAGTGACTATTACCACATGACAGCAGATTCACCCCTGGAAAGTATGATTTTTTTCAAGCTTTCCAACTGTTTAAATAACAATTTGAATTTATAGACTTTTTTTCCCCCCACTTCCAGCAGATATTGGCTTCTGGTGCTTTTTAGAGTTTTTCTTAAGTTTTGATGCTTCCAGTGCAGTCAGGGTCTGTCAACACTGGCTGAACTTACAGCTTGTTTGGTTCGCAGGCAGCTGACATGTACAGTATTCAAGTGCCTTTGGAGCTGGAGCCATTTAAGGATCCGACTTCAAGAAAATCCAGATGTAGCTCCCCCGCTTAGCTTCTGGGAATCCTGGAAGTCCCCAAAGTGGTTCCCAGGGTTTGGTTAAATGGGACACTTCAAGTGCATTTGTTACAGAGGCCCCACTTGATGGTGGACATCTTTCTAGTGATTATTTCAATTGTTGCATCTGGGTCTCTGTTTGACATATTATGAATGTAGAAAGCCGAAAAGCAGAAGTGGGGAGCTTCTCCTGGGGAGGGGGCCAGTGGGAGAGTGGCTCATGAGGACATGAAAACTATTCAGGTGACGTGGAGTCTGGGGACAGGACGGGGAGTTCAGAAACAAAGACGTGCACAGCAAGCAGAGGAAGACTGGGCGGGAGAAAGCCTCTCTCCGACCTCACCCTTGCAGGGTAAGAAGGTGGGGAGGGTGGGATGGAGGCTCTTCCAAGAGCCCCTCATCCTCCCCTTAGTCCTCAGAGGATTAGCTCTTCCAGCTGGCCCCTGCCCTCGCTCCCACAACACTGCGCCCTGGAATGGATCCCTCCGGTGGTACCCAAGCCTCCATATTGCCACGCCCAGTGCACATCCTTCAGTCCCCATCTGTGGCTTTATTTAAAGGTTTTACCTACTAATACTCCATATTAAACAAAGAGATGAAGTCCCTTTTCTATGATGAAGGGCAACAGGAACCAATGTGCACCTTTACCAACCCATATAGGGCAGTAGGAACACAGACTAAAAACAGAGCTACCATATGACCCAGCAATCCCACTCCTGGGCATATATCCGGAGGAAACCATAATTTGAAAAGATACATGCACCCTAATGTTCATTGCAGCACTATTTACAATAGCCAAGACCTGGAAACAACCTCAATGCCCACTGATAGATGAATGGATAAAGAAGATGTGGGATATATGTATACAATGGAATACTACTCAGCCATAAAAAAGAATTAAAATAATGCCATTTGCAGCAACATGGATGGACCTAGAGATTATCATACTAAGTCAGAGAAAGACAAATACCATATGATACCACTTGTACGTGGAATCTAAAAATATGATGCAAATGAACTTATTTACAAAATGGACTCACAGACTTCAAAAACAAACTTATGGTTACCAAAGGGGAAAGGTGAGGGAGAGGGATAAATTAGGAGTTTGGGATCAACATATACCCACTACTACTATGTATGACATATACATACACATACATACAATATAACACATACATACTATATATGACATATATATATACTATGTATAACATATACATACTACTAATATATATAAAATAGATAGTCAATGAGGACCTACTGTCTAGCACAGGGAACTATACTCAATATTCTGTAATAACCTGTGGGAAAGAATCTGAAAAAGAATGGCTATATGTATATGTATAACTGAATCACTTTGCTGTACAACTGAAACTAACGAAACATTGTAAATCAACGACACTCCAATATAAAATACAAATTAAAAAAAAAAATGTTGGCCAACACAGTCCTGCATTAGTTAAGTGCTTCTCCATAGCAGTTACTTAATCATATTCTGTTTGAGCCAGCTCTTAAAGTGGTGTTCAGTGCTGCCTCTTAAGGCAGATTAGATCTAAGATTATACGCAGATTAGAGGGCTAAGCTTCCTTATATCTGTAAGGAAGATGAAGTCTGTCTTTGAGCTGTTCAGTCTCCTTGCTTGAGTGTCTTTCCCCCTTTCTTTTTTTTTTTTTTTTTTTTTTGTGGCCTCTCCCATTGCGGAGCACAGGCTCCGGATGCACAGGCTCAGCAGCCGTGGCTCACGGGCCCAGCCGCTCCGCGGCATGTGGGATCTTCCCGGACCGGGGCACGAACCCGCGTCCCCTGCATCGGCAGGCAGACTCTCAACCACTGCGCCACCAGAGAAGACCTTTCCCCCTTTCTGATTTTGCAATCACTGGACCACACACACCACTGCCAGTGTCTGGGGCCTCGGTGCTGCTCGCCTCCACACCCCTGGCCTCCTCCAAGCCAGGAAAGAGCCGTATGGGCCTGCTCTTTCTGAAACAGAGGGCCCTGAACACCTCCCGTATCTCGAGAAGGGCTTTTTTTTTTTACCCCTGCCACCAGCTCGGGTAAACCAAGCCACGAGAAAATATTTTGCACACAAGAAAGAGTTCACCCCCCTGAAGACGGAGTCAGGGGATGAGACTTTCAGGAATAAATAGGCCATCGTATGGTATTTGCAATCAGACAGTCTTCATTTCCGCAAATGAACAGAATCACACAGCGGAAGGGGTCTGGCCAGGTCTGACATGCCTTCCAGGTCCCAGAGAAAGAATGTTCTTTCATTGAGTGACCCCAGAGAAAGGGGCTATGCCCTCGTTCTGCCCCTTTTGTCCAAAATTCCTCAAGAGACACTCCCAGGACATTCCTGCCCTAGGGGATCTGGCTGTTACCTGCCCTTCATCTCAGCTCAGAGTATCTGCCACATCAC
Source organism: Lagenorhynchus albirostris (assembly GCF_949774975.1). Classification (NCBI taxonomy): domain Eukaryota; kingdom Metazoa; phylum Chordata; class Mammalia; order Artiodactyla; family Delphinidae; genus Lagenorhynchus; species Lagenorhynchus albirostris. The sequence goes on from NC_083095.1 coordinate 181,397,225, forward strand.
TCCCTCTGCTCCAGCTGCCCTGCCGTAGGTTCTGTCCATCAGACAAGCCTGAGCCACGAGCTGCTCTCTCTGCCTGGAATATTCTCTCCAGGAAGCCTGGATCAGGACCCCTGCTATGAGCACCCTCTCCTGCATAATCCTTGGGAGAGCTGACAATCCCCCAAGTGGTACGAAGTAGTCAGTAAAAATTTAAGAGGTACAGGGATTAAGGTCCATCCATACACACAGAGAGGCCCATAGCAGTGAGGCAGGAGATAGATGGGCCCCAAGCTAAACAGATAAAAGACAGAGACCACATATTTCTCATTCTTGAGGTCAAGGAGACCTTCCCGACTATACATGCACAGAAAAGCTCCTCGGAGGTCAAAAGGGGAGTGATATCAACCTACCCATAGGCCTCTTCGCTGGAGTCCATCTTGGCTAAGAAATGCACGTACACACAGGAGGGTCCTGAGATATACCACGTACAGATCCAGGCAAAGCAAGATGACTGGCCAAGGAAACCTGAAAGAAATGCCCCATATAAGTGATGTGAACGACCACGAGGACCCGACTCTGAGTCCGCCCGTGTGTCTATCCTCCTAATAAACAATTTACTTGTTTCACTACTTTCTGTCCTTGTGGGAATTCATTTCTGCAAAGCTGAAGGGCCAGGGCCTTGTCACTGGTCATTAGTCTAGTGGCTAGGATTCACCGCTCTCACCATTATGGCCTGACCTCAGTCTCTGGCCGGGAACCAAAATCCTGCTTCAAACCACTGCAGGCCAAGGCCACCCAAGATCAGCAGGACCCGCTAAAAACCATGAAGGACGATGCTCTTCTGTGGAACCTGGTGGAAGGGGGCTGGGAGGCTCATATAGCTTCCCCCCTCCATGCCATCCAGAGCTTAAAGACTCCCTCCCAGTTCAGCCGCGTTGCTGCCACCTGGTGGTCATTTATGGAACTTCCTCCAAGAGACTTGCAAGCCCTGCTCCTCACTAAATCCAACTTCCTTCATCTCAGTTTTGGCCACGGGTGTACAGACGTACAACCCACCAGTGGTACGCAGCCACAGCCTTGGATGAATGTGTGAGGCAGGTGGCATTTGTATTCATTTCAGGGCCTCCCTTTCAGAACTACTCAGTACCTCTCATCATTCCTATTTGGGGGAAAGTGATAAACTAAAGCACTGGAAAACTAATGTTTCCCTCTTATCACCTTAGAGCTATAGGAAGACGGCAATGTTTAATCAAAGGGTCGAGCATCCAGCGGTGGAATTCCAAGTTTCAGAGGCCAGAACTGTTATGGACTGAATACTGGTGTCCCTCCTAAGTCCACGTGTTGAAGCCCAAATGCCTAACATGATGGTATGCAGTGGGGGGAGGGCGCCTTTGGAAGGTAATGAAGGTTAAATGAGGTCATGAGGGTGAGGCCCTCCTGTTAGGATTAATGCCCTTCTAAGAAAAGACACCTGACTCTGAGAAAATATTTGAAGAGATTATAGTTGAAAACTTCCCTAACATGGGAAAGGAAATAGGCAATCAAGTCCAGGAAGCACAGAGAATCCCACACAGGATAAACCCAAGGAGAAACATGCTGAGACACATATTAATCAAACTATCAAAAATTAAATACAGGGACTTCCCTGGTGGCGCAGTGGTTAAGAATCCGCCTGCCAGTGCAGGGGACACAGGTTCAAGCCCTGGTCCGGGAAGATCCCATGTGCCGCAGAGCAACTAAGCCCGTGCGCCACAACTACTGAGCCCGCACTCTAGAGCCCGTGAGCCACAACTACTGCAGCCCGCATGCCACAACTACTGAAGGCTGCGCACCTAGAGCCTGTGCTCCGCAACAAAGAGAAGCCACCACAATGAGAAGCCCACACACTGCAACAAAGAGTAGACCCCACTTGCCACAACTAGAGAAAGCCCGCATGCAGCAACTCAGACCCAACACAGCCAAAAAATAAACAAATAAATTTATTTTTAAAAATTAAATACAAAGAAAAATTATTAAAAATCAGCAAGGGAAAAGCAACAAATAACATACAAGGGAATCCCCATAATGTTATCAGCAGATTTTTTCAGCAGAAACTCTGCAAGGCCAGAAGGGAATGGCAGGATATATTTAAAGTGATGAAAGGGAAAAACCTACAACCAAGATTACTCTACCCAGCAAGGATCTCATTCATATTCAACAGAGAAATCAAAAGCTTTACAGACAAGCAAAAGCTAAGAGAATTCAACACCACCAAACCAGCTCCACAACAAATACTAAAGGAACTTCTCTAAGTGGGAAACACAAAAGAAGAAAAAGACCTACAAAAACAAACCCAAAACAATTAAGAAAATGGTAATAGGAACACACATATCCATAATTACCCTAAATGTGAATGGATTAAATGCTCCAACCAAAAGACACACACTGGCTGAATGTATACAAAAACAAGACCCATATACACACTGTCTACAAGAGACCCACTTCAGACCTAGGGACACATACAGACTGAAAGTGAGGGGATGGAAAAAGACATTCTATGCAAATGGAAATCAAAAGAAAGCTGGAGTAGCAATACTCATATCAGACAAAATAGACTTTAAAATAAAGACTATCATAAGAGACAAAGAAGGACACCACATAATGATCAATGGATCAATCCAAGAAGATATAACAATTATAAATATATATGCACCCAACATAGGAGCACCTCAATACATAAGGCAAATGCTAACAACTGTAAAAGAGGAAATTGACAGTAACACGGTAATACTGGGGGACTTTAACACCCCACTACACCAATGGACAGATCATCCAGACAGAAAATTAATAAGGGAAAACAAGATTTAAATGATACAATAGACCAGATAGATTTAATTGATATTTATAGAACATTCCATCCGAAAACAGCAGAATACACTTTCTTCTCAAGTGCACATGGAACATTCTTCAGGATAGATCACACCTTGGGTCACAAAGCAAGCCTTGGAAAATTTAAGAAAACTGAAATCGTATCAAGCATCTTTTCTGACCACAACACTGTGAAATTAGAAATCAATGACAGGAAAAAAGTGTAAAAAAACACAAACAAATGGAGGCTAAACAGTGTGCTACTAAATAACCAACAGATCACTGAAGAAATCAAAAAATACCTACAGACAAATAACAACAAAAACACCACGACCCAGAACCTATGGGATGCAGCAAAAGCAGTTCTAAGATGGAAGTTTATAGCAATACAATCCTACCTCAAGAAACAAGAAAAATCTCAAATAAACTATCTAACCTTACACCTAAAGGAACTAGAGAAAGTATAACAAACAAAAAAACCCAGTTAGTAGAAGGAAAGAAATCATAAAGATCAGAGCAGAAATAAATGAAATAGAAACAAAGAAAACAATAGCAAATATCAATAAAACTAAAAGCTGGTTCTCTGAAAAGATAAACAAAATTGATAAACCTTTAGCCAGACTCATCAAGAGTGAGAGGACTCAAATCAATAAAATTAGAAGTGAAAAAGGAAAAGTTACAACAGACACCGCAGAAAATACAAAGCATCATAAGAGACAAGCAACTCTATGCCAATAAAATGGACAACTTGGAAGAGATGGACAAATTCTTAGAAAGGTACAATCTCCCAAGACTGAACCAGGAAGAAATAGAAAATATGAACAGACCAATCACAAATAATGAAATTGAAACCATGATTAAAAATCTTCCAACAAACAAAAGGCCAGGACCAGAGGGTTTCACAGGTGAATTCTATCAAACATTTAGAGAAGAGCTAACACCCATCCTTCTCAAACTATTCCAAAAAATTGCAGAGGAAGGAGGCTTCCCTGGTGGTGCAGTGGTTGAGAATCCGCCTGCCAATGCAGGAGATATGGGTTTGAGCCCTGGTCTGGGAAGATACCACATGCCGTGGAGCAACTAAGCCTGTGCGCCACAACTACTGAGCCCACGTGCCACAACTACTGAAGCCATGCACTGCAATGAAGAGTAGCCCCTGCTCGCCACAACTAGAGAAAAGTCTGTGTGCAGCAATGAAGACCCAGTGCAGCCAAAAATTAATTAATTAGTTAATTTTAAAAAATTGCAGAGGAAGGATCACTCCCAAACTCATTCTATGAGACCACAATCACCCTAACACCAAAACCAGACAAAGATATCACAAAAAAGAAAATTACAAACCAATGTCACTGATGAACATAGACACAAAAATCCTCAACAGAATACTAGCAAACCAAATACAACAATGCATTAAAAGGATCTTACACCACGATCAAGTGGAATTTGTCCCACTTGACAGAGGAATTCACGGATGCAAGAATTTTTCAGTATCCGCAAATCAAATCTCAATAGATTCAGAAAAAGCTTTTGACAAAATTCAATACCCATTTATGATAAAAATTCTCCAGAAAGTGGACATAGAGGCAACCTACCTCAACATAATAAAGTCCATATATGACAAACCCACAGCAAACATCATTCTCAATGGTGAAAAACTGAAAGCATTTCCTCTAATATCAGGAGCAAGACAAGGATGTCCACTCTTGCCACTCTTATTCAACATAGTTTTGGAAGTCCTAGCCACAGTAATCAGAGAAGAAATCTGATTTATAAAAGGAATACAAATTGGAAAAGAAGAAGTAAAACTGTCACTGTTTGCAGATGACATGATACTGTACATAGAGAATCCTAAAAGTGCCACCAGAAAACTACTAGAGCTAATCAATGAATTTGGTAGGGTTGCAGGATACAAAATTAATGCACAGAAATCCCTTGCATCCCTATAAACTAACAACAAAAGATCAGAAAGAGAAATTAAGGAAACAATCACATTCACCACTGGAACAAAAAGAATAAAATACCTAGGAATAAACCTACCCAAGGAGGTAAAAGACCTGTACTCAGAAAACTATGAGACACTGATGAAAGAAATCAAAGATGACAGAAACAGATGGACAGATATACCATGTTCTTGGATTGGAAGAATCCATATTCTTAAAATGACTATACTATCCAAGCCAATCTACAGATTCAATGGAATCCCTATCAAACTACCAGTGGCATTTTTCACAGAACTAGAAAAAAAAGTCACAATTTGAATGGAAATACAGAAGACCCCGAATAGCCAAAGCAATTGTGAGGGGAAAAAAATGGAGCTGGAGGAATCAGGCTCCCTGACCTCCCCGACTACAAAGCTACAGTTATCAAGACGGTATGGTACTGGCACAAAAACAGAACTGTAGATCAATGGAACAGGATAGAAAGCCCAGAGATAAAGCCACGCACCTATGGACATCTCATCTATGACAAAGGAGGCAAGGATATACAGTGGAGAAAAGACAGTCTCTTCAATAAGTGGTGCTGGGAAAACTGGACAGCTACATGTAAAAGAATTGAAATTAGAGGGGCTTCCCTTGTGGCGCAGTGGTTGAGAGTCCGCCTGCCGATGCAGGGGACACGGGTTCGTGCCCCGGTCCGGGAAGATCCCACATGCCGCAGAGCGGCTGGGCCCGTGAGCCATGGCCGCTGAGCCTGCGCGTCCGGAGCCTGTGCTCCGCAACGGGAGAGGCCACAGCAGTGAGAGGCCCGCGTACCGCAAAAAAAAAAAAAAAAAAAAAAATTGAAATTAGAATACTCCCTAACACCATACACAAAAATAAACTCAAAATGGATTAAAGACCTAAATGTAAGAACGGACACTATAAAACTCTTAGAGGACACTCTTTGACATAAATCACACCAAGATCTTTTTTGACCCACCTTCTAGAGTAATAGAAATAAAAATAAACAAATGGGACCTAATGACACTTAAAAGCTTTTGCACAGCAAAGGAAACCATAAACAAGATGAAAAGACAACCCTCAGAATGGGAGAAAATATTTGCAAACGAATCAACGGACAAAGGATTAATCTCCAAAATATACAAACAGCTCATGCAGCTCAATATCAAAAAAACAAAACAACCCAATCAAAAAATGGGTGGAAGACCTAAATAGACATTTCTCCAAAGAAGACATACAGATGGCCAAGAGGCACATGAAAAGATGCTCAACGTCACTAATTATTAGAGAAATGCAAATCAAAACTACAATGAGGTATATCACCTCACACCAGTCAGAATGGCCAGCATCACAAAATCTACAAACAATAAATGCTGGAGAGGGTGTGGAGAAAAGGGAACCCTCCTCCACTGTTGGTGGGAATGTAAATTGTTACAGCCACTATGGAGAACAGTATGGAGGTTCCTTAAAAAACTACAAATAGAACTACCATATGATCCAGCAATCCCACTACTGGGCATATACCCTGAGAAAACCATAAGACACATGCACCCCAATGTTCATTGCAGCACTATTTACGATAGCCAGGTCATGGAAGCAACCTAAATGCCCATCAACAGACGAATGGATAAAGAAGATGTGGTACATATATACAATGGAATATTACTCAGCCATAAAAAGCAATGAAACTGGGTCATTTGTAGAGACGTGGATGGACCTAGAGCCTGTCATAGAGAGTGAAGTCAGAAACAGAAAAACAAATATCGTATATTAACGCATATAGGTAGAATCTAGATAAGTGGTACAGATGAACCTGTTTGCAAGGCAGAAATAGAGACACAGGTGTAGAGAACAAACGTATGGACACCAAGAGGGAAAAGGGGGTGGGGTGGGATGAATGGGGAGATTGACATATATACACTAATATGTATAAAATAGATAACTGAGAACCTGCTGTATAGCACAGGGAACTCTATCTACTTCACTTCGCTGTACAGTAGAAACCAATACAACACTTTAAAACAACTATATCCCAATTAAAAAAAAGACACCTGGGCTTCCCTGGTGGCGCAGTGGTTGAGAGTCCGTCTGCTGACGCAGGGAACACGGGTTCGTGCCCCGGTCCGGGAAGATCCCACGTGCCGCGGAGCGGCTGGGCCCGTGAGCCATGGCCGCTGAGCCTGCGCGTCCGGAGCCTGTGCTCCGCAACGGGAGAGGCCACAGCAGTGAGAGGCCCGCGTACCGCAAAAAAAAAAAAAAAAAAAAAAAGACACCTGAGAAGATGGCCATCTGCAAGCCAGGAGGAGAGCCTTCACCAGAACCCAACCACCCTGATCTCCAACTTCCAGCCTCTAGAACTGTGAGGAGATAAATGTCTGCTGTGTAAGCCACCCCGTCTGTAGCATTTGTTGGTTACCAGAACTAAGAACCGAGGTATGGAATCTCCTGGGAACTCAAATCCCACCAGCGGGGCTGTGAATCTGTGCAAGGCAGCCCTGTCTCCCACCTCTGCTCACCATGAACTTGCTGCCCTTTCATTTTTAGTTGTGGGGCTTCTGGAAGCAGTTGTGCTGCGCACAGCAGGGATGAAGGAGCCAGAAGCTGGAGACGCATGGGTGAGGAAGGAAGCCGGGGAAACCGAGGGCCTGACTCAGGTGTGCTCACCACAACAGTGGTTCGACCCAGAAAAGGTAGTCAGCGAGCAGGTGACGAGTATTTTAATTGAAATCTGAACAAAAGGCTCCAGGCAGAGCCTAGTGAGAGGGTTCCCGCTCTTAGCCTGAAGATCCGGTTTCTATTCGAGCTCCCCAGGACTGCATTAGATTCTGAGCAACAGGACCTCACAGTTCATTCTCGGGTGTCAGCAGAAGACAAACGTGTGCAAATGCCAAGCCACGCAGCCCCGTTCTAGATTGTGCAATTGATACTTTGTACTCAAGGACGAATTTACATGTATCCCTGTTGCATTTCCACCTGTTACAGTCAACAGATCATTCCAGGTGCATTAAATAAAACACAAACCCTTTACCGGGGGCCACGGGGCTCTGCTATGCAGCTCCTACCAACATCTCCAACCTGCTCTGCAGACGCTTGTGCTTGAATGCAAGGAATGCAAAGATATTACCTCTGTCTCTCAGTAGCTCTTGGCTGGTGGGAAACCCTTACTGTGCCCCAGAGCCCTATCAGGATGGCGGGGGAGGTGTGTGGCATTTTCATCTGCAACAAAAGGCCACGTGCTACCAAAAAAGGAGAAATTCTGCCCTGGCGTCTTTTTGAAGTGCCGCTGCCAGCACCTCCCTCTTCCAGGCTCTCGGGTGTCAGCGCACCTGGAGGCCTGATCACTCGGAGTCCGGGTGGGGCTGGGGGGAGGCGTTCTCACTGCGTATGCGCTGAGTCCCCGCTCCCTCCGTTGACTCCCCTCCCCCAGTCCCTACCCCCAACAGCAGAGAGGATCCCCCATCTCCCGGCGACCAATAACTCTGTCTCCCTGGTTCCCAACTAGAGGGGATTTGCCCCCAGGAGACAGCTGGGAATGTCTGGAGACAATTTTGGGGTCTCACCACTGTGGGTCTTGGGGGGTGCCACTGGCGTCTAGTGGGTGGGCACCAGGGTGCTGCCGACCACCCTACAACCCACAGGACAGGCCCCCAGACTCAACAGTGACAAGGCTTGTCAACACTCACCTGGGACGGCCTTCCAGTCTCTTCACAGCGGAGGGCCCAGGGAGCATGGCGTCTCGCTTGGAGGGATCCGGTTCTCGGCTGTCGGAAGATGCCAGGGAGGGAGTGGGCTGTATCCCACTTTCCAGCCCCAAACCACTCCTTTTCGGGGCAGCCCCTTCACGGGCAGCTGACCGTGCCATTGTGGCCCCCACTGGGGAAGAAGGAAGAGGGCCTCCGGTTCCCCGAGGCACCAGGCCTCCTTCCTCTGGCCTTCACACTCCCCGCTCCCTCTTCTTTGCCACCACCATTTAGCCTTTTCTAACTTTGGCCCCTCCGTGCTGGTTTTAAGCTACGTCGGCGTCACACGCAGGGCGTGGGAGGGAGGAGCCGGGGGGCGTCCCAGGCTGCAGAGCCCGCTCTCCGCAGCCCAGCCCGAGTGGGCGCAGCTGGGCGCGCTGAGCCGTTAACTGCGGGGCGTGGAAAGCCCAGCGGCTGGGAATTTGCTGGAGAAGAGGATCAGGAGGAAGCTCAGCGAGAAGGAAAGGGCTGAGGACCTGGGGTCAGCTCCACGGAGCTGGAGAGGCAGGACCCACCCGGGGAAGCCGGGCCCGGACACCCGCTGTTCGGCTGGCCTGGTGCCTGAGGGAAGGAGCAGAGGCGATGTAGTAAATGTAGGTTGCAGCCAAAATCAGAAAGGCCTTGCACGCAAAGCCACAAAGGCAGTGCTTTTCCTAGTGGGCGAAAGGGAAGAGTGAGTGGATTTTAAGCAGAAAAGGGACGCGATTTGCATCCGGAAGAGCATTTTGGAAGAGATGTGGAGAGAGACGAGAGGGAAGCAGAGGCTCAGAGGTGGGAAGGGCCCGTGAGCGTGCGTGGTGCCCGCGCAGAAGCTAAGGGGGCAGATCACGAAGGTGTGACTCCATCTTGTCCTAACTGGAGGCGTGGGTGTGTGTGTTTCCACTCGGCCCAGAGCCTCACTTCTCTTGCCCTTCCATCCACCTCTGCCTTCTGCAAAACTAAAGCATACTGCTCGCCCACGGAGGACATTCACAAGAGGGAAATCTGAAGTCCATCAACATTAGCCATTGCTTATGCGGCCAAGCGCGCGCGGCCTGCATTCTGTTGCCATAGCAATACCAGATGCTTCTGGGGAGATGGCGGTACTGAGAAGAACTGACTTTTTTTTTTTTTTTTAACTGGAGACCAAAGTTTTGAAAAATTAGCTCAATTACTGTGTCAGGTTCAGTCACACCAAAGCCTAAGGAAGGACAGACGTCCCGGCAAGTATCGTGACACTTCCCCAGCTTTTTCAAGGAACCAGTATGATGGGGGCAGCCACACAGTCCACCTACCACCCTGGGCTCTAACCACCCGCTTCTCGGTCAGGGCACAACTGTCCTGCCCTAGCTGCTTCCAAAGAGGACGCCACCCACTTCTGGTTGCCCCTGCAGTGTGAAAGCTGCCAGTTCTGGGAAGAAGAGCACAGTCCCTTCAAGTGAAGACCCGTGTGGCCTGAAGCCTGGCTGACAGCCATGCCCACAGGCGACACAGGTCAGCTCCAGGCCCCCCTGGAGCTCAGGCTGCCCTCCCATCACGAGGGCGCCAGTCGCTGGACCAGGGCATGGAAGTGGCTTTCTGCCACACTGTCTTCCTGCCTCGGAATGAGAAAAGACAGGGTGTTGCTTTGAGTAAGTGACCCCATCCGCTTACCTCTCCCAAGACCTTTCCTCACATCTTTCCCAGTGGGAACCAGGGCTGGAAAATGGCACCTGAGGGGAGATGGCCTATTCCAGGGATAAGGGGGAGGAGGGAGGTGACTGAGGGGACAGGCACTCTGGGGTGATGTGATGGGGGTGATTGTGTCTCTGAAGTCAGGAAGAGTGGCACTGATGTCAGTAGGCAGCTTCCAAAAGTTGAGAAGCACCAAAGAGACAAGAGAGGTTGAGTCAAGGAAGATTGCAGGTGACGTCTGCAGAGCCAGAGGGTTTGCTGTCCATGAGAAAATAAGAGGAGCTGCCCTAGACTGTGGCGACGGAACGCACGCCCAGGGCTCAGTTCCAGTCCGTACAGAGCTGGTATGTTCTGTCTGTTTCGTTTTTGAGAAAAGAAATTGCATGTACCAAGCTATTGTTTGGATTTCAAATGGGAATTGAGGTTGGTGGTATGGCTCGGTTTGAAAATTTGAAAATATATATTTTATCTAAGAAATGATTTTTGTTCCCAGAAAATAAAAATATTTAAACAAATCAAAGCTTTTTTCTCGAGGGAGTTTTGTTTCTCAGAACTTGGCTTTCCTACGGGAAACTGAGATTGCTTATAGAAATGGCCCAGAGTTAGTAACTAAAAGCAAGTTTAAGTTATATATGTAAGAGAAATTAAAAGTGCTTAAACCATCGAAAGTCGTGTTCTGATGTCCTCTATTTCTTCCGGATACACCTCCCGAAGTAAATTCTCTCATTTTAGAAAAACCTCTGATCAGTCTAAAATCCTTAAGTGACTAGTAGGTTTTATTCAGATACATAATACTAACCCTATGTTTTTACTTTTGTGTTCTTAGCATATTATAAAGAGAGAGAAATCTCTAAGTTCTAAAATCCTGCCTTACTAAAACAAAAACTGGAACCACTGGAGTCAATTTAATGAATCCTAATGCCACTGCTAGGTAGGGGACCACACATGGTACATCTGACCTGGGTGGAAAACCATATGGCATTCTTAGCTGCAAAATCTTGGTCCAGTGGCTGAAACTCTCTGCCTCTGTTTCCTCATCTGGAAGAGAGGGATATCATAGGAATATTATACTTCTGGAACATCTAGGACTAGGTTCAGCTACGCATGACAGAAAACCCCAAATAATAATGGCCTAAACCAGAGAGAAGTCTATCCCTCTGTCATGCCCAGGCCACCTAGCGGTGGGGTCCACAGCTGGTGTGGCAGGCAGTCCATGGGGTCAGATGTGTAGGCTCCCCCTCGAGGCTCTCTCCTGTTCCCGGTTACCTCATGGTTCAAAAGGGCTGCTGATGCTCCAGGATCCATTGGTGAAAAGAGGAAAGCAGGGAGAACCACATGCCCCTCCCTTTAAGGACACTTGCTGGAAGTTGCATAAACCACTCCTTTTAGCTGGTGGGCACATGGCCACACCTGGCTGGCAGAGAGGCTGAGAAGTGTGATCTTTACACTGGTGAAGAAGCAGGACTCTGCACCACATCTGTTGCACGGTCCATCTGTGCAGTCAGTGTTGTTGCCTAGAAAACACTTAGAACACTGGGTGCCTGGCAGTCGCTGCACCTCGTGTGAGCCACTGTCATCACACATGCAGTGGTGGAGGCGCTGAGGAAACATCCCTGTCGAGGAATTCCCTTCTCGGCTGTCCTTTTCTGTTCTTTCTTACTCCTGATTTTAGACACTGGGATTGGGGCTGGCGAGAGGCCACAGTTGTACTTTCTTTCATCAAGGACGGCTTATCCACTCTAGGCATCAGGGTGGTAATTTAGGGCTTAAAGCAGAGACTGCAGTGTTCTGTGCAGTGGCCCCAGGCTGGTGGAGGCAGGGGTGGGGGGCCTGGGGGAGCCAGAAAGCTGTAAGGAGTGGCAGCTACCCAGTTTCTGTGGGAATGTGGGTCTAGAGGAACCAGAGCTGCCGGATCTTCCAGTTTTAAGAGAATCTGGATTCTTACGTGACATCTCTTTTTGTTCACTGTGAACACTTTTCTTATGGCCACAGGCAAGCAATCCATCCACTAAGACCGCATGAGATGAAAATAAGTAGGTAAGGGGCGGGCTGGACGAAGCGATCAGGAGCCACCGCTGGAGGGCGCGCTTGTGAAAAGCTCATGTGGAGAGACATGGGGGGAGGTGGGCCCGAGGTCCTTGAGTCTGCGGCCCCTTCTTAGCAGGATGAGGAACCCAAGGAAGGAAGTTTGAATGCTTAAGCTATAATTTTATGATTTAAGAGCTTCGTTTGCATGATGTCTATTCCAAGGGGCTGGAGGAACGGGAAGATTACTGTTTCCTAATGTTTAAAATGGTATCAGGGCTTCCCTGGTAGCGCAGTGGTTAGGAATCCGCCTGCCAATGCAGGAGACATGGATTCCAGCCCTGGTCTGGGAAGATCCCACATGCCACGGAGCAACTAAGCCACAACTACTGAGCCTGCGCTCTAGAGCCCGCTCGCCACAACTACTGAGCCCGCGCGCCCTAGAGCCCGTGCTCCACAAGAGAAGCCACTGCAGTGAGAAGCCCCCCGCTCGCCACAACTAGAGAAAGCCTGTGCACAGCAACGAAGACCCAACGCAGCCAAAAATAATAAATTAATTAATTAAAATAGAATAAACTGTCCATTTTGTAGTTTTAAAATGGTATCTATCCTAGAAATATAATAGTGGTCACTTAAAAAAGAACAAAGTCATATTTCTGTTTTTGTGTTTGATTCATTAGGAAGCTAGAGACGTTATTCTCTGAATCTTAAGGGCTCCTCTAAGAAAACTCCCCAGAGGTTCTTGTGTGACCCTATGAGCTACTAGGAATTTTACGTTGACTTTCAAAGCCACAGAGGAGGTGGCATGAAGATGCTTGATTCTTCCTCTCACTTTCTCTTCAAAAAGCAACCTTCCGGTATTCTCAAAAATAGAAAAAGGGAAAATGATCATTTGGGTACATTGAACTACGTACACTGCGACCAAGGTATACTTTTTTGGCACAAAGATGATAATGATAAAATTATAAATCTCTTATTCTGACTTGTATGAGTCAACACTATAAATATATGAGAAAACAGAATCACCATAGGCGAGGGTCAGTAGAAATATCAGATTAAAGAATTAGAGGTTAAAGATGAAAGAAACAGACCTGATAAAACTGAAGCTATGGCAAGCATCAGATCTAAAATGTAACAATAACAGCAAACACATATAACAGTAACTATGAGACTTCTCTGTGCCTTTTCTTCATTCCACGCGTGAGGAAAGGCACAGAGAAGTTACGTAGCTATCAAACTCATCCAGTTTGTAAACGGCAGAGCCTAGATTTGAACTCAGGCAGTCTGGTTCTAGAATTCATGCTAACATCAATGGGTTTAATATTTTATAGACATAAAAGAAAGCTTAAAATGTGATGCACACAAAAGGGATCTCAAAATTGACTACGCTGTTTTGAAACAACTAAACAGAACGTTTAGAAATGAGACATGTGAAATTTATTTAAAACTGGACAGATTTTTTAAATTTAACAATCTTTAAGTACCCATTATTTCTAAGAGTATCTTTGATATACATTTTGCAAGTAATGTGTGGCAGGCACTATATTTGGAAGAGTATCTCATTTAAATCTAATAACCCTTATAGCAGATATTATTATCGTCATCGTTTATACAAAGGGAATAAATTAAGAGACGTTAAATAATTTGTCCAAGTTTATGTATCTAGGAAGTATAGAGTTGGTTTGACTTCCAAATGCATGTTCCCTTCACTCATAATCTCCAGAAAAAGGTAAACAGCATATATGACTTCAGCTAGAAAAGTTAAATACTATCTGTGTATACGAGTGAAGTTAGGCCAATGGAAACATTTACAAGAGATCCCTGCCAGACACGGCCAAAAAGAGAGGGGTAATGTATAGAGTAGGTAAATTTATTTTTGGCGGTACGCGGGCCTCTCACTGTTGTGGCCTCTCCCGTTGCGGAGCACAGGCTCCGGACGCGCAGGCTCAGCGGCCATGGCTCACGGGCCCAGCCGCTCCGCGGCATGTGGGATCCTCCCCGACCGGGGCGCGAACCCGTGTCCCCTTTATCAGCAGGCGGACTCTCAACCACTGCGCCACCAGGGAAGCCCTAGAGTAGGTAAATTTTTAAAAGTCAGAACCAGGGACTTCCCCGGCCGTCCAGTGATTAGGACTCTGCGCTTCCACCGCAGGGGGCACAAGTTCAATCCCTGGTCAGGGAACTAAGATCCTGCGTGCCGCACGGCAGCAAAAAATTAAATAAGTACATAAATAAATGTCAGAACCAATTAAGCCAGTTATAAATGGATGGCATTTAAATATATATATTAGAATAAGTTTCAAGCCATGCAAAGTTCACCAAAACAATTTTTATTTCCAGTGTTTAATTGGGTATGCACACAGGCATGACACAGGTTTGGATCCATTAAGTCCTCATGCAGAATTATATTCTTCTCCATAAAGAAGCCAGTTCCAGCCAGGTCACTATCTACACACCTATGTTACAACATTTATATCAAATCTGGTATCTGAAGAAAAGATACACATATAATATGTTCATTTAAGTTACGTATTTTACAGAAAGATTAAAAATTCAAGTCACACAAAACTCAAAAACTGTATTAAAAGTTTGAATAGAAAACTCAGAGATCCACCTGGAATGACTAGAGAATGGAAGTTCTGTATCTACCTGTGTTAAAACTGGTAAATGTGATGAAATTTGTTACCAATAAAACGCATTTGTTTACTCAGTGTAAGTTATCTAATTTTAACAACATGGCACCCTAAAAACCAAATGTATTTTTATGATGAGGCACTTTTGTTAGTGATGAAACCAAAAGAACACATTGGCTGCATACTAATGCCAGCTATTTTCTTCAGTAATGTTGGGTGTATGCACTATGTGGTGAGTCGCAACAAATAACCTTGCTCATTTGTATACAACTATCCAATATATTTTTAAATATATATATATGTTCTTCTGGCTGTAGTAATGCACTGTAAAGCTATTTCACAGTGCAAAGTGATGAAACCAGCCCAAATGAAGGCTGCATAATAACAATTCTGGTACAAGAAAATATTTACAGAGTTATGGAACGTGTAACAGTAGCTTTTATTCGCTGGAGTGGACGTGCCCCCAGTTTAAAGACAGGGATGGAACTGTGCTTTGTTGCCTGGGGTTTCGGACAGTTGATGAGGTTGGGCCGTCGCTGCAGAACTGGCGTTTTGGCTCGTGTTCTGGAAGCTTTCTCCATTGATTTGGTCAGGTGGCTGTGGTGGTGTGGAAAGAGGGGGCCTGTTAGTTGAAGCCAGGGTGCTGGGAGAACTGTCTGCATCGGACTGAGAAGACAGGGCTGGGTCCGTGGTGGGTATTTCTAATGTGCTCAGGCTCTGGGGCTGGGGGTCCCCCGCGTCCCCTCTGCTCAGGTCAGCCGTACTGGTGCGTAGCCGCTCCCTGGCCAGCCAGTCTGAGATGGACAGGTCCTGGGCTGAGCATTTGGGCTTCAACCGTGTCACAGCTGAAAGTTCGGATTCTCTGTCCCCACTCTGCTCCTGCGCTTTCCAGAAATTCAAAACACTGATTTCAGTAGCATCCCTGTGCCCTCCCAGCGTGTGTCTGCGTTTGATGTTTTTCCTTTTGGCAGGATCGGCGTTGGTTTTTTGATTTCCTACTCCAAACATGTCATCTGCCGGTGCTTTGGGCCTCAGTTTTAACCGATCAGCTATTTTCGTTTTCCAGGTGGGCTCCTGTTTCTCAGATTCGCTTCTGGCTGGTGGTGTCAGTAAACTCCCCGTCGATTTTCCTTTTTTCATCACCTCGAACACTTTCGTGATGGAAGGGGCTTCTTTCTCATTCTTGGCATCTCCTAGAGCCGCGCTGTCTGACTTGAATCTGGCGGATTTTTTCCTGGACAGAGTGTCACACTCAATCAGCTTATGGGAACTGAAGAGCTGTCTCCGGCTCTCTAAACTCGGTGTTAAACTCCCCTCCGTACAGCTGACTTCACTGCCTTCGGAGTCCCGCCGGCTCGTCTTCGTGGCCTCGTGCAGTTTTCCACGGAGGAGCCTCTCGGAGGCCAGCGCGGCGGGGAAGACGGGGAAGTCGCTCTCGCTGTCCGTCTCCACCGGCCGCCCCTCGCTGACCAGCTCGCTCCTCTCGTCGTCGGCGTCGTCGCCCCTGCTCTCGGCCACCGACTGCACTTCGGGGCTCAGCCGGCTGGAGTCGAGGCCGGTCACGGAGGGGGCGGGCGACGTCGCCGAGCAGTCGGCGGTGATGGTGCCGACACTGACCAGAAACTCGCCGACTCTGGGTTCGGGGCTGGTGGATTTCTTGGTGGAAAACCTCGCCAGAGCGCCGGAATCGGGCCCCGTCTCGTCCGGGTGGGAGGCCTTCTGGGCCGCGAGGGCTCTGGGGCCCTCTTTCAGGATGGCCAGGCGACAGCTCGGGGTGGGCGACCTGCTCTGCTTGGCGCCCTGGGGGGCCGGGGGCTCTGCGCTCTCCCCCCGCAGGGCTCGCTGATCAGCTCTGGCCGCGCTGCCGTCCTTCTTCGCGTGATTTTCTTTGCAAGCCACGGTCCTTTGTTTCCTGCCCGGTGTCTCGCTCTCTTTTTTGGACTCTTCTTTAATATCGTTGTGACCCTGCTCTGCATTTTCTTTCTTAAAAAACACATTGTCCAGTTCGTCTTCCGAGCTGCTGGGCTGTGCTTTTTCTTTTGGTTTCTTCCTCTTGCGACTGGCGGCCGCGAAGATGGACGACACAAGCAGGTCCCTGCTATACTGATCTTTTCCGGATCCCCAAGAACCCTGGGGAGCAGAGACACGAGACTTTGAACATAAGAACGCTATTGAGTTCACTTTCTGAAAAGGTCCCCCCCACCCCGCACCAATATTTCTTTTGCTTTTTTTCTTTTTTTGTGTGATTTCCATTGCTTTGGTGATTATTATTTATTTTATTTTTTAACTGAAATATAGTTGATTTACAATGTTGTGCCCATCTGTGCTGTACAGCAAAGTGACTCGGTTATACACATAGAGACATTCTTTTTTTTCACATTCTTTTCCATGATGGCTTAGCACAGGAGATTGAATATAGTTCCCTGTGCTGTACAGCAGGACCTTGTTGTTTATCCATCCTCTATATAACATTGAATCGTTTGCATCCGCTCATCCCAAACTCCCACTCCTTCCCTCCCCCTCCCCCAAGTATTTCTTAACCACTAAAGCTAAATAATAACAGGGTGTAGTTTTTACACCCCCTTTTAACTTGTACCTAAGACAACTTCTTATTTTTAATCTGTCCCATTTCTTGCCTGGTGGTATTTATCTGCCATGTCACAGCTGACATACACCTGTCTTTCAGGGACACCTTCCGTGCTTGGGGCCCTCTCGCACTCCTATTCTTCTTGACTTCCCTCCATCTACAGACCGTCCCTGCTTCTGCTACCCTCAGAGGGTCCTCAGGTTCCTTCCTCTGGAACACGGGTCTCATAAAGAGTCAATATTCTGACTGAGTAGAATATAATATTCTGACATTGGTTAAAATTTTATGACTAACTTCAATCTTCCAATTACAGCTATCACATGATACAGATACTGTATCAGATAAGCTGATTAAGATAAGGGAGCTCCTGGGTTCTCATTAGTTCAGGCAGGCTCGATCTGCAGAGACTGGCCTTAGGTAAATCAAGTTGGCACTGTCTTCACTGATCTCAAGTAACAACCAAATCATGAAGTTCAAAAAACATAAGGTCAATTAAAGATCTGAAATCCTTACCATAGAAACACTGCAGTGCCCTGTACTGAGAAAGTGGCAGTGCGGCCAATTGGCTTTGTCAGCTACGCCTAATAGGTTCTTGATGATGACTGTTTAAGTGTTCATAATGTACCTACAGGCTAAGTAAATTCAGGCCGGGGAGGGCGCGGTGTCAATAAACACTAGCTGGTGTAACACACACCATTTAAGTCAAGCAGGCAGGCAGGAAGTATGCAGAGTAACAGAAACTGAGTGATAGTTTCTCTGTTGTCATAAAAATCTTAGACAAGCTAGAACTACTATACTGAAGACTTGAAAATTACAGTAAAAATTCAGGCTTTTGTACTAGAAAGGATTCACCAAAACGAAATCACAGATTGATGGAACTTTGTTTTTATAAGTTATAAAGGATTTTATAATTATACAGGACCTTTCTAAGGGTTATTCACATTAACACATTCTGTTGAAGACCGTAGGGGATGATGGCTGTGACTGAGCTCTGAATTAGAAGACCTGGTGTTCCTTCCCTAGCTTGCTATGTATGACACTGAGCAAGTGATTCACTTTTAAACACCTCAACTTCATTGTTGATTTAAGTGAGAAGAAATTAGATTATACTATCTTTAAGATTCCCAATGGTTCCCTTTAAAATTCGATGTTTCTGTGATCACTATGTGTTGGAGCAAATGACTATATTATTTTACAACTGAAAAAAATTGTTACAAAGGATTATATCATTTGGACATCCATTATATTATAGGTATAATACAAACACCACCATAATCTACTTAAGATGAAGAGACTGCTATAACCACAGGTTAAGAAATATGCATCCAGTAAGAGGAAAGGAGGGAATTTCAAACAGGTATGAAATCTAAAACCTAAAAATCTAAATCTAAAATCTTATATTCTGGCAAAAAGAGGTGGGAAACTGTTCCAAAGTAAAGAAGTCTAAGGGGACATGACAACATAACGCAAGGGGCGATCCTTGAGTGCATCCTATATACAGGAAAAGAAAAAACAACACACATTATTGGGACAACTGGCGAAATTTGTGTAAAAACTGTACATTAGAAATAATAATGCATTGTACTCATGTGAACTACCAGAATACAATAATTATGCTGTCATTACATAGAAGAATCCCCTTGTTCTTCGGAGATGCACACTGAAGCATTTAGGGGCAAAGTGTTATCATGTCTATAAGTTAACTCTCAAAGGACTCAGAAAAAAAAAATTACATATATATCAAGATTTACCAACTGATAAATCTAGGGCAAAAGGTTTGGGTGCTATTTTACAATTTTTCAAAATGAAAAGTTGGGGTAAAAAGATGGTAAAAATCACAATATAAGTGATAGCAAATGATAGATTATTCAATATTTTATGATATTTTCTGCAAGAAATTCAATTCTAATTTAGTCATATGTGATCCCATTATGTTTAGAAATGATATGTAATGATACGTATGTCTCATTTCCAAATAGAACATCTGAACAAATTTATTGACAATTCTACTTGCTACAGTCTCAGAGGAGCAAAGCTAGCACAAACTGAATTAATGAAGGACTTTCGAACTGAATGTCTTAAAAACTACTGAAAAGTGTACTCTGGTGGTGGTGTCAACAGAACACAAATTATGTAAACAAAAATTGATTATAAAAACAAAATTAGGGACTTCCCCGGTAGTGCGGTGGTTAAGAATCCGCCTGCAATGCAGGGGAACGCGGGTTTGAGCCCTGGTCCAGGAAGATCCCACATGCCGCAGTGCAACTAAGCCCGTGCGCCACAACTACTGAGCCTGCGCTCTAGAGCCCGCGAGCCACAACTACTGAGGCCCGTGTGCCTAGAGGCCGTGCTCTGCAATGAGAAGCCACCACAATGAGAAGCCCGCGCACCGCAACGAAGAGTAGCCCCCGCTCGTAGCAACTAGAGAAAGCCCGCAAGCAGCAACGAAGACCCAGTGCAGCTATAAATAAATAAATAAATTTATTAAAAACAAAACAAAACAAAAAAAACAAAATGAATGATCTTGTTGAAAAGAAGGCAAGAATATATATTTTCATAAAAAATGTATAATAATAATAAAGTCTATATTACTACTGAAATGTTTACAGAATGAAATAAAATGTTTGGGATTTGCTTCCAAATAGTCCCGAGGGACTTCCCTGGTGGTCCAGTAGTTAAGACTCTGAGCTTCTACTGTAGGGGACACGGGTCCCATCCCTGGTAGGGGAACTAAGATCCCACCTGCTGCGAGGCCAAAAAAAAGACCAAGAAAACCAAAAGTCACGAAGAGGAGGAAAGTGGGCGGGCGCAGATGAGACAAACTTGGCCATGTGTTAATTGTTGAGCGTGGATAATAAGGGCTCATTATATTATTCTCTCTGCTTTTGCATATGTTAGAAAATTTTCACATTAAGAATGAGGGGGTAAATGCCTACTTCTTTGAATTATGCTAAACTACACTGAGATAAATCCAACACCCCACCTCACCATCCAGTATTCCTCTATCATATTCTATTTTAAGCATTCATTTTTCCCTTTATAAGACTCTGCTGGTCTGTCATCAGACACAGAGGGTGCATCTGCATACCAAGCCACAAAGCAATTCCCCTCTGAAATATTCCAAACCGTACAAAACAATTTACCTTAGATTTTGTTGAGTCACTAGTAGCTGAATCTGTGAGAAGTTAAAGAAAACATGGTCAGTATTGGTCAGATTCTTTACTGCTTTCAACAAACAATGCAAAACTTATGGAAAAGACAGGCACAGAACAAAATGTGAAAGCAAAACTCAAAAACAAGAGAACACAGTGGATAGTCAGAGCTCACAAAGATGCAGGCTGCACCACAGAAAGCCACCGCCATGAAAGGATGCTGTGAATTGTAGGCAGAATCAGCTCAATGATAGGGATGGCAAAGGAGCCCTGTACTAAACGAAACAGAAACACTAGTGTTTATTAAATGTGCTAAGCGTTCAATCTAGCAATAAAGCAGCTTGAAGACCTTTGGAAGAACTGCACTATGTACCACATCCTGTATCTGAAACTGATACACAATGTAGAACGTTTAGGATTGTTGGCTGCCCTCACTACAAATTGAGATGCTCAGACTCAGTGTATTTATGTTGATTTTTGTCAGACTGTCAATGTTAAATTTTAGAAGCATATACTGTGTGCGTAAGGATGCATTAGGATAACCCTGCTTCTAGGTCACTTTGACGTTACGTTAAATCATGCTGATCTCTGTGCTTTGGACCCCGGTTTCACATCTGTGCAGTCAGGGATCCTTTAGACTAGTTAAATTGCTACCAGTTTTCCAATTATTTATTAACAAATGCTATTATGGAAATGGAAAAATGGAGAGCATCATTTTACTGTCTGGCAAAAAACTCAGATTATACAAGTATAAAGAGGGTAGGAAGGGGCTAGCACTCTTCAGGACAACACCAATTTGGAAATTTTCTCTTTCAACTTCAGGGAAATGGATTTTCAGAATTAATGAGCTGAGCCCCATGCCACGCCCCTTTCAACACATGGCTCAATGCTTTATGACTTTAAGAACTGGTAGACCATACCATGCTATTTCTCCTCACGGTCTGCTTCAGAAATAACAAGAAACAGCAGAAAAACCTTTAAGAAAGTAGTAGTGATCTGTTTACAATAATCGTAAGCGAAAATGTACACCACAGATCAACTCGGTTTGCATTTACAGGAATCGGGGGTTTCTGCAGACAAGGCAGCTACAGTGTGGACAGCAGTCCTCCTTCTTCCTACAGTTCCAGCTGTCCATCAGGGACACCACGGAATCCACTAGCGACATGACCGTGTGATAGACTCCTCCCATCTCGCCTGTGCAACATCAGTATAGATTTGCCTGTGTCAGTAAGTGCTGGAAAGAAAACCCTTTAGGACTAAAACAAGAACTAGAGACAAAGGGAGAACATGGTGTAAAACATGCTAGGTTAGTGAAACAGTTTGGCAGGAGAAAATTTGCATCGAAAGAGCCTATTAGAACTGATACTTCACCGAACATGAGGGTGGCAATAGAAGACAGAAGAAAATGTCAAAGAAATTGACTTTTACGGTGACCTCTGTAGTGACAAGATAATATACTGCATTTATGGGAATGGTGCCCATGAGCATTTTACGTATTTAATTGGCTGCCTTTTCAACAGAACGTCCAGCTCAAGAGTAAGAACTACTCATACAGTCTAGACCATACTTTCTGCCATCACAGCAACCACATACTCAGTAGCGTGTATCTGTTTTACCTTGTGATGACTATTACATGGAAACTGTGAATTAAAAAAAAAAGAACAAAACAGTGGTTTGCATGCTCATTTTCCCTCATATTTCCTTTCTGACAAGCATTACAACTCCATGCACTGCCAATGGCATTACAGTCACTGGAAGATAATTCAGATCAATCAGAAGAGGAAGATTACATTATTTTTATTAGTGGAAAGGGAAAAAAAGAAGAGGAAAAGGAAAAAAAATCATAGTGAATTGTTACTTATGATTGATTTGCTCTTTCATGTTATAAGAATTTAGCTTTTAACCTAGAGATCAACACTGCCCAGGCAAGAGTTACCTGATACATCTCCAGGGGAGACGCCTGTCCTTCCAATGTTGGTGAGTAAATGATCTATGTTTGGCACTGGCTGGGAGTCTACTGTGTTTTCCTCCTGCACTGTTGTCTATGGTTAATAAACAAAGATCTCTTCATCATCTCTTCAAAGATATTTTCTTTAAAATTCAAACAACATTTAGTAAAAGACACATTACTGAGTGGAGGACATATGCTTAATTTTTTACATTATTTGCATATAATTAATTACCAAATAAGTATCATACTTGGATTTTCATTAGATCAGAAACTGAGGCGCTATAGACCTGCTTTCGGGGTGCAAAGCAGACAATAGCATACAAAGCAGGAAGGTGACACAGTTGTAGGATCAGGATCTTGTGTGTCCCAAATGAGAAGAACAGAGTACAAACGCTGACGGACAATACTTACAAGAGGTTCTTCAGCACCTTCTTCTGTGAAAAACCAGTCATGCTAAAATTTAAAATAAAAAAGGTGAAAAAGAGAAATTAAATAACCCCCTACAGAGATCTATATTTTGGAGGATAGCACAGAAAAAAAGGTAATTCTCTTAGGAAAAAAAAAAAAAAAGTATAACCAAATTCTGCCCTACCAACTATCAGCTGCTCATGAAAAAGAATGTTCTCGATGAGCCGAAGCCTGGACTTACGTGCTGGATAAGTGTCTCTACGATCTTGTACTGGTCTGGCATGTGAGTGACCATGTGCGTCATGTTATCTTCAGAGGTCCTCACGAGAGTTGGACCAAACACTATGGCTAGGTTTCTGGGTTCCATCTGCAACAGAGGATGATATTAGAAAATATCACAACTTTTCTTAAGAAAGTAGGCTTAAATTCCCATTGCATGTTTGGCATTTTACTTCCGAAAGACTCTTTTGATGAAAAATAATTCAAAGAATGGTTGACTGATGTGTGTAAAAAAAAATAATGCTTTTTCTTGCTTTAATGACAACATACAATACTTAATTGGCATTTGTTTTTTCCAGGAAGTCTTTGATTGAAAACAATTGATCTGGTTCAAAACTAGTATTACGGGAATTCCCTGGCAGTCCAGTGGTTAGGGCTCCACACTTCCACGGCAGGGGGTACAGGTTCCATCCCTGGTCAGGGAACTAAGATCCCACAAGCCGTGCACCTCAGCCAAAAATAAGTATTAATAAAGCTGGATCAACTGACAAAAATATTAAAATCAAAGGGAATAAAACTTGCAAAAGAATAGGGAAAACCTCTCCCCTCAAAAACTAAACAAATGGAAAGAGATACATAAAAATTTCCAAATTTGCCTGAGTAGTACATTAAGACCGTGAATATGTAAAAACTAATGTCTGAAAATATTCTTTTGATAAAAATTTTACTTCAACCAAGACTTCCAAAGCTTGTTGCTTATCCTTGTACCAATGAACACCTCAGTATTACATGCCTATATGTTTTTATGTTTCCTTCCATGATAGTTTGTACTCCTGTTTAAGTACCTGATTGTCAAAGGTGCGAACCTTTTGTTTTTCTTTGTTATATCTTATAAGTATCTGGTGTAATTTTTTGACCTTAGGATTTGATTAAAATATTAAATAACCAATCCCAAAAACATACTAGAGGGTAAAAAACCATTGTGGAACTCAAAAAAAAAAAAAAAAATCAAACTGGTCTTGGGATCCACACCAAAAATTTAGTTTCCATCCATCACCAGACAGTTGATCCCCCTTACCCTTTCACCCTCCCCTGCACCCCTGCCCCTTCCCCTCTGGTAACCACTACTCTGTTCTCTGTATCTATGTGTTGTTTTTGTTTGGTTTGTTCATTTATTTTGTGTGTGTGGTTTTTTTTTTTATTCCATGTGAGTAAAATCATACAATATTCATCCAAAAGATATTTCTTTAAACCAATCAGGAAAAGCTACACGTGAACAGACTACTAGATAATACGATGGAATAATAAATTTTGTTGTGTTTGATAAAGGTAATATGGTGGTATGAAAACAAAACCAAAACAATTTATCTGCTAAATCTAAATGAAACAAAACAAAAAAAGAAAATGTCTGTTGTTTTTCACTGTATACCATTTGATACATTTTTACTGTTGTTTGTGCAAATATTGCCCATTCAAAATATTAATATACAGTTGAAAAATAAAAGAAGTAAAATTTCTGACTTTTTCATTTTTCTTGCTGGATAAAGATAAAAGAAAATGTCTTGAAAAAACAACAATTCATATTTTGGGGATCTTTTGCTTTTAAGAGTGATCTTTAGCGGGACGTGATCACCAGTATGATGTATTTTAGAGCTTCTGTTTAATTATAACCTATTTTTGACTATTTCGCATGAAGCAGTGAAGTACATCTTTTCAACTAAAGCCACTGAAAGTACATCTCTTCAACAAACAGTTTACACACCTTATTTTTTTCTGAATTTTCTGCCACTGTCTTCAGATGAGCCGAAAGAAACTTGAGTGTTTCATAATGATGTTCGGGCAAATCATGAATCTGAAACATATTATTTTCATGATGGATTTAAATGCTGAACTTTTGTTGTACCTCCAAAAATATAAAATAATACCTACTAGTCTTTTTAATGTTTTCAGACGATCTAGAGGATCCTCCTTACGATTGGCTTCAATGAAGTCGGCATATTTATCTGACAACAGTAAGAACAAAAAAAACCAAATTCATCTTAAATTGTTTAGGTGAGCTGTAATCTAGTTTCCCTTTAAGGTTCAATTTCAAACCACAATTAAAAAGAAAAAAATAGTAGGGAAGACCCCAAATAGCCTTTGAAATGTTGTCCTAAAACTACTATAGGGGCTTCCCTGGTGGCACAGTGGTTAAGAATTCACCTGCCAATGCAGGGGACACGGGTTCGAGCCCTGGTCCTGGAAGATCCCACAGGCCACGGAGCAACCAAGCCCGTG
Organism: Lagenorhynchus albirostris; assembly: GCF_949774975.1. Taxonomy (NCBI): domain Eukaryota; kingdom Metazoa; phylum Chordata; class Mammalia; order Artiodactyla; family Delphinidae; genus Lagenorhynchus; species Lagenorhynchus albirostris. The sequence continues at coordinate 181,422,636 of NC_083095.1, forward strand.
GGCCACAGCTACTGAGCCTGCGCTCTAGAGCCCATGAGCCACAACTACTAAGCCCGTGTGCCACAACTACTGAAGCCCACGTGCCTAGAGCCCGTGCTCTGCAACAAGAGAAGCCACCGCAATGAGAAGCCCGCGCACCGCAACAAAGAGTAGCCTAGAGAAAGCCCGCTCGCCGCACCTAGAGAAAGCCTGCGCAGCAATGAAGACCCAACGCAGCCATAAATAAATTTATAAAAAATAAAATAAAATAAAACTACCATAGTTTTTAATGATTCCTCTAGGCCTTATCAAACAAAGGAAATTCCCTAAAATGTGAGTTCTCTGAGGGTACAGCCTGTATTTACACAGTCTGTCCACTTTCTCTCCCCGCACTGCAACATCTACTACAAGGTCTTATCTAAGTCAAATAGTTGGCTTGGCTGAAAAAATGATTTTCTACTAATTGTACCTTATTATGCCTGAAGGCTTTTCACTGAGAACAATAATAACATATTTTCAACTCAGCTGTAAACATGAATGAACAGGATAATATATATTTTTACTGAACTTTAACAACGTTTTATAAACTGTTTTTCACTGCAGTGTATCAGGAGGAAAAAAAAATCCAAATGACAAAAAATAGGACATGATTGTGCTTTGTATACAAGTAAGAACTAAACAAAACCTCCTGTTTCTTTTGACAAAAACATTTTCTCCTGGTTCCATTTAATATGCTGTGGTTTCCCAACAATGTAATGTTCAACTGTTGCATCAGTGTCTTTGGTGGGGTTAACTCACCATTTGTGAAAAGTGGTTCAGGGAGTTTTCTGAAGAAGGATTTTAGTAAACTGCTTATCACATTCAAATCTCGCCATTTCTAGGTATGCAAAATAAAAATACCATATTTTTGTAGTCAATACCACAAAGGAAAAAAACACAGACCAGTTATTCAAATAGAAATACACAAACTTACATCGTCTTGTATATCAATATCAGCCATTCCCTTGTTGAGTTCCTCTTGCATACTTGAGATGGCTGCATTGTTTCCAGGAACTCTATAAATACCTGTATATTCAAGACCTCTTTCTTCAACTAATTTGCAACATATGTCAACTATTAATGGAATATACTGCAAAACAAGAAATAAACATTTTATTTAACACAGCATGAATGTTTATCTTCAGTTAGTAGATACATACCGTAGCTACAAAGCCCTTTTCATCCAAAAGGAAACAGTATATAAATTGTTGTTATTTGATACAGAGAAAATAAAGAATAGAAACACTGGAGAACTGGGAAGAGACAAAACCAGCAAGAGATAGTTGAGTCAGTGGAAAGAGAATGAATAGGTCAAGACTGAAAGAGGAGGCCCCACAGGGAGATAATAGTCTAAAGAAGAAACAAGAGCTAGTAGGGAGAATGTGGTAACAGTTCAGTTGAATAAAAGAAGGGGGACGGGGAAGAGGGGGGAGAATAACATCCATCCACTCATGACATGAATCCTAACGTGGGCATTGTAAACACACACACACGCGCGCGCGCGCACACACACACGCACACGCACATTTACATTTATCACACTTTCTTAATCAGATTCTTGTTCCCATCCTTCTTTTAAAATGCTGAAAACAGAAACACACACGACTTGAAAATGACTTCTTACCGATAGTTTCAGATACATTCTTAGCCGTTGAATAATTATTCTATTTCAGAGTCAACACATTAGAAAAAAGCATTATAGATAAAATTACTCCATACACCCGTACAGGTCAGACATGCTTAGAGAAACTAAGGTCTGTTAAGAAGAGGAAAATACTCAACAGATGGACAGATACCCCCTGTGACCTGCACGGCTGTGTACTCGGGTCCTGTTATGACGACGGCTGAATTAATGGCTTTAGGAAATCTGGCGGGCTGGTGTCTTACCCGATTAGTATGAGCTGGTGGGCAGTCATCCAGTCTGACCCCGAACGTTCCTGTAGCAGTAGGCTTTTTTTCAAATGTCTTTCTCATAATACTTGGAATGCCTTTTCTCCATGTGCCTTTGTCTTTTGGGGGACTAGTGTCATCTTTTGATCGTTATTCAAAAGAAAATGACATGAAAAGAAAATAGAAACAAGAGTGTTTAAATCATGACTTTAAAGATCCTTTATCAATATTTATATAAATCAGAGTCCTGTACTATAAATAACATATCCTTTATGTATCAAACATATTCTATTCTATTCTATTCTCTTCCTGATATAGCACTCCTTTCAACCCTCCATATAATTTAGTACAAATCAATTCTGCTTCTTCACCCTTTGACAATCTGTACCATGATTTTCTTTAAAACAGTCAAGACAATAGAATTAATGTGACATCTTTACAGTGAGATTTTAGCAAAAGGAAACATAATGGTTTTATTTCAAAACGAAAGCATCTGGATCCTCTGCATTTAACAAATTGGTACTTTTTGACATAGATGTATGTGTTGTATTTTCCTTCACTTGATCTTTATTATAAGAACTGGTGTGTTGGGCTTCCCTGGTGGCGCAGTGGTTGAGAGTCCACCTGCCGATGCAGGGGACACGGGTTCGTGCCCTGGTCCGGCAAGATCCCACATGCCGTGGAGCGGCTGGGCCCGTGAGCCATGGCCGCTGAGCCTGCGCGTCCGGAGCCTGTGCTCCGTGACTGGAGAGGCCGCAACAGTGAGAGGTCCGCGTACCGCAAAAAAAAAAAAAGAACTGGTGTCTTGGACCCCAGCTTAAGGGAAAGGCCCCACCAGCCTGGACCAGGCCCCCAGTGATCTCTGGGTTAGCTCACCCTGAGCTGAGGTCCGCAGAAAAGGCACAAAAAAACATGAAAACACCTTTAAAATCTCAATTTTATTTAAAAAAAAAAAAAAATTTTTTTTTTTTTTTACTTAAGTATAGTTGATTTACTACAAACCCAATTTTAAATCCTAAATTTATCTAGGAATGCGGATATCAGTACCTTTACTGAGAAGCTTCCTTTCTGACTCCTCCTTGGGGGAGTGTGGACTCTGAGTCCGGGGCTCCGCTTTAGCACCAAGCAGGGTCTGCCGGATGCTGAGACTCTGGCGAGGGGTCTTTGGCAACTGCTCTGCTTTGCTGCTGAAAGAAAGGAACGTTTCTGACCAAGTACGGATTTTACGTCCCAGTTAACCTGCAGGCATGGTGGGATTCTCACCTCATCAGACTGTTGTATTCTTTTATTCTTCGACTAATCAGATCCCTGTTAGTAACTCCAGTGTCCTACAGAATAAATAGAAGGTAAAATTAGAAAGTCAATTCTAAACTCCCTAAATAAGGATCCTACTCTTTCTGGGGGGCAGGGGGGAGCTCTACACTGTACTACTTTGCTTATTCAATACAGACTCCATGGAGTTGTTTTAAAAGCTCTATTCAAATCATGACCTAACTTCACTAAGTGACAAACGTTCAAGGGCCTCTGCCACCGCCAAGAGTTTTCTGTTTACTCTCTGTACCCCAGCAACACCTGGAGTAGTACCAGCAAGTAGCCAGTGTTCAAACTTACTGAACTGATCTGGCGTTTTTAATAAATGACTGGGAAGCAGTGAGCCAGTTTTTTCTCTCACTAATACCAGAAAGAATGATCAGCGTTTCAAAATAATACAGTTGGATAAAAGATGGAATACTGCCAAAATGTGTTAATGATTAATTGATAGGAACAGTGAGACTGAGGGTCAATTAGTATCAGAAGTGACAGTTATATTATCAGAAGAAAAAAGCTCAAACCTGGTTTTATTAACCTCAACAGGTTAACCTCAATAATATGCTACATGGAAAACTCAGAGTTGACCACAAGGAGATGATTTTTTTTTTCCCCTATTGGTTCCAATTATAAATTGACATGTGTTCGCAAGTATTTTTTTTACTTGTCTCGTTTTGGTCATAGTGAACGTTACAATTTACAAAGAATACAGACTTTATAAATTCTCGAATTCAAATAGATTCTTCTCATTTACCAACTGAAAGAGGATATGGTTAAGATCTAGAATAAGACTGCTTGACAATTCTGAGCTATGTGACCCTGGGGAAATTACTTAACTTCTCTTTGCCACAAAGTTCCCTTGTTTGAAACATGGTGATGATAATAAGAAGACACATTCATATGGCTGCTGAAATTAACTGACATAAAATGCTTAAAAGAGTGACTGCCAAAAAAAAAAAAAAAAAGAGTGACTGCCATATGGTATATGCTCGGTGAATTATTACTTTCTTAGCTCTAAAACTTGGTGAAAACACCCATGTCTCAGAATCAGATGGTAGTGATGATGCTATAATGGCTGACACGAAGTACATGTTCATGACCTACCAGGCACTGGGGTGCGTTCTTCATAAGCATCACTTCATTCAATTTCTAAAAAAGCCCTATGTCTCAAAGATGAAGTCATCTACTGCCCAGCAGGACACCTGGCATAGAGCAGGGGCTGATCAAACAGGAACTCCTTTGAACTGCTACTTAAAGCTGAAATCTACACCCAAGTTGTGATTCTCCCTGTTTACTTTGCCAAAACTCAGGTCTGATGTCTCTTTATAGCGGTGGTTGTAGAAAAAGGGCTGTATTGATATGGATCTGGTATTCGTTGTTCACAACAAACAAGGTAGAGTGTAAACTGTCAGACGAGAAAAAGTACAGGCGTTTTCCTATGTTCTAAGTTTTCATGACTTGAATTGGATATAATGGAAATGACAGAATTCGAGAACATAATTTGCATAACTTCATGGTTAATGTAGGTGTCCCTGCATACTGTATGGGAAAGTAGGGGGAAAGAACCTTGTGGGTTTTTTTTTTTGTCAAAACAACGGGCACGCAAATGAGAATAACGTCTAAGAAAAACTGCTGATGATATGAAAAAGGCACCCTTGAGCAAAATCTAGACTTAATCATTGCTGAATCTGCTCTGTAAAGTTTACAGTTATGTACACTTAAAAAAAAAATCTTGGGCTTCCCTGGTGGCGTGGTGGTTGAGAGTCCACCTGCCGATGCTGGGGACACGGGTTCATGCCCTGGTCCGGGAAGATACCACATGCTGCGGAGCGGCTGGGCCCGTGAGCCATGGCCGCTGAGCCTGCGCGTCCGGAGCCTGTGCTCTGCAACGGGAGAGGCCACGACAGTGAGAGGCCCGTGTACCGCAAAAAAAAAAAAAACTTCACTTAAAAAAAAAATCTTCACTACTGAAAGTTCTGCTGTAAAAAATAACTTGATGGTTGTGAGTCAGAAACTCTCTTTATTAAAAAGAAAAAGTGGCTTATAACATGATTTCTGATACTACAAGTGTTCTTAGAAACCAATTACTGTATTACAGTAGGCTATATTATATTCTTGCCTGCATAATTTCATTAACAAGAATCATGCTATCAGGGTCTCTGCATTTACACAGCAATTTGTTTGGAGATGCATTTTCGCTGTAACTTAAGCCCACAACAACCCTGGTTTTGACACAAAGAAACAGATCTGGAATTATTCAGTCACAAAGGTAATGACCAGGACTAGGAACCTAGGTCTCTGCTCAGTGCTTCACTGCTTCCGAGAAGGTATGCAGAATGTATGAATAATCTGCTTTTCTAGGTCAGTAATGGTGATTTTCCCAATAAGTGAAAATAATATAATATAGGTACACTTGAGTTTTCCTTTTTTTTTGGCAGCACCGTGTGGATGGTGGAATCTTAGTTCCTCAGACAGGGATTGAACCTGTGCCCTTGGCAGTGGAAGCACAGAGTCCTAACCACTGAACTGCCAGGGAAGTCCCTGAATTTTCCTTCTGATCAACTATTTTTTTCTTTAATTAATTTATTTCATTTATTTATTTTTGGCTGAGTTGCGTCTTCATTGCTGCGTGCGGGCTTTCTCTAGTTGCTGCGAACGGGGGCTACTCTTCGTTGTGGTGCAGAGGCTTCTCACTACGGTGGCTTCTCTTGCTGTGGAGCACAGGCTCTAGGCACACGGGCTCAGTAGTTGTGGCTCGCGGGCTCTAGAGCGCAGGCTCAGTAGCTGTGGTGCACGGGCCTGAGTTGCTCCGCGGCATGTGGGATCTTCCCGGACCAGGGCTCGAACCCGTGTCCCCTGCATTGGCAGGCGGATTCTTAACCACTGAGCCACCAGGGAAGCCCTGATCAACTATTTTTAAGTGAAGATAGCACGTTATGATTTTTTTAAAATGTCTCCTTTAAAAAGTCTCCTTTAAAAAGAAAATGTTGCGACAGCGTCGGTTTCATCAATGTCGTTTTGGACACTAACCTCCTCATTTAAGTTGCTGCTCTCCTGGATGCTCTTGATCCAGGCTAGCATGTCGTCCCTGTCTTCAGCCTGAAACAGGCACTCGCAGTCGGACGTGGTGAGTCGAAAGACATTTTTCCTCTTGGTCTCGCTGTAAGAGATGTCTATTAAGCAAGCGTTAACACTGATGGGCTGCTCCTCTTCAGACGGAGTCGTCTGTTCTCGTTTATCTTTGTACAGGTACAGCGAATGGCCCCGAAGTACAACATACATCTGCTTCCATGGTCGAATACTTCCACCAACTCGCTGGAGAACATGAGACAGATCAGGCATACTCAACACTTGGCTAAATCTTAGTGACAGGACAGATGCATCTAGCAACACTGTTAACACGCTTAAATGTATACCCAATGTGGCAGGTGCCTGCTTTACGTCAATATGTATTTGTTAGGGCAGGAAAGACAAAAAGTGTGGAACGTAAACCAAGTTGGGTAATGTATTCCTATCACAATCAAGGGCAATGAAATCTCAACTTTAATTGGGTTGAGAAAATAAAATGAACAAAGTTAATTAGGATAAAGCGAGTGTAGCAAAATATATAAAAAATGCTAAGGGAATAGAAAATAAGGAAAAAGGTCAGTCAGAAAACTCCTCTGAGTGAAAGCAAGGCTTAAGACAAGTCTTAGATCATGCAAATGACAAACACTGAAAAAACTAATCCCAAAAGGATATGCAGATGTAATGAATTTAGTTAACAAAACTGATCAACTTTACACGGTCAAGCAACAACATGCAAGATGGGTTTTCTAAAAAAAATTTGATACTCTTTTGACAGTATTAAAGTTTTCTTATAAGTTAAGCTACAGAAATATTGTACAAAATTTTCTAGTGAAGTTTTTCTTATATCGTTATCTACTTAATGAAGCATATATTGATACTGATATTCATTTAAATACCTCTATATTTATAAAATAAGGGGAAACAATAAAATTATTATAAAGGCAACTTGAAACTCTGCAAGCCAGAAGGAAGTGGCAGGACATGTTTAAAGTGATGAAAGGGAAAAACCTACAACCAAGATTACTCTACTCAGCAAGGATCTCATTCAGATTTGACGGAAAAATTAAAACCTTTACAGACAAGCAGAAGTTAAGAGAATTCAGCACCACCAAACCATCTCTACAACAAATGCTAAAGGAACTTCTCTAGGCAGGAAACACAAGAGAAGGCAAAGACTTACAATAACAAACCCAAAACAATTAAGAAAATGGTAATAGGAACATACATATCGATAACTACCTTAAATGTAAATGGATTAAATGCTCCAACTAAAAGACATAGACTGGCTGAATGAATACAAAAACAATATCCGTATATATGTTGTGTACAAGAGACCCACTTCAGACCTAGGTACACATACAGACTGAAAGTGAGGGGGTGGAAAAAGATATTCCATGCAAATGGAAATCAAAAGAAAGCTGGAGTAGCAACTCTTATATCAGACAAAATACACTTTAAAATAAAGACTATTACAAGAAACAAAGAAGGATACTACATGCTGATCAGGGGATCTATCCAAGAATACTATATAACAATTATAAATATTTATGCACGCAACATAGGAGCACCTCAATACGTAAGGCAAATGCTAAAAGCCATAAAAGGGGAAACTGACAGTAACACAATCATAGTAGGGGACTTTAACACCCCACTTTCACCAATGGACAGATCATCCAAAATGAAAAAAATTAAGGAAACAAAAGCTTTAAATGATACATTAAACAAGATGGATTTAACTGGTATTTACAGGACATTCCATCCAAAAACAGCAGATTATACTTTTTTCTCCAGTGCTCATGGAACATTCTTGGGTCACAAATCAAGCCTTGGTAAATTTAAGAAAATTGAAATCGTACCAAGAATCTGTTCCAACCACAACGCTATGAGACTAGATATCAATTACAGGAAAAAATCTGTAAAAAATACAAACACACCGAGGCTAAAAAATACACTACTAAATAACCAAGAGATCACTGAAGAAATCAAAGAGGAAATCAAAAAATACCTAAAAACAAATGAAAATGAAAACACGACGACCCAAAACCTATGGGACGCAGCAAAAGCAGTCCTAAGAGTGAAGTTTATAGCAATACAATCTTACCTCAAGAAACAAGAAACATCTCAAATAAACAACCTAAACTTACACCTAAAGGAATTAGAGAAAGAAGAACAAAAAAACTGCATAGTTAGCAGAAGAAAAGAAATCATAAAGATCAGATCAGAAATAAATGAAAAAGAAACGAAGGAAATGATAGCAAATATCAATAAAACTAAAAGCTGGTTCTTTGAGAAGATAAACAAAACTGATAAACCATTAGCCAGACTCATCAAGAAAAACAGGGAGAAGACTCAAATCAACAGAATTAGAAATGATAAAGCAGAATTAACAACTGACACTGCAGAAATACAAAGGATCATGAGAGATTACTACAAACAACTATATGCCAATAAAATGGACAACCTGGAAGAAACGGACAACTTCTTAAAAAAGCACAACCATCCGAGACTGAACCAGGAAAAAGTAGAAAATATGAACAGACGAATCACAAGCACTGAAATTGAACTGTGATTAAAAATCTTCCAACAAACAAAAGCCCAGGACCAGATGGCTTCACAGGCAAATTCTATTAAAGATTTAGAGAAGAGCTAACACCTATCCTTCTCAGACTATTCCAAAATATAGCAGAGGGAGGAACACTGCCAAACTCATTCTATGAGGCCACCATCACCCTGATACCAAAACCAAAGATGTCACAAAAAAAGAAAACTACAGGCCAATATCACCGATGAACATAGATGCAAAAATCCTCAGCAAAATACTAGCAAACAGAATCCAACAGCACATTAAAAGGATCATACACCATGATCAAACGGAGTTTATCCCAGGGATGCAAGGATTCTTCAATATATGCAAATCAATCAATGTGATAAACAATATTAACAGATTGAAGGAGAAAAACCATATGATCATCTCAATAGATGCAGAAAAAACTTCTGACAAAATTCAACATCCATTTATGATAAAAAAAAAAACCCTCCAGAAAGCAGGCATAGAGGGAACTTACCTCAACATAATAAAGGCTATATATGGCAAATCCACAGCCAACATCGTTCTCGATGTTGAAACACCAAAACCATCTCCACTAAGATCAAGAACAAGACAAGGTTGCCCACTCTCACCACTATTATTCAACACAGTTTTGGAAGTTTTAGCCACAGCAATAAGAGAAGAAAAAGAAATAAAAGGAATCCAAATCGGAAAAGAAGAAGTAAAGCTGTCACTGTTTGCAGATGACATGATACTACATGATCATGATACTACATGATACAGAAATCTCTTGCATTCCTATACACCAATGATGAAAAATCTGAAAGAGATATCAAGGAAACACTCCCATTTACCATTGAAAAAAAATAATAAAATACCTAGGAATAAACCTACCTAAGGAGACAAAAGACCTGTATGTAGAAAACTGTAAGACACTGATGAAAGAAATTAAAGATGATACAAACAGATGGAGAGATATACCATATTCTTGGATTGGAAGAATCAACATTGTGAAAATGACTACAGTACCCAAAGCAATCTACAGATTCAGTGCAATCCCTATCAAACTACCAATGGCATTTTCCCCAGAACTAGAACAAAAAATTCCACAATTTGTATGGAAACACGAAAGACACCGAATAGCCAAAGCAATTTTGTGACGGAAAAACGGAGCTGGAGGAATCAGGCTCCCTGACTTCAGACTATACTACAAAGCTACAGTAATCAAGACAGTATGGTACTGGCACAAAAACAGAAATATAGATCAATGGAACAGGATAGAAAGCCCAGAGATAAACCCACGCCCATATGGTCACCTTATCTTTGATAAAGGATACAAGAATATACAATGGGGAAAAGACACCCTCTTTAAGAAGTGGTGCTGGGAAAAGTGGACAGCTACATGAAAAGAATGAAATTAAAACACTCCCTAACACCATACACAAAAATAAACTCAAACTGTATTAAAGACCTAAATGTAAGGCCAGACACTATAAAATTCTTAGAGGAAAACATAGGTAGAACACTCCATGACATAAATCACAGCAAGATCCTTTTTGATCCACCTCCTAGAGAAATGGAAATAAAAACAAAAATAAACAAATGGGACCTAATGAAACTTAAGCGCTTTTGCACAGCAAAGGGAACCATAAACAAGATGAAAAGAGAATCCTCAGAATGGGAGAAAATATTTACAAACGAAGCCACTGACAACAGATTCATCTCCAAAATATACAAGCAGCTCAATATCAAAAAACACAAACAACCCAGTCCAAAAATGGGCAGAAGACCTAAATAGACATTTCTCCAGAGAAGATATACAGATTGTCAACAAACACATGAAAGGATGCTCAACATCACTAATCATTAGAGAAATGCAAATCAAAACTACAATGAGGTTTCACCTCACACCAGTCAGAATGGTCATCAAAAAATCTACAAACAATAAACGCTGGAGAGTGTGTGGAGAAAAGGGAACCCTCTTGCACTGTTGGTGGGAATGTAAATTGATACAGCCACTGTGGAGAACAGTATAGAGGTTCCTTAAAAAACTACAAATAGAACTACCATATGACACAGCAATCCCACTACTGGGCATATACCCTGAGGAGACCATAATTCAAAAAGAGTCATGTACCACAATGTTCACTGCAGCTCTATTTACAATAGCCAGGACATGGAAGCAACCTAAGTGTCCACTGACAGATGAATGGATGAAGAAGATGTGGCACATATATACAGTGGAATATTATTCAGCCATAAAAAGAAATGAAACTGAGTTATTTGTAGTGAGGTGGATGTACCTAGAGACTGTCATACAGAGTGAAGCAAGTCTTGAAGAGAAAAACAAATACCGTATGCTAACACATATATCTGGAATCTTAAAAAAAAAAAAAAGTGGTTCTGATGAATGGACTTGAGGACATGAGGAGGGGGAAGGGTAAGCTGGGACAAAGTGCGAGAGTGGCATGGACATATATACACTACCAGATGTAAAATAGATAGTTAGCGGGAAGCAGGTACATAGCACAGGGACATCAGCTCGGTGCTTCGTGACCACCTAGAGGGGGGGATAGGGAGCGTGGGAGGGAGATGCAAGAGGGAGGAGATATGGGGATATATGTACATGTACAGCTGATTTACTTTGTTATACAGCAGAAACTAACACACCACTGTAAAGGAATTATACTCCAATAAAGATGTTAAAAAAAAAAAACTCAAAAAAAATAAATAAATAAAGGCAACTTGAGTAAACTGGGAGATACTGAATAAAAATTTTTAAATTATTAATATGGAGAACTGCTGGTCCCTAAAGTACTATTCTGTAATAATCCATGGGTAATAAACTACTTAATAAGAAAATCAGAGTTCCTTCTTAAATACTCCCACGTCTCTTTTACATTGACAAGACGCAAGACAACATATTCCATATGTAATTGATATAAAGGATGAAAAAGGTATAAAATTAAATCTCTGATTAGAATTTGTAAAAATAACTTTTCCTTTATGTAGAGAAAGATGCTTATAAACGTTTTCCACTCTTTATTCTGGCTATTTTACCGTTTTATGTATAGAGACTTAATGCTTTACTTTTCAGGGCCTGCATTTCACACGCTCACAGTAGCTGAGAAAACACACTACCTTGCCCCTATCAGTGACAAGTGGCCTGAAATGAAGCCACCCTTCCTTGGCAGCATCGCTGAAAACCTCTGAGGAAGAATCTTTCCGGGATCCAGAATCTTCTGATGACTTTTGGCTGTCTGTGATCTATAGAAAAGGCCAAAGAAAACATAGCAAATGTCAGCTTTTTTCTTTATAAGTATTTGCATGTTGAAATTGTTTTGCTGAAAAAGTCTTTTACTAAATCTTCGAAATGAAAGGCTATTTTTGAAAAACCCTAACTTTATCAATTACATTAGAAAAATTTCTGGTTTTGCTTTTTAAAAAAATGGGTATCCATCATTTTTAAAGTCCCCTGAAGGAATTTTTTTAACCACTAAAAAATAACAGAAATAGTATAATTTACCTACTCTCAAGAGCTCACATTTTAGTGGGAAAAGGCAAAGAAGAAAGAAAAATAAAACAAGAAAATGATCAGATTGTGATTAGTGCCATTCGGAGAATGAAACAGGGAGATGCAATAAGGAACAACAGAGCAGCAGCTGTTAACTGGTGGTGCTGAGGTGAGACCTCTCTGCAGAAGGAACATGTGAGATGAAATTTGGAGAAAACATTTTAAAAAGAGGCAACCACGAAAGATCAGGGGAAAGAAAAATTCAGGGAGAATATATAGCTACTGAATGTACGTTCATTGTTATCATTTTTTTTTTGGCCACATCAAGGCATGTGGGATCTTAGCTCCCCAACCAGGGACTGAACCCGTGACCCCTGCAATGGAAGCGCAGAGTCCTAACCAATGGACCCTGAGGGCATTCCCTCACTGTTATCATTTTAAATGTTCACTTTTCCACGGAAGTAAGAGAAACAGCTAGTTATAGATTGTTCAGGGTACTTCAGGCTGTGGCAGGAGTGTGCGGCAGGCCATGAAGTGATGAATCAGAGGAGTAACATCATCTGATCATACAGCTGAAAGGTTGCTCTGCTTGCTACCTGGAGAACGGATTTGAAAGGGACAACCATGAAAGGAGGTGGTACTGTGGGAATCCAGGTGAGGGACGGTGGCAGCTGGGACTAAAGTAGCGAAAGTGAAGACAGAGAGGAAGGTATAAGTTCAGGGTATGTTCTGGAGGTAGAGCGGACGGTACTTGAAAGGGAAAAGAAAAAACAAGCTTCATTCCTAGACCTGGTGCTTGAACAAGTGGGTAAATTGAAGCGGACTTAGACAGATGAGGGAAAAGGAGGGATACACATGTCTGGGGGGGTCCCTGAGGTCTACTTAGTCATGGAAACCTTGAACTGCTTGTTAAACGTCCAAATGGTGATGGTGCAGGGCAGGAGCCCACATGAGCCTCAGTTTGGGGAAGAGGTCAAGGCTGGCAATATACACTCGGGGAGATCTCTGGGTAGGAGCACCAAGGAAATGACGGTAGGTGGAGAGGAAAGGGGAGTCAGAACCAGCTCTAGACTTTCCAACATTTTAAATATTACACAGAGGCAGAAATGGAAACCAGCAGAAGAAAGTGTTTCAGGAAGCAAGTGGGAAATTACGCTGGATACTCCTGAAAGGTCAAGTAAGTGAAAAACCCAAGCAGCCAGTTGTTCTGGAACCTGAGTGTCACTGGTAACCTTGGCCTGAACAGTGTCATTCTGATGCGTGTGGGGTGAGAAAGACGTGATGTGGGAAAGTAGAAACTACCAACAATTTTTTTCCCAAAGAATTTTGCTATGAAAAATGGAAGAGTAAATCGGAGCAGTAAACAGAGGGGGACGTGGATTCGAGGAAGGTTTTTCTTTTAAATACAGGAATCATAGAACATGCTTCTATGTGATGGTGACTAAGCCAATGGAAAGAGTGATTATGCAGAAGAGACAGGGGTCTTGAGACAGTGAAAAGTGATGGAATCCAAAGCAGAAACGTGGGTGTTTGTGCTTAATAGGATAATGTGCCACGTAAAAAGATACTTATTAAGATAAGAGTAAGGAAGGCAGAAAGTGTGGGTATAAATGAAGGTCCTGGTATTTTTGGAGAAGGTAAAATAAGGAAATTCCTGTCTAACAGCTTTTATTGTTTCACTGAGGGAAAGGCATGAGGGAAGGATAGACAAGAGAGGACAGGGCGGATCGTATTGGGGGGAATTGGGGGGAGGCAGGAAATAATAATGTTGAGGATAGAAAAAAAAACATACTGCTGGGCAGTTAAATATTTGTCCGTAAACTTACAAAATAAGAAAAATCAGCACAATGTGTGTAAACTGCTGTATATTTGATGAATATGTTTAGAAATCACAACTTAGAGTGATATTTTCCAAATGCACTTGAAAGTTATAGAATAGGAGGTTATGATATTTAAATATGAAATACCTAACGGATAAAAGAAATAATTCTCTATGAAGAGCTAAAGTAAATTCAGGTAAATAGAAACATTTATCATTTACCGATATTTTAAAAATACTGAATACCTACCTTGATTCCCTTCAGGCTAGATACATGCTTAAAGGACCTGTTGGAAAAGAAGTCTATCAATATTTGCAGTAAATGTATAAAAATACCTTAAAGATGTAAAAGTAGTTTGACTATTACAACTACCCTTTCATTAATAAGCTGACATTTCATCGTTACCATGTTAAATGATCAGAGTTTGATGCAAATGAGGAAAAACAGCTAGTTTTATAAGTACCTAAACTTTATAAGTACTTAAACTTTCCATTCCATGATAGAAGTTTTCTTAAACTGTAAGTTAAAACCATCTCTGAATAAAAGGTGAGATTTTCTTATCCTTTTTTTTTTTGTATCAAGGAAAAAGCTACTCAGACTAAACATTGGCCGTTATGTTATTATTTACCCACAGGTGTGATGCTCTATTAAGGATTTCCACACTGTCAATAATGACTGGTCAGTGGTCACCATCAGCGGTCAGATAGAGACAGGCACTTCCACACTTGTCCAGCTTGTGGACACGGCGGCAGCAAGTGCATTGTCAGGGCTGGTCATGGCCGCCACTCTTCCCTCTGACCATATTCTGGATGTTTCAGTACAGAGAACAGCAGCTGACACTGAATAAGCTTAGGGCTTCAGAGGACAGGTCCACATTAATTATTCAAAAACAATTTAACCTTATGGGACAAAGTTGTTTTCTTGTTGTTTTAATTCAAAGTTCATTAAGGAACTTAGGATTTTAAGGTGTGATCGAAGATGGCGCTGTCCTCTCCTCTCAGAGCCCCCCACCCCCCAACAAGGCAACCAGAAATAGATACGCAAACTCATCTTCGACAACATCAGGAGACGCCCGTAATCTGAACTACAGCATATGAAGAAGTGGGGTTAAATGCAGTGAAGTAAAAAGTGGATACGGGGAGAGAGGGCGCCAGTGCTTACACGTCTCCAACAAAACTGCAGAGCACTGTTTTCTGAGAGATCAAAACCAAGCTTTCCTTGTTGGAACAACAGGAAAGGGGGTACCAGTGACAGGAGCCTCACTGATCACCATGGGGCATCAGGGGAGGTGAGGATGAAGGAGGAAACACACGGTCCTGCCATCTTTGCAGGAAGCACCGTGTAGCTGGGGTAAGGTGAAGGCGACTCTGAAATGTGGCTGTTTACTGATACCTTTTAATGAGGGAGAGTAAAGGCTAAAACGGCTCACACATCCCACTCTGCATCATTAGAAAAATCCCTGCTAGCCACTGCCACTGCCCTTGGCCACACCTCACACAGACTCCCCTCAGGCAGCTGGTTCAGGAGGAATAAATTGGAAAGCAACTGACAATAGATATTAAAGTAAAAAATACACATACCCTTTGATGTAACAATCCTTTTTCCAACTGTACTCACATATATGCTAAATGAACTATGTACAAATATAGGCACCGAAGGATTATTTGTTGTAGCATAAGATTTGATCAACCTAAACGTCTGTTAGAATACAGAACACCAGTTAAATATATTATGGTATAACTACTCAGTGGAAAATTAAACAATCATGAAAAAGAATAAGCCAGGCATACATGCACTGAATGCTCTCCAAGATCAGTGTGTAGAGCACCTATCATTTGTTTATAAAAACAATTAGCACACAAACGTGTACATAAGCGTACGTAAATGCGTGTATGACTTTATGCACAGAATAGCTCTGGAATTATATAAAAGAAAATGATAGCACAGTTATGTCTGAGAGTAGAACTGGGTGACTGAAGGCCTAAAGCAGAAGTAATTATTTAATATATATATTTTTATATGTATTTTTGTATTATGTTTGTGTATTACTGATTTTTAAACATTAATTTTTTTAAAAAATTCAATTGAATGTATTATCATGTCACAACTTTGATTTTTTTTTTTTTCGGTACGCAGGCCTTTCACTGTTGTGGCCTCTCCCATTGCGGAGCACAGGCTCCGGACGCGCAGGCTCAGCGGCCATGGCTCACGGGCCCAGCCGCTCCGCGGCATGTGGGATCTTCCCAGACCGGGGCACGAACCCGTGTCCCCTGCATTGGCAGACGGACTCTCAACCACTGCGCCACCAGGAAAGCCCGCAACTTTGATTTTTTATTTGCATTTCTAATGTCATAAAGTTAGAAAATATAAAAGACATCAGTAAATTCAGTATTTACATGTCAAGGCCATACTGAGCAGCCACTAACAAGTATTTAAGATAACACGCTTGAGACTTACAGTTTTGCATCTTCTCTGTAATCATCCAGGCCCTCATCGTATGATTTTGATCGTTCTGTCTTTGAGCTGGGCTGGGCATCCAGGCTGGGAGGTCCAACAGATTCTGCAATCAAAACCCAACATTTACACATGTGCTCGTGGTTTCCAGATTCTTTTTAAATGGCGAGGAGATCAGGGGGTGTCACAGTATTTTAAATGGAAAACTGAGAACATAAGACAGTTCACATAACCGCTCCTTGAAACGTACCCTGGTCATGAGAGAGCTGACGTCGAATTAAAGGAGCTGACGTTGTGAGGCTGGGAGGGGCCGCTGCTATGGAGGGTACCTGGGAGGTGGAAGCAGAGATGACCGCAGAGGCGGGGATGTGTGGGATATCGTGATCGATGCTGGGGCTAGTAGGCTCATCTGTAAGGTGAGAGGAAATAGGTATCGTCAGTAATGATAAAATAATACAACAGTGATCAGTATTCATTATTGAAAGAACCACCGGGAATGTGTCACAGTTACTTGGCTGCATGTCTACAGGTTCATGGGTCAGACAAGTTAACCAGAGGTTGCAAGATTTCATGGCTTTGTGTGTATGTGAGAGGCGCATGTGTATGAAAGATGACCCAGCTTGCCAGCTGACAAATGCTGGAAGTACTAATTTCAAGGAATCCAACATTTACCTTAAAAGAAATTAATAACTATTAGGCACCGATGTCATAAATCCATCTTCGGACGATTTATTTTAGCACACAGAATAAGCCAGCTGTTAGGAATGGGAAGACCGAGCAGGGGAGGGGGCAAAGGACTTGTCTTGCTGGACTTCGTGGAAGCCACTTAATTCCTCAGGGTATTAAATTCATTCCCTATAAAGAAATTGGACTAGGATTATCAGGGTCACTTCTAGCTCAAGGGGACTACAACAATAAATCCACAAAAGGGATAAAAGTATCTGTTTAATTTATGTAAGAATATGAAATACTCTGGGGCTTTCATAAGCCAAGGAATTTTTAGGGGCTTTTGAGGTTTGCATTTATTTTAAAAACTGACAGATCTGGCTGACAGTGTAGTTACTATTGGATCTCTTTTCAACACTAAAGGAACTAGCTGAAAATCCAGAAAGTCTGCTTTAGGGATACAATTCTATAATTTTTATAAGTGTGAAGTTTAAAAAATTTTTATTTCCCTAAGGAAATAAGCATAGTATTCTATAAGGTGTGCTACAGATCAATTTGAAATATTTTGGGATAAAAGCCAACTACCAAAAGGAAGATAAATGAACATCTAAAATTATTCTGTGGTGAGCAGTTTCGTTAAACTTGGAACACAGAAATTTATCTAGTAAGAAGATGCCAATTCAAACTTGGGGAATCTGAGCTAAGAAGAGGGAATATTAAATGCAGAATTATTATTTAGTCACCCAATCACCCAGTCCCAGCCCTTTTGGGTAAATTTCAGATAGCTAAACTTACCTACAGAGACACTGTAATCAAGCTATATCCTACAAAACTTCTAAATTGGTTTAAAATGCCAGGGCCAGCATGGCTGCACCAATCAAATTCAATTTTAGTTAGGCTAATCCTAATTAAGTACACACATACTGGCCAACTTTAGGGTGAGAAGAACAAGAAGTAGTAAAAGTACGGCAAAAAAGAGGGGAGAAGGAATTTGAGAGGAACTCGATGCGGGTAATACAGCTGGTTTCTTTATATTAATAGTTATGAGTAGTAAAAAGAAAGATAGAAAATCAGGATTGGAGAATACACCTTAATACCTGCTACTATAGAACAAATTACTTAGGAACTCATTACTCGTTTTGTGTTTACTTGTGAAAGATGTTGAAATTTATTTTCAGGACTTACTATGAACCTTTACAAGAGCATGTATGTGTGGGAGTGGCCATAAACAAATTACTGCTAATGACCGATATTCCTAATTTTAAAAAAAAGTGGTTTATTTTCTTCATTTTTCTAAGTCTTTGTGACCCCAAAGGAATATTAGATATTAAATGTGTAACGAAATGTTGGAAAATTTTCCTTCTGCAAGACGTTTCGTTAGCTCTGTATTACACAGATAACTAAGTAAATAAATTGGCTCCATTCTGTGATATTTTGGGAATAAAGCCAAGGCACCTATTTACTTACTTACTTATTTATTTTGCATTGGTTATAATGTTTTCAAGTAACAAAAATAACTATTAAATTCACAGACTATTAAAGACCCTGTAGTGTGACGATACAACAGCAAGCCTTAATTCTTTGCTTTTCTTCCTTTTAATTTAAATGTTCCATAAAATAGCATAGAGTATAGACCAACATTCTCCAAAGTGTGTTTTATGGTATACTAAACTGAAATACTCTAAATGAAAGAAAGGATTCATGGTCAAATACTTCTAAGACAAATTGTACTACATCCTGTCTAGAAAATTCACGACATATAGGAGCATGTTAATGATGCTGAGAGTTCTATGGTGAAGACAGACAAAACTTGTTTAACTTTCAAAACCCAGCATTTCTCAATTTATTTGACCACTGATCTTTGTTTTTCCCCCTTTATCAAATGGAATTAGTGTTCCTAGAAAATACTTTGAGAAACATTGCAAATAGTCTCTTTTAGTCCATTTCAATGCTGAAGTCATCCCAGTAAAACACATATTTTTAAAAATAGCTAGATTGGGGCTTCCCTGGTGGCGCAGTGGTTGAGAGTCCGCCTGCCGATGCAGGGGACACGGGTTTGTGCCCCGGTCCGGGAGGATCCCACATGCTGCGGAGTGGCTGGGCCCGTGAGCCATGGCCGCTGAGCCTGTGCTCCGCAACGGGAGAGGCCGTAACAGTGAGAGGCCCGCGTACCGCAAAAAAAAAAAAGCTAGATTGGAAAGACAAATACCCATTGGTCAGATAAAACTCTGAAGCTCAATAATAAAAGGATTTCAATATTAAATTTTGGAACTTAAGAACACTTACATCCATAGACAGCATTTACATCTGAACAGTAAAATCAATACTGTGTTCATATCTCCGTTCTGTATTCTACCCTATTCCGCTGGTACTGTTCAAATGACATACCAGAGTAACCATATGCAATATATTAAAGTCCTGGGAGGCATACAGGAAATAAATGGATTATAAAGACACTTCTATGCTGGGGGACTTTTAAGTCATGATTCATAAAACAGAAGATGTCATCCAGTAGGAACTAAGGCGACTCTAATAAGTACTTAAAGTAGAATGTGATCAGAACAAATTAGTATTTTTATTTTTAATAAACAAACAAAATGGTCTATTTTAATAATTATTCTAAATCTTTATGTATATAGAATAGATTTTTGTTTTATATTTTAGCCAAACTTCTCTTTAAAAGCATAATCCACCTTTTGATTTATTCCTGTACCTAGAAATATTAACAGATATAACTGGCGAACTTATTATTACTCCAATATAATTTCATTATATTATTCTTACTAAGTAGGAAGAAAGTATAATGCCATTATTCTGGTAACATCTCACAGGCCTGGGAAATACAGCCATGGGTTGTAGGGCTTTGTATGTTTAAAAAAAAATCATAAAATCATAATTTCTATAAAATATCTATCATTTCCATCTACAATGGAAATCTACTACTCTTTGAGGCCGGCCTTAAGGGTACAGATACAAATATGAGCACAATTTAGGTTGAGAGTCCCTGCAATGTTTACAACTTGAATACGCCACATTTATAAAATATAAGTTATGTGGGACTGTTTTAAAAAACTGATTCTGACAGTGTCACCTGACAGTCCAAGAGCTCAATGGCTTTAAAAAGTTTCTCTAGAAGAGAAAAAGTCTGAAACAGTACTGACAGAGAATACAATATATTACAAAATTATGGCAAACTCTTCCTGAACCTATGGGGTAACAGGTTGAGTGAGAGTATGGCCTTGGCCTCAAAGCAAGCCTTGCATCACACACCTCCAGAGGGCGCTGTTCACAACGCATTCTGTATAAATGGTGCCCTCTGGAGTTGTGCTCTGCAATGAGGCTGAATCAGGGAAGTCTCTATTGCATACTGACTGTGTGACTTTGGGGAAGTTATTTAACCTCTCAATAGCTTAAATTTCTCATTTATTAAATGAAGAGAATACGAAGGACATATATGATGATCCTGTTAGCATATGATATCTTAGCGCTGCATAGTAATTATGATGAAAATTTGTTTTGTTTTGCTACACATTTAACCATCAAATCAAAATTATCATTCACCTATTATTTCGACAAATATTGAGTGCCTTCTCTATGCCAGGCATGAAGGACACAGAAGTGAACAAAAGATCTAAAATCCTGGCTCTCACGTAGCTCATGTTTTAGCTCTGCAGAGAAACATGTAATAAACAAAAAATACAAATGCCAAGTGGAAACAAGTGGTATAAAGATAAATAAAGTAGCTTAAGGAGATAGAGAATGTCAGGTTCTGTGTGTATTTTAGATAGGCTGGTCTGGAAAGGCTGCTTTGATAAGGTAGTATCTGAGCAGAGGCCCAAATGTACTGAGAGCGCGCGAGTCTTGTGAATATCTCTGGAATGCACTCCAAGGCTTGGAACTGGTGCCAGGGCGCTGAAGCAGGGTGTGCTTGGTGCGTTTCAGGACTGCTAGGAGGCTGGCGTGTGTGAAGACAGCGTGCACAGGAAGACGGGAGGTAGGGGTGAGAGGTGGAGTAGGGTTGTGACCCAGATCACAGAGGGCCTTGTCCACCTCAGTCGGGTTCTGGGTTCTATTCTGAGTAACACGGGAAGTAAAAAAGGGTTCTGATCAGGAGTGAAATGATCCTATTTATATTTTTAAAAACACACTGGCTGCTTTGTGGATAATATACCTGGGGCATGTGAGCAGACTAAAGCCTCAGTCAACATGATAGGTGTTCTGGATCAGGGCACATGCTTGTAATTTAAGTAATTTCCCCCCATCTAGTCCAGGATTGATTCTAAGACAAAGTAATGTGACAACAAAGAGGTCTTTTCAGTTGGCCCACAAGTTAAAATTTACAAAGAAATAAGTTTTAGAAAGTAAAAAGCACTGTTTAAATGAAAGGTTGATTACTAGCGGTCAAAGCAGTTCCACTTGGCTTTTGTTTCAGCTGAATCAACAACTAAGCACAATCTGGTTTGCTGATGGGTCTCCTGACCCCACCCCAGACGGTGGGGATTTGTCTCATTAAAATCAAAATGAAAGGGCTTCCCTGGTGGCGCAGTGGTTGAGAGTCCGCCTGCCGATGCAGGGGACGCGGGTTCGTGCCACGGAGTGGCTGGGCCTGTGAGCCATGGCCGCTGAGCCTGCGCGTCCGGAGCCTGTGCTCCGCAACGGGGGAGGCCGCAACAGTGAGAGGCCCGCGTACCGCAAAAAAAAAAAAATTAAAAATGAGTACTGAGTATGTAAAGTTTAAAAACAAAACAGGAAAATGGATACTAGAAATAATTTTTGAGAGTAAAAGCTTATGGCTCTGGTTTTAAAAGAGTGTAGAAAATGTGGAACAAGTGTTTTAAGATCACAGTGTAAAACTCCTGTACCTGTTGAACTTGAAATACTTTGCTGAAAAGATGTGTTAATTATGTGACGTACTAGCCAATGACCATTAAGTGAGCTCACCTATAAATGGGATGGAAGCCAAGGAATCACCGGGTGGACTGGTACTTGAGGCCTTCCTCTCCTCCATTCTTTTTATATGGACCTCGCGGCGAGCATCATTAGGTAGCCAGCAAGTGGTGTCTGAACCGGGCTCTTGGTCATTCACTGCCAAGATGTAAGACTGATGCCTTAAAGGCTGCGGCGTTTGGCGACCAGACGGAGGTTTTTCTCTTAGGATGACAGTTTCTTTATTATCTACAGCATTTGATTGCTGAATTTCAGCCTCTTGTAAATTTAAATCTTGATTCCTTTCTGGAGTGCCAGTGTTCTCACTCATCGGAGGGGCGGGCTTAACAGAAGCTCCGGATAGAGAGGGGGGCTTCCCAGTGTCCACTTGGTGATCGCGGGCACTTTCAGTCCTTAACCATGTCTGCTGATTCAAGAGACTGTTTTGATGCAAGTGATTTACTGGTCTTTGGTCTTTGATGGAAACAAACGAGTTCTGGCTGGAGGGTGGTTTTGTGACGTGCGTAGGTGCTTTCAGAGAATTATTTCGGACTTTCACAAGAGGTGACCTGTCTTGTGAAATACCTCGAGGCTGGGACATTCCGCAGGTAGTTTGAAAATTTCTGTTGGGCTGCAGTGGTTTCAGATCTGCTGGAATTCTTTTAAACTGAGACACCAATTCCACCCCTCTGCCACTCACTCGCCTGTTGTCAGAATTCACAACACTCGGAGCCACTGTAAAATTGGAACCTCGGAAAGATTTGTGAATTTCTTGCTGCCTATGCCTTTCATAAATACCTCGCCGATCATCCTGCTCGGTAAATCCACTCCACTTGTAAGTCTGCTTTCGTTCTCCCTTTACATCGGGTGGTGGGCATTCAGAATGGACGTTTTCTAAGGTTTCACCCTGTCCCTGGATAAAATCCCACGAGCGAGTTCTATGGTTACTAAAACTAATAGAAGGAGATGTCAGCGCTCCTTGAGATGCACTCCTTGGACAGTACTTCATTAACACAGAGTCCTCCAGCCTCTCCTGAGACACGCTGCGTTGCCGGATCTGAACGGACTGGGGCACTCGGTCCTGAGAGGTGCTCCGACGTCGTATCTGCAAGGCAGCGCGGTTCAGTACCACCTGGTTATAATCTGTTGTGCTCTGCGAGGCTGCTCTTAAACTATCTAACCTTTCTTGAATTGTCCGACAACCCATGTGCAACCGCCGGTTATCAATATACTCTTTGTAAGTTTTATAGTTTTTCCAGTCTATGTGCTGATGGGAGTTTGGAGAATAGTGATTGACAGATACGGGAGGAGAATCCACAGCTGGAGACCTGCTGCTTGCCAGTCCTTCTGAGTGTCCACTGTAATGGCCTGATTTAAGTAAAATGCCAGAAGGTTCCAACGACCTGGAGCCGGTCTGATGGATTAGATGGGACGTGGGAATCGAGGATGGTGGCGATGTGGTTCTTGATGCTGTTTTGAAAGAGGTCTGCTCGTTCCTGCCGTACCTCACTTCCTCAGTTCTGTGGGAGGGAACCGTGTGGTTGCTTCTACTAGGTAACAAATCTATAACCTTCTCAGAAGGTACAATGACGGTCCTTACGCTTTCACTGCAGACACACACTGCCGTGTTTGACTTGGCCACCTCTGGTGGTGACGGAGGCACTTGTATTTCCATCCTGTAGGCCCTGCCGGGCTGCGTCAATACTGGGGGACTGGTCTGCGGTTTGCTCGTGGAGGAGTCTGGAGGAGCTGTTTCAGGGGGCGGCACCGGGGCGGGAGGGGCGGGTGGCAGCCAGGGGTAGCAGACTGGCGGAGGTTCAGGTATGTTGCGGGCATTGCCGCTGTAGGCTTCGTTGCCCTTCAGGTAGGCATCTTGAGAATACGCCTACATGAAGATGAGAGAAAGGGGTCACTTCAGAGTCATCAAAGGAACACTTGTTTCCATTCTTGCGATGCACTATGTTATTTTACGGTGCCCTGCTCTTGGGTGGCATTCACTAAAGCATGCAGGCAAACACAGTGTAAGGGTACTCCACAAATTCAGAAAAGGGCTAGTCTCTCAGAAATCAAATAAATTGTAGAATTTGCAAAAAATATAAATTACAACTGCTTATTTTCTCAATAGACCTGAAACGCAGCAAACTCCGCCCTGCCCTCGCCACCATTAATTAGATACGGACGTCTTGCTTCTAAAAATTTCCCCTTTCGAGTTTTGATTTTTTTCCCCAGCAGTTGGCAGGTTAAATGGCTGCCTAATAAATCTCAGCAAAACAAGACTCTGATCTTTTGCCAGAGTGAAGGTGAAAATATTTAAAATCTTCACCAAATACATCTTCACTTTAGGCACTGCTGCTATCATAAATATTACATTGAACACTGTCTTGCCAATTAATGATTACTGAGTCGCTAAAAATAATCCATTTTGATAAATTAAATCCTCCAACAGCCAGGAGAAATAGAGAATATGCACACTTAAGAAATTAAGTACATATTAAAGGCGTAAAATATGAAAAAAGGTAATTCATCTTCCTGGTATATAATTTATATTTTTTTATTTTACGGTAATGCAAAATTGTATCGTACAAATTTATTTGGTCTCTTTTACCTGTTATAAGGAGACATTTCTCTATTACTAGCAGGCAGGCATGCAGCTCCAATTATTTTTTATCAATTATTCACGAAATTATCTAGGAATGTTTTTTACAACTTAAAAATAACAAATTAAGTAACAAGACTCTATAAAACAGAGCTAACCGATATAATTCAGGACTATGTCCAACAGCTGAGACAGTTAGGTGTGGTGTCATGTTACACACCCTCCCCTAATCCAAACAAGCTTAATTCAAGACTATCATCACATCCTCTCTTTGCATTAGACAGCTTGCAAAGCTCAGGTGCAGCCACAAACATAACAGCAAAGTACTAGGAGAAGAGAGAGTGTGAGATAATTAAAAAAATACCGATGCAGATAGATGTTATGTTTTAACACCAATTATGCACAGGATACGAAAGAAAACCAAACATAAAAAGAAAGAAAGAAAGAAAATAATATATCACAAACACATTCTGCAAATTAGTAAGATTAACACCACGGAGAGATTCCTCTAAGCAAACTTACAGTTTTAATAGATTGGCTTATTACAAATCTCTACAAAACATGATTTATAAAGCAAGGAAATGGCTTCTGTGCAGTTCTTACCAGAGCTGTGACATCCTTTGTAAATTGTAGCTAGCAGAAAATAGGAAAACATAGTAGAAGCTGCTTACTGATATAAAGACAGAATCATGTTGTCATATTGATGCTGGAGAACAGCAACCTAAAAATACATCTATACTGATTCCTCTGGAAGGTACCAAGAGAAGTAAAGGGCAGTGAGGCATAAAGAGTAACTTCAGTATCCTTCTGAGCATCTTTTTCTCACGCTTTTATCTGGTTCTTATTTGATCTGTCTACCATTCTCGAAAACAAAATACATCTGGTGACATGCATTCCTAACAGATATTTTCTTCAATATGCACTGCTGTCTGATAATGTGCCACAAAGCTTCCCTTCCACAACAGCAGCATTGATGCCTCTCATTTCCCCTGAGTTTCTTCCATCTCTGCTTCCAGATGACAAAACGAATGCTCTATTATGCATTTAAAATAGTACAACCTCCTCCTTCCCCTGTAAATCAGAGCATAACCACAAGCTGTCAGCTGACTGCAGCTGCCTGTACACTAGGATTTGGAACGAAAGAATGGCTGTTTTATCAAATGGGTTTCCCTCAAAAATTAAGATCTTCCAATGCTGTACCTTTGGGCCTATTTTATTAAGCTTATGAAAATAGCTACTGGATGGACATAAAAAATATTACTTCCAGAGTAATTCTTTTTAACTTCTAAAGAATATTATAGAACCTAAACCAGGATGCAGTGAGAAATGAAAGCCCAGTAGCTAAAAAAAACATGCATGCCATAATATTTCTAAGGTATGAACACAGTCAGTCAAAATACACATTTTGGCTATGTGCCACTGACATAACAAGCTTATCTTTTTAATGCTGATTGTAGTAGCGCCAGCACTGTTCCGTGACAGGAAACCTGTGTGTGGATGAGTGGACTCGCTGGTACAGTATTGTTAGAGCATGTTTGTGCAATTTTATTAAGCATCACCTGAAAGGGGTGGTGTATTCCTTATGCCTGATGATGTAGGGGAAGTTTGGCTGGTGGGCTTCATGACTTCTCAAGACCTCTACTACGTTAATGTACGCGGTAAAACTTGACGTGAAATTACAAACTTATTTGGCCACGGAACCCATTTTTTTCCCGGGGTTTTAACACAATTAGAACTTCTGCTGGGAAATGCTGTTCTAGAACTAATAATTTAAAGATACCTCCTTTATTCAAATTTGGGGAGGAATATTATCTTTTAGTAATAAAAGTATATGACCAGAGCTATTAAATACTTGAAAAGGTATTTGACATACTTTAGATATTGCTAAGATTCCTAAATAGTCTATATTCATGGGTCCCCACTTCTGGGTAAAATCATGGCAAAGGGGTCCTTAAATATACACACGTGGACCACGCGTTAACAGTGGACGGACTAAACAGAATACCTTACACATACAGTACTACTGTCTAATGCAAGCAGATATGGTTGAGATAAAGTATGAATTCATTCAGTAGTAGTACTGAATTTCCTCACATATCCTCTCAGTTCAAGGACACTAAAAGAGCTTGTTTGTTTATCTATCTATTTAAAAGTTTCTCATTCTCATAAAGTTTGAGAACCAATACCATTCAATTAACATCCATGGGGAAATCAGCAGTGCTCCAAAGGCCACTGTCGCTTGGTATGTGTTCCAGGTAAGTCATGGGAATAAACTTTTACGGCTATGCTGAGAGGTGCGGTGCAGACACAAATTATCTCCAGAATAAGCGTAGGCATGTAAATTAGGAATAGACGATATGACAATTTTAAGGAGTCCCCTTCTCCCAGGATGCCTTTAAGTGTTTCTCTAGAAAACAAACTGCCTACAGAGGAAAGCCTTAGACGGGGCTCGCGCAAACACTGGGGTGGATTACAATATTCAACTCTTTGAGAAGAACGTGGAACCCATTAATGAGGTTTTACACTCTGAAAACAGAATTTTAAACTCCATAAGTTGCTCATAGCTGTGACTGTGGAGTGCTTTCTCTTGAGTCAGAAAGTACTCAGTCTTTCACTGAGACACCATGGTCAGACATTTCAATGGTTTAATTACCCCCTGGGAATCTCTGAATTGTCAATAGGCACCAATTAAACAATACAAAATATCACTTAAGGTAATTTTTATATAATGATGTCAATTTATATTCTTTTATAATGACATCAAAATCATCCTGTATCAATAAGTTTGCCTGAAATGGCGTGGCCCAGAAATTTTTGAAACCAATGTCTTAAGAATTGCATATTTGGCTCATAATAATTTTTATTTTTACGTTTAAGTCCAAATGGATACTTCAGAGTATCGAGATGGCCAAAAAGTTCATTTGGTTAATGAATACGCTGTTGAATAAAGTTCTTGGTGAAAATGAAAAATGTGTCATTTTTACTTAAAACTGAACGAACTTTTTAGCCAACCCAATATATATCCGGAAGTTTTGATGGAATTAGACAACACTCAGATTTTTCCCGACTGATTAGCACTTGGGAATTCAATAGGATATGACAAAAAAATCCTTAGCCAATTTTTTTTTTCATTAGGCCTTTTATATATCACTCTACATTTTTTCTTGAATTTCCTTTACCCTGTATTAAAGTTTTATATCTTATAGTAGCTTAGTAGTTTAAAAATTAATATTTTAAAATTCAAGCCACACCTAATGAAAACGAAATAGTAGCAGCCCCGTCATGCCTACAGATCCAAAATGTTCTTTAAACGGGGGCGGGGAGGAGAGGGGAGTAAGGAAAGACGCCTCACGGAAGTCTTCATTTGGAATTAGAATTGTAAAGAGCATTTAAATAAAATGTAATGTTAACAGTCTGGATCTTGACTATATGTATTAGTGCCTAACAGTAGCTAAATAGTCCAATAATAATCTTTCAGTTCAGTTTTAGTAGACTTGCATCAAAATCACTATTACCATACCTATTACTATTGCGATAGTATTACTATTACTGTACCATATTTACTGTCTAGTAAACAGGAAAAACAAACAAAAAAGTGCAGAATAAATAAGCTAGTAAGATTAAAATTCCTGCCTACCAGTTTGCGTTCACAGGCTGACCTGTTAATTTTATACCATTACTTATGATAAAAGCAAAAGTAACTACATATCTGTTTGGATAATTTTAAAACACACGTCAGACATGCCACAGTGGGACGTGGGAGACGTGGATGTTGTGGATACTTTATACCTTTCTAAATTATTTGAAACTTTTCTAACAAGCAAGTACTATTCTTATAATTATTTAAAATACTTTTTTAAAAAAATAGAAGTAACTGCTTCAAACTTGCAAAATATGAAAGAACCCTCCAGAATTCCTGTTCTCGCTTCCCTACTCTAAAGCAAGATTACCTTGATCCACACATGACAAATGGATACCTAATTTTAAACAGAATAGTATACTGATTGTGGAACATAATAAATAATTATTTTGAAAGTAATTCTAATAAATCTAAAGAAAAATTGGGGTTAAATTACATTTTTCAATTTATATCGCACATTCATGGAGTGGTAACTAGGGCAATGGACACAGATCTCAGAGATGAGTTTGCCTAGCAGCTCTGACCCTGACCGGCAGTGTGAAAGTAACAGCCACTGACACTCTTCATCTGGACCCAACGACAGTATGGGTCTGTGGTTTAGTTTCAAGTACAGGCTACATACAGTCTCAGGCCTAACTGGGTTCAAGTCCTAGTGCCATCACTTTCTTCCCTGTTACACGAGAAAAGCTGTTTAACCTGGTTGTTAAAACACAAAGTAGGGGCTTCCCTGGTGGCGCAGTGGTTGAGAGTCCACCTGCCGATGCAGGGGATACGGGTTCGTGCCCCGGTCCGGGAAGATCCCACATGCCGCGGAGCGGCTGGGCCCCGTGAGCCATGGCCGCTGGGCATGCGCGTCCGGAGCCTGTGCTCCGCAACGGGAGAGGCCACAACAGTGAGAGGCCTGCGTACCGCAAAAAAAAAAAAGAAGGCTCCAAATACCCTCGTCAAACATCAGACACACCCGAGGATCTCCACAGCCATCAGAACTGATCTACTTAAAACTGAATTTTGAGTCCATGGATCTAAAGGCTTAACGAAGTACCTTGAAGTCTGCACAGAAAAGAACAGCCAGCTCTAGCGCTGAGAGCTACCATGGGTCCATTGAGGACATATTTTTTTCAGTCAGCATCACTGTTTAGGTGACTTGACAGGTGGTGGCTATTTCATTCACTCTCAGTGTCTGAGAGGGCAACAAAATCGTTTTGTCTTTTTACAAATGCAACAGGAAGTGCTTTTTATTTTGTAGTATCACCTTAAAAATATGAACTTGTCTAAGTCTATGATCATGGTCTAAAATATAAGACCACCAAATGACTCAAATGAATACAATACTATTTATTGTTAGTTTAAAATGTATGTCACTGTACATACATTTTACAATGTATGAAAATGTATGTTAGTTTAAAAAATGAGGTTGCCAAGTACAGGAGTACTATTACCAGCACTAGTTTAATAACATAATAAATAATTCTTAATTTTACTTCATGTTTTTCAACCTCATGTCACTGTCTTCTGTGAATTATGAGATTTATTATTATATACCTGTCCTTACATGACGTAAGTTTTGAACCAAATTAAATTTTCTATGCCACCTCTCAAAGATGAGCTGAATACCTCTAGAACAACTTGATCTATACATCACTTGAGGAGCAAACGCTCATGGACACCCAATCCTGCCGTGACCCAGGCAAATATATAAAAACTGAGACAGGCTTTCTCTTGGGTAAATGATGTTTATAGTAGCTGTAAAAATGTTCATGTTTATGTTTTCTTTACAATGAATATTCAACCTCACAGGGACAAATACATCTTTAAAAGGATATATTTTAAGTAACAGATTTAAGACCAACATAAATACTTCTGAAGGCCCCTTATAGAACATTTTCATTCTAGAATCTGTTAGAGAGAAGTATTTCCACATATGGTTTTTTAAATCCCAGATTCTCTTTGGGTTATAATAGATTTTTAAAATGCCACTTGTAGATATCCCAGCTAAAAGCATTGATGTGGAAAAGAAGTCACTGCATTTCAGTGTCCTTCAGGGAACAACGGAGAGTCTGCATTAACTATATATACTCCTTCAATTTCCTAACGCAAATGTGAATGAAGACTGGGTTTAAAAGTGAGGTTTTCTTTTATCATCAAGGATATGGGCTTTTAATTTCTTATGATTAAAATAACTCAACAAGTTTTAAAGATGAATTTTCTGTTACAATATATCAGGACCCTGAGGAACCTTGAAGATCTGTGTGCTCAGGTCACCCCAGTGAACCAACTTCTCCCTGTGTTGCAACACTTTGTATTTTCCCTTTATCTTAAATAAAACACAAGGAAATTAATTAACCTAATTTCCCATTGATCACATCCTTAGAACATGATTCCTTGCACTCTTGCTCCCCTGCATCACCCACACAGCAGGCTAGGATGGCAATTCTGTGCCTCATTCCTGGGAATTTATACAACGTTTCACTGTTCTCAACGTTTATAGAACGTTTCACTGTTCTCAACAGTGTCCAACCGGTGCCTTCACCTTGGCAAGCAAAGAGACTACTGAAGATGAGATGTCAGTTCTGTTTTGGAAGTGCCCTCTGTCTCTGAGTCAGGAGAATGCAAGGGTTCAAGGTAAAGTTCGTCCTACCGTGTGGGCATCACCTCCTGGTCCTTTGCATAAGTGGAGCCCTACAGGAGGACCCCCCTATTTATTTTCAGTCTAGTGACTTCACTGCCTTCCATGGTTGTCTGTTGTTCTCTCACTGTGCTGAATGATCAGGGGAGGACTCTACAACTAGTGCTGCTTGACTGAGAAAACCACCACAGATGGTTACAACTTCCTTGTTGAGACACTCAACCCCAACAGAACTGCGCATTTAAGAAGGGCAATAACCTGTTGTCGGTAAACATGCCATTTTGAAATAAAATCAGTATGCCTTGAAAACACAAGGCTGATCTCCATGGATTTTGGTTAATTATATTTTATGTGTAAGTGAATAAACTGAATCACTAGGATTGGCTTTAGTGATTTTTTTGTAAAAAAAAAATGTTTACAGAAGATTATTTAGGACTTTTGTTGAGCTAAGTTCAAATGAACGCCTTACAAGTGAAAAACATTCCGATTTCCATTCCTACCACAAGGATTCCATCAGTTCTGAGTAATAAAACAACAGCAACAACAGCTATTCACTAAAAGGAATTAAAAAAACAACAACAACAACAATCTTCAGCAGCCACTGCTATTTCCTAGCTCTAACTGTTTTATTCTGCTGAACTACAAAATCAATTGAGGAAAAGTATTATTTTCCTGAATGAAATTTATTTTATCATCTTTTTACCCTCAGCAATATCTAAGCTTAATAAAGGAGTTAAGTACTCCAGTTAATTTGTTTTCTTTCTCAAGAGGAGAAAGATATTTTAAGATAAATGCTAAAGATTTTCAACTATATAGTTTCACTCCCTCTCTAAGATGCTAACCTATTTTTCCCTTAAGGTGCAGACTCTATTCATTGTGAACATTACTTCTAATGGAATGAATGGATACTGTTAAGAAAACTGCTCGGTAAGTTAATTTACAGACAGTAACGCTTATTGGAAAATTAATAAATGGCTTTCATAAAATTTCTGACCTCATAGTTTAAAAAAAAAAAAATCTAATTCCTGGGGATATGTACTTGCACCCTGAGGCTTGGCTTTTGGTTGAAGGAGTATCTAGAATGCAACATTTGGGCAAACAAACTCTTTAGGAATCTCATTCCAAATGACAACAATAAGCGTTTACTGCGGAATCAATAAAATATTCTCATGTTGCTTAATTGTAAAAAACGGACAATAGTCTCTCTCTCCCTTTGTTTTGGTTTTTTGGTAAAATGTAGAGAAAAACAGAGCGTTTGAGTTTTTTTTCCCTAGAGTCTTTTAAAAAATGTTTAATCCACCTCCATCTTTAAAGAATTTTTATTAACATTCATGACTATAAAACAATCCACATATTTGAATAAATAAAACTCACCACTTGGAGAATGTCTTCATCTTTTGGCATAACACTAAGTTCCAATGTGGTATCGCTGAAATTGAATAGACACATACTATTTTAGGGGAGGCAGAAGTATACAAGAAAGACATAAAGGAAAAAGAGTTAACTCACAAGTATTTTTTAAATTGCTTATGAGTTTAATATGGGGGTTTTAAAAATCTTTACATTTCAAATCCGAATCATTAAAATGAAAAGAAGTCATTTATATATATAGGCTAATTATGTACAAAAGAGGGCACCCTGCCGTATGTTTGAGCTATTCATAATCAGTCATGTGTTCTTTATAACATGTTTCTAATTTAAAAACATGAAGTATATTACTTATATTGAATACTCCTGGAACAAAACTCATCAATATATAATTGTGTATTATTTTCTTTCAGGTCACAGAACAAATTACAAATTTTTACCACCAATTCTCTGTTTATCAAGTTAAAAATACATTAACACAAAAATAATCAGAGAACCCTCAAATTTAACATTTTAGGCAATATTAAACATCCTAATTTTGAAATATTCCCTCTTGGCCTCAAATGGGAAGGAAATCAGAGTTCACCATCACAACCATCAAAATGACTCATTTTTTAAAAACCATATAGCATCTCAACAATTTACTTTCTTCTCCGTGATTTAATTTTAGAGCCTTCACAGGAATAGCTCAAAGTCTCATTTTATTTTGGTACTGTAAGTGTTCTGTTAAAAATAACAGAGAAGTTTCTCTAGGTTTAAAACAGTTCAAAGGGATAAATTATACCGAGTCCTGTGATCTGGAATTAACACTTAGATACGGCAAGAACACTGCTATCCCCAGCAAGTGCTTCAGTATCTACCCTAACAATATCAGATAGATTTTCCCCCAATACAATCAAGAGATTAAGAAACAAACAACAACAAAAACAAAAAACCCCAAATCTAATCATTTACTGGTGTCTCTATTCGAACCCTTATTTTTAGGTTCATAAATGCTGAGAGAAGAGTAAAACAATTAGAACCACAGGTTCAAATAAATTCTACGAAGAAAATATGTAGGTACTTGTATTTCAACATTTAGAGTTGGTAGAAAATACATACTGATGCTTAGATAAATTCTTCTGCAAGGATACATTTTTACATTAATACACTGCAGAATCTCAATGGCTTTGTGCTGCATTAATCCATTTGCTACCAACTGCAGACAAAAGGAACACAATTTTTTAAAAGAAAAATAAGATCATGAAAAAACAGTATTTATTTTTCAAATTGCTTTATTGGTTGAAAAATTAAGACTGTCATTCCAAAGTGTTATTATTATTCTGAAAGATGAACTGCACCAGTAACAAAAAAAACAAACAAACAAAAAATTAATGTGGATTTTGAGGAAAACAAAGATTAAGTTATGGTTGTTTGGAAAAATAGTACTTTTAAAGAAGACATGTTAACAAATACACTAAAAAACCCTTAAATTACAGGCTGACAAAACATACTGGTATATTTATCATGATCTAAATTATTTGCAGTAAAAGAAAATTTGGGTGGATCTCCCCACTGCCTCCAGGGAGGCTTTCAATTCTTCACCAGTGCCCAGGTCTCCTCAATATTTAAGATCAAATAGGGCTCACTGTCAGGAACACCTAGAATCCAACAGTAAGGAGAATACTCTGAGATCAATAAATCATGATCACATCACTAACTGTAAAAGTGACAACATATTAGGGCATTCGTGTACATAAGTTAGATTATAGCATGAACAGCTTTAGACGTGGTTAGAGGAGCTTGATAGAATTCTTCAGAAAATAATGAACCTCAATTTAATTACAGACAGGTGAGTATGGCTAATATAAAGCAACAGATCATCCAAAAGTTACTGTATTTGAATCTGGGAAGAACCCCTTGTGGTGATGAGCTGGAAATCAGATCCCAGAGTCATGGCTTATTCTTGACAGAAATTTAATACAGCAACCTCTTTGGCTTTCGATTTCCTTATTTGTAATTAAAAAAAAAATTCTAGGTGTGTGATAGAGAGAAAGAGTAGGACTAAATTATTTTTGCAATCAGTCGCTCTATAAATATTTATTTACCTTTAGAACTCAAAATCCTATTCTGTAGAATGTAGGCAAACGGATTAAAGGACGATTTCTTGCTGTCTTTGTTAAAACAAATGAATCTGAGCCAAGAATATCATTCAGTAAAAGGTATTTAAGATAAGTTATCCTTAGTGGTTTTAAAATAAATTATATACGCATTTATATATATATTTATTATAAACAAATTAGAAATTTGATTATCACTTCAAATAAAAGTAGGAAACTTAATGGTAAATCTAAAACGTATGCCTCTCAGGCTCTAAAGGATTTTAATTACAAATCTGATAAACTTGCCAAAACAAAGCCACCAAATACGCCATCCTCAGATAGTTTGTTCTTGGCAACTTTCAAATGCATTTTCCACTTTAAGGGAAAGTTTCAGATTTCCACAGCACATCAATTTCTTATAGGAATACAATATTGCATTAAATCTACTAGTTTCAGTGATTTATAAAACCCATCTTTGGCCAAAATTAATCCTATTTCAAGACTCTTACCTGTTCTGGATTAAAGCGATTACTTGGGAATAGGTCTTTCCAATAACACTTTCTCCATTGACTTTTATAATTCGATCACCTTCAAAGAGAAATTAAATAACACATGAGGAATTCCTTTAAAAAGTCACTTGTGAGTACTTTTGAAATACTTCTTGAGTAATATACTTATTTTTAATATATCCTTGCTCGTTTTTTAAAGTGGCTTTTTACAAAAATGAACCTAAATTTTAATATATCTAGCTACTTATGAAATATAACTATATTTTAAATAAGAGTCCAGCCATCGATGAATTTAGAAACCTCAAGAAGTATAATCACCAAGTGACCACAATTATACTATTTATGCCCCTATCATTTGTTTTCTGAGTTGTAAAACTACTATTTATTCCTCCATTTACCCTGTCCTTTCTAATAGAGAAACACTGTTTAACAGCCTTAGACAATTATTTTTGTTATCTCAGTGGTCTCTGATTTTAGTCCAACTGATTTTCTTTGTTGTATTCTCTCAGTCTATTTAGTTTATTGATTAGTGCTACACTGCAGAACTTAAACATGGGTATGGACATGGTTTTGACTTTATATCTATTAACTTGTTCTTCATTTTAATGGGGAAAAGGATGTTTGGTTACTCAGAAAAATCAGTAGAGCAGAAAGGAAAATAATGAGAGAAAGGGCAGAGGAAAACAGGAAAAAACGTATTTTTTGTGGGCTTTGCACAGTCCCTCAACTTCATCTTCCCAACCCTGGAAAGCTTAGAATATGAGAGATGATACATTCTAGCTAATAGAATGTTATGTGTTCACTGATGTACATTTTATATATACTAATGATATTGAAATTAGGCTTACTTTAACTATGACAAAAAAGATAATTAACAAGTTAACAATGCATTCTAATAAATCTTACCAGCGACACCCACTATTTACATGTGTAGCTGCAAAGATAACATTTTATTCAAAAGGCAGTAAAAGATAGTTTTTCACTAATTCCCTTTTTAAATTATTTCATGTTTAGAAACAAGAGAAAAGGGTAACTATTTTAGTGTGTGCATTAATCTAAACTAAATCCTACTTAGTTTTTTTAATTAAAGTCACAAAATATTTCAGAACAGCTACCAGACCACATCCACTGACAGCTGCAGATGAAGCTGGGCTTGCATTGCACTGGAGACTTAAACTACTCTTTGTGGTGGACGAATTCATTCACCTCTAGCAGGTCAGGCTCTTCCAGAACTTGGAGCTCCAAGATGATTTCATTTACTTCAATGAATATCTCCTTCATTTGCTATTTTATTAACCTTTGTCAAAATTAAATGTACGCAAAACAGGTTAAGAGGGCCTCTGAGGGTCCATTATCTGAGTGGTAACTAAAAGTGTCCACAATATATCAATTACGGTATTTCTGCCCACCCATCCATTTGGGTATCAAAAAACATATAACTAACTAGGTCTCAAAAACAGTAATAACTGATAGGAAGAAAAAGGAAGAAACATACAGTAGGAGACAGAAGGAAAAACATGGAAAATGAAATGTGGTAAAAATGAAGTAGAAAAGAAATGAAAAGGTAGGTTTAAGTAAGACTATCAAGCACCTGTGCACAATCCAGCTTCAAAAGCAGGTCCTCCCTCCTTAACCTGTTTGACGAAGATGGTATCCATGGGCTCCAAGCGGTTTCTTTGTTTTCCTGTGCGGAAGAAAAGAGCCAAGGCGTAATTTTACCTCACGATATTTTCTTAAAATAGCAAAATAAAAAATGATATTTAATTGAGACAGTGAAGCAAAGATTTTTTAAATGAAATGTTAGACACATATCTTAAATCTGGATGCTAAAGTCATCATTAAGAGGGTTCCAAGAACTCCAACATTTATTTTTCTTCTTCCATAACACAACCACCACAATAGCAACGATTTCCATTTACTGGGAGCATTCTGTATGTAAATTATCACACTAAATATTACACATACCTGAGAGCTAATTTCCATAACAAGTAAGTATTTCTACCACCATCGAATAAAAGAGGACACCGAGGCTCAGAGAGACTAAGTAAATTCTCTTAAGGTCACACAGCTAGATTACACAGGCGGTATTCAACTCCACTGCTTTTTAACACTGCATCGTGTTAAGCACTAAGTCACAATCCTAAATAAGACAGTTCTTTCCCTTCAGGGACTCTGGAGGAAGAAAGACATATGAACAAAGAATGGTACTACAGGGGCTTCCCTGGTGGCGCAGTGGTCGAGAGTCCGCCTGCCGATGCAGGGGACACGGGTTCGTGCCCCGGTCTGGGAAGATCCCACATGCCGCGGAGCGGCTGGGCCCGTGAGCCATGGCCGCTGAGCCTGCGCCTCCGGAGCCTGAGCTCCGCAGCGGGAGAGGCCACAACAGTGAGAGGCCCGCGTACCGCAAAAAAAAAAAAACAGAGACAGATACAACATACAGTCATGGCAATGAGGAGCTCGTGATCAAATCTGAAAGCCAGCACTTCACAAACTGCTATCCATGGATCGTCTGCATTAACAGCTCAGGGGTTTGAAAAAAATCAGTGTTTCGGGGTCCAATCAGAAATCTGCTTTGTCAAGAAGTTTCCCAGATGATCCTTCTACACACTAACATTGGAGAACAACTGACAGTTTCAATACATAGAAGTCAAAGGAAGAGTCACAGGTGAGAGGACATTTAAACTAAGCGACAAGCACCAAGGTAAGTACTGAGAGGGGACAAACAGGTAGACAGTGGTTCTCGGAGTGTGATCACCAGACCAGCAGCATTAACACAACCAGGGAATGTGCTGGAAATGCAAATTCACGGACCCCCCACCCCAGATCTACTGAATCAGAAACCCTCATGTGACCGTGATGCATACTCAAGATGGAAAATCAATGAACCAGAAGACGCAGCCCTGACCCTTAAAGAAGAATATAACTGAGAAAATAAGGCGTATATATGTATGGAGTTCTTTCATTATACTTGTTAGACTGTGGCGCTGGGCAGAATATGACTGTCAAATATAAAGAATCCATAATTATTGTCATATAAAACCAAATTTTTAACCAGGTATATCACAAAGGTGGCTCAAAAGAAGTAGAAACCAATAAAGGAACGTCTATCAGCAACTCCCCTTACATATTTAGCTGTTTACTCTGAAAGACATCCTCTAAAAGTAGTGAATGGCTAACTCTGCTTAAAATGCAACAGGGCACAGAGGAAAACTGCTCATGTTTTAGACACCAGGAGACAGGGATCCAAATCCTTGCTGTGCCACTGGATAGGCCAGGTGCAGGTAAATAAACGTTTTTACTTAAAAGAAATGATTGCTTGTTCTTTTACAGTACAGAGACATGTTTTTGCATTCTTGAAGGGTTTCTATGAAGACTCAATAAGATAACATGCAAAAGCGCTCAGCATAGCTTGTAACTGGAGCAATTCCTTGGTAAATGTGTATTTCCACTCTCCATGGTGCTTAGATGAAGACCAGTCTCATATTCTTATGTTTTCAAGCATGAAAAATTTGAAAGGTTGTAAAAATATACCTGCAAAGTATCTATCATCCAATTTTCAAAAATATATATCAGCTCTCTTCCCAAGGAAACTCTATACAGCTCTCTAAGTTCAGAAGACTTGAAAATATTATAAATCCTTTGGTCACTTCTGATTGGCTATGACAGACAGCCCTGACTGCTTTCTCCATGAGGTTTTGGAGGAAACAGAGAACTAATGCTAGTTAAATCCCTACTGTAAGGAAGAATATCCTCATTCTTAAGAGATGTTTGCCGAAATACTTAGGGACTGATTGTAATCTTATACTATCATATTTTATTATTATATTATTACATTTCCAGTATTATGATAATGATATCTGCAACTTAATTTTCAAATGGCTTGAGAGAAAAAAATAAGCCAAGATATCCAAACACCCAGACACATGTATGGATGGACAGATAAAGCAAATATATACTCAACATTAAGTTAATTGTTGAATCCAGATGGATAAGGTATTTGCTGTACTTTGAAAATCATAATACAAAATTTGGGAAAACTTTCTGTATGTGCCAGGCTTTATTTTTCTTCGCAGAACTTGTCATCCGCTACTTAAAGTTACATGTTTATTTGCTTTCATGCTGGTTGGTTGTCTCTTCCACTAAAATGAAGAGCAGGGATTTTTGCCACGTTCACGGATGCTCACAGCACCCAGAACAATGTGTGGCACAGAACAGGCATTCGATAAAGCATTATGCAATAAATGAACACATTTATTATTTAATTCTTACATCAAGCTGTCAAGAAAGTCATTATGATTTTAATACTGTCACTATACTGAGGAGGAAACAGACTAAGTAACTTATGAAGAGGGAGAGTAGGGATTTGAATCGAGATCCAAATCCAAACATGGTGTGTTCCCTCCTGCTTCAAATGTAACCCAACTACTTATTCAGTTGTCAAGCTTTACCAAATACAAGGAGACAGTCCACTTACAACTAGTTTGAAAGGGAAAAGAAGGTTTCTTTCAATGTAAGTCACTTAAAATGCAAATACTTAATGCCAATCCAGCTGGTAATCAGGCTAGGTCCTTATGCAGCCAACTCAACATTTACAACAGTTGGTATTTAAGGAAAACCATCTATTTTTTCTAGGCTAGAGATCTGAAGGTTTAATAAGTTTTGCTGTGCCAAGTCACTGCTTTCATGGAAAGATTTATATAATTAAAGAGAGGACGAATTTTTTTTTTTAATTCGGTACACGGGCCTCTCACTGTTGTGGCCTCTCCCGTTGCGGAGCACAGGCTAGGACGCGCAGGCTCAGCGGCCATGGCTCACGAGCCCAGCCGCTCCGCGGCATGTGGGATCTTCCCGGACCGGGGCACGAACCCGCGTGCCCTGCATCGGCAGGCGGACTCTCA
Source organism: Lagenorhynchus albirostris (assembly GCF_949774975.1). Taxonomy (NCBI): domain Eukaryota; kingdom Metazoa; phylum Chordata; class Mammalia; order Artiodactyla; family Delphinidae; genus Lagenorhynchus; species Lagenorhynchus albirostris. The sequence goes on from NC_083095.1 coordinate 181,462,567, forward strand.
ACCACTGCGCCACCAGGGAAGCCCCGAGGACGCTTTTTTTTTTTTTAATTAATGTCTTCTAGTCCACTATGTCCCAAACGTGATTATACCGTACTTATATTTAAAAATACAAAATGTAAATGAGCATTAATGAATTCTACAAAATAATAAAAAGCTGGCGGGGTAGCAACGTAGTGACTTCTGAAAGTTCTGATAGGCACTTTCACTCACACAGAATAAATTGTAGTCCAAAATAATTTGGTTTTGATTTCTATAAAGGAAATACTAACTTTGCAATGACTACCATTATAAAATCAGAGAGACTTTGCCACAAATTGACAAATCCTTCAATACACTGTGCCTGAAAATACATGAAGATGGAATAGACTAAAAGAAGGGCCAGTCTTACAGCAAGCACTACCACATCTGCTGAGAGCTGTACTTTGATTCTTCTTGTTCACTTTCCTTTCTGGACTGTCTCCAAAATTCTGACTTGCTATTACTACTGTGGATTTTAACCAATTCCTTCTGGACAACAGAAAAATGTCCCATAGGCGTCCTTTAATTACAGGCAGGTTTAACTAAGAAATATCCCTCTCTTCAATTTCTATATTCCTTGACTCTAAGTCTTGTGTTAAACACGTGGTTCAGTAATTTTAAGAGTGTCATCTCTTTAATATATGCTCTCTGTAATTCCACTGGAACTGGAAATCACAAGCATCAAATTTAAAGTGTGTGTTATTCAATCTCTTACGTCTTTAGTTTTTTACAGTCGGTTTCTAGATATGCAGAACAAAGAGTCCGATCCCGAATTGTAATTAATCAGGAACAAGTATTCCCTGCTTCCCTGTAGGACCATTTGGCAGAGCCAGGTGGCTTCCCTGGCAATTCTTAGTAAAAAGCCTCTTTCAATTCTACATGCGTATTTTATAATTTCTCAACTTTTTGAGAACACATAGGATGTGTTTCAAAGAACTGCTAAAGACCTTATTCAAGTATTATTCCCTTGACCTTATCAAAAGAAAAGGGAAATGTGTCTTTCTAGCACACACATGTAATTAAATCGTTCTGTATTTGAGAAAAGGAAGAAGACAATGACCTTACATGAATGAGAATGGCTAAAATTAGCAGGTACTGAAAAGGTCCCACTTTATGCTATTTAGCATACAATTAGTAAAGACTTAAATAAGAAGCTATAAAAAGCATACATGAATTTGCCCGAAGTTGAATGTTACACTTTGAAATCAGAGAGAATGTACATACTTTTACATTATAGTAAACATAATCAGCTGAGGAAAAATAACTCAACTAAAAGAAATAATAATATATAGGTAGTAGCTGCCATCCAAACACTGGATGAACATCCAGGTGGATATGCTTTTTATTCTCCATTCCTAGTATAAGGCAGTGGTTAACAGCTTGAGCCCTACGACCAGATTACCTGGTTTAAAATCCCAGCTCTACCACTTACTTTCCAAGTAGGGTTACTGGATTTTGCAAAAATGACTGTCTATGAGAAATTCAAATTTAATTGGGCACCCTGTAGTTTATCTGGCAACCCTACCCCCAAGTGATGTTAGACAAATGATTTATTTGTACCCCAGTTAACTCAGCTGAAAACTGAGGATGATGACAATTTATTTTTACCTGGCAGGGCTATTGTGAGGATTAGAAGAGAGAATCCACTGAAATACTTATATGATGCCTAATACAAGTAGGTATTTAATCAATGTTGTTACTATGCTAATCTGATGATAAAGCTTTAGAAAGTTTACATAGAGATCAGGGATGAATGAGGCCACACTGCTTGTGCTTGATTAAATACTGGTCCAAAGAGTAACAATATAGACTCAACTGGCATATTGGGGGGAGTTGAAGAGTACAAACCGAAGAACACCAAAGAACAGAAGGAAGAAGTAAGAGACTATACTAACAAATTTCCAGTAACTGACACAAACTACTCATCTGTCTTCAAAGAGACTGGCGTCTAAAAGCCAGAGTGCTCTAATGACCCTCTTCTTGGGAGAATGCTAAAATCCAAATCACTTGCAACATTTAAATTGTTTCAAAATTTGAAATATGAAGTATACAAAGCAAGCAGCCTAAAGCAAATAGATTATTTTCAGAAGTAATATTCTTAGAACTATACCAGTTAGAAACGAGACACAGAGAATGAAGATACACAGAGAAATAATAGGTATAGATCAGAGAATCCTATAGTTAGTTCTAGGGACAAGAGAAATGTATTTATCAGAGTTAAAAAAAAATTATACTTTAAACAAAGAAATACCATCTTACGTTTTCACCAAAAGCAAAGCAGCAGAAAATAATGGCTATCACTCAGATTGAGATTTTTAAAAATTTTTCCTTCTCTCTCACAGTTCTCATAGATGCTACCGAACAACTTCTTTAATGGAACCAAATCTGTTTTTATAATGACAGTTTTTTTAAGTATTCTTTTTACTGATTTCTTTGTTGTAAAAAAAAAGAAAGAAGACAAAAACAAAGAAACCCTCTATCTATCTCTACACTAGAAAAGGCTGTTGAAATTAAACTGTGCTTCATATGAAAGTTAAAGTTAGATAAGCCTCGGAAGACGTGTGCTCTCCACAAAGGCGGAAAGCTATAGAGGTCACATAATGGAGTTTTTTTTTTTTTTTTGCAGTATGCGGGACTCTCACTGTTGTGGCCTCTCCTGTTGCGGAGCACAGGCTCCGGACGCGCAGGCTCAGCGGCCATGGCTCACGGGCCCAGCCGCTCCTGGGCATGTGGGATCTTCCCGGACTGGGGCACGAACCCGTGTCCCCTGCATCGGCAGGCAGACTCTCAACCTCTGCGCCACCAGGGAAGCCCCATAATGGAGTATTAAAGCTCCAGGCATTCATTATTTAAAGAAAATCAATTAAATAGCTTATTGAAATTAATATCTATTTTTCAGACCCAAAATAATTGAAACCACAATGTAGATTGAGACAGACAGATATCAAAGTTAAATCTGAATAATAAAAAATGATCTTTGTTTCTCTTTGCTGGGTCACAGATTGACACAGAAAAAACAGGGCATGGAGAAGCATTTATTGAGCACAAGTTAGGAATTATGGATCTATTAAGGCAAAAAACAAACAGAGGGAGTGATAAATAGCAAATTCAGGCTAGTAGTTACCTCTGGGGGAAGAGAATAGAAAAGGAGTGGTATGGAAGGGCCTTAACCACATTTATAATCATTCATGTCTTAGTGAGAGAGAAATGGAGGAGGGGGGTGTTAAAATGCTAAGATGACAAGGACAGGTGGCCAGCATTTGGAAGTCACATTTCTTCCCTTTATTTTCTGTTTGCCTGAAATATTTCATAGCTGTTTTTTTTTTCATTGTTGAAAACAGGCTTCTAAAAAAAGAAAGAAAAGAAAAGAAAACAGGCTTCTAATTTTTATTTTAGGGGTTTGGTTTGCTAACGGCATACAAAACTATCTTAAGAGCCTAAGAGAGGCATTGTCTCACATCAAAAACCCGTATGTATTATATGAAAAATACTGATACATCCTATATGAAAATTAAGTACAATCCAATTTAAGAAGACTGCCATGGCAGATTATTGGGTCCCTTTCCCCTTCGGTAAGGGCAGAAGCACTAAGGAAAAAAAAAATGCATTCCAGCTTTTTAAACCTAGGTGGTCCCAAATTTCCACTTACGATGCTCTCATTTCCAGAGTGATGGCTAGTACTTTGAAACTATACTCCCAAGCCTCCAATCTGTAGCTCCAACAATTCTTATGAGCTCCAAACCCCAAACTCCAATAGTCTCTAGACAACGTCAGCAGAATGTCACCTGTCAGCTCTCAATCACATTTCATCCATTATAAGCAAACACACACTCACTACTCAACCTCATCTGTAAGTAACATCAAATGGAACAAAGTGAAGTTAAGAAAATCTGCTAAATATTAAAAAGCAGATCATGTTCTAACTTAATCATGACAAACTTTCTTTCAGCCCACACCTGTCTAATTTTTTTGGTTTACTTTTTAGTGTGGTAAATGCCTGGCATATACAAAAATAGAGAAAAAAAGTAGAATAACCCCCCCCCCGAACATAATGTAAATAATTATTAAAAATCTGTCATCTTGTTTCATTTACACTCACATTTTTTTCCTAAAGTATTTTAGTGTAAATCCCAGGTATCATGTCAATTCATTTACAAATACTTCAAATAGTTCAGTATGCATCACTAACAAATCAGAACTTTACTTCTTCTTAAAGGAAAGAAAACAAAATCTGTTCACAGTTCTCCATATTATGCAGTATTTTGCACAATCTGGATCATATAAACTGACAACAAACCCAAGCCTTCCTTCTACTTTCTTCTACCTTCCTAAAAGCCTACTTAACATTAATGAAAAGCAGTATTTCATGACACAGGAACGGTAGCACCAAAAGCTATGAAATAAATTTAGAAAAGGTCTCACGTGTAAAACCACAATAGAATCCTAAAATTAAGTTCTGGAACAACTTTCCCACTCCTAATGGAATGCTCTGCCTATCTATTCAAATTCAGTGAGGTCACCTATGCAAGAGAACATCACTACATGAAAATCTCTGGCACACAGAACAGTGTCTGGCATACAGTGGATGCTCTAGAAATATTACTGCTGACCGATTCAAATTAAAGTCCTAGTAAATGCCAATAGCAAGACTGCCCAAAACCAACTTGGAGACATGATTCAGGAACAAAGCTATTATTGTACTGCAACTGATCTATAGGATTTCCCTGAAATAGAAGGAAAATGCTGCCACTTAATAGTAATTTGAGTACAATACCACTAGGTGTCAGACGTGAACCAAAATTTTCTGGCATTATGAACCACCTAGGCAAGAAAGACTCTGGAGGATGTTATTCATTCAACAAATATTTAGTGAGCTTGGACAACGTGCCAGGAGCCTATCACTCTACAACGAACAAAACAGTCCTGGGATCTGTCTTCTGGAGTATTTGAAGTTCATGCAGCATCGTCTTTTTCTCTCCCTGAAAGTTTCAGGAATTTCACAAAGTATGTATCACGTGTAGATTCAGAGCCGTTATTCCAGTTGTTCTAGATTTTAAGTTCTCTGCAAAGCCGGAAAAATGTGTTGCAGTGTGCTAACCACGGGCAACTATCTTCCCATGTCTGACCTTACCACTGCCCGACCCCATAACTGATTAAACCTGCCCCTCATCTTTCTCCAAACCCTTTAGTCCTCTCTGGTCTTCAAGACTATCAGTCTCCCTCAGAAAACACTTTCTTATAAGTTTACCCACAGATCAATATTACAACCAAATTCACCAGTAACCTCCACTTCCTTTCCCCCTTGACCTTTCAAAGCATTCCACTTGCCAATGTCCAGCTATGGACAATTCCAACCAGACCCTCCCTCCGCTCTTGTTCTTGGCCTGCAATGTCAAATGAGTAAAACTGCGTGACCCACTGATTTAGAGTTTCCAAGTTCAGCTAAGTGCTTGACATTACTCACTAAAGTCTGTTGCTTGTATTTTAATCTCTGTTCCCTCAAGGCTGCAGTTTCAAACTTCTAACACCCTTCTTGGACTTGTTCTGCCATCTGGATTTGTTCACACTATTTAGATAACCTTCTTTCTTACTTTACTGTCTTTCAACTGCTGAATCCTCATCTTTTTCTTTTTTAAATCTTTGTCTATCCTTACTTTCCTTTGCTCTTTCTCAGTTGAGGATTTAGTTACCAGCTTTCTTCAGGACCTTGTTCCCCAAATGGTCTCTTCTCAAGTGTAAAACCAATCTCTCTTCTTCTCTCCAGATCTCACAACACACAAAAGCTTCCCAAACTTAAGAGAACAACAAAACTTCTCCCTACCCTGCCACATAGCTTTCACCTCTCATTCCCCATCCTTTCATTTTCATACTTCTTGAAGAATAATCTATACTCACCTACTCTCATTTCTTTACTTCTAATTCAGGGTTTCTCAGACATTGACAAGTATCCTCTGGGGACAGCATGCATCCCCCCCTCCCCACTGTTCCCTGTTCTAATTTATGTCACAGCCCACTGACGCACCGGATCCACTCTGCCCACCACACTGAAACTATTCTTGGTAACTTTACCAATTTGCTACTTGTCAGGGCAGGTCCAACAGTATCTTATTTTTTCTTTTTTCAATATTTATTTATTTGGCCGCGCCGGGTCTTAGTTGTAGCATGCGGGATCTAGTTCCCAGAGGAGGGATCGAATCCAGGACCCCTGCATTGGGAGCACAGGGTCTTAACCACTGGACCACCAGGGATCTCCCCCAACAGTATCGTTTTAGTCTCCACCCTAATGAATTCTCTAGGGCAAATGCAAGTTATCCACCCTCCCCTAAAAATGATCGCCTCTTAATTAGCAAGCCATCAACTCCTCCTGGCTGTCCTTATACCTTCCAAACTTATTTTCAGATTTCCTTTCTGATTCTCCTTTCTCTGACCAGCTCTTAGATGTTGTCTTTCCTAGAGTTCTATCTTTATGCTGTGTGTCTTCATGCTCTCCGTGTATGATTTTATTGATGCCTAGGGCTTAGTTATAGCATATATAATGATGACTTCCAAGTTTATTTTCAACCCTACCTCTCCCTATGAGCTCCATACCCAAATTTTCAACTAGGTACTGAACATTCAACCAGCATCAGAAACATAACTTATCCCAGACTGAAATCATTTCCCCGGGGGAATGAGGTGGGTGTGTTTCACTTCCGTATCCCTCAGTCAATGATACTTCCATCCATCCACTCATTCATGCCAGGAAAGCCAAGCATAATCCTCCACAAGACATCTTTAACTGGTGACATACAATCTACCCCACGTCCTACTACCAAATCTGGGCAAAAAACAACTTCTAAATACCTCCGAAATCTGTTCTCGAAGGCTGTTTTTTCCTTTGTCCTGATAAAATCCTATTCAGCACAAAGTACACCCCATCTGAGAAACCCTTCCCTGGTGGTCAGATGACTTGCCATGCTGTGATCCTGCCACAGTTGTGCAGACCTCTGTTTCTGCACTTATGTAATTATTTTACACCTTCATCTTCCACCATCCTATATAAAGATTCATCAAATGCATATAGGCCAGGAATTGTTCTGGGTTTAAAGAAAAAAAAGTAATAAAATAAAGTTGGGAATTTCCTGGTGGTCCAGGGGTTAGGGCTCCGCGCTCCCACTGCAGGGGGCATGGGTTCAATCCCTGGTCGGGGACTAAGATCCCGCACGCCGCGTGGCCATAAATATATACATACAAATCATTTTTAAAATTACAAAAAAATAAAAATAAGGTTCCTGCTCGACAATCCACCTGAGGCAGAAAAATGTTCAATGAGAAAAAAGCAGCATGAGAGATGGTGAAAAGTGTGACAGACAATAATAAGCGGAGTGCGAAGGGAAGGGAGAGGGAGAGGCAGGGATGTGATACTATTTTTAGGAAATGGTCAGGGAAGTCCTCTCTAGCAGGTGACATCTGAATCACTATCTAAAGGAAATGAGATTACAGGCTATATTGCTCCCTTCCCAACAATTAGTTTAGTGACTGACTCTTGGAAGTGACTCAACAAATGTCTGCTAAGAGAATGAATAAACAACAGGAAATATATTTCTAGACTTAACGCATTTAGCATTCATACGCAAATACTTCTATTGCAGCTCTACACCAGAGATGAAAAATTATCTGTTAAATTTTGAAAGCAGGGACCATCACAATTAAATTCACTTTTTATTAACTGGATCTATGAATCATGTATTTTGAGTATAGACTAACTGGAGAGCAACCAGGAAGAAAATGAGCCTATTCAGCTAAGTGGTGTCTGTGATCAAGGTCTTAAGTTACGGAGCAGCTAAGAAAAGACAGCTCAAAATCACGTAATTACAGGTCATCTCTGGAGCAACAGTTTCTATAGAGAAGTGATTTCTAGGGCAGTCTAGAACATTAATACTCCAACCAGGTACTTTCCTGGACTTTCACCTTTATAGCCCTATTGTTCAGTATCCCAATTAGTTCTCTAAAATCCTAGATCGCCTATTTCCTAAAGGTTTTAGAACCATTAAAGAGATTTTTTAATCGCCTTTACCCTCTTGACTGCCAAACTACCTTCATGCAATGTCTCACAAAGCCTGAAAATCTACTCCAAAAATTGGATTTCTGACAATACCTACTTTAATGCAATCAAATTCCCTTCATTTTAGATTTCTGTAAGTATGATTTCCTGGGACCTTTAGAGTGAAGTTAGATTTTTTTTTTAAACCTCTCATCTAACTTTACCAGTGTCCCAGTTTATTTTACAAATTCCTACTAAGGTCCAGGATTACCGTGTTTTTGTTATTAGTGTTCCAGCTTACACACTTAGCAACTGTGTGAAATAAGATTTCTAAATTTAAAAAGTGTCACCGAGACTTTGTGTTCAAGGGGGACTGATGGGAGCAAGGTGAAAGAAAAATAGGAAGGAAGTAGAGACAATAATTCCTCAACAGCTGAGGTCAGATACTAACATGCTGACTTTTGCAGCTTCGGGAACAGTCATTTGGGAATAGCACCAAGTGAAGGTGGTACTAGGGCGGTACCCCCCTTTACTCAATACATTTACTCAACAAACATTTGTGCTCCTACTATGTACCATGAACTTAGCAGGCACTGAAAATTCAACAATGAAAGACAGTGTCCACCCTTAGTGATCTTTGTTCTTAAAGTAACACATAAAAACATTTTTTAATAAACATAATGACTAGTTTGGGTATGTAGGAAAATTTTACTTCGAACATTCTAATGCCCAACTCTTGATAAAAGACAGAATCCCCCTTCTTATTTTTCTATTTTCTGTTATCAGATCTGTATTACTATCATCACCTCCCAGGAACAGGTATATTAGGAAGTAGGAAGTTTTCACTTGTTTACTACAATCACTCAGATTAACTGTGTCCAAAATATGAGTAGGGATTTCCCAGGAGAAAATCAGGGAAAGAGCCTACCTGCATCTTTCACTAGTTGTGAAACAGCACTCTACTCCATCTTGTACAATACATCCTTTCAAACGTTTGGAAACTACTGAACATACTGAAAGCTATCACTTTCTCCCGCGTGTGTATATATATCTATATATCTGTATCTATATCTATATATGTCCTTGTCATCACTGTCCTTTACATCTGGCACTCCACAGTGTTTTGCTTTGTCCTATTTACTCAGAAGACCCTGAAGCCCTCCTTTCCCGTGTTTCCTACCTGTCAAATGAAGAGAAACAAAATAAATATATTGAGTTAACCTGTTGCTAGCAACATATAACATAAAAATCACTTATTATCTCTGTGTGTGTACACGTGTATGCAAGTTTATACATGTGTGTATATACTTTTACAGTAGGAAACATTGCCCATAATAGCAGACTACAAATAACTTGGTAATTTTATTATAACTATGTTGATAGAATAAAGTTATTTTAATAAGACAAATACATGGGCAGCAAACCATTCACTGAAGTATCCATATATTAGCAAAGTGAGTGAGTACAGGGAATACATCACTTATACTTGCGCCATAGTGTATACGCATACGAAGTCCAGCTACTAGAAAACTACCTCCCAGGACTTCCCTGGCTGTCCAGTGGTTAAGACTCCATGCTTCCACTGCAGGGGGTGCGGGTTCAATCCCCGGTAGGGGAACTAAGACCCCACATGCCACACGGTGTGGCCAAAAAAACAACAAAGAACAAAAAAAGAAAATTACCTCCCAAAATTACTACTAATATGATAATATATTTCCAGGTTAGAACTTCCATCTTAAGGGCTTCTGCACTCAGCAGGCAGAGGAAAAAGCCCAAGTCTTGTCCAGTTAGGAATCTGTCAGGAGACTTTCCCCACACTGAAGAGTAAGGGTTAACTGGAAAGAATGTTCCCACCAGCCCAGAGGCTACCTCAGTTTTAACTAAGCAGAGCAGGGGGTAAGGGAAGGGAAACCGATCTCTAAGAAGTAGCTAGAGGACGAACTTCACATAGATTTATAGGCTAAATCAAGTAATAGCCTGGATCTGGATAAAGCAAACAACAATCTTTTATCCTAGATCTCAAAAAATCTTCAGTAATGATATTTGAAGGTCAATAAACACAAAATAGTCAAACATCCACAAAAAACACAAAATACTCAAGCATCCACAAATAATAATAATAACAGCAACAACAACCAAAAAAAACTCCAAAAACACAACACCCTCTGAGCTAGAACCACCAGGAAAAAAAAGAGAGAAAGAGATCCACAAAGGCTTCTGATAATGGAATCACCAGACAGAGATTACAAAACAACTTTGCTTATCATGTCTGAAGAAGTTTTTAAAATAAGCCTAAAAATGGTAAAGAGGAAACTATAGGAAGTGATCAAGCATATTTGGCGCACTACCCTAAAGAACTTCTAATAATTAAAATGTAAAATGCAAACAGCTAAAAAGAAAATTATTGAATATACATAGGGAGAAATTACCTGGAATGCAGACACACACATGCACACACACAGAGAAGAAACAGAAAATTCAGGAGCCATGGGGGGTAGAGTAAGAAAATCTAACATATGTTTGATTGGAGCCCCAGAAGAAGAGAGCATTGGGTTACAGGAGGACACAGGTAATATGTGATGAGATGCTGGCTGAAAATTTCCTAGACTGATGATAGACATCCATCTACAGACACAAGAAGCTCAATGAATCCCAAACAAGAAAAATAAAAATATATCCTCACCTAGACTCATCATTACAAAATGGCTAAACATCAAAGATACAGAGAAAAATCTTATTTATTTATTTATTTAGGCTGCACTGGGTCTTAGTTGTGGCACATGGGATCTTTGTTGTGGCATATTTAGTTGTGGCAATGCGGGATCTTTAGTTGTGGCATGCTGATTCTTAGTTGTGGCATGCATGTGGGAACTTAGTTCCCCGACCAGGGATTAAACCTGGGCCCCCTGCATTGGGAGCATGGATTCTTACCCACTGGACCACCAGTGAAGCGCCTATAGAGAAAATCTTAAAAGCAGATATAAAAAAAATTTGCGTTCAAAAAATCAATAAACCAAAATAGGAGAATGAAGTCCAGGGAGCCCCATGTTTTGCACTGCTTTTCACCTTGAGGCAAATTCTGCTTCCAAAGTAAAGGCTGAGACTGAGAAGCTGTTCACGGCCTCCCTCAGTCTCCAAGGGTCAGGGACACAAACATGGACGTTGGGGTCCAGCAAGGAAGAGGGCCCTGGAAAACACTATATGCTTTCAATTGGGCCTCCCAAGGAGTACAACATGTGAGTAGGGCTGCAAAGGTAGAAGCCCAGCCCTGTTCTGCCAAAGAGAACACAGATGACTGCCAGCCCCAGCCTGGACCCACCATCACGTTCACACTTGCCACTCCCCCGTCCTCCGAAGCAGGACTCCTCTAAGGGACAGTGTTGGTTTGGGGACTCCTCTCTGGCCCAGCACCTTCTGAGAACTGTGCTGCAGTCAGGGCCTTCCTACCAAATCCTCTTTTCCTCTCTTCTTTCACAGGCGTCAGACCTGTATCACAGTCTTAAGTCTTCCCCGTCCTTTCCTGCTCCTTTCTGCAGGCATTTCCCCCAATAAATCTCTGCCATGTCTAATCCTGTCTTGCCACCATTTCTGTCTTTGTGTCTGCTTCTCAGGGAACCCAAACTGATACTCCAAATATCAAAAGGACCAAAGTCCACCTTTATGTGAAGCAATCCTTGAACAGAGATGCAAAAATTCTAAATAAAACAGAAAGCCAAAACTGGTAATATATAAAAAGTACATACATTAGGAACAATCTTGGTTTAGTTCTGTAATGCAAAGTTGGTTTAACATTTAAAAAATAAATCAATATAATTCACTATATTGAGACTAAAGGGGAAAAAAATCAAATGTTTATTCCAAAAGATGCAGAAAAATTCAAAACTCATTCATGGGAGAGATACACCACATTCGCAGATTGAAAGATTCAATACCTCAAATATTTTCAAATATTCAACACTGTAAATAATATAAAACCAATCAAAATTCCAGAAGAATTTGTTTGTGTGTGTGTGTGTGTGTTACTGTAAATGGACAAGAAAAGCCAATCCAATCTTGAAAACAAAATTGGAAGACTTACTCTACCTAATAGCAACACATTATATAACTACAGTAATTAAGATCACAGTTTTGCAGCAAAGAAAGTGACCAATGGAATAGAACGGAGTTCAGCAAAATTTTCTGTAAAGGGCCAGGTGGTAAATATTTTAGCCTTTGCAGGACTCATACAGTCTCTGTCACATATTCTTTTTTTTTTAAACAACCCTTTAAAAATATAGAACTATTCTTAGTTTGGAAGCTGTACAAAAATGAGCCACATGAGCCACATGCCGACCCCTGGAATAGAATATGGTCCAGAAACAGACCAAAACATATATAAACACTGTATGATCAAGGTGGTATTACAGAGCAGTAGAAAAAAATAGACCTTTCCACTAAATAGTGCCAGGCCAAATGCATATCAGTATGGGGAAAAATTAACCTTGATCCCATACCACATATAAAAATAATCAATTACAAGTGAATTGTAGATTTAATTGTGAATGACAAAACAGTACAGCATCTCGGAAGATAACACAGGAGAATATCTTCGTGACCGTGGAGTAGAAAAAAATTTCTTCAATAGCACTCCAAGTTTTAACCATAAAAGAAAAGACTGATAATTTGGACTACATTAAAATTAGGAACTTCCCTTTATCAAAATTACTAATAAGAAATTGAAAGGCAAGTCACAGCTGAATATCTGCTAAATATATAACTAATAAAATCTTCATCGAAAATATTTAGACTCCTACATATGAATTATTTTAAAAAGCACTGATAGCTAATAATCAAACAAAAGGTAATCGACTTCATCAGTGTCAAGAAAGTTTAAATTAACCCACTCCACTACACACTCACTAGAATGGATAAAATTAAAAAGACTGACAGGGCTTCCCTGGTGGCGCAGTGGTTGAGAGTCCGCCTGCCGATGCAGGGGACACGGGTTCGTGCCCCGGTCCGGGAAGATCCCACATGCCACGGAGCGGCTGGGCCCATGAGCCATGGCCACTGAGCCTGCGCGTCAGGAGCCTGTGCTCTGCAACGGGAGAGGCCACAACAGTGAGAGGCCCGTGTACCGCAAAAAAAAAAAAAAAAAAAGACTGACAAATGCCAAGTGTTAGTGATGATATGGAGCAAGTGGAATTCTCATACCCTGTTGGTGGCTGTGTAAATCGGTATAATCACTTTGGAAAACTTTTTAGCAGTATCTACTAAATGTGATTGTATGCATACCTATGAGTCAGTAATGCCATCCCTAGATATATATACCCACCAGAAATGAGGACATTTGTGTACAAAGTACGTGTAATAAGATGGCTCACAGTTGCACTGTTTGAAATAGGTAAACACTGGAAAAAATCTAAATGTCCATCAACAGTAGACTGAATAAATTGCATATGTTCTTTTTGTTTTAAATCAACTTTATTATAATTTACCTAAGATAAAATGTACCCATTTAAGTACACAGTTCCTAAGTTTGGACAAATGTACACACCCATGCAACCACCACCACAATCAAGATATAGAAGATTTCCATCAAGCCCAAAACTTCCCTTGTGCCTCTTCCTAGTCAATTCAGGCAACCACAGATTTGTTTAGATTTGTCTTTCCTGGAGTTTCACATAAATGGAATCAGACAGTATGTACTCTTTTTGCACTTGGCTTCTTCACTAATCAAAATGAGTTTGACAGGAAAAGCGTGAGCAATAAACATAGATAAATTAGATTTCATCAAAAGTTAAAATTTTGTGTGCATCAAAGGACATTATCAAGAAAATAAAAAGACAACCTACAGAATGAGAGAAGATCTATGCAAATCATGTATCTGATAAGGGCCTAGTATCTAGAATATATAAAGAATACTTCCAACTCAAAAACAAAAAGACAAACAGCCCAATTAAAAAAATGGGCAATAGATTTGAACAGACATCTCTCCAAAGAAGATATAAAAATGGCCAACAAGCCCATGAAAATGCTCAACATCATTAGTTATTAAGGCAATGCAAAGCAAACCAAAATGAAACACCACTTCATACTCGATAGGTTGGTTATAATAACAAAAATGGAAAATAACACGTGTTGGTGAGGATGTAGAGGAACTGGGGTCCTCATATATTGCTGATGGGAATGTAAAAATGGTGCAGGTACTACGGAAAACCGTTTAGCGGTTCCCCAAAATGTTAAACATAGAATCACCATATGACCCAGCAATTCCACTCCTAGATATATACCACAAAGAATTTAAAATAGGAATGCAAACAAACACTTGCACATGCATGTTCATAGCAGCACTAATCACAACGGTCAAAAGGTGGAAACAGCCCAAATGTCCATCAGTGGATGAATGGATAAACAAACTGTGGTATATACCTACAATGTAATATTATTCAGCCATAAAGAGGAATGGAGTACTGATATATGTGACATACAGACAAACCTCAAAAACATTACACTAAGTGGAAGAAGCCATATGAAAAAGGTTGCATATTGTATGATTCCATTTATATGAAATATCTAGAATAGGTTAAATCCATGGGGACAGAAAACAGATTGGTGGTTGCCAGGGACCTGGGGGAGGGGAGAACAGTGAATGACTGCTTACTGGACATGGGTTTTCTTTTGGGGTGACGGAATGTTTTGGAACTAGATAGAGGTGGCAGATGCACACTGCATACATGTTCTTTAATTCTCTACTAAATGTTACTGAATTGGTCACTTTAAAAGGGTGAATTTTGGGGCTTCCCTGGTGGCACAGTGGTTGAGAGTCCGCCTGCCGATGCAGGGGACACGGGTTCGTGCCCCGGTCCGGGAAGATCCCACATGCCGCGGAGCGGCTGGGCCCGTGAGCCATGGCCGCTGAGCCTGCGCGTCCGGAGCCAGTGCTCCGCAACGGGAGAGGCCACAGCAGTGAGAGGCCCGCGTACCGCAAAAAAAAAAAAAAAAAAAAAAAGGGTGAATTTTATGTTAGGTGAATTCCACCTCAAGAAAATAAATGCTTTTGAGACTGATCCAAGATGCCCTGTGTAGTCCATTATATGGATATACCACAATTTGGTCATCAATTCATATGTTGATTAATATTTAGGTCGACTCAATCCAGTGCTTATTTAATATGAATAATTTGAACATTTCTGTACAAATATTCTTGCAGGCATGTTTCATTTATCTTGGGTAAATACCTATAAGTGCTCTTATCATTTCACAAAAATAAGTAAAAAAAACCAAAACAAAACAAAAACAAAAAAAGTGTTATCAGTCATAATACAACTGAATCAAAGATGAAAACCAACTGCAGACATTAAAGCAACGATGCTTTATCCTTAAGCCCAGCAGATTTAAGCCAACAGTACATATTCAATTATGAAGATAAAGAAGAAAACTAAAGAATAAGTATGATATGCTAATTCTATGTTAACAAAATTATACCTGAATTTTGAATCAGTGATTTTTTTACTTTTCTTTTTTTTTTTTTTTGGCTGCATTGGGTCTTCATTGTTGTGCACGGGCTTTCTCTAGTTGCAGCGAGAGGGGGCTACTCTTCGTTGTGGTGCACAGGCTTCTCATTGCGGTGGCTTCTCTTGTTGTGGAGCACGGGCTCTAGGTGCACGGGCTTCAGTAGTTGTGGCTCGCGGGCTCTAGAGCACAGGCTCAGTAGTTGCGGCGCACGGGCTTAGTTGCTCTGTGGTATGTGGGATCTTCCTGGACCAGGGCTCGAATCCATGTCCCCTGCATTGGCAAGCGGATTCTTAACCACTGCACCACCAGGGAAGTCCCTCAGTGATTTTTTTAATACTGCTTGACTTTCAAGGGAACAGAACCCTCTTTCTTTCACATTTTCAAGAATGAATTATGTGAGAGTAAAGTTCTTTCTGAGAAGCTGGGGTGGGAATTGAGAGAAAACTCTAGAATCAAACTGTCCAACTCTACCACTTGCTAGTTAGACACTTTGTGCCTCAATTTCCTCATCTTAAAAGTGGAGATGAGGGCTTCCCTGGTGGCACAGTGGTTGAGAGCCCGCCTGACAATGCAGGGGACACGAGTTCGTGCCCGGGTCCCGGAAGATCCCACATGCCACGGAGCGGCTGGACCCGTGAGCCATGGCCGCTGAGACTGCGCGTCCAGAGCCTGTGCTCCGCAACGAGAGAGGCCACAACAGTGAGAGGCCCGCGTACCGCAAAAAAAAAAAAAAAGAAAAAAAAGGAGATGATAATAATATCCACCCCAGAAAGTTGTTGTGATGATTAAATGAGTTAATCCATGCAGAGTCTTAGAACAGCACCTGGCACATTGTAAGTTAGCTGCTTCCGCCACCCGGTCACTACCACCATCATCACCATCACCACCATCATCGTCCTCATCACCACAATCACAGCCATCATCACCATCACCATCATCACCCCATCACCATCATCATCACCCCATCACCATCACCCTGTCACCACCATCACCAGCATCATCTTCATCATCATCATCACCATCAGCATCTCCCCATCACCAGCATCACCACCACCATCATCATCTTCATCATCATCATCATCATCATCATCATCACCACCACCATCATCATTTCTACTTTGTAAAATATCTTCAAGACAGTTTAAGACACCTGTGGTTGTTCAACTGAACAGCACTAAAAGTTAATAAAAATATGCAGCTAATTAGTATATTTACCTAACTACCAGAGAAACTCAAAGCTCAAATAATTTACCTGTCAATACAGTTAAAAATGGATCCTAAGGGGTTCAGTTAATGTGCCTTCCCAAAGACATCATGAGATCTGTGAAGCCCACTCGGTTAGTATTGCTACATTTCAAAAGTAACATGAACACAATTCTGACACCCTACCACCACACCACAGACCACAGACCTACCCATAATAAGAATTTCTTCTTCCAACCAATTTTCAGGTCCATAATTTAGCGTTATATTATCCTGAGGGAATAGGTTTTCAATCTATTAATGGAAATCAATGGCATAAAATATGCTCAATTTTCTCAGCTCTACAGAATTTAGATCTTCATTAAACTGAAGAACATTTGATCTCTAAACATAGTGAGTGCTGTTCATTAAACGATGAACTAGGCCAATTACATTTCTCTCTTAGGGAATTTGGAATTATTATGATGAGAGAGGAAGGAAGGAAGAAGATACAGTTAGGGTTGTTCCTTCTACAGAGGTCAGCATATGAGACAATCATGTATAATCAAAATTATCTGTGAACATCATTTAAACCATCCTGTAAGTAGCAGAGTTTAGGCCCTTGGAGGATCATATGCCAAGATTTTGTTGCTGTTGTCTGTGTTGTTACTCTGCATTTAGTTACTTTCCAGGTCCTAATTCTGGTGTCTGGGGCACCCTGGGTATCCTACAGCACTTGACTTTGAATTTGGAGATGTCTTATTTGTTTCTTAGAATTAACACATCTTTCCTAAGGTGGCCTGGCAGGGGCGGGGGGTTCTATGTCTTGCCACTAAACTATCCTTCATTAGAAAACTCTAACACGGACTACAGAGCCGTTTGTCAGAAGTGACCGCAATCACAAAATACAAATTTTTACTACTGAGAAAGTATATAGAATTCCCAGATACTTTTTTTTTCTACTATTAACATGCTTGAATATAAAGTTTAATGCCAAAGTAGAAATCCACCAGTTATTGAGCATCTAACAAAATGACATACACATTTTAGAATACTGGAAGTGTCCCTACAACTAAGCTGAGGTAGACTTTTTCTCATAGAATAAGTAAAGGAGAAATAATGGTAATTACAAACCTTCTATTATTCTTATTTTGATTATTTATGAATTTATGATTTAAGGGACAACAGGACGTCAGCAAGATGGCAATTATCCGCCAGCATTATTATCACCAAGAAGTATTTTTCTACCTTGATGGCCTTTCTCTTGTAAACAGTATTTGCATTATAGCGCAGAAAATTAACCAACAAGAAAGAAAAATAACTTTTAAAACACAAGAGAGGACACATATATACAAGATATGAGAAATAATATATAACAGAATGGAAAAGCTGGGTAAAGAGAATAATCGGAAAAGTGACTGGCAAGAGACTCCACTGAGGTACCAAAGGAAAGAACACCAAACAAGACCTTTCAACCGTTCCACAGAATTCTGGCAACACAGCAGGATCTCTTAGGAGCTTGAATAAAATTCTGGGAATTCTTTTCTCTCCAGTGAGTCTAGGCTCTGACTCGGATCATTATACCGGAGATTGGGATTCTATTTCATTAAACAAAATTCATATAAAAGGATCTCGTAATCTCAGTACGCTTGAAAATAAGTCTGAAAAGGAAATGAGACTATAAAATAAATATCGAAACATTCAGGGTGAGTCAAAATAATAGATTACGTGTCATCTGTCTCTAAATAGGTTGTATTTTTTAAACAGATCTATAAATAATTGTTCACAAGTCAGAACATATTTTTCACATAGAATATGTTCTGACGGATGATCTGATCAGTTTATCTGAAATGGTATTATGAGTACTAAACGTAAGCTAAGTAGGCCTCTGTAGACCAGCCTGTGACTCCCACTGCCAACGGGGATGACGAAAGCAAGCCTGGCCCAGGGAGGCAAAAGGACACAGAGAACTAGGAACTCTTTAAACTCATTTAACTTTCCAGGTCCACTGCCAGCCAGCTATTCAGAGTCCAGTAACAAGTGGTGGGTGCTCCTATAAGATGTCTGGGGCCTCTGAACTTGGTGTTTCCCTGACTTTGTTGTGAATTCTTTAAGTGTTCACAAATATGGAACAGGCTTCCTTGTTTTTTGGGTTTTTTTTCGTTTTTTGGCCGCGCCATGCAGCATGTGGGATCTTAGTTCCCCGACCAGGGATCGAACCTGCACTCCCTGCATTGGGAGTCCTAACCACTGGGCCGCTAGGGAAGTCCCCCATGTTTCCTTGTTTTTAACTTTCTCAATGCGGAGACATTTCACAGAGTTAATTTCCTAGCATAGTAAATATACCCTATATTTATCTACTAATTCTTGACCCTAGGTTAAGTCAATCTATTTTTTTAAGTCAACAGATATAAAATCGCACAGTTTAAAGAAGATGGGCTTCAGAGTTATACATGCCTGATTTGGAAGTCCAGCTCTGTCACTTAGCTGTGTGATCTTGGGCAAGTTACTTTACGTCTTTTTCAGCCTCAGTTTCCTCGTCTACAAAATGGGAATACTGTCTCACACCTCACAGCATTACAGTGAGGATTAAACAGCATAATAACATATATTATGATTCCTACTATAGATTAAGTCCTCAATCAGATATTAATTTCTACCACCCTCAAAAAATTAAAAATCAAGTAGTTCTCCTTTCAGGTAGGTATATTACAAACATATCATAAAATTATTTCTTTAGGTATTCTCATATCTTTTTATAGTGTTCTTCTTAGGAAGAAAACCATGCAGATGTTCTGAACTTTATAAATAATCTTACTTTGATGGACCTGCTTCGTAAGAGGTAAGGTGCTTGAATTTGTATTTTTCTTATTTTAAAACCTTAGTTACGTTGTGTTTATTTTAATTCTTCTATCGGCCTTTTAAATTAAATTGTTAAACTAGCTTATAATTATTTTCTCCCTCAATCTGTTGGATTCCTGATGATAAGATTATTACATTTCAATTATTTACATTCTTTGATTTTTTTTCTTTTAGCTATTTTATCTTCTAGTTATTAACATACTGATTGACTCTATATTTTCTTAAACTAACATTTTTCTTACTCATGATTACTCCTTCATTGACAACATGCAATGCCAGTAGAATGGCCAGATAATTTAACCTCAAACTATAGCGGTAACTCAATTCAGATCAAAATTCAGTTGTGAGGTATAATAATCATGAAAGATCACTGGATATGTAGTCCTTAATATCCATTCTTCTACATGGTCTGAGTATTGCCACCAGATCAAGCCAGACTCTTGGGGACCTGTACAGTCGGGCCATTGTTTTGGTATCCATCACTGTAACCCAAGGTTTCTCAACACTGGCACTATTAACATTTGGGCCGGATAATTCTTTGGGGTGGCGGGGGTGGGAAGGGGGGTGTCCTGTGCATTGTAGGATTCTTACCAGCATCTCTGGCCTCTCCCTGCTAGATGCCAGCAGCACACCCTCCCCCCACCCTAACTGCGACAACCAACACTGCCATGTGTTCCCTGGGGAGCAAATCTGTCCCCAGTTGAGAAGTTCTTTACACTAAATTGGACCGTGGGGTTTTGAAACAGCTGACATCGAGAAATCTCTTTTAAAATAGTCATATAAAGGGATGGTACTGAGGATGTTACCTACTATACTATTCTTTGTTTCCATTATGAGGAACCATAGGAGAAATGTGTCTCAGACCTCAGGGCAAACCAGATGTTGTTTTCTTATGGATAATGTGAATCCTTGGCTAATCCTTAAATAATAATCCTTCCTTCCTTCCTTCCTTCCTCCTTTCCTCCCTTCCTCCCTCCCCTTCCCCCTCCCTTCCTTCCTTCTCTCCTTCTTTCTTTCTCTCGCTCTCTCTTTCTTTTTTTCTTGCCAGTGGAAAAGCTCAGAAGCAAATTTATAGCCCATTTTTGATAACAGTGTAGGATCTGCAGCACGCATTTATGTGTACTAAACCTCTCAAATGTCAGTTTAATTCATTTTTCCCCCATGAACGTTTTAATCTTATTTTTATCTTACTATAATACATGCATGTGTACACAAACACTTTTTTGAATGAGATTAAGTATAAATTAATAAATAAAATGGTATTTAAACTGTAATTTTTCCCAGCAGATGACACCCTTTAGTCTCACTTTATCATGCCTCTCCAAATCTCCTTCTGTTAGATCTAGATCTTCCAAGTTTTCCCTTACAAATGTTTAAGTCTATTATCTCCAGTCAAAGCATATAATGAAATGTCACTTCAGTGAATGGATATGTCAGAAATATAATCATCTGCAGAATAAAGTTTTACAACTAAGTCCCTCTACATTTATTAGCAGTATATCTCTCCCAGTAGAAACTAGAACATGACAGGCATGAAATTCTAGGCGCTGTGTGTCTGGTAGCTAGTCCAGGCATCAGTACATCACTCTGTAGGATGATGGGGAGACAGAGGACCCACGTCTTCTTTTCTCTTGCCTATCGTGGTTTTGTCAGTCTTCCCTTTCCCCACTAAGACCAAGTAACATTTGGAATCCATCCTGAGCCCTGGTGCACGACAGATGGTGACCTTGTGCAAGGAGTGGCCCATCTTGCACAACGGCGACAACTATGAAGGGTCCTACCTCACCCTACACACTCATTACTTTTGATAGTGCTGAAAGAAACCATTTTCCTCTCAGTTTAACCCTTAACATAACCATTCCAAGACCTCAAATCAGAGATGGGTATCATAAAGGTTCATCAACAGGTGAGTGGATAAACAATTTATGGTCTATGCAAGCAAGGGAACAACCACTCAGCAAAAAAAAGTAGTACTATTAGTACCTACACTTACAAAGTGGTGAATCTCAAAACTACTACGCCAAAGAAGACGGGCTGAGAAGACGTATCTTTGAAAGATACAAAGAGTACACATTGTATTATTCCATTTATAAGCAATTCTAGAGGAGGCAAAACTCATCTATAGTGACAGAAAGCAGCTCAGCGATTGTCTAGGGCCAGCAGAGTGTTGACAGCAAAGCCATACAAGGGAACTTTACGGAATGACTCAAAGGTTCTTTTTGATATCACATCTTGATTGGAATGGTGGTTTCCCGTTACATATTTATCACAACAAAACCTTAAGTATAACAGTACACTTAAATTACGTGCAAATGGGTACTCTTGCTAAAAATGCATCACTTTAAACTAATAATAAGAAAACATCAAGACAAAACCAAACTGAAAGACATTCAAAATAACTGATCAGTGCTACTCAAAATTATCAAGCCCGTGAATTACAAGGAAAGACTGAGGCACTGTCACAGACTAGAAGAACCAAGGGGGTGTGACAAATGAATGCAATGTGAACTCCGGGAACAGAAAAGGGGAAAAATCCAAATAAATCCTGCAGTTTAGATAGGAGTGCCTTTATTTTGTTAACTGTACCATAGTTATGTTTTTAACACGAGGGGAAGTTGAATGAAAGATATATGGAAACTTTTCACTATTTTTACAACTTTTTAAACATCTAAAATTATATAGAAATGTTTTCTAGATGGGTGCTTTTTATTGTGTATAAATTTTAATTCATTGAAGTTCATATAAGATTGAAACAAAAATAAATGGCAGTTTTTAAGAAATAACCCCATCCCCAGCCTTTAAGTTCATTAAATATGTTTAAATCAAGAGTAAGACTAACTACAAGAACCAAAATACTCTACTTCTCAATATTTGAACCAATAAATCTAGCAGATAAAACACACACTAAAAGAATCACTAAATTTAAAAGATTACTAATTGAATAAAAAATCTCAGAATTACTTCCCTCAGAATCATGATACGTTCCCCCACATAATCACTAATATATAAATGACAATAAAATCGTCACACAAATTATGGTGACACAATGGAATCCATAAAATTTTGAAGTCTACGGTAAAAACGTTTAATTTCTATGACTCTCACATCTAAGGACTGTTGTTATATATTTGGACTCCAAAAACTATATCATCTCATTGAATATTACTTAAAGACTGGAAGGGCATGGGTAAAAAAACAGAGAAAAATTAAACCTTTTATAACATACCTCCTCTGTTGCCATTTTCTTCATCCTACAAAATAAAAATATATATATTCATATATGAATAATGTTTGTAACTGGTAAAATCACAGTGAGGCTCAATTCAAGTCAAACTGCCCTCCCCAAAATGTGCCAATTACAGTCTCACAAACAGTGCCTCTTGCCAGAAGGAGGAAGCTGTCACACACAGAGATGCGAAGGCTGTAGGTAAAGCCAATTTATGAGGACAACAGAAGCTTCTGACATACTGAGTGTAAGATGTCTAAAACGGACATCCGTGGAGAGCTGTCAGAAGTAAACAGCTGTACAGAGAGGGCCAGGCTGGTCATCACTTATGTACTATACATCGAAAAATGGGCCTTTAAAGGCTATTACAGGACCCAGAACTGTCTTTGGATACATTGGCTCCAAATTGGTATATATTTAAAACCTTGAGCTTTATCTATTTGGTTGCTTTCATTGCTACCAGGCTGTCTTGCTGCCATGTTATCTACCTCTAGCTGGGAAATTAGAAAAGCAACTTTGAAAAACTAGCATAAAAATACATTTATTCAAATATTTGTTGAGCCTCTACCATACAAAAACTACAATGTACTGCAGAAAGAAAAACAGAGATTTAGTGAAGGGCTGATAATTTGTTATATAATTTTTGACCTTTATTTTGGCTGCCCAAATACATGGTTTTTTCCTGGTTATATGCTCTGTTCTGAGACTGCCAAGGTTGCCAGATACATAATAAAGACGTTGTATTAACTGCACATTTTCTGAAAGCTCTACAATATTAATTTTTATATACTCCTTTGAAGTGAATGATCAAATTTTTATAACTGAAAAGATTTCAATAAATATTATCCATGTAAAAGGTACAAGACAGACCTATTTGCAAGAACATCTGTGTTAAATAACAGCATTAATAGCTGAGGTTTAATGAGCAATTATTGTCTGCCAATTCCTGTACTAACTGTTTTATATGTATTATATCACTTAACACAGCCACAGTGAGAAAAGTGCTGTCACTGTCTATTAGGAGACTAACCCAAGGTCACAAAGCTAACAAGGGCAGAGATGGGACTCAAACCCAGGCCCTTTTGACTCCAAAGATTGTGTTAGCAGCTACACTGTGCCTCTAAAATTTCTAGAAATATTTTCCGATTATAACAATAATAATAATGCATTTGAAATCCGTGTTTAGTAAAATCATCTTATAAAAACTGTACTATCTACATCATCATGATCCAAAGCTCTTCTTCAAAACAAAACCAAAAGACAAAAAATAAAATTCAGTCTTAATATGTAATTAAAGCAAGGGACTTAAATTTTCAACTACTCTCACATGTGACCTAACACCTAAGTTTTACTATTTAAGACATTTAAATATAAAGGAGATTCTTAGGGAATCCAGTTCAACTGTTTTATACATTTCAGGAACACCAAACTGGTCAATTTTAATTCTAAAGATAGAAATTATTCAATTCTTAAAAACTCTTCAGTACTTTTAAAAGCTTATCTTATAAGACATTTTCCTAGATAGAAATATTTAAGAAAGATATAATAAAAAAAGTGTGGCCTCCAGAAGCAATTTGACACTATGTTTTACAAGACAGCCCAAGATTCACAGATATTTAGAATTAGAAAGGATTTTCTAATCTTCTAGTACAATCCCCTCGAATTAGAATGGAAATCTAGAAGCCAAAAGAAGTTAAGTGGCTTGGCCAAAGTCTTCGAAGTCTTCTGAATGCCATTATTTGCATTACACTGTTGAACAACAGTTAAGCATCAGGCATTCACGTTGGCCAAGTTCAAATCCTAGGTCCACCACTTACTCATTATATGACTCAGACCAGTTTCCATATCTATTATATGAGGTTAATAATAAACTGATATAATGCTCATAAAGAATACACAACAAGTACTCAGGATGTCAGCTGCCATTATAATGATTCCATCCGCTGCTTATTAGACCATGTTCCTATATGTTGAAGCATATTAGTGTAATGCACTCTAGTGAGAAGCTGTGTTTTTAAATTCTGACTTGCCATCATATTACCTATCTGAAAGTTAAGTATCAGTCTAATTCTAATAATTTTTTATAACTGTCCAAATATTTTAACGAACTATAATATTTCCTCTGCATGCTCAGCCTAGAAAGCTCAACCACCTTTCTAGATATTAGAAAAACAGCTACACATTAGAAAAAGTAGAGTGAAGTTTAGAATTAGAAGTTCTAGTAAAAAAGATTTGGAGTTCATAATCAGTATGACCTTTCAGAGGAGATTAAAGTGTTTGTTCTAGAAGGTAAAAAATATCTAAAAGATGGAAAAGAATACAATAAAAATGCAGATATGACACTATTCTTTTAAGATAGAAAGAAGGCAAGATGAGAGGAAGACAAGAAGGAGACAGGATTTGCCTTGTGTTCTACTTTAATTACTTCTCTTACCTTATATGAAAATTGAATTGCAGACTCTGGGGGATAAACAATAAAATGCCTTAATGTAAAACCAAAGCCTTGGGATGTTCTTTTCAACATAACTGTTTTGGGACCTGGCCAGGAGAATGTTTCATCTTCGGATGGTGATACAGTTTCACTTTGTTCTTTTCCATCTTTACTTTTTGATACCTAAAATGAAAAGATGTTTAAAAGTTAACTATGTAACACAATATACTTCATCATTTGGGGAAAAATTTATGTGTAAAAATGTAATACCTGAGTGCAGAAAGGAACTTACTGGAGAACAAGAACCATATTCTGATGCATGAACTATACATGGTACAACAAATCATGCGGATTACCAAAAACTCAATTTTTTTCCTCCAGTGGGATGCTATGAAAAGTTAATCAGAAGCAAGAAAGAACTCTGGGAAATGAGAAATATAATGGCTAAAATTTTAAATGCAATAGATGGAATGAAAGACAACACAAAATCTCACAGAGCACTAAGGACTAAGAAACAGAAACTATGAAAGAAGAGACATGAAACTGTTGCAAGTAAGAACACTAAACATGTTATCAGTCCAATGGCAGGAAAGGATATTAGAAAATAAGAGCTAAGGCTTCAGGTTCTGAGTGTAAATTCGGTACCCACATAGATAATCCTTCCAATATCCTGGCTTTCCAGTTCTCTGCTATCTCTCTCCAACTCTTGGCTTTTATCTGCTCATGAGTAAAAACCCTCTGCAATCTCAGATCAAGGAGCCCACCCTGCATCCCGCTCACATGCCAACCCTTACGATTCTTCCATCTGAAGCTGACCCTACACCCGTCCCTCACTGCCCCACGTCCTCAGCTCTCTCTTAAACCAGCTTCAGTTCACTCCTTTGCCTTTCCCTCACTTCCTCAAAGTCACCTGAGAAGACCTCACCCTGGATAAATCAACATGACCTACTCTGGACCTGCATGCACGCACGTGGCCAAACATGGGTGGAGAAAAACAGAAAATTAAGCCGACGGCTTTCCCTCTAAGTTCATGACCGCTAACCTCAAGCGAGCCTTCAGTGTTGTCTGTCCATTTCTCTCCAGTCCATTCATCCAAGACGACCATTTCATCCCTTCTCCCCCGCCCTCACTTGGGGCTGATGACCTTGCTTTCATTACACCGAAAACACACAAGCAAGACAGTGAGAGCTTAGTCGCTGGCCACATCTCCCCGCCTACCTGCAACTGTGCCACGTTCCCGTTTCCCTCCTGTGACAACGGCTGCACTGCCCATTGTTCTAAGGCCCCAGCACTTATGGACTAGATCCTATTCTCTCTTCCTAGACAAAGACATGGTCCCAGCGATTCTCCCCTCGCTCTTTTACATCATGTTTTCTCTTCACGACATCATTCCCATTGGTGCATGTGTACATTTTCTAAGTTCTTTAATCTTAAAACAACAACACAAATCCTCTCTTGACCACAGCCCTCGCCAGCTTCCACTTTGTCTTTCTGCCTATCTTTACAGGAAAACCTCTTGAAAGTTGTCTACTCTGCTATATCTCCAATTATTTTTCTCCCATTTGTCTCTTAAATCCCCTTAAATCAGGCTGTTGCCTCCCTAATTCCCAGAAACTGCTCTTGTCAAGGTCCCCAAAAACTTCTACGTCTCTGAATTGAATGATCAATTCTCAGCCCTCGTCTTCTGTGACCACTCCTGCCTGAAAAACTTCCCCACGTGACTTCCCACACCGAATCTCCTCCTAACTGCCGGGATTCTGCTCAGTCTTCTTCGCTACCTCATCAACTGCTCCACTTCTGAATTTTGGAATACCTAGGACTCAGCCATGGACCCTTCTACCTCTGCTCTGGCTTTCGGTGATTTCCCCAATTTTCGTCTCTAGCCCAGACATCTCCCCAATCTAACAGGCATCTCAAACTTAACATGTCTACCTTGCTGCTAAGATTTTGTATGAAATTACAATTCCAAGTTCATCTCAGCAGTTTTGAAATGTCACCTTTATCAAACGACAAATACTTGAATGTGCTTGATTCCATTACATTTTTTATTATGCTCCTCTAGTGAATCTTATCTATTCTTCCATAATGATTTGCTTAACATGAAGGTATTTAAACTTAAAAATGCTCCTGGAAGCAATTTTTCAAGAGACTTCTAAATCCTGAACATTTTCATCATTAGTCAATATTTGGGTTGTTACTAGTTAGCTATTTTATCAATTTCATGTTCTTTTCCATTTGGGAAGACACTAGATAGTAACATTTCCCAGCCAAACCTGCAATAGGGGAGGCTGTGATCAAGTGCTATCCAACAGAATGGAAGTATTATAAATATACAAAAATGAACAGTATTTCTACACACTGACAATAGGCACTTGGAAACTGAGATGTTTAAAATATACCATTTAAAATGTGAAAAACTAGGACCTCCCTGGTGGTCCAGTGGTAAAGAACCTGCCTTATAATGCAGGGGACGCGGGTTCGATCCCTGATCAGGGAACTAAGATTCCACGTGCCGCAGGGCAACTAAGCCCACATGCCACAACTACTGAGCCCACGTGCTCTGGACCCCACGTGCCACAACTAGAGAGAGAAAACCCAGATGCCACAACTAGAGAGAAACCTGGGCACCGCAACAAAGAGCCCACGTGCTACAACTAAAGACCCGATGCAGCCAAAAATAAATTAAATAAATAAATAATATTTTTTAAAATAAATAAATAAATAAAATGTGAAATACTTAGGTATAAATATGACAAAAAATTTGCCAGACCTGTACATTATAACTCCAAAACACTGCTGAGAGATTTAAAGAAAATCTAAATAAATGGAGAGATACACCATGTTCATGGTTCAGAAGACTCAGTATTGTTACAATATCAACCCTCCCCAAATTGATCTATAGATTCAATGAGATCCCAGTCAAAATCCCAGGAGATTTTTGTGTAGAGTTGATAAGCTGTTTCTAAAATTCACTTTGAAATGAAAAGGACCTAAACAACCAAAACAACTTTGAAAAAGCAGAATAAAATTGGAGGACTTACAAGACTTCATATAAAGCTACAGTAATCAAGACTCTGAGCCACCGATGGAGACGCTGTACATTTGAAGCTCATTTATCATAAACGCATTTGAGTTTATTCCCCCTTCTAAAACTTGGAGATTTTAAGGGGGAGGGGGAGTAACACCAAACATCAACATGGCGGACTCAAGCCGAGTCTCAAATAACTGCAAAAGCAATCACATGATCGGGTAGAATCTGTAGCATGAAAGTTGCTATTCTGGGCTTAACTATCCAAGTAGTTTAGCCTAAGCTTTAGGCAGTGACTGGATCCTCCTTTTGAGATCCAAATGAGAGAATTATTTATATATGCATGCAAGTTCATTCCCTCCGTGTGTGTGTGTGTGTGTGTGTGTGTGTGTGTGTGTGTGTCTCTCTCTCTCTCTCTCTCTCTCTCTCTCTAAGTTTCTCTGCATCCTCGAGGGCATTTGGTATTGTCATTATTTTTTCTCTTAGCCACTGTGATAGATGTGTGGTGATATCTTGTTGTGGTAATATTTGCATTTCCCTACTGGCCAATGATGAACATCTTTTCCTGTGCTCAGTTGCCATCTCCTTGTGTAATTTTAAAGCACAAAAGAATCTAAGCTATGAGCAATATAAGCGAACCCTTTCCTGTTACATATGAGGAAACTGAGGCCTGGATTATTTAAGTGATTTGTCTAAGATTATTGTTGGCTAGTATCAGGGCAAGGATTAAAATCATGGTTAAATTAAGATCATGGTTTCCTGAATCTGAGGCTAGAATATTTCCCCTGTGTCACATTACTTTTCGTCATCTCTTCTACTGTGCAGTCTGCATAGACTTTTCCCTCCAATAGGTCTTTGATCTAATCTATTATTTTTAAATTTTATTTTTCTGCAGGACTCTAATTTTACTTTACAAACACTTTACATGTATTAAATTTATTTCTAATGTATTATTATGACTTGGCCTCACAGCTCCCAAACATATTCAACTTTTCTTTCCTTTTCCTTTGAACCATATAGATAAGGCTCTTGGATCCCGGTGTCATGCTTCAAGTTTCTGTGTTGAGCCTGTTCTGTCTTGTTCTACTGAGTTCTTTACAAAAATGGAGAAAATGGGATGAAGAGTAAGCAATTTCTTTTTCGCTCCCTGCAAACTAAGATTTCTTGAGGCAACAAAGCTTCGTTGTCTCAATTATTTCAGCCTCCCAAGAACATCACATTGAATCCTCTTTAGTTTCCTTACCTTTTCCCTACAGGAAAGAAGGGTTACAATTCTTTCTACATAAAAAGAGAAGATGAAAAGAAATACACGTGTGCCTTTCTCCCTCCTTCTCTTCCTTAGCCACAGAGGCTTTTGATCTGTTGGATTTTATAACAAGGGCAAACTGCAGGCACACAGTGAAGGGCACAGCAGTCAGATTTCTCCACTTGAGAAGACCCTTAAAACGTTATCTCTACACGTGTCTCACCTTCCCACCATGAGCACCAATTCATGTACCAACAGCCTCCGCGTGCAAGAAGCCAAGAAGTGGCTGGAACCATAGCAGTCACATTCCTGTGCACTAAGAACTGACATCTGATTCCCTGAAAAGACTTCATAACAAGGTCACCTGCTTGAATAATAACTGAAGGTTAAAAGAAACCGAAATAAAGATAAAAACTGGATATAACAACCAGGCAAAGCAAAGACGACAAAAGTATAGGGGAAAATACTAATCATATAACAATAAAGGTAATAAAAACCTCACAGAAGGGAACGCACGCTGGCATGACAGAGCCCTCTGGGATCACAGAAATGTTCTAGAAGTGGACTGCAATGAAAGTTTCACTACTGTATAAATTTACTACAAGCCACCGAAATGTCACTTAACAACAGGTGATTTTTATGGTTTGTAAATTACACTTCAACAAAAATGCTTAAAAAAAAAAAAAAAGTGGCGCAGGTAAAAAGTACAAAGTCTAAATGTTCGCCAGAGGTGAAAGACGCAGGGCTGTCATGAAAGCAAACACAAGAGTGTTAAGAAACAATCCCTGTATACACAGTAACTATATAACCCCTAAGCTATCTTTTGTAATTATTTGTACCTTAAATAGAATGGGATGGCTTCCTAGTATATTCCAGGAATCATTCACGATAAAGCATAAGAAAGTATTATGTTCATCCTAGAAGATCCTAACATTGACTCCATCATATTTCTAAGTTTGTAAGCCCTACTCCTATGGGTTACTTGAAAATGTTTTGCTACTTTTTTTTAAATCTTACCACTTATAATATTAGTAGTACCAGTTGCTTAAAGTAAGATTTTTCTGCCTTATTTTAGGGCCATTCTTTCTCGCGGTGATGATTTGAATATGTGAGTCCTTTTCCTTTTTTATAGTTGAATTACTGAACTCTTCTAGTTATGACTGTTATCTGGGCTTGATGTTTTTTCTTTCATTACATGGGGAGATGGCACACACAGGGGGGAAGAGCATGGACTCTGAGCCAGAGTCCCTGGGCCTGGGTCCTTGATTTCTCACCAGCTGTGTGCCTTGGGCATTTGGACCTCGGTTATTCATCTTCCATACGAGGGTGGTAATAATAGTGCCTACCTCATAAGCTTCTCATGAAGATTAAATGAGTTACAGTTTGTAAAGTGTTTAAAACAGTACATCACACATAGCAAGTACTCTTTTAACTGTTTTTCTAAAACCACAGGGGTCACCAGTACATAAAGGCTTATCTCAAAAGTGTATTACACAATAACACTTTTCACATACTCAGGAGAATAGTGTGTAAAACATAGTTTTGTCTGAAGGGGAAAACAAAATCTTGAATAGCCACAAAACTTCCTAGATTTTTATGTACCACAAGAAGTCGGATGGAGATAGGGGTTCACTGTGGTTGAGTAACTTGTCAAAACAGCTAGTAAGTGATAGAGCCAACCTACTCTTTCCATTCTATGCCATGAGTGGAGAGGAAATACCATGTGGTTTACATATTTGGACACTGCCTATCTTTAAGCTTCTGTCTCCACAGTCCTAACGCCACAGAGAGTTAATCTCACAGCAAATTATTCCTCACATACTGACTTTCTGTCATGAGACAGAAAGTCTCTACAAATTTTCAGCATGAGGAGATCTTGTGTGTTTAATTAAATAGCTTGTTTGTTTAATTCCAATTGAGTTGAAAGCATCTTGAATAAAGCTTCTTTATATGCTACATATACCTGGCAACTCTTGACTTGGAGCTTCTGTTGACGGGGAGTCTCTTTCTTAAAAATTTAAAAAAAAAAAAAATTTTTTTTTTTTTTTTTTTTGCCAATCCAGGTTGATAACAATTGAAACTACTTTGATGTTGAATATCTAGATGTGTCCAGATGTAATTTTCTAAGAATTAATTCTAGTTCTCAGTAGATATTTTAATATTTAAGAGATGAAAGATGATGGCCAAAGAAATTCTAACACTTTCATGACTTGAAGTTAAAAGATCTAGATGACGTTGGTCCAAAATATTTCAATTAAATGCTTGGGCTTAATTTTTAAAAATACAAGTCTTAATTTTTAAGTTTATTATTTACCTAGACATTCATTTATACTATCTTTCATGTAAGTTGATTGGTGATATGGGTCCCTTCTGCTGCTGTTACCTCTGTAGGTTTCATTTATGGATTGTTTTGAAACAGCTGGTATTTTCCTATGTGATTTCCTTCCCTATTCAAGGTTCTGGTTTCTAATGTAATTTTTATCTAGACAGTACTGTTCTCTCCTCTCTCTCTCTCTGATTTACTTTCAGATCCCACCATGTCAAAGACATGAGGTCTTAATTCCACAATTTTAGAACTTCACTCTCATAGAAGATAGGTATTTTAAAATCTGAAGTAAACGAAAAAAATTGGAAAGAATGGTGTAAACTTTCTAGAAATGTTTTATAAATAGCTTAGTTTTGACTACTACTATGACTTTGGAAAGTTATCTCTAATTTTCTTGACACATTATAATCTGTCAATATTATCAGTCTCACAAAATGGTAAAATCAGAACGTACTTCTCTTCATAAATTATCCATTCAGACCCATTTTCTGGGCATATTCTTGCAGTTGTCTTACTAGTAGTGATGATGGGATTAGATTATACTTACTTCTGTCCCTTGGACCTCCTGTGACTAACAATAAATGTCTTCATGATATTAGAGGAAAGTCTGAGCTTGTTTCCTAAAATAGAGAAATCACTTTCAAGATGACACATTAATGACAATCCTCACTTGTCATTTCTATAGCTTTCCATATAATTTGAAAGAATTCATCTTTATTACTGATTCCAGAAGTAAATATGACTGAATCTCACTGGCATATTGTCTGCATTCATTCTTTCATCTTTAATAGCTTCTGACATTACTTCCTAATTCTGTTATCAAAAATATTCACCAGGGCTTCCCTGGTGGCACAGTGGTTGAGAGTCCGCCTGCCGATGCAGGGGAGACGGGTTCGTGCCCCGGTCCGGGAAGATCCCACAGGTTGCGGAGCGGCTGGGCCCGTGAGCCATGGCCGCTGGGCCTGCGTCCGGAGCCTGTGCTCCGCAACAGGAGAGGCCACAACAGTGAGAGGCCCGCGTACCGCAAAAAAAAAAAAAATCACTAAAGTAAGGGAATCTGGGAATGTGATTAGCTGTTTACCAGAAAGAGGAGGAAAAGGGTTGATGAACAGCTAGCCAATCTCTGCTGTGGTTCATTGATGTTCACTGGTGTATAAAATTTCATTGTGAATATACCACATTTTATCTATTATATTATCCTCTAAAAGGAAATAGGGTTTTTCCCAGTTATTCTGCTATTACAGAAGAAAAAAAAAATGTTCCTAAGAGCATCTCCTGTTTATAAAGACATCCTTCACACCATAGTTTCTTAAGGTATTTACACAGTAGTCACATGGTTTCTTTATGGTATTTACATATGTTTACATATCACTTAGATGGTTTCTTTAAGGTGTTTACCTGGTACAGGATAGATGTTTATAGTATAATGACAGATGGTGGCTTAACATAGTTAAGTGTCAAACGTCTAATTCAGAAACTTGACCTGCACCATCACCACAAGCGGCCACTATGCATCATCTATCCCACCATCCTTCTCCATCAAAAGGGGCACATGGTTAGGAGACCACCCGCCTTCGCACGTGCAGAGACTGTCAATGTCCCACTCTCAAAGTTTCACGGGTACTCCCCTAGTGCTATCCTTGGGGATAACAAAAAAGAATCTTTCATTTTTTTTTAAATGGTTTATACATTGCAGGGTTGTTTCCTAAAGGAGAGGGAGCCTACATTCTACTTTATGTAAGGGGAATATTTCCACTTCAAAATACATCGCTATACCAAAACCTCTCTAATTATTAACCATAATTAAATATGAGGATAAAAGTTCAGCCAGCATCCAGCGAGCGTCTACTGAGTATGACCCACGTATTCCATCAGAATTGCCGTATGGAACTATTGTGACATCTCTGATAGGCATCTATTTACATTTTTTTTTAAATGAGGCTTAATAAAGTGAAGTGACTTTCCCATAGTCATAAAACATACAGCTCCAGTTCTAGAGAGCTTTTATCTAAAAAACAGCTCTTGGGTTTCCCTGGTAGCGCAGTGGTTGGGAGTCCGCCTGCCGATGCAGGGGACACGGGTTCGTGCCCCGGTCCGGGAGGATCCCACGTGCCGCGGAGCTGCTGGGCCCGTGAGCCATGGCCGCTGGGCCTGCGCGTCCGGAGCCTGTGCTCCGCAGCGGGAGAGGCCACAGCAGTGAGAGGCCCGCGTACCGCCAAAAAAAATAAATAAATAAAAAAATAAATAAAAAACAGCTCTTTACCCAAAAATGTACAAGAACTCAGTCTGATTCTTAGATATTCCAATGAAATTTTTACTTACTTTTCTGGGACTACGTTTTTCAGAAAAAGAATGTTTTCTAAGCCTTTTAATACTAATGACTTCTAAACAATATATTGTTTTTTAAACAGTGTTCATCAGTCCATTTATTATTAGCAAATAAAACTAAGTACACATGAAACTTACTCAAGTATTTATTTCAATAAAGTACTCTTAACATTATGTGGCAGACTTAACTTCACACAGAAGAATCTGTACGGAAGAATGATCTGCTGTATATCTCAAGCATTTTTTTAAATGAAGTCTTAAATAACTTAGATTTTGCAGAAACAACAATTCCAAACTAAATTCCTATGAAAAAACAAAACTCCCAGAAGTTTATCAGTTTGTTGAACATCTGAGCATATTAGCGATGGGTCTGTAACAAATAATGACTGATATCTGGATGGCCAAAACTATTTAAATCTGCTTTACATAAACTTTTATTTACCTTTTTTCTTTCCTTTTTTCCTTTTTTTTTGTAAAGGAGCATAGAATAGAATGACTAAATGAAATACACATCTAAAATGAAAAAAAAAATTTTTTTAATGTAACTTTAGCCATTCAAGTACTTCCCCAACAAACCATGTAGCAGCACTATATTAATGAGTTTTAACATTTCTGTTTAATTGCTTTTTTCTTGCCTATATTTTAATAAATATGAAACTTCCTACAGGCAGGAAGAGAGCCAAATAATAGAAAGAAAGAAATAAGCTATTAAATACACATTTAAGAGTACAGGGGTGGCCAACCCCATTCAGCACACACCCAAAACAACAATTGAGCATTACATCACTGTAGATACTTGCAGCCTAACACGATTTATACCAGCACAAGCATCTTGTCCCTACGCTCAAAGCCTAACTAGCTATACTGAGCATTTATAACCTATTTCTAAGCATGTCTACTAGAATCAGGGAACACAGTCTTAGTTACTTTCCTCATTCGCTGCCAACGAGCCAGAAAGTATCTGCTAATCACAAAAATGCAGTGATAGAATGACCATGTAGTGCAACAACAACAAAACTTCTTCTAAAAACTTAATACTATACTGATAGAATAGTCTTCTTAAATATAAAGTTCCTAAAATCTCATTCCATGCCAAAGATTTTCAAATTATAAAGATATTAAATTTCCAAAATATTTTTCTGCAAAGGATTTCTGAAGAAATTACTTTACTAACCTAAAGTTTAGTTAAGTCTCTCATTAACAAATATTCTCTACTAGCAGAGAAGGACACTGAAGAAAAGATATTATTCTAAAATCAATCAGGAAAACCCGTGAGAATTCTCATACCCTCTACTGGGAGTACAATCTTTCTGTAAACGCTCTTGGTAACATTTATCAGTTTATCAATTTTATACCTTTTAACCTAGTAACTAATGAAATAATAAGAGACATGGTGAAGATTCATTTTACAACATGTTCATTCCAAGGTATAATAAACTCAACTTGGAAACTATATCAAAGTCCAACAAGAGCAACAAAAAGGAAGAGTTAGTAGATTATGATATAGCTGAAATAGGAAAAAATTTCAATGACATGGGGAAATGCCCAAAATATAATATTGAGGGAAAAAATAAGATTAAAATATCACAGTATGACTAAAGTTATTTTAATCTCACACACACACACACACACACACACACACACACACACACACACACACACACACACACACACACACACACACACACACAGAGTTTGGAATAAGGGGCCAGGTTTTTTTTCCTAAACAAGTCATTGATTTTCTGTAAGGAACATGCATGGATGCTAACTTTTCACATCAGCCGGCAATGCTGTGCAGCCCATCCCTTGCTGACAAGTTGTGCTTTGAAAACTTCATCTGTGCTAACGGAATAATCCACTCCTTTCTTGGTGCCAAAGTGCCTTATGGCAGAAGTCCCCAACCAGTGCACTGCAATACTCAGAGGCAGTCTCCCAGGACCTGCATCTCACAGAGCACCTTTCGTGTAGGGCATACCCTACCACATTACAATTACTTGTTTATACATCTATCTTTTCAATCTTAGAGCAGCTTCCTGGGGAGAGAGGAGAATAATGGCTTATTTCAGTGCCCACCACAAATCCTGACAGAAAGTAGGGCACAAAAAAGAAATTAAATTTAAATGAATTAAACGAGTAAAGTTTACATAAAACAAGGATAACAGAAAACAAAACGATGACTTTAAAACTTTGTTGGGGAATTACTCCTGTTTACCTACTTCCCCATTTTTCTTATTTGAGACAGTAAGTACATATAGGTCTAACAGACATAAACTCAAATACAGATGTCTATTTTTACACATATTTTCTTGTAAAGAGGCTCTATGACCAGATAATAGAGCTGTTTTCAGAAGCTACTTATTTTCTGACATGAACAAAATTTTGTTTACTCTGAATCAGAGAACAGATTGTATTTTTAGGTTAAAAACAATCACCTCCCTATCCTTTGAGCAGACAGGAATCTCCAAATTAAGAGGCAAGCTTGAATTTCAGTTCATCCTAGCTACCAATGAAATAATGCAGTCCGCTCTGAGCAGACACAGCGATACTGAGCATGCCTGGAGGCTAGAGGAGATATGGGTACAGAAGGTCAGACCCATATCATGTGGTTTCACTATTTTGTTTGAAGCACTGTAATGACCTAGAGTATCATCTTGCTAAATGTACATACAAATAAGTTTTCTGAATCTATGTTGATTTTAGATGATCAAAGACACTACACTGGCAACCAACGTTAATAGTTGCCTCAAGTTCACTAGACTGAACTATGGGAAAATTTCACACAATTTTATATAGCT
The DNA here is from genome assembly GCF_949774975.1 of Lagenorhynchus albirostris. Lineage (NCBI taxonomy): Eukaryota > Metazoa > Chordata > Mammalia > Artiodactyla > Delphinidae > Lagenorhynchus > Lagenorhynchus albirostris. The sequence goes on from NC_083095.1 coordinate 181,499,529, forward strand.
AAGATGGAAACGTGCAGATAACGTCATCCAACTTAATCATTCACCATTTTATAGAACACTGAGTCTCCAAGAGGTTAAGTAACTTGCCAAAAGTTACAAGTTACTGGCAATCCAAACTATTCATTAGGGTCCAATTGAAGGACAGAGCAGGCAGAGAGTACTACTCCAATGGATCAGGAGCAAATGGGAAAATAATTCATAAAAGATGCTGAAATGGTTTTTGAAAGGTGTAAAAAATAGGTCTCTCTATGTCAGCTGGGGTGAAGGCACCCCATACCACATGAATTATTCATTTACCCACAAGCTCTCGATGAATGTAGAGAGCTAGGGAGTGAATGAATCACAGTCTGATATTTCCAGGAGAGCAAGGGCATCCTGGTACATAAGGCCAGCTCTGTCCTACTGGAAACTTGCCCTAGTGAACAGGAAGAAGGTGGGAAGCTAAAAGGGAGTCACATAGACCGTACTTAGAATTACTACATCTCAGAAATAGGATATTCTCCCCCCACCTTTTCCTTACCTTTTGCTGAAAGATAGCTTAAAACAGAAACTCAATATACAGAATATCAAATATACAGAGTTGCTCTGTCTGGGGAGGGGCAGGAAAATTTGTACAGAAACCTGCTCCATTTTGCTAGCTTCCCAGAAGCCCTAACAGTCTGTTAAGGAGTTTAAAAATCAGAGATGTAGTTCAACCAACTCACTTTACAAATACAAAAAACGGAGGTCCAGAGAGACTCGCTGATGGTCTCATAGCTAATTAGTGACACAGCTTAGGCTAGAACCTAAGTTTCCAATCTCCTGATCCTGGAACTTTCCCACTATACTACACCACGACCAGATTGTTTCAGCAATTTGAGGATCATAGCTTCTGGGACATGTACCCTTAGTTTTTTCCTTTATAATTGATATTTATCAGATACATATTTTCATTAAAGACAAATTAGAAAATAAAGCTAAGCAAAAAAAACCAATAATAATTTAACTTACCTACCATTACCCCTCCAAAGAAAAGTGATGCCAATATTTTGGTGTATATATATCTTTTCAGACTTTTTCATATGTGAATATATACAAATACACACTTTAGAAAAATGCTCTTCTAATCTATTTATTTTTATTTAATACGTTATGAATGTCTTTCCATGTTAATATAACATATATCTACACGTTATTTTTAAAGACTGCATGGTATTTCACCATACGAATAAATCAAATTTTATTTATTCATTTTTGTCTGTGTCATTTAGGAATGCACACTGTTGTTTAAGTTTTTTTATACTACTACTACTACTGTTATTATTGTTGTTATTGTTACTACTATTACTACAACTACCTGTAGACCAATCTCCATGAAAAACCATGAATAGGTCATTAGGATAAATTCCTAAGAATGGAGTTGCTGGATCAAATCATCACGTTCTGTTTCTTTGTCTTATAGTTTTATATACAAAGTGTCAAAGGGCCATCTATAAAATGGGGAACCAAGTCACAAACCTACGGACAGCACAGCAGACTACTTAACTATGGATATATATTCTAGCCAACACTGGGTAGTTATTTTTTAATCTTTTCCAATATGCTAAGATGAAAATGGTTCTTATTATTTTTTTGTTTCTTTCATTAGTAATGAAGCTAAACATCTTTGCATGTAACATCCAATTCTTAAAGACCTATAATATAAATAATATAGAAAAGAATATACAGATATTCAGCTTAGTCTCCAGCTTAAGAATGATAGTCTCCAGCTGAAGAGTGAACTACAAAAGAACATGTCACTGGAGTTCAGAACACAGTTCTCGTACAAAATGAGGGTTGACAGCAATGCCTTGAAACACAGTAGTAGAAACCAAAGCAAAATCCCTGGGAACTCGAAACGGAGCTTAAAATACACAGGAACCCAGGGGTGATGACCCAGGGAAGCAGACCCCAGATCTCAGAGAGGAGAGAAGCTCCCCAAGGAAGGAGGGTCAAACCAGCTCATGTTCAGATTATTCTGAGCACTGAGATGCACCCTAACTGCAGGACACCAGGCACCAGAGCAGGTCCAACTTTGAATTGCCAGGTCCAGCCAAGGCAGATGACATGAAGTGAGCTAACTGCATCCACGGTTCTTGGGGGGAGACTGGGCTTGGAAATGGAGCGACTTGGCTGCCATCCAACTTCTAATGTGGTAATGTACCGCCTTGTGCCCTTTCAGGTGCATCGCAGTTTCTAGGTCGAACTCAATTGTGTCTTCTTTATTTCAAACACCCTGCTAAGTAAAAATTTCCAAATGCAGGAGGTACTTGTTTCATAATTTGTTCATGAAAAGTCATGATTAAATATCAAGAAGTATCTTGTACACATTTTACAGGCACTGGTGGAGCTTACTATTTAAAAGAACGCTGGGATAAAGCCTTTTGGAAGGCTTTAAGTTGTTTAAATTGGAAGCAAGTGTTTAAATTGGAAGCAATAAATTGTTTTAATCACTCCGTAATTTATGTCCCATAAATACAATTGCCTTTCAATGGAACGTTTTTCTGGAAACTATATTATAAAATGAATCATTTGAATAGATAATACTTTTACATAGAAAAAATGCTTTAATTGGCTAAAACACAGAAATGATTTAACAATACATCAGAAAAGCAAAGATAGAACAATTAGAAACCTCTCAAATCATTTACAAATGCAAACTGTCACAATTTTTAAATAAGCATAATTATACCAGCTGGATATTATATAAGGAGGAGCTTAAAGTATTATAAAGTACATACAGCACTCATAAAAATACAAATCCAATATACTGTAAATTTTACTAAAAGTTTATAAGGCAGAAATAAGAACCATTAATCATTCAGATCAGCCTGAACAGCCCAAAGGGAATTCTATATTAAAAGAAGGGCTTTCTACACTGCTTTACATTCTTCTGCTTTGGCTACAGTGCAAGTAGTTTATGGTTGAGTTGGATGCCACGGGGCATTTCTTTAAATACTAGCTGGCTGGACCATCTCCCAAATCAATTTCCAGATTTTTGTTAGTGATGCTGATATTATTGTTATTGTTGAATTAATTCAAATTTGATTAAATAATTATAATTTCCATAGGAAGAAACAAGAGTCTGTCTTCCTATAAAATTATCTTATTTTTGGAAAATTTCTTTCCCTATATCCATTTTAGCTAGGCTAAAATGGTAATGCCACTCACTCCCTGGACCTTACATCTTTAAAAATCTTTATATTCAAGTAGATATTGTCATTGCAGAAAGTATTTAGTAAGTAGCTCTTAAGGACATGTGGAAGATGAAGTTGCATGAAGGACACTAACTTGCTTTGGTCACTCAAATAGACGATTCAAAGAAACTGAAAATTAGATGACATTATTCCTCTTCTAATGTATTGCTAACACTGTACTCAAAGAAATTAGGTAACTTATCCAAGTTCTTACAACTAGTGATGATGGGCAAAAGATCTGAACACTTTACAAAAGAAGAAATCCAAGTGGCCAATAAGTTTAAGAACAGATGCTCAAACTCATTACTCGTGAGGCAAATGCAAACCAAAACCATAATAAGATACTACGACACATACGCCAAAATGGCTAAAAGAAATATTTTTTAACTGGCAAACAATGACTGGCAAGGATGTAGAGTAACAAGAGTTCTCAAACACTGCTGATGAGAATATAAATTGGTATAACCACTTTGAAAAGCTGCTTGGTAGCGTCTGTCAAAGTTGGGCCATAAAACGTACACATCCCTTGTCCCAGTAACTCCATTCCTAGTTAAACACTCAGCAGAAATCCATACATATAAAGCCATGTGCAAAAATGTCCATAGCAGCATTATGTGCAGTGGCCGAAATTGGAAAGACAAATGCCATCAAAAGTAGAATGGATAAACTATGTTATATGCATATAGTGAACTGTTACAAATAAATTTTTTTAAGTTTACAGCTAATGCAACCACATGGACGAATTTGAAAGCTAATCCTAAGTGAAAAAAAGTCAAACATAAAAGGTACTTACGGTGCAATCATATTCATAAAATTTTTTGTTTTGTTTTGTTTTGCGGTACACGGGCCTCTCACTGTTGTGGCCTCTCCCGTTGCGGAGCACACGCTCCGGACGCGCAGGCTCAGCAGCCATGGCTCACGGGCCCAGCCGCTCCGCGGCATGTGGGATCTTCCCGAACCGGGGCACGAACCCGCGTCCCCTGCATCGGCAGGCGGACTCTCAACCACTGCGCCACCAGGGAAGCCCCATAATAAAATTTAAAACAGGCAAACCAATACATAGCGATGGACGCCTAGATAGGTATCATCTTTGGAGGAGGGGAGAATACTGCAAAGGGCGTAACAGAGGCTGAGGGGCTGTTAATGCTCTGTAGCTTTATCAGAGTAATGATTCCACAGGTGCATTCACTTTGTAAAATTCATCAAGCTATGTATTTATGATTTAAAGATACTTTAGGTATTGCTATATTTCTAGTTACAGTTTACATGTTTGTTAAAATGTGTTCATGTCTAATTAAACATGAATCTGGCTGTCACTGTCATGCTAACACCCTACAACAGGCTTCCCATCACCCTGGGAAGACACTCCAAAACCCTCCTCTTACAGACCCTCCTAGGACCTGGTCCTGGATATGCCTGATTCCCTTAGTCCTCTCCCTCCGTTCACGATTCCTGCCACACCAGTCTCCCGGTTGCCTCAAACACACCAAGCTCCTTCCAATCTCGGGGACCTTACCTGTGCAATCCCTCTCCTGGAGGGCTGATACTTGCATGGCTTTAGGATTCTGCTGACACATCATCGACTCAGAGAAGTGACCTCAGAGGGACTTTTCGTGACCACCTTTATCTAAACTAGTCTCCCCATCGCTCCATCCTACTTTATTTTTCCTCATAGCACTTGTCACAATCTTGTCACAAATATACAATATTGTATATTTGATTATTGATTGTCTGTGCCCCTCCCCTCCCCCATTAAAATGTAAGGTCCATAAGAGCAGGGACTGTGTTTTGTTCACACCAGAATAGCAGCACAAAGCAGGGGCATAAAATATTGTAGCGAATGAATAGAAATTGAGTACCTTCTCCCGTAAGGGAAAGTTTGCACTTGTAACTACATATTTATTTCTGTGCATTTGTTTCCTATCTGTCTCTCCCACTCCGTTAACAGTCACCATCTTACAGACAAGGCCTAGCAGAGCAGCCGTACGCACTGAATCAGCATGTCTGGAAGCAAAAGATATAGTACATTAATGCACCACTGAAACTTCATTTTTCTCTGAGCTCACTACAAATATGCATTGTAACAGCCCAGTCAGGATCTAAACACCGTGATTACTGCCTGAGTTAAGCTCCTTTAATCTCCAGGCCCTAAAAAGCACCATTTCCCCCTCCCCACCAAGCGTAGGTCCAGAATCATCAACGTAACAGAATATTTTGACTGACTGCCATTATTTATGGTAAACCTAACCTGTTCCCTCCCGTGCAGAAGAGTTACCACAGCAGGCCTGAGACTGCTATCCTCAGGAAGGCCTGCTTATGAGGTTGGCCCTTGGTTAGAATCTGGACTTCAGGAGGGCTCCCCCCATTCCCTAACAGAGAAGACTGGCCCACTGGGCCTCCACTGTTAGTACAAACAATGTGGTTTCTGCTGACCGCCTGCCTTCCTTCTGGGAGTCTGGAATTTTGGCATATGCTAGTCACATGACCAGCCCCCAATGAAAACCTTGTCTCGAACGAGCGTCCCTCATAGACAACATTTTACACGTGTTGTCTCAGTTTGCTGCTGAAGGAATTAAGTGCATCTCGTGTGACTCCACTGGGAAAGGATCCCTGGAAGCTTGTGCATGGTTTTGTCTGAGCTTTATCTCATTTTGCTAGTTCTGCTTCGTATCCTTTTGCTGTAATGAATCACAGTTCTGAGTACCACTGTGTCGTGAATTCTGTAAGTCACTGAACCAGGAGGTGATCTGGGGGATTCCACCCCACATCTCCCAGTTCTGAAACGGATGATGATCAGTCACAACTGTAGAAAAACAAAGAGGGGCTTCCCTGGTGGCAGAGTGGTTAAGAATCCGCCTGCCAATGCAGGGGACACAGGTTCGAGCCCTGGTGCAGGAAGATCCCACATGCCACAGAGCAACTAAGCCCGTGCGCCACAACTACTGAGCCCACATGCCGCAACTACTGAAGCCTAGAGCCTGTGCTCTGCAACAAGAGAAGCCACCGCAATAAGAAGCCCACGCACTGCAACCAAGAGTAGCCCAACTCGCCTCAACTAGAGAAAGCCCACGTGCAGCAACGAAGACCCAACACAGCCAAAAATAAAATAAATAAACTAAAAAAAAAAAAAAGAAGAGAACAGTGACCCCCGCCTTCTAGCATTCCTGCCTCTGTGCAGTCCCCTCCCCTTGAGTGTGGGCTGGACCCAATGATTTGCTTCTAATGAATGGAATTCGGCAAATGTGATGGGTGTCACTTCCAAGATCAGATTACAAAAGACTGCAACCTCGGCCTTGCCCACACTCTCTCTCTCTCTGGCTCTCCTCCTTTGCTTCTTATGATGTAAGAATTACTTTTTGTTACGACTGGAAGAAGGAAGCCCTGAAAATCCTCTAATCAGATTATAGATAAGAACACTAAAATCCAGAGAATTGACAGAATTGTTCAGAATCACACAACCAAGAGGTGGCAGAGCAGACAAATATGCAGGAGTCTCTACTCATAGTGCAAGGCTCTTTCTTTCCACCAGACCATCCGACTTGCCAAGCAGTTTTCCCCAAAGGTGGGGAGGAGGGAACATCAAAAGCTAATGTCTGTAAGTGCTCTTCTCTTTGCGATCAAGTCCAACTAGCATCAAGACAGACGAATCTGCCATTCCATTCATCCACAGACCATTTGGTCTGTCCTTCTGGAATCTGCCTTTTCCTTCAGAAATTTCCATTTTGTCTTTCTCATTCATTTAAACCTGATTTCACCTATCAAAAGCTACCAGGCAGTATACCTAGGCCAAGACAGAGTCAGCCTCTGGGCCCTCTAAGTAACAGATCCAGAGGCAGCCGGCTTGACGTTCACCATCAATATAATCTAGATATTTAAACTAATAGGTCACTATTCTAACTTGACCACTTTGCAGCTCAAGAGCAATTATGAATATCGCTAAAGGACATTAACAACACTACTTTTTAAAACTTTATTTCAACATTAAACTCTGCTCACATAGACTGTGTTTATCATGAATTGCTTATATTTACCAACGCATAATGTATTTATGTTTATATTTGTATGTATTAATAATGCTAAAGTTTCAGTATCAGAAGGGCTAAGAAAGTGACTTATCAACTAACCATCATTACAAAAGGCACCTAAACCTCACAGCTACCACTATTTAAGGCAAAACCAAATTCTCCCTTTTTGTTTCCTTACCTTTCTTTTAACCTTTTATCTCTTCTTCAATCCTGTGTATCCATCATTCCAGACATTCCTATCCCTTTTCCCCCTTCCCTTCTCCTTTTTTTTTTTTTTTGAGGTCGAGTAGCCTTTTTTCTGGGTGGCCAAAGGTCTGATTCCCTTCTCCTTTTTCACTGTTTTTCTCTATTGCGCCCTATATTGGTCATCAGTTGGAAATATATATATATATTTATATTCCAACATACATACACAAATTCTTTATCATTTACTCTACATTCTTCTTTTTTTTTTTTTTTTTGGCAGTACGCAGGCCTCTCACTGTTGTGGCCTCTCCTCTTGCAGAGCACAGGCTCTGGACGCGCAGGCCCAGCGGCCACGGCTCACGGGCCCAGCCGCTCCGCGGCACATGGGATCCTCCTGGACCGGGGCACGAACCTGCGTCCCCTTCATCGGCAGGTGGACTCTCAAGCACTGCGCCACCAGGGAAGCCCAGCCCACTACATTCTTAATACAGCTTTAGAATTACTAGTTTTAAAAAAGCTGATGAGTTGCTATTATCAGTATATCAACTCCTTCAGTGCAGGGTGAGAGGTAAGGGCAGGGACTCCAGAGCTTGACCCCCACCCCGCCCACCCCCCACCCCCCCACCCCCACCCCCTGCCCCGAGGTTTACATCCCATCCTGCTCTGCAGCTTCTAGGCTGTGTGGCCCTGGGCAAGTAACTTAAGCCCTGTTTCATCTGTTTCCTCACTTGTAAAATGAGAATATGAAAATAATATCATCTCTGTAGCGTTGTTATAAGAATTAAAGGAGGTCAACTACGTAAAGTGTCTGACATACATACTAAGTGCTCGCTAAATGTTACCTATTTTTACCTCTCACAAAATACTGAACTAAAAGCTCCTTGTGACCTTTTTTCAGCATTTTAGAGCCTTGGTATTATAAGGCTAGTCACAGGGGCACGGGGATGGTTTTTATCTCTCCTGTCTTAGACCAGTAATTCTGAGAGTTACAATTTTAGGTGAATGGTTCTCAAATACTACTGGAGAAATGTAGAAATGATCTATCTGCTTGGATTTCTCCTAACAATGATTAAGAGGCCTCTCTCCTTGAATCCTCAGCCCCCCTGGTTTCACGTGCAAGCTCTACCTGTGGAAAATTAGCCATCTGTGTGTCTTGGCAATGTCAGTGGTATCCCGGAAAGTGTGTTTCTGCTAATCCCATATTCACCCCACCCAGCAGCAAGCTTCTTCCGGCTGGTCTCACCTACACATCTCCAGGCCCAGGCCACGCACGTGGAAGGGGCCAGTGCGCATAAGTGAGAGAGAAGAGGACAGAAACAGCACACCGCAGGCCACACAGATGGCTGAACTGGAAGTCGAGCCAAGAGAAAAGGCCATTTACACTATTCTGCCTCGCAAGGCAAAATCCTCAGGGTCCTTAACCTGAAGTCCTCCTTTTCAGGCTCCCTGAATTAAGATAATAAAAGTTAAAGGTGGTTCCAGTTTTTCCCATCTATGTCAATAATGAAGCATAAAACAAGAACAGTTGAGTTCTTGTTCTTTAGGTTCAGGTATTCTGGATTAACTGGTCTCTTATCCAGTGATTAAAAAAGAAGCACTTAACCCCTTAGAAATTTTTTTTGCCTTAATTTTTAAAGGAAGATACAATGTGAAGTAATATTCAAAGAAAAACAGTTCAATTAAGCATCTCTTAAAAAAACAAGCAAACAAAAACCAGCTTTAACTCTTTCCAGGAGCTTTAAAGTGCAGAAGAATCACCGGAGGATCTTGTTAAAATGCTAATTCTTAAGTCTGGGCTGGGACCTCAAAGTCTGCATTTCTTACAAACTTCCTGGGAGCACAGACACTACTGGTCTGTGGACCACAGAGTAGCGAGAACTTAAGATACCTTAAGTGTCAAAAGGCCTATTCCCAATTCCCTAGGTTATCAAGTGAAAGCCTCCTTCCACTGGTGTGAGAAGCAACGGCTTGTCCTAACAGCTCTAAGGAACAGAGTGAGCCCTAGGCTACCAACTGCTTCTTAATAAAGGAGAGGAGCTTCAAGGGGGAGGGGGAAGCAATTTAAAAAAAAAGTTCTCCACCGTGGAAGAGAGGAAGAATTTAAGCCTGGGTCCTCAGTGTGGCTCTCTCTTGGTTTCCAATTCAAGGAAACAATCCAGCATTCCTCTCTGGCTCTCCTTCCCTGAAATGGACTTATATACAGAATGACTATTTCTGGGAAATAATAAAGTTGCTAATCATTTTTATAATCTTCTTTCAGAGAAAACAAATGGATCTTCTTTAAGGGTATGATTATTTTTCCCTTCGTAACATTTTATAACAAATTTGAATAGAACACTTCATTGGGAAGGGGACGAGTGAGTAAGAACCTAAAGTGACACGGTGAGCCACGCGGAGATCTGCGAGAAGAGCACTTCAGGAAGAGGGAACAGACAGCAAGAGCAAAGGCCCTGGGGTTGAACAGCAAGGAAACCAGTGTGGTTAGAGAAGAGTGAACAGGGAAAGATCTAAGTGGAAACAAGGTCATGGTGATGATGAAGGGAGGGGGACAAATCACATAAGGCCTTGGGCTTTTATGCTGAGTGAGCCGGGCAGTCTTTGGGGGCTTTGAGTAGAGTAACTACGTTCTGACGTTGATCAGGATCAGACTGGCTGCTGAGCTAAAAACAGACTGTAGGCTCTATACAAACACAAAGAAAGAATGACAATGCCAGGACCTCCCTTGCTTGGTGCTTCTCAGTTTTCCTTCTGAGTTGTACAGTATCAGTTGCACTGGATTTGTGGGAAAACCAAGAACTGGATGATGGGCTCTGTCATTGACATGAACCTTTAATGCCCAACTCCTTGGATCTGACTCTGCTGCCCGCAAACAGTCAGCCCCTAGTTCTAAATGTTGATTAGAACATTTGAAATTTCTTACATACCAACATGGAAAACATGGAAAACACAGGGTTCTTCTCTTCCTAATGCTGTTGTGGGAATTAACAATATTACTTACTATCTATAAAATTTAAAACTTCACTCATCTCTCACAAAGTCCAAGAATACTCTCTTCTCAAAGATTGTCTTAATTAATATAAGATGTATTTTGTTAAAGTTATGCATCACTGACCCAGTAATTTCACTTCTGAGATTGTATCCAATGAAAATAATCCTAAACAGGAAAACAATTTTAATCACAGAGATATTCACCATACTTTATTTCTAATAGCAAAAATCTAGAAGCAATTTAAATGTTCAACAACAGTTAATTATATTGATAATATACATAAAATATTAAATATGTTATATATGCGTGTGTATATCCTCTAGCTAGAATATTATGCAGCCGTTAAAAATGATGTCACAACATGGCAAAATGTGCATAATACGATTACAACTCATAAAATACACTCTCCCTCCCACCACACACACACACACACACACACACACACACACAGAGGGAAAAAACACTGTGCACAGGAAAAAGAAACCTGGCAGTATACGTATCAAAATATTAGCAGGAGTTGTAGTGAACTAGGTAAATCAACTTTATATTTTCCAATTTTTACATGTGACCATACATTTTATTTACAGGGTTTTTTTTCTTTTTTTTTTTTTTTACAACTTTAGAAATTAAATTAATGGAACCACTTTACTCCCATCTTTTTATTTCCAATATAAATGTCACAGAGCATCGCCTCTATGTCTACTGTATTAACCTAATACATAAATAACAGCAAGCATGTATTAAGCACTTATCATGCCAGCCACTGTGTGAAACGCTGTATCCAGTTGGTCTCTTTTAATCGTCACAACACTGCAGGACACAGGTACTGTCAGAAGCGAGGAAGCAGAGGTGAGTAATGCTAGAGTTGTCACAGAGCCAGCTCCTTCCTCATCCTGCCTTTTCATCTGCTCCTTTTCTTTCTTTCCCATGCTCCCCTACCAATACCATAAGCCTTCCAAAGGTGTCCAGCAACATCCCTGGGCACTGCTTAGCTTCAATAATAAAACTCAAATAAATCCAGCTGCTGCCCTAAGTCTTTCTATAAATCAGAAGTTACACATGGGAAGCCGAGAGCCACATCTGGCCACAGATGTGTTTTGCTTAGATCTCAGTATTTTGAAAAACTTGAATTAGTCATCTCCTGAAGCTGAATCCCCAGTTAGCCACAGTCTTCACCAGCCCCTGTTGTCCTACACTTGACTCTCCCCATCTCCCTTTACACTTTTATGGGACCTGCCTAGTCCCAAAAGCATTGAGTCGGTGACTTCCACCAAATTCTTTAAGTGGTGACAAAAAGGCCGCAGGACATGTGGTCACTTGCCATTTTTACTTCATGCTAAGTTCTGCAAACTCTTCTTCTGAGAGATGCTAGCAACTAAATGGCCTACTGTCAGATCTAAACCACAGGGTAAGTAGCAACAGCAATCTTGCAAAACCCCAGGCCAAGGCATGTCCAAAAGCACTTTCTATTGCTGGCTAACTGGATCAACTCATCCCCAGATTCTGTTGCAACCACAAAATTCCTTTGGGATTAGCTAGAATGAAGAAGTCTTGACAAGGTCCTGGATCTTAAAGTAGAAAGTTTTCTGATGACATCAATAAGTTTAGTAATAGGGTCAAACTAAGCACTATTTTTTTTTACATGCTAAGATAACTGTAGTATCTATCTTCTTTTATTCTCTAAGTAGCCATTCGAAATCCATATTTTTATGGTAATGTAAATCCATTAGGGAAAGAACTAGAAAGTGCATTGAGGGATCAATCTCTTGCTGGAAAAAACATAGATGAAATGACCTTCTCCATCTCTAATTTCTCTGATAAATTAGTCTATTGTGCCCAACAGAAACTATGAAAACACCTTGTCACCATTCCAGAATAAAGAAAATATGGCATAAAGAAAGGTATTATGGACCCAAAAGTCCCACTTGGAACTAAGTTCATATCTCATAACGTTCTGTTCATGCCATGGCTATGGGGGAACCGAGAAATAGCAGGGTGTGTGTGTGTGTGTGTGTGTGTGTGTGTGTGTGTGTGTGTGTGTGTGTGTGTGTGTGTGTGTGTGTGTGTGTGTGTGTGTGTGTGTGTGTGTGTGTGTCGCGCGCGCGCGCGCGCGCGTGCGCGTGTGTACGTTGGGTGGGGTACATTTCACTTATCATTCACTGCTTTCAATATTTTAAATTTAGTTTTTCTTCTAAATTTCAAACAATACTAAAGAACTTATTAAAATAATGAAGACAGAAATCCACAAAGTGATTAATAACCCTACAAGGTAAATAATTCATAAGATTCACTGATAACTGGAACAAAAGATATCAATCAGGTTTCTTTCTACTTTCTAACAGAAGCTATTATGCTAAATATGTACAATATTATTTATGAATTACAAAAGCAGACTGTACTTGATAATAACAATGCTGATTGAAGGTTGAAGGGAGAAATAAGAGTTTTTGCTTCTTAGGGGAGAAAACTCAAAAGCATATAATAACTGTCATTTAAAAAAAAAAATACCCAGCAAAGTTTCTCTATCGCAAAATAACTATTTTCTCAAAAGGCTGTCTAGTAGTCGAATATCAGATTCTAAAGAAGAACTTACATTTAATACCATAGTGAAAGAAATCAAGAACTATATTTCGTTAAAAATGAAAAACTAGTTAAAAAGCAGCTCATTCCAAATCTTGCCTACCTTCTTATAAATATAATGTTAAATGTCTCTAAAAATGTATAACATTTGCCGAGTCTCCATTTATTGCTTTAATTTTTCCTAGTTTTATTTTTTAAGTGATTTGTTCTAACTTCCCCTACCCCCCCCACCACCACTTAAAGCTCTACAAATAAAGTCTCATCTGGGCAACTTCAGAGTTAAGTCTTTTAGAGGAATTCAGATGATGAGATTTGAGATGCGCCATGCTACACAAGCATTTCAATAAAGAGCCACAGTCTGAAGATTACTTTTTCACTGTTATCGGAAGACAGTGACTTCACAGCCAGCATTTTCACCGATTTTTTTTTTTTTTTGCTTTATACATTACAGTAGTTTTGAATTAAAAAGCAAATATATATATTTATCCAACAAACCTGACCACTCCACGCACAATACAGGTTGCACAATAAACCCCAATTGCGGTTGATCATGCAGTCTAAGATCCTCAACTGGGCCATGAGTGCCTAGAGCGCAGCCTGCGCATCTTCTCTGACTCAGCCCTCGTCAGCACCGAGGGCTGTTACGGGAGCTCTGCAGTGATGCGATTGGCAAACAGGATCTTCCCCTCCTTTTCCTGTCCAAGCAGCAATAGCTCACTGGCAGAACAACATCATCTTTCTAAACGCTGGTACGTTCACACTGTTACATCGTGAAGGAAAGTCTTTTCCTAAGTCTTATTCTATATTTATGATTATTTGCTTTTTAAAAAGATGATTGCTTTTTCCTTCTTTCTGGGTATCACAGGCTAGCCTTTATACATTCAATGAGATCACAGCTTAGGGAGGTGGTATAATAAATCAACCATGCCCACTGCATCCCACAAGCCAGCTCCCGACGACTCGAGGCTGAGGCAGCATCAGTGACCCTGACGCTGTGCTCAATCCAGAGGGTACCTCTTGGTCCTCTCTTCATCTCTCAGGACGTCTTACACTGTAACAACCCCTTAGATGTCTCTCATCCTGGGTACCGTATTACCACTCTTGGTTTTCTTCCTATTCTCTAACCATTCCTTCCTTGTAAGAAAGCAGATTTCAACTGCCACCTACAAATGTATGACCAGGAGCCAATGGCTTAACTTTTGAGCCTCGACTCATTCAGTTGTAAAATGGAGACAATTTTAACACCCGCTCTCATGGAGTTTTTAGTATGAAATAAAATAACATCTGTAACGTACTTGAAACAGTATCTAACAGACACCTAATAAATAATTATTACTATTCTTAAGAGGGGCTTCCTTCCTGTCTAAATTAGAATTCTACCTCATGTCTCACACTATCCCTAGATGATGTCATCCTCCAGTCCCATGATTTTAATTATGAATTACTTCCAAACCTCTCTTCAGCTCCACCCTTTCCCCCAAGCTCCAAATCTGCATGTCTGAATTCTCGCTAAGCACATGCATCTAGAAACCTTAGACCACGTGTCCAAAATGGAATGGGTCTTCCCTTTCACAACCTGCCCCAGCTCTGTACCATCTCATTTGCATAATGGCAGCACCGTTCGTCCCCTTGGTCAGGCAAACAGAAACCAGAGCCCTCCAGACTCCCTCTTCCTTACCTCTCACATCCGGTTACCAACTCCTGGCACTGCAACTAAAATCTGTGGTAAATCTGTCCCTTTGCCATTCCCACTGTCACTGCTGATATGGAGACCCCCATCAGCTTGCTCCTGTACTCTAGCTGGTCTCCCACACATTCTGCCTCACTGCTTCTGCGACCTTGCCCACAGAGGGCCACCTAAAGGATCTTTGAGAAACACTGCGATAGCAAATACGTTCAAAAAGATGTTCAAAGAGACCGCTCGGAGTCTAAGCACAAAGGTCAGGTTCAAAGGCCTCAAAATCTAAAAAGCGAGCCTCCTGGAAAGCTTGTTTTTAACCAGATCTTCTTAAAAACCTTTAGCTGGTTTGTCTGCCTCTCTCTCTCCTTAATTGGTGGTGGTCCCTAATGTCTTACCCTCGGCCCTCTTCTCTCTCCTCATCCGTCTCAACGAGTTCATCTCATTCCCCGAACTGTAAGCATAGTCAGTGTTGGTTTAATTGACCTCTGCCTAACATACCTGCCAGACAAACCAGGATTCTCAGGTCCCGCCGTATGAACGAATGCTGGCTGGTCCCACGGCAAGCTCACCTCTTATGTTTGCGAAGATTTTCTCTAGCCACTTATTTCTCCTCCCACCAAGTGAGACTCATTGTTCCCGCCAAGTGAGACTCGCTGCTCCCACCAAATGAGACTCACGCTTAACACAGTTTATTTCTGCACAAATCTCTTTATGTCAGTTTTACTTTTGGTATTGCTATTATGTAGCTTATATGAAATGGAAACTGATAAAATATGAGTAAAAATGAGAGCTGCTATTTCTATGAAAACTTGAATGCTTTGAAAAGACCCAATAAAGGGTAGTGTTCACTTCTACATTTTTCTCTTCCTTGGTCTTGTACACATCTCTCCAGTGAGATGTTAGAACTTCTCCCTAGCTGGAGCCATGGGGCATATTCAGAAACTAAGGCTGTTCCCAGAATATTCTTCTCTTCTTTCTGCGTAGCTAACTCCTACCTGACTTAGCGCAAACACAATCTCCCCAGGAAGATTTTCCCTGATCCCTACACTAGGGGAGCTCTGCCTGCTGTGTATATTCATAGCTCCCTGCTCTTCTCCACTCACTGCACTCTATTATAATTGCTTGGTTCAACTGTTCCCACTTCCCACCATCCAAGTACATCCACGAATGCAGGGACCAGATCGCGTCTGTAATTTTTTCACTGCTGTATCCCCAGTGCCTGGTACTTAGAAGGTGCTCACTAATATTTGTCGAATGAGTTAATAAATATGGAAGGACAGTTCTAAGTATAATGCGAATCTTTGGCACTAGAAGCAGCAAACTCGAATCACTTTAAGATAGAATAATTTTTATCTTGGGGTCTAGGGGGGTCATTAACACCACTTGAGGGCAAAACACAAATTGCATCTCTCCTCAAATGATCTCACTAAGCTCTTGGAGCGGATGGGATTCTAGCAAAATCCCTAAATACCTACACTGACACCGTATATTCTATCCCCATCTTGAGATTCTGAAAAATTCTAAAAGATGGGGAAAAGAGGGTTTCAGGCACCTGATTTTCAGAAGTTCTCAGGGGATTCTGACACACCTTAATAGTTAAGAACCACTAAACAAAAGTTTGGACCCACAAAAAGGACTTGGAGACGAAACACACAGCTGCGATCAAGCTTTTACAAATCATTCCTAAACACAGTGTGTGATTTAATAATAACGGTGCAGCAGTACCAATTTTGATTATTGTACTGTGGTTATTGAAGATGTTTACAGTAGGGAAATCTGGATGAAGGATATAAAGGAACTCTCTGTACTATTTTGCAACTTTTCTGTGGGTCTAACATTATTTCCAAATAAAATGTTAGTACAAAAAGGACCATGCACAGTGCAATCCAGTAGCAATGAACATCTCTAACTTCCAGACATGATCTTGGATATCATCTACCACTAAAGAAAAGCAGGGCTCTTTGGAGGAATGGCTGATTCCAGGTCTTGAGCAGGAAATACACATAAAAGATATGCTGGAAAATCACACTGGACAGTAAGAAAGCTACCAAAAACAATTAGGTTCATGTGTAAAGGACCCAGGAGAAAGCTTGAAGAGGCTACCACTATTCAAAACTGGGAGAACTGGAGCTACAATAAGAAATGAAACGTCTACCAGTTAATACTAGATAGACACATACATACATACACATATGTACACATATAGTACACACATAGGTCACCTTTGAAAGCTGATCAGGGTACTGATTCATTTCTATAAGTAAAGAGAAAGAATGAAAAAAATAGTAGTATCATATTTTCCCAATACATAGTTTATGCTTCTAAAAAATTAGGTAATACATATCTATAATCTTATATTGACACTTCTGAAATTCAAACAGCTCTGAAAGTCAAAACATTTTTGTAACTCATCAACAGCGAAACCTGCCCTGCCCTGACCTGACACAATGTTCTTTCTAAGCCTTTATGTGTTAGTATGAATATTCATACATTTTACAGCAGAAATTACTACTCTGATAGTTGCGGGCTATCCCACAATCTGCATCATCTTACATTTCTAAAACCTGAAAACTTCTGATTTCTGAAAAACCCAAGGATTTTGGATAGTGGATTATCTGCACAAACAGCACTGGAAATAAGGGTAACTGGACAGCAGGAGTCCAGAAGAAACAGACAACAAGGGAAGAAGATTACAGAGAGCAACCATCTCCCCCAGGACTGGGAACACCTTCTCCACCCACAATCACTGCGGTCAGAGGGAGCTTTCTAAGCAGGTAAAATGGGAGCCAGGCTTTGAAGCAAGTCTGGGATTTACATAAATGACAAGACATGGGAAAAGCACTTCAGGCAAAATGAACATGAACAAACATGAGAACACTTCAGACTTCACGTACATTCAGGGGACAATGGACCTGCCATCTGCTCTGAACCAATGTTTCATGTGGGACAGTAAGACATCATGTGGAGAAGAACCTGTACCTTCAATCCTGTTACAGCCTCTCGACTTTAAATGAACTGCAGGCTCTCTTCAGAAAAACATATTTATATATGACCAACTTACCACTCTAGAGAAAGGATAAGCAGAAACTTAAGACACCTCTAGAAAATTTGCCTCTAAACCTTAGTCTTAAAAGACCATCCCTGAGACTCAATAAATTCGGCACATGGCTTTAGCTCAGTAATTTAAACCCTGAAGCAACAGAAGATGCCAGTCATCTGTGTACCATAGTTGACACTTTAAAGATATCAAGTCATCAAGTTCCCTGGTTGCCAAGAGACAAAAAAGAGGGTTGACAAAATTTTCAAGCTGTCTATTAATCTGCCACTGAACTGTTTACCACTTAGCTAAATGAACACAAACTATTTCCATCTAGGTGAAACCAGTAAATCTGGATCAAAGTAGAGACTTTCTCCCTGAAATTTTTTTCTTCCTTCTACTAAAGCTGCTATGGTCATGTTAACACTCTATCCATTAAATTTCCGTCTTCCCCTTCTGGCTGTGTAACCTTGGTTAAGTTAATTAAGCTCTCTGTACCTCAGTTTCCACATCTTTAAAATGAATATAATAATAGTACACACCTCATGGAGTTGTCTTGAGGATTAAACAAGGTAAATAATCAGTGTTACGGTACTTAGTAAGGGTTCAGTGTTCTCTCTGAAAACCCTAAAAAATTATCTAAAGTCTACTTTGCTTCACTGTATGTTTCCAGGAAACAGATATTACAGCCTAGCACTTACAAACGGTATATTAAGATTAAATAGGGACTTTCCTGGTGGTGCAGTGGTTAAGAATCCGCCTGCCAATGCAGGGGACACGGGTTCAAGCCCTAGTCCAGAAGATCCCACATGCCGCAGAGCAACTAAGCCTGAGAGCCACAACTACTGAGCCCGCGTGCCACAACTACCGAAGCCCGTGCGCCTAGAGCCCGTGCTCCGCAACAAGAGAAGCCACCGCAATGAGAAGCCCGCGCACCACAACGACGAGTAGGCCCCGCTCACCGCAACTAGAGAAAGCCCGCGTGCAGCAAAGATGACCCAATGCAGCCAAAAATAAATTAAAAAAAAAAAGATTAAATAAATATTAAGGCTAGTAAATGTCAAGAGCATAAATACATAAATTATAACAGGAATAAAAAATATTAAAAGGGTGTGACACTCAAAACTGAAGACAAATAGATACATATTGTATGCCAGAAATCAAATGATTACTAACTTTTTATCCTAATTTACATATCTTAGGCAAAATAAAGTATAAACTATACAACCTCATCACCCTTTGCAAAGCCTTAATGACTCTTTTATATCCAGCTATTGGGAATCTATTCTGATGGCCTGTATTTTCAGTCTAAGACCAAAAATACCTAACTAGCCTCTTTCCCTACGAGGAGTCTGAGACCATCCTGGCAGCCAAATTGAAATATATGTAGTTAATCTAACAAAAACAAATTCTCTTTTCCTGACCTTGCCTGTTCGGATTATCTATGGAAAAGCAAAACCGGACTTCCCTGGTGGTGCAGTGGTTGAGAATCTGCCTGCCAATGCAGGGGACACAGATTCGAGCCCTGGGAAGATCCCACATGACAGGAGTAACTAAGCCCGTGCGTCACAACTATTGAGCCTGCGCTCTACAGCCCATGAGCCACAACTACTGAAGCCTGTGCACTGCAACAAAGAGTAGCCCGCCCCAACTAGAGAAAGCCCACACGCGGCAACGAAGACCCAACAATGAAGACCCAATGCAGCCATAAATAAATAAATAAATAAATTTTAAAAAAAGAAATGAAAAGCAAAACCACACCATAAGACCCCAGAAGTTTCACAGATTATAAAATAGTAGAGGAAGGAAATTAGCAGAAGCAAAGATTAAATAAATGAAGGAAGCTACAAAACCAGAATACATTAAGATATTTAAAAAGGAGAAGAACTATCTGATTTAACTCTTTAAAAAGGAAAACTTGGGCTTCCCTGGTGGCGCAGTGGTTGAGAATCCACCTGCCAATGCAGGGGACACGGGTTCGAGCCCTGGTCCGGGAAGATCCCACATGCTGTGGAGCAACTAAGCCCGTGCACCACAACTACTGAGCCTGCACTCTAGAGCCCGCGAGTCACAACTACTGAGCCCACGTGCCACAACTACTGAAGCCCGGGCGCCTAGAGCCCATGCTCCACAACAAGAGAAGCCACCGCAATGAGACACCGGCACACCACAATGAAGAGTAGCCCCTGCTCGCCACAACTAGCGAAAGCCCGTGCGCAGCAACAAAGACCTAATGCAGCCAAAAATAAATAATAAAATTTTAAAATTAAATTTAAAAAATAAAAGGGAAAGCTTAAAAAAAATACTATCACCAATATCACTGTTTCTCAGGGTCCTCAGGCCAATCTGCCTGTGAGAATTAACAGATTACACAGGTTGCGTTTGTAAAAAATTACTCGCTTACAGCTAGCTAGATCTAGCTTTTATAAAAAATCAGATTCTTGTCACAAAATATACTAGCGGTACCCCATGTAGAACTTTAATCTATCAAAAACAGTTTGAACCAGAAAGAAAAGCAGCAAAAATAAGTTCCGGACTCCAAGCTGTGTGTTTTACTCATACTATATATACTCCTTACTCAGAGGCAATGGCAGAGAAAAGTCTTATATGGAAATTGGTGTACAGACTACCAAATGTTTATTTTAATATGACTTATTCTTCCTTAATTTTTTGGTGGATTTCCTCCTTAATCATTCTCTCACACTTTGCCTTTGCCATACTGTTCTCTCTGCCTGTAACACTCTGCCACCACCTGCTTCAGAAATTTCTACATGTCCTTTAAGACTCCACTCAAGGGCCACCATCTTCCCTCTCCTCTTCCAGGCTGTTAGACCCTCCTGTCTCATGCTCACATGGCCACACGTGTATCCTTAGTTGTCGCACAATACCCTAACTGAAGCTTTCTAATCTGTCTCTTCCCCCTTAACAGTGAGCTCCATAAGGGCAGAAGCTGCTGTTTTTTTCTATCTCTGTTCCCCTAGGGGGAACTCCCTGGCGGTCCAGTGATTAGGACTCCGCGCTTCCACTGCGGAGGGCCTGGGTTCGATTCCTGGTCAGGGAACTAAAATCCCACAAGCCACGCAGCAAGGCCAAAGAAAAATTAAAAGTTCCCCTAGGAACTTCCTGGCATAGTCATAAACCTTCAATAACTTTTTGTTGAATAAATGAATGGATGCAAATGAGGCAGCAAAACAGAACAGAATGAACAGTTCAATGAATTCTAACCAATGTAGACATCCATAAAATCACCACCACACAATCAAGGTACAGAACATTTCTATCACCCCAAGTCCCTTGATGCTTCTTTGCGATCGATCAAAGCCCTGCCCAGGCCCAGGCAACCGCTGATGTGCTATCACTATAGGTTAGTTTACTCAGTTCTGGAATTTTAAAAAAGTAGAGTCATACATTACGTACTCTGCCAAGTCTGGATTCTTTTCCTCAATGTTCTGAGATTCATTCATGTTGCTGAGTACATCAATAATTCATTCTTTTTAAATGTGAGTAGTATTCCATTACATGGACATACCATAATCTGTTTTCCATTCATCTCTTAATGGGTATTTGGGCTGTTGCAAATTTGGGGATATTATGAATAGAGCTGTTATGAACATTCACATACAAGTCTTTTTGTGGACACTGTTTTCATGTCCTTTGGGTAAATACCTAGGAGTGGGTCACACGATAAACGTATGTTTAACTTTCTGAAAACAGCCAACATGTTTTCTTACGTGGCTGTGTCATTTTACATCCCTATCAGCAGAATGTGAGTAAGAGGTCATTCGCGCCACATATTCAACAACGCTTAGCATTTTTTATCTTCTTAATTTTAGCCATTCCAATGGGAGCATAGCAGTAGCTCATTGTATCGATAGTTTTAATTTGCATTTTTTTCCCTGATGATTGGTACTAGTGAATATCTTTTTATGTGCTTATATGTAATTCATATATCTTCTTTTATGGAGTTCACTTCTGCCCATATTTAAAGTTAGGTTGTCTTATTATTATTGAGTTTGAAGACTTCTTTATAATATATTCTGGAAGCAAGTCCTTGATCAGATACATATTTTGCAAATATTTTCTCACCATCTGTGGTTTAACTTTTCATTTTCTTAATGGTATTTTACAAAGAGCAGAAGTTTTTAATTTGGATGAAGTCCGACATAATTCTTTTTCCTTCTCCGGTTAGTGATTTTTGTGTCCTGTCTCAGAAATATTTATTTACCCCTCAAAGCCATGTATATTTTGTTCTTGGCTAGAAGTTTTATTGTCTTAGCATTTACATTTATATCAGTGATCTATTTGGGGTTAACTTTTCCGTGTGATGTAAAGATGGTGGTTCATTTTTGTTCCAGCACCACTTGAACTCACCCCACTGAACTCAAATGATCATATAGATATGGGTCTCCGAACTCTCCATTCTTTCATTGTTCTATATATCTATCATTACACCATTCTATTCTGTCTTGATTTTTGTCGCTTTGAGTCAGTATTATAAAATAGTACTGTAAGTCCTCCAAACTTTGTTCTTTTTCATTATTGTTTTGGCTACTCTTTGTCTTTTGCATTTCCATATAAATTTTAGAAGTAGCTTGTCTATTTCTAACAAAAAAAATTTTTTTAACTGCTAGAATTTTAAATGGGATCGAATTGGATTCACACAGCAATTTGTGGTGAAGTCCCATCTTAATAATATTGAGTCTTCCAATCCATAAATACAGCAGATCTCTCAATTTATTCAGGTTGTCTTTAAAATATTAAAATCATAATGCTATTATTTTCTATTTCATTTCCCAACTGTTTGTTGTTAGTATACAGAAATACACTGATTTTGTATATTAACCTTGTATTCTCGTCTGTAGTCTTCTAACCCACAACCTTGCAAAATTTACTTATTAGTTCTAGGATGTTTTCTTGGTAGATTCCTTACAATTTTCTGTGTGCACAATCATGTTGTCTGCAAATAAAGAGTTTTATTTCTTCCTTCTCTTTTTCTTTTTTTTTTTTTTAGGTAATTTTATTTTATTTTTTTAAATTAATTTATTTTATTTATTTATTTTTGGCTGCACTGCGTTTTTGTTGCTGAGCGCGGGCTTTCTCTAGTTGCGGCGGGCAGGGGCAACTCTTCGTTGTGGTGCACGGGCTTCTCATTGCGGTGGCTTCTCTTGTTGCAGAGCACGGGCTCTAGGCACGCGGGCTTCAGTAGTTGTGGCACGTGGGCTCAGTAGTTGTGGCTCGCGGGCTCTAGAGCGCAGGCTCAGTAGTTGTGGCGCACGGGCTTAGCTGCTCCACAGCATGTGGGATCTTACTGGACCAGGGCTCGAATCCGTGTACCCTGCATTGGCAGGCAGACTCTCAACCACTGCGCCACCAGGGAAGCCCTTCCTTCTCTTCTTCCTTCCTCCTTTTATTTCTTTTCTTGACTTACCACACTTGTTAGGGCCTCCACTATGAGGCTGAATAGTGGTGAGAGCAGACACCCTTACCCTGTTCCTGCTCTTAGTAGTGAAGTGCTCAGTGTTTCAACAAGCGTGAGAGCTGTACGCTTTTTCATAGGTCCCCTTGATCAAACTGGGTTAAGTTTCCTTATAGTCCCACTTTTCTGAGAGTCTTTATGATGAACGTTATAAAGTTTATCAAATGCTTTTTCTGCATCTATTGAGATGATCATACAAATTTTCTCCTTTATTCCATTAATATATTAAATGGTTAATATGTTGTTGATATGTTAAAATGATAAACTAATCTTTCATTCCTGGGATAACTCCAACTTAATCATGATGTATTATCTTTTTCATATTTCTAGATTTGATTTGTTGACGTTCTGTTAAGGATTTTTACATCTACAACCATGAGGGTTATTGGTCTGAATTCCTGTTCTTATACTGGTTTTGCCTGGTTGTTACTAGGCTTATGCTGGCATCATAAAAAGAAGATGGGAAGTGTTCCCTCCACCGCTATTTTCTGAGCCTGTATAGAACTGGTATGATTTCTTCCTTAAGCATGTGATAGAATATGTCAATGCAGCCATCTGGATCTGAAGTCGTCTTGGTGGGGAGGTTTTTAATTCTAAATTCAATTTCTTTAACACATATGGCAGGGTTTTTTTGCTTTTTGTTTTTGTTTTACGGTACGTGGGCCTCTCACTGTTGTGGCCTCTCCCGTTGCGCTCGGAGCACAGGCTCCGGACGCGCAGGCTCAGGGGCCAAGGCTCACGGGCCCAGCCGCTCCGCGGCATGTGGGATCTTCCCGGACCGGGGCACGAACCCGCGTCCCCTGCATCGGCAGGCGGACTCTCAACCACTGCGCCACCAGGGAAGTCCCAGATTTTTTTTTTACATCTCTCCTTGTGGCAGTTTTGGTAATTTGTATCTTTCAAGGTGTGATAGTGTGATTTATAATAAGAAATACATATTCGGGCTTCATCCCCATTTCTGGCACAGAGCCACTAAAACCCTTGGAATTTCCTAAGTGAGGAGAGCAACCAGTGGTGTCTTTTGTTATGATAATAAGGTGACATCAGAAACACACCTGAGGACAGGGGCTGATTGCCAGGAGAACCAACCAACCAAGTGATGAGAGGGTCAGAACACTGAATCCCATCCCAACCTCAGGGGAGGAGAGAGAGGCTGGAGGTTGATTCCACCTCCAATGGCCAATGATTTAATCAATCATGCTGATGTAATGAAGCCTCCATAAAAACTGAAAAGGATGAGGTTCGAAAAGCTTCCAGGTTGGTGAACACATGGGGATTTGGGAAGAGTGGAGCACCTGGAGAGGTTGTGGAAGCTCCATACCTTTTCCCCACACCCCGCCCTACGCATCCCTCCTATCTGGCTGTTCCTGTGTTATACTCTTTATTATAAAACCCGTGATCTAGTTAAGTAATGTTTCTCTGAGTTCTGTGAACCACTCTAGCAAATTAGTTGAACCCAAGGAAGGGGTCGTTGGAACCTCCAATCTACAGTCAGTAGGTTAGAAGCTCACGTGACAACCTAAACTTGCAACTGGACGCTGAAGTTGCGGGTGGTAGGGGGCGAGGGCGGGGGGGGGAGGGCAGTCTTGTGGGATTGAGCCCTTAACCTGTGGGATCTGACTCTATATTCGGGTAGACAGCATCAGAATTAAGTTGAACTGTAGGACACCCAGCTGCTATCGGAGAATTGCCTGGTGAGGGAAACCCCACCACCACCGCCCCTACCTAACATATGCACACACAACTCTGAATTGGTACTAGAATCCTTACGCAGAATTTGCCCATTTTGCCTAAGTTGTCAAATTTACTGGCATATAGTTATTCAGATATTCCCTTTTTTTTTTTTTTTTTTTTTGCGGTACGCGGGCCTCTCATTGTTGTGGCCTCTCCTGTCGCGGAGCACAGGCTCCGGACGCGCAGGCTCAGCGGCCATGGCTCACGGGCCCAGCCGCTCTGCGGCGTGTGGGATCTTCCCGGACCGGGGCACGAATCCGTGTCCCCTGCATCGGCAGGCGGACTTTCAACCACTGCGCCACCAGGGAAGCCCCAGATATTCCCTTTTTATCTTGTTAATGTCTGTAGGCTCTGAATGGTGCCCCCTCTTTTACTCCTGATATGGGCATTTTATGTCTTCCCTCTTCATTAATCCTACAGACTGATTTCTGAGGTTCAAAATCCTTTTCATAGACTACCAAAAGATCCCTGTCTTGTCTGCTGTCAATTCAAAGCCAACTGGAAAAGACATACATTTTTCCTGTCAAATATATGCTAAACACTTCACCGTAGTTTGCAGAAATCAAGCAGTATTCACTTTCTAAGCCATGCGTTTTGGGGTATCCTTATGCTTCCTGAATATATGTATATTTTAGGCTTTATATATCTGCCTTTTTCCTAAAGATCCCACTTGATCCAGAAACAATGTTTCAGTAACTTATTTGAAAGTGAGAGTTAGATAAAAAGATTATGGTGGTCAAATAAAAGTACAGCCAAGAATGGCAGCAGTATCCAAGGATGAAACAGGGAGAAGTGATTCTTCTTCCAAGGTCCTCTCCTAAACTGAAGAGAATTTGCATTCGCCCTTGGTCTAGAGCAAATGCACTTCTAGTAGCCATAAACTACGAAGCTCTGTCGATATCCTAAGGTAGGGATTGTAGTGTGGCTCATACACCCCCAAGAAAGATGTCAGCGGTACCTAGTCACTCCCACTAAGTCTACAGTGTAACCGTTCCTACTAAGATGATTTTTAATCAATTGCCCATTTTGCTAAGGCATCATCGTGCTTTTAGGTAGCAAAGGCTAGTGAGACTCAGAAATCAACACAGCTAAACAAACAAACAAATAACCCAATTTAAAAACGGGCAAAAGACGGGAACAGGCATTTCTACAAAGACTTACGAATGGTCAATAGGTATATGAAAAGGTGCTCAACCTCACTAATCAACAGAAAAATGCAAACCAAAACCACAAAGAGATTGCCTCACCGTCTTAGAATGGCTACTGTTAATACAAAAGATAACAAGCGTTAGTGAGGGTGTGGAGAAAGGAAACCCCCTGTACACACTGTGGGTGGGAATGTAAACTGGTGCAGCCATTATATGGAGGTTCCTCAAAAACTATCATACGATCCTGCTATCCCACTTTTGGGTGCTTATCCAAAGGAATTCAAATCAGGATCTTGAAGAGAACATTATTCAGCCTTAAAAAAAAAAGAAGAAAATCCCACCATTTGCAACAACATGGATGGATCTTGAGGGCATTATGCTAAGTGAAATAAGCCAGATACAGAAAGACAAATACTGAATGATCTCACTTATATGTGGAATCTAAAATAGTCAAACTCATAGAAGCAGAGAGTACATTGCCAGGGGTTGGGAAGTGGGGGAAATGGAGAGGTGATGGTCAAAGGGTACAAAGTTTCAGTTACGCAAGATAAATAAATTCTGGAAATTTACACTACAGCACAGTGCCTGTAGCTAACAATACTATGTAGTATACACAAAATCTGCTAAGGGGGCAGACTAGGTTAAGTAGGTTTTATGTACGTTACAATAATAATAACAACAACAACAATAATAAAGAGGGTGGGAGGAAATTTGGGGAGGTAATGAATCTGTTTATGGCCTGTTTATGGTGAAGATAGTTTCATGGGTGTATACTTATCCACAAATTCACTGAGTTGTATATGTTAAATATATACAGCTTTTTACATGTCCATTGTACCTCAATATAGAAATTTTTAAAAAAAAGAAATGGGGCTTCCCTGGTGGCGCAGTGGTTAAGCATCTGCCTGCCAGTGCAGGGGACACGGATTCGTGCCGTGGTCTGGGAAGATGCCACATGCCACGGAGCAACTAAGCCCGTGAGCCACAACTACTAAGCCTGCGCGTCTGGAGCCTGTGCTCCGCAATGAAGAGGCCGCGACAGTGAGAGGCCCACACACCGCGATGAAGAGTGGCCCCCGCTCGCCACAACTAGAGAAAGCCCTGGCACAGCAACGAAGACCCAACACAGCCAAAAATTAATTAATTAATTAATTTTAAAAAAAGAAATGAAGGCATCTAAAATATTCAAACTCTCAAGTATCTTTGCATCTAAGAACTATTACAACAGCAGTGCCTTTCAAGACACTACTCCTTGACCTCTGTTTTAACAGCTTTATTTCTAAGTCAATTAGAGAAGCTAGGATTTTCTACTCACTCTCAGCCGCACTGTCTCTACTAAGAAAAAGAAAACACAAGAGAAATCTGTTCACTGCTGCTATTCCTTCTAGATCTACACCCACTTTTTAAGGTCTCCTGGCAAACAGCTTAAGGCATGGGGTCCAAACTAAACATCACTTCCTAGAAGAAAATGTCACTTCCCATACTTGCAATTGCCCTCAAGGACATCAGTTTTCTCAAAAGCTTCTCTTAATCCCTAGAATTCAAATCATTCCCTTTTGAGACACCTATCAACTTTGATGCTTTCTGCATCTGTTCACTGGTCTCACTCAGCTCTTTGTCAGTGACTTTGCTCCTTCTGCAACATCACTTTAAGAAACCCTGCTTCTTTTGCAGAATTGGCAGTTGGACACTGTAATTAGTTTACATTGTCTTTGCAGCACAGTATCCAATGCATCTCACGATCAGTGAGATTAAAAGATAAGATGGATTCAGTGAACAGGTAGAGTAGCTGTTGCTGTTAAATGAAGAAGGGTGTGTAAAGTGAAATTATTTTGTTAATGATTAGTTTATTATTATTTATGTTAGAATGATTTTTGAAATCCTTCACAATGTATACTTAGGTAAAGATAGAATATATCTTTTTCTTTCACTGTAACTTTTCCTATTCTTGATAAAAGAGTTGGTATGAACAAATGATTACAAGATGCAAAAGAAACCATCCTAACAGTTATTTGCTTAAAGAAAATATGCCCTTCTAGAAATGACATGAAACAAATTACTTTTATAATAAATCTTAAAAGTAACAATAGCTTTGATATAACCAAGGTCAGAGTTCTATCACTTTAAAATATGTAACTTTTGATTAAAGTATAACATACATACAAAAAAGTGTAACACCTATTACTGTAGAATTTTAAAGTGCTCTTTCGACACATTTACTTTATTTGAAAAGAATATTATTTTGTTATATTAATGACATGTAGAGGGACTTCCCTGGTGGCACACTGGTTAAGAATCTGCCTGCCAATGCAGGGGACACGGGTTCAAGCCCTGGTCCAGGAAGATCCCATATGCCACGGAGCAACTAAGCCCGCGTGCCACAACTACTGAAGCCCGCGTGCCACAACTACTGAAGCCGCACACCTCGAGCCTGTGACCCACAACAAGAGAAGCCACCGCAATGAGAAGCCCGCACACCACAACAAAGAGTAGCCCCCGCTCGCCGCAACAGAGAAAGCCCGAGGGCAGCAAAGAAGACCCAATGCAGCCAAAAATTAATTAATTAATTTTTAAAAAAGAAATACATTTAATTACAATTAGAAGAAAATAATTATAATTTTAAGCTTGAAAATTTCACTGATTTACAGTCATTTAAATTTTTTCCCCATATTTTTGCTTTTTCTTTACATTGATTTCAGTTTGGTCAGAATAATTCTAAAACCAGGCTGCCATAAGAACCTAGACCTTGAATATCATTTTATTCTGCTGTTCTCAAATTCAGAAGATCACCAGGGGACTTTTTTAAAAGCTAAGGTTTTGGGGTCTCATCCCCCAGGATTCTGATTGGTTAACTTAATGGTGGGGACACGAATCTGTAGTTTGAAAGGCTGTCCAAGTGATTCTTAATGATCGTCCAGATTTGCCTGGTTTAAATTTCTACCAGGGCTTCCCTGGTCGCACAATGATTAAGAATCCACCTGCCAAAAAAAAAAAAAAAAAAAAAAGAATCCACCTGCCAATGCAGGGGACACGGTTTTGAGCCCTGGTCCAGGAAGATCCCACATGCCCACATGCCGCAGAGCAACTAAGCCCATGTGCCACAACTACTGAGCCTGCGCTCTAGAGCCCGCAAGCCACAACTACTGAGCCCACGCGCCTAGAGCCTGTGCTCTGCAACAAGAGAGGCCACCGCAATGAGGAGCCCGTGCACCACCACGAAGAGTAGCCCCCGCTCGCCACAACCAGAGAAAGCCTGCGCGCAGCAACGAAGACCCAACACAGCCAAAAATAAATTAATTTTAAAAATAAAATAAAATAATAAATTCCTACCAAAGCAGGAATCCTCTCTGGAGTCCCCTAACTGAAGGTCATCCCACCTGTGCAAAGAACACATTCTATTCCGATTAACTTCTAATTTAACAAAAAATTTTCCTTGAATTCTGGAAGTTGGCCCATCTGTCTCTCTGCTGATCCTAGTTCTGCCTTTTACAGCCACACAAAAGAAATCTAATCTCTCTGCCATATTACAGTCCCTGAAGACATCTTTGCATAATGCTTTTTAAGAGTTTCTTTTCCTCCATTTATAAAATTGACATATATATGTGTGTGTGTGTGTGTATATATATACATATATATGTGTTTGTATATATATATATATACATATATATATGTGTGTATATATACACACATATATATATATATCCCTTATGAGCAGAGAATGGTGTCTATAAAACAGTATTAAATGAAAAATAAGTAAACTGAAATGTTTTTAGTTTCCTAAAAGCATTATAATAAAGATCTGATTTAAACTGGGTGCCCAGAGTACTTCCTCCCCCTCACATTCACTAGGTATGTAATGTTTCCAGAAGCCAATATGTAGAACCCAAAGGAGAAAGTAGGTCTCACTGATCTAGCTGACACAAATTCTCTTAAATACAGAATCTGTGTTTATTAGGAAAATACTGGGGATTAAAGATATCTAGATATCTTAAGGTTAAGGAAAAAAAAAAAAGATGCCTGTTAATCCCCAAGATCACAGTAGCTAAGACATATCCAGAAGAAATGTCATCATAAATCCAGCTTTCTAGCTTCTGATATTTAAGGATATTCTCCATTCTAAGGAGGGAGAAAAATCAAAAGGTTCTCAAGAAAATAAGTCTTGTTAAGATCTATTAAAGATGAATGCAGTGAACCACAGTTCAAGTCGAGAGGCTGCGTCTTCATTAGGTTATAAGAAGGAAAAAGAACTTGTGGGATTATAAACAGACTACTGCTCATAACTATGCCCGGTGTCTATTCAGAACAGAGATAAGCAACAAGGGGAAAAGGCAATAAGTAACCAAGTCTGAATCAAGAACACACCCAGTATCCAACAGAAGGAAGGTTCAACAGGAGCTGGTCTAAGGAAAAATAAATAAATTCTTTAACTCGCCATTTGTTGATAACAGTTTTTCTGGTCCGCCTAAAAATTTCCCTAAGATAGATGAATATTTCAGAAATATCAAATTTGGGTTTTAAATCTATTCCCTTATTCACAAATCTACATGGTGGAATTTTTTCCATATTAATAAATAACTAGAAAGTAGAGGACTTATAAAAAACAATTTCCATCACACTAAGTTTCTTAAACCTATAGTACAGTATATCCATTTGTCTTCAGATTATCTTCGAGGCACAAAAGGCCATCTTCCAGATTTTGTTGTGAAATAAGCTATCTGCACAATACTCCGTTTTTTAAAAAATACGACAACTTAAACTAAAAAACTATTTTGGTAGAAGCAATCCAAAACTGAGCTTTTGAGTGAAGACATCTTCCTACTTCAAACCAACAGAATACATCGACGGCTCGTAATATTTTTAACATACTTAATTCCTTATGGTCAATTAAAATTAAATAAATACTAGGACAATCTAAGTCCAATAACCTTTCATTTTACTAATCTAATCACATCAACCAGAAAGAAAAACAAGTGCCTACCATATGGTCTTTCTGTAATAGAAAATAGCTGCATTCGATAACAGCATCTGTGCATCTACATTCAGCACTGCCCATACTTAAATCATCGTGTTAAATATAATAAGATGACGGGTCCCTTCACAAAGCAAAGAACAAAAGAAACTGAGTGTCACGTTTGTACCTGATTATGTGATCTGGTAATAGCTAAAGAAATGAGGAAGGAATTAGAGATTCTGTAAGCAAGGCACAAGGACTTCATAAAATGTTTCATTTGGAAGAAATGAATGCTACAAAACACTAACAATGCGTGGAGAACTCTTCTTAGACCTGGGTACTCATTTTGTTGATGGCTCTTATCTTGAGATGGGTTCCACTCAATATCTCCAAATCCAGAGTTCTGCTGCCGCTGCTCTTCATTCCAACAGGCTATACTTTTAACCCTAATTTGCAGGGTAAAGCTTTTGACATACAATGGTATTCTGCCATTTAGATTCAAGTATATGAAGGAACACACGTTTCAAATTAAATAACAGTGTTATGTTATACTGTACTATCGCTAGCCTGCAATGAATCCTCCACTGAAGAAAACATGTTTTTTAAAAACTGTTGAAGTACTGTTTTGAGTAACGTGTATCCTTTTCAAAAAGCGTCTAAGTATTATTTTAAGCAGCGTAGGTAGGTTTGCTAGAAACCTGATTTTCACAAGACTGGTAACATATTACCTATTTTTTAAACCTGTAAATGCTGTCTTTTTATTGTAACTTTGGAATTAAACAAAAAAAGAGAAAATACAAAAATAATATAATTCTGGTATTCTCCCCATCCAGAATTAACAACTGTTAACATTTTGCCATAGTCAATGTTGTGATCATTTTTTAACTTACAGTGAAATATTCATGACATTAAAAAAATTAAAAACGTAAGGAAGATTCCTATACTGGCCAATTGTTTTAAGAAAGAAAACATCAGACATACAGTTGGCCCACTGTACCTAAAGGTACTGCACCTGTGCATTCAACCAATGAAGGATCAAAAAATTTGGAAAAAATTTTTCCAGAAAGTTCCAAAAAGCAAAACTTGAATTTGCTGCACACTAGCAACTATTTACATACCACTTACATTGTATCAGGTGTTATAAGTAATCAAGAGATGATTTAAAGTATAAGGGAGGATGTGTAAGGGTATATGCAAATACCACCCCATTTTATATAAGGGACTTGAGCATCTGAGGATTCTGGCATCCATTGGGTGGGAGTTGAGTTCCTGGAACCAATCCCCTGTGGATCCTGAGGGATGACCCTATTACCTTTTCATAGTTTCACCACCAGTTTGATTCCCCTCCCTTAGTCTGTTCATTACCATTATCTCACCTTAGCACAAAGTATTTCATACATCTGTACTACACACTGCCTTGGTTACTGTTACTTGGTTACCAGCTTCCCAAAAGGTAAGGAAGATGCAAAGAAAACTGTGAACAGCCATCCCAATGGAAATGGAGGTCTAAAGAAGAACCTACAATTCACACTACACATCGTTATATAATCTAAACTACCTAGATGCAAACTCAAGAACATTTTGGAATGGAAATTTTCCTTAGGTCTTCCTTCCTTCATTCATTCATTCGAAAAAAATATCTGAGGGCCTACCACGTGCTAGACTCCCTTCCAGACACAAGAAATACCAGGTGAACAAAACAAACTGTACTCTTAACACTTACGTACATCATCTGTCCAAATCAATAAGCAAAATCAAATGGAGGAGCACGTCAGATGGAGAGTAAGTGACAGGGAAAAAAATGAAGTGAGGAAGGAGGGCAGGGTGTGTCCTGGGGAGCAGGGGAGGGAAGATCCTCCCAGAAGGTGACTTCTAAGCAAATCTGGAAGAGACAAGGAAGCGGGCCCTGCAGACACCTGGGGGACAGTGTCCCAAGGAGATGGAACACAGCGGGAAGGCTCTGGGGCATGCTGGGCTCGTGTGTCCGCAGAAGTGGGGAGCGCCCAGGAGGTGAGCTCAGGGAGGAGACGGGAGGCTGTCCAGGGGTCTGCGGGCACTCCGAGAACTTCAGCCTTTCATCCTGAAGGAGAGGAGAAGCCAGTAGAGGAGCCGAAGCAAAGCAGTGCCAGGACCTGACTCCTAAAGGGTCCACCGGGATGACTGTGGGGACAGACTGCAGGCTGGCAAGGGCTGAGCTGAGAGGCCGGTGGCCAGATTTGCAGGTGATGCACGAGAGAGAAAAAGAGGGATCAAAGATCACTCCCAAGACTCCACCTGGGAGGGTGGGAATGCTCTTGCTTAAGACGAGGGAGACTGTGGAAGGAGCAAACAGGGAAGCTGGGCGGGCGGGGGGAGGGGCTGTAGAGAAGGAGGAATTTGGTTCGGGATGTGGCTTCTCCACAGGCGAGTGGAGGTTCTGAGTGGGCAGGTCAGCTAGATGTGGGCATCTGAATTCAAGGGAGAGGTCAGGGTGGAGAGACACACACGCACACAAATACATGTGTACATATGCATATATGTGAATGATCAGTTTACACCTGATATTTAAAACCATGAAACTGAGTCTGGAGAGGAGAAAAGAGGGTCAAATAGAGCCCTGAGGTATAGGAAGACTTAGTAGGTCAAGAGGCTGAGGAAACTTCCAAGGCTGAGAAGGAGGGGACAGTGAGGCAGGAGGACCATCAAGACGGTACAGTGTGCTGGGATCTAAATGAACGGTTAATAGAAAACTAAAGCCTTTCCCGCTATGTTTATTGGCTATTTTGGCATATATTTATTGAGCACCTACTATGCGCCACTCACTGTAGAGACAAACATGGTCCCTGTTTTCATGGGACTTGCAATCCAGGGGAATACAGATAAATAAACTAGTAAGTGCTCTTCCTGATAAAGTACAGGGAGGGTGTTTGAGGAGAAGGCAGCAGGGCCAATTAATCCAGTCTTGGAAGGTCAAGGAAAGCTCTCCTGAGTGATGTTGAAGAAAAGACCAGAATGATAGTAAAAATCAGCCAGGGAGGGGTGGAAGTGGAGGAGGGGAGAATGGAAGGAAGGCTGGGAGAAAACAGGATTTATAAGGACCTGAAGTAAAGAGAGAGACATTGTGATGCCCTTGGAGGGGGGCGGGGTGGTACTGACAATACAGGAAGTACAGAGAGAGGTCACAGATGCGATAGGAGAAGGGCGGGTCAGAAGTCCTCTCAGACTTCCCTCAGGAGTTTGAGCCTTATTCCAAAGGCAATGGGAAGCCAGAAAACCGTTTTAGGCCAGGGAATGCAATGATCAGCTTTCTATTTCAGGAGGAGCGCTCTGGTTACGGCAGATCGGAGAGCTGGAAGGGGGCAAGGCTGGGAGCCTGGGACGCGAGTTAGGAAGCCTGGTCCATGATTCATCGCTGAGATGCAGCTAATCTGAACTCAGGGAGTGGCAGTGGGATTCAGAATGTAGGACTTTGACAGGAGGAAGAAGGAGAGAGAGGGGTCAAGGATTGTAGCCTGGTTTTTGACTTGGACAGATAGGTACCTAGCAGTGCTTACTCACTAAAAGAAGGAAGTCAGGGAGAGGGCAGGTTGGTGGTCAGGGCAGAGAATCTGTTGAGTTTGAAGAGCCTGTAGACTATCCAAAAACACTGTATGGTAAATAGGCAATTGGCTATCTAGGTCTAGAGAGCAGCCATAAAATCTGAGATACAGTTGTAAATTAGGAATCACGGGCATGTAGATTAAAGCCCTGGGAGGATGTAAAATGAAACCTAGGGAGTGAGAAAAGAGTAGAGGAATGGAAAGGCCTGGCTCCTGTAAAAACCAACAAGAAAGAGGCAGCAGAGGAATAAGAAGCCTAAAGAGAGAGAGAGAGAGAGAGAGACGGAGGGAGAGAGCGCCTGAGAAGGAACAAGGAAGTCTGGGATAAAAGCAAAGTGTACAGTATTCCAGAAAGAAGAGCAAAAGTATGAATTTTTACGTGAATGAATTCACGCACAGAAAATGCCTTTATTATTTACACTGTTCCAAAATCAACAAACAAATAGTTTTCATCAGCTTATAATACGTTTTAGTCACAGGATCATTTTAGCCTCAGTGAAGAAGCAAAACATAAAATGAACTAAGTTAATTAGCATGAGTAAATAGGTTTGTTCTAATAGTAGACAGTGAAAGTGCTAAACACGTGTACAATCCTGTGGACTAGAGATTAAAAATGAAATAAATGTTAGAAGTGGGAAGAATAATGTGGATTAGAAAGCTTTGAAAAAAGAGAGAGAGAGAGAGAG
Source organism: Lagenorhynchus albirostris (assembly GCF_949774975.1). Classification (NCBI taxonomy): domain Eukaryota; kingdom Metazoa; phylum Chordata; class Mammalia; order Artiodactyla; family Delphinidae; genus Lagenorhynchus; species Lagenorhynchus albirostris. Next base: position 181,534,815 of record NC_083095.1, read on the forward strand.
AGAGAGAGAGAGAGAGAGAGAGAGCAAGTCGAACCATAAAGAAGAAACACTATATGATGTGAAAAGGGGTGAAAATACCACAGAGGATTCAGAGTCTATACAAAGTGATTTTGTGAGCAAAGTTATGCAAGGCTAGGTGTCACAGATCAGCCTGTACACATGCGTGCACAACACACACACACACACACACCCAAAAAACACTTATCTGGCTCAGTGAGTGAAACCAATTTTCAAAAATACATATTTAGATGTGAAAGGGATATCATTTTGTGTGAACACAACTATGCTATCCTTACTGTATAATGTCAAAATATATTTTACTGAAGTGTCACAATTCTTTATTTGAAGAGGACTGTTTGTTATTTGTTTGTTTTTGGCCCTTCCAATATAGTCTTGGGAGGTGGTGCCTACACTTACTCATATAGCAACACAATTAGATGCTAACAGTTAATATAAACAAGAAATTCCTGATGGTTTTTCATCAAAACAATAGACCTTATTCACAGCAGGTGGAATTAGCCAATTAGATAAGGCATAAAACAGGGACTCCTTTAATTCACTACATTGATTTCTTCTGTGCTACAAAGTTAGTTTCGGCTAATACCATTAATATTAAGATATATACCATCGTTTCTTGGGTAGGAAAAGCACACACAAATTTATTATTCAAATACCCATTTAGGAACATAGCAATCGGTTTTTTGTTTGTTAGTTTTTTAGCTATTGGTTTTTAAAATTTTGAAAAGAATGTCAGTGCTACTCTAGAATGTAATTCTTCTAATAAAATTAAGCACAAAAATTAAGTGCAGTATTCAAAGACTTAAATATCTGTCAACCCAAAATTGATACCCGAAGTATTCCAGTGGCAACTCTTTTTATTACTAATAAATACTCCCAAGATTTAATGTGCCTCAGAAGCATCAATAAGAGACAACTAAACAGAGCCAGTAAATACAAGTTACCCTCACTCCTCACCCTGAGATTTTAGAATGTTTTCTGACAGCATACAGCCCCTTTATTTCTATTTCCACATAGAATCTAAGCAAACTATCTGTCTATTCTTTAAAAAGCCAAGCAACACCACAGTTTATTACCAAACCCAACTACTGTATATAGTCACTAAATGAGCAAAATACAGACAATACAGTGTTTTCTTGGCTCCCAAACTAGAAATACTACGGCTATGCCAGCAGTAAGGTCCAAATGAAAGCAAATTTCACAGCCCTTAAAAAAAATACATAATTGTCATTGTTAATAAAAGCCAAGTTTGCAACTGGAAACACTGCCTTCTAGCCAAGGACAAGATGTGTCTATTATAAATTCTTGGTTTCCGGGATATCCCTTAAATGACCCCCCAAAAAAAAGTCAAATAACACTAGTTCTTGCAAATACAATGCAAATAGCATGCTAATTAAGGTATTCACAAGTCAATGACAAATAAGGCTTTAAGACCATGGTACCTATCATTATGGAACTACAATACACATTAAGCAATCACTAAGTTGTAGGTAGGCCTTCCAAAAGGAGTTATTATGGTTCACCATGATCAGAGAACTGTGGTGTTATACTTAATCACGTTTTTACCTGCAAGCAGGTGTTTATAGGTGTCAAAAAGTAAAACACTGTTTCTAACTGTAAACCTATAGTTCTAATAAACTGTACGGTAACGGCACACTGTACCTACCTCACTGATTTCTGCATAAACTTTCTAGTGCAGTATGAAGTAAGCTGCGTGAAGCAAGTTCCTCTGCCTGCTTTATGAACAAAAACTTAACTTCTGACTCATTTTTATTAAGATGCCAAAAATCACACACTGAGAACTAGACCCTGTTTCAATGACCATGAAGTTAAAATGTAACACAAGCACAAAATAAACAATGAGAGTGACGGTTCATTGGGGGATGTTACTGTTATCTAAAGTAATCTTCAACCTTTCCTTAAAAATATAGGCAGCTCAAAAGCAAAATCTAAAGGAAAACAGTATTCAGTATGTTTAGCAAAAGCAAATTACAGAAACCATCAATAACAAAGTAAACACAAAGGAGCCATTATAGAATTAAACTCCAAACATAAGGAGGAAAAAAGATAGAGGCAATAGGGCATAGGGGTGCCACAGATCAATGGATTTTCTATTTCTCTCCTGCTTTGCTCAAAAAATTTCCGAAAGCCTGGTGTAAAATCTTCTGAGCCCTCCCAAAGATGTTGGTCTGAAGGCAGAGTCAACCCACCTGACAGCTCAGGCTGACACTCACAGGACTTTTGAGCAGTGAAAGGAAGGGAATAAATAAAAGAACAGGAAAGGCAAGACATTTTTAAGGGAGTTGGAATTACAGCTCCATTAAGCAGTCTTCCAAGGCTGTGCCTAAACTAAACTGTCCACGGGGAAAAGACTTGTTTCTCTACCCAAAGCAGATATCCACAGCAACAGCATCAGTGTCGGAGAGAGATGGTGGTCCAGGAGCAACAAGCGTTCCAGACAGATGCCCTCTCTCCACCTCCAGAGCAAACCTTGGATACACACTCGAAAGGTACAAAGCACCCCCTAACCAGCCCAGCTCCAAAAATACTGGAGAATGGGAACTGTAGGAAAACAGAAGCTTGTAGTATTCCCAGCCACCTAAAAAGGGAGAATTCCGTGCCCTGAGATGACCAAGATGGGGACATTTCAAAGTAAGTAAGGAAAACGTCCTTGCAGAAGAATCACTGGAAGCTCCTCGAAACAAAAATGGCCAAGGCTTCATCTCCCTACCGGTCAAGCTGGGGCACTCCCACCATTCAGTCCAAAGCCCCAAAAACCTCTTCTTAGGCCCGGTGGCAACTGACCGCCCACAGGCAGGACACCTCACAGACACAGGCCACTGCGGGCTACACCGCGATGCTGCCGCTGCGCTTACCTCACAGGCGGGGGACCCGCAGGTCTTGAGCTTGTTGTCACCATCTCCCTCCGGCAGACCAGTCCGACGTGTGGCCATCATTTCATTTCAAATTACAAAGAAGGGGCCAACCCATGGGAGTCCACATTGGGGGGGAAATGCCACACCAGGCTCCTAGAAGGTGTAGTGCCGGTGAGACAATTAGAGCGCCAGGGAATGAAGGTTTTGATGAAGCGCCTTCGAAATGCCCTGATGATTATTTCTTCGGACTTCAACTGACTTCACCGTCTTCGTCCATTTCTCCAGACATAAAAAACAAAGAAGAGAGGTCTCCTCGGCGGCTAGAAAGCGGTCCCCTTCTTCCTAGCGCTCCTCCCAAGTCCAAGAGCAAGGCGAGCGCGTCGTGAAGCCTCTCCCAAAGAGATCTTTCCTAGAAGAGGGAAAAGTTAAAGGGCATGAACTTTCTCCATACACTGACCTTAGGCTTGCTCACATGCCTACCCCAAGCTCGCCTTTCCAACACATGGAAAGATAATTCGGTCCATGCTGATGAAGTATGAAAGATGAAAGAATCTTCCCATACAAAAAGAGAAAGAAAAAGGGGGAAAAAATCCTATAAACCAGGGGGGAAAAAAAAAAGCGAAACATCAGAACTGCACGGTGGTTGCCTCAAACATGCCCGGCCGTTGTGCAGCCGTCAAGAAAAACCGTTCCCTTTTCAAGTGCATTTTAATTCATGTATTTTCTGGGCAGAGGAGAGGGAGTCTATGTTCTTCTGCATCACCCGGATAAGCAGACTTAAGGGAAGTTTGCTCCCCGCGGGACTAAAATGGGATAATCCTTTTTCAAAAGCCCTCCTTGCTCCCCGCCATCTCCCCAGCTCCCCAAAATAAAAACAAAAAGCCCTGCTCGGACGCGACCGGCGGCTCTGCCGGCGTCTCCAGGCGGCCTGGGGTACCCGGGGCGCCCGCCCTCCGCCCTCCGCCCCGGCCCGCCGGTGTCCCCGAGGAGGCGGCTGTTTTCCTTGGCCCGCGGCGGGGCTGGGCGGCGACGGCGCGGGGCCGGGTGGGGAGGTGCGCGCGGCGGCAGGAGGGACTCCCTCTCCGGGGCATTATTCCGGAGCTACAGAAATGAAGCCGCAGCCCCGGCCACTTTTAGTTGCCGCGCCCCAAACTACGCCTCGACAAGGTCTTCCCCGTTCCCCGTGACCACCTAGGGAGAAAAAAAATAGGAAAAAGAAAACCACCACCCACCGACCACTATTTCCTCCGCCCCTTCCAGAGGCGGGTCGGGGATCTCGATCTCCCGGGAAGGGCGGCCCAAATATGTACTTTCCAAAACGAACGGGGACACCCGGGGGAAAGGCCCAAAGCGAGGGAGCTCACCCTGCGCGCCCCGCCTGGCCCGGCTTCCGAGGCGCGGCGGCGAGCGGCGGCGGGGACGCGGGCCGGGCGCCGGGCCCAGCCGGTACGCGCTAGGCCGCAGGCTCGGTTAATATTCATGAGCGGACGGGAGCCGCCCCTCCTCCACGGCCGGCCGGCGGGACCCCGGCGCCCGCCGCCGGCCTTTGTGCCCTTCCCTCCTCCCGCCGGCCTTCCCTCGCTCCGCACACGCGGGCGCGGCCCCTCCGCCCCCGCCGGGCGCCCGCCGCCGCTCCCTCCGGCCCCGCGCCAGCGCCGGGGCGGGCTGGCCCGGGGTGGCGGGAAGGGAGGGAGCCAGCGGCGAGCCCGGCTCTCCCTCTCCACCCGCCCGCCGGCCCTGCGCCCCGTCGGCCGAGGCGGAAAATAAAGCAGACACGCACCGGAGAAAGCGCGGCGAGTAGATCCGCACCGAGCCGGCCGGCCACCGGACGGCGCGCCCCTCACGCCCGGCGCGCACTGGACCGAGCGGCAGGACGAGCCAGTGCTGTCCTCCGCCGCCGCCGCCGCGCTCCGAGGCCGCCGCCGCCCCCGGCCGGCCGCTCCCAGGCACCGCCGCGACCTGCCCCGGCCGGCCCCGGGCTCTCGGCCGCCGCGGGAGGGCGTGGGGCGGGGCGGCGGCCGCCGGACTCTCCCCTCGCCTCGCCGGGCCGGGGCCGCGCTCGGGCGCCCGCGACCGCCAAGTGACAGAAGTGCCTCGTTCCGCTGCCGCGCCGAGCTGTTTCCCGGGGGCGGATTTCTCGCTTCTTCCTCCCTGGATCCACCTCCTCCCACTCCACCTCCTTCCCCTCCCCTCCCCAGGGGAGGCTCTGGGGTTGAATGTTTTCTGTCTTGAATAATATGGTCCCGGGAACCGACGCTGGAGAAGGGGGATTAGCCTGGGGCGGGGGCGGGGACGGGGGGTGCTCGCCAACCCCCCCAATGTGTGTCGGCACCTACAAACCCTCACCACCACCCCCAACACCTCCCCAAAAACCAGACACACAAAATCCTCCCCGCCTTCTCCAGTCTCCCGAGCGCAGAGCGGGAGCGGCCAGGAACCCGGGCTTCCACTGGGGAAGGGACTAGGTACTTGGCGTCAGGGCCGGGGAGGGGGTCGATCATACGGCTAGACTCGCAGAATTGGGTCCCAGACTGCGGGGGACACGCCCGGGTGAGTTTTTGACCCTTTTTGCAGTGGGAGGGGTGCGATGTGGGACTTCAAGGTAAGGGAGTGTCCTCTCACGCCCGACAGTAAGACAGCTTCTCATTTGGGGTGGGGGGGTTGGGGAGAGGTCGCAGCCAAGCGCCGTTCATTCAATTCTTTGCCCTTTTTACATCTTCAGGGCAGCTGAACAATTCGGCGCAGCTAGCGGAACTGAGGAAAGGTGGCTGCGCTTCTCCACACAGCAGGTCGCAGCAGCGCGGGGTCCCGGGCCCAACCGCCGCCCCTCCCCGCCCGATTCCGGGGCTTCGCCCCAGACCCCCGGCGGCTCGCTCCGCCCCGCCGCGCCTCACAACATCTCCCGCTGCAAATGGCCCAATCGGAAGACGCGACGAGAATTCCAGCCAATCAGAGGCAGCTGACTCAGGCGTCCCTCCACCCTTTGCCCGCCCCCAGTAGGAAAGCCACCGCCCCTCAGGCTCCCCTTCCCACCCCGCTCCCCTCCGGGGAGGTGTCTCACAGCTCCTGTCCTCGCCGGGCTGGAGTGGAGGACCCCGCCGCGGTGGCGGGGTTTGTCACCTAGTCACCCTCATCCTCGCCTCCTCCCAGACACACCCCTCCTCCCTTTCCCAGTCCTCCTGCTGGTGCTGTTGAGGGTCATTTTTATCTTCGTGCCGGCGGGGGACTGCCCGCTATTGTGTCTGATCAGCTGCCACCGCCCTCCTAAGGGGAAAAATAAAAGAACAAACCCGAGAAGCTTTGGGGTCTGCGTACCTTTTCCTTCCTTTCTTACCGCACTCTCCCCAGAAGATTTAGAGACACCTCCCCGCTCCACCCACCCCGGCCTCCACACCCAGCTCTCCGTCCGCTGCCTCGGGTCCTGTTTTTCGGTTGTTGGTGAGAAAAAAAACTAAAAACCACTCCCTGGGGCCTGAATACCTGTGCTGTAGTTTTTAGATCTGCCTAAGAGTGGAAGGTGCCGAACATTAGAATATACAACTAAATCCTCCGCCTCGATTAGGGGAACGACTCTGACTAGATCATTTTTATGTGGCCACGAAATTTGCATGTTCTTGACAGCCCCTGACAAAACTAGTCAGCCAATAACAAAGGAAAAAAAAAAAGAATAAAACAGAAGGAATTCCTGCCAGTCAGTCGGTAATTTACTGAATAGCCCACTGGGCTATCCAGTTCTGGATGCGATAGGGTAAATGAACTAGAAGTGAATAGAAATGCAGGGTTCAAGTAGTGTACCTCTAGTGGGCTTATAGAATATGTCCAGAAAGGAAAAACAATTTTAAGCACAAAACAGCTCCTTACAAATGCAAATGCACGTGCATGGCGTAAACTGAGTACCTCACAGCTGAGGACGTCTAGGGTTAAGGTTTTTGTCATGGAAATTTTTATAAATGTTGATTTTGAAAAAGGCTTTCAGTTTGGTAAAGGACACTACATGTTGGCCATGGAAGGAGATATGAAAAGGAGGTAAAACACATTTTAGGAATTGTGGGAAACTAATGTAACCTAGAAAGACATTTCTGTAAGAGGTAAAAGCAGAAGGACCAGGATTACAGTCTAGCTTCAACATTTACCGGGTGACCTAGGGTAAATTTTTACTTCTGTGTATAAGTACTAGAGCTATCAAGTAATAGTAGTGACTACAGTCTATAATAGCACTGCCTGCCTGCTGAGTATTCCAGAGCTTTACACACAATTTAATGAGACAGGTACACTGCACAGCCAGGATTCAAGCCCAGGGGGTAGGGTCCAGAGTCCATGCTTCTCTCCACAACACTATCCTACCTCTAACACAGTTTTTAATAACAACAACAGAAGCTAACATTTACTTAGCTTTTCCTCTACTGATCATTGTGCTTTGTGGGTAACTGATTTAATCCTACCTCTGGGATCGGTAAGATTACGGTGTTCGAAAACTTAGGATTGTTTTTAAGAACCATTATAACTTGCCACCATATGTATCTTATGTGTATTAGGCTATCTGGATACAGAAGAGCAAAAGCACATAACTGAGATTTGGGAAACCTGAGCCCTAGTACTCTCCTGGGACCTCCAAGTATGACAGAACCTTCCCTCTCTTGCTGGGATGTTGAGAGCATCAAATAAGACAATAGATGTAAATATTATTCCTATTAAAGTATTATTATGAAGGAGGGGTTTGTCCTGTTTTTCCAACAGGAGCCCTATGCTTTTATAACATTTCATTGGTATTTATTAGGAACATATTAACCCAGTGTAAAAAATTAGGTCTATTCCTTTCTAGGGCATGAGCAGTAACAATACTTTAATAGCTGCTTGAGCTCTCATTTAGATGCATTCTGAGTAGACCCAAGTGGATGCCCTCTAGGCATCTGGGAAGTGGCAGCCATCCCTCCTCATTCTCCGTTCCAAAGGCTGACGGTATAATTGGTGGAGGATGCAAATCAAAGCCTTGGCGTTGTCTTCAGCTGCCCGTCTTGGGTGTTTCACTCATTAACACCTCCACCAGAGGGAGGGCAGAAGAAAGGAAAACCAGCCAAACCTAACTCCTGTGGCTACTTTTTAACCATTCCAGTGAGAGATCTGGTGAAACAGTAGGTTTGGGGATCATTGTAAATGAAGAGATATGGAATTAACCGTGGGTTTCGCAGTTGATATCTTGGTAGTATTCTTTATCCCAAGTATCGTGGATAAGCAAGAGCTCACAGTAATTCTAGCTTTGTTTACTTTGAAAGGCTGATATTTTCCTCTTTCGAGCATAGCTAATAAATGTATGGATTTCTTAGAATCTAACTTCTGAGAGATTTCCTTGAAACAGTCTCAGAAATTACTACAGCTATATTAGTAACAACTATAAGACAACCTTGCACACTATAATTCTTGCAATGTAGGCAAGACGTTCTTAAAGGTGGGAACTATAACCTTAAAATGTTCAGTTTTGACTTTGTTAATGACACAGTAATATTGTTTTGGTGAACCATCATCAAGGAAATATGTCAAAGCCAGAAATAGAACCAAAATGCCCTAGCCCCTGGTCTAATGTCATTCTGTAATAATCTATGGATGATTTCTACTCTCAATATAGAAGCTGGCAATTCTAAGAGGCACAAGTGTTTGCCAGCGAATTCCACAGATGAAATGTGTAATTTGCGATGGAGCGTTTGCCAAACTATATGTCTGAGGCAGTTAAGACCAATGGCCCTCAGAGGAGTAAGGCTTTTCTTGGTTTTAGGACTATACTGTAGATTTCATTTCTTATTCATACAATAGTAAAAAGACACATTATCTACTAATATTTCTTTGAAAAAGACTTTCTTGTTGAATTGAATAACTACAGAAAACTCATCTCTCTGGCAAGGCATTAAACTATTGTAATCAAGGGAAGGGAGTGATTTTCTACAATAAATAATTTCTAGGGAATTCCCTGGTGGTCCAGTGGTTAGGATTTGGCGCTTTCACTGTCAGGGGCCCAGATTCAATCCCTAGTCCAGGAACTAAGATCCTGCAAGATGCGCCATGGCCAATAATAATAATTCCTAAGATTCTTCTTCCTTCATCACCTCTTTTTTTTTTTTTTGTGGTACGCGGGCCTCTCACTGCTGTGGCCTCTCCCGTTGCGGAGCACACGCTCCGGACGCGCAGGCTCAGCGGCCATGGCTCACGGGCCCAGCCGCTCCGCGGCATGTGGGATCTTCCCGGACCGGGGCACAAACCCGTGTCCCCGGCATCGGCAGACGGACTCTCAACCACTGCGCCACCAGGGAAGCCCCATCACCTCTTTTTAATTAATAATGTAAACGATTTACTATTTTAATTCTCTGCATCTGCCAAATATATGATTTAATATTTGTCCACATGATTACTATCTTCGATTATTAATTTCTAATCTACAGGGTATTGATGCTGTCTTATTCCAAGTCTATAGTGCCTAGCAAGCACCACACACAATAGATACACTTGAATAATTTCTCTGCCCTCCACTTAACCTGGTCTTTCCTTTCTCTGGACTAGTACTCTGCTTGAATGTTTCTTTTTAGTTTGTTTGTTTGTTGCTATTAATTGGTTACTTGATGAGAAACAATTTTATATTATTATTTACCTGATTATTATCTCCTTTTCTATCTAAATTAGAAACTTCTCTAGGGCAGGTTCCCAGGGCATTAAGTTCTTGTTCAGACCTCCATAATACCTACCACAGCTTTTACACATTTCACTGGAAAATTATTCAAGAAAAGAATGATGATTATATCACTATTACTGATAAATATTTATACCTCAAGAAATTCCTGGCTGTCCGACAGCTCTCTGGGTTGCTGGAAGATCTATGTATATGTCTGTGTGCATATGCCTAAAAGGGAAAGTGTAAATTACAAGAGGTGTCCACACAGAGGACACTTGATGTGGGCCTCAATTTCCAGAAATGCCACATTTTATCTCTTTACCTACCTCCACCTCTGGTGACTGAGCTGTTTTTTGGCCACGCTACCATGCCAAAAACATAGCACTTGCATTTTGGCAATAATTACAAAGCCCATAGTTTAACCATGATTGTGGAGCAAACATTTTCTTCTGGGTTCAAATTGTTTTTCAGCACCAGCACCTCCATAATTAAAATTGAGTGGTACGGTGTTCATATGCATCAGCGTTATTAAGAGTTTATTTATATATTTTGAGAAAAAGAAAGAATAAAAATGTACACAGTTTTCTTTTATCCTAAGAATCGTGACTTCCATTTATAAGCATTCCAATTTTCCTTAAAAATATGAGGCCAGTTTTTTAAAGGTTTCCACCCACCCAACTAAATATGGGCTGGAACATCCTGTGAAAATACTGTGCAATCTGGGTAGAAACCCAGATTCAAACTGGAGAACTGAAATGTCCTCATCATCTTGGAATAGAACACTAAATTCCAACCATTCCAACTAGGAAATTGTGCTAGCAATTGATTTTGATATTACAGGCCTAAGCCAGAGCAACCAAATCTTTTTCATCAGAATGAAAAAAATATCTTAGCCTTCCCTTTCACCTTTACAAGGCAGAAGTAGGAGAGACATCAAAAGACCCTCCACTCCTTGATTCATTGCCTGCATTCTCTTCTTTTTTTATTTATTTATTTTTTTGGCTGCGTCAGGTCTTAGTTGCAGCATGCGGGATCTTTCATTGCAGCGCGCGGGCTTCTCTCTAGTTGTGCCCTGAGGGTTTTCTCTCTCTAGTTGTGGCACGTAGTTTGTGGCATGTGGGCTCCCTCATTGAGGCGCACAGGCTTAGTTGCCCTGCGGCATGTGGGATGTGGGATCTTAGTTCCCCGACCAGGGATCGAACCCACGTCCCCTGCATTAGAAGGCGGATTCTTTACCACTGGACCACCAGGGAAATCCCGACTGCATTCTCTTCTAATCCAAAAGTCAACTAACCAAGGGTTCTACCTTCAGATAGGAAAGGTTTGCAGGATAATATGTGGCAGTTCACATCTGGGCTTCGGTAGGATAGATGCAGGCTTGCATAACTTTTCTCCCAAAAGATTTTTTCAATTACGTTTTAACTTTTAAAAATTGCAACACAGAAAGAAAAAAGTAGATATTGCAACTAGGAGAGAGCCCAATCTTGTGTCACATCCTACGAACCCACCCTCTCGCCCTCTTCCAGCCTCCTACTGTGGCTCTTCATTGGCTGGATCCACTCAAAGATAATTCATTAGCTGTGTCTTTATATACATAGAAAATCTAGATAGCAAATCTGATCACAGATGGATGGAAAGAAAATAAAAGGATTGATGTAAATGTTTTAATTTGGAGAGGAAAAGGGGAAGATGAAATAAAGAAGCATATTATTCTAAAGTGAAAGAAAAGATGTATTATAGAAGACAACTCACCACAGTAAACAGAAGAAAACTAGAGACAAATGTTTTCCACCCAGTAAACAAGAAAAATAGAGACAAATGTTTTCCATCCTGAAAGAAATCAAATATGTCAAAAGTGAAATGACAAGATGGGACGTCCCTGGTGGATTAAGAACCCGCCTGCCAATGCAGGAGACACGGGTTCGATCCCTGGTCCGGGAAGATCCCACATGCTGTGGAGCAACTAAGCCCATGCACCACAACTACTCAGCCTGCGTGCCACAGCTACTGAAACCCGTGTGCCTAGAGCCCATGCTCTACAACAAGAGAAGCTGCTGTGATGAGAAGTCCGCGCAGCGCAACGAAGAGTAGCCCCCACTCACCACAACTAGAGAAAGGCCATGTGCAGCAACAAAGACCCAATGCAGCCAAAAATAAATAAATAAATACATTTATTAAAAAAAAGTGAAATGACATGACAATGAATGAGATCTAAAAGGAGATGGAAGAGCTAAGGGAAGATACTGAGAGGGGAAAAAAAATCATACCATTGCAGAAGTAATAACTGAATTATAAGTAATAAGGAATAAGAAGAAACATCTGGCAGAAAATAGTGGGGTAGATTACAGGCTTTTAAAAAGCATTTCAAATACAAAGCAAAAGGACAAAGAGGTTAAAGTGATTAGACAGGAGATGAAAAATATGGAGGACAAGTAACCAAAATCCAGTTTAGAGAAATTGATGCCTCTGACATAGAGTTTAGAACAAATGAAACTAGAAAAATTATTAAAAGATGTAAAATGTCCTCCTATATCTGTTCTCTCCTTCCATAAAAATAGTGTTTGAGCTGGCCACATGGTGAATAAGCTAGACTTGATTTCACAGCCTTTCTTCTAACTAGGTGTGGCCCTAATACTAAATTTTAGGCAATGAAATGTGAGCAGGAATGGGTGTCTGCCACGCTGGAGGCCTTCCTTAAAAGACTGAACCTGTGCCTTCCTAACCCTTTTCCCCCTTCATGATGGCTGGAAAAAAGGATTCCCAGATTTAGCAAATAAAAATAAAGAATGCCCAGTTCAGTTTTGAATGTCAGATAAACGAAGAACACATTTTCAGTATATCTCAATTATTGTGTGAGATATACTTGTCCTAAAAAATTATTCATTGTTTGTCTACAATTCAAATTGAACTGGGTGTCCTATATTTTATCTGGGAATCTTCCTTTAGATACTGAGAATGGGAGCATCTCCTTTGACCCAGAGATGGAAGTCACCTGTGGAAGATGCTAGAGACATTGCCACAGGCCTGAATTGCCTACTTCTGGCTTGTTACCAGAAACAGACATAACCTTCCATGTAACCACTTCTATATATAAGAACCACTGTATTTTTAAGATCCTTTTGGTATAGGAGTTTAGCTTTTGTCTAAACTATATGTGAACACTATTTTGCAATGCCAAAGATTAAAAAGACTTACCATGTTTCAGGAATTATTAAAAGAGAATAATTACTTGGGGAAAGTTGTTAAACTCTGATTATTCAAAAAAAAAAAAAAAAGGAATCCTAAAAGTAAATCAAAGTGAATCACTTAAAGCAGGGGATGACAAACTATGGCCCACAGACCAAATCCAGTCTGCTGCCTGTTTTTGTAAACTAAGTTTTATGGGGATACAACCATGGTTATCTGTTTACTTGTCTACGGCTGCTTCAGCACTGTAATAGCAGAGGCAGGACACTGCAACAGAGACCATACTGCCTGCAAAGCCTAAAGTATTTCCTATCTGGCTCTCTCCAGTAAAAGTGTACTGACCTGTGGCCCAAAGGAAAAACATTATTAACCGCAGAACTCTTCTCAGTATGAATTGATATAAAAGAGTTTTGAAGGAAAAAAGGTGCCTTAAAGATGACACACCCACACTTAAAAGCCGCAGAAAGACACTCTCAACTATGTAGATATTTGGGAAATGTACCACCTTTCCTCAAAACAATTATATGATATGACCCTATAATCCACTAAAACAGGGTTCAGAGTAAATATAAAAGGACTGAAACAACTGATTATATAGAATGTACACATTATACATCTTGAAAGAAAGGTCCTACAATGAAAAGTAATAATGCTGTCAGTATAATATATGAGAATCAAAATGAGGGTACAAAAACTTGAGAGGTGGAAGGACAAAGAAAGGTGAAAAAGTGTTAATTGCAGTAATTTCCTCAGTGGTTATAGGGAGTTAGTATTGCCTAATAGTATTCTTCTGGTATCTAAGGCAGAAGTGTTGAGTGACTAAATAATTAGAAATAATGTGAAAAGACAAGCCACAGACTAGCAGAAGATATATGTCACTGATATAACCCACCAAGGATTTATATCGACAGTTTATAAAGAGCCCCTATAAACCAATAAATACAATAGAAAAGATAAATATGCAATTCACAAAAGAGGAGACACAGGTGGCCACTGACGATAATAAAAGATGCTTGATATCAATGGAATCAGCATAATGCAAATTAAAATGATAATGAGACCATTTCAAACCCATCAGCCTGGCGAAAAATAAGTCTGATGACATCAAGGGCTGAAGTGTTGATGAAAACAGAAGCTCTTACACACTGCAGGTGGGAAATATAAATTCATCAAACCAGTAAATGGCAACTCTACTTGCTCAGTCTCCAACCCCTGGATTGTCTGCAAAAGTTGTAATGACTATTACCTCCACCTTGATACTCAAAAGGGGTCTCAAGTGTAAAATGCCTTAATCTGCTTTTCCCATATTAACCAGCAACGCTGTTTATTCTGTTGCTTCAGACCAAAAACTTTGAGGCAGCCTTGACTTTGCTTTCTCTCACATCCCCCATCTCACCACCAGTAAGCTTTGTTAGCTCTAATATTAAATCGTATCCAGAATCTGATCACCTCCACAGCTATCACTCACGTCTAAGCCAAGTCATCTGTCACCTGGATGGTGATGACAGTCTTTAACCAATCTTGGAGTTTCTGCCCACAACTTTGCTAGTGCCTGCTCTCAACACTGGAGCCAGTGTCACCATTTTAGTATCTAAGTCAGGTCGGGTCACTTCTCTGCTTAGAACCTTCTACTGGCTTCCCATTTCCCTCAGATAAAAATCCCAAATTCTTACAATAGTTCCCCTTGGTTCTATTTTGAGCCACCTCCTGTCTACTGGTTCCAGTGCAGCCACACCTATACCCTTGCTGTTCTTCAAACACACACACACACACACACACACACACACACACACACACACACACACACACACACACACTCACCTCCTGCAGCTCACCTTCTGTTTGCACCTGCTGTTTCCCCAGCCTAGACTACACTTTTCCCCAGATATCCACTTGGGTTCCTCTCCCTCATTTTATTCAGTCTTTCGCTCAAACATCACTTTACTAGACAGGTCTTCCCTGAGTCCCCAGCCCGACTTAAAACGGTACCATATCTGCCCACCCCACCCAAAGCCAACTGCTCTCTCCCCACTGCTTACACTTTATTTAATTTTTCAAAGCACTAACCCTAACCCTAATTGCCACCTGGTGTTTAATATTGTTATTTATTGCCTCTCTTCCCAGATTAGAATGTAAACCTCAGAAGAACAGGAAATAAGTCTCTTGTTTATTGCTAAATCCCTGTGCCTAGAACAGGCCTGGCATATACTAGACACCCAATAAAATATGTGCTGAAGAGTACATGAAAACCACTTTTCAAGCACATTTTAAAATATAATAGCGAGGAAAATTGAGGATGTACATACTCTATTCTAGACGAAATCTACTTCTGGATATCTACCCAGAGAAACTGTCCCTTTTAAATCCAAGCAGAAAGTATAAAGTAACCCCTTCTAGAAAAGCTGAAATAATACGCTCTTCAGTAGGTAAACAAAAATCAGTTTTGTTTAAGTGATCCAAATCTATTTAGCAGGTAAAATGAAAATATCAACAAATATCAATTTATATCAAAAGAATTACGTTGAGTGAAAAGGCAAATTGTGATAAGATGAGCAGTTTGATGATGTAAATATTATATACATATGTATCCATATATGTAACATATATTGTTTATAATATACACATGTGAATGAAAAGTATAAAAATCATGGAATGATACACATCAACTTCAGGAGGGAAGGAGGAAAGAAAGAAAAGAGGGATGGGGAAAGGGTTTAGCTGAAACATTTTGGGTCTTTAAAATAAAAAGCTCTGAAGACATATCATAAACATACTTTACCCCACACACCTATGGTCACCTAATCTATGACAAAGGAGGCAAGAATATACAATGGAGAAAAGGCAGCCTCTTCAATAAGCGGGGCTGGGAAAACTGGACAGGTACATGTAAAAGAATGAAATTAGAACATTTCCTAACACCATACACACAAATATACTCAAAATGGATTAGAGACCTAAATGTAAGGCCAGACACTATCAAACTCTTAGAGGAAAACATAGGAAGAACACTCTTTGACATAAATCACAGAAAGATCTTTTTTGACCCACCTCCTAGAATAATAAAAATAAAAACAAAAATAGACAAATGGGACCTAATGAAACTTAAAAGCTTTTGCACAGCAAAGGAAACCATAAACAAGATGAAAAGACAACCCTCAGAATGGGAGAAAATATTTGCAAATGAAGCAATTGACAAAGGATTAATCTCCAAAATATATAAACGGTTCATGCAGCTCAATATCAAAAAAACAAACAACCCAATCAAAAAATGGGTGGAAGGCCTAAATAGACATTTCTCCAAAGAAGACATATAGATGGCCAAGAGGCACATGAAAAGATGATCAACATCACTAATTATTAGAGAAATGCAAATCAAAGCTACAATGAGGTATCACCATACACTGGCCATCATCAAAAAATCTGCAAACAATAAATGCTGGAGAGGGTGTGGTGAAAAGGGAAGCCTCCTGCACTGTTGGTGGGAATGTAAACTGATACAGCCACTATGGAGAACAGTATGGAGCTTCCTTAAAAAACTAAAAATAGAACTACCATACAACCCAGCAATCCCACTACTGGGAATATACCCAGAGAAAACCATAAGATACATGCACCCCAATGTTTATTTCAGCACTATTTACAATAGCCAGGACATGGAAACAACCTAAATGTACATCAACAGATGAATGGATAAAGAAGATGTGGCATATATATTCAATGGAATGTAACTCAGCCATAAAGAGGAACGAAATTGGATCATTTGTAGAGATGTGGATGGACCTGGAGTCTGTCATACAGAGTGATGTAAGTCAGAAAGAGAAAAACAAATATCGTATATTAATGCATATATGTGGAATCTAGAAAAATGGTACAGATGAACCTATTTGCAGGGCAGGAATAGAGACACAGACATAGAGAACAGACATGTGGATACGGGGAGGGATGGGGAGGGCGGGATGAACTGGGAGATTAGGATTGACAAATATACACTACCATGTGTAAAATAGATAGCTAGTGGGAACCTGCTGTATAGCACGGGGCGCTCAGCTTGGTGCTCTGTGATGACCTAGATGGTTGGGATGGGGGGATGGGAGGGAGGTCCAAGAGGGAGGGGATATATGTATACATATAGATGATTCACTTCATTGTACAGCACAAACTAACACAACATTGTAAAGCAACTATACTCCAATAAAAAAATATAAAGTTAAAAAAATAACATATATATTTAGACATAATATAGTATGTAATACAATCTATCTATTTCCACAACATATATTGAAACCAGAAAATCTGAACAGCATTTGTCTTTGGGGTGAGGAACTGCGAATGGCGAAGGAGAGGAAAAAGCACCTTGATCACCATTTGGAGTTTTTTTCCTAAAATTATTTATGAGAAAGCATTACTTCCATTTTTTAAATGACAAATTTAAAATGCCTTTCTTCAGTCCTTGTTGGGGCAAACAGATAGGAAAATAAAAAACACTGAGGACCTGAATAACATAATTAACAAGCTTGAAATTATAAGTATCTATCAAACTCTCTCTCTAAAAATAAAAGACTACCTTCTCTCAAGGCTCCCATGAAACCACGATAAGAATTGACTATATGTCAAGCCATAGAAAAGATTTTGGTACATTCTACAAGGCAGAAATAGCATAAAATAGTTTTACCACATACAACTCGAAATTGGGTTTTTTTTAAGTGGAGGCAAAGCCTTCAACCCTTGGGAATTATTCATGTGCTCCCCTAGACAACTCTTGTATTAATTACACAGGTGACCAAAATCCAAATGTCAGAGTACCAACAAAAGAAGGAAAATGAGAACAGTAGTTGTCAAAGTCTGAGGAATGTGAGCAAAGGTGTACTTATAAGAACATTCATAACCTCATATATTTTCACTACCAAAAAAGAAACAATGAAAATGATTTTTAGAAATCAAGAAATTAGAAGAAAAGTTAAACCTAAGGAAAGCAGAATGAGAGAATTAATAAAAGTAAAACACTGCATCAAATAATTGAAAAGCAAAAAGCAGTGCAAATTACAAATAAAACTTGTAATAAAAGCAACAACACAAATAAATCATTTGATTATTTAATAAGAAAAAAAGAGAAGAAAACATGAATACCTGGAAATAAGAATAAGAAAATAACCACAGAAATGGAGCAAATGTAAGAGAAGTAAAAGCAAGAGCTTGATAATATATCTGAAAACAGGGAAAATACAAAATTCCAAAAGTTGACTGAAGACAAAGCCTACGTGGACTTCCCTCATGGCACAGTGGTTAAGAATCCGCCTGCAAATGCAAGGGACACGGGTTCGAGCACTGGTCCTAGAAGATCCCACATGCCGCGAGGCAACTAAGCCCCTGTGCCACAACTACTGAGCCCGCATGCAACAACTACTGAAGCCCGCGTGCCTAGAGCCTATGCTCTGCAACAAGAGAAGCTAACACAATGAGAAGGCCGTGCACCGCAACGAAGAGTAGCCCCCATTCACCACAATTAGAGAAAGCCCGCGTGCAGCAACAAAGACCCAACGCAGCCAAAAAAAAAAAAAAAAACAAAACAGCAAAAAAGTGCCATAAATAAAATGCTTTCTGGATACAGAAATTTCTTGTACAGCTCTTTAAGGAACAGATAATTCCTATGCAATTTAAATGGCTCTAGGGCATAAATAAAGAAGCAAAAAAATTTAAACAATTTTCTAAAGCCTGAATGATGAATATATGCCGGAAGAAGAAAGCCATGAGCCAATTTCAGATGTGAATAGTGATTTCTAAGATTTTTCTTAAAATACTGGTATTAACTTTAAGCAAAATATTAAATAATATCCCATGATGGGAGGCAGGGGGGAGAGGTTCATTGAAAAAATCGAAATATTGTTAAAAATTAGGACATCTGGGCTTCCCTGGTGGCACAGTGGTTGAGAGTCCACCTGCCGATGCAGGGAACACGGGTTCGTTTCCCGGTCTAGGAAGATCCCACATGCCGCGGAGCGGCTGGGCCCGCGAGCCATGGCCGCTGAGCCTGCGCGTCCGGAGCCTGTGCTCCGCAACGGGAGAGGCCGCAACAGTGAGAGGCCCGCGCACAGCAAAAAATAATAATAATAATTAGGACATCTCCCCATTTTAATACATCAGGTTAGTTACAGTTGAACCATTCCGTACTTACTCGATAAAATTCCTTAGACTTCAGTTTCCAGGAAGATGGAGTAGACATACTTTTCACCATTCCTCTTACTAAGAATAGTTAAAAACCTAGACATCTTATACCTCAAAGGTTTTTTTTCCTTTGCTCACTTCACATATCCATTATGAATCAGTTGTACATCATTTTCTCTACATCTTTTTTTTTTTTTTTTTTTTTTGCGGTACGCGGGCCTCTCACTGTTGGGGCCTCTCCCGTTGCGGAGCACAGTTTCCGGACGCGCAGGCCCAGCGGCCATGGCTCACGGGCCCAGCCACTCCGCGGCATGTGGGATCTTCCCGGACCGGGGCGCGAACCCGTGTCCCCTGAATCAGCAGGCGGACTCCCAACCACTGTGCCACCAGGGAAGCCCTCTCTACATCTTCTTAACTCGAGAACACAGTTTGATGGAACAGCCTTTACCTAAAATTTTCTGGTCTCACGGAAGAGGATAAAGCAAAATAAATTAGAGTGTTGGGAAGAATATTCACTATAAACTTTGATATATTTTCTTTTGGTGGTGTGGGTAGGATTAAAGGACAACATGGCTACTATTTTCTGCTTTTCATATTTTTGTAACATTACAGGATTTTGCAACAAATATGTATTAATTTTAAACTAATATTTGAGTTAAAAAGTGAAAAAAATCTGATTTCAATCTCTCTGCCTTAATTGAAACACATGCTTTTTCCCCCCAGTCACTAGTGGACATGGAAAATAATGTGTGATCATTCATGTAACAATGCTTGAAAACATTTACTAAATAAATTTATAGTTTTTAAAAACTAATCTTGCTTAAATCAAACACACCATTGAGTGAGACGTTCTGTATATACTGCATCAAGCTATAAGAAAATTCAAAGCCTAGTCAGAAAAAAAAGTACCCATGCATCAAACAACTTCAGAGCATGACCATATATGTGATGCACTGCAGAATTTTATTAACCAGAACTGAAAACACAGAGACAGAAAAATGGTATTTCCTAGGGGATTTTATGACTTTTCCTCTATGTGAAGAAAGCGAAAAGAGCCGGGGTGGTGGTCATAGAGCCACCAGTTCTTCTGGCCATCGTAGAGTGGCTTGGTTCTGCCATCGGCCAAGAGTAAAATCCCAGTGGACCATTTTCAGTTTGGAGGATGTATGCTATGGGGCAATGGAAGAGAGTGAAGGGATAGGAAAAACAGAGTGGTGATGAGGATGTGTATGGCTGAGAAAGAAGAGATACTTTTAGCATATTTCCGTAAAAGTGAAGGAGGACTGTCTAAAGAGGACAGTGGTGTTCCTTCTGTGTGGTGTTCTGGTAAGACCCCATACTGTCCCCATGAAGAAAGTCTTCTATAAAGAGTTATAGGTGCTTGTCCCAGAGATAAGGATCCTCCCTACTCCCATGTGATATCAATGCAGCAAGCCCTTGGCATCTTCAAGAGACACCTACTAATAGGTTAGCCAACCCCCAAATTCTCAGGAGTAACTCAAGGAACCACATGCACACACTGCTCTGACCTCTAGGGACTGACCGCAGATGGAGATAAGGGTAGGAGAATACATTTTTCTACAGCTCCTCTTTCCTGAGACACTTAGAGGGAGCTTGTATGTAGTTTAAAACAAAAACGAAAACAAAAAACGGTAATTTCAAAATCCAGGCAGTTGTCCTTTTAGCCATGGGGTTGAGGACTGTATTGTTTGGAAAGACATCGTGAGGGACCTCATTTCCTACTGGCATGGCTGGGAGGGAGAGAAAGAAAATAAGAATATTGAACTTGCCCTGTGATATAACGTAGAATATGCTCTCTACTGTAAACAGGGCAGCTGTGCGGATTTTGTTGCTTCTAGGAAACTCTTTCTTTCCTTTAATGTGGACGTAGACAAGTCTGTCCCTGAGAATTGCTTGTTCTCGGGAGAAGAAAGTGTGAATGTGTGTGAGGGGGCGGAAGTGGGTGTACCTATGTAGGAGTGTGTTTGAGTCTGTTTCCTCAGAGTTACTCACAAAGACTGGTAGCCTCAGAAGGAATGGGGACTTTCATCTCATTTTGATGCAAAGATCTCAAACACCAGGAGCCCTGGACTGCCACAACCCCAACCTTGGACAGTTCACCTGTCAGAACTCACCTGGATGATTCTGCTGAGGCCTCCAAGTAGCCTCTTATGTGAGGGATTGTCTAAAGCAAGGGTTGGCAAGCTAGGCCCCAGGGGCCAGGTCTGGCCCACTGCCTGTTTGTGTAAATAAAGTTTTATTGGAACAGACCCACCCATTTGTCTACATATTGTCTACGGCTGCTTTTACATTATAGCAGCAGGGTTGAGTAATAGTGACAGAGACCACACAGCCCACAAAGCCTAACATACTGACTACATAAACTTTTGCTGAAAAAGTTTGCTGACCCCTGGTCAAATGTCAACACTTCCAAAGGGAAAATTCCATATAAACATTATCCTTGAAAATCCTTTAGGAAGTGAAGACAGACACATTGTCACCCAGTAAGTCCCAACCAGTGTTTTCTCCAGCAACAGAGGACGTCATTGTTGCTTCAACTGGATGCCTAATTAAGTGGTTGGCATATGTTTAGGGACTGTGTTGTGTGAAAAATGCATGTACCTAATATCAGAATTTCACTTAGCACAGCAAAATGAGAAGCTCAGAGAAATGCTACCAACAGAGGGCACGCAGACTCGTGGCTCCCAACTCATTTTCGCTTTTGGCCAAAAGCTTTTTAAGAAGAAGGTGGGCAGAGTCATCTGCACTCTACAAATTGTCACTGCTCACTTTTTTTAATATATAAATTTATTTATCATATTTATTTATTGTTGGCTGTGTAGTGTCTTTGTTGCGGTGTGTGGGCTTCTCATTGAGGTGGCTTCTCTTGTTGCGGAGCACGGGCTCTAGGCGCGCGGGCATCAGTAGTTGTGGCTCACGGGCTTCAGTAGTTGTGGCTCACAGGCTCTAGAGCACAGGCTCAGTAATTGTGGTGCACAGGCTTAGCTGCTCCACAGCATGTGAGATCTTCCCGGACCAGGGATCGAACCCGTGTCCCCTGCGTTGGCAGGCAGATTCTTAACCACTGCCCCACCAGGGAAGTCCCTGATCACTGTTTTTAAGGAGGATTGTAGAGTCGATTTTAAGTGAGTGGACGCATCTGCAACCCCCTTTTGGGAAATGGACTGAGAGTTGTGGATGCTACGGATTGCCCTGGTTACGGAGGCGTTATTTCAGAGGGAGGGAAGGATTTTTCCAGTACTGTAAAGAACTGGAGAAGGGCCTTTCTACAGAGAGAGAGAGGGACAGAGGCAGAGAGGAAAGTACATCTTGAAACAGGGAAGATTGGCTAAGCGCTGCAATGTGCCAGGACGGGGCCCTGTAAGGAGTGTTGTTTCTTTTCCTTTTGTCTTAGACTGAGAACAGCTATATTTTGCCTCCTGTTTAAAGTTCCTTTGCCTACATTGTCATCTCTCCAGTGAGTTGCAAACTTTCAGTAAATCTTCTCACAGACTCAGTGTCATGGTATCATGGTACTAGGGGGAAGCAAAGGATGGGGCGGAAGACGGCATCTGCCCTTCCCCACATCACCCCTCCGCCTAGCATGGCACGACAGCATTTTATTAAGGACGGCTGGGAGTGCCAAGGTTTGGGGCAGCAACCAGCCCCACATTGGACAGAGGCTCAACACAAAAGCTGGAAGCCTTGGGAGGGAACAGAGGGGAGCGGAGGTGCAGCTACACGGTTACATGATTGCGGGACAAACAGGAGATAAACGTGCTCCTCCTTTCCCGGCAAATATACTATCGAAACATGAGTGGCTCTTGAAAATGATGGAAAATATGACTGTGTGTGTCGGGGGGTTGGGAGTAGGGGGAGAGGAAGGTAAATACATGAATTACAGAAACATGGGAACGTTTCACAATGGAATGTTTCTGATGGATATCTTCACACCAAAAGTGAACTGCTCTTTTCACTTTCACCAGCATCTTTCTTCTCACCTATAGGCCATTTTTAAAGGTGCACATAAAGATGTTATACAGTGAGCCCAGCCATGACAAGGGGAAAACTGCAAGACTGAATTGAGAGGTACCTGCCCTTGCTCTCCAGCCTGCAGTGCATCTCATTCAAATTTGTGCTGCAGCCCAATTACAACCTGCTACATGTCAGAGACCTCCAGTTTGTTCATGAACACCCAAACTGCAAAATCTAACTTACTAGTTTTTTTTACTAGTAAAATTTAGGAGCATTTAAAAAAATTTTATTGAGGAATAATTGACAAATAGAGCTGTATGTATTTAAAGGGTACAACGTGATGATTTTAAACACATAGACATGGAATGATTACCAAGATCAAGATAACTAATTTACTAATTTAAAACTGAGCTAACGGGCTTCCCTGGTGGTGCAGTGGCTAAGAATCCGCCTGCCAATGCAGGGGACACGGGTTCGAGCCCTGGTCCAGGAAGATCCCACATGCCACGGAGCAACTAAGCCCGTGAGCCACAACTACTGGGCGTGCACTCTAGAGCCCACAAGCCACAACTACTGAGCCTGCGCTCTAGAGCCCGTGAGTCACAACTACTGAGCCCGCGCACCACAACTACTGAGCCCGCGCGCCTAGAGCCCGTGCTCCACAACAAACAGAAGTCACCGCAATGAGAAGCCCGCGCACCACAACGAAGAGTAGTCCCCTCTCGCCACAACTAGAGAAAGCCCGCACACAGCAACAAAGACCCAACGCAGCCAAAAATAAATAAATAAAACGAATAAATTTATTTAAAAAAAGGAAAAAAAAATAAAAAATAAAATAAAATAAAATTGAGCTAATTACTGAAGAGGGAACTTAAATCCTTGATGTAAGGTCTGATTTAGAATTCCAGTTACATTTTTGAAAAATGCAGCTTCATCAGGCTAGGAATTGAGCTGACAGCAAATTAAATGGCACCTGGATTTGATCAAACACATAAAGATTTGATCAACCCGGGCTGTATATTTGAAATTTCTGGGAGCTCTAAAAACTCCTGAGACTCAGGCCACACTGGAAACCTATCAATTCAGATCTCTGGGGGTGGGGCCCGGGCACCAGTGTTTTTGAAAACTCCTCAGGTGATCCCATCCTGCATTCAAGACTGGACATTGCTCTGAATGCAAGGAGAGAAAAAGGGAATGGTTACATCACAGAAGCCTGCAGAGGCTTGACACTTCAAGAAGTGCGTAAAGCTTTGCATCTCTGCTTTCTTTTATTCTAGAGCAGAAGGCGTTTTAGGAGTTCTGATTGAGCCCAGAAATGTGAACTGTTCTATTTAGACTTCATGAAAGCACATGTGGGCGATGTTGCCATGAAATCACTCTAACCATCTGGCAATGCAACAGGAAGTTATTCTGGTATCGAATAAAGTGAAACAAGTAGGGTGAGGCAGCAATTCAAACTTATCAAAATAGCTTTGATTTTCTGAGTGGTAGAGAAGAGTATTCATCCTTTCCAAAGGGATTTTTTTCCTTCTTCCTTATTTCCATAGAAAAGATTTCTTAAGCTAAGATTTAATTTGGGTCTATTATTTTAAGAAATAAAATAAACCCTAATACTTCAAAGGCTTTAATAAAAACATAAAGCTCTACTTCTTAGTCTCATGGAGGAGAATGTATAAATCCAATTAACGGGCATTTGAAGTGAATATTGGAGCCCCATTAAAACTGAAACAGCTTTAAAATGTATGAAAGACTTGACAGGTACAGGGCCAAGTTGGGAACAGGAAGCATTATTGTAGGTAGGGGGGTGAGGGGAAAACGGTCTCTATATTATGCGTTTACCATCACTTAGGGGGTGAGGCATCTGGAGGTAATCACCATAACATCAACTGTTCTGTCTTGACACTGTTTTATTTTATTGGTCACGCTGTGTCTTTTCATAGACTTTTCATGTGCTCTCATGAGTTCTATTTTCTTAACCTCTCCATTTGAAGACTTTCTCTAAGCCCTGACATCACCCTACCCCGCCCTACCATGCCACCCCCTCAGCCATAAACGATGTTGGAGTGGTACGTCTGAGTGTGCCTTTTTGCTGCCTTTGAACATAGAAATATGGTTTTCCAGATTTAGGAACATTATCCATTTCTTAATTAAACTTTTTATTTTGGGGAAATTGTGGCTTCACATGCCATTGTGAGAAATGATGCAAAGAGAGACTGTGTTCCCATTACCTCGTTTCTCCCAATGGTAACATCTTGCAGAACTATAGTAGACGGACTTCTCTGGTGGCGCAGTGGTTAAGAATCTGCCTGCCAATTCAGGGAACATGGGTTCGAGCCCTGGTCTGGGAAGATCCCACATGCCGCAGAGCAACTAAGCCCATGAACCACAACTACTGAGCCTGCACTCTAGGGCCCGTGAGTCACAACTACTGAGCCCACGTGCCTAGAGTCCATGCTCTGCAACAAGAGAAGCCACCGCAATGAGAAGCCCAGGCACCGCAACGAAGAGTAGCCCCCACTCACCACAACTAGAGAAAGCCTGCAGCGACAAAGACCCAACACAGTCAAAAATAAATAAATTAAATAAATAAATTTAAGAAAACAAAAACAAAAAAAAACTATAGTAGAACTTGGTACATATATACAATGGAATATTACTCAGCCATAAAAAAGAGTGAAATAATGCCATGTGCAGCAACATGGATGGACCTAGAGATTATCATACTAAATGAAGTAAGTCACACAGAGAAAGATTAATATCATATGAGATCACTTGTATGTGGAATCTAAAAAAACGATACAAATGAACTTATTTACAAAACAGAAACAGACTCACAGACTTCAAAAACAAACTTATGGTTACCAAAGAGGAAAGGTGCGGGGAGGGATAAATTAGGAGTTTGGGATTAACATATACACAGTACTATATAGAAAGCAGATAATCAACAAGGACCTACTGTATAGCACAGGGAACTCTACTCAATATTCTGTAATAACCTAAATGGGAAACGAATTTGAAAAAGAATAGATACATGTATAGGTATAACTAAATCACTTTGCTGTACATCTGAAACTAACACAACATTGTAAATCAACTATACTCCAATATAAAATAAAAACATTTTTTAAAATGACTTAGGAAAAAAGATTGTGAATCACTATATTGTACACCAGTAACATATAATATTGTACAGCAACTATACTTCAATTAAAATAAATTAACTTAAAAAAACTATAGTAGGGCTTCCCTGGTGGCACAGTGGTTGGGAGTCCGCCTGCCGATGCAGGGGACACGGGTTCGTGCCCCGGTCTGGGAGGATCCCACATGCTGTGGAGCGGCTGGGCCCGTGAGCCATGGCTGCTGAGCCTGTGTGTCTGGAGCCCGTGCTCCGCAACGGGAGAGGCCACAACAGTGAGAGGCCCGCATACCGCAAAAAAAAAACCCAACAAAACAAACCAACAAAAAACTATAGTAGAACCAGGATATTGACATTGGTAGAGCCAAGATCAAGGACACTTCACAGACGCAACCAAGAATCCCCCAGGTTGCCCCTTTCTGTGACCCACACATCTCTCCCACTCCACACCCCTTCTTAACTCTTGGCAACTATAACGTCCTCCATTTCTATAATTTTATCATTTCAAGAATGTTATATAAATGGAATCATACAGTCTGCCACCTACCGGGATCACCTTTTTTCACTCAACGTCATTCTCTGGTGATTCATCCAGGTTGTCGTGTGTATCGATAGTTTGCTCCTTTTGATGACTACGTAGTCCTCCACAATGTGGCCATCTCACAGTTTGTTTTACTATGCACCCGAGGAAGGACATCTGGGTTCTTTCCAGTTTGGGGCTGTTATGAATCAAGTGGCAATAAAAATATTTGTGTACAGGTTTTTGCATGAACATAAGTTTTCATTTCTCTGGGATAAATACCCAGGACTGCAATTGTTGGGTCATATGCTAATTGCAGGTTTTTTAAGAAACTGCCGAAGTGTTTTCCAGGGTGACTCTACCTCTTTACATTCCCTCCAGCAATGTGCGAGGGATCGAGTTTCTCCACACCCTTGCCAGCATTTGGTGTTATTATTTTTTATTGTAGCCATTCTGATAAGTGTGTCGTAATAGCTCATTGTGGTTTTAATTTACATTTCCCTAATGGCTATTGACATAGAACACCTTTTCATGTACTCTTCTTATGTTTGTTTTATATATACTGTCCAGGTTTTCAGCTGTATTTAGCAGCAACGAGAAGGAAAGTACCACATTATCTTTTATGGTGAGTTAAAATAGAATAGCAGTTATAAGGGGGCAGGTTCTGCTCTCACACGGCCAAGGTCCAAATCTTAGCTTAATCAAATCCTGGCTTTGCAAACTTGGTCAACCACTCTTTCCTCGGTTTTCCACTCTGCAAAACTGGAAGAACACCTATCTTGTTTTGAGGATTTAATGAACTACTGCAAAACACTTCAAGTAATATGTTCAATCGTTTCTAGTTATTATATAGAATTCATATGCCTTGTATAAAATTGATATGATTTGACAAAATTTTAATATTTGCTTCACACTCATCTAGTTTTTAATATTACAGAAAACTATTTTGATGCCAACCTATTTTTCCTTTTTTAAGTGACCTTTTCTGGGTGTGTCAGGACTGCCTGACATGAAGACCAAGGGATAGTGAAATCTTTGTTGAATCACCTTCATAAATATCTGTTTATCTCCTCATCTATACTAATGGAATGAAATGGCTGAATGAGGTTTCTTTCTGTTCGTTCTGAAAAGTCAAGAAATGAAAAAATAAGAGAGTTAAGGTTGAAAACATAAAGACTGATACTGTATAATAAAAACATTTCTGGAAAACCATACAACGAAGTTCTCTAATCAAATTCTATTCGTAAAGTTCTATTTCTAGTCTTTTTTAATGGATAGCTCAGTATATGTCAGTGTCCTCTAACTAAATATTTGCTAAGCTTTCAGTTATCTGGATCAATTGTATGCATGTCTATTAATTAATGAGTTCAACATATAAAATGATCACTTACTCTTTGTTGGGCACCGTGATGGAAGCTATGAACACCCACAGGTGAGTAAGCAAAGTCCCGTAGGGAATTTATATTCTGGTAGAATAGACTAAAATTTGTCTAGAAATGATCATGCTTTGAGGTAGAACATGAGGTACCAAAGGACACACAGAGGAAAACCTCTAGGTATAGGCATCAGTTAGAGGTGAAATGAGGTTAAAAGGTGGAGTAGACTTGGGATATGCAGAATTGGAGGAAAGGGCATTCTAGAGTTAGTAAAGTCAAATCACGTAAGTAGCAAAGTGGGATGCATCCCTAGGGCCCAGTGAGCAGCTCAGGTTGACTGGACCATAGTTTGCAGAAAGGAGTTTAATGAGAGAGAAAGCGAAGAAGACAGGTAGGGACTAAAAAGTGCAGGACCTGGGCTTCCCTGGTGGTGCAGTGGTTAAGAATCCACCTGCCAATGAAGGGGACACGGGTTCGATCCCTGGTCTGAGAAGGTCCCGCATGCCGCAGAGTAACTAAGTCTGTGCACCACAACTACTGACACTGCGCTCT
Organism: Lagenorhynchus albirostris; assembly: GCF_949774975.1. NCBI lineage: Eukaryota > Metazoa > Chordata > Mammalia > Artiodactyla > Delphinidae > Lagenorhynchus > Lagenorhynchus albirostris. Next base: position 181,563,274 of record NC_083095.1, read on the forward strand.
AGAGCCTGTGCACCACAACTGTGGAGCCCGCACGCCACAACTACTGGAGCCCACGCACCTAGAGCCCGTGCTCCTCAACAAGACAAGCCACTACAATGAGAAGCCTGCGCGCCGCAATGAAGAGTAGCCCCTGTTCACCATAACTAAAGCCCACGTGCAGCGACAAAGACCCAATGCAGCCAAAAATAAAGTAAATAAATAAATTTATTTTTTTTAAAGTGCAGGACCTTTTAACAATATAATCTAACAAGCTTAGAGTCTATTTAGTAGACAATTGGCGGGGCGGTCACTAAAAGTTTTGAGGCATGTGACTGACACGACCAGGGTCCCTTCACGGTGGTTAATCAAGTAGTAGCATGGTTGGCAGAGGGACTGCTGGATGGAGCCCACGTATAGAGAAGAGAATACAGTCAGAAATCTGAGCAAGGACCATGGCAACAGCTTAGGGATAGGGAAGTAAGAGCCTGATTAGGGGAGCTGTAATGGAAATAGAAGTATTGGGCAGTTTGAATCCATCTGACGTGTGATTTAATTGATTTTATGAGAGCTATTTTGGGAAGGGGAGCTTTGGGCGTGTTGACTTCAAAGTTCTGGCTGGACTTCATGTCCACCAGCAGGTGGAAAGCTGAGTCTGGATGTCAGAACAAGATCAGAGCTGAAAATACATTTTTTACCTTGTATCCGTCATGAGTGATAATCTAGTAAAGCAAGCCTCCGTCTTTAGTAACATTTTTCTAATTTGATCTTTGGTTATTCTTGTTCGATGAGTCGTCTCAAAAAATCTCATTAAGATTTTATTCAAATAGTATTAAATGGATAAATTAACTTGGAAAGAATTAACTTTCATTATATGAGAATAGAATATTGTGCTGTCCTATTAATGAACATAGATTTTTCTCTTCAGTTATTTGTCTTCTTTTATCACCCTTGGTGAAGTTTTATAATTTTTACAATGTCATTCCCACCTATTTCTTTTTTTAAGAAATTTATTTATTTTTGGCTGTACTGGGTCTTCATTGCTTCGCATGGACTTTCTCTAGTTGCAGCAAGCAGGGGCTACTCTTAGTTGCGGTGTGTGGGCTTCTCTTTGCAGTGGCTTCTCTTGTTGCGGAGCACAGGCTCTAGGTGCACAGGCTTCAGTAGTTGTAGCACACAGGCTCAGTAGTTGTGGCTCACAGGCTCTAGAGCGCAGGCTCAGTAGTTGTGGCTCACGGGCTTAGTTGCTCCGTGGCATGTGGGATCTTCCCGGACCAGGGCTCAAACCTGTGTCCCCAGCTTTGGCAGGCAGATTCTTAACCACTGTGCCACCAGGGAAGTCCCTCTACCTATTTCTTATTGCACTTATTCTTAGGTATTTTATACTTTATAATGATTTGTGATTATATATTTTCAAACCATTTACTGGCATACAGAAAAATAATCGATTTTGCATATTTATTTTATAATCAACCAACTTACTGAACTCTCTCCTCAATTCTAAGAGCTTCTGTTTCCTCTTCTTTCTGACATTTGTATCTATTTATTTTTCTTATTTTATCAATACTTGGTGACTAGAACAATCAGAGCAATTGTGGAAAATAGCAATTACTAAGTGAAGAACTTCTAGATATTTCCTTAGTCCTTGCATATTCAGAAAAGTCCCTATGTCTTCTTCATAAATGAAAAAATGACTTTATTTTACCTGTGTTACTTGTTTTTCCTTTTTAAAGTTCTCATTTTGCTTTTTAAATCTTGCTTTGCCTTTTTATCCCATCCTGTCATCTTTTTGGGTTTTTTCTTCCTTCTTTGTCTTTCTGCTTTAATTCATTGAGACAGCATCTTCCTGCGCTTTGTGGAGGAAGGCAAAGAGATTCCTGAAATTCTTCAAAACTTTGTGGAGATTATTCTTTTCCTCTAGCCTTATACCACATTTTATAGACCCTTACTTTTCTTCTGTTTCTCATTCTTCAATCAGTTGAGATCTGGTCATACTTTTTTATCAACAGATAGAAGCGTGGACTGTCCTGACCCCACTCTGCAGATTTGTGGGAAGATGGAGGTCCTTTCCTGAATCTACTGTTTGAGAGCAGGTTAAAGTGCTACTTGGCCACTTGCTGGTTTTTAGGGTAATTTTTTTTTTTTTTTTTTTTTTTTTTTTTTTGTGGTACGTGGGCCTCTCACTGTTGTGGCCTCTCCTGTTACGGAGCACAGGCTCCGGACGTGCAGGCTCAGCGGCCATGGCTCACGGGCCCAGCTGCTCCGCGGCATGTGGGATCTTCCCAGACCGGGGCACAAACCCATGTCCCCTGCATCGGCAGGCAGACTCTCAACCACTGCGCCACCAGGGAAGCCCTAGGGTATTTTTAATTGTTGTGATTCTCCTCATGACATCTTATCTCACCCCTTGCACTTTGAAACTATGGAATGGTTGAAAAATTAATATCCTCACTAGGTACCTGTAATGGTTAATTTTTGTGTCAACTTGACTGGGCCATGGGGTGCCCAGATGTTTGATCAAACATTATTCTGGGTGTGTCTTTGAGGGTGTTTCTGGATGAGATTAATATTCGAATTAGTAGACTGAGTAAAGCAGATTACCTGCCCCAGTGTGGGTGGGCCTCATCCAATCAGTTGAAGGCCTGAATAGAAGAAAAAGGCTGAGGGAGAAGGAACTCCTTTTGCCTGACTGCCTTCCAGCTGGGACATTGTTGTTTGTTTTTTTGTTTTCTGTGCCTCTGAACTGAATCTGAAACACTGGCTCTTGGCACCTGCCAGCTTTTAGACTTGAACTACATGAGCAGTCCTCCTGAGTCTTCAGCTTGCCAACTGCAGCTCTTGGGACTTCTCAGCCTTCAACATTGGGTGAGTCAACTCCTTATAAAAAAAAGTCTCTTTCTATATACATTCCATTGGTTCTGTTTCTCTGGAGAACCCTGACTAATATAGCACTCCTACCGGCATTCTCTGATCTTGGCCCTCTCTGCCTTTGGAGCATGACACGTGGAGTCTACACCGGCCATATACTGACACTGCCACCAGTTTTCCTGAGCCCTACTTTCTGTGCCATCACTCTCTGGAATCAGAATCACCTCTGAATTAGAAAAATAAAAATGATAATGTAAATGTCTAACATTAATGGGAACTTGCTAGGACTCAAGGGCTATGCTAAGAACTGTATACCTATTTTCCAGCTAATGCAAAAATACAGCAAGATGTGGGGCAAGGAGGAGTGGAGAGTGAGATGAGCAAGAAGAAAGTATCAGTGCTCTGGCTGCCAGATAAGGGTCTACAGACTAAGTACCACCTGCCCAATATTCCAGCTGGTACACGTACAGGGCCTCTGAGCGCAAGAATCACTGGAATGGTAAAAGTCATACTCCTGCCTCCTTCCAGGTGGTTTAGGTAAACTGTGAAGCAGTGTCTGGGAAATTATAGCAAGCTGAGCTGGACGGTGAACTCTGTGAGGCTGATTACAATTGTATTTATTGACAATATATTCCCAGTACCTTGCACTGTGGCTGGCATCAGATAAGTGGTTAGTATTTCCCATTAATGTTTGTCAAATCTACTTTTCCATTGGTCAAGATTCACCCCAAATTCTAATAAGTTGTATAACTGTCTTAATTTTCCTTGGGATAACTTTTCTTCTTTATTCTGTAGTTTCCTAGCTATTTTAACGGGCAGTTGGGAGAAATTTTATATTTTTTTAAACCAGAAGTCACCTTAATGAATTTTAAATGATATTGTATCAAAGCTGAGGAATGGCTTTACTACAGATCAATAAGACTACACAGGTCACAAATGGAACTAGTTGGTTAATGCATACGAGTCAGAAATATGAAGGAGGGGGGGCTCCCCTGGTGGCGCAGTGGTTAAGAATCCGCCTGCCAATGCAGGGGACATGGGTTCAAGCCCTGGTCCAGGAAGATCCCACATGCTGCGGAGCAACTAAGCCTGTGCGCCACAACTACTGAGCCTGTGCTCTAGAGCCCACGAGCCACAACTACTGAGCCTGCGTGCCAAAACTACTGAAGCTGGCGCGCCTAGAGCCTGTGCTCTGCAACAAGAGAAGCCACCGCAGTGAGAAGCCCACGCACCATAATGAAGAGTAGCCCCCACTGGCCGCAGCTAGAGAAAGCCCGCGCACAGCAACAAAGACCCAATGCAGCCAAAAATAAATAAATTTTAAAAAAAGAAAAAGAAATATGAAGGAGGAACGTGGTTTTGTGACTGAGTAAATACCTCCATTGGTCAGAGTCCATTTCTCATCTGTGCAATGAACAAAATTACAGCCACCCCCTTGGTGTGGTGTGGTGTGGTGTGGTGTGTGTGTGTGTGTGTGTGTGTGTGTGTGTGTTGGGGGAAGAGGGGCTACAATATGTCTATTTCATGGCTACAAAACTGCTTTGCAAACTGCCTATCCTGTATATATGTTAGATGTTTTGCCTGCTATCACTATGATCATTTTCTGTCTCGTGTGCTAATCTACGGACAACATCTTTCTGTGACCAAGATTCCAACCACATATTTTATCCTGTCGTTCCCAGAAGCAACAGTACAGTATTATACTCAATTTCTCTACCAGATTCAAGGGTCATGATCCCTTTGGCAGGGAGAGAGTTACTGTCAGGAATATCCTGTTGGATCCAGGACAAACCATTAAAAAGTTGCGTAAGTCTTTGTCAGCTCTGAGTTGTTATCCTGCAGGTGTTTTGCTATGTTGACACAGCTCATGTTTGCCCTGCTTTATTTATTGCTCTTTCTTTTGGAGGAAATCATAGAGAAAACAGGACTCATCCCACGGATGGAAACAGTTTCTCTATTTAGCTGCTGAACTCCTCGGGAAAGAGGGAAGAAATCAGTAAGAGACGCACGAATGAATAAAAAATATTCACCTTCAAAACACACTAAAAGAGCAATGAAGGATCCAGATTAGAAGAACCTGTGCCTAGTGGGAAGCAGCCGCATAGCATCGGGAGATCAGCTCAGTGCTTTGTGACCACCTAGAGGGGTGGGATAGGGAGGGTGCGAGGGAGGGAGACGCAAGAGGGAGGAGATATGGGGATATATGTATATGTATAGCTGATTCACTTTGTTATAAAGCAGAAACTAACACAACATTGTAAAGCAATTATACTCCAATAAAGATATTAAAAAAAAAAAAAAGAGAAGAACTTGTTCCAGAGGGACTCTTGAGCACCTGGAAATGCAGAGGAAAAAGTAAAAGCCAATGTGATTAATTTTAATTGAGTAAGTAATGCTTAATCACCAGTCAGGTTCAAGGCTCTGACAGAGATACATAAAGGAAGTAAGATGCAGTTCCTGCCCTCATGTTGTTTATAGCTGAACAGAGACAATGAAGTGAGCAAACGATTCTAATAAAAAGCAAACCATGAGAAAGTGGCTGCCGCCAACGTGACACCCCCATTCTAGTAGGTCTTTATTAATTATATGAACATATTTCTCAAATTATGTATTTTCTTGAAAATCATGTTAAAACCTTGTTCTCAAATACAGCACTTAATGAGTCCACTGAATAAACTTCCAGAGAATAAGATATGTGTTTGGGAAGAAATAAAGGTTTTAGAAAACCTAAGTAGCTTCTGTCCAGATGTCTGTCCCTGTGCTTGTTGATGGCCACTGGAAAGGCCGAGCATATAGGAAATAGTCTTCTTTCTAATATGAAAGGCATATTTGTGTCCCGTGGAATGAGAGGTATGTGTGGTATGAGAACAGGACCCAAGGTCACGGCAGGGCTCCCAGTTCTAACGCATATTTCCTGACTTAGGTCCCTCTGCATGGATCATGGCTTGTTGGGTATTCACACTCACAACTTCTATTGCATTCGTCCTAGGATGCTTAATTATTCTTGTAACTTTTAATTGTTCTCCCCTTTCTTCACAGTTCTCTGTCTTTGTTATGGTGGAGTTTCATTTCAGCCTTGAAACCCTTTCCATCTCATCTCCATGTCAGTAGCATGTTTTACAACAAAAATTGGTTCAGCAATTTTTTATTTCTTGAAACCTTTAACTCTTTGATGAAGTAAAGGCTCAGAATTTTTATACAATTCTTATAAACAGATGCATTTTAAGTCTGAAGAGATGTCATATACTTAATGTCTTAACGAAGTAGAAATGTAAAGCCTACTTAAAAAATTAAATATTCAGAAACACAAGCTTTATAAACTGTCACTCATCATCTGTTACCTGACAGGATTAATACTTGTCTCATTTTTAAAGAACATGTATATAAGAATAAAATGCAGAAATCTAAAGCATACATCTTGACCAAGTTTGATAAATGTATAATAAACCCATGAAACCACCACCCCAGTCAAGACAACAAACATTTCCATCACTCCAGAAAGTTCTCTCATGTCTCTGCCAGTTAATCCTCAACACCCAGGGGCAACCACTGATCTGAATCCTATCACCATGGATCCATTTTGCCTGTTCTTTCACTTCCTGTCTGGAAAGAGAGTTTTTACTCTTTTGTGACTGCCTTCTTTCCACATTCTGTTTTTGAGATTGGTCAATATGGTTGAGTATGAATATACTGCACTATATGAATATACCACAAACTGTCCATTCAACTGCTGATGGATATTTGGGTTAGTTCCAGTTTTCGACTATTACTAATAAACATTTACAACTAACCCAAGTCCACTTTCAAGTAGTTTCCTCACATACATCCACTGATCAATTCTCTGCTGCATACCTGAGGCGGACCTTCTGCAGATATCCGGATTTCTCTTTTTGTGCAAAACTCTCCTCCTTGTTACTCTGTCCTGAATACTCCAGCTCCCACAGTCTCTCTGGACTCTGAGGGCCACCTCCTCAATTCAAGAAGTCACTGGGTTTTGCCTGGTTTTCTCTCTCTGTGCTGAAACCTAGAAGCTCCCAAACTCTCTCAAGCTCATAAGCTTAGGCAATCATAGCGCTCCCCTTTCTTACCTTCTGTTTCTCAGGGATCACTGTCCTTCATTGCCTGATACTGTGTCTTCAAAGTCATTGTTTCATATATTTTGTGTGGGTTGATTTACTGATTTATTTACCGATTTTTGGTTGTTGCTTGGTTGTTGCAGGTGGGAGAGTAAAACTGAGCTGGAAGCAGAGGTTCGTATTTCATAATTTTATTTTTTTATAAATTTATTTATTTTATTTATTTTTGGCTGTGTTGGGTCTTTGTTGCTGCGTGCGGGCTTTCTCTAGTTGCAGCGAGCTGGGGCTACTCTTTGTTGCGGTGTGTGGGCTTCGCATCGCGGTGGCTTCTCTTGCTGCAGAGCACGGGCTCTAGGCGCATGGGCTTCAGTAGTTGTGGCACGGGGGCTCAGTAGTTGTGGCTCACAGGCTCTACAGTGCAGGCTCAGTAGTTGTGGTGCACGGGCTTAGTTGCTCTGCGGCATGTGGGATCTTCCAGGACCAGGGCTCGAACCCGTCTCCCCTGCAATGGCAGGTGGATTCTCAACCACTGCACCACCGGGGAAGCCCTTCATAGTTTTTGATGCTATTTCAAATGGATTGTTATTTTCTTTTTTTTTTTTTTGTGGTACGCGGGCCTCTCACTGTTGCGGCCTCTCCCATTGTGGAGCACAGGCTCCAGATGCACAGGTTCAGCGGCCATGGCTCATGCGCCCAGCCGCTCCGCGGCATGTGGGATCTTCCCGGACCAGGGCACGAACCCGTGTCCCGTGCAGGCGGACTCTCAACCACTGCACCACCAGGGAAGCCCTGTTAACTATTCTTTTTCCATTTGCTTGTTTCTAATACTTAGAAATACAACTGATTTTTTTTTCCATCTTAACCTCCAAACAAGTATGGTTTTAACAAGATCATTGGATCCCTGGACCACTGGATTAGGGAGGAAGAACTCACAGCTGAATGGAGAAATTACTGACAAGGCTACATGGAGGAGGTGGGACTTGAAAGATATGTAGAATATAGCATAGATAAAAGCTTCAGCATGAACAAAGCACAGAAGAAGGCATGACCAAGGATTCCAAGTTGTTCAATTTGAATGAAAGATCGATTGTGAGCAGAGGATTTGAGAAAAGGGAAGTCTCTACATGTATGATAAATAAACATAAAACTTCTGTGGGAAAGCCTTCTCTGAGCCTCCAGATCAGGGGACGTTATTTGAAATAACCTTAATTTCTCATTCATAAAGTGCTGACAGTTCGAATTAACTTTTTGTTTGCCCATTCATGCAATGTTTGATTGCCATACGAGACTGAAAGTTCAGTGAGGGCCTGAATCAGGCCTGTTTTTCTCATCACTGTATTTCCAGCACTTAACAATGAATATTCATCGAAGGAATGAATAAATGGAACCAGGATAAGAAGTCTGAATTTGATTTCATATGCAATCAGAGTCTTTAAAAGTATGTGCTGTAGGAGAATGAGTTGTCCAGGGTTGTGTGTTAGGAAGATTTTTCTGGCAGCATGGAGTGAATGAATTAGAGGGAAGCGAGGATGAAGAGAGGCTACGGGAATAGTTTCGACAGGAGGCAAGGTAAGCCTGAGCCATGGCGGTGTCATAGAAATTGGAAGGAAACAGATAAAAAGGATTCTGTAGAGGGCAAACCCACAAAATATGAAAATTGTGGAGGAGAAGGAACAGAGAAGTCACATATACCTGACATTTTGAGAGTGGGGAATTAGGAAAACGGTGCCGTTTATAGAAATAGCAGTCTATTAGGAAGAGCTGGTTTTGGGGAGGGAGCTGTCAATCTTGAGTGTTAATCACCTATGGGCTTTCTAAGTGGCAACTGGAAACAGTGTGGATCTCGAAACAGAGCTGTGGATTAGGAACGTAGACATGAGAATCGTCCAGCTAAAGGGGATACTTAGCCAGGTGAGTTGGTGAGAGACACAGAGAGAGAGAGGGAGAGGGAAAGGAGGAGGAGAAACCCAAAGACACAATTTCAGGGGTATTAACTTCAGGAGGCAGGAGAAAGTCTACAAAAGATAGGAATGAAGAAACTTTTCTAAAGTAGGGAACAGAACCCATAGAGTGTTACATTGTGAAAGGAGAGCGTTTGAGGCTACTTAACTAAATATATAGAAAGCTTGAGTAACACAAAGACAGAAAGGGCCATTGGCTTTGATCATTAGATTATGAACAAACTTCAAGATAATAACACATGTATTCTAAGAATCACTTGGCTCTTAAAATAATCCATTAAGGCAAAGGGCGGGGGCATTATTACCCCCACTATGTAGATGAAGCAGCAGAATCTCAGAGAGTTCAAGTGGCTTCCTCAAGGCCACACAGACATGAAGCATCAGAGCTGGATTGTACCCCAGTGCCATCCTTGATATCGTCCTCTAATACCACACCGCATCCGATTCTTTCTAAGATTCTTCAGAAAAATGTGTTTGTTCTCAGATCTATACTCTGTTTTAATTCATCCCATTATTGTCTATTTCCCTAGGAAGCTTATAAAAACACTTGGATCCTGCTAATATAAAGACTGATATCAGTAGCTATTGTCAATAACTTAGAAGGAGTAAAGGCTCAGAATCCTTGTTTACCATCAGAGGGTGTTGTTTCTTGAAATAACACAGGTAAATAAATATTAGGGGATTTCTTTTTCTGTTACAGCAGCGAACACCAACTAAGGAGAAGGTCAAGTTTTCCTCATCAATTCTATAAGTTTCCTTAGGTTCAAACTTGATTAAGGACTCAGGTATTCACTTACTTCATCTAATTAGTGACTTACAGTTATTATCCTAAAGTCATATAAGAACATCAGTAGCATTTTAAATATCAGTAACACTTTATTATAGTACTATAAGGCCCAGAACAACAGGCTTATTGTCCCAATGTTATCAAATATTCATCCTGAAAGGCACAGGTGTGTGGTGAGGGGTGGAGAAAAGGCTCAGAGGATTCTGGCTTACTAATTTACTATTTTTTAAAATACAGATTTGTTATTTATTTACTTATTATTATTGTTATTTGGCTGCGTCAGGTCTTAGTTGCAGCGTGCGGGATCTTTATTGTGGTATGCGGGCTTCTCTCTAGTTGTGGTGTGTGTGTTTTCTCTCTCTAGTTGTGGCGCGCAGGCACCAGGGCACGTGGGCTCTGTAGTTTGCGGCACGCAGTCTCTCTAGCTGAGGCGCAACGGCTCAGTAGCTGTGGCTTGCGGGCTTAGTCGCCCCGCAGCATGTGGGATCTTACTTCCCTGACTAGGGATCGAACTCACATCCCCTGCATTAGAAGGCGGATTCTTTACCACTGGACCACCAGGGAAGTCCCCTACTTTTTTTCTTTTTTTTTTTTTTTTTTTAATCTTAAGAAAGAAGAAAGACGTCGGAGAGAGTTAAGCTGATAGGCTTGGTCGCTGTCTTAAATAAGAAGCTAATATGAGATGATAATATGAACAATATGTGCTGTTGTCATCTTCCAAAACTTCTATAACAAATAAACAAGAAAATAACTGTTCTACCTGTAGAATCTGTTGTTAGAATCTGTGAGTAGAGTCTTGGGGCTGCTGATTTCTGTGATGGGCATTTACATGTAGGAAGAATTGACCCCATAGCAATCAGTGGTCATTATAATGCTTCCTATGAGTCCAAAGAGGCTGGTTCATTTAGTTCAGAGAAGAGTTGCAGTTACTGTCCTGAAAGGCTTAATGTCAAGGCCTCACAGAAGGAGGGCAGCCCCTCTGAGCAAGAGAGAGCTCTTTATCATGAGCAAATAAAGGTGTGAGCATGCTCTGAAAGGTATGCATAGCTGTCTCACTAGTGCCTCAGAACGTAAAGCTCACACCGCAGTTTTGGGTAGTTTGCTCTTTCTTTGAGGGTCTCCATTTGGTGGGTATGCTGACCCCTTTGACTAGGACTACAATTTCTTTATGAATTGGTATGATTTTTCAGAAGAAAATGAGGACAATTTTAAGAGCATCTCCATGGATATTCACTTTCCCCTTTTCCAAAACGTAATGAGACAAGCCTACAGGCTTGGTTCCATTTTGGTCAAATTGCAAATATGTGACATTTTAGGAATCTTGGGCTGTTTTATTCTTCACACCCATTTAACCACAGTTTGGTGACTGGGGTATGATGGAATAAAGCAGTTCTGTAGAATCAGTGCAGTTCTGTTTCTGGGATTTTTGTAGCAACTATGGTTTCAGGAGAGAATGGAAAAAATAAACACACTTAGCAACTCAAAGGCCAGCTGCTTTAAAACTGGCTTGGACATTCTGGACTCATCACCATGACGGTTTCTTTTTTGTTGCTGTTGTTCTAAATTGTAAACAGACTTGTGTGGATTCTTCTTTTGTATATTTATATTTGGGGAAGGAGCAGATGGGGGCATTCCTCTTTTCTACATTTATATAAACTTCAGAAATCTAAAAACGTAAGGCCCAGATTTCATATTTTTTGAAAACTAAGAGAAAAGACTTGAAAGAAATGTAATTGATGACTACTGGTACCATTTCCTTCCAATTTAAGTGAAACTGGATAACAGTATCCTCCCCCTAAGTAACACTCTCTAGCCTAGAGTGTCAAAGAGCTTTAGAAAACATTAATTTAGACTCAGAGACCTCAACTGTACTGACCTGCATTATAAGGAATGCAAGAGAAATGTGATATAGAAGCTTAATTAGTAGAGGTTAACTGAATTACCCAAGTTTATACAGTAGCATACCTGGAGGTTACCCATTCACTGAGTATCCCCTCTTTAGGTCTGGGTAAAGCTCTTGAAATTGAATTCCCATTACTATGGTGCATCCAATAATTTTGTACCTTCTATGATACCCAAAGATATATATCTCTTATATGTACATCATGATGGGGCACCCTCGCAATATGGTAGAACGTGTGCTGCCTGGGAATACAGAACCTAATCCCAGCTACACCACTGCCTGAGTTCTGCGACCTCCAGTATGGCACTTTAACAGAACCCTAGACATCATTTTGGAGAAACCGTAAAAATAAAGGGTATAGTAGATATGTGGGAGGTAACTCACCAAAATTTATTCTTTTCTTCTGCTTAAAGTACTCTGAGGTTTTTTTGGGTTTTTTTGCAGGGCGGGGTGGGGGGAATCTCTTTATGAATCTATTGTATATTAGTCATGAAATTGTAGTAATTACAGTGGGATTGACCCAGGCATGGGCCTGATTGGCTTAAACCCAGAACGTTCTATCTCTCTCACCATAGGATTACTGAGAGATAAACATCATTAAATTTGGGTCAGTGAGACATGTCCATACAGAGGGTAAGACTTCTGAGAAGGTACTTCCCTCACTCTTCTAAGTACTCCCCCCACCCCACCCACCCAAGTTCTTCTTCCTCTGATGGGAAGGTCTGGAACTACTAGCTATTGTCACCATGAATGGATCTGACCTTAAGACAAGCTGAGGCACTGGGGGGAGGGGAGGAAGTGAGGGGAGGGTAGACATGAGAGATAAACAGGAGGAGAAACCCACATGGCTTTAAGAACCCTGAGTAAGTCCTGGATTATCCAACTATGTGAACCAAAAAATTCCCCACTCTTCCATTCTTTGGTTAAGTCATTTGGGGCCAGGTTTTCTTCTACCTGCAACCAAAAGCATCCTTATTGCTACAAAGGGGTTGAATTAGAATGTAGTCACTACAACCACACTGGCCAATAGAAATTTCTGTGATGGTGAAAATATTCTGTAAAGGCACTGACCAATATGGTAGCTACACGTGTCTGTTGAGTTGTAGCTGGTGAATGAGAAAAGCAGTTTTTGATCGAATTAGTTAAAATTTCAATAGTCACATACAGCTAGTGGCTACTATTCTGGACAGCACATCACTGGATAGACTTTAAGATCTCTGATAGTTCTAACATTGTTTGATTTTATGAGTGTACTCAGTGCCCGTAACACCCACGAATAGATCCAAATGTGACTGAAACTAAAATCTTTTGCCAACACACACAAGACATCTGATTTCCAGTAAGAAGGGAGACATGAGGTTTATGTTTTCAATTAAAGCTGCTATGGCAGCTAATTTATGAGCAGATGATAAAAAGATCAATATGCACTACTTCTTTCCACATTAGGCATTTTATAGCTGGGAGGACTTGGACAAAATACATGAAATCTCTAATGATATTCTGAGGATTAACTGAGATAATGCATGTAAAGGATCCAGCACAGAATCTTGCCCAGAATAAACCTCAGTGAATGGCCGTTGTGCCTGCTGCCACTACTGTTACTCAAGACAGACATTGATAACCAATGTCACCGCCCCTTAGTATCTAGAAACGCCTCTATCTGACTGAGGAGACCAGTGATAGATCACTGACATATTGAAATTGGAAAAGGCTTACAGAGCAAGTAATCCAATGAGATATAGTTGCAGAGGGTTAAACTAAGTCTCGGTCATCCAAGTGACCAGGAAGTTAGTACAGGAGAGAAATTAAAACCAAGACCTCCTAGTTCAAAATTCAGGGCCCTGGGTATTTTCTTTTACTGTACTTTATTTTGCTTCACATTTCCCCAGATTTTTCAAACTTCCTGGCATTTTCTATTCAACTTAGCAAACAAGTTAATACTGGTGACTTATAGAAAACTCCATTTGCATTCTAGGCAGTTTTACAATAAGATAATCTTTTCAAGATCACTTAACCTCATGGTTAACTCTACCTTCACTCTTCAAGAAGTGACGGGGGGGCTTCCCTGGTGGCGCAGTGGTTGGGAGTGCGCCTGCCGATGCAGGGGACACGGGTTCGTGCCCCGGTCCGGGAAGATCCCACATGCCGCGCAGAGGCTTGGCCCGTGAGCCATGGCCGCTGAGCCTACGTGTCCGGAGCCTGTGCTCCACAACGGGAGAGGCCACAACAGTGAGAGGCCCGCATACCGCAAAAGAAAAAAACAAAAGAAGTGATGGGAAGGCTTTGGTTGTCAATGTTATTCAATGTCTGGAGCATAGCTGTTTAAAAGATTTCAAAAATTCAACACTGTTTGGATCTCTATTTCCTTTTTTTTTTTTCCTTAGCAGAGACAAAAATCTTTTTCTTGAGTTTCTAGTATTGTATTATTATGGTCAAAGGTGGAATCGTGGTATAAATTCCTTACCGGATCACAGATTTTCCTCTTTACTTCCTTCTCTTGTTCATGGGCTGCCATTTTGTCGCTTTCAAAATGGAGCAAACAAGGCTTAAAAACAAAATCCCTTCTGATTCAACACTGAGTTAGTTCATCTATGGGTCAAGGTGACAGGACATAGCTCACTAACAATTTATCACTAAATAAGCAGATACGGTTTGTTCCGCACCTCCAAGTTCAGAAGTTTCAAAGTCATCTCAATTCTGCCTATGGCACTAGAGGGATGAACTGGTTAGAGTGTGAATTTTGCAGCTGCACTACCTCATTAAAAAGTTATTATTAGGGCTTCCCTGGTGGCGCAGTGGTTGGGAGTCTGCCTGCCAATGCAGGGGACGCGGGTTCGTGCCCCAGTCCGGGAGGATCCCGCATGCCGCGGAGCGGCTGGGCCCGTGAGCCATGGCCGCTGAGCCTGAGCGTCCGAAGCCTGTGCTCCGCAATGGGAGAGGCCACAGCAGTGAGAGGCCCGCGTACCGCAAAAAAAAAAAAAAAAAAGTTATTATTAGATTGATATTCTTATTAGTGATCAACACATTACGGCGGAAAGTCAGAATGAAGAGGTGAGACCCCATATGAGTTAATTTTGCATTATATTGCTTCTACATGGATCTATACCTTTTAAGCTAATGTATGAAATTAACTACAAGTATTTTGAAGGAAAGATCTGATTTACAGAGACTTTTTTTGTCTTGCCATCCATCTCAGGCCATACCAGATGTTCTAAGAGGATCACCTCAACTACCTGAAAAGGGAGAAAGAGTCCTATTCTTCCATACTCTTAAAAAAAAATTATATATATATAATATCAGTAGACCATTCTTTCCATGGCTGTAAGAAAGAGAAAAAAGGTGTTCCTAGGGCTGCTACACCTTTTTCCTTTCTCATAAGAAAGTTTAGGGGAACAAACATTTTCTCCAAATAAATGTGTGCCTTTTTTGATGCCAAAGAATTGGTTTTCCCAAACATTGTTACATATTAGTCTTCTAAGATGACACACACAGACTATATATATATATATATATATATATATAGTCTGTGTGTGTCATCTTAGAAGACTATATATATATATATATACATATTTCAACTA
This sequence comes from Lagenorhynchus albirostris, assembly GCF_949774975.1. Taxonomy (NCBI): domain Eukaryota; kingdom Metazoa; phylum Chordata; class Mammalia; order Artiodactyla; family Delphinidae; genus Lagenorhynchus; species Lagenorhynchus albirostris. The sequence continues at coordinate 181,578,423 of NC_083095.1, forward strand.
CTTTAGGGTTTAAATTGGCTTTGGGTGGCTAGGGTGGAAACTAATCATGGATTTCAAAATTATTTTTAGGAAATATCACCCAAGCTCCAAAAAGGAGACTACAAATTTTCAGAACAAACTCCACTGGAGAAGCTGGTAACTTGCTATATTTCAATCAGGTTTAAAATCTGAATGATATTAGCTCAAACATTTTTTTAACAATATAATTAAATTTATGAGCAACAGTACAAAATAAAATAACAAATTCTAAAAATAATGAAGGTTATATGAAAAACTTTAAAATGTAAAGCATTAATGCACATGAAAGGCTACCAGGCCTCTTCAGGAAGGCATTTGAACACTGGTAACCAAAAAAATGTCCTATTGGAAAAATAAATGTTATGGTTGATATACACATACAAAAGATGCGATAGGTCAATGTTAATCATATCATCCATTGCAATTTCTTCACTTTGAAAGCACTGAGAGATCCAGTAGTGAGTCATAACTGTTATTTCCAAACTAGATCAATTCTGAAGGAAACCTATTCCTGAGACTAACTGATAAATGTCATTTGTAATGGGAAACATTTGCTTTCTGGCTAGTTAAGTGCATTTAGGTAGACAGTAATGAGTTGCAGCTGAAGGGTGGAGCTCCTCTAAAAGGAAGTATACTTTTTCTTTGCCAAATATAATGAAAAAAGTATGACTTCCAACTGGCCCACTATTGATATTCATTCAAGAAAGATTCTTGCAATATGACTCTTTCACAGGAAAAAAAAAAACACTGGAAAATCAGAAGAGTGGATTATTACAGTTCAATAAACAGTGAGGAGATGTAAGAAGAATAATCCCAATTTATCACTATAGAAACGAAGACACAGATGAAAACAAAAAATAGACACGGCTTAAAGTACAGGAAAATAAGTGTATGATAAACCACATATTAGAATGGGCTAATTTTTGTTTTAGTTACAAATAAATCCAAAATCTCAGGTGCTCAAGACAATAACGGTTTATTTTTCACTCTGCTCCACGTCTGGCATGGGTTTGCAAGGGGGGGTTTGCTCATCCTTAAAAACACTGACTTGAGGGAAGTTTCTAGTTGGTATGCCGCAGGGATCTAGTCTGTTAAACATTTCTCCTGGTGATCTGATTTAGGACACTGACTGAACTCCAATTATGTTTGCAGACAAACGATGGCAGACTGGAAGATGTAGCTAATATGGCCTTAATAGGCTGTAACAATGGGTCCAAGAAAACAAGTTGAGGTTTCAAAGAGTTAAAAGTATAACCCTACACTTGAGTCTAAACGATGTAAACCATATATCCCAAAGAGGGGACATATTAAAAAAAATTTTTTTTTTCTCGTAGGAGGTATGGTTTAGAAATAGAACGTACGGGAAAGATTTCAGGATTTCAATTTACTATAAGCACGATCTGAGTCATCAGGGTTAAGTGATTGTGAAAATAACCAGGTGAAACTGAGTTGAAAAGCAATCACACGAAGAGTCCCTGAAAGTCTTTCTTGAGGCCAGAGTTTACCAGGGGATTTGCATTTACTTCTCAGGACCATATTTTAATCAGGGGACAATGACAAATGAGAACAGGGTCACTCAGCATGGCGGGGAAGAATCACATCACATGAAGGATAGTTGAAGGATCTAAGGGTGTGGAACCTGAAAATATAAGACTAAAGAAAAGGTGGTCTTCAAGTATCAGAAAATCTGGTATGAAATCCCATGAAAGAAAGATGACACTTGCTCCCTCTTCTCCCAGAGGGCAGAATCATTCATTCATTCATTCATCATTCAACAAACATGTATTGAGCACCTATTACTTTTTACTAAGCAAGATTTTAGAGGTACAGGAACAAAAGCAACCCCAAAAACACAGCCTAATGCAGACGAAGGACAAGTTCCAGCTTTCTGAAACTTGCATTTATGTCTCTCATGGCAGCACTGTTCCTTGGGCTGGCATAGCCCCCGGGCAATGTGCTGTCTTCTGTGTGGGACTGGTTTATTGTTCAGACTCATGGTCTGTATGGTGTACCTGACCCTGTCACCATCCAGCAAAAATCTTTCAAAAGCTCCCAGTTACCTTTACAATAAAATCTAAAATCCCAAGGGCACCCAAGGCTGTTTTCAAAATCTCTGTTTTCATCAATATCTCCTGCCACCCCTAACGCCAGCTATTTTACTTTTTTTTTTTTTTTTTTTTGCGGTACACGGGCCTCTCACTGTTGTGGCCTCTCCCGTTGCGGAGCACAGGCTCCGGACGCGCAGGCTCAGCGGCCATGGCTCACGGGCCCAGCCGCTCCGCGGCATGTGGGATCTTCCCGGACCGGGGCACGAACCCGTGTCCCCTGCGTCAGCAGATGGACTCTCAGCCACTGCGCCACCAGGGAAGCCCTCCAGCTATTTTAAATTAATTTCAGTTCCCTAAGTGTGCCGTGCTTTCTCGCTGCCTTCACAACGCTGTGTGCCCTTCCTCATTGCCAGCCCCCCAGCTGACTTCTGTTTTTCCAACATGACAACTCAGTCACTGCCTACATCGGGAAGCCTCCATGACTCCCACTGGCGGTGTTCCATGACCCTTCCTCCGGGCTCCGTGGCACACAGTGCCCCTTCGTTACTTATCCTAGTGAACTGTCAGTTACCTAGAAACTCCCTGAAGACAGGAGTGTTTCCTCTTGGTACGTCAGCACCAGCTGCAGTGGGTGGCACAGAGCTGGTCCTCAGAAGTGCCTGTGAAACGTATCAACGAATGAAGGGTTCCGACTGAGGCAACAGGTAAGTATTCCCTGTAACAACTTTCAACGAAGTATAATCTATAAAAACATTGAATCACTATGTTGTACACCTGAATCTAATACTGTAAATCAACTATACTTCAGTTAAAAATAAACAGATCAGTATTCCCAAAGACTGAGCTGTTCACTGACTTTCAACTTTTGAAAATGAATCTAAATAAAGGAAATGTGAGAGAGATCTTCAGAAACTCACTTCTAAGGTCAAGACCACCGTTGACTTCCAGGCAACAGGCATCCTAAATCAGCCAGGTAACAGGAAGCACTCCCCGAAACTTGCTTCACAGGGACGCAGGGAGAGGATGAGGATGGATTATTGACAGTTATCATCAAAAGGTGATATCCATTCGCTGCTTTGTAAGTTGTGCTGGCGCCGCAGGGGGCATCCAGCATTTCTCTCCCGTGCGAAGGCTGGCACCAGGCAGTCCATGCGTCGGGGCAGTAAAACAATCTCGCATGAAGGGCAGCACGTTGTCCGTGGGCAGTGCCAGCCCAAGGAAACAGTGCTGCCTTTGAGAGACACAAAGAGCCACTGTCCTTGCCTCTTTTTTTCTTCTTCGAAAACTGTAAGAGTCCAAAACTCGCTGTGGAGATAACAAAGGCTCCTCGCAGGCTGAGCAGAAGGCTGTAGTCATTTCACCTGTAGAGCCCCAGCCAAAACGAGCCCACGGGCCACAGCCCACAAGATTAAGGTAGTCAAGCATCCTTTTCACCTGGACTGTAATCTGAAAGAAAAATAAGCTTTGCAGAAAAAAAAAAGAATGTCCCTTTTTTTCTCTGCCTCTATCGGTTCTAGACTGCCCTGTTCTCAACAACAGAGAGAACTGGCTCCCACAAGCCAGGATGTCTTCTTGGTAATGTTTACCGCACATGCTGGTATCTTCCACGATGCTTCCATTATATTCACTTACTATAAAAAGACTTAGCAGTTATTTCAGCAAAGACTGAGGGACCATCCATAGAGCAGGTCCTGCACTAAATGGGAGGTTGGACTGACTGACCACTGAGATCCCTTCCTGGTTCTGTAACTGGAAGGCTGGGAGAGGGAACTTGTAATTCATTCAAACCTGTGGTCACCCGGTAGTCACATTAATAGCCAAATGGCTCAACTGTGGAGAGTGCCGCCAAGGATTCAAGTGCAGAGGGCAAGAGAGGTTAGGAGAGAACAGAGGGAAGAGGAGGGCAAAGAGACAGGGCTGAAGCAAAGAAGAAAACTGACTTCAGTCTACACTGGGCACTCGATATGTTTCACGCAGGAGCTCGCAACACAGAGATGAAATTCACATTGCTTTGAGGCAAGGAGTGAACAGAGACCTGTACCCAGCCCACTCCGACGCAATGGAATGGGTGCCACGGTACTTCTGTGCCGTGCAGGTAGCACAGAGTGTCTGCAGGCAGCATAAGACAAGACTTCTTCAATGAGGTGACGAGTGAGCTTAAGCTTAAGAATGAAAAACAGCTGATTTAACTTGGAAGGAGGGCTTGGAAGATAGCCTACATAGAAAGGATTGCAAAGGCAAAGCAGTGAAGCATGAGAGAACGTGGCAGGCGTGAAGAGCTGCAGGTGGTTCCTTGGCATGGTTGGTGTAGAGGACACCTGTGAAAAGATGGCAGCAGTATTGGGAAATAGGTGGCTACCAGACTGTGAAGCTCTTTCTTGCTATGTGTAGCAGCGGGGAACTCACTGTCAGTGTTGAGAAGATATGGGTCCCAGATCCATGGGGAAGAAGAATTGCTTCCTGGCAGTGACCTGGGGAGCAAGTGGGCAAGACTTCAGACAGGGAAAGAGACTACAGGCACTGGACTTCTCAGCCTGAGACAGGAGGGAAGGGGGCAGGGCACAACCTTTAAGAGAATGACAAAGCTGTTAAGGATGCAGCAAAAACTGGTTAGAGGCTTCCCTGGTGGTGCAGTGGTTGAGAGTCCGCTTGCCGACGCAGGGGACACGGGTTCGTGCCCCGGTCCGGGAAGATCCCACATGCCGCGGAGCAGCTGGGCCCGTGAGCCATGGCCGCTGAGCCTGCGCGTCCGGAGCCTGTGCTCCGCAACGGGAGAGGCCACAACAGTGAGAGGCCCACGTACTGCAAACAAACAAACAAACAAAACTGGTTAGAACTGATGAGGTCTAAGATGGTGGAACATTCAACGTCCAGTGGACCTGGAGCCTCATTATTCACTCACTGTAATACATTCGCATTTGCTAAATGACACACCCACAGGCGCCACTACAGTCCCAAGTCCGACCATAAAAGGCCAAAAAGTGGGCTGTGGCCCAATTCCTAGAAATCCTCACCCCTTCTCCAAAAGAGCTGGAATAATCCTCCCATTCATGAGCCTGTGAAATTACCCAGGGACTTCCCAGGTGGCGCAGTGGTTAAGAATCCACCTGCCAAAGCAGGGGACACGGTTCGAGCCCTGGCCCGGGAAGATCCCACATGCTGTGGAGCAACTGGGCCCATGAGCCACAACTACTGAGCCGGTGCTCTAGAGCCCACGCTCTGCAACAAGAGAAGCCATTGCAGTGAGGAGCCCATGCACCGCAACGAAGAGTAGCCCCCGCTCACTGCAACTAGAGAAAGCCTGTGCGCAGCAACGAAGACCCAACGCAGCCAAAAATAAATAAATAAATAAAACTTATAAAAAAGAAAGAAAGAAAGAAAAGAGCAATTACCCAGCCGGTAAAAACTAACCACTCCATATTTCGGGGCCTCTTGCCTTCTGAGATGGCCCACACTCTGTGGAGTGTGCTTCTCCCAGGGCCGTTCTTGCCTTTGGAGAGGAACCTCGTGCTCTCTATGGATGTGTATCTCTCTAAATAAATCCACTTCTTACCTATCACTTTGTCTCTCACTGAATTCTCTCTGTGCTGAGACATAAAGAACCTGAGCTTCATTTAAGTCCTGAGACCAGGTGTGTGATTTCAATTAAAAGACAGTGGGTTCAAGTCCCATTCTGGGTTTTGGCTGGGTCCGAGTCCAGGCCCATGGGTTCAGAATAGTCCCAATCTGAGGTGTGCGGCTGCATACTCACAGATGCTCTTATCTCAAATGTGGACGAAGAATGTCATCTTGCCATATCAGCAAACAAAGGCCACTGCAGCCTCTCCAACTGTGCACCCTGAGGGGATTCAGGATGGGGAAACATAGGCGGCTAGCCCTAGACAGCTAAGGTGCCTATCAAAGGAATGATTTCAATGAGCCCAGATTCTTGCATCTTCCCAGAGCGTGAAATTCATTAACTTGAGATGTCAGGGTTTTCTTTAATTAACAGTAATCCTGTGATGTTTCCACTACTGGTTTTTGTTGCAAAAACTCCTATATCTCCTGGCTTCTCCATTTTCTCTTTGGAACAGTCCCTCAGAGCGATCTGAGAGGCTGTCTCCCGGGCTTTCGTCCTTAGTCATTCTGCCAAATAAAACATAATTCTCAACTCTTAAGTTGTGCATTTTTTTTTTTCAGTCCATAGAAGCACGGCAGGAGAGTGACTGAAAGGCCCATGTGGGCAAGGGCAATAGACACCTCAAAGATAGACTAGAATCCCTCACCCACAACTATATCCTGGTGCTGGGTAAGGCCCTGGAGCTCTGTCTGGGGATGTGGGGAGAAAGACCCAAGAAGATCTGAAGTTAAATTTCTAGTAACCCAGAGGCCTAGGGCTCGGAGAGCATGTGATTTTTAGAAAGTTATATATGTAGTTCTTTTACATCAGAATTTGTGGATTGAGATTTACACCTCCTACATGTGTTTTCTCATTTAAGCCCCACAATAACCTATATGTGAGGTATTATTCTCCCAAGTTTACAGTAATTAAACCTGGAGGCTACATAAAGAATGAGAACATAAAAAGAAAATATTCTCATTCAAGCACCTCACTTTACAACTGAGGTTTTGGAAAAGCTAAATGGGTCTTCAAGTTCAAAGACCAAACCTGGAGGAAATGCCGGTTATACCAATGTGCATTTTTTAAAACTTGAACACTGCCATTGTTGCTTCTCCGTTTGTAAGGCAGGCATGTTGGAAAGACAAATTTCCTGGAGATTTTCTACTTTTGAAACATTAATTGCAGCCTAGGATAATAGGAGCATGCTGTAAGGCGGCGCTGGGTCACACTGGGTTAACCTCTTCCCAAAATTCCTCCCATCCCAAGTTTCCAAGAGAGAGGCAGCAAGTATAGTGAAGGAGAAAGAGGGAAACTTCTGGAAGGGCTCCTGCTGCTGGAGCAGGTAGGGAGCCCATGGGTGTCCAGCCTATAGAGCAAAACAGGCAAGGCCAGTCAGCCGCCAGGGTCAGTGGAGCTTGCCCAGGGGTCCAGGGCATCCTGCTTGGAGGCAGAAGTTCCCTTTCTGCAGTCAATGTCCTGTTGGCTTTAAGGAAGAAAATGCTATTTCTAAGAGTCTACTGTGTGCCAGGAACTCTTCCCTGTGTTACCTGACTTTATAATTGTCGTGAGGTTACTGTCAGAAAGGAATTATTTCCATTTAGAAGGAGAGGAAGATCAAAGAGTTGAGGGATCTTGCCAAAATCAGAGCGCTAGAAATCAGAATGGTGAGATTCAAAACCAGACCTTTCCCATCCCCCAAACCATTTGCTTCTGTTTTTGTTCCTCTACCCCAACCTCTCATTATTTTCTATATCACCCTCCCTTACTGGTTTTTTTCCCCATTTATAAGAAGAACCTAGGAAAGGGCTAGTAAAATATCCCTCACCTTCATTAAAATTGAGAGAACAAATGAGAAAGTATTTGTAATGAGTAATATGCAAAATATATTTAAAGGATACTTGCAGTAAAAAGAAACGTGGCTTCCATTACCAGGGAGCCTCAGCTTAAGTCCTGACACTTAGCATCAACATACAAAATCATTTTGAGTCCATTAATGGTACAGGAGGGGCAGGGAGAGGGGGAAACACACTGTATTTCCACGTGACTGTTTTTGGGAAAAAAAGAAAAGCTTTGGTGAGCTAATCTTGAACTTGAGGCACTGTTCCTTTGTTGTCCAGCTGCTGCCTTCGAATCCTGTGTTTGTGTTACCGACAATTGCCACGGAAGCGTTTCATTTCATTTATTTATTATTCATATCCCTCCAACCTCCAAAGATAAATGCAAAGCAGGGAAGGGAAGCTTTTTCATTTTCGTACACCAGGTTCACATCTCAGCTGCCTTGTTTTGCTGATATGTCAGCGTAAAAATTACGGCGCTCCTACAACCACCAGTTCAGAGGGCTAGGCGACACTGGTTACTCTAAAATTCAAATATTTGGATTCGATGCAGAGGTCCAATGCCAAGGACACGCTGATCTGCGATTGAAGAGCTAAAACATGAAAGTCCCAATCTTACTCTCCCCTGACTGTGTCGGAGGGATGCACTTTGGATTTAATCTCTTTAATCTGCCTTGCTGCTTCCAAAGCCACAATTATTCTGAAATCAGGCAAGGGCCAGCAGTGGTGCCGGCCCGCCCCTGAATGCAGGGCGAGGCTGGGACCACAGATCCCCACGGACTCTTTGTTCCATAGCAGAGGATTCTCTCGGTGACCAGCTGAAGGCCTTTTCTTTGTGTCGTGATTGACAGACATGAATTAAATATCACCCCACTGGGCTTTCTGATTGGTGAATGGCCATGGCTTACAAGAATGTCTTGGGAAAATGGCGTTTCACGATAGGGAGACAAGACCAGAAAGGCAGGGCTTTTCCAGCTAATCCTGAACTTGACAACAGCAGAGACCTTGATTCTGGGCTCTGCTGCTTTTCTTCTCTTTTTTTTTTTTTTAAGCTTGATTATGTCTTGTTCAGGTCTGGGAATGATGGAGCCTAGAATGGTCAAAGAGAACAGGATGAAGCCAAAGGAAGTAAAAAATTGGGGGAAGAGAAAAAAGACTGTTTTCTTTAAAAGACTGAAGTTTCTGGAGATGTGCTTTAAGGAATCTATCCTTCAATGGGTCTGGCATTGTCCCTGAGGCATTTCTTATTTCTCAGTTTATCAGCATGACAATTAGTGTTCCTTAGGGCGACGCGGCTGCAGCATCCACGCTATTCCCAGCATACAGTGCACAGCCTTGGGCATAAACAGATCTGCACACACAAGCCTCTGGTTTTGAATTAGCAGAAATGGTGCAATCAGAAAGCACTGAAGTGCGGGGGGAAATGGAGAAGCAGAGAAAAGCATCCCAGAATTCTAGGTGGCACAGTACGTACGTGGCCAACTGGAAGAGGAAGGAGGAAATGGGAACAAAAAGGACAAAATGACAGAAGTAAACCTATCATCTAGTCTAAGAGCTGGTGAGGGGTTTAGACGAGTGTTGATTTCAAAGAAAGGAGGTTACACTGTTTCGACTGATGACCCTCAGAAACAGAAAGGGGTGATTCCCAACAGAGGTTGGGGGCAGCATTCTTTTTTTTTTTTTTTAATATTACTCAGCCATAAAAAGGAACGAAACTGGGTCAGTTGCAGAGACATGGATGGACCTAGAGACTGTAAGGCAGAGCGAAGTAAGTCAGATGGAGAAAAACAAATATCACATATTAACGCATGTATGTGGAATCTGAAAAAATTGGTATAGACAATCTTATTTGCAAAGCAGAAATAGAGACACAGACGTAGAGAACAAACGTATGGATACCGAGGAGGAAAAGGGGGAGGGTGGGATGAATTGGGAGATTGGGATTGATATATATACACTGCTGATACTATGTATAAAACAGATAACTAATGAGAACCTACTGTATAGGCCAGGAAACTGTACTCAATGCTCTGTGGTGACCTAAATGGGAAGGAAATCCAAAAAACAGGTCATATATGTATACGTGTAGCTGATTCACTTTGCTGTACAGTAGTAGAAACTAACACAACATTGTAAAGCAACTATTCTTCAATAAAAATTAAAAAACAGAAGAAGAGGAGTTCTGGACACAGACACACACAGAGGGAAGACCACACAGGACACAGGGAGAAGATGGCCGTCCACAAGCCAATGAGAGAGGCCTGCAGATCCTTCCCTCCCGGCCCTCAGAAGGGCCCTGCCAACATCTGGATCTCACCCTGATCTAGTCCTCAGAATGGTGAGAAAATAAATTTCGATACTTCAGTCAAAAACAACAAAAAAGGGAGCAGCATTCTTAGTCTTAGTTTGTATTTTGTGAATGATGTTTTCTGATGCCTCTAACATACATTCCAATGTGAGAGTATGCTGGTTTCTTCGGTCTGCTATCAGTAATACTGTGGGAAGGCAGCATTAGGGAAGAATCTTTTGCCCGGCTTTCAATAAATATCAAAGCTGTTTTGCCATTGAGTTGAGCACAAAGATTCCTTCTACAGGGACTTCCCTCGTGGTCCAGTGGTTAAGAATCCGCCTGCCAATGCAGGGGACATGGATTCGAGCCCTGGTCTGGGAAGATCCCACATGCCGCGGAGCAACTAAGCCCATGCGGCACAACTACTGAGCCTGCGCTCTAGAGCCCACGAGCCACAACTATTGAAACCCGCTGCCTAGAGCCTGTGCTGCGCAACAAGAGAAGCTACCAAAATGAGAAGCCCGCACACCACAACAAGGAGTAGCCCCCGCTCACCACAACTAGAGGAAGCCCGCACGCAGCAACGAATACCCAACACAGCCAAAAAACAAAACAAAACAAGAATCCACCTTCCAATGCAGGGGACGCGGGTTTGATACCTGGTCGGGGAACTAAGATCCCCCATGCCGCAGGGCAGCTAAGCCTGCACGCTGCTACTACTGAGCACACGGGCCACAACTAGAGAGAAGCCCATGAACCGCAAGGGGAGCCCACATGCCGCAGCGGAGGATCCAGCCTGCTGCAACAAAGATTCCACATGCCGAAACTAAGACCCGATGCAGCCAAAAAAAAAAAAGATTCCTTATACAAGATGAGAAGGGAGCAGCATTTAAATGTTGGCCAGATTTGGGGCAGTTAAATAGCTTTAAAAAAAAGGGGGGGGCAAAGAGTTTGTTTAGCCTGGGGAGGTCTTACTAGGTCTAGAAAGGTAGTCAGTATTAACCAGGGCACCAGTGACAGGCTTGTAACCCTCAAATAGGAAAACTCATGGGCACCTTCCAGGTGAGCAGATGAGAATTGGAAGCTAATATCCAAGTGTCAGGAGAGCAGCCATGGGCATACCCGGAGTGGAGGGGCGGTTATAGGTGCACACAGGGCATAGGGCTCAAGAAATTAGGGAAAAGCTGAGAAAACAGTTCCAAATCCTGGCAAATTTGGGCGATAGGTAGAGTCCATAGCACCAGAATCATGCCTGAGCCGGAGAATCCTGCTCTAGGCAGCTCAGCCTGGAGGCTGTGACGTTCCCCAAAGAAGCAAAAGCGAATCTTGGCATGGCCAGGCCGAGTGGGCGGTACGGCCATATGGCTCCTCCCGTGGGGTGTGTTGGATGCGGTTGTGAACGAGAAGAAATATAAGGCAAACGTTATAGGAGTGCAAAACTCAGGAGCTACCCACCTACGTTCTCTGGCTGCTGGAAATGGCATCCTTCTTTTGGGATGAAAGTTTAGGCGTTTTCATGTTCATGTAGATCCTAATTAAAGTGAGGTCCTTATTTAGAGGACACTGTCCTTATTTAGATTGTTCACGGCACAATCTCAGTGAGTTGCTTGCAACAGGGGCGAACAGATGCCTGGCTGTTCAGCTTGTAGTGCAGCAATGCCAGCTCCGGGAAGCCTTCTTAAGCTGGAAGAGTCCTGCTCTGGGAGGAAATGTGAGTAATAACAAATCTGCTTTTTCAGTAGATCCACAGCTTGCTGGGCTGTAACGTGGTATATCCCCACCCCTTCCACCATGTTGTTTTCTTCCTCAGGCACACGGTGTTGCTAGGAAGATGTATGAGCTGTGTGTTCCTTCGGCTCCTTCATGCATCCAAGCAGTCCCATCCTAGTGTCTTGGATATGATGTCACTGAAGGGAATGGGATTATCAAGGCATCAGAGAAGTGGACTGGGCAATGATAGAGTGTATCACTGCTAGGGCTGCCATAACAACATACACAGACTGGGTGGCTTAAGCAACAGACATTTAATTCTTCATAATTCTGGAGGCTAGAAGTCTAAGTGAGGGCAGGGTTGGTTTCTCCGGAGGCCTCTCTCCTTGGCTTGTAGATGGCCGTCTTCTCTCTGTATCCTTACATGGTCTTTCCTCTGTGCGTCTGCGTCCTAATCTCATAAGGACACTAGCCATGTTGGATTAAACCCATCTTAATGACCACACCTGAAGTTAATTATCTCCTTAAAGACCTTATCTCTAAATATATTCTGAGGGAGTGGGGGTAAGGATTCCAGTATATGAATTTGAGGGGAGGGGACACAATGCAGCCCATAAGATGCCACTAATTGCCCCCTGAATACCTTGGAGATACAATTGCTTTGGGGTCTTTAAGACTGTGGTGAAGTAGTCTTCATATAAAAGCCGAATGTTTATGGACCTATAACCAGTGGATTTTCACTTAATCAGACTCATTTATTATCATAACCCTTTTATTACCACACACCATGTAACTATCCTACCAATATCAATAAATATTTATTGAATTAATGAATAATTCTTCTTTCTTGAAAAGACTCACCCTTCCTAGTAAGAAGGATTTGACAGTTGAGAGGTAAGCCAAGGTCTCAGGTTATTCTGCCGATGGCCTCCTATTGCGTGAATTGTGGGCAGTCTCTAGCGAACCGTAAACCATCGTAAATAATTCAAATTAAACAGCCCTTGTCAAAATGCATTAATAGGCTGCTCTTTATGACACCATCACTTCAGTTTCTGCAAGTCTGTTGGCTTGTTCACCGACTTGAAAACTCTGAGGGTGAGGTCCTCTCCTGGGAACGGAGGATGGAATGCTGGGCAAATAGCCTCTTTCAAAATGAGTTTCTCTAAAAATGTCAGATTGGCAGGAATGGGGACAGGGGCCGTTCACTTCAGGCTCAGTCCAGACTACAGCCAAACATGCTATTGGTTAACTGATGGGCCTGTGCCCTGCAGGTTTATGGGCAGATGAGACCACGAGTGGCATGTGAGTCTCGCCCTAGAAGATTCTAGCATTAGTTAGTTGGCTGTGGTCCCTGAAGACAAGTCTCTGCTCTGGGAACACACTGGTTAACGTTTGTCACTGTCACAGCAGCCCTGAGACAGCCCTGTGTCAGGAGTATCTCTAAGTCAAAACAGGCCTTAAAAGGAAGGGCAAAATTGTAGACCAGAGCCAGGAAAAGGGGTGAAGAATTGAATGCTGTACTATCTAAGGGCCGAGGATAAGCTGATGCTTTTTTTATTGTAGTACAAGACACGTAACATAAAACTTATCATTTTAATCTTTTTTTTTTTTTTGCAGTACGAGGACCTCTCACTGCTGTGGCCTCTCCCATTGCCGATCACAGGCTCCAGACACACAGGCTCAGCGGCCATGGCTCATGGGCCCAGCCGCTCCGCGGCATGTGGGATCTTCCCGGACCGGGGCACGAACCCGTGTCCCCTGCATCGGCAGGCGGACTCTCAACCACTGCACCACCAGGGAAGCCCAGGGCTGATTCTTAAAGCCAGGCGTCTCAGGCTATTTTCAAGCTCAGGAGGGAATGATAAGGACAAACAGGGACCCATACCGAGCAGTGGAACTGAGTTGGTACCTGGAAGAGACTGCTGGGCAAGTCTGGTCAAGGAACCTGGACAGTAAGAGCTCTGCTCTCAGCCTCTTAAGATAGCGTTTATTGGGAAGGATTTCTGTTTTTAGATTATGCATCTCCTTTGGATCCCCTAGCTCCATATCTGTCCTATTCCATCATCTCTTACACTTTCTACGTTGGAGGTTATTTATACGTGTATCTTAAGTTTCCTACTAAACTGTAAGCTCCTGAGGGCAGCAACTATGCGGCTTTCATTCTCGAAGCCCCAGTAGCATCCGGTATAGTCTCTGGAGCACAACTTGTGGTTATTAAATATTTACTAGAAAGATGAACCTAATAGTAAACATTAGACAAACAGACCTACTTACTCATTTCCTGGAATTCTTCAAGGAAAGCACCATACTCATGTCAGCTTAGATGTTATTAATAGCAGTTGAGTAACCAGAGGAAGTAATAATATTGCTGTGGGAAAATTAGGCCACATCTGAAATCTCATGTGCAATTTCAGGCTTGATTTAAGTAGCCTCTATCCTAGGTATTAAGACTCATCAAGAAAGAGCAGAAGAATAAAGAGTCTGGAAGCTGTCAGATAAAAACAATTGAGTGAATTGACTGTTTAGCTTGGAGACAAGAAGACTAAAGAGAGAGACATCATAAATGCTTGCAAATACTTGAAAGGCTTTCTTGTAGAAGAGGAAGCCAACTTAGTTTTGCTTCAGCGGAAGGCCCAGGACCAATGGGCTTGAGAGCAAAGAGACAAGATTCGATTTAAGAGAGGACTGTTCAACTTTTAAATTCGTGCTCGCCTACAATGGAATAGACTGCTTGACAAGATAGTTCCCTGTCCGTGCAGAGAACAGTCAGGAAAGCAGTAGAAAGGGAAATACAGACTCGATCCTGCAGATTCTTGTTTTGACCATCATAGTTTTTATGTCCAAGCTTCTACTAATTTTCTTTAAAAAAAAAAAAAAAGGGCCGTCAGTTTCAGGGATGCTATATCCCCTGTAATCTCTCACAAGGTTACCCTAGGTCCTCAGAAGAAATACTTCCACTTATTGGGTTTGGTACCACTATTCAGGATACTGTTGGGTTTTTTTCCCAAATGACTGACGATCCTTAGCTGGGAGCGCATCATTGTAGCTGGAATCTCCTTGGAGCCTGCCTATGAATGCTTTCTCTGCTTCCTAGTATTCTCAAGCAGGAATGAGACTTACTGTCAGGAGGGGTGTGCCAGTAGTTAGTGTTCTGGGTATAGGGATTCCCCATTCTTTCTGGATCTTTCCAAAGCATTCTTCCAAAGCTCTCATTCATTCCTCCTGCCTGAAGGCAGAAATCTCTCTTTGGCAAGGAGGGGTCAGAGCTTGTCCCATCTGACTGCTCCTACTGTATTTCTGTAACAGTCACGCCTACGTTAGCCTCTGGGCTCCCCGCTCGCTTCTCATAACTGCCATCTCCAAGCTTGGGGTTGGAGGCTTGGAGCATTCCAGAACAACCTGTTCCTTCTACAACAGCCTTTTGCTTTTTGAAAAACATCTTCCTCTATTATCCCAATCCTGCTTTCCTTCTCTCATTCAGGAATTCCTTCTTATTTCTAGGCCACCAAGAATATCTCTTCTAGCTTTTCCAGTTATATTGTGGGTTTGTTATTTTATTTTTTAATTTTTAAAATATTTATTTATTTATTTGGTTGCTCCAGGTCTTAGTTGAGGCAGGTGGGCTCCTTAGTTGCAGCTTGCAGGCTCCTTAGTTGAAGCACATGGCCTGCTTTGAGGCAGGTGGGCTCTTTAGTTGTGGCACATGAACTCTTAGTTGTGGCATGCAAACTCTTAGTTGTGGCATGCATGTGGGATCTAGTTCCCTGACCAGGGATTGAACCTGAGCCCCCTGCATTGGGAGTGCGGAGTCTTATCCACTGTGCCACCAGGGAAGTCCCCATGAGTTTTTAATCTTAAACACGTCATCTCTTTTCTGTCATTTTTAGGTATCTGTGCTCAGGTCACCATTTTAATCTCCTGTCCCTCCCAATTCTAAAAACTTATAATTTTATAAAAGCAAAAGGGAGAGTAAACAGAAAACACAGTTTTTATAAAAAGAACTCATTTTAAAACTGTGTTTTTTCTAACTATAACAATAATATCTCATAGATGAAATTCAACATCATTCACAATACCAGTATCGGCTTCCGGGAAGATGGCGGAAGAGTAAGACGCGGAGATCACCTTCCTCCACACAGACACACCAGAAATACATCTACACGAGGAACAATTTCTACAGAACACCTACTGAACGCTGGCAGAAGACCTCAGACCTCCCAAAAGGCAAGAAACTCCCCACGTACCTGGAGAGGGGATTAAGAGCGCTGCTTAAAGGAGCTCCAGAGACGGGCGCGAGCCGTGGCTAAAAGCGCGGACCCCAGGGACGGGCATGAGACGCTAAGGCTGCTGCGGCCGCCACCAAGAAGCCTGTGTGCGAGCACAGGTCACTATCCACACCCCTCTTCCGGGGAGCCTGTGCAGACCGCCACTGCCAGGGTCCCGGGATCCAGGGACGACTCACCCGGGAGAACGCACGGCGCGCCTCAGGCTGGTGCAACGTCATGGCGGCCTCTGCCGCCGCAGGCCCGCCCCGCACTCCGTGCCCCTCCCTCCTCCCCCCCCCCCCGTCCCGCCCCCGGCCTGAGTGAGCCAGAGCCCCCAATCAGCGGCTCCTTTAACCCTGTCCTGTCTGAGCGAAGAACAGACGCCCTCCAGCGACCTACACGCAGAGGCAGGGCCAAATCCAAAGCTGAGCCCCGGGAGCTGTGCAAACAACGAAGAGAAAGGGAAATCTCTCCCAGCAGCCTCAGAAGCAGCGGATTAAAGCTCCACAATCAACTTGATGTACCTGCATCTGTGGAATACATGAACAGAAAACGAATCATCCCAAATTGAGGAGGTGGACTTTGAGAGCAAGATTTATGATTTTTTCCCCTTTTCCTCTTTTTGTGAGTGTGTACGTGTATGCTTCTGTGTGAGACTTTGTCGGTATAGCTTTGCTTCCACCATTTGTCCTAGGGTTCTATCCGTCCATTTTTTTAAAAAAATTTTTTTCTCTTAATAATAATTTTTTGTTTGAATTACTTTATTTTATTTTACTTTATCTTCTTCCTTTCTTTTTTTCCTTCCTTCCCTCCTTCCTTCCTTCCTCCCTCCCTTCTTTCTTTCTCTCTTTCTTTCTACTTCTACCAATTCTTTCTTTCTACTTTTTCTCCCTTTTATTCTCAGCTGTGT
Organism: Lagenorhynchus albirostris; assembly: GCF_949774975.1. NCBI lineage: Eukaryota > Metazoa > Chordata > Mammalia > Artiodactyla > Delphinidae > Lagenorhynchus > Lagenorhynchus albirostris. The sequence continues at coordinate 181,595,100 of NC_083095.1, forward strand.
GGATGAAAGGCTCTTGGTGCTACAGCCAGGAGTCAGTGCTGTGCCTCTGAGGTGGGAGAGCCAACTTCAGGACACTGGTCCACAAGAGACCTCCCAGCTCCACATAATACCAAATGGCGAAAATCTCCCAGAGATCTCCATCTCAACACCAGCACCCAGCTTCACTCAACGACCAGCAAGCTACAGTGCTGGACATCCTATGGCAAACAACTAGCAAGACAGGAACACAATCCCACCCATTAGCAGAGAGGCTGCCTAAAATCATAATAAGTCCACAGACACCCCAAAACACACCACCAGACATGGACCTGCCAACCAAAAGACAAGATCCAGCCTCATCCACCAGAACACGGGCACTAGTCCCCTCCACAAGGAAGCCTACACAACCCACTGAACCAACCTTAGCCACTGGGGACAGACACAAAAAACAACGGGAACTATGAACCTGCAGCCTGCTAAAAGGAGACCCCAAACACAGTAAGATAAGCAAAATGAGAAGACAGAAAAACATACAGCAGATGAAGGAGCAAGATAAAAACCCACCAGACCGAACAAATGAAGAGGAAATAGGCAGTCTACCTGAAAAAGAATTCAGAATAATGATAGTAAAGATGATCCAAAATCTTGGAAATAGAATAGACAAAATGCAAGAAACATTTAACAAGGACCTAGAAGAACTAAAGATGAAACAAACAACGATGGACAACACAATAAATGAAGTGAAAAATACTCTAGATGGGATCAATAGCAGAAAAACTGAGGCAGAAAAACGGATAAGGGGCTTCCCTGGTGGCGCAGTGGTTGGGAGTCCGCCTGCCGATGCAGGGGATGCGGGTTCGTGCCCCGGTTTGGGAGGATCCCACATGCCGCAGAGCGGCTGGGCCCGTGAGCTGTGGCCGCTGGGCCTGCGCGTCCAGAGCCTGTGCTCCGCAATGGGAGAGGCCACAGCGGTGAGAGGCCCGCATAACGCAAAAAAAAAAAAAAGTAAATTAAGAAAAACGGATAAGTGACCTGGAAGATAAAATAGTGGAAATAACTACTGCAGAGCAGAATAAAGAAAAAAGAATGAAAAGAACTGAGGACAGTCTCAGAGACCTCTGGGACAACATTAAATGCACCAACATTCGAATTATAGGGGTTCCAGAAGAAGAAGAGAAAAAGAAAGGGACTGAGAAAATATTTGAAGAGATTATAGTTGAAAACTTCCCTAATATGGGAAATGAAATAGTTAATCAAGTCCAGGAAGCACAGAGAGTACCATAAAGGATAAATCCAAGGAGAAATACGCCAAGACACATATTAATCAAACTGTCAAAAATTAAATACAAAGAAAACATATTAAAAGCAGCAAGGGAAAAATAACACACAAGGGAATCCCCATAAGGTTAACAGCTGATCTTTCAGCAGAAACTCTGCAAGCCAGAAGGGACTGGCAGGACATATTTAAAGTGATGAAGGAGAAAAACCTGCAACCAAGATTACTCTACCCAGCAAGGATCTCATTCAGATTTGATGGAAAAATTAAAACCTTTACAGATAAGCAAAAGCTGAGAGAGTTCAGCACCACCAAACCAGCTTTACAACAACTGCTAAAGGAACTTCTCTAGACAAGAAACACAACAGAAGGAAAAGACCTACAATAACAAACCCAAAACAATTAAGAAAATGGGAATAGGAACATACATATCGATAATTACCTTAAATGTAAATGGACTAAATGCTCCCACAAAAAGACACAGATTGGCTGAATGGATACAAAAACAAGACCCATATATTTGCTGTCTACAAGAGACCCACTTCAGATCTAGAGACACATACAGACTGAAAGTAAGGGGATGGAAAAAGATATTTCATGCAAATGGAAACCAAAAGAAAGCTGGAGTAGCAATTCTCATATCAGACAAATAGACTTTAAAATAAAGACTATTAGAAGAGACAAAGAAGGACACTACATAATGATCAAGGGATCGATCCAAGAAGAAGATATAACAATTATAAATATTTATGCACCCAACATAGGAGCACCTCAATACATAAGGCAAATACTAACAGCCATAAAAGGGGAAATCGACAGTAACACATTCATAGTAGGGGACTTTAACACCCCACTTTCTCCAATGGACAGATCATCCAAAATGAAAATAAATAAGGAAACACAAGCTGTAAATGATACATTAAACAAGATGGACTTAATTGATATTTATAGGACACTCCATCCCAAAACAACAGAATACACATTTTTCTCAAGTGCTCATGGAACATTCTCCAGGATAGATCATATTTTGGGGCACAAATCAAGCCTTGGTAAATTTAAGAAAATTGAAATTGTATCAAGTATCTTTTCTGACCACAACGCTATGAGACTAGATATCAATTACAGGAAAAGATCTGTAAAAAATACAAACACATGGAGGCTAAGCTATATACTACTTAATAACGAAGTGATCACTGAAGAAATCAAAGAGGAAATAAAAAAAATACCTAGAAACAAATGACAATGGAGACACAACGGCCCAAAGTCTATGGGATGCAGCAAAAGCATTTCTAAGAGGGAAGTTTATAGCAATACAATCCTACCTTAAGAAACAGGAAACATCTCGAATAAACAAACTAACCTTGCACCTAAAGCAATTAGAGACAGAAGAACAAAAAAACCCCAAAGTTAGCAGAAGGAAAGAAATCATAAAGATCAGATCAGAAATAAATGAAAAAGAAATGAAGGAAACGATAGCAAAGATCAATAAAACTAAAAGCTGTTTCTTTGCGAAGATAAACAAAATTGATAAACCATTAGCCAGCCTCATCAAGAAAAACCGGGAGAAGACTCAAATCAATAGAATTAGAAATGAAAAAGGAGAAGTAACAACTGACACTGCAGAAATACAAAAGATCATGAGAGATTACAAGCAACTATACGCCAATAAAATGGACAACCTGGAAGAAATGGACAAATTCTAAGAAATGCACAACCTGCCAAGACTGAATCCGGAAGAAATAGAAAATATGAACAGACCAATCACAAGCACTGAAATGGAAACTGTGATTAAAAATCTTCCAACAACAAAAGCCCAGGACCAGATGGCTTCACAGGTGAATTCTATCAAACAATTAGAGAAGAGCTAACACCTATCCTTCTCAAACTCTTCCAAAATTTAGCAGAGGGCAGAACACTCCCAAACTCATTCTACGAGGCCACCATCACCCTGATACCAAAACCAGACAAGGATGTCACAAAGAAAGAAAACTACAGGCCAATATCACTGATGAACATAGATGCAAAAATCCTCAACAAAATACTAGCAAACAGAATCCAATAGCACATTAAACGGATCATACACCATGCTCAAGTGGCGTTTATTCCAGGAATGCAAGGATTCTTCAATATATGCAAATCAATCAACGTGATACACCATATTAACAAACTGAAGGAGAAAAACCATATGATCATCTCAATAGATGCAGAGAAAGCTTTTTGACAAAATTCAACACCCATTTATGATAAAAACCCTGCAGAAAGTAGGCATAGAGGAAACTTTCCTCAACATAATAAAGGCCATATATGACAAACCCACAGCCAACATCATTCTCAATGGTGAAAAACTGAAAGCATTTCCACTAAGATGAGGAACAAGACAAGGCTGCCCACTCTCACCACTCTTATTCAACATAGTTTTGGAAGTTTTAGCCACAGCAATCAGAGAAGAAAAGGAAATAAAAGGAATCCAAATCGGAAATGAAGAAGTAAAGCTGTCACTGTTTGCAGATGACATGATACTATACATAGAGAATCCTAAAGATGCTACCAGAAGACTACTAGAGCTAATCAATGAATTTGGTAAAGTAGCAGGATACAAAATTAATGCACAGAAATCTCTGGCATTCCTATACACTAATGATGAAAAATCTGAAGGTGAAATCAAGAAAACACTCCCATTTACCACTGCAACAAAAAGAATAAAATATCTAGGAATAAACCTATCTAAGGAGACAAAAGACCTGTATGCAGAAAATTATAAGACACCGATGAAAGAAATTAAAGATGATACAAATAGATGGAGAGATATACCATGTTCTTGGATTGGAAGAATCAACATTGTGAAAATGACTCTACTACCCAAAGCAATCTACAGATTCAATGCAATCCCTATCAAACTACCACTGGCATTTTTCACAGAACTAGAACAAAAAATTTCACAATTTGTATGGAAACACAAAAGACCCCGAATAGCCAAAGCAATCTTGAGAATGAAAAACGGAGCTGGAAGAATCAGGCTCCCTGACTTCAGACTATACTACAAAGCTACAGTAATCAAGACAGTATGGTACTGGCACAAAAACAGAAATATAGATCAATGGAACAGGATAGCAAGCCCAGAGATAAACCCACGCACATATGGTCACCTTATCTTTGATAAAGGAGGCAGGAACGTACAGTGGAGAAAGGACAGCCTCTTCAATAAGTGGTGCCGGGAAAACTGGACACATACATGTAAAAGTATGAGATTAGACCACTCCCTAACACCATATACAGAAATAAGCTCAAAATGGATTAAAGACCTAAATATAAGGCCAGAAACTATCAAACTCTTAGAGGAAAACATAGGCAGAACACTCTATGACATAAATCACAGCAAGGTCCTTTTTGACCCACCTCCTAGAGAAATGGAAATAAAAACAAAAATAAACAAATGGGACCTAATGAAACTTCAAAGCTTTTGCACAGCAAAGGAAACCATAAACAAGACCAAAAGACAACCCTCAGAATGGGAGAAAATTTTTGCAAATGAAGCAACTGACAAAGGATTAATCTCAAAAATTTATAAGCAGCTCATGCAGCTCAATAACAAAAAAACAAATAACTCAATCCAAAAATGGGCAGAAGACCTAAATAGACATTTCTCCAAAGAAGATATACAGACTGCCAACAAATACATGAAAGAATGCTCAACATCATTAATCATTAGAGAAATGCAAATCAAAAGTACAATGAGATATCATCTCACACCTGTCAGAATGGCCATCATGAAAAAATCTAGAAACAATAAATGCTGGAGAGGGTGTGGAGAAAAGGGAACCCTCTTGCACTGTTGGTGGGAATGTAAATTGATGCAGCCACTGTGGAGAACGGTATGGAGGTTCCTTCAAAAACTACAAATAGAACTACCATATGACCCAGCAATCCCACTACTGGGCATATACCCTGAGAAAACCATAATTCAAAAAGAGTCATGTACCAAAATGTTCATTGCAGCTCTATTTACAATAGCCCAGAGATGGAAACAACCTAAGTGTCCATCATCGGATGAATGGATAAAGAAGATGTGGCACATATATACAATGGAATATTACTCAGCCATAAAAAGAAACGAAATTGAGCTATTTGTAATGAGGTGGATAGACCTAGAGTCTGTCATACAGAGTGAAGTAAGTCAGAAAGAGAAAGACAAATACTGTATGCTAACACATATATATGGAATTTAAGAAAAAAAAATGTCATTTAGAACCTAGGGCTAAGACAGGAATAAAGACACAGACCTTCTAGAGAATGGAGTTGAGGATATGGGGAGGGGGAAGGGTAAGCTGTGACAAAGCGCGAGAGAGGCATGGACATATGTACACTACCAAACGTAAAGTAGATAGCTAGTGGGAAGCAGCCGCATAGCACAGGGAGATCAGCTCGGTGCTTTGTGACCGCCTGGAGGGATGGGATAGGGAGGGTGGGAGGGAGGGAGACGCAAGAGGGAAAGAAAAACAAAAACAAAAACAAAAAAACAATACCAGTATCAACACCATAATACCCATCACTGCTAACATTTTGGAATATATGTAGAATATACATATATACACACATATATGTAACTTACTATAAATATATATGCATATATATACATATATAATATGTTATTTTTATATACATAGATATATTTATATGGAATGAGAATAAACTCTCCCAGTTACCTTAACTATCTCTTGAAATCCCTCGTAAACTGTTATGTGATTATGTCAGTAATTAAGACAAGTATAAACTGCTGGTTACCTTTCCTCTTCTTCCAACTTTTTGTTTTTTCTCATTTTTGCGTGTTTTGTCTTATCATTGTTAGTCTTTCACTTTGTTCATTTCCCTCAGTGTAGCAAACTCTGCAAGGCTTAACAAACACAGAAACATGGCATCTGCTATCTTAGATGCCTGGAATGGCACATTCACAGCACCTTTTTTTTTTTGGCTGTGGTAGGTAATCTGCCTGGCTATACAGAGAAAATGAGAGCAGCCGCACTGTGTACACAGTCTTTCATCCACATTTTCAGTTCCATGCCTCACCAACCTTCCATGTTACTTGATGACTTCAAGACCAGCCTTTCTAGGGCTCCAGGGAGCAAACTGATGCTCTGTTCTTTGTTGTTTGCTCTTGCAGGGGTTTAGGTGGCTGAGTCTCCATTCTGCATCATATCTTACCCATTCTTTTTTTTTTTTTAATCTAAAGAGATGTTATATCATTCATTTGGTCTTTTGGACTATTGACTTATTTATTCCTGACATTCTAGTACTGACATTTTATTACATGTATTAGGCTTGTGTTAAACCCATCATATCTCGCCAGAAATCTAAAGAGCTTCTGGAGTGAGTCTTTGAAGCAAAAATGGCCATAGTTTGCTGTGAAAGCAGTTATTGGGGAGATGTTTCTGAACAGAACAAAGAATTAGGAATATCCTGTTTCTCCTGCAGCAAGTGATATAAATGACGACAATCAATTCCAGCCTTTCCCTCTTACCTGAAGTCTTATCTATTGCTGTCTTCACCAGTCCCTGCTTGGTTGCTGACAATGAAAGGATCTACTGTTTTACACACTTGGACTGATCAAGGGCCAGGAGTCACTCTGAGTGCCAGTCTACAAATCTGACCTAAATACAGAGATTATTAGAGTAGTTAACCTTAGGGACCAGATGTTACTTCATCTTAAGGGCACTAGACTCTGAATTCCTTCCTTTTTTTTTTTTTTTAACAGTTTCAGCAAAGGCAAGAAGAAAGATGCGACACAATGATGCCACCACAGCTGTGTTGTATTTCTGATGATGCATTTGATATTCTTTCTATAATATCCTTCTAACTCAGAGAACTATTGCCCCTCCCAGGTTCTGTATCTGTGGATTCAACCAAACGCAGATCAAAAATATTCAGGGGCTTCCCTGGTGGCGCAGTGGTTGGGAGTCCGCCTGCCGATGCAGGGGACACGGGTTCGTGCCCCGGTCCGGGAAGATCCCACATGCCGCGGAGCAGCTGGGCCCGTGAGCCATGGCCGCTGAGCCTGCGCGTCCGGAGCCTGTGCTCCGCAACGGAAGAGGCCACAACAGTGAGAGGCCCGCGGACCGCAAAAAAAAAAAAAAAAAAAAAAAAATTCGGAAAAAAAATTCAAAAAAGCAAATGTTTGCCACACTGGCAACTATTTACATAGCATTTGCATTGTATTTACAACTATTTACATTGTATTAGGTATTGCGAGTATATGTGAGGATGTGTGTAGGTTATATGCAAATACTAAGCCATTTTATATAAGGGACTTGAGCATCCACAAATTTTGCTATCTGAAGGGGAGGAGGGGAGGGGAGTGGGGGGATGGGTGTGTCCTGGAACCAATCCCCGTGCATACTGAGGGACGACTGTAGTATGTCTCTCCTAGACCTGTTAGGTGCACACACTGGAGTCAAATTGCCTAGGTTTGAATCCTGGCTCTACCACTTATTTGTCCTGTGACTATGGGCAAGATACTCATGCCTCAGTTTCCTCATCTATGAAATGGGGATACAATAGTAGTCAGCTCATAGGGTAACTGTGAGAATAAAATCAAAACAATGCCCTATGCATTGTAAGTACTGTATAATTGTCAGCTATGATTATGGCTGTTGTTATTTCAAACGGCAGGATGTCGGGATTGTTACTTTGGTTTTAAAGAAACTCAGTGGAGGAAAAACAAAACTGAATGGTCTGGAGTCGCAGCTGTTGATCAAATACAAGATTTGGAGCTGATTCCTTAGCAACCACGCCTCAAATGACATACTCCTTTTTGAAGACCCACCTTGTTCCTTTTCTATATTAATTGTTTTCAATATTCCCAAGGTGAAAGTTCAAGTTTGCCTGATGAAGCCAGTATTGCACATGTGAACAGAGTGAGTCCAGGGGACATCCCTAGATTTCCTTTTTCCTTCTCTTCAGGAAATCCCCTTCCTTATCAGATTCTTTTTCTATAAATAGATGCAATATGTTTGGAAGGCCATGACTAGCTCCAGATTTGGATGCGAAGCTTTTGTGAGAAATGAGAGTCTTTGCCGGGGCTTTTCTGCTGCACTGAACCGTTGCCCAAGGCTGAGGGAAGGCGAGGGGCTGGCAGGTAGGGGGACCTGTATGCAGGACCAGAGGCCAGGGCACGGAGCAGGACTGAAGATGCCCTCCCCTTGACTCCTCTCCCTAAGGAGGATTGTGCTGCGCCGGAGAGAGCCCAGAATCCAGAGTCTTTCAGATCCAAGTTCCAATTTTACTCCGGTTCAATTCCTCACGGCTTTATAAACTTTGGTTTCTTCCTCTGTAAAATCAACACTGCTCAGTGTTGTAATGCAGAGCAGATGAGTAAGTTAGCATAAACAAAATTATTTTGCAGATCACAGAACCTCCCGTTCTTCTCTCCTTTTTCTGCTACACACGATTATCAGTCCAAAAGCACATCTCCCAGATTCCCCATGCAAGGCACGCTCTGTCCAGGTAACACCAGGATGCATGAGGCCCTGGTGATTATCCTGTAGGACGTTCACTTAAAGGATGTGCAGAGGTCAGGTTTTCAGGGCTAACCTAAACGACCTCCAGCAGTGGAATCACGTGTACCTAATCAATTTAACTATTCACTAAGACCTGTCCTGTGCCCTCGGTGCTGCAGAGGACATAACGAAGAAAAGAGCTTATAATTTAGCAGAAGAAACCCAACAACTGGATAAGTAATCTAGAACTAACCCAAGAAACGGACTGTGGACAAAAGTCTGCAGGACTTGTTGAAGGTCAAAGTGGGAGAGATTTAGCTTTGATGTATATTTGCTGCTCCCATACCAGAGTCAAGCATCACCTCATCCCGGCTAAGTGGGGTTTAGGGAGTTACATGCCAATGCAGGTCAGGGTCTGGGGCTTCTCGGCACGTGTACACGTGCTTACTTGTCTTCAGGAGCCAGAATGTTTTCCCAGCCCAGAGCTGTTACAGTCCAAGGATTTCTCAGCTTCTTGGGAAAAAACCAAAGGGAGCCTGCGAGTGGATACAGCAAGTTCTTTTCAGAACATGTTTTGGCCAGGCTCAGCTGCCTACTGATTTTGAATTTTTGGTGATTTGCTAGAAGCAGGGCCTCAGTCTTCGAGCGTGAAGTCTTTCCCAGAGCACGGATCCTCTTCCTGCCCACCTCCCCTCCCTCTATTTTGTGCAGAGAGGATGGAGACTTGTCCTGGGCATCAGTAAAATACTCGGCACACCTATATGACTTCTCATTCAGAGGACATCAGACACTCTGAAAATACAACTGAACTCAGCTCAGTGTCCTTCAGTTAAGGTCAGGCTATTTTCTAGGCAGGAACTCTCTAGTTCTAGTTGACTAGCGGCAAATGCTCCTTTATTTCTCCTCTTGTGTGAGAACTGGAAGGGACGCCTTGACAGGCTAACCTCTGCTTTTCTTTACTACTTCGTACTGATCTGACCTTCACTAATATCATTTCTCCTTAATTAAGTTGGGTCACCTCCCCCATTGGAAAATGCCCAGTTTGTGTCTTACAGAATAAGTAAAGGCAAACCAACCCTCAGAGCTCGGAGGGCCCTTTGGGTTAAACTCAGATGCCATCCTGACACCCTGAGGCTCAGACCCTTCTATTTCCTGGCTGCGGCTTACCTCACAATGACGGACTGGCCTGTTGGAAGTCTTGGAAAGATGCTGTCAGACCTCAAGCTTGCCCAGGCCATTAACACCAGGGCTGCGTTGAGTGCAAAGCAGTACTTCCTGCTTCTGGCTTCCCTCTGCTATTGCAGTACCTCTGGGACTCTTGAGAAGTTCATACCAATGTTTTTGATGGGGGCCCAGCTGGTATTTCACATGCGTTTGCAAATAAGTCTTCCCCGTGTTGGCCATTGGGCTCCTTCAGGGGGATGCTGCCCTGGAAGTTGCAGCAAAGCCCCTCAGGCGAGCAGA